>NC_140504.1:67696636-69028302 GCF_964339955.1 Pipistrellus hanaki | reverse complement strand
TTTTATGGACAGGAAAACTTAATTAATACGTAAACTAAGATCTAAGAAACAAAAGGAGTAAATAAAGCAAAGATTAAGGAAAAGTTGGTACATGGGGTTGTGGGTTGGAATAGGAGATTGATATCCAATGTGGCTTCATTGTAGTGGGTGAGAGAAAGAGTTCTATGGGAGGTTAGCCAGGGGTAATCATAGCTGAATTTTTAAGCCAAGATAAAGAATTTGAATTCAGTTTAATTGTTATAGGAAGTCATAGGGGTTTTATGTAAGGGAAAAAATGAGCAAATTTATAATTTTAAAATATCCCATTGGCTTCTGTATGAATTGTTAGCTAAAGGACAGTGAACATTTTAAGATAAGGAAAAACACATGGCTGCTTCTCCTAAGTGCTCATGTGCTTTTGCTTATTCTCAAATATTTGAGTCCCAATGTGGGACAAGCACTGTACTACTTGCTGGAGATTCAAGGTGAATCAACTCAAACATGGATCCTTACTCTCATGGAGGTTACTGTCTGAGAAGGGACATAGAAATTAATTAAATAATCACACTAAGGTTATATCATGGCCATCTGCAAAAGTGCTCTGAAGAAAGAAAGCAGTTATATCTGATTATGTAACAAAGGATCCAAATCGGACTGAATGTTTTACATGAACTGTGATCAAAATAATGAGTCGGAGTAGACCTATAACATTTTACCTTAAGTGCAATGAAGGTTTCTTAAGCTTTCAATGGAGGGATTACTTGATTTAATGTGAGTTTTAAAGTGATTATTCACTCTAGCTACAGTGGAAAAATAGATTTGAAGGAGAATAGGATGAATGTAGAGGGTTGTGTGAGGATGTCCACTTAAGAGATAATAGTAGCTAAGAGCAGAGTGAATGTAACAATGAAGAGAAAAACAGATTACATGGGTATTGAAATAACAAAGATAATTGTTCTTGGTGATGGATTAGATAGAAAGAGAGATACAGAACAGAATGGCCTGAACAAGTGGATAAATGGTGATGCCATTTACTGTGAGATGGAATAGTGAAAGAGGACCAGGTTTGAAGAGATATACCATAAATCTGGTTCCGTACATCATGAATTTGTGATTTCTTCAAAATATCAAAATCAAACTAGTTGAAAACACTGATAGATTATTAAAGGGCTCTGAGCTAGAGAAACAAATTTGGATATCATCATGGTAACTAGACTGTGCATGAGTTGACATTTCCTAGCAAGAGACTATCAGAAAAAGGCCTATTTTTGTGCTTTAAGAAACTCTGAAAAACGATGGCTCATTAGAAAAGAAACTTCTTAAAAAATAAATCTGAAAGACGTGGCCAGAGAGGTAACAGTTGAAGGTGCCAAATAATGTCAAATGATTATCTAGAACTGGGAAGAGTCTGGGAGTTTTCTCTATGTGCAAGTTAATAAGCTAGTCTGTTACTGTTGTATGAATGCTGGAAGAGGACATGATGCTCCTGGATTAGAGACAAAGGGCTTTATTACTCACAGCAAACATTATGCTCCTGCTGGTTCTCCATGGAGCACTGCGAAGTGCCCATGATAGATGCCTGCACATGCAGGGAGTTGTATTACAGGAGATGAGTGATTAACTTGAAATATTAACAATTTTTATAGTAAGGTGAGAGCAAGTATACTCTTTATATGGAAAAAAAAATTATTTCTCAGGATTGCTTGATGGAAACACAATCCTGAGAAATGGCCCAAATAAAGGATAGTCAAGAACCTGCATTATTGGCATAGTCAGAAAGAGCATACAGGAATGCTCAGGGCCCATTGCAGATTGCACCTTCTAAAATGATTCCAAAATGACAAACTGAGGACAAAAAAAAAATTGCAAATGGACTTAACAAAATGGAGATCATGGCTAACCTAAGAGCTATTTCATCACTGTGGTATTATGTGAAAATATATAATAGTAGGGTGTATGTGGAGTTTGGAAATGAAGATCACAAACAAAATAGTTCTTTTAAGAGATTCAACTATAATGCATTAAAATAGGAAAATTAACTTGAGGTTGTGTATTAAAATGGGGAAAGCTGTTTTTGTTACGGATCTGATCTTGAGTGTGTTAAATACTGATGGAAATGATCAATTAAAAGTTTTACAAACATCAGAATATAAGATACTGCTAAGTTTTATTAATCCTATTTAGGACATTGTTATGTATTGAACTGTGTCCTCCCCCCCAAAAAAAAAAAATTACTGAAGTCTTAAACCTCACTACTTCTTAATGTGAACTTTCTTGGAAATAAGGTATTTATAGATGATAAAGATTAGGTTACTAGGGTGGGCCCTAATTTCACATGACTATGTCCTTATAAAAAAGGAAACTTTGTGCTCAGAGGCAGACTCACAAAGAGGGAAGATGATGTGAAGACACAGGGAGCATTTCATCCAGAAGTCAAGGAACCCACCAGAAGTTAGGAGAAAGACACAGAGCAAATTCTCCCTCGATAAGCTCTCAGAAGGAATTAACTCTGCTCACATCTTGATTCCAGTTTTCTAGCCTTCAGAACTTCAAGAATAGATTTCTGGTAAGCCACCCAGTTTATGCTACTTTGTTACAGCAACCTTGGGAAACTATTATAGACATCATTTTTAGAAGGACCAGATTCTAATTATAAGAAAAGAAAAAAAAAAAAAAGCAAAGATTAAAACCCGTTGAACACTTTATTTTACTGCATTTCAGTAGGACAATGATCATAGCATATATTGTTGTCAGAAATGTATCATATAGAGAGCACTTCTGAAATGTTCATTCTTGAAGAAATCTTTTAAAAAAATATTTTATTTTTATTGATTTCAGAGAGGGAGAAAGAGAGAGAAACATTAATGATGAGAGAGAATCATTGATCGACTGTCTCTTGCACACCTCCTACTGGGGATTAAGCCCACAACCCAGGCATGTACCCTTGACAGGAATTGAACCCGGGACACTTCAGTTCTCAGGACAATGCTCTACCCACTGAGCCAAACCAGCTAAGGCTTGAAGAAATCTTTTTTTAAAAGTTAAAGAAAAGGGAACAAAAAAGTTTTTGTATAAGTCTTCCCTCAGAAAAAAAGAAAATTCAATGTAAATTAGCTAAATTAATAGATAGTCAGTAATTAAACCCTTTGTATTTGTTAATTTAATATTTAAAAATAAAATGAGGAATATAATTATGTTTAAATCTACATGAAAAATATTGGGGATGTTAAAAGAATGTCTTTCTGAAATGGGCTAAGCCAGATTATAGCAGCAGAAAGCTTAAGCAATGACTCCTCTAGCCTTTAAAAAATTACCTAACCACTATGGTTTTACAGTTCCTCATTGAGCATAAAGACTTATATTAGGTCATCTCCCAAAATGATCATGGGATTTACTTCAAAAACATATATTCTCAGTAGAAGTGCTGTTTCTTGCACAGATTAAACGGGACTGAGATTTTCTTGGTGCTAAAATCATTCCTGATCAACTTTGTTCTTACATATGATTTGTATGCTTTTGAAACATATGTAAAGTTTTTTCTTAATTTATGTGTTTCTAATTTCTCTGAGTATGCCTTTTAGGTTTGCTCAGGCTCCATCTGGGGCTCTCTTTAATTATTTCAGAGAGGATTTTCATCATTCACATGGGTCCAGCTACAACTAAAGGAAGCACACACCTGCACCTACAGCTGGACAAGGGCTCTCCAGTGGGCCAACTATGGTCAATCTACAGGATTAATATAAATCAGTTGTTACAGTCTCTAGAGCCAAAACAATGCCTCTGTCTTATAATTCTTATGATTTCTTTGGGGAAGTGAAAATGTACTTCCTCTGGCTAAACAGTCTTGGGACATTTCTATTTAGCTCTTCAAATGCCTACAGATATCACATGAGTTTCTACTTGTAGTAGAACTGAGACATAAACTGAAGATTCTGACCACATGATCAGAGAAATATTTCAGCAAAGTCAAAGGTAAAGAGAATGCTCATGGCCAACCCAGAAGAACACACCTATTTGAGCAAACAGAGAAACAAAATTGGTCCAAGTTGTTGAAGTCATTTCAGATTTTTTGACAGTTCTTCAGAATGTACACGTCTTTGATGAAAACAAAACCAAACACTCAAAGGAACTTCCACAATAGTTTCCCTAGCTCTTTAAAAATACATTCCAGGGTGGGTAGTGAAAGATACACCCTCATTGTTCAGGTCAGTGCTTATCAAATAGAAAAAATAGTTCAATTTATCTACATTAAAATCTTTAATACACAAAGCAAAATAGCAGACATGCCAGCCTGGCCTTGCACGCTGGCTACGTGCACAGCATAACTTCAAAACAGCCTCCGGTCATAATAAGCCTAGAAATAAGTTGTGGTGCTTTCAATACAAAGAAAACATGAAAGTCCTTTTATTTATGAAAAATAAACCCATCTTAACTTTTAATTTATATAAGCATGTTTTTTGTACAATGGCTTATACTTCAAAAAACATAGCTTACGTTCAAGAACCCTGCAATATCAAGGTATTAAGTTACTAAGAGTTAGTTTTATCTCTATTATTAGTGGCCTGGTGCAGGATTTATGAACATTGAAAGAGAATTAATTAGAAGAAATATTTTAATATCGCTATTTGCCCTTTCTCTATAATACAAGTGTCAGAGATGAAAGAAAATTAGTGAAATGTATATGAAAATAATACATAAATTGATTAATAAATAAACAATAACAACATGATATAACAACAACAAAGACATGATATAAAAACAAAAAAGTGATATAAAAACATTGATAAAAATGACTGATAAATTAATTAAACTTATTCTAATATCTCCCTGTATACCACATTAAAGAGTGCTTGACTAATTTCCCTTGTGATGAAGTACTTACAACTATAACTTTAACATCATATGCTCTTTGAACTTGAGAGAAAACAACATATAACTGACCATATCCGAAAATGGGTTCAGGCCTACTCTGTCTAGATTGGCACCAGCAAGTGCTTTATATGTATTGTGCATTCATGAGTCAACATTTATTTTTAAATTGCCATTGCATGCCATATATACTGGCCTGTTGGTCAGACAGTTGGAAGAACATATGGTCGGTCACTTAGCCTTTTTTATATATAGATTATTATTTAAAAGATATTTGATTTATTAACAACTAGGAATTTAATTAACAAATATATACATATTTCAGTATAATGCTATAGCCCATATTAAATTGTTTTAACTACATGCATTTGGATATAAATAAAATTGTGGAAACTAATTAAATATTGTTTCCCATATAGCAATAGACAGACTTTGGGATAGAGGAAGGGGGAAGTCATATTCTACATTAAAAAATAATTTAAATATTTTGGGAAAAACTTCCCTCAAATCAGTACCCTAATGATTACATTCACTGTTCTTAAATTAAATTTTCTAAATATTATATTCAGAAAATAAAGTACATGTCTATTATCAGTTATTTTCTAGTAGTTTAGCACCTTATCAAGAGAAATTAATACCATTAAAATTATATGGGATATTTGTTATATTTATTAAAAGAAATGGTTACTTCATTCTTTTTTCAAATGCATGGCTATTATTTCTTAAGTTTCCCATATGAAATCAGTGATGAGAGCCCATATGGAATCAGTGATGACAGCTCTCATATGGCCTCATGAATAATTTCCTTTGAAATGACTCAACAATCAGGTGACTAAAAAAAAAAAAAAAAAAAAAAAAAAAAAAAAAAAAAAACCTTTGAAAAGAATAAAGAGGTTGTGACAGATATGAATGTCATCTAAATAACAGGGAAATTGAAACTGTGGAAAGGGAAGAAAAACTCTAACGGAAGACATTATAGAAGAAAAACCTTTGACCAATGTAGAAAGCTTGGAAATGCTACCTGAGTTAGGAAAATCTTCATGTCATAAAATGTGTGAAGTTTGGGCTATATCATATACATTTCCAGGGAACAGGCATTCATGGTAATCACAGTGTAATGAGTCTATGAGGGAGGGAAAGCAAAATTACTTCTCTCTTTTTAAAAAATAAAGATTTATTATGGATTTTATTTTAGATTTTTACACACAAATGCTATATTGGGTTTTTGAACAATATCAATGAACTATAGAAGAACTGAAATTTCTAAGATTATTGTATTGTTCTTTTTTACATGCCAGAATCATGGATTCTAGCTGTTAGTTCCTTTCCATTATAGCGATATGTGTAGACTCACATACGTTCTAGCCATGCTGCTGGTGCTCAAAATACACTTTAGATCTCCTGAGCCTGTCACATAGCTTTTTAAATACTTAGAATAGTGACAGATTTTCTTTTTAGGTATGCTTTATCTTATAAAACAACTATATAAACATAGTTTATATTTTAAAAACTATAAACAAAATAATTTAAAATATTAATAGTCCTTATCATTTCTTCTTTATTTCTTTTCTCATTTTTGCCTTTCCCCCATTCAAATACCTGACCAAATGCTCTCAAATCTGGCCCTATTAGACTGTATTTAAAATATACTCTAGTCTGTAATGTACCTCTGGGGGTGGGCTCACACAACTGTTTTTGTTTTTGTTTTTTACAAGCTCCCTCAGATGAATTTTTTGGTGCAGACAATGTTGGGCAAGTACTGATTTAGACAGTTTTATATTTATTGTCTCAAGGAACTGATATGACAGTATGGAAATTTAAAAAAATATATTGAATCTCTATTTTTGTGTTTTGCTAGTCTGCACATTCTTAAATGAATTTTGAAGATTTACAGATGCAACCCCTGACCCTAGACTGAGAAAATACTGGAGAGATGAAGTACCAGGAAATTGTACTGCTATGAACATAGGGGTGCATACATCTTTTCTGATTGGTGTTTCTAGTTTCTTGGGATATATTCATAGGAGAGGAATCACTGGGTCAAATGGGAGTTCCATTTTTAGTTTTTTGAGGAAACTCCAAACTGTTCTTCACAGTGGCAGCACCATCTGCATTCCCACCAGCTGTGCCCGAGGGTTCCTTTTTCTCTTCAACCTCTCCAGCACTTGTAGGTTGTTGATTTGTTGATGATAGCCATTCTGACAGGTGTGAGATGGTACCGCATTGTCATTTTGATTTGCATCTTAGTGATTTTGAGCATGTTTTCATATGTCTCTTAGCCTTCCTTATGTCTTCTTATGAAAAGTATCTATTTAGGTCCTTTGCCCATTTTTTGATTGGGTTATCTTCCTTTTGTTAAGTTGTATGAGTTTCCTATAAATGTTGGAGATTAAACTCTTATTGGAGATAATGTTGGCAAACATGTTCTCCCATGCAGTGGGCTTTCTTGCTGTTTTGTTGATGGTTCTTTTGCTGTGCAGAAGCTTTTTATTTTGATGTAGTACCATTTGTTTATTTTCTCTTTAGCTTCCATTGCCATAGGAGCTGTATCTGTGAAGATACTGCTTCAGCATGTGTCTGAGATTTTTCTGCCTATGGATTCCTCTAAGATTTTTATGGTTCCCCATCTTAAGTTTAAGTCCTTTATCCATTTTGAGTTTATTTTTGTGTATGGTGTAAGTTGGTGATCTAGTCTCTTTCTTTTCTTTCTTTTTTCTTTTTTTTTTATTGGCATGTATTTGTCCAATTTTTCTAATACCATTTATTGAAAAGACTGTCTTGACTCTATTGCATGCTCAATAGTTAATATTTGGAAACAGCCTAAGTGCCCATCAGCAGATGAGTGGATTAGGAAACTGTGATACATCTGCACAATTAAATACTACTCTGCTATAAAAAGGAAGGAACTTATACCATTTGCAACAGCATGGATGGATCTGGAGAACATTATGCTAAATAAAATAAGTCAGTTGGAGAAAGATAAATATTACATGATCTCATTCATTTGTGGAATATAATGAACAACATAAACTGATGAACAAAACAGACCCAGAGACAGTGAAGCATTGAACAGATCATCAAATCTCAGAAGGAAGGCAGGGGAGGGTGGGGGTAAGGGAGAGAGATCAACCAAATGATTTGTATGCATGCATATAAGCATAACCAATGGACACAGACACTGGGGGTGAGAGCAATGGGGAGATAAGGACACACATGTAATAACTTAATCAATAAAGAATTTTTTAAGTACCAGGAAGACAGAGTTAAGACAAAAGAGGACAAGATAGGTATGCCACAGTCCCCCCCCCCAAAAAAAAAAATGTAAGGAGCATTGGCCCTGAATAAAGACTGTGCAGTCATTTAAGTCAGTCAAGATAAAGGATTCCAACCCTAAGCAAATGAATGCCTTAATCACTCAAAACCAAGGCTTACAACAGCTGTGTGATCCCTTCACATCCATTGGTACCTCATCTTTTGTAGAGCCCAACAGTTCTGGATAAGGCCAGTCTAACCTTGAGAGCTTGGGTCTGTTTTTTCTCTTTCAAACTGCACCTTGAAACTTCTACATGTAAACAATAGGGAACTGAATGTGATAGTTTTGTTTTTTTTTTCTATAGTATTACTTAGGTCAAAGTTTCAAAAGGAAGAGAGAAAAAAAGTTAACTTGGGGAACAACATATCATGGAGATTTTTCTGTTTGTTTCTGTCCTTAAAATGCAATGAAATGCTTTATAATTATTTAGTGTTTATGTCATAATAGATTATCTCATTTTATAGATGTCATTTAGAGAAATATCAGGAATCTCTTTAGTCACAAAAGAACACAAGCCCTGACCCTCTCCTTTAGCCTCTGAAATCTTTCCCATTTGGGAACTGAATTTTATGCCATCTGGCTCCAAAACCAGAGCTTGCAATGTCAGGCAGTACTTGGAGGAAACAGTTGCATACAGATCACTCAGAGACCCTCATAAAAATATATAGTACTATCATTTTTTTTTCTTTTAAAAAATGTTTTATGGGATCCCCCATAGTATCTTTTGCTAGTCTTGCTGTAAAAATAATGTTTATGGAATATACTTTCAGTAAATAGCTTCTGTGGCCATCAACTGACTATTTTTCTTGTGCATTTAATCACCTAGGAGCAAAGAAATGATGGCGAACAGATTTCACTGCCTTAAACAATATTTGTTAAAGGAAGACTTTTGCCCTGGAGCATCTTACTCAGAAAGTAATTTCCTGGTCACAGCTTTGGAGCCATTGCCTTATTATTTCGAATTTTCGTTTTTCAGCATGAATCAGCCTTTTCCCCTGTCTTGCCTTTATCTACATAGGCCTGCAATGACATCATAGTCTTTTAATATCACAATGAGTGAATAACATTCCCAATTTGTTTGAGGCTAACCAGGCTCAGATATTCCTGTGCTGGTGATGTTATACCTTAATTTGTATTCTTAAGAGAACAATGACCTTTTAGTAAACTGTGGATTCATGAGAATCTATGTGGCTGGACTTAATTATGTAGCTTTAAATACAACCTTTCTTTGGCAGCCTTAGAAACTTGTTACCCAGAATTAAAATGTGATATATCTTTAAAATTAATTTATCAAGTGAATAGACACAAGCATTAAATAATCAATTTTTTCCAATAGATTTAATATATATGGTTTCACATAGATTTCAGATATTTCTTGTGAGCTCTGGTAATAATATTAACAATGACAATAATAAAACTACAAGTATTTTATACAAAGATTTTTTTGCAAAGATTAAATATCATCATTTAATGACAAAAATTAAATTATAAGAAAATATTACCAAGGGAAAACTTACCATTAGTCAAATAAATATAAATTATAGTTTCTCAAGAACAAACCCAGTCACGTAAAGAATGATGCTAATACTCAACAATATCTAAATAAAGAGAGAATATTACTAATAAATCTAATATTTGCAATGCTAACATTTTGATTGTTTGGATATTTTACTATTTTTCTTTACCAGTTTCTCTGTAAATAAATTCTCAGGATGTTAAAATTCTGCCTAGAAAAAATATTCTAAGAAAATTATTTTATTTTTTTATAGTAAGACTAGTGGCCTGATGCACAAAATTCATGCATGGGAAGAGAGGGGTGTCTCTCAGCCCGGCTTGCACCCTCTTCAATCTAGGATTCTTCTCACAATCTGGGATTGCTGGCTTCTACCCACTCACCTGTCTGCCTGCCTGATCGCCCTCAACTGCCCCCCTGCCAGCCTACTTACCCACAACTGCCCCATTGACCTGATTACCCCCAATGTCCCCCACTGGCCTGATCACCCACAACTGCCATCCCACCCTTGCCTGATCACCCACAACTGCCCTCCCCTTTTGGCCCCTAACCACCTCTACCTTGGCCCTGAAGAGTGTCCAGAAGAATGTCTGGAAGGTCTCCTGGAAGGTCTCTCAGTCTAAATAGCATATTACCCTTTTATTAGTAGAGATAGAAGCCTGGTGCATGTGTGGGTGCCAGCTGGTTTGCCTGAAGGGTGTTCCAGATCAGGGTGGAGGTTCCCTTGGGGACAGGGGCGAAGAAGGGGAGAGAGAGAGAGGGTCTGGGCAAGGGGCCTGTGGGGTTTGCAGTCTGGCCACACCCCCATTGGGGTATTGGAGTGAGGGTCCCCAGTGGGGATGGCATTGGCCTGGGTGAGGGTCTGGGCAGTTTCCAGGCCAGCCACACCCCCATGGGGTGAGATTTCCCACTGGGGGTGTGTGGTCAGCCTGGGTAAGGGGCTGAGGGCTGTTTTCAGGCTGGCCATGCCCATGCCACCAGCAGGAACCCTCATCCCAATGGTGGCATGGTCAGCATAGGTGAGGGGCTGAGGGCCATTTGCAGGTCCCTCCCTCAGCTGATGGCCCAGATAACCCAAGCCTCCCATATGCTCAGGTCACCTCCATGGTCATGGTCCCCAAGCCTCTCCTTCATCCACCAGCCAGGGTGGGCAGGAGGCTTGGGTTGCCCCAGCGACGGAGGAAGCTTGGCTTCCTCCATAGCCAGGGATGACCCAGCTTCCCATTCACTCCAGCCTGCTCTGTGGCCACCGCCCACAGGCCCCTCCTTCGGCAGCCAGAGCCCAGGCAGGTGGGAAGCTTGGCTTCCTCCATCACAAGGGGCAATCCAAGCTTCCCGCTGGGTCTGGTTAGCTCCGTGGCTGATGCCATCTTTGTCCTGCTAATTTGCATATTCCCTCTTGATTGGCTGTGGGTGTCATGGCATTACAGTCAATTACAATATTTCTCTCTTATTATATAAGATATGTGCCCCAAGTGGTCTTGATTCTTCCTGTCTGCTACCCAGCTACAAAAAGTAGGCCCCCATCTTTGACTTATTATGTCTATCATCAAATATATGGGTTTACTTTTGCTCTGTATACATTTACTCAAAACACTAATAACAATCTTAATAACTTAATTGCTTCAACTTGAGATCATTTATTACTTTTAAAGATACATGTAAATACAGTAATGTGTAAGGCAGAGTTAGATCTAGGATGATGGTGACTTTTGAAGAATGCAAAGATATTCCTCACCATCTTACTCTTTTTACTATGGCTACATCTTTTAAGCCTCAATATTTTGCCTTCAGGGTACAGTAAAGAGCTGTTTCTCTGTAATGATGATCTTAATTCCTCTCACCAGTTATATGGCTTTTTCAAAGCAACCAGACTCTACTAAATAGAGGTGCCTGTCCCACAGTCATTGACATGGTACATTTGCTTCTTGAATCTCTAGCAAGCAAGGAAAGGTGTTTAGGTCATCTATTCCCTGCTCTTGGAGAGCAAGAAAAGCCAAGGATTAACTGCTGACATTTTTAATTCTGATTGCGTCACAAATGGACCTAGAAAGTAAAGAGTTATAATTACCAGAGTTTAGGGGGAAATAGTTCCTTGGGTGGTGTTTTGTGTTTTTTTGTTTGTTTTTGTTTTATTTTTAAATTCCTGATAAAAGATTCAAAAGAAGGTCTGAGAACCAGGTTTATTTCTTAAGTGCTAAAAGTGTAATTTTAATGAGGCAAATAATAGAGTATTTGTGTCTTAGTAATTTTCTCTTTTTTAAAAAGATTTCCCATTGATTTTTAAAGAAAGAAGGGAGAGGGAGAGAGTGAGAGAAATATTGATGAGAGAAACATCAACATTGATCAGCTGCTTTCTTCATGCCCCCCACCAGGGATTGAACTGTAACCTGGGTATGTGCCCTGACTGGGAATTGAACCAGCAACTTTTCATTGCACGGGTCTGCTGTTCATCCCTGACAGTCAGGGTCATATTTTCTTTCTTTAAAACTTTTACATTGTAGCATTTTACAATGACAAATGTCAAGTGTGTGTGTGTGTGTGTGTGTGTGTGTGTGTGTGTACGGGTGGGTGCATGAGTGCACGTGCATGTGCACTTGCGTGTGCACACATGCAAATGTTTAAAATAAATATGCTTAACAGATTATTATACTAATTAATATTAACACTTTAAAATATATTTATTAGTCAAGTTACTTACAAATATTTTAATACAAAATAAAACCAAGACTTTAGGAGCCTGCTGTGTTTATACAACACAATCCACATTATCTTATTCAGTTACAGAATAATTCTTTGTGAGGGCAACACAATGCCAATGATCAATCTGTTCCCAAGTCAATGTTTCAGTGTCCAAAGTAAACAATGGGGGAGCATGAGTATTTTCATAGGAATGTGTGTGTGTGTTTAAACTGTACTTAAGAATGATGACTGTGTTATGCTATTTTACACTTCAACATTAAACATCTACTAAAAATAGAGGTGTAAATAAAGGCTAGCTGTTAAAAGAATACAGAGCTCATGACTGAAACAATTCGGAGTTGATACACTGACACTTAATATCATCAACACAGATAGTGGCAAGTATGCTATAATATATACTAATGATCTGTAGTGGCAAGTATGCCATAATATATACTAATGAGCTATATTTTCCATTTCTATACTTCTAACTTCTTACATAATTTTATCTTCTAAGACTATCAAGTATCTATAATAATAAAAGTATAATATGCTAATTAGACAGGACAGCTGAACAATCTTTTGGATGTTTTTCAGGATGTCCTTCCAGATGAAGTGATGGTGGCAGGGACCAATGCAGAGGCAGTTAGGGGTGATCAGGCAAGCAGGAAGAGTGGTTAGGGATTATCAGGTGGGCAGGCCAGCAGTTAGAAACCAGTGGTCCTGAATTGCAAGATGGATGTCCACAGGAATCAGGCCTAAACCTGCAGTCAGACATCCCCCAACGTGTCCCATATTGGGAGAGGGTACAGCCAGGGATGAGGGACCTCCCTCCCATATACCAGGCTTCTAGTTGATATATAATGAATAAAGGCTTATCACTAAGATTAATGCTCATAGCCAAGACTGGTTTGACTCAATGGATAGAGCATTGGCCTGCAAACTGAAGGGCCCCAGGTTCAATTCCAGTCAAGGGCATGTACCTTGGTTGCAGGCACATCCTCAGTGGGGGGAGGGGGAGGGAGGGTGTGTTCAAGAGGCAACTGATCGATGTCCCTCTCTCATCGATGTTTCTAGCTTTCTATCCCTCTCCCTTCCTTTCTGTAAAAAATCAATAAAATATATTTTTAAAAAAGATTATAAAACTCATTTTCATTGTTAAAATAAGAAAATGTAAGCTACCAAAACAGACTACAATTTATAATAATACTTCTAAATATATTAATATTCAATGAAAGAGAACTGGCCCCCATAAGCCTGTATTTTTCTTTAATATTGTACGTTTTCCAAGATCACAAACATTGACATTAAAATTGTATCATCAACGAGTGTTGCTAAAGAGTTACTAGCTGTGTGAACGGTTTTCTGGTAAATACAGAATGGAGTTTAATAAAGTTTCTATAGGAAAGGGCATTTCTTAATTAGGGATTAAGTAATGAATGATCTTATGGCCCACTTATCTCAGAGATATAAGAGTTATGTAAATTTTTAAAGCACTTTCTAATTTTTCAGTGTTATATTTTAGCCTGGTAAAACTATAAGGCAGACAAAGCAGAATGTGGTATCTTTAATGCATACATGTGTAGATCGGGGCTTAAAGAGGTTTGACGATTTGTTTAAAGTCTCCAGATAGTCAGTGTTGTAATCGGAATTTGTACCCAGGTCATAATAATGTAATAGTATAACCTTGGAAAAGAAAACATAACAGGATTATAGTCATTATCCTCCCATTGTCCATTATCCTAAGACTGTCCAGAATTGCATACATATACCCTTTTAGGAATAATCATACATAAACTGATCAAGATTTCCTGCCTACCCCAATATCTCACTTTATAGCTAAGAGCCTATCATGAGTCAAAAAATCTACCAGGTGCCCTCACAAATCTTATAATCTAATAAACAATTATAATACCAAGAAAGCACACAGGGAACATAAAAAGACAAAGAAAATCATTCGAACAATTTGGTGTTAGCTTTCATGACTTATTCACCCCTCTTTCCAAATTTATATTTCTACTTTGAAAATATCTGGATACTTGACCACCTCACAAACAGAAACTGCTATGCACAAAGAATTGTCTAGAAGAATCGAGACACGTTTGATCAGCCAAAGGTGGGGGAAAAAAAGTGAGACAGATTGTTCTACCTGACAAAACTAGAAATGTCCAATTGCCGATGGTCTCTCAGATATAAAAGGAAGAGATAAGAACACAGAATGAGAAAGATGCCCAGCCACTGTGTTTGAGCTTTGACCTATTCATCAAGAGGTCGCAGATTTGATTCCAGTCAGGGTATATGCCCTACTTCCAGGCTCCATCCCAATCAAGGGGCATGCTGGAGGCAGCCAATTGGTGTTATTTCTTTCTCATGGATATTTCTATCTATTTCTATCTATATCTATCTATCTATCTATCTATCTATCTATCTATCTATCTATCTATCTATCTTATACCTATCATCTCCCTTCCTGTGTCTCTAAAATCAATTAAGAAAATATAAAAGAAGAGAATAAGATATGTTGTGAGTCTTTTATGAGGGGGAAGGAAATTATAAAAACTGATCTCTACATATCCTGCAGTATCCCCTAGTACTTACTTCACAATCAAAGCAAAATAGTTACCATTTTATCTGGTAACTATTTAAATCATCCACCCCTGCCTCCGTGCCTTTCTCTCTCACCATTATCTCTGATTAGAATGCCCGCATGATCATCTTTGTATGGTATTGATAGATGGGAAACAATGCAGCAGATATGTCCCTGATCCTTCACCTTACACCCATGGCAGACATGATGGATCTCACTCTTCTCTCTGCATTCTTACCAAAGATGATAAAATAGCATGAGAACTGCTAGAAATTTTCTACTTTATATTTATATCTTGAAAATAATGGTGGGAAATTTGGTAATTTATGTCTTGAAAATAATTGGTAAAAAAAAACAAAAACAAAAAAAAACCCTTATTTACTCCTTCTCATAATAAGGAATAACATAATGAGATTGAGATAAAGGGCACTGCCTATAAATGGGATACATTCCTTTCCCATTCTTGCCTTCTCCGCCCAGTTGAAAGTATATGTTATTTTTCTCTCTAATTTCTCTATTCCACGTCAATGGGTTGTAAACTATCCTTAGTTCTCCAAGCAACTGGCTAGAAAAGGATCTGTTCTGTCAACTCAGTCTCTCCATATGCAAGGCTTAATGTTTAAGGGAAAAGTCATAGGAAATCGTATTTTGGCTTCAAAGAAGATATATATTCTGCAATCTATCAATAATTTTCTTATCAACAACGGTGATATTTTGATATAGTGAATGAGATAGTCTCACAATCTTTAATTTCGATTGGGAAGCCATCATCTATTAATTGGAATTCTCAAACAAATTGAAATCTACTTGTCAATTCTGCTGTAGGTCATACTTTTCCTTTGAGGATCAATTTATTTCTACTTTTTAAATAAAACTTTCCCCAATTACTTCCATTTATCTTAGCCTCTCACTACTAAATTCCAATGACCTTCATTGTCTCTACCACTTATTTAGCACTTAGCATATCCTAGATCATTATGTGAGCTATATTTTCAAATATAGACGTCTTCTCATTCTCTAAATGAATCATAAGCCCACTTAGGGGAAGCCCTGCCTCCCGTGTTCTTTATACCTCTGGATTTTGACATTCAATGCTCCTTTAATACTCCCTGACATTAATGATAAGATTCTAAGGAAATTACCATGACAGACAATGATAATAAGTGATTTGTGTGCTGAATTATCCTTGATTCATTTAATGCATATCAGCCTGAACTTTCAACCTGCTAGGTAGATTAAGTAAAGCAATATAAAAGAACACTTCTTTAAGTAATTGTAATGGTGGTTTGAAGTTGACTGTCTAAAATAGAAAAGGCAAATATATCTTCCTAAATATTTCAGAGGACACTGGTGCCTTTGAAATTAATGAATTAGAATTTGACTTTCATTCTGGTTTCTCTGGCAAATGTTATAAGGAATATGTTTTTTTGAGTGTAAAGAGATTAAAATGAAAAAGTTCAATTAAAAATAACTTAATGGTTCTGAAATCTCTAGGCAATACTTTTCTACATGTGGATAAAATTATAAAGGAATATA
Source organism: Pipistrellus hanaki (assembly GCF_964339955.1). Taxonomy (NCBI): domain Eukaryota; kingdom Metazoa; phylum Chordata; class Mammalia; order Chiroptera; family Vespertilionidae; genus Pipistrellus; species Pipistrellus hanaki. The sequence continues at coordinate 69,011,823 of NC_140504.1, read as the reverse complement.
AAAGCTATGTTTGGTACAAGTTATAATAGTATATCTGAATAAATTATTTCACTTACTAGTCTTCTCAGAAAAAAATTTTTTAATTCAGAATGTCATTTAATTTGCCAATCCAAATCACCAGTTCTCCCACTGATTCACTATCTAATCTGGAGCAAGTCATTCATTTTAATAGCTGTAACATGAAAATATTAATGCCTCCCATTTTCCAAATTTCATGAAAATGATATGGCCCTGAGGTAAATTTTAGAAATACTTCGTGTGTTTTTTTTAAATAAGATGTTTAAATAACCACAAATCTTTGCCTTCAACTAAAAGATTAAGAGAGTACTCCCTATCAGATACTAATATGTTAATTAGTTAAAGAATTTAACATATATTAGAAAATTAAATTTAGTAAATATAAATTTTATTATTATAACTCCTTTCAGTGATTATACATATTGAGTTTATTTGAATCTCTTTATGGGTTTTCTATGGAGAAGAGTATTTATCCTGTGCTCTGCATTAACATAGGTGAAAGAAAATTATGTCAGAAAAGCATAATGGGGTGCCTTTTTACATGTTGACAGACAGTGCTTTGGCATCCAGAATCTAGGTAATTTTAATATGCAGAGATAGCAACAAACAGAAGAAATAAAGGTATTTACCCATCATGTGCCACCCTTCATATATTTGCCCTTCTTTTAGTGACGAAAATTATCTTTGTATAAATATGTAATGAATACTGTCGAAGGTTAATTCTAAAGCTCAAAAGTTAGCAAAATAAACTCACATAATCTTGCTTCTAATATATGCTAAACTTTAGTGGTCTATCAGAAGAAAAACAAACAATAAATTAATAAATAAAATTCTAAAACACTGCTGAAAATTTTCATAAACTTTGCAGTAGGTCCATATAACCGAAATGCTTTTCGGACATGAGCATATGGACCCATAGAAATGTATTAGAACACTGCAGAAAAGCTTTACCTTTTAAAAAATCACTTTAGAAGGTCATAATGAAGGATCTAGAATCAAATCAAGCAAATATTTTAGAAGTCTAAATAATTTTTTATTTATGCATTTATGAATTGCTTATGAGACTAATTCACCACCTTCTGAAATATTACCTTGTTTCCCTCTGTTTTTGTTTTTTAGTAACTACTAAATTAATCCTTCACCATTAACCTTCCTAGCTGGCCCTCATCCTTCTAAACACAAACAAATGGTACTAATTTCACTCAACTTATTTCACAGTTAAAATGTGGGAATATTTATAACTTGGGAAAGTTATTCTCTGTCCTCTTTCCTCCTTTTCTTTTCTGCCTTTCATTGAAATCACCAATTAAAATTATAATTTACTTCCATGGAGGACCTACTATGTTTCAAGTAATCCAAGTTACTTGACACATATTTGCATACTCAAATCACATATGCATGCATATATATATATATATATATATATATATATATATATATGTGTGTGTGTGTGTGTGTGTGTGTGTGTATGTGTGTGTGTGTATACAATCACATACATATATTCAATCACAGATGTATATATGCAAACATGTACAAATAACCACATATGCAAGCATATACACAATTACATACAGTACACAGTCACATATACATATGAAAGCACTTTTACGTAATCACATACACAATTACATAGTATAACACTGTCATACAAGGATATATTCAAATATAACTACAAACATACACAATCACAGGCACAATACACATTTGAGTTTGGATCTTTAATTTGTCATCCTTAGTTTTCAAATGAGGAAGTCAGGTACAGAGAGTTGTGCAATATAACACAGCCTCTAAGTGATGAGGCCTGTATTTGAACTGTAAGCAGTCTGACTCTAAAAGTCCACATTCTTAACCAATATGCTGTATAATTTTGTACAGATTTTGTACTAAGTATATTTTAACACTTAATTCTCATAATGGATTTACCTATCCTTATTATGTATTTAGCTTATTATTATTCATTTCTTACAGTATCTTTTTAATCATGTGTTAGTCCCAAATTATGGCCTATTAAATGGCTACAGCAGTTTTTATATAATTCCTTTTATAAAACACATTTTCCTGCATTGTTAAATATTTAATATAATGCATTTTGGAAATTATTATAAATTTAGGTAAATAAATACTTTCTGAATGTTAAATATATCCAAACTAATATTTTGCTAAATTATAAATGTTAAATGATGCCCATATGTATTCATTTCATTGCTACTTCCATAATATCCCAGCCTTACCTTTTTTTTCTTTACTCATAAGTAGTATTTTTTCTACTTTTTAGATTCTTCTTTTTCTATCACATCTCCTATTCATTTTATTCAGGCACAGTTACATGCATAGTAAAAAAAAAATACTGTCTCAAAAAAATAGTCTGCCCTGAATATATTGAATATATGTCTAGATTGATCAACACTATTAGGAAAAAGCAACCAAGCAGTCCCTCCATTATGTGATCCAGTTATTAAAGTTTTAATTTGTTAACTGAGTCTAGCAATTTTGGCTTCTTTCTTTTCTTTTTGACAACACTTGAAAATTTTTAATTGCTGCATATGTTGTTTTCTTTTAAACAATAAATACCTACCCAGCAAAATAATCCAAGACATTTTGTCCAATTATTTTAACAAAAAGAAAGTGGAGATATAAAACTTAAAAAAAAAAAAAAAAAAAAGACTCAAAAGTTTTTAGAGCAATTTTACCTCTCTAGTGACATTGCAAGAATGGCAGAAATAGGTTGGGGGAGGGGAAGATCATAGTTGTTAATTTACTTGTTTGTCTAAATTTTACTTATTTATAAATTTACCAATTGTTAAAAATTTAAATGAAACATGATTTAAAATTGATTTTCTAGCAATAACAATCTTAATTATAGCTATAAAAAAAACCTCTGTTTATCCATTTGGGAAGGAAAATAGGTATTACATGAGAGCAATAAACTGTCCAATAACCAATTTATAAACCTAGAGATCTATGCAAAAGCACAAATTTATGCTCAGTTTAAACTGTCGCTCAGAAATTTATAATTCTGTAAAACAAAAACAACAACAAAAAAAAAAAACACAAGAAGCTCAAGTAATATTGTTCAGTTCAACCTCTAGCTCTCCTCTTTGTCAAGCCCCATTTTAAAAATCAAGAGATCAATGTATACAGGGATATATACCACTTGTTAATTTTTTTAAAAAATCATCTACCTCAAATTGCCATTTCATTTAGATTAAGTCTGTTCTACATTTCTCACAAAGCAAATCTTGCCTTAAAATAATTCCTCAAGACCCAATTTCTCCTTAAAATGGGTTAGCTACAAATAAATATATATATATAAATATATGTATCTAGCTAGATAATATTATATTAAAAAATCTGTTAAGTACAGATACTCATGAAACATCAATAATAAACTCACTACAAATTCTGATAGAAATTTCTAACTTATGACACTATTTGATCTACAATAAAAGTAACTTGCTAAGAGCATACTACAATTTTAACTGCTTCATTTATTGATACATGTTTTATTTTAAACAGTAAATGCATAAAGTTTTGATATTATATTTTTTCCAAATTATTTTACAGAAATAAAAACAAAAAATCAACATTTTTCAGAGCAGCAGTTGTCTTCAGTGGAAAATATCAGCTATGGGTTGTTTAATGAAAATAAAGACCCTATTTTGGAACTTCTTGTGTCATGGAAAACACAAGAAGTCTCTAAGCTTGATGAAATTTGTTCTATTATATTCATGTGCAAGTGTTTTATCTATCATCTACTCTTTTATAGTGTTTTGTTATTTTTTCCCTCCACATATCCTGACAATTGGTTAGGAAATATTTTATTGGCAAGCATCTTTAGGAAATTTCCTTTTCTTTCTAGTTAAGATAATGAACTTTAAAGTTCTTTCATAAAAGAAAAACCACTCTCAGGGTCACTTAGGTGTGAGTTCATAAAGTTTGATGATAGTGAACATCAAAACAGAGATTAATTCAGTGGCATAATAACTAAATTGATATTTTAATACTGTCTTAAAAAATCTAACATTGCTTGAAATTTATGTTTATCAGCCAGATGGGTTTAGCAAAAGATTAAAAAGGTATTTATAAATCATTTGTTTCCAAGACTTGTTTTAAAAAATTATGCATATATATTTTGTTAATAAAATTAATACTCTTCTCCCTTGGTTAAAAACATTGAAATTACTGAAAAGCAAAGCATTACTGAAAAGGTTTGTATTATCCTTTAAGTGGATTTCTTTCCTAATATGCATATGAGACAGTATACTTTTTAAAAGAGAAACAATGCAAAAACGAGGAGATTGAGAAAAACAAACAAACAAAATCTATTTAACTATAGCAAGTTTCCATATTATATGTATTTAGGCACTTGAAACATGACATCAATGAAATACTTATTTTAGTCACTAACTTCAACTGTCTTCTTCATTAAAAATTTAAAGGACTTTTTGAAGAAAAATAAAGAAAATGACACTAGGGAAGCTAGGATAGTCTACAAACTAAGTAATCAACTTCATTAAGAAAAACAACACACACTCACACACACACACACACACACAACATAGTTTATCCTATAGTAATTATTATGACTTATTTAAGTTTAAAGAACTCTGTGTCACTTACATCTTATATCCACATTTTAAAAATATTTTTTATTAGTCTCAGAAAGGAAGAGAGAGGGAGAAAGAGATGGAAACATCAAGGATGAGAGAGAATCATCAATCAACTGCCTCCTGCATGCCCCACCCTGGGAATCAAGCCCACAACCCAGGCAAATGCCCTGACCAGGAATTGAACCTCCTGGTTCATAGGTCTATGCTCAAGCACTGAACCACGCCGGCCAGGCTTCACTTTTAGTTTAATGCCAATACTTCCTAAAATGTTAGTGTGCAATGGCTAATGGAAACATCTAGAATGAAGTTTCAACCCACTGAAATCTCCAGGGGCTGCAATAGTTAGGCTGCATGAATATACTTCAAATAGAGTTCACTATTAACTTTTCCACAAGAGTCTTCTCTTTCATATTTATTTCTATATCCCTTCAACTGTTTTCAATTATAGAGATATTCAGTTATTGGTGACACTGACAGCCCTGAATTTAGCACACAAAGTAATTAGTGTGCAAAATATATATCAAAGGTCTGGTCCATAGTGATTGGCACATAGAATGTGTTCAATTACTTTAGTTCTCCTTCTTTTTCTAATAAAATAGATTTGCTTTTTGTTCACATCGTCTGTTTTTCTTATCTGCTATTTTATTCTCTTCACGTAGTCCAATATCAGGCACAAAGTAAGAGATCTATATATGAGTAAAAGAGTCAATGAAATAAGAGGGTCATCTTGGGATTTAGCTTTAAAAAGTTCCTTTCTTTAGTCTTTTTCTTGTATCTTCAAAATTATATGAGTTTATATTTTTCCACTTAATAAATTATAATGATTTTAAACAGAACAGCATATTTAATTTATTACCATGAAACTGTTCTTCTGGGAAGATTTGCAGTGTTTGCATGAAGTTTTCAAGTATCCCCAGAATACCATCTCATATATTTGTACACATGTGGCCCTGGATAGAAAATATCTGACAGAATTATAAAGAAACTATTATTAAAATGACTTACATATTGGTCAATTCAAAATGACTATAGGATCTCAAATAATAAAATAGAATTTCTATTTTATTTTTTGCATTTCATTTATCTTATTTCATTTATTTTCCCCTTTTTATTGACTTTATTAGAGTGACACTGGCTAACAAAATTATACAAGTTTTAGGTGCATATTTCTACAGCACAGCATATGTACACTATATTGTGCATTTACCACCTCAAGTCAGGTCTCCTTCCATCACCATTGATCTCCCCTTCCATTACCATTGATCTCTCATCTTCTCCACACCCACCGTCCCTCCCCCTGGCCATCACCACACTGTTGTCAGTGTCCATGAATTATTTTTTCCTTTCCCCCCCAGTTTTCTCATTATATTTTGAAGGCCAATCTTCACTCTGACAATTATCTATCTACATGAGAACATCATCAGGGTGTCCAGAATTCATAGTGGGAACCTAATGTCTACTTTTATACATTGGAAGACTTACAGCAATTTATTTTCAGGTAATCTTCGATGTCATTATATTCACCTAATAATTTCATAACAGGAAAAAAAACTATTAACATCATATTTCAAAGAGCTTTGATTGAAAAACTATCCTTCGGGCCAGAAAGCATCAGTAAATTTTATAGAGGTAGCAAATAGCTTTTGACACTAAGCCAAGCTGGCATTATCCAGAAATAGAGATAATGTATAATCTGGGAAAATCCATCTGCCATACCAGAGTGATCTTCTAAATCTTAGTACAAATAACTTTCTTCTTCAAAATCTTCAGTGACTTCCTTTATTTAACAAATAAATTCAAGCCTATGGTATGCGTTAAGCTAGAGTTCAGGAGCATGTGTACAAAGATCTGACTCCCAAGGATTAGACAAAAAGGCATTTAATTTACCTCATATACTGTGAAGTTCAGAAGTAAGTGAAGGACAGCTGGAATGGTCCCAAAATGGCAGAACAGATTAAAGGCTGTTTCCATTTACTCACATAAACTTTTGTCCGCACAATTCTTGTGCTATGATTGCCAAATTGCCACTGCAATAGAATATTTCTATAAAGTTCCATCACCACATCTTTTCCCTATGAGCTTCAGGACTGGATATTTCTACAAAACTCTGTCTAGAATAATATGTCCTCCTGTTTCACTCATCAAATAATATGGCTCCTGTATATTATTTCCAGTCATCAAATAAACATAGTGGCATTTCTCTCTTAGTTTTTTGTTTGTTTGTTTGTTTGTTTGTTTGTTTGTTTAAATCAACCCTTTACTTCCATAGCCTAACTCCTCAAAAGAATGACTTATGTAGAATAATTTTCAATATGTCTCTTCCCATTTTCTCTTGACCTCAATTAAACCAAATTTTGATTTCCACCATTCCACTAAAATTCTCTTGCTAAGTTCACCAATGATCTCCACATCTCTAAATCCAATTATCATTTTCAGTTCTTTTTTAATTTTTACTATATCATATAATTAAAATAGTTAATCTATCCTCTTTGAAACTTCTTTCACTTGGCATCTTGAACACTCTACTCTCTTAGTTTCCTTTCTACCTCACTGGCTGCTCCTTCTTTGTCTCCTTTGCCAGCCCCCTTTCCCAACTTGAACTCTTAACATGTGAATGCCCCAAAACTTAGCTTTGTATTTTTTCTCAACTCCTATCTCTAGTCCTTTAACAATCTTTGTCAGTAACAATGCTTGAAACTGTGTTTATGTTGAGAGCATCCAAATAAATATTTGCAGTCAATATTTCTTCCCACCTACATTCAAATGTCACTTTAACAACTCTATATGAATGTTAGTTAGCTTTTCAAATATTACAAGTTCTAACTCAAATTTCTGATTTCTGCACCGTAGAAAAATAAATAACAAAACAACCAAAACCACATTTCTCCCAAATATTTTCCTTTTGTGTTTATTAATTAATTATAAATTAATTAATTTTATAACATCCTATCATTAGGTTAGGACAAACTCTTGTCGTTTTCTTCAATGCCTATGTTATTCTCACACCCCATTTGCCATCTCTCACTTAGCAATTCCTCCATCTTTAAAATACAACATACCCATACTCTGACCACTGTGATCTCCATCTTCCTTGCTACCACCCTGGTATGAGCCTCTAACCTGTTTCACCTGGATGACTCTGATAACCTCATAACTTGCTGCTAAGCCATCAATCTTGATTCCTTACAGGCTGCTATCAACACAATAGTCAGAAAGAGCCTGTTTAAAGTCACGTCGGAGCTTGTCATTTCTCTGCTCAGAATTCCCAGTGGCTTTTAATCTTATACAGAATAAAGTGCCTACAGGATTCAAGTACTCTCTGAATTTCTCTCTGACCATTTTTTCCTACGATGCCTGATTTTTAAACACACTGGGCACAATTATGACTCAGGATATTAGTACTTCTTGTTACTTCTGTCTGAACTCTCTCTCCCCAGAAATTAATAGAGTGCTTTCTCACCTGTATATTTTTGCTCCAATAATGAGGCTCTCTTTGACAATCCTATTTGAAATAAATCACTGTTCCTACTTGTTTTGCCCTCGTGTTACTTATGTAACATGCTATATCTTTTACATGCTTGTTGTTGTGTTGAATGCCCTCCCTTCCCTCCATTAGAAGTAAGCTTATCCAAAATTGAGATTGTGTCTGTTTTGTTGTGTTTTTTATTTTATGTCTCCATTGAGATTAAGGCCTGGCTTGGAACAGATACTAACATGTAGTTCTTCAAATAAATAACAAACATAAAAATTATGTAATCTGTCCACTCTACAAGTCTTGGAAATTGGGCATATCATTGATGTTAAAAAAATTGGGGTTTCATTTGTATGTAAAACAGGTTGCAATATATATTATGTATGTTGCCAACAGAGTTTTCCATACATAATCTTCTAAGAATTGGCCCAAGTTGATATTTTTTAGCCCCAAATAACACAATAAAATTACTTAGGTGTGTCAGGTAACTGGCCCTTCTTCAAGCACAGCATGTGATTTTATTTTTCTATTACTAAATTTTTGTTCAAGTTATTTTCTTTCTAAAAATGTACTTTCAATGTCTCTATACTCTACTCCCTTTCTGAAGAACTCATGTGGAAACTTGAAGACCCAGTTCAAATTATCACCTCTTCTGGACAGCCTGCCCGTTCCTTCTGTGAGCTTTAATGAAACTTCCATTTACACGCTACTGTACCCATGGTCTTATGTCTGTCATTTCTGACGTCTTCTTATATATCAGATCAAGCGTGTCAAAATTGTGGCCCATATACCACATACAGCCCACAATGAATATTTTTGTGGCCCAACCAAAAGAATGGTATATAAGAAACATGTTAATAAAATTTTTGTGACTTAATTGTATATAAGAAACATGTTAATAAAAATTCTGTGACTTAATTATTACAATATCCTGTTATACATAATTACTAATAACAAACTACTATGAGGGTTAATGACTGATTCCTATAATCGTATTATATTCATTTCCGATATGCACCTTAAGAGTGCAAGCACACCATTTCCACTAATACTAGCAGTGGATATTTTAACAGCCAATTGCCATGCCGTGAACTGCCTTATTTGGTGTGTGCAACAGAAAATATTTTGCTTTCGGAAAACAGGAGAAATAGGTTTATTTGCATTACCCTTATTAATTTGTGCAGTTATTCAGTGTCTGTAAGTTAATGTTCAAGAAAAAAATACTAATTTCTATTAAAATGTTCTATTATTTTATGATAATGGTTACTCATTTATTTCAGTTCTTTGTGTTCAGCATGTCTCTATCAAAATAAACCTATGTTTCTATGAAAATTGCAACTCTTTTTTTTTGTGGCCCACATAAACTTATTTTATTTGGCCTGTGTTAGCCTTTCTTTGAGTTTGACATGCTTGTACTAGATGGCAAGCTTCATAAATAAAATAACTTATTTTTACTAATTTTTAAAGTTCCATTATACTAGAATGTGTTCGATATGTACCCTCATTTCCCCCAAAATACATAAATGAAAATGATGTTTGAAACAGAAAATTTACAAAAATGCATGTCACTTAAAGTTATTCTATGTTTAACACAAGTTTATATGTAAATTATTCTTTGCAGGACTATTCAAGTCTTTAAAGACTGAAGGAAACCATTTCTTTAAAAAAATTTGTCTTTACCCCATATGGAAACTTTCACTTTTCCCTTCTCAGGTCCTCTCCATGTTTCCTTTGCTCTCCCCTCTTGGTTCTCATTGTCACATACACCATTTCTACCACTTCAATCCTAGACTCACCAGTAAGAATTTTAAAATAATATGATTCACTAGAATAAGTTAGTCTGAAATAGTTGAGGTAAAGCTAGATAAAACTAGATATAGTTTAAAAACAAAAACAAAATGAGTTAATTGAGGATGGAGTTGTTGTCCCCAAACCATTCATCTAGGACAGTGCCTGGTACATAGTAAATATTAGTCAAATAAATGATTGATTGAATAATTAAATAAAATAATATAAAATATGAAACAGACTCTAGTATATAGGGAAATCCAGAATATGATAACAGTAGCATTCCAAGGCAATAGTCATTGGATGTGGTTTGGACAACTGAGGAGAATTTTAAAAAGAAATATTGAAGCCCATCTCATAATTTATAATTTTATTTTTTCTTGATATTGTTAAAAATCAAGGTAAACAATAAAATCTTGAAAGTAGAAGAAAATATTAGGTGCATTTATACTGTCTTGGCACATTCTAGTAGAGAAGAAAGAGTAAACAAAACGAATTCTTTTATCAGAATGTTGTGAGTACTACAAAGAAAAATGAATAGGAAAGGAAATTAGAATTAATGAATTACCCCTAGAAGATGAATAAAAAATGTTTTTCGATGGCTCTCCATCTATATACTATATTCCTCTTTATACCTTTATTCATCATCCAATATTTTATAATGTGCTATTTTACACAAGAGAATATTTCATTTCCTTTCATGATAAGGAGAAATATAAGTATAAAATAAAGAAGCAAATAAAATTTTACAGTTTTTTTACAGAATTGAAGTTACCCTAAAACAAGATTATTTGCTGAAAATGGAAGTTTTACTGACCTGAAGAAACTTGAGGGGGAAAACAAGGCAATAAATTAGTGCTCAAGAGTGGTGGAATAAGCAAATTTTCCCAAACCATCAATTTTGCCATGTTATGTTCTAACTGAAATTACTAGCTTCTTTATTTTCAGCTTCTATTCATTGCAATAGTTCCATATTACGATACTGCTTAAGTAGTGGCTTTTAGTCTTACAAATATTTCAGTTTCATCCTGCTATCTCTTACTTCAACCTTGAAAAAATTACCACCTTTGAAGCCTAACATGCAGTGATCTACTTATAAATGTGTAACAATATTTAGATCCTTGTGCCTTTATTGGGAGGGGCTCCAGCTGTCCTTTTCTATAGTGTCAATTCTCTTATCCTGGTTGTGTTCCCATAAGCAGGAAGAGATGTGCATAATAGGATCTCATGAACCAATTCAAACCAGCTCCAGCACACCACTGAGCCACATCCTCTATCAATATCTGCTCTACATGTTTAGACTCATCTCCCACTACTCCATGCAGGAACTGCCTGCTGGAGCTTGTTCAGAACATCCTTACATGTTGACCTTGTTCCCTGTGTCCATGCAGCTTTCCCTCAGTGGGCTTATCTGACAGCCGCCTCTCTATGTCCTACCCTTAGTTCTCCCATTCTAAGCTCTACTTAAATTCACCTTGTCACAGGATGAAGTTATCTGTACTCCCCCACTTCTTGGAGGAGTTTCCTACTCCAGAATGCCTCCAGCATATATTTCTTAAGCACTTAAATCTTAGGCCCGAAGATCAGAGTCCACATGTAGCAAACTAAACAATCACTATGCTCCTATAAAACATATTTTTTAGACATTAATTAAGTAATCACGCAATGTGTTATGAGAAAAGTGTTAAGAAGGATGCTAAGAGAGCACCATGTAACTGCAGGATTTCTTCTCAGGGTTCTTGTGTTCTGCTACTGAGTGGCATATATCTTATTTCTGAAAGTATGTTGTTTTGTGTTCCGTAAGTTCAGGGTACACAGCAGGCAGCCCTGGATAGGTGAGTCAAGACTGAAGGGCACCCACAGCCTCTGACTAAAGATCACATTAAGAAGGCTGTCCACCTCTCGTATAACCAGCTTCTCAAATTCAGAAAGCTAAAGTCATCACAAAAGCAGCATCCTTGAAAACTGGATATTAACCAACTTACATCATTCCATTGATGATAATGAATAAAACGTATTAAGGGGAATGGTCGAGTTCAAAATAATCAATAGGTGACTTCATATTTAGAGGCATCTTTCTTACAAAGATCTATTAATTGGCAAAGGCAGGCCTTCCAACCTTTCCAGTACTCGAAGTCTCATTTTTAATATTCTTTATGGCTTGATATAGGAAAAAAATGTTAATGTAGAAGTATTTGAAGAAGAAAGAAATGCATTATCAATAGAAAATTCCTAATTGCATACAAAAGAGATTTTTTTAAAAAAAAAATCAGTATGCAGAAACTATAGGGTTTCTCTGCTTCCACTTCCTCCATTTTTACAGAAACTAATATCAAAGTTTAGCTGATACTACACTCTACTTTGGATGAATATTACAGATGAGTTATATGCAAATAACTAAGAGGTATTCTTCAAACCAATTCATCTTAGATTTAACATAATCTAAGGCAGTTATTCTTTATGGATGCAATGCAAAATGGATGTTGGGGAAATGCAAGATATTGAAAAATCATGAATAGTTTAATATAATACATTCAGGTAATTCTGACAAACTCACCCCTTTGCCTCTGACCTCTAAAAACAAACAAACAAACAAAAACAAAAAACAAAAAACTACTTTGTGAATCACTTGTACATTGCTAACAATGTTCAAACTAAGCCTTATATATTGTACATTTGTCAATATCATTCTTCCATGTTGGTATCATCAACATTGTTCAAACTATCATAACTATAAAAATACTTTTGTCCAGGGCTAAATTTATTTTATTTTATAATTCTCTTCCCTAAGAAAAGTTATTTTCACCACAAAAAAAATGCTTCCGGTATAAAGTATTTAAAATTTTAACATATTTGTAATGAAGCAAATCTTTGTAGCTTATTTGATTTCCTTAATCACAAAGAACTAAATAAAACATTACAACTGTCATTATTTTAATACCAAATCAATTTTATACTTATAAAAGCAAATGCTAAGCATGAGTAGGACTCAAGATGATCATAATCTTTTAACATGTGCTAAATCATTTAGACTCTTCTGTACCCTTTCTTAACTTTCATTTGTGCACAGAACATATTATTAGATTTCTGATGCTGTACCAACATATTTTATTTAATGACCTTTTCTGGCTTAATTAAGTACCTTAATATTTACCTATCAAAATTTCAAGATTTTCCTGAGTTTCTTTGACATTTTTAGTGATATGCTAAAGTTAGGATAAATAATCCATGTGGGCTTGACACAAAGTCTCTTTTCCCCCAGAGTGAACATCATGTATATCCAACTAAGCATGAATTCTGTTGCTAAAATTGAAATTATTGATTTCTATGAGTCTATCTCAATTATTTTTTGTTTTACTTTAGACCAATGATTCTGAAATGCTAGTATACATCAAAATTATATGTAGAGTTTATTAAAACACAGAGGCACAAGGCCTCTAGTATTTCAATAAAAGAAGAACCAATATGTGCACAACATATTGGTTAAAGGTTAACAAATAGAGGATAATTATTATCACCTTTTATTGCAATAAAAAAAAAGTGATAACAGCTTAAGGAACTTAACCAAAGTCATTTAAGAATTTTTAAATAATGATTTTAAAGAGAATTTTAACTAACACAGAAAATGAAAATATTTATAAATATTGGTCATGTAAGTTATTATAAATAAATAATAAATGAAATTATTGTGATAAAATACTCCCTTGTATGAGACCTATAAATACAATAAGAGCTTAAAATAAACAAAATAATGAGAACACATTTATCTTCATGGAATATTAGCAAAGCAACTGCCCAAGGCTGTAAAGCCTCAATTCTCACTCTCAATCAAGTCTCCAAGGAGATTTTATGAGAGTCAGGCCACCTCTTTTAACATAACTATCCTCAGCTGTAAAAGAAAAAGCATTGAACTAGAGGAGCTGAAACTTTATTCATCTTCAAAGTTTAAAGTTCATATAGTAATCTAACTAGCAAAAGTTTATTTCTTTTGCTTTTCTTTTTCTTTTTCAACAGAAGACTGTAGTTTGTTTCAGATGAAAAGCAAATTTTAAAAAATGTATTACTCTGACCACTTATCTTAAAAACTGAGATTCACTTCTGCAGTGAAATGATTGGTCCCAGTGAATCTTATAGCAAAAATCAAACAACAAATGTGTACATTCTGTTAAAGTTATAGCATACTGTAAGGATGATAGAGAATAAATGTAAAATGATATTTTAAAACTCTGCATGAGTTATTGTTGTTTGCAAACATTTATGGGAACCAATTTTTCTTAGTAAATTATCAAACTCTATTTTAAAATATAGCCTTCTTTTTCCTTTCCTTTACTTTGTCTTTTTCCCAAACACATGTGCTATTTGTTTTCCTCAATTACATCACCTTCAAAATGATCTACATATATAAAAGCCAAGCAACTGGAACACCTGAATGAACAAAATGTCCAGAACAACCAGAATAACCAGTCGCTAGGACATGCACTGCACCTGGACAATCATCCTCATCAAGGGATGGACCCTCCCCCTGGCCGGCATCCCACAGCCCCTCCCCCAGCTGGCCTCCCACTCTGATTGGGGTGGGTGGGGTCTGTCGGCCAACTACACACAGCTCCTCCCCCCAGCCAGGTCTGCCCCTGAACAGTCCCCCACAACCCTGATCAGGAATGGAGCTGGCCAGCAAACCACTCATGGCCCCTGCTCCCCTGCCCGCCCAGCCTGATCAGCTCCCATGGGTGGGGGAGCAATGGGCCCCCACTCATGCATGAATTTATGCACTGGGACTCTAGTTAAGCAATAAGATTTAAACCAAAATTATAGGCAAGGTCTGATTACAACTTTAGAAAATAAAAAGCAACTCCAATTGTTAAATTTAAATAACTAGGTAAACTTCAATAAAAGATGCTTAAAGGAGCCAAATACCTGAGATAATTATTCAAAATGTAACATCACCAATTTTCTATAATAATACCATGTTTCCCCGAAAATGAGACATCCTCCAAAAATAAGACCTATTTACAGGTTTCCTTCAAAGTGAAATATAAGGCATCCCCCTGAAAATAAGGCCCCCTCTAGGCTAAACATGAGAGATTTGGTCCACTGATTCTGAAAGAAATGGAGTCACAAGAAATTCACCAGGAAATTCAGGAATTGGATTGTTATGATGATGTTCCAGAAGATGATGACATGATTGTCATTAAATAAATGAGTAAATTCTTGATACTGTAGGATTCACAGTTTGTTTGGTTTGTGTTGACAACTACCGTACTACCGTATCGTATACAGGTAATAAATTTCCTTTATTTTCATTTAACAATAAATGTGTACCATATTCTTCTTCATGGAAAAATAAGACATCCCCTGAAAATAAGACCTAGCACATCTTTGGGAGCAAAAATTAATATAAGACACTGTCTTATTTTCAGGGAAACAGGGTAAAAGTGTAATATGCTAATTATACCGATGTCCTTCCAAGATGAAATTGGGGCTACAGCCATGGGATCGAGGCAGCTGGCTTAGTTTCGAGGGAGGGATCGAAACAGCCAGGGCTGTGAAGGACTACCCTTGCAAGTATTTCATGCATCAGGCCTCTAGTCCTGATATATAAAAAGCCAGGGGCTGTCACGACTGAAACAACTGGATGGATGACCAGAAACAGACTAAGTGGGGCGACAAGGCTGGCAGGGGGGTTAGTGAGAGACAATCAAATGACTGAATAGCAGGCTGTGTGGGGTGACCAGGCTGGTGAGGGGGACAGTTGGGGGCAATCAGGCCAGCAGGGGTGGCAGTAAGGGATGACCAGGCTGGTTGGGGGCAGTTAGATGTGACCAGGTCAACTGAGGAGGCAGTTGAGGGTGACCAGGCCAGCAAGGGGGGGGCGGGGAGGGAGAGCATTAAGGGGTGATCAGGTAGGCAGACAGGTGAACAGTTAGGAGCCAGTGGTCCCAGATTGTGAGAGGGATGTTCGACAGTGGGACATCCCTGAAGGGGTCCCAGATTGGTAAGAGTGGAGGCTGGGCTGAGGGGACCCCCCCCCCCCATGTGTGAATTTCATGCACCAGGTCTTTAGTTCCATCTAATAAAGTGGGAATATGCAAATTGACCATCACACTGTTACAAAAATGGCAGTGCCCATAGCCACAAGATGGCTGTGCCCAGTCCCCTTAGCCCCTCTGGAGTCCCCCAGTCCTTTCAGCCTCACTGGGGGAGTGGCAGGCATGCAGTGTGGCTGGACACACCCTCAGGCAATTTTGGCTGCTCCTTGCACCTGCGTTGGAATCCCACAATCCTTTCAGTCCATCCGAAGGTGGTGGCAGGCAGTATGACTGGACCCGCCTTCAGTTGCCCAGACACCCAGGGCCAGCAGGAGGTGCAGGCAATCCTTGGATGCCAGCTGCCCAGGGCCACCTGGGGCTCAGGTAACCAGGGCCAGCCAAGGCTTTCCTGCTGGTAGTGGCAACAACAGAGGTGTGATGGAGGCATCAACTTCCCCTGATCGCCGGGTCACCTCCTGCACCTGAGGGCTACCAGACTGTGAGAGGGGGCAGGCCAGGCTCAGACACCCCCTCCAGGGCATGAATTTTCATGCACCGGGCCTCTAGTATATAATAAAAGCCTAATGTGCAAATTGACTGGACAGCAGAATGACCATTGAATGACCAGTTCCTATAACATGCACTGACTACCAGGAGGCAGACACTCATGCAGGAGATGCACCCAGCCTGCAGGCCCCGGGCCAGCTAAGGTGAGTGCCAGTGGGAGCTCCCCCATTGCTCCACTGTTGTCCCGCAGAGGGAGGCAACCAGCAGCGGGGGGGGGGGGGGGGGGGGGGGGAGGGCAGTGAGTGGGTGGTGCCAGGCCAGCCAAAGCAGGTGCCAATAGGAGCCCCCTATCACTCCACCAGTCAACCCACAGATCAGCCCTCATCACTGGCCAGGCCTAGGGACTCTACCTATCCAAGAATTTCATGCCCCGGGCCTCTAGTATGTAAATATAGAAGGTTGTTTCAAAACAATATATTTCAAATTTGATTTATTGAAACTATTCAATTGTATCATTTGAACACATAAAGAAACATTGTGTTCAAGTTTTACTTTCAAAATATCTATTTGTGAACTCTTAAGCTAGAAATTATCACTAATGTTTCTCAAATAAAAAGGCTTTCAAAACTAAATATTAGTCATAGACCTTTTATTACATGATATTAAAATATGCAAAACAGATTACTTCAAAATACTCACCAACCTCCATGGATTTGTAGCATGTAATTGTAATGCCTGTTGGCCAAAATTATTATTTACTGGAAGCAATAAGCCTGGTGAGAGAATTCAGCCTAACATTATGATTGGGGGGGAGGGGGGCGGGGAGGAGAAATAACTTTCATTTTAGAAAATCCTCCTCTACTTACCACTAGATTCAGTATTGTGAATATTTTTACTCTAAGAAGAAGTTTAGATTGTATAGAAAGCTAAACATTATTGAAGGAACTTACAGGTCATTATTATCATGGCTATTTACAGCAAGGCAAACACAATGGTAACCTGAAGGTCACTTTCCTCGCCATCACCCATTGTAAAAATTGGGAGGGGTTGGTTAATTGAAAAAGCATTTAAATGAAGATTACATCATTCTGAGTGCATTATGATCAAAATATAGTATTGATTTATTTTTATAGGTGAATGATGGATACCCCATAAATTATTTATATAATCACCTTAGATTTGTGTTGTTCTTCTTATGGATTCCATATTTAGCAATTAGCATGCAAGGAAGACAAGTTTCAGCCATTTTTTTACATTCTTCACTAAATGAAACCATCTCATGAGGCAGGTTTGTCTCTCTCCCTTTGTGGTCCCTTCAGGCCAATCGGATGAGGAGTGTATTCAAGTTGGTAAAGAATGTAATAGGCAGGGACTCTGTTTGCTGTTTTCACCAGAAAACATGTAACTTGGCCAAAAATTCCTAGGGCTCACTATGGACAGCCCATCACCTTCATAAACCGTGCAATTCCTTGGAAATCCATTTACAATAGCAACAAAAAGTTCTATATGATAAGATGCAATGACACTACCAAAAATCATATCTTAGAGGATGCTTACTGATGGAAAATTTTCCAAAATATAAAATAAAAACCACATGCTACTAATTTTTATAAAGTATAATGCTAATTACTTCTCCAATGTACATAGATGAAAATACATAAAGATGGTACATATGATTTCCTTTGTTTATAGGTTACAGCAGATTTTTTTCTTTTCCAACACTTGACTCAGTAATTTTTACATTATTTTTACTAAACACAGTAAGCATGTTTAAAGTACCATCATAAAAGGAATGATCTCTGGAATAACCGATGGAAGCAAAGGACCAAATCCTTACTCTACTATTTTCATGTAGAATTTGAATCTGCCATGACCTTGTAGAGGTCAGCAGAAGTTCTGAACAGGCAATGAGTAAGATGTGTCAGTGGAAAGGAATTTAACAGCTGAGAAATCATTAGGAAATAGACAGAAATATAAGACAGCACAGGAAAGCAAAGAAGAAAAGGAGGTACTTTTAAAAAAAATTCATGATGTCCTAGATATTAAACTATGTCACCATTTTAAGTATTAATGTAAATGCAAATATACTAGACACAAAGTAAGTGGATAAAATTATGGTTACTCAAAAAGCTATTATTTGAAACAAGAGAATGTAAAAACCACTTTTTGACAAATGTATTGTGTCTTTCTTTCTTTGTTCTCAGAACCCTGTAGCTCTCACTTTTCTTAGCATTTCAAATTATTTTAAAATTATGAAATGGAATTAAAGAGCTGCTTAGCTACTGATCTCTCCTTTAGTTTGCCTATCTGCTAATAAATACTACATGAGAAAAAAATAACTTTTTTCAGACAGATAATTCTGTCTAAAATATATTATAGAAGTTCTATTTTTAAAGGTAGGATTTATTTCAAGTTTTGTGAAATGTACTGATACATTCATCCCCACAACAATTAGAGGTAAGATACTTACATGAAATGTGGGATAGCACAGCCACTTGTGAAAATGTCAAAATTATAATACCCCTCACTCTAGGTCCAGAATTTAAAAATATTATGTTTGATTAAATTTCAACAATTTTTTTCCTAAAATATAACATAATGAATTAAAAGACAGTCTCTCTTCTAAAAGGAGCAGGATTAAATTAACATTAATAAAATAAATGATCTAGGTTATCACCAACTACGTTTATCAAAGAAATGTATCCATGAAAATGTGCTAAAAATAGACATTTATTAAATTTATAATGGTTATCTAGATTCATAAGCCAATTCATCCAATGTTTATTATTAAATTCCTGTAAGATAAATATTTAAATTATTTCATGATTTAGATTATGGCCTTATTTTCTGTCAACCATCATGCTAAGAAGTGGAGTAGAAATATTCTTCATAAAAGATAATATTCCCATAAGTGAAAAAGTAAAACCATAAATGTATGCTTTCAAAATTCAGCATTTTTCTCCTCTCTATTTTGTACTGAGTTTATTGGGGTGATATTGGTTAATAAAATTATAAACATTTCAGGTGTACAATTCTATAACACATCATGTGTGTATTGTATTGTGTGTTCACCACACTGAGTCAAGTCTCCATCCATCACCATTTATCATCCTTTTACCCTCTTGTACCTCCCCAAACCCCCTTTCCCTCTGCTAATCACCATGCTGTGTTTGTGTCTGAGGCAGTTTTCTTCTTTTGGTATAATCCTTTCACCTTTTTAACCTATCCCGTGCTCTCTATTTATAAGTCTGTTTCTGTTTTTGCTTGATAGTTTATTTTGTTCATTAGATTCCACATATCAGTGAAATTATATGGTACTTATCTTTCTCTGACTGACTTATTTCACTCAGCATTGAGCTTGTAAAGGTAACTATACAAAGCTTGTTCTGGAAAATAGCAGGTTCTAGTAGCTATAATCATAGTTAAAGTAACTAATATTTAAACACGTGCACATGACCCCTTACCCTAAAAATACAAAAGCTTTAGAAAAAGTACAGAAACTGCACAAAGAAAAACAGCTTCTCATTTCAACCCACAATTCAGTTGGGGAATAATAGCCAAAACAATTATGGCTTACATTTAACCAAAGTTTCTGATTTAAAATTTGCTACTTGCCTGGAAAGTTTTGAGGGGAAGAACTGTGTCTATCTAAATCATCACTGCAGCTACAGCTACAAGCACAGTGTTCAATGAAGGTTTTCTAAGTAAATTCATTCATTTCAATTCAATATACATTTACTAAATATCAACCCTATGGTAGGCAATGGTGACACAAAAATGGAAAAATTATAAATTGCAGCATACTTAAAGTTGTTTTGGTCTCAGTTTCCATTTCTGAATAAAGAAATAATGGACTGAATGATTTCTGTATGATTCCACTACTCTAAGCATTAATTATTTATCTTTAAGCAATATTCAGAGCCACTCCAGTTTCATCTTTAAACTATCCCCATCAATGGTCACGAGCAGTGGGAGCACAGGGTAGTGTGCTAATAGCCTGGAAAGTGAGGTCAGACAAGTCTTGAATTTGATCAGGAAAGAAAACCACAGAGTAATTTGAAAGGTGAACATTGAATATGATGAATAACCAACTATAACAAAGGATTGGAATAAGAAACTATTGGCTATTAAAAAGTTAAAGAAACTTAAAAATGTAGAAATCATAGGCATAATGAGCAGTCACTACCCTTAAAGCTGAGAGGGAACACCATAGAGAATGCCCTTCCCCCTCTCAGGGCTGAGATACAGACCTTGTAGAACAGTGCACAGCCCTGACCTGCTGAATGGCAGAGCATTTGCTGCAGTGCCTCGCTGGGAGAACTTGCCTAACATGCCCATGAAAGCTATTCGCAGAGAAGTGCCCCTCACTGTAAAACCACCCAAGGGGAAGCTGCTGGATGCCCACAAGGCAGAAGCTGGGGCTAATGAGGCTACTGCACTCTGCAGGAGCTGAGAGGCTGAGCAATGAGGAAGCGCTAAGGGAGCCTGCTGCCCAGCACTCCAAAACCAGAAAGCAAAGCGCTTGCCTCCTGCAATGTCTCCCCATCCCTCTGTGCTGGCAAAGCCTCCATTGTGCCAGGTGACAAAGAACCCAGACCCACTTCCCCAGAGCCGGCCAGTGGGTAAATAGGGAACTGGGAGCTAACAAATAGATAAGGAGCACAGTTCATTCCTTTGCTTTGAACTCTCATACAACAAAACAACTTTATATCTGTGCATAACAGTGAATAGTTACTCTTCTAAAAACAAATAAGTTTGTATTCTTTCTTCCAAATGAGAAACAGCTGGAGAAGTCATTGTATCCATCACTGCTATATGACATGCTCCTTACATTCAGGAAGAGTCCCACTGAGTATTTTGTTACCTAAGGACTAAGTTGTAAATTTAACTACTAATGGCATATGTATAACATGAAAAGAGGGGGGCAAGAGATGAAGAAAATGGTAGTATTCGAATAAACATACACATTATTATAGTCAAATAAAATTAAACAAAGCTTTACAGACCTTATTTTTGAAACCTGTCACAGGACTTCAATGAATGTCTTTGACATCCTTCTTTCATTACCCATTGGTTATAACTTCTACCATCAGCTAGAATCTCAATTAGCCAGGGTTTGAGTGACCCAAATCTTCATTGCCAAAGAGTCTGAGTCCTCAATTGTCCCAAATGTACACCTTTAGTAAGTTGTTTGACCTCTCTAAACTCATCACAAAATGGCAACAAAGGAAGCTAGTTCTTACCTTAAAACTTTGTGATGAGGATAAATTAGTTAAGGCAGGGGTCCTCAAACTTTTTAAAGTGGGGGCCAGATCACGGTCCCTCAGAGGGCTGGAGGGCCGGACTATATGAACTACTAATCCCTACTGTAACACCTCGGCTGCGCTCACTGCCCAAAAAACCTGGCGGGCCGGGTCAGACTCCTCTGCGGGCTGCGTGTGGCCCGCGGGCCGTAGTTTGAAGACCCCTGAGTTAAGGCATGATGAGTTCCTAGTACAGAATAGACATTTTAGAAGTCTTTCTTTATGCAATCTATATCAATTCTTCTCTTAATAAAAGTAGCAGGAGACATATTAGAAAAGTTATATGTAAAGCAATATTTCCTATTGACTTTTAAAATAATTTTAAAAATTAGTTTTACAGGTGCTTAAAACTCAGCCATTTACACATTATTGAGTCCTCTTTGAAAACTGGAGGATATATGCTCTATCTGTGAAATGTGGAATCTGTCCAGGATTGGGTAGAGTGAGATTTTCTTTTTCCTTTATACACTTCTGTAGTTTTTGAGTGTGTCACTACAAATATGTATGATTTTTGTCTTAGTTCTATGTCTGAAAATGTCTAAATTTATTACCTAGATCAAATAATTTAATCTATGTGGAGTTCCTTTCTTATCTACAAAATAGGGGACATTAGAATAGATGCCCTGTAACATTTTTCCAACTCTAAAATATATGATTTTATTTCTACAGCTTCAGAGCTGTGTTCAGGCACACTTCACATAGAGATATACATAGTTTATGTGAATAGCACAATCTTTGGACTGGAAAAATATTAGTTTAAATGACCCCACTTAGTAGGTATAGAGCTCTGAGTGAGTTGTTTAACTGGGTTTTCAATTTCATCATCTGTAAAATAAGTAAAAAATTCCTACTGGTATATTAATGTGCAGTAAAAATTCAACTAATTGTAGCTATGCTATTTAATCAAATATAGGTCTACATTGATTTAAAGATATACCTTCACTAGGTTATGACCCAGCAAGCGAGAGACAGAGAGAGAGAGAGAGAGAGAGAGAGAGAGAGAGAGAGAGAAGAAGAAGAAGAAGAAGAAGAAGAAGAAGAAGAAGAAGAAGAAGGAGGAGGAGGAGGAGGAGGAGGAGGAGGAGGAGGAGGAGGAGGAGGAGGAGGAGGAGGAGAGGGAGAGGGAGGAGGAGGGGGAGGGGGGAAGAAGGGGAGGAGGAGGAGGAGGGAGGGAAAAGGAAGGGGAGGAGGAGGAGGAGGAGAGGAGGAGGAGGAGGAGGCGGAGGAGGGGGAGAAAAACAGAAAGGAACAAAAGAGGAAAGAAAGAAAAAATAAAAATAAATGTTTCCAATTAAATAATAGCATGCCATCATTGTATACTTTTTCTAATATCAGAGATGTTCAAATGTGTGTATGGGAGGCTTAGTAGTTTTCATTTTTCATCTTCAATTACAGCAATTAAAATATTAAATACATATTAGAGAATATGGAAAATGAAGAGCAAATACTAAGTGTCCATTATGGAAGGGCGAGAGCAGTGTGCTTTGCAATGAATTAATTATTTGGTGTCTCCTATGTGGAAGATGAAGTGTTAGATAGATGCTTGTGATGTAATAGTGAGCTGAAAGAAAACCTTTGCTCATGTTGGAGCAGCCAGCCTGGAAAGGAAGAAGAGCCATGATATAACTTAGTGAGAATAAAGATAAACATAGGAAGTATTTGACAAATTAAAATGGAGAACAATACTGCACTTTTTTCCCCCCTTAAAATAGGATATTAGGATCAAAGTAAGAAAACTAGGGCATTATATGGAAAGAAAGTGAAAATATCCATTTCCCAGGTCTAGTTGTTTTATAAACCTAATGTGTTGAAGAATCTACAGCAAGAGCTAGTGTGGCTCAATGAGTTGGAGCATTGTCCCATGCACAAGGTCTTGGATTGGATTGCAGGTCAAGGACCCATACCTAGGTTTCAGATTCAGCCCTGTCAGTCTGGTCAGGCATGTTCAGGTGGCAACTGAACAAGGTATCTTTTTCTCTCCTTCTCTCTCTCTAAAAAAAAAAAAATCTGCAGTTTTGATTCTTGACCTAGACAAGCAACAATGTTTGGTCCAAACACAAGAAGGGGTAGATGGTGAAGCTACAGAACAAGTTTTCAATCTGAAAACAAAAATGACAACACGATTTTAGGTTTTATTGTCATCCCAGTCAAGAACAAGCAAATCTGTTCTAATGAAATAACAGTGTCCAGGGTTATACTGAACTAGCAACAGAGCCAGAAGGCATTTAGTAATCTTTTATATACTTGAAAGCATACCTGTATATCTTCCTAAGGGAAAAATCATAGACTTATGTTTTCTTCTACCTTCTATAACTTGTTCGGTTTTAGTTTTAAAGCTATTGTGGAATAGATAGGCATTTTCTTAGTGTTTTTTTTGCAACAAAACAAGTCATTGAAAAAAAAATAAACGGCAAATATATGTAAGAGACTTTATAGGCAATTTTCCAATTCCTTTTCCCTGCAGAGAGCTTAACAGACAGAGGAATGTTAGCACAAAATTGTTCAGTCATCTACAGAAAGGAATTCTCCATTTTAGGTAATCCATTGGTGTTTCTACGTGTAGGCAAATGTTTTACTTGTGTTCTGTGTACATTAGAAACAGAATGTTCAACATACTCTGCCTCCTTTTCCTATTTAGATTAACTTTTTAAGGCAGCACTCTGTTGGATAGAAAGTTCTGGATTTCACTGGTAACCTTGTACAATAACATCATATATTATTTAACAATATTTTCCAGCAGCTCATTTTGAAACAAAAATAAAAGATTCAGGTTTTATATGCTATAAGGTATAGTGAAGTGAAAACAAATATCCAGAATTTTTACAGTAGATGATAATTTGACCCACAACCACCAGTTATTTTTATACTATTCTCTTTTTTTTTCTGTGCATTCGATATGCCTGATAAATCTTCATTCCCTAATTTTCTACACATTGTTTTTCTCTCTATTGACAATGTTTAACATTTACTTATAATTTGCTGTTGGCTACAAATGAAAATATGGGAGTATAATGTCTTTTGTGTATAACTAATTATGCTTAATAACAGTTACATAAATATTGCTTAGCACATGCTTACTAATTAAAATAAAATTATATGAGAAAAAAATTCCAGAGGGTGAAGAAAAAGAGGTATTTCTGAACATACATAATGTGACCAAGTTACCTCATGAGCAAAGATTCAATTAATACACTTAGTTAAGATAGAAAATACAAAACTAGAATTTAGAATGTGAGTGACAAAGTTATAATTTTTATAATATTGCTTTTATCCATAGAAAGAGAGTTAGAGGAGAGGCATATAAGACAAAGTATAATAACAACAATACATTTCTAATACTGAGGACAGTAATAGAGGAAAAGCATAAAGAGATGCAATTCTAGAATAAACCAATCGTAATAAATGCCAATCTATGAATAGTAGATATATAAAAAGGCCCAGAGAGAGTTTTTAGAACTCAGAATTTCTATTCCTACTATAGACTTTAGTATCCAACCTGCCCATGGAAAGTTTCTTTACCACCTGATTTTTACTTATGAAAGGAATATACTTAGAATTATCAGGCTAAACATTGTCAATATAAGATGTATTTATTTTTGCTCCATCTATAACACCCAAATGGTAGTAATTAAAAAAAAGGATAGAGGAGAAACCAAGATGGCGGCATAGGGTAGACATCCGAATGTAGCCTACCACAACAAATTTGAATTTAGAACTGAAAAACAGGGGAAACATCATCCTGAAGCGCCGGATGGCTGGCTGAGAGGAGGCTCTACCATCTGGGAAGGAGAGAGAAGGCACGCTGAACCTCAGGAACTGTGAAGGTGCAGAGAACTGTGTGCGCAAAAGGCGGCTGCCGGACTTCTCTGCTGGCTGGCTTGCTTGCAGAGCACGGAGAGGGCGGGCTGAATTCGCTACTGGCTTACTCCCTGCATGCGGAGAAGGTGGACAGCTAATGCGTGGCTGGCTTTCTTGTTCAGGAGGAAAACAGAACCACCCTATTGCACTGATAGAGGGCTCCAAACAGGGAGAGGCCAGACTGTCGGGCAGTGGCCAGAGATCTCTCCAAGGTGTGTGAAGCCAGCAGCCATTACAGCGGGACTCAGAAACCAGACCCTCGTAGGGAGGGGCTGAATAAAGCTTGTCTGCACCACCTGAGACTCCGCCCCATCCAAGCGGAGCACAGAAGCCCTTCCAGTGGCTAGCTTTCTCTTTCCCAGTGAATGGGACTCTCCTAGGGAGTAACAGACAGGAATCTAAAGCTTGTCTGTGCCTATACCAAAGAGGTGCGCACACCTGCAACTAATTGTGAGGGATTCAACAAAGTTTGTCTGTGCCACCCTGAGACTCTGCCCCATTCAAGTGGAATACAGAAACCCTCCTAGCTGAGACACTTCTGATCCTCATAGCCAATTGGCTTGGAGATCAACGCTTTCCCAGTGATACTAACAACAAGCAAGGCTTAACAACAAGACTGCACACACAGCCCACAAAGGGCTACAACAAGACTATCTACCTCAGGTAACTGGGAGGCTGACTCACTGAACCATATAGGACACCTTAGCACACAAAGCCACCCTACCAAGTCAGGGAAGCTGTGAAAATGCTGATACAAGGAAACAGATCACAAACAAAAGAAATGGAGGAAAAGAAGCAACTGGATATAGAGTTCAAAACCACGCTTATAAGGTTTTTCAAGAATTTCCTAGAAAAGGCCAATAAAATAAGCGAGACCTATGAGGATATAAAAAGGGATCAATTAGAAATAAAGAATACATTGTCTCAAATAAAAAATATTATACAGAGTCCTAAAACCAGAATGGAAGATCGCAAGAATCAAGTCAAAGTTTTGGAACACAAAGAGCCAGAAGACACTCCTCCACAGAAGCAAGAAGATAAGAGAATCCAGAAAGTTGAAGATAGTGTAAGAAACCTCTGGAACAATTTCAAAGGAACCAACATCAGAATTATGGGGGTCCCAGAAAAAGAGAGAGAGCAAGATACCGAAAGAATACTGGAAGAAATGACAGAAAACTTCCCCCACCTGGGGAAAGAAATAGACTTACAAGTCCAGGAAGCCCACAGAACCCCAAACATAAGGAATCCAAAGAGGACCACACCAAGACACATCATAATTAAAATTCCAAGAGCAAAAAACAAAGAGAGAATATTAAAAGCAGCAAGAGCCGAAACCAGTTTGGATCAGTGGATAGAGCATCGGCCTGAGGACTGAAAGGTCCCGGGTTCGATTCCGGTCAAGGGCATGTACCTTGTTTGCAGGCACATCCCCAGTAGAAGGTGTGCAAGAGGCAACTGATTGATGACTCTCTCTCATCGATGTTTCTAACTCTCTATCCCTCTCTCTTCCTCTCTGTAAAAAATCAATAAAAATATATTTAAAAAAAAAAAAAAGCAGCAAGAGCAAAGAAGGTAGTTACCTATAAAGGAGCACCCATACGATTGTCAGCTGATTTCTCAACAGAAACCATACAGGCCAGGCAGGAATGGCAAGAAATATTCAAGGTGATGAATAGCAAGAACCTACAGCCAAATATATTCTACCCAGCAAAGCTATTACTCAGAATCGAAGGCCAGATAAAGAGCTTCACAAATAAAAAAAAAAAGCTAAAGGA
This sequence comes from Pipistrellus hanaki, assembly GCF_964339955.1. Taxonomy (NCBI): domain Eukaryota; kingdom Metazoa; phylum Chordata; class Mammalia; order Chiroptera; family Vespertilionidae; genus Pipistrellus; species Pipistrellus hanaki. The sequence continues at coordinate 68,984,463 of NC_140504.1, read as the reverse complement.
GTTCATCACGGCCAAACCAGAATTATATGAATTGCTGAAAGGGGTTCTTTAGGAAAAGGAAGAAGATATAGATAGAAATTCTGATCAACAAATACGTAACTATCAACAAGTGAAAGTAAAAGCCAAGGGAATTAAAAAACCTGATGAACAATATTAACTGGTGAATATAATAGAATCAGAGGTATGGAAGGGGAGTGGACTGACTATTCTAGGGAAAAAGGGGAGCGGGAAGAGCCTGAACAAAAACTGTGCACCTATGGATGAGGACAATGGGGGGTGAGGAAAGAGCAGAGGATGGGGTGGGAACCTGGTTAAGGGGAGCAATGGAGGGGGGAAAAATGAGGAACATTTGTAATAATATGAACAATAAAGATTTATTAAAAATAAAAAAGAAAGGCATATTCTCACAAATCTATTCTTCTTATTAAGATTAATATGACAATTAAAACCTATGATGCTTTTAAATTGATTATGGAGAAAAATTTGCAGAGTTAAGACAATATTAGAAAGACCAACTAGCAAATAGTCCTGTCAAATATAAAAATTATGTAGAATTAGAGCAATTTAAATAGTTTCATTATTATAGGAAACAATAAGAAAATAGAGGGTACAGAATATAAAGTTAAAAAATGTTCATGTTTTTATGAGAACTCAACTTACCAAAACTTTAACATATGTAAAAGATGGAATAGATTACATTGATACTTTGACAACTGTTTATCAATTTGGAAAATTTTATTTATCTCCCTCCATAATCTCATTAAAACATAACTTACTGAAAATGGATTCAAGAGCTAGAGAACTCATCTCTAAAGTTTTTAGAAGAAAATACAGATAAATATTAGATTTCTTATATATATATTGATTGTCCCATGCATGAATATATCAATTTTATAATCATTTCATTAATTTCATTAAATAATTGTGTCAGTTCTTATTTATTTTATTTTTATTATTATTACTTTGTTTATTTTTAAATCTGGCCAAGACAAGGCCACAAAAAATTTTGGTTGTCTCTCCCAAAATAATTGGGAGAAAGAGAGATGTGTGTCAGTTTTTAAAAGATGTGTTTTCCAATCACATTGTTCAAATATTTTTGTATTCTTACTGATTTGGCTATCAGCTTGAGCTATCAATTATTGAGAAATGTATAATAAGTTTCTCACTATAATCATGTATTTATTTTCACTTCTGCCAATTTTTGTTTTTTGTATTTTAAGCCTAGATATTCCTGGGAATATAAACTTAAACCATTGTGTCCTTATACATAGGGTATGTTTCTTGTAAATTGACTTTAGTTGTTTTTTTAATCCTAGCCTCATAATCATTGTCTTATAATTGAAGCATATATTATAGTTATATCATTTAATTATAATATATTTGAATTTGTGTATACCATCTTACTATTTATTCAAGTTTTATCTCATCAATTAATCACTTGAATAGTATTTCTTAAAATAGATTATATACAGTTAATTTTTTAATCTCATAGTTAAAAATTAAATTGCAGTATAAAGTATAAGATTTGAAACAAGAAATGCATACTTTAAAGAACAGTGATACTATGAATTCTGGGAACTAAGCTGGTATTTTTAATAAATTTATTAGTTCCAGAATTATAATGAGATATGAGAGTTCAAGACTGTTAGGAAGCTAAGGTTAGAAGGGTATTATTTGCTATTTTCAAGTACTGAAGTTGATATTCTGAGTATGTATCCTTATCCCCTAGTAATAAATTTTGAAGAAGCCAAAAAAAAAGTAAAAAAATAAAAAAAGGATAGACACACAAAGTCAAAGTAAATTAGAGCAGTATAGAATATAATTGTTAACTAATTTTGAAAACCTAAAACTAGATAGGCAATTATTGATTTAAGAGACATGACTGGGAAAGACGTGCGTGTGTGTGTGTGTGTGTGTGTGTGTGTGTGTGTGTGTGTAGAAGGAGTATTACCAACTAGAATCTAAACGTTTCACACTACAGTTGCCTGAGGAATCATGGGGACCTCTCACTTCAGTAGAGATGCAAGTCATAGCACAAAGCAAGTTAAGTGGCAAAGACTTTAAAAAGAGCTGCTATATCCTCTTATCTGAAGTGGCCAATAATTATCTCTCTCATACCTGTCCTAAAGATGAAGGATTTATTCTCTGGAAAAAAAATTGAACAATAGAGAATCTCATGTAAGGCTATAAGGCACAGGTAAGGGGGAAACGTAAGTAAGGTACTGTTAATGAGATTTAAGTGATAACTTATTTATTGAACACTGAGTCTACCACTTTCTTCCCCCTTTTGGTATCCCCAGGTCAAAATACCCAAAGAAGGAAATAGAAGACAATATAGACCATAAGAAAAATTCCCATCATTACTGACAATAAAGGATCTCCTAAAACAATACAAAGCCCGACTACTCTTATGAGTAAAGTCTGTCTGTAAACCAGCCCATCTGAGAAAACAGAGCTCCAATAAACCAGAGTATCACTCTTACTAAAAACAGAAGATTGAGGACCACCAGCCAGTTGGAAAAAGTCTCTAAAATTAAACATGAACATGAAAATATACAGTAAAAAATTAAACCAAGGCAATTTAAGATGCAAAATAAAAAATGTTTAAAATATTTCATTGTTCTCAAAAATAGTAAGACAGCCCTGACCAGTTTGGCTCAGTGGATAGAGCCTTGGCCTGCGGACTGAAGGATCCCAGGTTTGATTCCAGTCAAGGGCATGTACCTTAGTTGCAGGTATATCCGCAATAGGGGTATGCAGGAGGCAATTGATCAATGTTTCTCTCTCATTGATGTTTCTAACTCTCTGTCCCTCTCCCTTCTTTTCTGTAAAAAAATCAATAAAAATATATTTTAAAAATAGTAAGACAGATATTATAACTATGACCCCAAATCAGAATGCTACAAAAAAGATAATATCAGAAAAAAGACAAGTTGTTTAAAAAAAACTCAAATATAATAGCAAAATATAAAAATAATAGAAATATTGGAAAATAAAGTTGAAGAATATCTCCCAGCGAATAAAACAAAAATAAATTTTTGAAAAGACAGAAAATATAAGATAAAAAGAAATAAAGATTGATGAAGGAGGTCCAACATTTATATAATAGGTGTTCCAGATAAAGAAAGCAAAGAAAATGGGAGATAATTTTTAAAAAATAAAATAGCACAAGGAAAATTTCCTGAATTCAACTGATTTATATGGTTCTCTACATTAAGAAGAGCATAAATGAATGGAAAAATAAAATCAATTAAACAAAAAACAACTCACATCAAAATCTGTAACTGCAAAATTTTATCACTTGAAGGGTAAACAATAATCCTGAAAATTTTCAAGGAGAAAGACAAGATTAATGTACAAAGAATTGTGTATAAAAGTACCATCAGCATTTTTTACAGCAACACTGAAAGCAATAAAACAAATGTAAAATTGCCTTTAAAATTATGGCATTTTTGTTACCTAAAATTTTAAGTGCCAACTATCAACTCTGAGAGCAGAAAAACATTTTTTAATATACATGCTCTCAAAAAAATCCTGTCTCCAAATAATTACCCCAAGCTGATGCAAGATTTTCTTCAGTAAAACAAGAGAGTAAATAAGAAAGGACAGTAAATGTCTCTTCCAGTTCTATATCAGACTTACTGGTTATAAACAATAAAAGAGGACTCTGGATTACTATTTATAGGGGTGGAGAATGTCTTCATGAGCCATAGAAGACCCATGAAATCACTGGGCCTGTTCCTACAAAGGCATTAAGAATGAGTTAATTAAATGTTTGAGCAAATATAGTAGGCTAATTTTTAAGTTGATAATTTTGTAATTCCCCTGAATGATTTTCAAATACCCAAATGGCCCTTGGAAGAAAAAAGATTCTCCATCTCTGTTAGATGCAGTATTTATCTAGAAAACTTGGGAATTTATAGGCTTTTGGAAGGGCTAGGAAAACAAGCCATGGGGCATAGCACTGTCTCCAAAGAGGTGTGGCATCTTAACATTTCTTGAGTTGCAATGAGGGTAGGTGAGGGGTGTCTCCCTCATGTGAGTCAACATCCTCCCACATGAAATACCCAACGTGGCAAGGAGCTCAAGTGCCAAGATATCTACTGAGGGTTATTGGTCAAGCTGCTAGCCAGACAGCCAACTCCACCTTCAACCAAGTTGTGCAGCAGAGGTTGTTCATGAGTCACACTATTCAGCTACCTCTTCCCCTTCACCTGATGATGCAGAAAATGAAGCTTCCTAGCCAGGAAGACAAATATAAGGAATAACGTGCCTATCTGGAAGGTTCCCAAATTGAAAGTATGTGAGCACCACATGAGCACCTATGCTGGGAACCACATCCTTCAGACAGGGTGCAAAAATCTCACCTTCAATCAGCTGCCCATGGATTCCCCAAGCACTTTGATATCACCCTGATCTCCTCCCAAAGCCTCAGAGACACACAGGCATTTCAGAGAAGCCCAGTGAATCTTTGCCAACCAAACCAAACCCAATGTGCACTCTAAGGACAGAAGTTTAAGTGCTCCAGAGGCAGAGGGGGCAACTATGGCTATAGAAACTAACCCAGACCCTACCTTGTTATCAAAGATTTTGGAAGAATAATAAATAAATAAATAAATAAATAAATAAATAAATAAATAATTTTTAATGGGTAACTGAGGCCTTTTCATGTTTCAAATGAAAACACTGGAAATCTTGTCTGTGGACACCCCTGAGATTACAATATAGATAAACATTCCTACCACCTTTTAGGAAGCAAGATGAGAAAAACACAGACTTGGTCCAATCATATGATTACAAAGCTGGAATTTTGAGCAAGTTTCCAATAGATCAAGCAAGGTTGGCTTCTGTAGCAATTCCAAGGAAACAATGAGAACATCACAGGGAAGAGAAAATGCAGTTAGATACCAGAGGCACCTGAAAGCATTGATTGGGAGGGAGCCTTGAGCTGCCTCTGCCTACATCAAGAACTCCACTTAACAAACCATTCTATTTCAGCTGCTGCCAGAGAGAGCACCCCCTGTCCCTTCCTTTATGCACCATGAGTCACATTAAAATTAGCCATGGACACATTTGACTGAGCTAGTCTAGCTCATACATTTGTTTCCTGAATGTGAGAGTCTGTGTCCATGAGAATGAGTATGTCCCTAGTCACAGAAAAAGCTTCACAGGCTGGGCATACAAAACAAAAAACAAATGTTCTTTTTTCCATGGCATCCATGAAATACTGGATCCAGATGAGAGGTGAAGAGAATTTCCAGTAGAACAAGATGTGTGAGGATAGTAGATATGCATCAAGCCTAGAGAACCATGTAGATTAGAGCAGAAGACTAAAGAATTAAGTTTGGGAGAGATTTTCCAAAATTTCTATCCGAAGAAATAGAATAGACTTGACAACTGTGACTAAGTGGAAAATGGGACTGAGAAGTGTTGATAGCTCCAGAGTCAGCTGTGACATATCTCCAGGAGTTAATATTCAGTGAAGGAAGAAAGTGAGGGTAACATTTATTTAACAAGTCTTATAAATATTTATTTGTTTAGTTTCAAAACAGAATAATATGATAAAGTATATATTATTTTATTTGTGAAGGAGAGAGGAACATGGTTGAGGAACCAATAATGGAGGGTATACTCTGAATATAATTGCTTTGTAGATGTGCTTTGAGCCACATAAATATATTATAATAAATAGATAAAATTATGTCAAATGAAATAACTACAAAATTTAGAAGCAAAATCAAATATATTATACTAGTAGCCTAGTGCACAAAATTTGTGCACAGGGGGAAGGGAGGTGTCTCTCATTCTGGCCTGCATCCTTTCCAATCTGAGTCCTCTATGGGATCAGGCCTAAACTGGCAGTTGGACAAAACCCTCACAATCTGGGACTGCTGGCTCCTAACTGCTTACCTGCCTTCCTTCTTGATCACTCCTAACTACCCTGCCTGCTGGCCTGATTGCCCCCAACCGCATGCCCCTTCTGGCCTGCTCACCCCCCACTGGTCCCCTCTGCTGGCCAGATCATCCCCAATTTCCCTCCCCTCCTGGCTTGACCACCCCCAAATGCCTTCCCTTCCTGGCCTGATCACCCCTAACTGCCTCTGCCTTGGCTCCACCACAATGGCTTTATCTGGAAGGACTTCTGGTAGGTCTCATGGTCTAATTAGCATATTACCCTTTTATTAGTATAGATAGGATATGACATACTGCCATAACTATAACATATGTACCAGTATTACTCTATGAGAATACATAATTCATGTAATAGGAAGATATCTAAGACATTACATTGTATATATTGTAAATAGTAGGAAATACTGTATTCATAGCAATAATATACACCCTGTGACTACCCTTCCTGATTTGGGAATGGTTCCCCAGTTTCTTGGCCCCTAATGTATATATATTTTTTGTCATTCAGTGTAACTTATTCACTGTTTATCGCACATGATTTGAGGTCTTTAATTTCTAATCACCAAAGACTCAAAGGACTATTTTTTTCCATGAAGTTTAACATTAACATCAGTGAATACATGTATTCATTGTAAACATCTGAATTATTCACATTGTCAGATCCTGAACTCATAAGCGTGGACCATGCACAGGCTGGCAGCAAGCCAGGAAGCCACTCGGCAAGCAAACAGATACTCTGCATAAGGAGAAAAGTCATAGCATAACATTCAATATCCAATCTGAGTCACCTCAGAATGTTACATATATTGACTTCTTAATTCATATAGTATCAGAAACTCAACTACTTGGTTGGTGACAGGGTTGACCTGGTTTCAGGAGGATTATTTCTGAAATAATTAAGGAAATGGGGGCTCAATCATTTCTTGGTTCCTTGCTCCTCCCCAGCACCTTCATCTTTCTCCTCATTCTCAGCTTCTTGGGCATCTTCTCCTTCACCTTCACCTCCTTATTCTTCCTCCTTTGCATCCTCAAATTCTTCCTTGGCACTTCTTCCTCTACCTCTCCTTCCTCTTCCTCAGCCTCTTTCTTCTCCTTCTCCTCCTCTTCAGCTTCTCCTTCAGAGGCGGGCTCATCTTTAGCTTCCTAATGGTCTTCTCCACCTAGATCTACTTCTCCTGGACATTGCTGGTGTATTAAGAAGGGAATGAACAAGCAAACATCAAGCAGGAGCTAGTCTGTAAACCACTCTAGGCAGATCACCAAAGACCTGGGAACTCTGGGAGTGGACACTGGTTATGCTTCCCACACTGGTGAAACTGAGCCGGGTCTCCTCACCTTCTAAGAGTTTCCTGTAAGCTGCAATGTCAATGTCCAAAGCCACATTGAGGAGGTTCTAGTATTCTTTTAGATATCATGCCATTTCACTCTCTGTAGTTCTCAACTCATTTTCTAACCTCTTGATTGTGTCCTGTATAGCACTAACATTAGAGTTCTGCTCGTCCTCCACCTCTTTCAGCTGCTTTCCCAGAGCGTAGTTCCTGCCCAGGCATGCTTTGATCTCCAGGGTCTTGGCCTTGAGCAGGCAGTGGCTTTCAGACACTTCCTCCTTGGTGGTGCGCACCCTGTAGGTGTTCTTGGCAGTGCTCTAGGTCAGCATGGTGAGCAGCTCTTGTACCATTCTTCTGCATTCTGCATGTCCTTGGCAGCCAGCTTCTCCTACTGGGCGCTGATGTCCTTGAGCACTGCAGAGAGGTTGGACTTGAAGAACATGTCCATCTCCATGGAGATCTGAGCATAGTGGATCTGCACCTACAGCTCGGTGATCATCTCTTCATGCACCTTCTTCAGAAAGACTATTTAGTCCATCAGGCTGTCTGATGCGCTTTTCAAACTCAGCACCAGCAAGAGCCGCCTCCTCTGCACCTTTTCACGCCTTTATCAGCCAGCCCTCTGCATCATCATGGTTCAGCACCTCTTCCTGATAGCATGCCTGTAGGTTGCTCCCAGTCCCTTCCAAGCCCTGGTGCCTGCTAACTGCCCATTGCCTTCTCCTCGCCAGGTACCTGCACAGTGGGCTGGGGCACAGGCCTCCCATTTTCATTAAAATGTTAAACGCCGGCCTGCTCCATCTGTGTCCACAGGAGGCCAGAGATCCTGGCTACCCCTGCCTACCTGGATCCCCGATGGCGGCTTCGACCTAGTGGGCAGCATCAGGCTCAACCCGCCTGGCCTGCCCAGACCCAAGTGGCTGCCGGGACCCTGCGGACTGTGTCCGGCCCTTCCCCCAAGGCCTGCCCAGTTACCGATGGCTGCCTGGACCCAGCAGGAAGCATCAGGCACTGTCTGCCCGGCTTGCCTGAACCCCCAATGGCAACCTGGACCCTGCAGGTGGCGACAGGTGCTGCCCCCCAGGCCTGCCCAGTTACCAATGGTTGTCTGGACCCTATGGGCAGCTTCAGGCACTTTCTGCTTGGCTTGCCTGCACCCAAATGGCAACCTGGACCCCACAGGCAGCATGAGGCACTGCCTGCCAAGCCTACTGGGTCCCCGATGGTGGCCTGAACTTTGAGAGCTGTATCAGGCACTGTCTGCCTGGCCTGCACCATTATCAATGGCAGGCTGGACTCCGCAGGTGGTGTGAGTCGCTGCCCACCAGGCCTACAGGACCCCGATGGTGACCAGGACCCAGCAGCAGTGTCAGACACAGCTCGTCACTCCTGTATATGCAAATTATCCTCCATCTTTGTTGGATTAATTTGTATATCACTCCTGGTTGGCTGTGGGCATAGTGAAGGTACAGTCAATTAGCATTTTTCTATTTTATTAGTGTAGAGAGAGGCCAGGGTGCATGGGTGGGGGCCAGTTGGTTTGCCCTGAAGGTTGTCCAGGATCAGGGTGGGGATTCCCTTGGGATGTGGGGTGGCCTGGGAGAGGGGCCTGTGGTGGTTTACAGGCCAGCCATGCTCTCCTGGGGACCCAAGCAGAGGCCCTGGTATTTGGAATTTATTATCTTTTACAATTGAAACTTTGTAGCCTGGAGCAGAGCCAAGCCTCCTGTTCGCTCTGTGGCAGCAGCCATTTCTATTGGAATTTATGTATCTTCTATAATTGAAACTTTGTACCCTTGAATGGAGACCTGAGCCCACCAGCATGTGTGGAAAGCTCAGCTTCCTCCATTACCAGAGAAACCCAAGCCTCCCTCCTGCTCTCTGCGGCACAGTCATGTTGGTTGGGGTTAATTTACGTACTCACTCTGATTGGCTAGTGGATATGGCTGGTGGGCATGGCTGGTGGGTATAGTTGAGTGATGGTTAATTTGCATATTAGTCTTTTATTAGATAGGAGGAAGGAGGATGTCAATTTAATAAATTCAATAAAGAAACAAAACAAACAAAAAAACCTCATTTCTTCCAGGCAGATGTGGCTCAGTATTTGAATGTGGACCTATGTATCAGGAGGTTACAGTCTGATTCCTGGTTAGGGCACATGCCCTGGTTGCAGACTAGATCCAGAGTGGGATAGAGGGAGTACAGTAGGAAGCAGATCCATGATTCTCTGTCATCATTGATGTTTCCATCTCTCTATTTCTCTTCTTTTTCTCTGAAATCAACTAAAAATGTTTAAAAAATAACTCTTCATTTGAGCCTTGATGAGTTTTTGAATTTCAAATTTTAAGAATAAAAAATAAGAAATTATTTGTAAGTCATTCATCCTTAAAACCTTCAAAACATACTATGCTATGAATAATTTAAAAATATACAATATAAAAATTACCAATAATTTAAAACAAAGGCACAACACAGTAATATGGGAAAATGTTTGACAGGGAACTCAGTGTTTGAGCTGTAGAAATTTAAAAGCTATCCTTATTACACAAAACATAATTTGATGGTCTAATCATTCTGTGGTAGCCACTGTAGAAAGTACTAGACTTAAAAAAAAATTATAGTATTCTTAATAGTAGGTATACTGGAATGAGGAAGAAAATGAAAAGAAGCGCGGAGAGGATTTTGAATCTTAAAAGGATATATACGAGTACATGTATTTTTTTAGACAAATGGGTAAAATATGTAGATATTAGAATTATTATCCATGATCTAGAAAATAAGAATAAATAGTAAATGCCCGAAATGTAATTGGTAACATATAATAAATTTTATTCACTTTGACCATTTAACAAAATTTCCCAGATTAATATTAAGTTACAAGTATGTTCCATATTATATTAACAAAGACCACTTTCATAGAAATTACAATCTGCATTATCCAAATTATAGTTTTTGTACTCTTTTGCATCAAATATTATATATTCATGGACAATATATGTGGGGCTATAATAAAGTTGAATAGTGTGTAAGGCAATATCTGGGATGGTGTTTTCTGCCTTATTCTCCCTCAGGAAAGTGGTAGATGGTATAAAAATGGGCTATCTGCTCATATTTCTGGTATGCTTTAGAGGAGATATTGGTAGGTAAAAATATCGGACATTATATCTACTTAAAGTACTTCTTATTTAATTAAGTATACATACTACCACATGTATATCCCTTGGTGTTTCAATATAAAATTAGTGGAATATTCTGTGTTGCTTTTTCAGTTATATAATTTGACAGATTAAAATGGAAGAATGAGATGTTGAAGCTATAGTTTGCATCCTTTAAGGAACATTAGGTTACAAACAACAGTAAAGGGCTTAGGCTTATTGAGGAAAAAGATCAAGAACTAATTGGAGAATTAATGTGAAGGCTTAGTTAGACTTAAAGTCACAGTTAAAACAGCCTGGTCTTTCAAAAGAGAGGAATTAAAGCAAGTCTAGAGTGGCCCTGGAATTGCAGACAAAGGGTAACTCACCACTAACATCATCACCGCACCTCCCACCCCCCAATCTCTGTTCTGTTTTAAGTCACCAACTCATTAGTACAGATTGGTCAAGTAAGGATGTCTATCCCTAGATCGATTGATGAAAGGCAGGTAGAAAAGTAATTATTTACCCTCATATTTGGCCCGAAAATAGAGTTTCTTTACAAAGGGAGAAGAAAAAAAAATACTAGTCAGATGAAACCAAAAGCAACTATAATCTCTTAGTTTTAAGCTCTAATAAGTTCAGAAGGATAAATGCTATAAACTGGGGGTGTCGAACTCAATCAGAGAAGGGGCCAAAATCTAAAATCCAGCCTAAATCGCGGGCCGAATGGTTTACTGAACAGTCATAAACTGACAATGTCATAAACTGACAGCGGAGTGCAGTGATGACAGCGCGGTGCCGGCCACATTGCAAGGCCTGGCGGGCTGGATTTGGCCCGCGGGCCTTGTGTTTGACACATGTGCTATAAACTATGAAAAATTTTATGTTAAAGGGGAACTATTTTAATTTCCCTTCTCCTATATAGTTTTGTGAGTTTCTAATATTTTTTAATTTTATTTTTGTTTGTATATGAGCCTCTGCAGATGCCAGACACACAAAGAATAAAAAATGTTCTTTGAAAATGAGTGAAGTGAAATAAGTGTAAAAGCATTCAAATAATTAAACATGCAAATTGTTTTTCACAGGTTGGTAGCTTTTACCCTTCCAAAGTTATTAAGCTTAAATACTCACTATGACACTTTGGACACCTGTATATTACACATATCAGAAGATTTTGAAACTACTCATTTTGTGCTCCATCCTTCCCCAGCAATATGTATAAGAAGTGAATATGCACCTGTGTGTCCACAGTAGAAGGTAAGGGGTGGATTATAGTTGCTTTTTGCTCCATCTGTGCAGTACCTTATTCTCTCTCAATAATATCTGTCTTCAGGCCAAATAATTGTGCAGATGAATATGTTATAAGGAGATGTTGTATAGAAGTATACCTCCATTTAAAGAAATGATTTTAGAAAAATATGTAAAATTGTTTAAAGAGACCAATTTCATGAAAATGTGGGAGTCAGTGCAGGGGAGGGGTATTAGGATCTGTACTATTAAATCCTGTAGTAGCTACACTCTTTTGCATCAATCATGTGTTTATGGATGCTATATGTGTGGGTATAATCGATAGAGGAGAAAAGAGGGTAAGGCAGTATCTGGGATGGTGTGGTCTGCCTTCTGGTCCCTCAGTCTTAGAATTAAAAGCGGCTGTCTGCTCAGATTGGTGGTGTGGTCGCAGAGATGGTGGTGCTAGAAATGGAAAAAAGGTTGGATACTGTGTCTGCTGAGGGGAATGAAGCCTCCTTCGTGGAGTCTAACCTGCTTCACTTCCTCTCTTTTAGGGGCTGAAAACAATCTGTTTAGATGTAGAAGTTTGTCTTCCTGTCAAATTATTTTTCCTCCTGGCAACTTAATGTTGCCTTCATTAATTTCTTCTTCTTCCTCTTAAGCTTTTTGCACTTCAGACGGGCCATGGCTCGATGAAACACATGGCAGCTGAAGCCCTCCTGGACCCCATGCTCCACATGCTGCTGAAGGGCCTCTAGGCTAGCAAAGATGTGGCAGCAGGCCAGGCACCTGAACCCGCTGTCCAGCGGCCTCCACAAAGGGAGCCTGCGATAGAACACCAGAGTTGAAGATGCTGCGCGACAGCCAGCCTTCTCCCTTTTCTCTTGGGCCAGACTGTCTACTCTGGGCTCAGGGTCATTTAGGACATTCTCCCCAGACGTGTGAGCGAAGGGGACATTTCTATGGACCTCTGTAGTATAGGTTATTTCTTCCATTTTGATCCTTTGTGAGGGAGGCTCCCATCCATCCTCTGTATGGCACATGACAGCCACACCCCTTTTCATTTGTACACGCATATAGTAAATTTTCATGAGCCTGGGATCCTTATTACTAGCTGAAGAATTCGAGGTATATGAACTGGCAGAGGAAGTCTTTGTTTGCACCAAGTCCTTGGGTACAGGTGTCTCCTTGATTCCTATGAAAGAAAATGTCAAACATTAAAAAAATTAGAATGGGTGTGTGACTGCTGTAGGAGCTACCAGGGCCATGATCTACGTGAGCAGGTAAAGTACATCTGTATGTGATATTTCAGAATTTTGGGTGTAGTGAGCTTTATCTGAGGTATTTACATGGTATAACTATGTGGGAATAAGGATGTAGAATTATATGTATGTACTTTTGGAGGTGTACATATATTCTGGGACATATCTGGGAAGTGTTTTTTGATGTTGCTAAAAGGTGATGGATAATGAGTGTGCATGTTTGTTATATGTTATGTTAGCACATGTGAGCAGTGCAAGCATGGTACCGGGTATTACTATGAGATTGTGAGGCTGATAATGTTAGAGGAGGTGTGTATGAGCTCTCAGAATGTTCAGCTCATGAAGGTCTCAAGTGCTGGCAGCTGACGTGCCATACGGTTAGAGACACAGCAGAAGAAAATTAGTTTCCTTGAGGACGTGAACACATTAAATGGTGAGTTTGGTGGATGTCAGTGGGAGTGAGTGTCTTGTATGCAGCTTTTTAGTGATCTATATGAATTATCAAAAACTTAGAACCACACTTGAAGGAACTCAACATGCATATCAATTATATTTTCTAATTAAAATTATACCAATAGGGGATATATGGTACAAGTTTAAGAAACATTCTGCATGCATATGTATCTATTTTTTTTTTACTTTCTTAAAAAGTAAAATTTTACTTTTTAAGAAATTAACTCTTAATTGTTATGTCACCATTCATTTTTCATTGTTACCAAAGCTCAATGCTCATTATTTAACTGTTTAAAATTATCATCATGTCTGATTAATGTGTATGGTAAATATGTTATTTCCATTTTTAGCAGTATGATATAGTGAGTGTAATGGGCTTGGTGTTTAAGTTCATAATTTGTTGGTTAAATCTGGGTTGAGATTGAATAATGTGAGATTGATTTGTTTTCTGCAAATCTGAATATGGGATAAGTTTTGTGTGAATGAGGATAGTATCTGTACTTTGTGTCTCTGTGTTAGTTTAACACATGTTTATGTATGTAGATTGCTTTTCTTATCATTGTGGGTTTTTCTGTGTGTTTAATATGTCGTGTAGTTTAGGTATGGTATGTTATTACTGAGAATATTCTCTGTGAGATTAGTGGAATGAGTGTATTTGAAAAATGCGAGGAAATGATTAAAGAATATGAGGATATGAAAATCAAGATATATAAGAGAAAGAATACCTGGACTTTGGAAAGATGGCAGAGGGTGAGGAGAAGTGTGTTTAAATAAGCTGTGCAGTAATATGAGATTGCATTAGAAAGTAAATTGTGAAAAATTGAGTTATAAAAGGACTAAAAACTTAATATGAAAACTCAGGCCTAGCAGACTAACTCTTAAGCATTCAACAATCAGAAATGTGTCCATGTTGAAAAAAAATGTAATAGAATATTTAGGATGTCAGTTTATTAAGTAATCCCAGACTCATAGAACCCAAAAGCTCAGAAAAGTATAACCAATTAAGAAATAATATTCATGCACTGGTATATGGAATGAGCAAACTAGCATCACATGCAATGTGAATAAATCACACAAATATAACAATGAGAGAAAGTGATCAGACACAAAGTATATATTGTACTCTTCTGTTTAATGAAATTTTAAAACAAATGCTCATCTAGTGTGTTAGGAGTCAGAGAAATCATAACTCCTTGTATGGTACAGACAATAAGAGATCATGGAGAATGTATATGCACATAGAATACTATACTATAAGGAAATGAATGATGTGGAGAATGAGTGCAAATGGGTCTGTCTGATAGGGGTGCCTGTGAATGTAAACATTGGCTATGAAGGTATATGGATGTGATGAGGTATTTAATTGCACATGTCTGTACTCTTGCTCAAGTTAAGTTCTTGAGGATCCAACCACTTTTGGCCTGTTTTAAGTTATTAGTGCTTCACAGGTTGACTATAACATAACCTGCCCTTGTCTGACACAGAAACATATTATTAGACTAGAGACCCCGTACATGACATGCATGCACTAAGGGAGGGTCCCTTAGCTTGGCCTGTGCCCTTTCACAGTCCAGGAGCTGTCAGGGGATATCCAACTGACCAGTTAGCCCTGTTTCCTTCAGGGAGTGGCCTAAGCTGGCAGTTGTACATCCTTAGCTCCCACCACTACCACTGTGCTCGCCAGCAGTGAGCCTTGCTTCTGGCTGAGTGGTGCTCCCCTGTGGGAGCTCACTGACCACCAGGGGAAGCTACTCTGTTGAGCGTCTGCCCCCTGGTGGTCATTTCACATGATAGCAACCAGTCATTTCGCCATTTGATTGATTTGCATATTACCCTTTTGTTATATTGGGTTTTTCTCTGATAAAACTCTTATCCATTTAAGTCCTCTCCTATTATTTCCTCAACTAGAACACTGTTCTCCTTGCACATGCTCTAGTCCTGTTCAGTGTTTTCCCTTGGAATACATTACTTCCTCTGCTGATCTCATTGAAGAAGTGTTTGTGTTTTTGCACTGAGCAGCCATGTGTTGACTAATGGGCAGAACCACTCAGCTCAACTCTGGGTTCTCTCTACATCCCCACCAACTTTGTGTCCTATTCATTCTTCCTTTCCAGCACCAGTTAGCCTGTCTTTAGGAGAGATGGAGGATACATTGTCTGAAGAGGAGGCCTTCCTTGCTTTCAGGCCTTGAGTCAGAGCCATTGTCTTGTGTCTGTCCTGTAAGGTATCTTATCTTAAATCCAACTTTGCTGAGCAATTAAATAAAAAATAATGCAGATATGTACCATGCTGGTTTTCTGTGTATTTATCTGTCCATTGAACAAACAATAAGAATCTGCTATGTGACATGTTCAGTGAGCACACACAGTCTTATCTTCATGGAAAGTGTAAAATGTTTCCCATGAAAATATAAAATGCACACAAATATGCATTGGGTTAATATATGTCATGGGTGTGTGGGTTTCCAAAAAAAAATATTATTTTTAAATAAAACAGAGACTACTGTCTCTGTTTTACTTGGACAAAAAATATATTTGAGATATCAATTTCCCTTGAAGGTAGTTCTCACCATGAGTTTACAGTCATACAATGAAAAACGAATGGAAATTATATGCATCACCATACAAACCTTCTATGTGCCCCTCCATGATCTTCCTTTTCTGTGCTGACTGGGACACAGGAATATTAAGATTCCCAAAATAGGGAAACTTTTGTTGTAATTGTTGGAATCCTAGAAAAGAAAATTTCAAACATCAGAAAACTAGAATGTGTGTTGGAGGGTTGTGGGAGGTAAGATGGCCATGCCATATGTGAGCAAGTTCAGTGAAATTATGTCTATGTGTGATTTCAGAATTCTGTGTATAGTATGCCTCACTTGAGGTGTAACAATGTGTGGTATAATTGTGAAGAGAAAGCATTGTAGTTATGTTTGTGTGGAGTTGTATGGATATTCTGGGATATACCCATGAGTATATTTGATATTGGTAAAAGGGAATGGTAAAACACTTGGTGGCTGAAGTGATTTATGGATTAGAAAGATAATAGATCAAATTTCATTTTCTTTAAGGCATATGTGTTTTCAAGTGTTTGGCCTACAATGAGCATTTTAAAACAGATTATCTGTGTGATTGCATGTAAATTATTTATGGATTTAGTGTGTAATTGGGTGAGTATAAATGAATCAAGGTAAGAGTGTACCAAGGTAATGCTGTTAGAGAATTGGAAGACAGATGTGGAATGAAGGCTTGTGTATTTGAGATTTGTCTACAAATCTGAATATGGAATAAGTTTTGTGTGACTGTGGATAGTATGTATACTTTGTACCTGTGTGTTAGGTAAGCACATATTTATGTGTGTGTGCATTGCTTTTTCTATACAGATAGACTTGTGTGTGTGTTTTCCTTTTGAAGGTAGTAGAATTAGTATCCTTACAAAAGGTGAGGAAATAATAAAAGAATCTGAGGATATGAAAACCAAATTGGGTAAGGGAAAGAATTCTGGGCTTTGAAAAGATGGCAGAGAGTGCAGAGAAGAGTGTGCAAATTAGGTGTGCAGTAACATGGGGGGATTGCCTTAGAAAGAAAATGGTGAAAAATTGAGTTCTAAAAAGGGATAAGATAGAATATGCAAGCTAAGCACTTGCAGTCTAACTGTTAAATACTCACCACATGGAAATATCCTTCATGAAAGTACAAGTAATATAATGCCCAGAACATCACCTGTTCAAGTAATTCAAACTGAAAGCAACCAAATGCTCAGAAAAGTATGATCAATAAAGAAATTATATTCATGCCATCGTATACATAGAATAAAAAAAAACTAGTCACATGCAACATGAAAAAATGATACAAATGTAATGATGAGAGAAAGAAACCAGACATAAAGCATATATTGTACCCATTTTCTTACAAAAAAAAAAATGAAAAACATGGGTACTCATCTAGTGTGCTAAGAGTCAGGGAAATTTCTATGGTACAGACAAAATGGAGCATGGACAATTTGGAAGCCTGTGGAAGACTATACAGAAATGAGTGATGGGAAGAATGAGTGCAAATGGGTCTGTCTGATAGGGATGCCTGTGAATATAAACATTGGCTATGAAGGTATATAGATGTGATAGGGTATTTAATTGTACATGTCTCTGTATTCTTGTTCAAGTTAAGTTCTTGAGGATCCTACCAGTTTTGGCCTTTTTTAAGTTATTAATGCTTCACAGGTTCACTGTAACATAACATGCCCTTGACTGACTCATAGAAACCTACTTAGATTTTTCTCTGATAAAACTCTCATCCATTTAAGTCCTCTCCTATTATTTCCTCAAATAGAATACTGTTCCCCTCTGATCTCCTTGCACATGCTCTAGTCCTTTTCAGTGTTTTCCCTTGGAATACATTACTTCCTCTGCTGATCACATTGAAGATGATGCAAAAATGTTTGAGTTTTTGCTCTGAGCAGCCATGTGTTGACTAATGGGCAGAACCACTCAGCTCAACTCTGGGTTCTCTCTACATCCCCACCAACTTTGTGTACTCTTCATCCTTCCTTCCCAGCACCAGTTAGCCTGTCTTTAGGAGAGATGGAGGATACATTGTCAGAAGAAGCGGCCTCCCATGCTTTCAGGCCTTGAGTGAGGGCCACTGCCTTGTGTCTGTTCTGCAAAGTATCTTTCCTTAAATTCAACTTTGCTGAGCAATTAAATAAAATAACACAGATGTGGACCGTGCTTGTTTTCTGTGTATTTATCTGTCCATTAAACAAAGCATAAGAGTCTGCTATGTGACTCGTTCAGTGAACACACACAGTCCTCTCTTCATGGAAATTGTAAAATGGGTCCCATAAAAATATAAAATGCACAGAAATATGCATTGTATTAATATATGTCATGGTTGAGTGGGTTTCCAATTTTTTATTTATTTATTTATTTATTTTTTTGTGGAACAGAGAATGCTCTCTCCTTTCTACCTGGACATACAATTAAAATGGAGTCATCATTTCCCTTGAAGGTAGTCCTTACCATGAGATTAGATTCACACAATGGAAAAATAATGGAAATTACATGTACCACTAACTGGCAGCACCATACAAACCTCCTATGTGCCCCTCCATGATCGTCCATTTTCTTACAGACTGGGACACAGGCATATTATGTTTTCCAAGATAGGGAAAATTATGTTGTAATTGTTGGAATCCTAGGAAGGAAAGTTATAAACATTAGAAAACTAGAATGTGTGTTGGAGGGCTGTGAGAAGTATAATGGCCATGCCATATGGTATCATGTAGAGTGAAATTCCCAGAGCATGAGAGGGATGTTCGACTGCCAGTTTAGGCCCCATCCCTGTAAACAGGCAGAAGGACATCCTTTGAGGGGTCCCAGATTGGAGACGGTGAAGACCAGGCTGAGGAATACTCCCACCATGCATTAATTTTGTGCAACTCTTCATTAATTGTTAATTAAGCTCAATTCTCATTATATAACCCATAAAGATTATCATCTACTCTTTTACATGTTCTTGGTAAATATATTATTCACATTTTAGAAGTATGGTACAGTGAATGTAAAGTGTTTGGTGTTTAATTTTATA
Organism: Pipistrellus hanaki; assembly: GCF_964339955.1. Classification (NCBI taxonomy): domain Eukaryota; kingdom Metazoa; phylum Chordata; class Mammalia; order Chiroptera; family Vespertilionidae; genus Pipistrellus; species Pipistrellus hanaki. The sequence goes on along the minus strand of NC_140504.1, from coordinate 68,965,558 downwards.
ACTTGTTGGTTAAAACTGGGTTAAGATTAAATAATGTGTGACTGTTTTGTCTTCAAATCTGATTATGGAATACATTTTGTGTGACTGTAGATAGTATGTATACTTTGTATCTGTGTGTTAGGTAAGCACACATTTATGTGTGTACCCTGCTTTTCCTATACTGATAGATTTGTGTGTGTGTTTTACATACTATGTTGTTTGGATATGGAATGTTATTACTGAGAATATTCCTTTTGAAGCTAATAGAATTAGTGTTCTTGCAAAAGTGAGAAAATAATTAAAGAATGTGATGATAAGAAAACCAAATTGGGTAAGGGAAAGAATCCTGGGCTTTGAAAAGATGGCAGAGAGTGCTGAGAAGTGTGTGCAAATTAGGTGTGTAGTAATGTGAGATTGCTTCAGAGAGCAAATGGTGAAATATTGAGTTCTGAAAGGGAACAAGATAGAATATGCAACCTAAGCACTAACAGTCTAACTGTTAAATACTCACCAAAAAGAAATATCCTCTTTGAAAGTACATGTAATATAATGCCCAGATCATAACCTGTTCAAGTAATTCAAACTGGAAGCAACCAAATGCTCAGTAAAGTATGATAAATAAAGAAATTATATTCATGCTATGGTATACATAGAATGAAAAAACTAAAGTCACATGCAACATGAGTAAATGATACAAATATAATGATGAGAAAAAGCAACCAGAAACAAAGCAGAAGGGCACACTATATGCTTTGTTTCTGGTTGCTTTTTCTCATCATTATATTAAAAATTAGAAACATAGATACTCATCTAGTGTGATGAGAGTCAGGGAAATTTCTATGGTACAGACAAAATGGAGCATGGAAAATTTGGAAGCCTGTGGAAGACTATAACAGTATTAAGGTGGCCAGAGAGAAGGTGGAGTGAGTGAGAAGGGGAAGCGGGGAAAGCCTGGTGGAGGCAGGATGGAAACGTAAGCCCCTTCCACCATGCTCTTCTTTTTTCTAATTTACAGGGATGTTGATATCTTGGGGTTTTATTTGAAAGCTGCCATGTTAATAACAAAGTTTACATCAGCTCTAGTGGCCTGCATATATATGCTAATTTGTCATATAAGCAAGAAAGAATCTATTTGTTTATTAGTCACTGAAGACTAATCTACTCTAATGAAGTAGAGATACGTGTTTTTGAAAGGCAAAAAATAAAATAAAATAAAATAAAATAAAATAAAATAAAATAAAATAAAATAAAATAAAATAAAATAAAATAAAAAAGGGACCTGGTGCATAATTTGTGGGCAATTATGTCAGGTTAATATCTCTTTTTTCTTCAGATTATTTATGTTCTACATATGTGTAATGTTATGTATGTGTGTATATGTAAATAGGTTTGATTGTATTTTTCCATGTCTCATAGTTTATGTTCAATAACATATATAATATGCACTATTGATTTTTGAAAGTGAAATGATTACAGCCTTTTCCAAAGACTCATTGGAGTTTGCAGAAATAACAAACAAGTTAGAAATATCAGTCCTTGCCCTAACCAGTTTGGCTCAGTGGATAGAGCATCCACCTGCAGATTCAAGGGTCCCAGGTTTGGTTCATGTCAAGGGCATGTACCTTGGTTGAAGGTACATAACCAGTAGGAGTGTGCAGGAGGCAGCTGATGAATGTTTCTTTTTCATTGATGTTTCTAACTTTCTATTCCTCTCCCTTCCTCTCCGTAAAAAAATTAATGAAATATATATATTAAAAGGAAAATCAGTCTTCTTTAGGAATGTGAGCTACCATTGGAACTTTGGGGTTGGCTCCATTCCATCTTCCTCCCACCACTGAGCATAGTGGTTACTTGTTTATTTTCAATCTCCATAGTAACCAAACTATTTTAGTTTTCCATTTTTCTAGAAAGAACCAAAATATCTCCTTAATTAAACCATCATTATTAAAAGGTGAGGTGTGTGTGTGTGTGTGTGTGTGTGCATGTACGCCCCATTTTTTTCTTACATTTCAAATATAGTAATCCAACATTTACATCTTCATAGCCTAAAAAAACAATTCAACTTTATTACTGGTTAAATAAATTCTTTCTGAAATTATACTGTAATCCCTATACAACCAGTTTTAAGTGTTCAAAGTTTTTTCCCCTTCCCTCCCCTCCTCTCCTTTCTCTCCCCTTTCCTCCTCCTCCTCCACCCTCCCACTCCTATCTTTTTCTGTGTCTCCATCTCTCTCCCACTCCCCATCCCTGCCCTGCCTTCATCTATCCTCCTTTCCTGTCCTTTCTCTCTCTCTCTCTCTCTCTCTCTCTCTCTCTCTCTCTCTCTCTCTCTCTCTCTCTCTCTCTCTCTCTCTCCCTTCCTCATTACAACTGGGATTCTCTCTCTTTAGAAAATAGTACCCGGTTATCCTATTCCCCAAGGATGTGCTTAACACATACCTCTTCAAATCCTTGCTATTTTGATGAAATACTCACTTTGTAGATGTTTTTCCTTTTCTTTATACTTCATGGTTCAACTCTGTAAAGAGTCACTCAAATCAGGCACTTTTCTCCCCCAAACTCTACTCTCAGAATGTCAGATGATGATGATAAAGAATTAAGTTACAACAAGCACAATTAATATAAACAAACTACAGTTTATAACAAGTCTCTTGAGAGACTTTCCCCCTCAGCAAATCACTGTTCTGACCTAGGACACCAAAAGGACAGTTACGATGCAAGTCATCGCAATGGCTTCAGCAGTGTTCTACGACATGGGCATGACATCAGTACATTCCATGCTCCAGCTAGCATTCATAGGACTGCAGGACTGCCATATCCATGGACCACAGTAATCCCTTTTATCCAATGGAAACTCTGCCATGAACTTGAGTTTCTTTTAATAATTTATCCATATCAAATCTAGAGGATTGGCGACTTGAATTAAGCAAAGGCAATTATTTTATGTGTCTAGGGCAGTGATCAGCAAACTCATTAGCCAACAGAGCCAAATAACAACAGTATAACAATTGAAATTTCTTTTGAGAGCCAAATTTTTTAAACTTAAACTACTTCTAATACCACTTCTTCAAAACAGACTTGCTCAGGCTGTGGTATTTTGTGGAAGAGCCACACTCAAAAGCCAAAGAGCTGCAAGTAGCTTGTGAGCCTCAGTTTGCAGACCACTGGTCTAGGGTAATGGCAGTACTAAATATCCCCAATGGTGAAGCTAAGCAATACCTGAGAAAACTAGGCTTCGAACCATGCTTGTCCCACAGAAACAGTATTGCTATTTATATCATATGGGCAGTACTATTTAACTAATGTACAAACATGATTATATGTGAGGTGGATTTGAAAACATCTTATAATCTCTTACAATTCTCATATTTATGGGATATCCCCCGCTATTAGAAATAATCTCATATATGTTTACAACAAGCCATTGTCAATTTTGCTTCTCTTTTCCTTATCATTTCCCCAGAGGCTTTGGAAAAGAGGAAGCCTCTGGTCCTTGTCAAGAATCCTGTTCTTGTCAAGCCCAAAGGTCTCACTCACCAGGCCTCTGTTAGGTCCCACACCAGATCTTCTGGAAACAGCTGGGCTCTGTAGAGGGTTTGAACTCTATATAATTGTTCCATTGTACATCCCACCCACCACAAAATATGCCTCCTCCATTCAGAACAATATGTATTTACTTCCAAACCTTAGCAGTTAAATTATAATAAGGCCATTACTTAGCCTTCTTTTTAAAAAATTTCTTTATTGATTAAGGTATCACATATTTGTCCTTAACCCCCCATTCCAATCCCCCACTACTCCCCACTCATGTATCCACCCCCCTATTGTCCTTGACCACTGATTAGGCTCATATGTATGCACATAAGTCCTTTGGTTGATCTTTCCCTTTTATCCCCACCCTCCCTTTGAGATCCAACAATTAGCCTTTTTCAGTCTTCTTTACCTTCAGTAGGCCCTGCTTTTGTGGGTAAAGAACTCTTACCCAACCTAACCATTGGCAGCATTTTTCAGTGCTTGAAATCACATTAACACACTATTAGACAAATGCATAAAGTTAATTTTGTGCTCACAAATGCTCATAAAAATGGTGTCAATATTTCTGGATCCCTAATGCTACTGCATTAGTTTCTACTCTTTTGACCATCCTGAAGTTTTGCCTCACTACTTTCAACTATGAATTTTGATGCTTGAAAAAGAGAAAGTTTTGAACATCAGATACAAATTCATTTGTATCCCTGGTTTCACACCCGTGGCTGAGAATGATTCTAAAGTCAAGAATTTACACTTAATAAAAAAATTTTAAAAAAAAGAATTTATACACAAAAAAAAATATGTCACTTTGGTGGCCAGTATGTTATGTACACATTAGTGGCTAATCAATGCTATTATCCTCAGCTCCATTAATTTTTAATATACTAAAGTTAAGGACTGAGTATTTATCTATAATAAGTAATCAATAAAGTTAAGTTAAATTTTTCAAAATAGGAGTCAAATATAATGAAGAATGAATAAAAACTATGCATTTGACTTGAGTCTCAAGATTTACTGTGAAATGTGGGGAAATCATGAAATATTTGATTTACAGCAGAGATGCTAAAAGCTTTGTTAATTTGCAAAATACAATGTGAAGGCAATTTACCAATTTGACACCTAAGTCTGGGTCAGATTCTGACCTCCCAAATGACACTAGTAGAAAATATAACAAATACTTGAGATAAATGTAAGCTTTTCGAAATAAGGGGTAATAGAGTAAAAGAGATATTAATTTGACCCCCCATAGTAAAAGGTTAACTACTTAAAATAGTTTGTCAAACATTAAACTTAACTGCTTTAATTTTACCCTCTTGAGACTGAACATAAAACCCACCATGTTGAAACCAGTTTTATTTGAGATACATAAATTTAGCATTTTACAAATTATTGGAATAATGTATGCCTAAACACCAATGGAAAAAAGGGCACTAGTAACAAGAAAAGAAAGAAAGAAAGAAATACAGAGAGAGAAAAAAGAGGGAGGGAAAGAAAGAAAACAAAACTGTTGCCCTAACTGATTTTCCTCAGTGGATAGAACAGTGGCCTGTAGACTGAAAGGTCCCAGGTTCAATTCTGGTCAAGCAATGTACTGGGTTGCAGGCACCTTCCCAGTAGGAGGTGTGTAAAAGGCAGCTGATTGATGTTTCTAACTTTCTATTCCTCTCCCTTCCTCTCTATAAAAATTCAATTTTATTATATAGTAGTATATATAATAAAATATACTAAATACATTAAATTTTAAAAAGAAAGAAACTGTTAAAAGTATGGGAACATTTTATGTTTTACTCTATTTACAAGCTAAATATTTAGTTGTCACACATTCATTACTGCTGACAGAAGACACAAGTTTCTGAGACAGGGACAAAGGATGTTATTTCTTGTGTTTCAGAAGCCAGAGGATCATGGTAGTCATATTTGCTCAAATACAGATATTACACTTGCTGAAGGTTTGCATTAGAGGTGAGTCAGCCCCTGAATCCCAGGTCCTCTTATTAGTCATAGCAGCAGTTCATTGGAGATGATAAGGCTCTTGGTACACACATAATACATTTAGAGCTTACTGTGGGCCAACCTCTCAATAAATGGTTTTCAGATATTATCTGATGAAATCTATGTAATAAGATTTAAAAAAAAAAGATATATTGATGTTTCCAGAGGAGATGATAGAGATGATAGAAGTTAAGCAATTGGGGATTACTTACCTTGAGCCCAGAGACAAGGAATTCTAGATCCCTGGTTCTAGAACTCATAGTTGTAATCACACTGCTAAACCATGATAAAGTTACTCCTAATCTGGGTACTCTGAGAGACAATTGGTCAAACTTCTTCTGAAGAGCCCTAAAAATACAGATAGTGATCTCTAATAAAAGAGTAATATTCAAATTAACCATCACTCCACTATACCCAGAAGCCATGCCCACCAGCCAATCAGAACAAGTATGCAAATTAACCCCAACCAAGATGGTTGCCACCACAGAGAACAGAAGGGAGGCTTGGGTTTCCCTGGAAATGGGGGAAGCCGAGCTTTCCACACACCCAAAACAGTAATCAAAAAGAATTTATGCACTCCTTTCCCCATAGTGGCACCATTTACAATAGCTAAGATTGAGAAACAGCCCAAGTGCCCATCAGTAGATGAGTGAATAAAAAACCTATTGTACTTTTTCACCATGGGATACCACTCAGGTGTATAAAGGAAGAAAATATTATCTTTTCCAACATGAATGAAAATGATTATCATACTACATGAAATAAGTTCTTTAGAGAAAGATAAATGCCATATGATCTCACTCATATGTGGAATCTAATGAACAAATAATTTAACAAACAAATGGAAACAGAACTAGAGCTACATATAACTGACTGACAGCTGGGGACTTGCAGGGTTGGATGAAATGAGGTGAATGCTTAAGTGGGGAGATGGAAGTGGGCAAAGATGGGATAAATGGTGACAAAAGTGACTTTAGTTCAGGTGATGCAATGTGCAAATTATGTTTTATTGAGTTATACAACACTTGAAGCCTGTATTATTTTATTAACCAATTAGAGGCCCGATACACAAAATTCATGCATGGGGGCAGGGGTGGGGGGGGTTGTCCCTTAGCCCAGCCTGCACATTCTCCAATCTAGGACCTCTTGAGGGATGTCCAATTGGGCCTAAAGAAGCAGTGAGACATCCCTCTCACAATCCAGGACGGCTGGTTCCCAACTGCTCATCTGCCTGCCTTCCTGATTGTCCCTAACTGCTTCTGCCTGCCAGCCTGATCATCCCCTAATGACTCCCATGCCAGCCTCATTGATGTCTAACTGCTCTCCTGCCAGCCTGTTTGCCCCCAACTTCCCTCCTCTGCCAGCCTTGTCACCCCAACTAACCTCCTCTGCAGGCCTGGTAACTCCCAACTGCCCTCCCCTGCTGTCCTGATTGCCCACAACTGCCCTCCCCTGCTAGCCTTCTTACAGTGGCCATCTTGTGTCCACATGAGGGCAGGATCTTTGACCAGATGGGGGCAGCCATCTTGTGTGTTAGAGTGATGGTCAATCTACATATCACTTTTTTATTAGATAGAACCCAGTGCATGAAATTTGTACAAGGTGAGGGGGGTGTCTTTCAGCCTAGCCTGCATCCTCTCCAATATGAGCCCCCTGTGGGATTGGGCCTACACTGGCAGTTGGACAACTCTCTCACAATCCGGGACTGCTGGTTCCTAACTGCTCACCTGCCTGCCTGTTTGATCACTCCTAACCACTCTGCATGCTGACCTGATTGCCCCCAACTGCACCCCCCTGCCATCCAGCTCACCCCCAATTGATCCCCTCTGCTGGCCTGTTCACCTCCAACTGCCTCCCCCCCCCAGCCTGATCACCCCCAATTGCCTTTCCCTTCTGGCCTGATCATCCCTAACCACTTGTGCCTCAGTTGGCCCTGCCACCATGGCCTTGTCCAGAAGGACTCCTGAAAGGTCTCATGGTCTAATTATAGAATATTACTCTTTTATTAATATAGATAGGCTATGGCATACTGCCATAACTATAACAGATGTACCAGTATCACTCTATGAGAATACATACTTCATACAATAAGAAGTCATCTAATATATTACATTGTATAAGTTGTAAGTAGTAGAAAATACTGTATTTGTAACAATAACATACACCCTGTGACTTCCCTTCCTCATTTGGGAATGGTTCCCCAGTTCTTTGAACATTTCCTGGGCCCTAATGTATTTTTTTTTTATTCAGTGTAACTTTATTTACTGTTTATTGCATATGATTTGAGGTCTTTAATTTCTAAATACCAATGATTCAAAGGACTATTTTTTCCAATGAAGTTTAACATTAACATCAGCGAATTCATGTATGCATGTGTTTTTATTATAAGCATCTGAATCATTCACATTGTCATAGATCCTGAACTCATAAGCATGGACCATGCACAAGCTGGCAGCAAGCCAGGAAGCCACTCTGCAAGCAAACAGATACTCTGCATAAAAAGAAAAGTCATAGCACAACATTTAATGTCCAACCTGAGACACCTCAGAATGTTATATATATTGACTTCTTAATTCATATAGTATCAGAAACTCAACTGCTTGGTTGGTGATGGGGTTGACCTGGTTCCAGGAGGTATTCCTGAAATAATCACGGAAAGGAGGGCTCAATCTTTTCTTGGTTTCTTGCTCCTCCCCAGCATCTTCATCTTTCTCCTCATTCTCAGCTTCTTGGGCATCTTCTCCTTCACCTTCACCTCTTTATTCTTCCTCCTTTGCATCCTCAAATTCTTCCTTGGCTCTTCTTCCTCTTCCTTTCCTTCCTCTTCCTCAGCCTCTTCCTTCTCCTTCTCCTCCTCTTCAGCTTCTCCTTTAGAGAAGTGTTCATCCTTAGCTTCCTCAGCTTTTGCAGCCTGAATGGTCTCCTCCACCTAGATCTGCTCCTCCTGGACGTTGCTGGTGTATTAAGAAGGGAAGGAGCAAGCAGACATCAAGTAGGAGCTAGTCTGTAAACCACCTTAGGCAGATTGACCAAAGATCTAAGAACTCTGGGAATAGACACTGGCTATGTTTCCCATGCTGGTGAAACTGAGCTGAGTCTCCTCACCTTCCAAGAGTTTCCTGTAAGGTGCAATGTCAATGTCCAAAGCCACATTGAGGAGGTGCCTGACTCTGACTCTGTCCACAGTGTTAAGACTGGTCCCCAATAGCAGCTTGGTACCAGCTGACGGCCTCAGGTGCAGCCTGTCCCTCCTGCATATGCAAATTTACCCTCCATCTCTGTTGGCTTAATTTGCATATCACTCCTGATTGGCTGTGGGCATAGCAAAGGTATGGTCAATTAGCATTTTTCTCTTTTATTATCTTAGAAGCTTCTCCACCAAAAAAAAAAAAAAAAAAAAAAAGAAAAAAAAAGAAAAAAGGAAGACCTAGAAACAATAAGTAATCATTGGTTAAAACCAACTAACATACAAAAAAAAAAAAAACCTAGCTTTCATTTCCTTATCTTAGCCTACTATTTCCTACCAAAAGGACCCAGATATTATTGAGGCAATGTTTAATTCCAAGTTTGAAAGAGGAAATGCTGAAGATGGTCCTGGACATCAAGCCATACCTGACAGCAAGTAATCTATCAAAGACTACTAGGTAGGATCATATACAGAAGATGGAGAAGAGCCAACTTGAAAAGCCAAAAATGGATAATTTGTGTAGCAATAAAAATTAAAACTATAATGAATTGATGACAATCAAATTTGCCCAAATCCACAAGACAAAAATCATACTTATAAGAGATTATTCAGTTTCAATGATGGTAGTTAACAAATTCATTAGAAAGTGATTAAAAAAATAGTAAATGGAGGGAAATAATCAAGCATTTAACATGTCTCACAAATACTTATGCTAAACAAATACATGGCTGCTAATCTCAAAAGAGAAAGACAACCAGATAGTATGTGCCTCCTAATGGAAGATACACCATATATAAAGTATTTTTGCCAAAACAAACCTGAGTCAGATGAAGATATACAAATAATTTGTTTTTCAACAAATAAATTGCAAAAACAAAAACTAGTTGGTGGGATAACTTGTAGATCAGAAATTACTAAGAAGATATACCAAAACAAGTACAATTTTTTAAAAATATATTTTCTTGATATTTTACAGAGAGGAAGGGAGAGGGATAGAGAGCTAGAAACATCGATGAGAGAGAAACATCGACCAGCTGCCTCTTGCATGCCCCCTACCGGGGATGTGCCCACAACCAATGTAGATGCCCTTGACGGGAATCAAATCTGGGACCTTCCAGTCTGCAGACCGGCACTCTATCCACTGAACCAAACTGGTTTTGGCAATAAGTACAATGTTTTGATCTTATGTGGACACTGATTTAAATAAATTCAATGTAAACAAACATATTAAATTAGAAAAATCAAACATGGACCTCATATTTGATAATGCTAGTGGGTTATTTTTAATTCTTTCTTTATATATGATAATATTATGGCTATGTTTCAAAAGGAATCCTTCCCTTTTGGTAATATATGCTGATATATTTAAATATAACATTATATAATACTAGAGGCCTGGTGCTCAAATTCATGCACCAGTGGGGTCCCTTGGTCTGGTCTGTGGGTATTAGGCAAAATCTGGCTCTCTGATATCCCCCTAGGGGTCCTGGATTGCAAGAGAATGCAGGAATCCATGCACTGGGCCTCTAGTATGCATATAAGATATTTGGTTAATCTCTTCCCGCCCTCCCTTTGAGATTCATCAGTATGTTCCATGTTTCTATGTATGCGGTTTCTGCTCCTGCATTGAGTGTCTGCCCCCTGATGGTCAGTGCGTGTCATAGCAACCTGATGGTCAGCTGGTCAGCTGGTTGGCTGGTTGGCTGGTCACTTAGGCTTTTATATATAGAGATATTGATTTTTTTCAAAATAACCTGATTGTGAGTTATTGAAATAGGAGGAAGTACAGATGAAGCAAGATCACAAACAAAGAGGAAATTAATATATCAACTGTAAGAAGCATTTATCTGCTGCCACAAAGGTATTAATACCAGTAACGATTGGAAAATTTTCTCATGGAATATTTTCTAGGTAGAAATAATTGAAATGAAACACAGAATTTGTCTTTCATTTATAATATTAAAAATAAATTCTGTAAGCCAGAGAAAATGTTAGATATTTCATCAAAAGCATCCAAATAACAATTCACTAAGTAAAATTGCATTGCTCTCATTCCATAATTCCTGTCTTTCCTTTTCACCTTTTCTTTGTCTTTTTGTAACATTTATCATTATTGTTTATATTTATCTTCTAATATTTTAATATTACTTACTTTTTTTCTCCAGATTTGTTTATAAAATAAATTTACTTATAAAGGAACTTTACTGTAGTGCATTATGAATGCTCAAGGTGAATATCAAACTGCAGAAAGTTGGACTTATAAGTATAAAATTCAACTGTAACGGTAGCTCTGTAGAACAATTTTTCCATAGTTAACTACTGGTATATGGAAAATGATTTAATCACAACAGTAATGTTAATGGCAAACACACCAGATGTTACCAGTAAAGTTAGACCTCAGTTCTTGAGTTTGGCTAGGAAAAAATTCAGATTCAATACTCAAATACAAATGAAAGTTTACTGAGAAAGTCACAGAGGTACAAGTGAGCTGTAGAAGAAGTGAGCCAGCGGGGCTATGTGAACTCAGGAAACAAGTTACAAAGGCAAAAGAAGGGCGCTTGGAGCTTAGGAAAAAGAGAGCAAAAGTGTGGGCCTTGAGGGAAGAAAGGGGAGGTAAAGGCAAAGGTTTGCAGAAGAAGACAAGAAGAGGGAGGGAGAGATGGGTCCTTTGTCTTGAGAATCTTTATCTGCTTCTCTAAAGGCAAGACTTTTATGGGGCAGGGTTATTTCAGAGGGAGGTTCTCAATAGAATATTCATCAGCTTTCCAGGTGTGCCTTTTCAGGGTCATAGTTTCTACTGATTGGTCAGTACCGGGGATAGGGGGCATTAGTCATTGAAGCTGGTCCTGACATCATTCATGGCATCACCTTTGTCTGGTTTTGCTGCTTTTCTAGACTTGGAGTAGAAACACAACTGAGGCCTAGGTATTATCTGTAGTTAGACCAACTCTCTCTGTGTGATCAACAGACACAATGCTTTGTTCTTAAATATTTAATGTTGTCAGAACCTCATTATCATGATTTCTTTTTAAGAGAATGGTTTTGCACGAGCATGTATGGGAGCCATATGTGGCTGTTCTCCGGCCCCTTGTTTCTCCTCTAAGGGGATCTACAACATGACCGGTCACATGGCAGGGGAGGAAATGTCAGGGGAGCATTCGAACTGCATGGCCAGAAATATTAAACCTCAGGAACAATCTTATACTAGGGGAGAAAAAGTTATCCTGGAGGCAACATCCCACACTACAGGACTTGTCCTCCCAGTTTTGCCTGTTGCTAGGCACCCGGTGCTTTCCACCCTGATGACCTTCTGTACCTGGCCTATTGATCCTACTCTGCTCATCCCTGTCTAACTGCCTACTCTAATAGTAACGCCAGAGATCTCACATGGTCCAACTGTTAAATAACTCAGCATAATAAATTTAGCTGTTTTCACATGAACCACTGATGCCCAAAAATAATTTCCTGCTAATCAGTAATAATGACTACATACCCAGTGAGTCACCGTTACACTTTAAGAAGAAGACTGTGCTAATGCGTGAATAATTATTGACCTGATTAAGTGTTCAATCTTGCTCTTGGAAAAAAAAAGTGTGCATTATTTAATGATTCAGCTGTATATTGTCTTTGTGATAAAAGCAAGAAGTAATTTGGATAACTAATGCACCAGCTAACTTCCGTTAGGCAGTTCCCAAAAGCAGATGATTTTCATCTCCCTTAAACATTACAGGAACTTACATTTTACTCTGCCTGTGTCCTTAATGTTCTGCCAACTATTTTCATTTTTTTCCCTAGAGGCAAGGGGAAAATGATATAGAGAAAATGAAGTAGATGATAGGGTTTTATCTGTCTGTCATTTAAGAGGGCCTGGGATTCTGAGAAAAAGCTATTACTAGTTAGCACCACAGAAAATTCCTCCACCAGGCCACTTCACAAAGCTGTTAGAAAGGTAAGCCTTTTGGGGAATGAGAAATGCACAGAATTCCAGGCATTTAGCAAAGACCAAGTTGGAGCGCAATGAAGAGCTAAGAACTATTATTTGTCAGGTTACAGTTGTCTCTGATCAAATTGTTTCTACTGCTTGTTTCCATCAGATTGTCAGACATTAAGCACAAAGAGTAGTTTTGTTCTCCAGAAATGTCTTGACTTTGTAAAACAGAGAAGAGGCATGAAAGGAACAGAGGTATGGATCTGGAAGGATAAAATGCTCCCTCAGTTAGGAATGAGTGTGGTGAGATTGTGATGCTACATTAACAGCAAATACACTGGGTCAGAAAAATTTAATGTTTCCCTAAAGAAGTAATTTGAATACTGCAGCAAATGAGACAGTCTCACAACAAGTCCTACAGCATACCACTATTTAAAATGTTCAGTTCTGTTGGGAAAAGGGGAATTAATCCACAATCTAGTTAAGGGAGTTGGACAGCAGACCAATGCCCTTTCCTGAGAAGGAGGCCTTTGCTACCCGCTTTGTTACTATCTTTTTTCACGCAGACTACCCTTGAGCTAAATAGCATTAGAAAATATTCCCCCAGTAACATTTAACCAAAACAACTCTGGTGATCCTGATGGTGATACAAGGGTCATTCAGGTATAATTGAAATAAGACTGCAACTCTAAAAGGCAGAATATTTTCAATGAAAGCTGCATTCAGACATAATCTGATAGAAAATATGTTTGTATATTTTCAGGAAACAACTCTGAGATCACGTGGATTCTGGCAACAGAGAGGAATTGACAGGACTACTCCAACCATGAAGACAGAAGAGAAACAGTCCAGAGATGAAAGATGCTGATGACACCTTGCCATAATAGCAGTCAGCAGTTGTGTATCACTGCAGGTTGCCCAGGACCAAAACAGAGATAGTCGGACCTGCATTACCACACCACTTGTCCACCAACCAGAACTGAAATATCATTGCTGACATATACACATAAGAAATTGTTTCACATTGAAATTAGGTCTCAAAGAACTGTTGGCCCAGAAAGAAACTGACTACAGATTGATTCATTTGCCTTTCAGCATAACCATTATTGCTTGTCTCAATTTTTATTCTTATAGGTATATTTCCAGTTGGATATGACCTCACTCATCTAGGGGAAATGAACAGCATAGACTGATGAACACGAACAGACCCAGAGATAAGAAGCCATGGGTCAGACTGTTGGACCTCAAAGGGAGGGTGGGAATAAAAGAGAGAGATCAACCAAAGGACTTATGTGCACATATATGAGCCTAACCAGTGGTCAAGGACAACAGGGGGGTGGAGGCATGAGTGGGGAGGGATGGGAGATTGGAATGGGGGGTTGAGGACAAATATGTGATACCTTAGAAATTAAAAAAGAAAAGAAAAGAAAAAAAGAAAAGCTAGAACCATCTTCCTTTTGGGGGTGTTGTTCATTATTTCAAACCATTCACTTTAATTTTAAGGGAAAATGTAAATCTACCTCAGAGGCACTTTGAAACAACAGAGTAATATTGAGTTTTGGTCTCAGGAGGCATATGTATGTATTTGTTGTTTGCACTTCAATATTAACTTCAGGCTTTAATTATTTAACCTTTCAACTTTTTACTTATTGAATGGAATTCTCTCACATCATACCATGACGATACTAATTTCCTGTTGTACTACACTAATGAGTAGGTTCTGTTCACTTCGGACCATAAATCACACTTCTATATTATTGCACCAAATAATTATTCTTCATTCTGGGGACTTCTGTCATTAATAAAATGAGTATATAGTGATCATTATGCTCTGTTTAGAAAGGTAAATCAGCATATAATGCACTTTTAAATGACTTTCATCCCAAATTATTAAAATATAAAGCTGCAATGAATAAGGATAATTTAGGTTATCAAGAAAATTTATTGGCCTGAAACCATTTATATTCCATTATACATATAAACCACTGTTATATCAGCATAATAACACTTATCAGAATTTTTATTCCAATATAGATCTTTCTAACTCTAAAGAGACTCAGTGTGCTATTTTTTTTCCTCTAAAATAGACTCATCCATATTTGCCAGGATTTAGATAAGGCACAAGGGGCTCTGAATGGTGAAAACAAAATGTTCGCTGAAGATAGTGTAATGCTCTGCTAACAGAGATAAACTTTATGTTTCTCTTCAATTGACCCGATAGAGCAGAATGGGAGTTGCTCATGAGTTGTGAGAGCTTCATCAGATTTTCCCTATCTTAATTCTAACCCCTCTCCTCAGGGGTTGTATGTCCAGAAACCTGAAATAGGTATCCTGCTCTCTTACTTAGTAAGCCTTTCATTCAGACAGCTCATGCAAACACAGATCCTTCAGCTCATCTCTGAAATAAAACACTAGCTCCCTTACTGGCATTGCATTAACATGTTTTTTCTCCCCTTAGTTGAATCACTAACTGGTGAGATTTGCCTTCAGGTTGCTGTAGAAAATAGGTTACTTCCTGTTTCTCCTTCTCAGGGCCAGAATAACTATGAGACTCCACTGCAAGCACATGGTCTTGCATGCAGGGAACAGTGATGCTCAGTGCATGGTCTAGAGCAGGGAAGGGGGGAAAGTACGCTGGCAGCAAAAACATGCCATTGTATTTTTTATTATCTATAAAAGGATACTGGTGTGTAACAATAGGCTGAGATCTTAGAAAATAATACTGTTTTCCCCCCATCTACTTCCAAAAAGAGTTTATAAAATTGAAAATTATAGAAATAATAAAATTTAAAATTATTTTTTTAAACTCACCAGAAAACAAGGGAATTTGGTAAATGAGAAGTAGACTAACAAAAAATATTATGCCAGAAAACCTAAGTTCAGAAATAGTCCTATGATGGTATGAAACTTCCTGTCTAAGAAAAGGATAGAAAAATCATAGTTCTTATCCTCAAATTTTAGAAAGTTTATCTGATTTTTATGGAGACTAAGGTTTCCTGTACAGGAGAGCTGAAAGGAACCAGTATTTAACTAATTCATTCTCTGAATCAACTCAGGTTTTTATGAGAATCCAGAAGAGAATCACAAAAGGGTGGGTTTCTCAAATACAGACTACTGACTAAGACAGAGACTTCTCTGGTTCTTTGCTTTAATCCATGTGACCATATTTCTTTAAGATGCTCTGTTACCAAATATCTTTTTAGCTTCTACTGTATTTCCTGGACTGTGTGAATGTATTTCTCCATGGAGAGCAAAATTAGCACAATCAGAGATTCAAATGAATGTCCTTTGGCCATTCTTTTTTTAATTTAATTAATTAATTAATTAATTTATTTATTTATTTATTTATCTTTATATTTATTTATTAATTTCAGAGAGGAAGGGAGAAGGAGAGATAGAAACACCAATGATGAGAGAGAATAATTGATCGGCTGCCTCCTGCACACCCCCTACTGGGGGGTGGAGCCCACAATCCAGCCGGAATCGACCTGAGACCCTTCAGTCTGCAGGCTGACACTCTATCCACTGAGCCAAGCCAGCTAGGACCCTTTGGTCATCGTATTGACACTTTTGATTTTATAAGAAACGTTTGTTTTAGAACTTCATTGAAGCTTTCTTCAAAGATTTAGCAGGTAAAAAGATTAGAAACACAAATTTAATTGAGCTTTCCTATACACTGTAGATTTCTATTTTCTTTCTCTTTATGGCCTCTTACAATCCAATTCAAGTCAGTAAATATTTATTGAGCATCACACATGATGGGCTCAGGAGTGCTAGGAGTTACTGGGGTTGAAAGAAATATATGGAATAGTTTCATCCCCAGAGAACCTTTACATTCTTATTAGACAAAGAACACATAAAGATTTCTTTTAAAAAGCAAACAACTTTTAGACATTAAATCATTAAGGATACAAGTGAAAAATACAATAAATAAGGCTAAAAGAGAACAACTCCTAGAAGATGTAGGACTTTGACCAGACGTTGAAATAATTGGTCACCTAGGCCAGGGAAGAAACATCAGCCAGGACATGGGAAAAAAGAATGGGTATGAGACTGGTGTTGGAGATTGAGAACTGAGTACTGAGAGAACTGGAGAGCTGACAGCAGGAGATAAACATGTATAGTGATCATTAAAAGTAAAAAGAATAATAATGATGTACAGTGGGCAAGCAAGGAAGTACACATGGTCCCCTAGATTAGTGAGAGTACACAATGTACATATTAAATGCCATCCTGTAAACTCTGAACACTATTCACGAAGACGTTGTTTGATTTCCACATATATAAGAGGCTGAAGAAATTGCAGAGGTAAATTTTATTTCCTCTCCACAATAACTGGCAGAGTGAGTCAGCAACCCTGGCAAACTCTGAGGGCATGACATGTTTTACTTTTGCTTGAAAACATTAGCAGCTATTAAAATAATTCTCTTCATTTCACTGGTTATACAATAGACAGAAAACGCATAAAGAAAAACACATATACCAGCTGCAGAGAAATGAAACCTTGCTTTATCAAAATAATTGGGTATTATATGAGACTCACTTCACTCCAAGATCCACTTTTGTTTTCTGTGAAGAATGTGTAAGTGATCAGAATTTCCCACCTCACTACACTTCTTTAAGAGTATTTATTGTCCTGGTGGGGGTGGCTCAGTTGGTTGGAGGGCTGTCTTGTGCACAGAAACAGTCACAGGGTTTGATTCCCAGTCAAGGTTCAGCCCAGTACCCAAGCTTGGTTATTCTCTCACATCAACGTCTCTCTCCCTTACCCTTTCTCTTTCACTTCCTCAGTCTAAAATCAATAAAAAAACAGAATATTTTTTAAACTTCAATAGATACAACATATATTAGTTTAAATTTAATACCATAAACTATTATTCATTCAATTATTATATGAGTGGCCACTGTATGTCAGGTGCTCTCCTAAGTACTAGAAATATAACCATGAACGTGAAGCCATTGTGGAGCATACACTCCAGTGAAGGAAGATAGAAACAAACAAGGGGAAAGGTAGGCATGATGAGTTCAGGCTGTGTTCAGTGCTATAAAGGAAATAGGTGGGGTCCTGTGGCAGAGGGTGATGTGAAAAGGACAAGATCTTCCTTTGAATAGGTAGTCACAGAAGTGATCCCTGGGGTGGTAAGGACCCTTGAGTTTAGCTGAAGGATGTACACTTGAGATTAACTCAAGGGAAGCAGTAGTTACCGCAGTCAGAGGAAGAGCATTTCAGCAAACAGAACTGCGAATACAATAGTCCTGAAGTAGCTGCAAAGAGCGTGGTTTGTTCAATGGACAAAAGGAGGGGATTGTGTAGGTGCTGCAGGAAGAAGGAGAATGGGTGGGATGAGCTTGAGAGTTGCAAAGGAATCCCACTGGGTAATTTTGTAGGGTTCAGTTAAAGCAGAGAATGGGGGAGAAAAGAGTGTTTTCAGACAAGATGTTCAGGACTACAGAGGAGAAATGGAAAACAGTCCTCTCCTAAGATGAAAACACATATTTTAAAACCTCTTATCTTGACAAAAACTATGCACTTTAGTTGGCCAGTTTCTTAAAGCAGGGAATTTTACTTTTGATAATTTTATTTTAAGTGTAAAAAGCCAAATTGAACTGAAATTTTATTTTCCCTGTTTCTTGGACTTTTTCCAAGAAGGTATATACAAAGGAATCTAAATAGAAAACCTTGAAACCACTAATCAACTAAATTAAACAAGTGTTTACTAATCCCTTCCTATCTACTTCAGTATTCCAGGCACTGTGAATTATAAAAGAAGGCAGAAGGCATGGATCCCACCCCTAGGGAACTCATAACCTATGTGAGAAGACCTGCATCAATGCAAAGCTTGGAGAGCAATGCTATCACAGATATCTAAATCAGAAGAAGGCATTAGAGCAAAAGTTGCACGCCTAATTGGAAAAAAAAAAAGTTGTGGAATGATATAAAAGTCACTGTGAGGTGAATTCATCTGAGAAGATTGTATGAAGTAGTAGAAGTAAAACCCAGCTATAGAATAAGGGGGTTGAATTTCTAAACAAGGGATAACAATTGCACAGCTGGGACTAGATAGGAAGTTTGTAGGGGAGAGTAGAGACTATAGCTGAGAGTCTACCTGTAGGTGAGGGGGAAGATTAAGAATACTTAGGTAAGGAAGGATGATACAATAGAATATATGTGCATACAGAGTAAGGAGATTGTATCCACTAGCTCACAGAAAACTATTAGGCTTTTAATCAGTAAATATAAAAGTAGAATATTTTTTGGATAACACACACCCAAATAGAAAATACATGTAGTGCTTTTCATGTGAAAGATATTTTAAATAAATCTTTTTAAAATATTTATAGTAAGAATAAGATGTACACGATCAACCTAAGGTAAAAGACAAAGTAAAAAATAAAAAAATAAAAAATGGAACACACAAGGCTATCTAATTTGCCTATTATTACCATACTAGAGGCCTGGTGCATGAAAATTCAGCCTGGCCTGCCCTCCTTTCACAGTTTGGAAGCCCTCAGAGACGGGAGGCCACCTGGCAATCAGGGGAAGGTGATGCCCTTATCATACCTCTGCTGTTGCCACTACAAGCAGCATAAGCATTTGCCTGCTCCGGTTACTGAAGCCTCAGGCAGCCCTAAACATCTGGGCGGCCTCTACCCGAGGTTTGCCTGCACCTCAGGTGGGCCATGGTGGCTGGGCAACCACCATCTGAGGCTTGCGGTGCCTCAGCCCTGCTCTGGGTAGCTGGGGGGCTGAGGGACTAGGGGATCCTGGAAGCAGACACATCGAGTGGCCAGACTCGTCTGGAACAGGCCCAGCTGTACCGTGCTCCTGCCGCCCTAGTGGGGCTGAGGGGACTGGGCACCGCCATCTTGTGGCTGTGGGCACCACCATATTTGAGGATGTGGCAGTTAATTAGCATATTCCCTCCTTACTGGCTGTAGGCATCACCATTTTTGTGAGGGTGTGATGGTCAATTAGCATATTCCCTCTTTATTAGATAGGATAATCTCTCATATAGCCAGGATATCTCTGGATGTCCAGACTTTTGAATTCATGGGATATAAGACATTGCACCTGTTCTAGGAACAAATGTAATAAAACAAAAAGGCATCAGACACAAAGATCAGAGAGAAGGTTTTGATACCAATGAGCTGGAAGTGCTAAAACTTAGTACTAATAGCAAGAATGGAGAGGAAGGCAAAAATCTAATAATTCTTCTAAAGGATGTTACTCCAAGCTTTTGGAAAATATGCATATAACAAGTGAAAGTAGGAATAACACCAAAAGAGTTCATTTAATTAATGGGGAAAATAATAGTGTAGTTGGCACAAATGTAGAAGTTGGAGAGGAGGGTTAATTAGTGGTGAAAAATGATTGTTGTTTGGACATAGAATTTAAGGACATAGAATGTAAGAAATTTGCTGGGAAGGTATTCATAGGTGTCTATAAAGCAGATAGAGGATCAATTTAGAGCTTCATGCCAAGTGGACTTTAAGTCAAAATAAATTTTCTGGCATTACCTTTCTTTGCTTTAAATTTGACTGCAAAAATTGAGATCCAGAAAAAATCCTGATCTAGCTTCAGATGAATAATTGTAGCAGCTGTGTCTAAGACTAGTCATTCTCAGAGGTGATGAGGTCAAGCTCCACAGTTGGCTTGACATTTTGTTCAAACTGAGAGGCCCATCTGCTCTAATAGTTGCCATTCTTGTTCAACTGTGGGTAGATTTGGGAGGCAGACATGCAAGAAATGATGGATGGCTTTACTTCAGCAAAGTGTAGAGTAGGAGTGAGTAAGGGCAAAGGTGAGAGAGTAAAAGAAGTTTACTAAAGACAAAAAAAGGCCAGCTTTTCCTTAATTAACTTTGCTCATTCCTGTTTCAACCTCTTGTCTTGGGGGTTAATTCTGCTAAACCCCTCCATTTCACTTTGATTTTAATATTGATGTGCCACAAGAGTGATACATAAGGTAACCTCAGGCTAAATTGTTCTATTCTCTCTCAAACAACCCATGGCAAGAAACGATTATCAGTACTAATATGTCCTACTCCCACATCACAATGATGGTAAAATTTTTTAGGATGATCAATTTGCTTGTGGTATTCTTACCATTCTTTTTCTTCTCACAGGGGAAAATAAAATAAGGTATTACAGAAACTTGAACACTATCTCTGGTAACAAATCAGTTTAAACTTTTTGATCTGGCAAAATCTCCATAGAAAAGATACTACAATTTGGAGTCAGAGAAAAGTATCCTTGCCTGGCAAGTCACAGAGGCCATGCATTCTACCGTTCATAAAGACCAGCCATCTTCATTGGACAGCCTTCCCAGTTTCAGCTGAGCAAGTCATCAATCTACAAATAATAATTTGAATAAAGATTCATGGCACAAACCTAGGAAGATTCCATTTTATGAGCCTGAAATAATTCAGATACTTTGGGGCCAATATCTAATTTGTTACCAGATTTTATTCAAGATATCTATGAGAGAAAAAGCAAAGTCTTGTCCCACATCTGATACATGTGACAATTTACTTGCTGGTCCAATAATAGTATATCACTTTTGTATAATGCAAAAGAAATCTATAAAAATGTAAGACTCGCAGGTTGTTTTAGAACCTGTAGCATTGTCCTACCTCATTTGGCTCAGTGGATAGAATGTCAGCCTGTGTACTGAAGGTCCTCAGGTTAGATGGGTTGCAGGCTTGATCCCCAGTAGGGGGAAGGCAGGAGGCAGCCAATCAATGATTCTTCCTCATCATTGATGTTTTATCTCTCTCTCCCTCTCCCTTCCTCTTTGAAATCAATAAAAAAATAATTTTAAAAAATAAAATAAACCAAGCAGCAAAAAAAGAAAACAGTTAGCTACTATCCCAAATTCTCAAATCACAATGGTTTATTTTATTTTATTATTTATTCATTCTCTGTCATCCAGTAAGAGAACATTTAAAAACCTTTCCGTTTTACAAAGCTTTATTTGGTTTTCTATTAGCTCCATAGATAAGCCAGGCATTATAATAAAACATCAGGTTATTATTTTATATCTGAAGAGACTACTAACTATACAGTTATGGGAAACATATTCAACACACAAGTGCTTTCTTTTATACTAACTCTAAATAAATTTGCCATTTTCTTTCTGAAACAGCCTCAGGTTTCTCAAAATGGTTGCAATTTTAAGTCACAAATGCTTTATTTATATCTTTATAAAATTTTGCAAAGATTAGGTAGTCATCAGATGCTGTGATATTCACAAAGGCACAACATATTATTCCTAAAATATAATATTCCTTACTTACAGGTGGCATTTCTGTCTGACAAATTCATGCACTCAGTACCTGATTTAAGCTAAATAATATGATAATAACAACCTCAAAATCATTTCCACCTTAAGGAGGCTGAAAGCAATTTGGTCTTCAGGATGCCTGACAGCTCTACAGCCATCTAGTCAGCATTAAGGATGCTGAACTATTTTATTATTGGGTCCTCTTATCTTCTAAATCCATGTGAAGTACATCTAGGTCAGCTAATTCTCCTATAAAAAAAAAGTTACTTTCCTGCATTACTAGTAGAGTGTGGCTATGTGGAGAGGATATTAATGATACTACATGCTGAGCAATTTATAGCTGCATTCTGTTGTTGTTTGGCTATTAAATGATGTTAACAGATCTACTCAGATAAATTAACTTTCCCAACTGGATTGCCTCACTTGGTGAGAACAACATAAGAAAAGCTTATTATAATAAACTTTTCATCAAATATATAAAATATTATAATATTATCATTTAGTTTATATAGTTAAAAAAAATAACATGAACAATCGTCGGGTTTATTTTGGCTTTCTTTCTTTTCACAGAAATACCCATGGTCCTGCATTCTAGCATACATTGGTGTATATCAGAGAGGAAAATTCTTATGGTTTATTCCAGGTTATACCTATATAATAAAGATATAATATGCAAATGGTCATTATGTCATGAAGCAAAACAACTGACCATATAACTACTGGGTCACAGATCAGCAGGAGGGTGGGGCAGTGAGCTACAAGCAGGCAGTGGAAAGCTACAGGAGAGGGCAGGGCAGCAAGCTATGAGGGGGAGTAAGGAGGGGGGAGTGGAGGGAGCTACAGGAGGACGGAGCAGTGGGTGGAGAACTACAGGAGGGCTGCAGCTAGCTACTGGCTAGCTACTGGTTCAAGGATTCCTGAACAGGACTACTAGTATATGTATATTGGTTAATCCTTTTCCAAGGATATTTTTCCATTGATTTTTAGGAAGAGTATAAGAAAGAGGGAAAGACAGAGAGAAATATTGATGTGAAAGAAACACATCAATTGGTTGCCTCCTGCAGGAACCCTGACCAGGGCCTGAGCCAGGGAGGACCCTGCAACCAAAGTACATGCCCTTGACTGGAATGGAGCTTGGAATCCTTAGGTCAATGCTCTAGCCACTGAGCCAAACCTGCTAGGGATCCCAGGTCATAGACTGATATAAAAACATGCTTGTGGTATGTGGTAGTATTTTAAGAATAAAGTTTGAGAAAACTTGAATAAAATTAGACAGGTTGATGAAATGCTTTATTTCTTTGTTTCTCTTTATTCTTCTTTTAAAAATCAGGGAAGATGGCCCTGTCCCCAACTTCAAGGATAAACATTGGTTGGACTAAGCCAATCATGAAATCCCCACTCCCCTTACAACTATTTAAGTAAGGACATTGGTCAATAGAACATGAGGAAAAGTCTGCTGGGAGCTTCTGAGAAAAGTTTCATTTGATATAAAGGAAGACATATGCTAACAATATCAAGTCTACATTTAAGCCCTGGAACCACATCATTCATCTTATAATCATAAAGAGGACCAGCTGAAGACAAGCCAATATACTCCCTAGACATTCCCCAAGGATCCTCCTACTTTTTATTCAGTTGATATGACTGGATAAAGAATAATACCCAATTTCCTATGGAACCTTCCTATGAAAGATTGTTGGGTACTCAAAGATCCAAAGACTCATCATGACCCACTATTAAGAAAATAGAGTCTTGACCCTAGTCTATTTTATATACACTTGTAATTGCTTTTCAATTTCTGAATGTGAAATCGGAATGGGCATGCTTTTAGTTGAAAGAAACTCTCACATTGGAGTCCAGGATAAACAGTATGCTGCCAGTTGTGCAGTTAAAAATGAGCATGGACCAGTATAAATCCATTCTAAAATAGAAGTAGTACATCCAGAATTGCACTTGAGCAGGTCTAGAGGGCACAAGTTAGCTGCATAAATACATGGCCCAGAATCCCACGTCACTTACTATTTTATACCTTTGTTTCTCCCTTACCTAATGCATATCACCTCATAGGGAGTTCCCTATGATCCCAACATATCAGATGAGGGAGAAAAAATCAAGCTTGGTTCATTGAGGGATTCTGCATAACATATAAGTCCAAGCTAAAAACCAACTGCTATTATACTGTAGCCACAGTAAAATATAACCCTTAAAGACAAATCAGGAAAATCCCCTTAATATACAGATCTTCTGACTGTATACATGATCAGCCACTTTTTATAAAAATGAAATTGCCCCATGGTAAACATTTAGATAGATTTATGGACAGGGCCTCATTACTTGGCTTTTTTGTTGGTCAGGAATCTGAATGAACAAGATGGGAATACTGGGGAAAAAGAACTAAGAAAAATGGCATCTATAAGGACTACATATCAAATACCATTCATAAGTGGCTGATCAGAAAGAGCAATGAAATAGACTCAGTATTGTAGATGAGGCATTAGCTTAGAGATAACTCTTAAAATGATAGGGAAATATTTTTTTAGAATGCATAACCCTATGTCCAGTGCATGGTACAGTTCCCCACTGGATAGAATGCATAGGTCCATGAACCAAGATGGGGAGTTAGGAGTGCCCCTACTCATCATACTAATCTTCAGTCTCAACAATCCATTAAAAATTGATGCTTCCCATCCTCTCAAATTTGGGGCTCTTTAAAGGTAGAAGGTCTTGAGAGATGTGATCAAAACAACAATACGGTACCATCTCACACCTGTCAGAACGGCCAACATCAACAAATCAACAAACGACAAGTGTTGGCGAGGTTGCAGAGAAAAAGGAACCCTCGTGAACTGCTGGTGGGAATGCAGTCTGGTGCAACCACTGTGGAGAACAGTGTGGAATTTCCTCAAAAAACTGAAAATGGAACTCCCATTTGACCCAGTAATCCCATATCTAGGAATATATCCCAAGAAGCTAGAAACACCAATCAGAAAGGATATATGCACCCCTATGTTCATAGCAGCACAATCTACAATAGCCAGAATTTGGAAACAGCCTAGGTGCCCGTCAGCAGATGATTGGATCAAAAAACCATGGTACATCTACACAATGGAATACTATGCTGCCATAAAAAAGAAGGAATTCTCATCATTTGCAGTAACCTGGAAGGAATTGGAGAACATCATGCTGAGTGAAATAAGCCAGTCAATGAAAAAGAAACACCACATGACCTCACTCATTTATGGATAATAAAGAACATTATAAATGGATGAACCAAAAGATAGATATAGAGACAGTAAAGCAACAAGCAGACTGTCAAATTACAGCAGGTAGGGTAGGGAGATCTGGAGGAGATAATAGATCACCGAAGGACTTGTAAACATGCACTTAAGTACAACCAATGGACATAAAACTCTGGGGAGAGAGGGTATGTAGGGAAGGGGGGGGACAATGTTAAAATATGTACACAGATAATAATTTAATTAAAAAAATGTGAAAAATAAAAAAATAAATAAAAAATAAAGGTAGAAGGTCTAGTTTCCAGAGGAATGATGGTTCCACCAGAGGAGAATAGGGATCTAGTTTAAAAAAATGAAAGAAAAGAAAAAGAAAAAAAAAACAAGAATATGACTGCTACCAGTTTGAGGAGTTTCATACTAAAAAAAGCAATAGACCCTGATCATAATTAGGAGATAGGATTGTTATTATATAATGAGATATGGAAGGAATTTGTTGGCACTTGGATCATGAACTGGGGTATCTACATTAAGCAGAAGAGCTTTGAAAGCTGAGGATAGAAAATAACTGTGTCTAAGCTTGACCACTGCTTTTCTAAAATGTGCCACACAAGTATGGGCAATGATAATTAAGATATATAGAAAACCAAATATTACCAAATTTTCTGGACCAGGTAAATTTCTCAGAACCCTTGAATCATCCTGAGCAAAGAATAGTAGCAGCCAACAAAGATGACTGAGATTTTATTTCCTGGTAATGCTGAAAAATTTGGGATAGCCAGATTTCTTTGTTATTAGATAAGATATATATATATATTAAGAGTAATATGCAAATTAATCATCACTCCAACACACAAGATGGCTGCCCCCATGTGGACACAGGATGGCTGGCAGGGGAGGGCAGTTGGGAGGGACCAGGCCTAAAAGGGAGGGCAGTTGGGGGTGATCAGGTCTGCAGGGGAGGACAGTTGGAGGGTCACATGCATTCAGGGAAGGGCAGTTGGGGGGAACCAGGCCTGCAGGAAAGGGCAGTTGAGGTGGACCAGGCCTACAGGGGAGGGAAGTTGGGGGGAGGGCATGCCTGCAGGGAAGAGCAATGGAGGCAACAAGGCCAGCAGGGGGAGGGGCAGTTAGGGATGACCGGACCAGCAGGGGCGGGGAGTTGGGGGCAACCAGTCCAGCTAAGGAAGGCAGTTGAGGGACCATGACTGCAGGGAAGGGCATTGGGGGCAACCAGGCCTGTAGGGGAGGGCAGTTGGGGAGAATCAGTCTGGCAGGGAGGGCAGTTGTGAGGGACCAGGCCTACAGGGAAGGGCAGTTGAGGGTGACCAGGCCTGCAGGCGAGGGCAGTTAGGGTTGACTGGGCCAGCAGGGGAGGACAGTTGGGGGCGACCAGAGAGAGAGAGAGAGAGAGAGAGAGAGAGAGAGAGAGAGAGAGAGAGAGAATTGTTGTTCCACTTATTTATGCATTTATTGGTTGCTTCTTGTAGTTGCCCTGAGAACCCACAACCTTGGCATATCAGGATGATGCTTTAACCAACTGAGCTACCCAGGCAGAGCATCAGATTTTTTTAATTAAAAAAAAATCAAATTACAAGCTATTCTTTCTATATATTGTCATGTTATGGAACATATTCCTACCAGTTATATAAATATTATATTTAGTGTTATTTCTTCCAGTATTAATGGTATTAGACTGCTAGATCTAATAAATATGGCTTGTTTCAAATTGCTAAAATGCATGTAAAATATTTTTACTTCTTTGTAAATTTTAAATATAGAATCTATTTATATTTACATACAACATATATACATATAAAATGACATATCATGTTACAATCAAATATTCAAGATTCAATTTTTTAGAATTGTGTTAGTATTTTCCTTTGCTGATTTCTAACATGTTGGAAGTAATTTTGTCTATTGTTCATGTTTTCACATTGAAAAGAAATAGACCTGTGTTGGAAAGCTAGCTTGCTTACGAGTTTTCTATTTATGCAATCTTGGGAAAGTTACATACACTCTTTAACCCTCAGGTTTCTTTATCAATTTTAGTATTTTTCAATAATAATCCCTATTCCATAGGGGTCTAATAATTAATATATGAAATAATATGGAAAGCACTTATCTTGTTGGATGTTATTGTATTAAAAAAGAAAAGAAATAATTACCCAACACACACAAATTTTAAATTTTTTAAATTTAAATTTTTTAAAGTATTTTACTAGCCTGGTCAGTGTTGCTCAATGGTTGAGCATCAGCCCATGAACCAAGAGGTCACTGGTTCAATTCCTAGTCAGGGCACATGCCTGGGTTGCAGACTTGATGCCCAATAGAGGGCATGTCTGCATTGGTGGTATAGTGGTGAGCATAGCTGCCATCCAATAGGAGGCAGCTGATCAATGTTTCTCTGTCATCAATGTTCCTATTTCTATAGTCTTTTTTTCCTTACTCTCTAAAAATCCATTAAAGCATGTTTAAAATTTTATATATAGTGGAGTGTCCCCAGAATTATTTTATATATAAGGCATACAGGATTTAAAGGATTCTTTGTTCCAAGTACAAACACTATTATGAGGCTTCCCAGGTTCCATCCTTATAGGTATACCATGCCTCATTCCTTGCTGGCTTGGGGAGGGCAGGTTTGTTCTTTCCTTCTTGACTTATAGTTGAAGAGAATATTCTGTGTTCTGTGTGAGCAGTCTGCTCTCTCTGCTTGATTCTCAGTGTTTCTCCATCCACACATACCAATGTATTAATTAGGAATAGGCTAAGCCATGAATAACAGAGACCCAAAATGGTTAAATAAAATACAAGTACCTCCTCTCTAATGTGAAAGTCAGAAGTTGGCTGTGTATGTGCTTAGGGTGTATCTGCTGCACCGAATCTTTCTATCATGTCATTCTGCCATGCATGACTACCATGAACAAGATCAAGTCATGGTTGGAGATGGCTGCACTGGCCTCAGCCATTATGGCTACATTCTGAGTGTCAGGAATACTGAAGAAGCAAAGAAAATAGAGGCCAGGGGTGCATACGGACCTACTTTGAAGGAAATCTGGCATGTGACACTCTTCTCAGATTAACAAAATGTATTCCCATGTTCATATCTCATTTGTAAATAAGACTAGGAAATAAACTTATTTCTCTGGGCAGAAATACCTAGAATTAAAAGTGGAAGTATTGTTGTGGCAGAAGTAAAAAGACATATTGGGGAGAATTATTAGTATCTGACATGGTCCATCACCACAAACCACCTGACTTGGACAGGTGGGAAAGTATCTAAATCTTTCTCAAGGCTTTGGCTTATGGAAAATAAAAATGAGAAAGGTGTGCAGACTATTTCCAATTTCTGCCCTTCTTCATGTCTCCCCTGAGGCACTAAGCACGAACAGGTATCCTTCATTAACGATAAAGAAAATTCAGAGGGAAATGAAGCTTAAATTAGCATTTGAAGTATTATGGAATTATATATGTAAAAAAGCTGACTTAACAAGTACTCAATAAGAGGTAGTTATTATACATTTATTATACATTATACTGCTTAGTCTAGGGTATTACACAAAGAGTCAGGATATTTTTTTAAATCCATTTAATAATGTTACATTACCTTCCTCAGATTCACCTCAGAATATTGCTACTATTATTTTATAGTTAAACTTAAAGGGGAAAAATAAATGAATAACTATATAACTCTATTTAAATTCACAAAATTCCTTTTCATAGGCATATCTACAAATCATCTATAAAATATTAGAATATAACACTATTTTTGTTTATTTTATTTAGATATTAATACAATTTACATGTGTCATAAAGTTAAGGACAACATAATGTAGTGAAAATAACCCTGGATTAGGAATCAAATTAACGACTTGAAGAAAATAATCATGTTGCTTTTAGTTTTTAGTTCTCTGACCCAGGGCAATATTTTTTATTTATTTATCTTAAAATAAAAGCAATATGTGATTTTAAAAATTTATTCGGAAGTACGTATTTTTCAAAGTTAATAATCTTTCCTTACCTATCCTAGTTTCATTGCTCAGAGGCAAATAATATTAATACCTTTATGTATATTTATTCATTCTCTTCTTCATAGTTGTACAAATATGTGCAAAGTATGTAATTAACATTGGTGGAGATTGTTATTTCTGCTGGAAACAAAAAGGGATTGATTGTGTTTGCCTTTCTCACAAATACAATTTTTCTACTTTTCATAGATATGTATGTATACACATAAATACAAGGTGGTGCAAAAGTAGGTTGACAGTTGTGAGTATGCAAAACAGAGTTTATTCTTGTGTTATTTATTAATTACTGCATATTTCCCATATGAATAACTGTCAACCTACTTTTGCACCACCCTGTATATCACAGTGGAGTCTCATTACTCATGGTAGTTATGTTCTATAAACTCATTCTGAACACTGCATAAGTGAACACTGAATCATTATCCTAGGCGAAATAGAGTGTCAGGTTCCTGAAAGCCTCTAGACTCAAAATTTTCATCAGCCAATCAATATATCACCTAGTTTTATGTATGTTTCTGTTTAAAGACACCTTATTAAATATATATTGGTAATTCATTAGTACTGAACTCTCAGACGCAGCACGGTAACTCATGCCTGAAAGAAGCCTACCTAATGCACATGCTTCCTTCATAAGTTATAGCTCAACCTTCCTGCAGTGGGGAACACTACGCAGAACTTGTGAACTACACCTGAGGGCTATTTTAAATAATAAAATGTAGCTCAAAAAAGCTAAAAATATGTCACTAAGCCACATAACATAGTTGTTTATGGTATGAGAGCTTTAACAAGAAAACAGGACTATCCTCTTAATCTTAGCTAAACAAATGAGCACTGGGAAATTCAATGTTTACCACCCGCACATTCGAATGCCCACAAGTGACTGTGAAACAGCCATGCCTATTGATTTGGGTGTTGCAATAAAAAATGTATCAAGGAGGAGAATTTGCAAATACAAAGCCCATGAAAAATGAGAAACCTCCATATTTATTGTTCTTCAGAGCTGCTGCACCATTTTACATTCCAATGTATTAGGGTTCCAATTTCTCCACATCCTCACTAATACCTTCTTTACCTAATAATAGCCACCTTAAACAGGTGAGGTGATCTTTCATTGTAGTATTTATTTGCATTTCCCTCATAATTAATGATATCAAGCATCTTTTCTTGTACCTGTTGGTCATTTGTATACCTTTGGAAAAACATCTTTTTGGGTCCTTTGCTCATCTTTTAATTGGGTTGGGTTTCTGTTTGTTTGTTTGTTTTTTGTTTGTTTGTTTGTTTTTGCTATTGAGTTGTATGAGTTCCTCATTCATTTTGAAAATGAATCTCATCAGGTAGACAGTTTGCAAAGATTTTTTTTCCCGTTCCATAATATTGCCTTTTCATTCTGTTGATTGTTCCTCTTCTGTTCAGAAGCCTAATAGTATGATGTAGTCCAAATTGGTTACTTTTGCTTTTGTTGCTTTACTTTTGTTGTTACATTTAAAAAAAATAATTGCCAAAACCAATATCATGAAGTTTTTACCCTATGTTTAATTCTAGGAGTTTTATAATTACAAGTCTATGTTTAAGTACTTAATTCATTTTGAGATGATTTTTGTGTGTGGGTCAATTAAGGGAGAAGTTTAATTCCACATTTTGAATGTGAATGTACAGTTTTCCCAATTGTTGAAGAAACTATCTTTTTTCCATTGTGTCCTGTTGGCGCCTCTGTCAAAGAATGGTTGACAGTATATACATGGATGTATTTCTAGGCTCTCTATTCTGGTCAATTGGTCCACAGGTGTATCTTTATCCCAGTATCATGCTGTTTTACTTACTATAACTTTATAACATATTTAAAATCAGAAAGTATGATTCCTCTAGCTTTGTTTTTTTTCTCATGAACTTTTGGCCTATTCTGGATCTCTTGTTGTTCCCTATGATTTTTAGAATTGTTTTTCCTATACTATAAAAATTGCCATGAGGGATTTTCAAGTGATAGCATTAAATCTATAGATTGCTTTGGGTAGTATAAACAGCTTAACAATATTGAGTTTTCCAATTCATAAACATAGGATACCTTTTCATTTTTGTATTTCCTTATTTTGGAGATGTTTTATACTTCTCAGTGAAATATTTCAACTTTTTTGTTGAACTTATTCTACAGTATTTTATTTTTTGATGCTATTCTAAATAAGATTACTTGATTTCATTTTAGATGCTTCATTGATAGTATATAGAAATTCAGCTGATAATTTTAGATTCATTTTGCAACCTGCAACTTTACTAAATTTATTTGTTCTTACAATTGTGTGTGTGTGTGTGTGTGTGTGTGTGTGTGTGTATGGAGTTTTTAGGGTGTTCTTCATAAGGTCATATAATATGTAAACAGAGATAACATTACTTCTTCCTGTTCAATGTGAAGAAATTTTATTTCTTTTTCTTGCTTATCTAGAGGCCTGGTGCACAAAATTCATGCACCGGGGTGTATGTGTCCCTCAGTCCAGCCTGCACCCTCTCTAATGTCAGACATCCCTCTCACAATCCAGGACTGCTGGCTCCCAACTGCTTGCCTGCCTATCTTCCTGATTACCCCTAACCGCTTCTGACTGCCAGCCTGATCACCCCCTAACCACTCCCCTGACAGCCAGATTGATGCCTAACTGCTCTCCTGCCAGCCTAATTGCCCCTAACTGCCCTCCCTTTCAGTCCTGGTCACCCCTAACTGCCTTCCCCTGCAGGCCTGATCCTCCCAACTGCTCTCTCTTGCAGACCTGGGTCCCCCCAAACTATCTTTCCCTGCAGACCTAGTCGCCCCCAACTTTCCTCCTTTGCCAGCCTGGTCACCCATAACTGCCCTCCCCTGCAGGCCTGGTCACCCATAACTGCCCTTCCCTGCAGGCTTGATCCCCCCCAGCTACCCTCCCTTGCAAGCCTGGTCCCTTCCAACTGCCCTCCCCTACTGGCCATCTTGTGGCAGCCATCTTGTGTCCACATGGGGGCAGACAACTTCTGTGTTGAAGTGACGGTCAATTTGCATATTACTCTTTTATTAAATAGGATTGTTCTGCAAAGTTAGCCAGTTCTACGTTGAATTAAAGTTGTGAGAGTGAACATCCTTATTGTGTTTCTGATTTAGAGGAAAACTGTAGAGGGCCACCTGAGAAGGCACATGGACATTCTTTAAATTATCAGCTGAGCCAGAGGCACTGGCAGAGTACCTTTGTCCAGGTGTCAGCAGGGGTGGGTCTAGATATGTAAATCCAGTAATGCTAGAGCCTAGTTAAGAATGCAAATAAGCTCCTTTGACCCTATAAATAAACCTGCTTGGCTTGGGGGATCGCCTTTCCTGCCTCTCCATCAGGGAGTATGGCACCCACATAGTATCCAGCTTGATGAATCTATTTCTGCCTCCATGTCTCTTTTTTCTTTCTCTAATTTCTTAATCCCCAGCTCCTCCACTCAGGAATCTGTCGTTTTCTGAGATGGACACGGAAAACAGAGAAACAGCCCACCGCAGAAAACAATGCTTTTAATTATTGACTATTAAGCATGATGCTAAGCTGTGGACTTGTTATATATAATCTTTATTATTTTGAGGAATATTTCATCTATATCTAGTTTGTTGTGAATTTTTATTTGAATGGGGTTGAAGTTTGTGAAATGCTTTTCTGCCTCTATTTCTATTGAGATGATTATGTGATTTATTTTTTACTTCATTCTATTAATGTGATCTTGTACATTTAGTGATTTGCATATCTTACACTATCCTTGTATCCCAGAAACAAATTTCACTTGTAGGGTTACATGATCCTTTTCATGTGATGTTGAGTTCAGTTTACTGGTATTTTGTTGAGGATTTTTGCATCTATATTCATCAGGGATATAAGCATATGGGTTTCATTTCTTATACTTTTCTTCAGAAGTCTTCCCTCCTCTTCAGTTTTAGGATGAATTTGAAAAACATTAGTGTAAATTTTTCTTTAAATGTTTGGAAGAATTCTTAATGAAGCCATCTGATCATAGAGCTTTTTGTTTTGTTTTGCTTTATTTTCCTTATTCATTATTGGGTTGTTCAGTTTTTAGATTACTTTATGATTCAGGTTATATGTGTCTAAAATTTATCCATTTTCTCTAAGTTACTATCTAATTTGTTCTTACAATTGTGTGTATAATTGTTTATAATATACTCATG
The DNA here is from genome assembly GCF_964339955.1 of Pipistrellus hanaki. Lineage (NCBI taxonomy): Eukaryota > Metazoa > Chordata > Mammalia > Chiroptera > Vespertilionidae > Pipistrellus > Pipistrellus hanaki. The sequence continues at coordinate 68,932,217 of NC_140504.1, read as the reverse complement.
AACCTTTTTAAAAATATATATTTTTATTGCTTTTTTTACAGAGACGAAGAGAGAGGAATAGAGAGTTAGAAACATTGATGAGAGAGAAATATTGACCAGCTGCTTCTTGCACACCCCCTACTGGGGATGTGCCCTTGACTGGAATCGAACCTGGGACCTTTCAGTCCGCAAGCTGAGGCTCTATCCACTGAGCCAAACCAGTTTCGGCTCATGACCTTTTTATTTCTGTGGCATCTATTATAATGTCTCCTCTTTTATTTCTGATTTTATTAATTTGAGTATTCTCTATTTCTTAGTGTAGCTAAAATTTATCAATTTTGTTTGCCCTTTCAAAAAAGAATCATTTGGTTTTGTTAAAATTTTCTATTTTTTTCTGAATTTTTATTTGTTTATGTTCTATTTTTTCTGTTGATGTTGGCTTTATTTTATTTTTTATTTTTATTTTTTAAGTTTCTTGAGATATAAAATTAGATTGTTTATTTGGAATCTTTTTGACATAGGCATTTATCACTATAAACTTCCTTTAGAACTGATTTTGCTTCATTCTGTAAGTTTTTGTCTGTTATTTCATTTCCATTTGTCTCAAGATATTCCCTGATTTTCCCTTTGATTTATTTTATGTACAATTGGTTAAGAGAATATTTTTCTAATTTTCATATATTTTTATATTTCCAGTGTTCTTTTGTTATTGATTTCTAATTTTATACCATTGGGGTGGGAAAAAAAATAGTGCTATAATTTCCATCTTCATAAATTTGTTTAAAATAGTTTTGTGGCCTAAGTTGTGATCTATCCTAGAAACTATTTTATGTACACTTGAGAAGAATGTGTATTCTGCTGCTGGTGAGTGAAATTTTCTGTGTATGTTTGTTAGATTCATTTGTTCTGTCATGTTGTTCAGGTACTCTGTTTTCATATCAATTTTCTCTCTGGATATTTTAGCTGTTGTTGATAGTTTGGTACTAAAGTCTCCTCTTTTTTTTTTTTTAATATATTTTATTTTATTTTTACAGAGAGGAAGAATGAGGGAATAGAGAATTAGAAACATCGATGAGAGAGAGTCATCGATCAGCTGCCTCTTGTACCACCCCCACTGGGGATGTGCCCGCAACCAAGGTACATGCCCTTGACCAAAATCGAACCCGGGGCCTTTTAGTCTGCAGGCCGATGCTCTATCTACTGAGCCAAACCGGTTTTGGCTAAAGTCTCCTCTTATTGCGTTTCTATCTATTCATTAAAATTGATTAATATTTGCTATATATATTTAAGTGCTCTGAGGCGGGTGTATATATAAATGTGTTAGCTTCCTGATGAATTGATCTTTTTATGACTATATGCCCTTCTTTTTTTGTTATAACAGTTTTTTTCAACTAAAGTTTATCTTACCTGATATAACCACCTCTGCTCTTTTTCTTTCCCTTTACTTTCAGCCTGTGTCCTACTAAAATGAATCTCTTCTACATACCATTTATTATTTATTCAGCCACTCTGTGTCTTCTGACTGGGGGAGTTTAATTGATTTATGTTTAAAGCAGTTGCTGATAGGAAAGGACTTACCATTGCCATTTTGTTAATTGCGCTTTGTCTCTTTTGTTGGGGAAGGGTTGTTATGTTTTGTTTTTTAGAAGTCAGGTTAAGCTAGGGTTAAATGGTTAAACAGGGGCCCACTCTTAGGTGCCTCCCAAGTTTATGTTTTAGAATATGGACTGACAAACCAGCCAAACACAGCCTTCTGCTTGTTTTAGTGTAGCCCACCTTTAAGAGTGGCTTTTACACTTTTAAAGGTTAGGTGAAAAATCCAAAGAATAAAATTTCCTAATATGTGAAAGTTCTATGAAATTTACATTTCAGGGTACATAAAAGTTTTATTGCAACTTAGCCACACCCACTGATTTACATATTGTCCAACTACTTCCATGCTATAATAGCATAACTGAGTAGTTGGACAGAGGCCTTATGGGATATAAAGCCTAAAATTTTACTATCTGGCCATTACAAAAGATCCATTGACTTCTGCTGTAGATCTTTGCAGACTTAGGAGAAAAGGACAGGGTTCACAGACATTTAAAAACTGTCTAATATTTGATGTGCGTAGAAGCTGGCACACTTTCTTAACCCCAACCTCTGAGATTGAAATATTACGCAGCCATAAAAAAGAAAAAATTCTCATCGTTTGCAGCAACCTGAATGGAATTGGAGAACATCATGCTGAGTGAAACAAGCCAGTCAATGAAAGAGAGACACCACATGACCTCACTTATTGATGGATGATAAAGAACATTATAAACTGAAGAACCAAAAGATAGATATAGAGACAGTAAAGCAACAAGCAGACTGTCAAATTACAGCGGGGAGGTTGGGGAGATCTGGGGGAGATAATAGATCAACCGAAGGACTTGTATTCATGCATATAAGTACAACCAATGGACACAAAACTCTGGGGAGGGAGGGTATGTACGGGAGTGGGGGGTATATGTACAAAAATAATAATTTAATAAAAAAATATATATTATAAAAAATAGGCTTCAAAAATATATATATACAGAAAATAGGAAGTCATATTCAAGTTCACATAATCTACATTTCTTATGTCAAAGTAAGAAACATCCAAAACTGTACAAAATTCTTATAAGTGTTTTTTTGAGCCAAACTGATGACATATGTCTGGGAGCAAGATCTCAAATACTCCAGAGAATAAAAGTTGTGCTGTTTCTTTTACGCATTTGAGATTAAGGAAGGAAAGTAAGGACCATTTCATGAAGGCATGAGAAAGTAAGGCTGGGTCCAGATTACAAAATAGTTAACAAGATTATTTGCTTTCTTCAGGGTAGCTATGCATTCTAAGACTATTACTTCCAGCATCTCAAAAGCATGTTAATCTAGCACATGTGTCAAACACAAGGCCCGCGGGCCAAATCCAGCCCGCCAGGCCTTGCAATGTGGCCCGCACCGCGCTGTCATCACTGCACTCCGCTGTCAGTTTATGACATTGTCAGTTTATGACTGTTCAGTAAACCATTCAGCCCTCGATTTAGGCTGGATTTTAGATTTTGGCCCCTTCTCTGATTGAGTTTGACACCTCTAAAGGATCAATGGTCAGGGACTGATAAAATAAAAGATAAACCTTTTACTAAGAAGTTATTTGCCTGGAGCATGGCTATCCACCAGGAGATGCCCAGTTAGGAAATTATGATCAGATCACTCTATGAACTTACTTTCCAGATAAACCCTTTTTTCCATCCACACTTATTATTAAAGTGTGTTTTGCCAAAGCTGATCAGCAGGAGGAGGATCAAATTCATGAGTATTCAACTTCCCCTGCAGCCTCAAGGTGGACAAAACAAGAGCTTCCTGACAAGCAGGAATGCCAATTCTACCAGAAATTGGCCTGAAGCACTGCTGCAGGGAAGTTTCTCAAGAGAGAGTAGTTCAAATATTTTGCTAAAGCACTTTTTCAAAGCCAAAATAGTTGTGAATAAGGTGGTATAGCCTATAGTCCTCTCTCAGAAGTAGTCTGCAAGGAGAGTCTTCTATCTGAGCATTTACTTCCAAATATACGATATAATATTGTTAACTTTAGTCATCATGCTGTACTTATATCCCCAGAGTTTATTTACTTATAGCTAGAATTTTGTAGTTTTTGGCCACCTTCCCATATTTTGCTCACTCCCAACCCCACCTCTGGCAATCACTGATCTATCAATGAGTTCATTTTTTTAGATTCCACATATAACTGAGATCATACAGTATTTGTCTTTCCCTGTCTAATTTCACTTACATAATGCTCTCAAGATTATCAATGTCAAAAATGGAAGAATTTTCTTCTTCTTATGACTAATATTTCATCATATATATGCACTACATTTTCTTTACCCATTCATTCTTTGATGGATATTTTCATGTTTTGCCTATTGGAAACAATGCTTCAAAAAACATGATGGTACAGGTCTTTTAAGAGATAGTGAATTTGTGTTTGGTTTCCAATATACACCCAGAAATGGCATTGCTGGATCATATGGTATTTCATTTTTAGTTTTGTTTTAAGAAGTTCCATACTGGCTTTTTTCATAGTGGTTGTACCAATTTACATGCCCACCACCAGTGTACAAGGGTTCCCTTTTCTCCACATCCTCACCAACACTTATGATCTCTGGACTTTTTATTTTATTTTTTTAAATATATTTTATTGATTTTTTTTTTACAGAGAGGAAGAGAGAGGGATAGAGAGTTAGAAAGATCGATGAGAGAGAAGCAACAATCAACTGCCTCTTGCACAACCCCTACTGGGGATGTGACCACAGCCAAGGTACATGCCCTTGACCGGAATCAAACCTGGGACCCCTCAGTCCACAGGCTGACACTCAATCCACTGAGCCAAACTGGTCACAGCATGATCTCTGGACTTTTTAGTCATAGCCATTCTAATAGGTGTGATGTGATGCCTTTGTAGCTTTTTTTTTTTTTGTATATTTTATTAATTTTTTACAGAGAGGAAGGGAGAGGAATAGACAGCTAGAAACATTGATGAGAGAGAAACATCGACCAGCTGCCTCCTGCACACCCCCTACCAGGGATGTGCCCACAACCAATTTAGATTCCACATATCTAAATTGGTTGTGGGCACATCCCTGGTAGGGAATCGAACCATCCCAGGTTCAATTCCTTAACTGGAATCGAACCTGGGATCTTTCAGTCCGCATCACTGAGCGAAACGGGTTTCGGCGCCTCTATAGTTTTGACTTACATTTTCTTAATGATTAATGGTGGTAACCACATTTTTATATACCTATTGTCCATTTATATATTTTCTTGGAACATGTCTATTCAGTTCCTCTGCCTATTTATTAATTGAATTGCTTGGGGGGTGGGTTGCTATTGAATTGTACAAGTTCTTTGTGTATTTTATCTATTGATATTAACTCCTTAGAGGGATTGTGATTTGCAAATATTTTATCTCATTCATACAATGCCAGGGATTGTTGTTGGGTGTAAGCTCCATGTCTTTCCTTTTTATGGAGAAGATTCTGGATGGTGTGCTTGTTCTCCTTTTTGCAGAACTATGGGTCTTTTTCCAGAGCACTGAAATGTCAATATGTTAGGAGCAAGCTCCACTTCCTATCCTTCGGAAAGAGCCATTCCTGATTGTGCATCTTTTCTCAACCCCTCAGAATCAACTGCTTGCTGAAAGTAATCACTCCCTTTCCCTAGATCAGTGTCAGCAAACTCATTTGTCAGCAGAGCCAAATATTAACAGTACAATGATTGAAATTTCTTTTGAGAGCTGAAAACCGACTTCTGCACATGGACAGTATGATTGAAACTTTGTGGCCCATGTGCAAAAGTCGGTCTGGTATAATTAGCATATTATGTTCTTATTATTATAGATTAAAAATGGATGGATACAAAAAGCATGTTTTTGGAAGAATACTGAAAAATTTACAAATTAGAGCAATATCTTAGGGGAGGAAAGATGAAATAAAATGTAAAATAATCCTATAGAAATAAAAAGCTAATATGCAAATAGACCGAACAGCAGAACAACCAAATAACCAAACAACTGGTCTCTATGACATGTGCTGACCACCAGGGGGCGTGCACAGAACATGACAGGTGTCGGCTGAGGTGGGATGGTGGAGCAGGTAAGCAGAGGCACCAGACCAAGGCGGGGCACTGGTCCTGTCATCAGGGCAAGCCTCTGGTGGTTATTGAAAATTTTTGCTCCTGCCCACCTCGGTCCCACCCAGTGCTCCAACCTGCTGCTGACCCCGGCCCCACTTGCATCCACTGCCAGTGCCATAGCCACTGATGGCACCTGCTGCCCGTGCCCAGTGCTGGTCCTTATTGCTCGACACCATTATTGGGTGTGAACGGCAGCTGCTGGCCCTGATCACCTCTGAGGGCTTCTCCACCTCCCCTTGCTCCTGAGGGGTGATCAGGATAGCAGCCACTGCTCACACCCACTGTTGGCGCTGGCCCCAATCTCTCCAGCCATTAGTGGTGCAAGTGGGGCCAGCACCGTCAGCATGTGGTAATGGCAGAGGCAGAAGCGGGGCTGCCTGCAGACAAGAGACCAGGGGACATGGCAGGGAGGGGTTGGGTGGGGGCAGGGAGGATAGACCGAGACCCGCCCCTGTGTCTACTGCAGCCTCACGGCCCACAGTTCCTTTCAAGGTGGGCCCCTAGCATATAATAATAGCCCTGTAAACACCAATTTCTCATTCAATGTTAAGATATTTTGGTATTGGGGGGGGGGGGGGGGAGGAAATCATCCTATAAGAGCCTAGTAGTGATTTCCTCAGAGAAATTAAAGACTTAGTAAGGAAAATGTTTATAGATACAGGTAAACATGTTTGTAACATGGGGACTTTCTCAGGGTTCTGTGAAAAAGTTTGGAAGGATGAAGAGAGGTAGGAAGTTGAGTTAAAAGAAAGGCATCATTGAGCATTTGAGAAGTACATGTAGTAATCAGTTTGGTGCCTGCAAGAATTCACATGTTGGATAATAACCAAGGATAAAAAGAAGTTCAGAATGATGCATTTGTCCTTAATTGTCACCTAAAGAAGATCCTAAGTCTATAAGACTCAGCCCTGGGCTGGAGTAAAGGACCAATGGGGTCAGCTATTTCTTTCCTCTTAGTCTGTGAGGAGGAGTGCAGCAGGGCTCAGCTGGGGAGTGTGAGCTTTGTGGTCTAAGAGTATATAGTATGGGAGATGGTTGTGTCATCTCCTTCACAAGGTAGAATGCTGTCACAACAGGATGTGGCCCCCGTGCTGGCATGCCGCTGAAAGGAGTGTTTAGAGACGGGAGAGGCAGTTTTAGGGAAGGAGGATCCCATAGGAGAGGAATGCACAGGTGATGGGCAGAGAAAGCTCCAAGTCACCCGATTGTTTATCTTACAGACACAGAGGACAGAGGACTGTGACAAGATAAGGAGAAGAAGAAATGGGGGCGACTGGATGAGCCTTGAAACACTGAAACTGATACCCTGTAAGGAATAGGGGAAGCCAATTAGGAAAGCATGGGGGGGGCATAAATTAAGGAAGAGTCCAATTAGAAAGTATCATGTTCAGACAAAGAAGCTATTGGTATATATAAACAAGCAGACAAAAAGGCTCAAGGACTGCATTGTTGTTTTTTTCCCATTTTAGAGAGAGAGTAAGGTTTTTTCTTCTTTGGGGACCCCTCTCCAAGAGTAGTTTGTATACTACTTGCAATAAACTTCTACATCCTTGCTTAAGAAATCCTTTAGTCCACAAATTTATTCTTCAAACTTCATGAGACAAGAACCCACGATGAGAGTCCAGCTTGCCATTCATTATGAATATCACCTTCTCAAGTTGAAGCTCAAAGAGGACAGCATGACCAACATACCAATCCAAAATATATGTCTTTGTTCTTTGGACAAAGAGATGAATATAGCAGATATGGTTTACCTTTTACAACAAAATTTGATAAAATAAATAAAAATTATAATTTGAAAGTACATTATTAATATGGAAAATACTTATGGTATTTAATTAAACACTAAGATTACAAACAATATTATAATAAAAATATAATCTTATTTTGGTAAATGTTAAATATGCAAAGTAAAAAAGATGAAAACAACATTGCTTAAAATCTTAACTATAGTTATTTCTGGATGTTATAAGTGATCTTCTCTTTTGATAGTATAAATTCCTAAGTATTTCAACAGTTATCATGGATAATAGTGAAATTTTAAAAGTACAAAAATGTAAATGGAATTTGAAAATTATTACCTGTACCATGAATGAATTAGTTTTAAAAACTCATCTATACTAAGGATTTATATTTAGTTTAATTATACCAGTTAAGAAGGTATTAAATGGTTTAATAGTCTTCTTATTTGCATTTCTTTGCCATATGTTTATGTGGTTAGCAGCTGCAAGCTCCTTGAGGGCAGTGATAATGTTTTTATAAGTATCCTGAGAACCTAGGTGTTCGATAAATATCTGTTGAACTAAGTAACTACTTATAACTTAGTTATTTGCTATAATTTTCTTTCTAAATGAACACTTTATATAGTCCTGATTCATAATTTTATTTCATCTTAAAATGCTTCTGCATTTGTTTTAATTTAGTTACAATCTTTTCTTTATACAGAAGCTTGAAATTGTAGTATGATCTGTAGTTCTCCATTTCGATGTTTTCTATAACTTCTCTGCTTACAAAGTGACCATTCTACAGTTCCAGTAAACAGTCATTTTTTCTCTTCTTTTAAACATAAAATTTTACATTTAAATTTTTATTATATCATGTTTATTTTATTTCCACAAAAAAAGAAACTTCACTTTATTTTTTATTATTTACTCTTTTTCTAATCTTTTTAAATTTATTTTTAAAGACAGAGGAAAGGAGAGAGAGAGAGAGAAAGAAAAAGAGAGAGAGAGACATGGAACAGCTTCCTCCTGCACATCCCCTACCAGGGATCAAGCCCATAGCCCAGGCTTGCCTGGACTGGGAATGGGACCAGCAACCTTTCAAGGCACAGGACTCTGCCCAATTAATTGAGCCACTCTGGTCAGGGCATTTTTTTTATTTTATAATTTACTCTTAATAAAAGTTAGTTACGATTTTCAACCTCTCTTTTTTATATATATATTTTTGACTTATATATGCTCTCAGATGCATTCTTTGAATTTTTTTGTCATTCTTAAATTTTTTTTTATTTATTTTAAAACAAAATCATGTAGATTCTTTCACTGAGATTATATAGAAAGTTGAGAACATCTGACATGTTTATAATTGTATTGTCTTCATTCAGTATTCTCCACATAAACCTTTACAATTTTATGAATCATTTCCAGCTCTTATACTAATTCCTAAATATTTAATGTTTGCTTTATTGTGAATTGGATCCCTTTTTTATTATTGTTCCCACATAGTTCTACTTTTTATTATTTTTCTTTTTCCCATTTTCTTGACATGTTGCTTTATTCTTTTCTGAAATACTTTAGGTAGAGGTTTAGTTCATTGTTTTTCCCTTTTCTTCCATATTTTGAATGATAAATTTTTTCCTAAGTGCTATTTTGGCAGAATTCCATATTTTTTAACATATTATATTTATATTTTCATTGCATTTTCTTGTTATAACATACTGGATTTTTTTTCCTTTACTTAGGAACATTTAAATAACACTGCTTTATTTTAAGTTTGTGCATTTGTGTGTGTATGTGTGTGTGTTTTGTGTGTGTTGTTGTTTTTTGCTTTTGGCTCATTTTAATTCCATTCTCAGTATTTGTTTCCATTTTTAATGTCTTGTAGCCTAAAATGTAATCAGTAGAATATCAGCTTTTAAAAATTGGTTGGGTACATTTTCATTCCAGCTTGTGATCCTTTTGTAAAGATCCTGGGACACTTGGAAAGGAAGTACATTTTCATAACCTGCTCCTACCTCCTCTCCAAGTAATGGCTAAAGGTATTCTAGAATCATGCTATTCAGATTAGTAATTATTTGTCTGCTTGTTGTTAATCTAATTAGGATAATGTTAATATGACAGTTTTTCTTATCTCTCTATTTCTTGGGTCTATTATTCACTAACTTAACTTGGCAGTCTTCTTTGGACTAACCAGTCAACTATAAATACAATACTTAACTATATGATTTATCATCCAAACTGAGAACATTTTGATTAAAAAAAAAAAAAAAAAAGGATGCTATTGCTGAGACCGGTTTGGCTCAATGGATAGAGCATAGGCTTGGGGACTGAAGTGTCCCGGGTTCGATTCCAGTCAAGGGCATGTACCTTGGTTGCAGGCATATCCCCAGCAGGGGGTGTGCAGGAGGCAGCTGAGCTGATCAATGACTCTCTCTCATCGATGTTTCTAACTCTCTATCTCTCTCCCTTCCTCTCTGTACAAAATCAATAAAATATATATTTTTTAAAAAAGAATGCTATTAATAATAATACTGGATTAGCAGGCTTGAACCAAGACTATTTGGAAAACTTGAGGATAAAATTTCCCTTCCTGAGGGTAATCTAGCATGAAAACTCTGGACACTAGGCATGTCCTATACTATTCATTCAAGAAAACGCCATCAATTTTATTATCTATAAGTTTTACCGTATAAGGAAGGTCCAGTGGTTGTCAGCTCTGTGTGTTCATATGTGTTTCATATATGGAGTGGTTACAGGTGATTTTGTTTCCTTCTCTTGGTTTCTAATTACAATTACTCTTGAAGAGAAAAAAAAAATAAGTTTTCAAAATAAGGAGATGATTTAGTAAGTATGGCTATTTGGAGCAATTCCAATCCGCAATTTTAATAAAGAGACAGTAAAAAATTTTACAAAAAGGGTGGGATTATATATAGAAAATAAAGTTATTAAGTTATTAGATGTGCAACAGTTAAGCCTATACTTGCTTACTTTCTCCTTTGATAACACGAAGCAACATTCCTGTGAGATTGTCATGATTATTACATGAGATAATGCTAGACCAGGGCCAGGCATGGTGTAGTGCTCAGGGCACTTGATATCCACTAAGGATGACAAGAGAGTAGCAAAGAATACCACAGCACCAAGGAAAAAAATAAAGAAGTGGTATAAATATAGAAAAACAATCCTCAAACTGGGCCTGCCTGCCTGCCATCGCCACATTAAACCTTGGAACCCAGCAGGATTCCATCTATTCTGCAAACCTTTAGGACATGTTTAGGTTCAGAGAGAGGGCTTCCTTTCTGAAGTGCCTCGCATTCCTCTCCCCCATTCCAAGACTATGGCCATCCTATAGTCTGCTCTGCCCCAAGCTGCAGCCAGATGTTTGCCCCTTGAGATTTATTACTTATCACAAAAGGGAAGCAAAATCCTGCTGATTGCAGAATTGTAACCTTTTATTTCCAAACAATATAGAAAGTATTGGTGCATGTGGCATGTATTATTTTCTTTATTTTTTGCTAAAAAAAAAAAACCACACACACACACACACAATGAAACAATGTTGGCAAAGAAAATACACTGGAAAATATTAATACACAAAAAGAAGTATCTGGTAAATGTACAGAGTTTGAGAACAAGGGATACAATAATAAACAGGAAACTGAGGTGGATATTAGCATCAATTTGTGGTATTCTACTTATATTTTATTTTCAAGTATTATGCTATTAATGCTAGATAGCACTTTAGCTATTGGCCATTAAAGCATGTTACAAAAGTAACTTTTGTTTTTCTTCAATTTCCTAGATTGAACAGCTCAGATCTTTTCCATATCAATATTTTTGACAAGTGGCAGAATGCCTGGCCTATAGTAAGTGCTGAATACATGTCTGTTAAACAAAAATAGGAGAGAATAAACACACTGTACAGAATCAATTTGCAAAATGTGATGTAATGTATAAAACAATCAAAAGTCTTTAATATGCTTTTGGGGGAAAAGGAAGCAGTCAATAATGAAAGTTGGCTGAAAAGATAATTACTTAGTAAACTAAATTTATTGTTGTCCTCACTGTCTCTAAACTACTTGCTCTTAAATCTGATATTTGATTATAAATCTCCTAACTTGGGCCTTTCATTTTCTTTTCTGTTAATTAGAATTTCACACTAGGGGTTGAAGGCAATTCATTAACAACAGCAAAAGAAACCATCAAAAATTACTACCATGGGAAGTTTTATTTAGGGTACTGCTGTAGGCTCAAATTCCTTCTGCTCAATCTTAAACCTTACATACATCAACCCCCCTTATTAGCTAAGGGGGATCAGCATCTATCGTTTAACCAAAATTACAAAGAATGTGCCTTGTGCCAAAACTGTGCAAAGCATTTGGACAAAAGAATAACTAATCTGTGATCTTACATTTCTGATTTGTCTTTGCATGATTGGAGCTTAATTGTTTGGTTCAGGACTACTACTTCAATAGCTGGCTCTTATAGTAGTTACAGTAATACTAGCTTTTATAACCAATGAACTGGATCGTTGGTGGCTTCATTCAGAAGAAGTGTATTTCCTCACATAATGTTTAAAATTTCTGTTTTTGATCAGTGGGTGGCTCCAGTCATGTATTCAGGTAACAATGTCCTTTTCATCTTGAGATCTGTCATATTCAACATGAGCCTTCCCAAGGAAACTTGAGTTTGTCTCCACCCTATCTAGCCCAAAGTGAAATGACGTGATGGTATATCACTTCCAGGAATCTATACTAATAAAAGGGTAATATGCTAATTAGACCAGATAGACTGGGTGTCTTCCAGATGTCCTTCTGGACAAAGCCATGGTGGCGTGAGCTGAGGCAGAGTGATTAGGGGCCATTAGGCTGGCAGGGGAGAGCAGTTAGGAGCTATTAGGCAGGCAGATGATGTTAGAGGTGATCAGGCAGTCAGGCAGAGGTGGTTAGAGGTTATCAGATAGGCAGGCAGAGGTGGTTAGGGCGGATCATACAAACAGGCAGAGGGATTAGGGGTGATCAGGCAGGCAGGCAGATGTGGTTAGGGGTGAGCAGGCCAGCAGGGGAGAGAAGTTAGGGGCATTAGGCCAGCAAGCAGATGTAGTTAGGAGCAATCAGGCAGGCAGGCAGAAGGGTTAAGGGTGACTAGGCAGGCAGGCAGAGTGGTTAGGGGCTATCAGGCAGACCAGCAGGTGAGCAGTAGGAGCCAGCATTGCAAGAAGAATGTTTGACTGCCAATTTAGGCCAACTCTGCCAGCAGTCGGACATCCCCCGAGTGGTCCAGGATTAGAAAGGGTGCATGCCAGGCTGAGGGACCCCGCACCACAGTGCATGAATTTCATGTACCAGGCCTCTAGTAAGTTATAAAAAAATTGATCTCTTTGTGCACTAATTTGTTCTCATGTTCTAAAGAAAGTCAATGGCTGTGCTCTGACCTGTCAATAAACTAAGGGAGGCCTCTCAATGAAGAACTGAGAGTTTCATCCAACAACTGGTGAGAAACTGAATTTTGTCAACAATCACATGAATGAGCTTGGAAGCTGATCCACCAAGGGTTAGGCTTTCAGATGATATTATAGTCCCAGATAGCACCTTTACAGATGCCTCCTGAAAAGCTTGAGCCAAAGGCACTCAGATTCCTTATGGATAGGAACTGAGATGTTTACTGATTTAAAACAGTAAGTTTTGGGATAATTTGTTACAGAGTAATAAAAAAGTAAACTGTTACTTATTGCAGCTGGGGCTTTCATTTTCTCCACTTTCCTTCCTTACCAAATATCCATATCCATGTGCCTGCAGGATTCTGTTCTAACACAGTACCCTCATACATGACCTGAAAATGCCATGCATACATGTTTTATACACATGTGCATTTTTAATTGAGTTTATGCATGTATATAATTCTGGAATATCCAAATTTATGCAATGTAAATTTATTTAAATAAAGCTAATTATTTTTACTGTATAAATTGGTTTTATATGTGTTTTGTAAAACAAAAACTTTATGATTATGTTTTGTCTAATATTTTGTGGTAAAAATATGACCATTGTATGATATATTAACTTTTAAGCATAAAATACTTCTATGAGAGATATATTCCAAAATTTTGGTTTAGATCAAAAGGAAGGCATGGACAATACATAACCAAACCCTTGAGGGCAACAATATTATAATAATATACTCATCACTGTGCTGCCAAACACATTTACCACAAATCATTGCATATTGGACCATAATAAAAGTAAGTGCTTTAAGGTAAATTTTAACCCAGATTCTAACAAATACCTCATGTGAAAAGAAGAAAAAATCTTAGAGACGCACATTTTTATCTGCAAAATATAATAGTCAGTGTTGATTCTTCTATCTCCTTAAGGGTGTTATGAGAAATAATGTAATAAAATATTGAGAACAAAACTTTGGAACAATGTCTTCAGGAGTTTTTTTCAGGAGTTTTTGTTTTTAATTAAAATTTCTGGAGAGTTTGCAAGTAGAAATTGCCTAAAAAGTAGCCTTATACTATTGAAAGCACATAGGCTTTGAAATCAGAATATTTTGTATCCCAGCTCTGGCATTTAGTGATATCTAAATATATATCTCAGAACTGGCTTCCTTGTCTGTAATATAATAATCATCTGTACTAATAAAAGGGTAATATACTAATTAGAGCTGACATCTTCCAGGTGTCCTTCCATACAAAGCCACAGTTGCTGCGAGGGCCAAAGGCAGACAGCCATGGTGGCATCTGTGAGGCCCAGGGTTCTGGCCGACATGAACCCTGGCAGCAGTGAGGCCTGGAGTTCAGGCAGCCTTGGGCTCGGGCAGCCGCAATCCCCAGCGGCTGTGAGGACCAGAGTTCAGGCCTCACAGCATGGCAGCCGGCAGAGGCAGCAGCAGTGACGTGATGGGGACTGTGCTTTCACCGGATCAGCCTATTGCCTTCAACAGAGGACATCCTCTGAGAGGTCCCAGACAGTAAGAGGGGCAGACTGGACTTAGGGCCCACCCAGTGGATGAATTTTCATGCACCAGGCCTCTAGTATAAAATAAAAGCCTAATATGCTAAGTGTCTGCTTGAACAGTCATCGGCTCAACCAATCAAAGCAAAATATGTTAATGATATGATAAGGCCTCTCAACCGCTCGCTGTAATGTGCACTGACCACCAGGGGGCAGACAGTCCAACTGGTAAGTTAGATTGCTGCTGGGGTCTGGCTATTTGGGACGGAGTGTGATGGGCCGGACATGCCATAAAGCCCTCCGGCAGTTCCTCCCCTGCTGACCAACCTCCCACGTCCCTCCCCAGCCCTGATTTTGCACCAGTGGGATCCCTCAGCCTGTCCTGCACCCTCTCGCAATCTGGGACACCTCGGGGGATATTGGAGAGCCAGTTTCAGCCCAATCCTACAGGCCAGGCCAAGGAACCCCACTGGTGCACGAATTCATGCACCAAGCCTCTCTCTAGTCATAATATATTAAAGTAGCTCATAAGGATGTTATGAAGCTCCAATGAATTCATGTACATGCCATCACTTTATAAACTATAAAAAACCCACTGCATGGGAGAACATATATGTCAATGATATCTCTGATAAGGGTTTAATCTTCAACATTTATTGGGAACTCATACAACTTAACAAAAGGAAGATCAACAATCCAATCAAAAGATGAGCATAGGATGTAAAGAGACATTTTTCAAAAGAAGATATACAGAAGGCCAAGAGACATATAAAAAACATACTCAAAGTCACTAATTATCCAAGAGATTCAAATCAAAACAATAATGAGGTACCATCTAACACCTGTCAGAATGGCTATCATCAACAAATTGACAAGGGACAAGTGCAGGTGAGGATGTGGAGATAAAGGAACACTGGTGCACTGCTGGTGGGAATGCAGACTGGTGCAGCCACTGTGGAGAACAGTATGAAGTTTCCTTGAAAAATTAAAAATGGAAATCCCATTTGACCAAGTGATCCTACTTCTAGGAATATATCCGAAGAAATCGGAAACACCATTCAGAAAGGTTATTTGCACCCCTATATTCATAGCAATACAATTCACCATAGCTAAGATTTGGAAATAGCATAACAGCCCATCAGCAGACAAGTAGATTAAAAAACTATTGTACATCTACACAATGGAATATTACATTGCTGTTAAAAAGAAGGAATTCTTACCATTTGCAACAACATTGATGGACCTGGAGAGCATTATGCTAAATGAAATAAGCCAGTCAGTGAAAAATAAATACCACATGATCTGACTCATTTGTGGAATAGAGTGGACAACATAAACTGATGAACAAAAATATATCCAGAGACATAGAAACATCAAACTGATTGTCAAACCTCAGAGGGAATGTGGAAGGTGGGAAGGGGGGTGGAGTGGGTAACATATCAACCAAAGGACTTACGTATATGCATGCATATAAGCAATACCAATGGACACAGACACTACGAGGGTGAGGGGAGGGCATGTGCTGGGGTTGGGAGTGGCTGGGGAGAGATCAATGAGAGAAAAAGGAGGCCTATGTAATATTTTAATTAATAAAAATTAAATAATCATAATAATATGGTAATAGCTATGTACAGGCTAGGGCGGGGGTACTTGAAATATTACGGGGACCACTCTGTAAAGTATATAATTGTCTAACCACTATGTTGCACATCTGAAACTAATACAGAATAATACTGAATGTGAACTATAATTGAAAAAAATATGGAAAATTGTATGTTTTTCATCACAATAAAAAAATAAAAAATAAATACTATACAAATATCAGTTGTAACAATTATCAATAAACACAAGTATACATATACAGGCTATGTAAGCTCATATTTTTATATCATTTCACTTTTACAATTAATAATAATTATGCTTCTGTGGGCAAGATGTTATCTTAAAACCCTTACATGTATTAATTTTAGAGTTAAGGAAAAGGAAGATAAGAGATGTTAAATAACTACTTTCAGTAGAAAGTAGATATACTGAAAGCTACACAGCTTATAATTATTGTCAGAGCCAAGATTTGAACCCTGAAATTAAACTCTAGAGTCTGCTTTTAATGATTGTGAAATATCATACTTCTAATAAATCTCATTATATTTGCAAGGATGTGTTCATACACCACAATTTTTAAATCTAAAGTCCATCCACACTTTATTCAGATTATCTGAGTTTTGCCCTAGTGTCATTTTCCTCTTACAAGATACCACATTATATTTAGTAATCACGTCTCCTTGGGCTTCTCTTGTCTATGACAGTTTCTCAACTTTTCATGTTTTTAATGATATTGACAGCTTTGAATATTATTCCTCAGGAATTTTGTAGACTGTCTGATGTTTTCCTCATGATTAGACAGGGATAACATGTTTTGGGAGGAAGATCATAGTGGGAAATTGACATTTTTCTCACATCATATCAAGGGTGCATACTATCAATATGACTTATCACTGTTGATGTTCACCTTGATTATCTGATCTGAGTTAGTATTATCAGGTTTCTCCACTATAAAGTCACCTTTTCTCAAACTTTTCATATGCACTGGGAGAAAGTCATTATGCATAGCCTGTTATTAAGGAGTGGCCAGATACTCTTTAACTCATTAAGAGTGAAGTATTTACATAAGTTATTTAAAATTCTTCTGCATTTTTCTATTCTCCCCAATTTACTTATTTATTCAATTATTTATTTAACCAATATAGAAATTAATAGATTTTTAATTATTTTTTAAAACTTTACTAGTAAGAGCATTAAAGATGACCCCCATTTTTCCCTCATTATCCCCTTTCACCCAGTTCCCACCTACCCCATGCCTTCTCTCTATTGACTGTGTCCATAGATAGTACATATACTATCTAATAAAAGAGTAATATGCAAATTGACCATCACTCAAACACTCAAGATGGCTGCCCTCAATGTGGTCAAAGATGGCTGTCCCCATGTGGACAGAAGGTGGCCACCACAAGATGGCCAACAGGGGATGGCAGTTGAGATGGACCAAGTCTGCAAGGGAGGACAGTTGGGGGTATCAAGCCTGCAGGGGAGGGCAGTTAGGGATGACCAGGTTGGCAGAGGAGAAAAGATGGGGGTGACCAGGCTTGCAGGGAAGGGCAGTTGGAGGGGACCCAGGCCTGCAGGGGAGGGCAGTTGGAAGTGATAGGCCGGCAGGGGAGGGCTGTTGGGTGGGACCAGGCCAGCAGGAAAGAGCATTGGGGGCCAGTTAAGGGAGGGCAGTTGGGGGAACCAGGCCTGCAGGGGAGGGCAGATGGGGGAGACCAGGCCAGCAGAAGAGGGCAGTTAGGGGGTTGGATCAGGACAGCAGGGGAGGGCATTTGTGGCAGACCCAGGCCTGCAGGGGAAGGAAGTTGGGGGCAGAGGGGACCAGGCCAGTAAGGTAGGGCAGATAGGGGTGATCAGACCAGCGAGGGAGGGAATTTAGGGGCAATTGGGCTGACTGGGGAGCAGTTTGGCATCGATCTGGCTGGCAGGGGAGTGGTTAGGAGTTGATCAGGCTGGTAGGCAGAAGGAGTCAGGGGCAATCAGGAAGGCAGGTAGGTGAGCAGTTGGGAGCTAACAGTCCTGGATTGTGAGAAGGATGTCCATCTGCCCGTTTAGGTCCAATCCTACCAGAATTGGGGCTAAAGGATCAGTCAGACATCCCTTGAGGGGACCCAGATTGGTGAGGGTGCAGGCTGGGCTGAGGGACACACACGCTCCCACACATGTGTTTCATGCACTGGGCCTCTAGTCCTATATAATAAAGGGGTAGTATACAAATAAACTGAATGGCAGAACAACTGAACAACCAATCAAAGTATAATATGCTAATGGTGTGTTAAGGCTATTCAACAGTTTGCTATGATGTGCACTGACCACCAGGGAGCTGATGCTTCTTCCAGTAAGTTAGCTTGCTGCTGGGGTCCAGCTGATTGGGACTGAATGCGATGGCCAGACATGCCTTGGACCCCTCCTCTGATCCCTCCCCAGCCTGATCATGCACCAGTGGGGTCCCTCTGCCTGGCCTGCACCCTCTCAAAATCTAGGACCACTTGGGGGATGTTGGCAAGCTGGTTTCAGCCTGATCCCATAGGCAACTCCCTTTGGGAGGGTGCCAGATGCAGGGCTCATGGCTGGCAAGCACTGCTCTGGCAGCATGAGCCTCTCTTGATCAGGATTGATTGGGTGTGAGCCTGTGGAAGTCACAGTGGACCTGAGATGAGCGGGAGTGGCAGTAGGAGCTTCAGGTGGTATTGGACAGCCCATACCCTTCAGCCCACCCCGAGGGACCCCACCCTTTCACGAATTCATGCACTGGGCCCCTAGTCTATATAATAAAAGCCTGAGTGACCATTACTATGGAACGCCCATGATGATCAGTTGCTATGGTATGCACTGACCACCTGGAGGCAGATGCTCAACTCAAGAACTGCTCCCTGGTGGTCAGTGCGCTCCCACAGTGTTCACAGCTGGTGAGTACAATGGTGGTGGCAGGATCCTCTCCTGCCTCCACGGCAGCACTGAGGAGCAGTAAGCCAAGAGGTAAGAAGCAGTGAGCAGGCAGGTGGTAAGGAGCAAGGGCTCCCAGATTGCAAGAGGGATGTCCACCTTCTGATTTAGGCTTAATCCCCATGGGAGCAGGCCTAAGCCAGCAGGCAGACATCCCCTGAGAGCTCCTCAACTGCAAAAGAGTACAGACACCCCACCCCCCACAAGCAAAATATCATGCACCAGGCCTCTAGTTCTAATATATAAAAAGCCAGGGGCTGTCATGACCTAAATAACCAAATGGACAACCAAACAGGAGGCTGCGTAGCGCAACCAGGCCGGCAGGGTGGCAGGGAGGGATGACCAAATACTGAGTCTTGGGCCCCAGCCAGGGTGCAACATCAGAAGGGAGTCTGGGCCGCAGCTGGGGCGCAGCAGAACTCTGAGTTTTCTGCGATCTGGGACATGGCTGGCCTTCAAACTCAGGGCCCAGAATTCCCTGTTGCCTCTGACCCCAGCCAGGGCCCAGCAGTGGAAGGCAGCTCTGGGCCCCAGCTGGGGTGCAGCAGAATATTGGGTCTCTTGCATGGCCAGCCAGCCCTGGGAGGGCATGCGGTGGGAGGCAGGAGGTAGGAGGAGGGAAGCAGGATATCAGTCTGGGTTTCCCAGAGAGTCAGTCTGGGGAAACTTTCTCAGACTTGCTTGGTGCTGGGACTGGATACATCCAAGCTCATGGCAGGCTCTATATAGGTTTCCTAGTGGCCGAGGGTGCAGAGACGGAGTGTGAGCGTGTGGGTGTGTGCATGAGCGTGGACCCGAGCAACACACACTTACACACACATCACACACACACACTCACATGCCCGCACTCACACAGGGCCTTCAGCCGCACCACCTGCACCTCTCTGTATTTCACCCTCCAGCCCAGATCCTCCTGGTCCCATGCCTACTGGCCTGTCCCCGCCTAAGGTTTCTCAGTTACAGTGTGCGGGATTCAGGAGTCAGGACTGGGAGTGATGGCACGGTCTCCCCACCACTCAGTGTCCCTGCCCACTCACCGGGGGAAGGGGACAGGGAAGGGCACCAGGGGCTCTTACCACTCAGGGTTGACAGGAATGCAGCCAGTGGAGGACATGGCTGAGCTACCCAGCCCCAGCCCAGAGTGCAGGGGACATCCGGGGGCACACCTTCCCTGGCTGGGAAGGTCCCCCCGTGCTTCCACCTCCTTGGGAAACTTCATTTTTCCAGCTCTGTCCCCACAGGAGAGCCACAGGAGTGCCAGATCCCTTTCCTTCCTTCAAAGGTGCCCTGAAAAGTGCGCAAACAGCAATACCAGGAAGGGCCCCTCAAGTTCAGCAAGAGTTTGTGATTTGCCTAAGGCATGTTGAACAGTTTTCTCTTACCCTGTTTGAAGGAGTGTAATCTGATTTAAAACCAATGGACTAAACAGACAGAAGCACTTTCTAGAAGTCAATTTGGAAATGTGGATCCAAATTCAAGTGAATTAGCTTTGGGCCAGGAGTTCCATGCCTGCGAATGTGTCCTAAGTAAACAGTCAAATAAGCAATTATGTTTGCTGTAGTTGTTGATGCCGGGGAAACTGGAAACAACCTGCCCCACAATAAAGGGTTAGTGAAGTAAACATAGTAATGTCAAACAGTCAGGGATAGCACTGTAGCTATTAAAAATTATGTCTGTACACCCAGTTCACTGACATGAAAAGAAGGCCAAAGTCAAATATTAAGTGGAGGGCAGGGGAAGCTCAGAAGAGTGCATGTATATTTATATGTTTACAAACATATTAACCATATATACAAACATATATGTATGTATATTTTATATGTGAGGGAAATAATAGTTTTAAAAACAGTGGTTCTTCCTGAGCTCTGCAATTGTGAATGTTAGCAAATTGTGTTTCAGGTGTGACAGGTGTCCTTTGGTGTCCCATACACACAGACTGCTTTGCCTGTGGGACAGCCTGAACCTTTGCTCACCTGCCCCTCTCTGCTGTGGCAGTGGCCTAATCAGACATTCCCTTTTATAGGGCTGTTCCTTTTTTCCTTTGCCCAAACTATGCCTTTCCAACAAAAGAATGTTAACCAAGCAATCCTAACAAGTTTTGTTGCCAACTACAACTTATGCCCTTTTTTGCAAATGTTGTTGCTTTCAAGCCTACCAGGTTGTATTTCAAAACTTTTATTTTTCTGCAACTTGACCATTTTTTATTAGCTTAAAATACTCTGGAGTATTTTAAATGCATATAGAAAAGTAGAGAATAATATGACAAATACTTACCTATACTAATAAAAGAGTAATATGCTAATTAGATTGGACATCCTTCCTGAAAAAGCCATGGTGGTGAGTTCTGAGGCAGGGGTGGTTAAGGGTGATCAGGCCGACAGGGAAGAGCAGTTAGGGTGACCATGCAGGCAGGGAGGGTAGGTAGGGGTGACCAGGCCATCAGGGGAGAGTAGGAAGGGATGACCAGGCAGGTAGATAGGTGAGCAGTTAGGAGCCAGTGGTCCCAGATTACGGAGGGATGTCTGACTTGCTGGTTTAGGCCCTGCAGGATTGGGCCTAAACCAGCAGTCAGACATCCCCTAGCGATCCTGGAATGGAGAGGGTCAGACTGGGCTGAAGTACCCCACCCCCTGCATGAATTTCATACACCAGGCCACTAGTAAGCATATATGATCTTTGGTTATTCTCTTCCTGTTCCCATCTCCTCTCCCCATCCCCTTCAGTCTGTTCCATGTTTCCATGCCTCTGGTTCTATTTTATTAATCAATTTATTTTGTTTTCTTATTTTTATTTTTAGATATAATTGTTGATAGATATGTATTTTTGCCATTTTATTGTTCCTATTTTTTATTTCTTCTTTTTTAAACAATTTTTAAATATATTTTATTGATTTTTCACAGAGAGGAAGAGAGAGGGATAGAGAGTTAGAAACATCAATGAGAGAAAAACATCCATCAGCTGCCTCCTGCACACTCTCCACTGGGGATACGCCCACAACCAAGGAACATGCCCTTGACCGGAATCTAACCTGTGACCTTTAGTCCACAGGCCAATGCTCTATCCATTGAGCCAAACTGGTTTCAGCACTTTTTCTTCTTCTTCTTACTCCTCCTCCTCTTCCTTCTTCTCCTCCTCTTCCTCCTCCTTCGCATCCTCCTCCTCTTCTTACAGATAATACCCTTCAACGTTTCATGTAATACTGGTTTGGTGATGATGAACTCCTTTAGTTTTTTCTTATTTGTGAAGCTCTTTGTCTGACCTTCAATTCTAAAGGATAGTTTTGCTGGGTAGACACCACCCGGAAGGCTCCAGAGCCAGTGCACCAGTGGATAGCTTCAGACCATACCAGACTGGAGGCCTGTTTCAGGAAGATTCCTGCAAGAATAGGGCTTCCTGCAGACTGAGCAAAGCAAAGGGAGTGAAGCCTGCTTAGGCCCCTGGCCCAGCTGACAGGCCAGAATACTTCCAGAGGCTGGAGAGCAGTGAGGTTGGATCCACCACTGGAGTGGGTAGATCCTGCCTTTCAGTTTGGTCCCCACAACCCCTTGCTGGGCTGACAGGCCCAAACACTCCAGCAACAGTGAGGCTGGATCTGCTGTGGGAGGGGGAGGATCCTGCCTCTCCACTTGATCCCCATGATCCCTGGCTGGGCTGACAGGTCCAAACACTCAGCGGCAGGGCTGAGGGGACTGGGCCACCATCTTTTGACTATGGGAACTGCCATCTTTGTGATGGAGTGATGGTT
Organism: Pipistrellus hanaki; assembly: GCF_964339955.1. Classification (NCBI taxonomy): domain Eukaryota; kingdom Metazoa; phylum Chordata; class Mammalia; order Chiroptera; family Vespertilionidae; genus Pipistrellus; species Pipistrellus hanaki. The sequence goes on along the minus strand of NC_140504.1, from coordinate 68,909,565 downwards.
AATTTGCATATTATTCTTTTATGAGATGGGATTACAACTCTGCACATTCACAAGCTACACACTCAAGGCAAAGACTCAATGAGCTCCAAGGCCCCCACTGAAGTAGGACTTGTAGATATTCATTTTATCTTTGGGTTATAACCCAATACTACTTTATTTTGTTGCTCAAATGGTTCTAGCTATTTCATCATTGGGAGCTTTCAGTTGTTTTGTGTCCCTTTGATAAACCCCATCATTGTGTAGTTTGTTTATTTTTATTTGTTTTACTTTTTTATTTATTTAATTTTTCACTTCCTGGCACAATATGCTTAAAAATTATATTACAACAGTAATACGGTATCTCATGTAAGTCCCTGTTTTAAATACTGGCATTTTCTAGAAAGGTGGTAGGAAGCATGTACCTCCTATAGCTCCCTCCATCCTTATCTGCAAGTTTCTCTCGGGGCCTGTGCAAGTACAGTTCCTTTAATACTTACCTTCTTTATGGCAACTGTTTGGGGTCATAATCTCCTTTGAGAATCTGACTTAAAATAAAAAAATTCTGTGAAACCCCTGTCCTTCAAAAAAGTACATATAAGTACTCCTCAGTTAAATTCACATATGATCTTCTGGCTCCACAAACCACCTGAAGCTGACATGTGTAGCTTGCTTTAGAACTGGCTCTTTATTGCTCAGAGAAGACATGTAGGCATCTATTCTGGGGAAACATTTTGTAATTCCAGAAGTAGAGAAACATAATCAGTCCCTTAACATTGTAGAATTTTTAAGGCTAAGAATCCTGAAAGTTTATGCTAGTACATTCCTATAGATAAGAAAGGGAGGCTTGCAGAAATAAGTTGACCTGCCTTAGGACACTCTGTTCCCACATGGCCAGCCTTGGCCTCACTTCTTAGTCCAAGTCCACTGCTAATTCCACTACATTTTAGAATGATTTGATCTTGCTTATGTGAATATAGGGTAACATAGCTTTAACTCTTTGTTCTTTCTCCAACTTCTGAATGAAAAATCCCTGCTGACTAATTTTATTACTCACTGATAACTTTTTTTTTTTTCCTAAATCACTCCAAGCAGGAAATGAAAGGAAGAAATAAAGCACCTCCTTTCAAAAGACAGAAATCTCCATTCTCATGATCTGCTGATCTCGGATATTTTCAGTTCCTTGTCCCCTAGTCTCACTCTCCTCCAACAATATATGAAGCTTCCTTTTTCACAGAAGTTCAAAGAGTTGGGACAGCTAAGAAGGAACTAAAGGTTTGAGCATATCTTCTCTGGGATGCACTTAAGAAAATAATCTTTTTTCCCCCCATATTCATGCCTCACCTAGTTTTCATTGTGAAGATAAACTCTGGTCTAGGGTTTGGACACTTATGTTGCTATTCCTGGAGCTAGAATTAGAGAAGCCAGGCTGGCTGTCCTAGGATTGGGAGAAAAGTGATATATAATGTGAAACACCCCCAGCCTCTCCCTTGAACTCTCCTGTTACTTCAGATCTAAAATATTCTTAAAAAGAACATAATTAACCAGCAAGGCTACTTTGATGGAACTGTTATTCAAAGGGTAGTTCCACAAAAAAAAAAAAAAAAAAAAAAAAAAAAAAAGTTTTATAGAGAAGCCCTTCTGTGCAGTCTTCAGCTAACAGATCAGAGCTGTAATTGTTTGTTAATCAGCTTAACAATAACCCACAACCTTCGGACCAACTAGAGCTGTAATTGTTTGTATACTTGAATGCAAAGAACAATGTGGACCTGCTGTAGGTGATGAGAACAGCACCAGGCCTCTGGCCAGGGATCAGACCAAACCTGGATTTAGCAACTATAGTACTTGAGATCTAGTTAAGAGAACAATTCAGAGCCAAGACCCAAACTCACTAAAGAAAATTTACTTGAGCAAGCAATGAGAAAGTACACTCAAAGAGAAATTTCGAGCCAGGGGTTCAAAGAGCTGCCCTGGGGAGTGGGCTAGGATCCCTTTTAAGCCCTTGGAAGGGAATTAACTGCTTTCTTTTTCAAACTCACCTATCAGGGTCTGTCCTGTTATCTACTGTTCTCGCATAGAAGTTGCATGGGGCTTTCCTCCAGCTCCCTGCCCCCTTGTTCCCTTCTGTGGGTGGGGGCCTACCCCATGACTCGCCACATGCCAGAGGAGAAAAGTTCAGGAGAACCCCTTCTGCATGACCAGAGGCATTCTAAGGTAGAGAGAGGTCCTAAGGGGAAGGTCTTTGAATAGCCTCAACATTTGCTCTACCAGTTCTTTGTCATTACTAGGTGTCCAGGGTCTTCTGCTCTGGTGACCTTCTATATCTGGCCCATTTCCTTATTCTGCTCATAAATGTCTAACTGCCTACAATAGACCTATTCTATTATATTCTTCAGTGAGGTTGATTTGTATAGAGCAGTAGAGAAACATCGGATAATAACATAAATAAATCACATGTTCAGAGTCAGGAATTTTATCAGTAATAAGAATATGGAATTGCCAGCTCTCTATTACTAAATGCAATTCACCAATATCTGTGGATACCAGTCAGGATCATCAATTAACCACAAGTCTCATTTCTACCCTCCAGTTAATTAATTTGGGCTTCCAATGATCAGTGATCTACAGACATTGAAGGACATAGGTGTTAGTTACCTCATTGACTGAGAATGAAAATAGCAAGTATGAGGATCATGTCACAAATACAGATTCAACACAACTGACTTCCAACTTTCTCACTTTATTTCAAATTGAAACATGTAAGAAAAAGATCCTGCCTTAGAGGAGTAGAAACAAAAATTAAACTAACACAAGTCTTATGGGGTTATTTGTTCCTTTAATGAGATTAAATAATGAAATAATTAGTATGTTCACTCCAGTGCCTAACACTCCTTATCTGATAAGGATTACTCCAAAAAGTCACCTGTAGGGAGCAGCTATAGGGCTAAGCCTTGAACTAACAGGTGGCAGGGCCACAAACAAGTCCCAGCTTGGAGGGCACAGCCCTCTTAGCATAATTAAGCTTGACCTTCTAGTCCTCCCTTGCTCCTTCCTAGGTAGCTAATGGGCTGTGGGAGGTGCAGCAACTGCTGCCAAAACAAGGTGAAACTCACAAGAACATTGTAAACATGTTTTGATCTGACTATAAAATGAAGCCTCAGCTTTCAGGCTGGGTCTGCCCATGTCCTCATCCAGGCAGGGAAGATCCGCTGAGCCTCAGCTGTATTCTCTTGTCTGTCTTCTTTAGTCCTCAGGTTCACCGTTGGCTGTGCTGGCAAGGCAGAGTCACCTAAACCCAGAAAACAAATAACTTAGCTCCTCAAACGAGATTTACTTAAGTAAAAATTTTGAGATAATTATCTTAAAAAATGTTTCGAAGAAGAATATGCATGTCAGGTTGCCATTCTAGATTGTTATTAGCAATTACTAAGTTGAAGTATGATGAAAAGGAGAGACAATGTTCAATAGTCATGTAATCCACAAAGTCAACTAAAATATCAGAGGTTCTGACAACTTCCAAGTTGTCAAATCAAGTTCAAAGTCTATATAAGAAGTTTGAGTATTGGCCTGTTAAAACCTCAGAGTGCTCCACATAAGAATTAGCTGCATCAGAATGATATGGGAGTGGGGAAAGTTGGAGGGAAGGAGTGTACCTAAGTGACACTCCTGAATATACTGCAGATCAACTTGATCTAAATCTGAATCTGCAGGAGTATGGTCTCCTCAAGTGCTTCTTCTACACCCAAAAGGTGGAAAGTCCCCGCCTAAAAAACAACAGAAGGTGAGGGAAATGCCTTTTTAACTGATAGTGTGCATTCTTCGACAAAATTGAGTTTGAATTTATCATATGGTATAGTTCAATTTGATCACACACAATACATCATAACTTTTAAAAACAAAATTATTTTTATTAACACAAGCAACTACTGGGAAAATTGAGGAGTTTTATATCTGGAAACTCTATATATTCATGGAAAACAGGCAGTTACACTCTTGGCAAAATATGCTCAGTTAAGTTCTTTTTTTTTAATTTATAAGGGCATATCTATCAAAAAGATAGGAAAGTTTTACAGTAGGTTGTACAACTTCCTCTTAATTACATTTCTATGCCTTGTTAATGTTGCAGAAGACCAAAGAAAACCAAGGATGCTTCTGAGAAGAAAAGGAGGGACACTGTTTATATGCCGGTGGACTTAGGGAACAGACTTCCAAGTCTGAGTGAAAGAACACCCATGGGGCTTTCCTTTTTATCTCCCTCCCTGTGGTCGTTATCCCACAAACATGGATAATGCTTCCAGTCCTTTTCTCAGGCCTTGCAAGAAGGCCCCCGATTGTTGGGGATCTCCAGGCCATATCAGATGGTCTGGCCTGGGGCCAGCGTTAATCCTCCCTCTGGGGCAGTGTACTGTTCACAGTAACAGGTTCTGCAAGACCAGTATCTTGGAAGGGGAGAGGGACTTAATTATAGGTTATCAGGAACTACACTGAGCTTGCTGGCTTGGATTCAGATCACTAACCCCAAATATCAGGGTTACATTGAAATTAGCCATTTTTAGCCTTCTCATTAACATAAAAAAATATTGAAACCTATAAAGAATTTTTGTGAATTTATTTAAACAAAACTGTCAACATATGCTGGGAAGCAGAACCTCAACGAATTGATATAAAGCTCCAGAGAATGGTGGGTTACATCTGTATTTATACATTGCAATCAAAGGAAGGGATGTAGGTGGGTTACATGAAATCCATTGATGATAGAGGCAAGCGATAAAAAAAAAAAGCAAAGTGTGTATGTATGAGAAGAGGGGGCGGTCCCCTGGGACTGGATAAAAACTAAAATGATAGACACAATGCAGGAACAATTAATATGATAATGAATGAATTTGTGCTATCTATCCTGGTGCCCAGCATACAAAGTTCTGCCCCAAGAGGTCCAGAAAAAAGGGAAGTTACAAGTTACCCAGACACTTCAAGGGCATGTTATCATAGCTGCAAAAAGACAGATAGGCTCAGTTTAGGTAAAGGTTGACCTTGTCATTGAAGATAGCGGCCTAGGATGTAACTGCCCACCATAACTGTGTTTAGTTAAAGTTTAATTTCAGACCATCCTTTGCGGTTACTTTAGGTCTCTGAGTTTGCAAGACTGCCATGCAGGCCTCCCCTGAGCTCCTCAGGTCAGCATGTGGCCCCAGCCTCTTTTCAGAAATATCCTTAAATGCATATCAACTTAGGTTTGGCAACTTGTTGATTCTGGAATCTCAAATGGGGCTAAAAATTATTTCACAAGTGGACTTCTCAGTTTTCCAATCTTCAAAGGACGTTGCTATGCCATGTACTCTAGTCCACTGATGTGTGAAAACTGCTCTTTAGCATGTTGATCCGTGCAACACACTAAATCGTTATCAGGCAGTGAATGGTAGTAAAAGAAGTTCAAAAGTCTAAACAGATCTTGTGAAAATTGTCACTAGGTTCTGAATCTTGTAGAAGCAAAATAGTCTGTGCTCCACAAACCACTGCTTGCAGCGTGAGCAGCAGCCTCAGAGCCAGTGCCAAAAGCCACTGGCCCCATCTGGGCCTGGGTTCCAGGAGGATGCAGGTCACCAACGTGAGGCAGTATGCCTGCTCCTGGCATCTTAAGTAGGCAAAAGGAATATATTTTATGGGCTTTTAAACTGTATTTGAAGATTACCATAAAGTGAGAATTTCATATTGTAACACCTCTAAATAGTAAACTTTAATACAGCCTGTTATGCATGGCAAAGGCTTCAATGAAACGGTGTTGTCTGAATTTCTCCTGCAGCATTGAAAATGTCAGACTTAAAGTTAAAATTCCTCATTTCAAAATTAAGAATTATTTTGCAATAAGCAAAGCCCCCCTAAATAAAGCATATTTACATTGTCCTGTCAGCACATTTTCCAAGTTTTTTTGTACATATTGATTTTAACAACTACTATATTTTAATACACCACCTATTCAGAATTTCAAGGCAGATTTGATTTACTGCAGCTTTGGGGGTGAAACATCCCTGATCCAGTATAAAATGAGTAGTCAGTGTGACCCAAGAGATTCAGTGCAACATATGTTTGTTTTTTAGCACCTTAACTGGTCTATAGAAACAAGGAATGGGTTTGGTAATCAAGTAGTGTTACAGCTCATTAGAGACCTCACTGAGAAGCACCCTATGTAAACAGGAATGTCACAAGCCTTCCATCTATTAACTACAGTCCTTTTTTTAGCTGCTACTTAGGCGACTACACTTCCAATTTGCTTAATTGTTAAAGAATGAGACAGCTGAAAGTGTGCAAAGAGGTTTTTCTTTTTTAAATCCTTGATAACACATGAAGTAAGCTAATTCCCTATTGAACGAATAAATCAAAACTGTAAAGATGCTGAATGGAGACAAAGCCATTCTCAAGAGAAATTCAACTGTGAGAAATGGGATGAAGTCAGAGAGAAAAAGAGAACAGTGCAAACAGCTCCACGTTGGGCAGGTAAGGGGAGGGCTAGCAGGGGTTAGAGCAGCTCAGATCTCATGAAATCATCTAATGGAATAAAAACCTTAAAGAATTATAACAAAGATGGAAGACTTTAATTGAAAACTTGATCAATTATCAGAGAGGCCATAAGATGGGAGCAGTAGAGCATGAAATTTGATTAAACAGGACCATACGCCCCACTTCATTTCCAGGGATGTGGTGAAATTGATGACTTTGGAAAGAGATGTTTGGCAATATGAAATTGCTGGGGTAGTGCTTAATACATAGTTCTGATGAGAAGCTTTGTGCATAAGAAAGCTTTACATTAAGATTCCCATTCATATTCAAAGGAAAAAGTACAGAGAGGTAAATTTGGATAATTGACATATAATCCAAATTTATGAGACTCTATCATGGCAGATGGGATGCAAAAAAAAAAAGATTTCATTTCATAAATTTGAAGAACTGAACTGACCGTGGATTGCTGACTAGTCGAATTCTCTCTGATTTTGGCCCTATTTTCATGCATTCTTTAAAGGCAGAACAAAACCAGTCCAAATAACAGGACTGAGCCCAGGCAGAACAAAACCCCTCCAAGTAATGCCTTCGTAATAATTTTCACCTAATTTTCTCAGAAGATGGTGAGAAAGGAGAAGTAGAGCAAAACTAGAATATTCTTTTATCTCTGCTACAAGTTAGTCTACAAGTTAGTAGAAGCAAAAGTAGACCTGCAAACCTTTATGCATTCAGATATGAAGTACTAATATTGAGAAGGAACATATACAAATTGTTGTAGGGTTTTCTTTTCTCAGCTAATTAGAGGTAAATAGCCCTGCCCCTTTTCATTAAGTGTCTCTTCACCTCATTTCATTTCTAATTTCATCTTATCTCCCTCCCATAAAATGTTCCCTCTCCATCTCCCCCGGTGCTATACCTGAAGATGAGGGAGGTTTTGCTACTGCCTTCTGCCTTCTGCATATAGATGTAAATGGTCTCATCATTGGGAAAGAAGTGACACAAGAGATTTGAGGTGGGGGAACATTATAACTATAAAAACAAAGATCTTTGAGGAGGCAGCAGAGAATTGTTATTTTAAAACTACTAAGTGTTGCCGAAACCAGTTTGTCCCAGTGAATAGAGTGTCAGCCTGAGGACTGAAAGGTCCCAGGTTCGATTCCGGTCAAGGGCATGTACCTTGGTTGCGGGCACATTCCCCAGTGGGGGGTGTGCAGAAGGCAGCTGGTTGATGATTCTCTCTCATCAACGTTTCTAACTCTCTATCCCTCTCCCTTCCTCTCTGTAAAAAGTCAATAAAATATATTTAAAAAAAATACAACTACTAAGTGCTATAAGAAATCTGTTCCTTGCAAAAAGTAAAGATGTCCAACATGGATGGCAAATAGATATGCTTTCCCTTCTGGCCCACAGAGAAGACATAGATTAAACATAGTCACTCTAATCCCTTACTCTGTAAGAGCACTTTCTTGACTTCACACACACATTCACACTCACTAGTTGCTATGGATGTGGCAGTGACTCAGGGCTGTCACTGAGGAGGCAATTGCGAAGCATCCCTCTTATATAAAAACTGCTGTTTGAAATTTTAACCCTGCTATTTTGGCTTCTGTAAGCGCTTGCTTGCTTAAATAATAAGGAAATAAGACTACTCCCTGTTCCAAAGAGGCCATAAGCCTTCCCCAGACGAAGTTATCAGTGCTGGTGCCAGGTCACACCTTGGTAGAGGTCTCAAAGCCCTAGAACATAGGGCCCTTTTAGAACTTGCCAAGGGAACTGGGAAAATCCTTATTTGGGAGACAAAGAAGGAAAAAACGTAAGTACCGGAAACTTCCTGTGTGACTTTGTCCAGAATTTGAGAGACATTTTCCTCTGGGCCCATGTGTAATAATAATAATAATAATAATAATAATAATAATAATAAATGTAGCTCCAACTCTCTAAATGTTGCTTGGTTCTTCTCCGGTTTTCTGTAACAATCAGTCTGCTGCCAGCTAATATTGAAATGTATGTGCAGGCTCAGATGTATATACTCTGCTCTTGAACTCACTGTTGTCTCCAAAACAAACTTGTGTATCTTTGCCTTTCCCCTCTCATTTTCACAGCCTTCCTTTCCATCTCTCCTGTGATTCCTTCCATAGCTCACTGTTTTCCCATAATTTTGCCAGTATAAAAATATTAAAGCAAGAAGATAGAGCAGCCGGCACTACCCAGCTTACACACTTCCTCTGGATACTATGCTAAGTACTGGATTCGAATACTGAGTGAGCAGCCTCAAATTGAACAGCTCAGACTTTTCTGCATAATGAGGACACAGTCCAAAAATCCACAGGTCTCACAAGTAAATTCAATTTTACTTTGGAATCTCCAGGAGACATACCTGCTTAGCCATCATGCTAGAGATAAATGTGTGCTTTTAAATTGGGTAATAAATCTTAAGATGAATTTTGTAAAGTTTCTCCCACAGTGATTCTCAAATTTTAATGTGCAAATGCATCACTTGAGGATCTTGGTAAAAGACTGAATTTGAAGTAGTAAGTCTGGGCTGGTGCCTGAGATTTTGCATTTCCATTCAGTGCCCAGAGGAGACCGACTCTGCTGGTCTGAGTAGCAAGGTCCTAATATTCCATGTGGAAAATATTTGGGAAAAAATGGTCTGGAATGTTTTCCAATAGCAACAGCCAATTCTCTGATTCTCTGGATACCACCTGGTGTCCTACAATTCAATTCTGACACTAACCACAGGAGTTGGCACAGAACCCATAGGGGAAGGGCTCAGTCCCACAGACTGGCCCCACCTCAGACCACCAGCTACAGGTCCCAGGTTGTCATCTGGACCACTGATCAACCAGCTGTAAATTAGGGGTTCTAATCACCCCACTCCTTAGGTTGAGTTTTTTGTGTGGCTCACTGAAATCAGGAAGGCACTTAGGTCTATCAGTTGTCTGTCAAGAATACAATCAGGAGCAGCCAAATGGAAGTGATTCACAGGGAAATGTATGGGGTGGGGGTAGTGGTGTGTGGAGCTTCCAAACCCATCTTGAAGCTCCACCCTCCAGTGCCTGGCTGTGTTCACCAACCTAAGAGCTCATCAGATGGCACTGTTCAAGATCTTTTATAACGTTCACTCTCCAGCTGCCCCCTCCTGTTCCCAGAGGCCAGTGCCTAAAAGTTCCAGACCCATAATCACTTATATTTCTGGTGACCAGCCCATCCTAAGGCCACATAGGGGTCCCATTCTAAGTTACCTCATTAGCATAAACTCAGTAACAATCAAAAGGGAATCTATGAATAACAAAAGACACTTCCATCACTCAGGGATTTCCAAGGATTTTAGAAGCCTGGTTCCAGAAAGCAGAGACAAAAAGCAAACATATTTCTCATACCACAGCTAGCTACTAGTACTTGCTGCTGATGTTTCTATAAGTTCTAATGTAAAGTTCTAAGACAGTTCAGGTCAATTCCTAGAATCATTTCCTTCTACCTATGTCTTTTCCCCTACGTTAAGCATGTAATTTTCCCCTAGAGAGTGGTCCAATGAATGTCAAAGGTTGCCGATACAATGAACAGGGTTAAAAATAAAACCGCAAGCCTGACTGGCCATTGCAGCTGTTTTTCACATAATGAAAGCTGCCTTCCTTCTGATGCTGCCAAGCAGTTACCACACATTCCCATTCCCAAGTGGTACTCCTGACAATTTCCATTAAGCAACACCGAGATCAGATGGGCAACCTTTTCTCACTTCCCAGAAGTCTTGTGCTGTTATATATCCTCCTCTGTCATATAAAGAGAGCAATTAGAGGAAGGCAGATGAATAATTTTCGTTTTGTTTTCCTTCAGAATTATGCTTGTCTTTGCTTCTCTGTGGTCACTATTCAGTCTACCTAAGAGCTTGTTTCTTTTCTCTCCTTTGGGTATCTGTTGTTACCCACCACCTCTCACCTCGTATATTAAAAATTCTCTATGGATAGTTAAGAGATAAGAAAGAGGTTTTCTCTGGGGAGTAGAAATTGAGACTATAGGGCTGGGGCAGGGTCTGCAATGGATTTTTTAAAATATTTTTATTGATTTCAGAGAGGAAGAAAGAGGAAGAGAAAGTTAGAAAAATCAATGATGAGAGAGAATCATTGATCAGCTGCCTCCTTCATACCTTACATTGGGGATCAAGCCTGCAACTCAGGCATGTGCCCTGACCTTGACTTGAACCCCGACCTCCTGGTCTATAGGTTGATGCTTAACCACTGAGCCACGCCAACCGGGCTAAATTTTATTTGGTTTCTGAAAAAAATAAAGTACTATATGAGTAAAAATAAAAAATGAATACAAATAAAAAATAAAAATGTTCTCTGGCATTAATACTGCTTGAAATACATCTCACACCCTGTGAAGTGTGCACATGAGCACTGCCTTCTGGGACTAGCAGCCTCCACACTGTTGCAGAACCCATTAACGATATTAATACACATGGTAGAATCAGTAGTAGAGCGGTTCATAAGCCCCATCCATTTAAACAAAGGAAAATCAGTGTCTTGGAAAGCAAAATAAACAAAAGATAGGGATAATTTCCATGCATATTAAATTGAAGGGCTCACGGGATGAGAAAGTTTTTAATGTGTGTGGGTGTGTTTTTTTTAGACCCACTTATAAGCTAACCGAATTAAAAGATTCAGAGTGCAAGCAAGCAAGAAAGCGACTTTGAGAAGGGTGCCAATCTAATTACAGTACGGCATGTCCCTTGAGGCTCATTGGGAGCTGCATAATCACTTATGTATGTCACCTTAAACAAGTTTACTGTGATTTTCCCACTGTCTTTAAGGGAAAATAATATTGCCTTAGAATTCTTTCTCATTTGGTGATAGTTGCTCTTTACAGGATCTCTTTTCTTCCTTCTGCTTTCACATAAATTATAACAAAATAAAATTTAAAAACTTAAGTCTCTGTAATGTCTAATATGATTTTCCTTTTCTTCACACACTTGTCCTTACTTTTTAGTATTCATTGTTGTCTTTTTTTTTTTTTAATCCTCACCCGAGAATAAGTTTTCCCATTGATTTTTAGAGAGGGTGGAAGGGAGAGGGAGAGACAGAGAGATACACTAGTTGCCTCCCGCATGCCCCCATCCAGTGCCCCAAACTGCATCCAAGGATGTGCTCCTGACCCGAATGGAACTCAGAACCCTTCAGTCTGCAGGCCAACACTCTGTCTACTGAGACAAATTGGCTAGGGCTTCATTTTATCTTTCACTGAGATTTGATTCTAGAAGGTATCAACCTCAGAATTTTTTCTACTCCACACACTATTTCTCCACAATCACTTTTAGTTTAAGACAACTTCCTCTACTTTTAAAAATTCAGAAAAATTGCCAGTAAAATTGTCTTTTGTCTCCAGGCTGATTACATGCAATGTCATTTGTGTCTGACTGAGACATAATTGGACACTGAGAAATTGCTGTCCGTATTCCAATTTACCCTTAGAACAAACTACCAAAAGATACATACTCTAGTACAACCACCAATCTATGTAACCAGAGGCATTAATGTCTGCAAGGGTGTGGAGAACAATGACAATATCCAATTTAAAATCCTATAAAAAATTTTTAAAAAGTTTGTCTCTAAATTCACTTTTGTAAAACATTTTGTGTTATGGTGAATTAAATTTCAATAAATATTTCAGGTCATGATTCTAAAGGGGGTTGAATTGATAAAGACCTGATAACAAATTTTGCACACAAAAAATAATAACAACTCCATGTTAAACAATTCTTTGTCAGGCCACTACAAACGTCCCAAGCTGTTGTAGAAGATGGAAGAAATCCAAGCAAAACTTAGAGAAAGGGAGTTACACAGCTTTATTATGCCAATGATTTCAGAGGAGTTGCCTCCAAAGTCTGAGCAAACCAACATGGTGGAAGCTCTTCCTTTATTTCCTCCAGCCTCTTTGTCCCCCAAATATGGATGGGACTTCCAGACCTTTTATGGGCTTTGCAAAAAGTGTGTTGGGATGGGTACCTTAAAAGCACACCCAAAAGCCTGGTCTGGCTCCAGTGCTGACAACCCCATCCAGGGGTTGTGTATTGTCTATGGTTTATGGCATCTGTAAAATGTTAGCATTTAAGTAACAGGTCTTACAAGACTAGATTGTGGAGAAAGGGGCAGTGACTTAATTATAGGTTATCAAGAATGTACATTAGGTTACTGGCACAGATTCAGATTGCTAGCCCCTCCAAACATCAGGGTTACATTGGAATTTTTAGCCTTCTCAAAGCTAGTTCAGTACCCTTCAAAATATTTCCTTTTTTTCATGTTATCAATTTGGCAAGAAATAATCAGATAAAATACAATAATGGAGAGGGGAAAGGAAAGAAAAACTGGAAAAGGAAAAAGAAGATATGATAACTAGAGCATGGGAAAGTTAAAGGAAAATAAAAAAGTGATATAGAGATGGAGAGCTAGAGATCAAAAATGAAGAGGCACAAAGTGCAATGTGGTATACTGTGTTGGATTTTGGAAGACAAAAAGAATATTTGTAGGAAAATGGTAAAATACATGAAAATTCTGTAATTTTTTAAATTAATAATAATGCAACAATGCTAATTTTTTTGTTTTTTTTTTTTTTCACAAAAGTACTATGATTCGGGAAGTTATTAACTTAGGGGACACTAAATAAAAAGAATGTAAGAACTTCGTGCTATCTTTGTATATCTAAAGCTATTGTCAAATAAAAAGCTTATTTTTTAAGTGAAAAGAAAAGACTTAGAGGAAGAAAAGAAATAAAATAGAATCAGCTCATTTTCTTTCATTCTTAGGAGAACTCAGCAGTAGACTCTCAGGTTTATACTAGTACTACCATGTCACAATGACCTAACCCAAGAGTATTCCAAACCTCAGTCTTTCTGTCTAAGAATAATAATAATACCTCATAGGTTCTGGTGAGTTTTAAGTGAAATACAATAGACAAAGTGCTTAAAGCAATGACTGCCAACTATTAGTCTTATATTCATTTTTAGGGCCACAATTTATCTTTAAAATAAAACCGACTTGCCAGTACATTTACTCCTTTGTCCAATTTAGTGAGGCTTCTTATTTTATGTTCTCTACAATTTTTAGGCTCTGTCTCATTCATTATCCTTTTTTCTTTCCATCTTATCTTAGGGTGTAAGATGACATAATTTATTTCTAAGACTGTCCTCTCACAAAGAGAGCTAATATGTAAAGCATTTAATACACAGTTTCAACCAGTTATGACAGATGCCACAACCAATTAGTTTGAACATCACCACATGAATTAGTCTAACAAGACAGGTACATACTAATGACTAGCAGCCTAGATTATGAGTCACAAATCACAGTGGCTGCCAGTTCGTAACAGTTCCCTCAACAGACCAGACTATGTTATCTACACTCGTCTTCTCCCTTGTTTGAAAAAAGATTTTTAATTGGAGATTGGCCATTTTCTTGAACACAATGATAGAACTAAAGGAGGACCCCTGATCCAAGTAGAGCCAATCTTTTATTATTCTACCAACAGTGATCAGTTGGAGGGGTGAACACATGATTGAAGCTGGGATAAAAAATTACCATCACGCCACTAATTAAGAAATAAGGTCTAGGTATTTATTCTTGCATACACACGTGTGAATCTAGTTGAGCCAGACCGAATTTTGTAATAATTTTCCCAAATAGAGTCTTTCCTCATAGGATGTGACTTTGCAAGGATCTGAGCCCATCAGCATCTGGCAGCTCCTGATTTGTCACATTATTTATAGAATTAATTCAAAGACTAAAACTGACACATAAATGAAAGTAAATACATAAGTTGAGGGAAAAGGAGAGAACAGTTGGGTTAAACGAGTCAAAGTTCTTCTTTTGGTCATGGCTAGTTCAAATTGGGTTTCAGTCACTTGTAACCAAAACAGTTCTAATACACCTCTCCCTCTGTGTTTCTCAATGCTATCCACTACGAATTCCTCTAGGATCTCCCATATACACATATACAAATATGCAATGACTCTTTCTTCTCACCAAAATATTTCAGCATTTTTCCTTTAGTGATTTCTTAAATCTGCATTGAAATACTTTCTTGTCTGGATTTCTTCTTATCTTGAAATAAATCTTCATGCAACTCTCATGCTCTTCAAGTCACACTCATATTTCTTTCAATCCATTTACAAACTAACTTCCTGAACATGCTTTTATTTTCTCAACACTTATTCCCTAAACTCCTACAATTGGAGCTATTTTCAGTATTCTAAAATACTTTAAAGAACACTAGAAAAGTCCGTAGATTTTTGTTGTGGTGTGTGGATTTTTTTTTTTTTTTTGGTATCATTAAAAATATCCATCAGAATATCTATCTCATATCACAAAATGTCAGTTATGGCACTATTTAAAAACGTGATCAAAACAATAAGCTTACCCTGGAACATTTTTATAAATTCTAGAGCTCCATCAACTACCTTTTATGCTTCCACTTGGGCATCCCATAATTTGAAGTCATGATGTCTAGAAATGAACCTATCTTGAACCTAAGCTTACTCCCCCTGACTAATCTGACTGCCGATTTTAATACTTTAGTCCCCTAGGAAAGGGATAATTACTTTCTGAAAAGGGCAAGATGGCTTTGCAGGCTAGAGGAGTTCTGGTCCAAGTACATATTCAACTTTGCCATTGTAGTATGAAAGCAACCATAGAAAAACATAAATGAATGAGTACAATTTTGTTATAATAAACCACAAAATTGGGAAGTGGAACAAATTTTTCAGTGGGCCAGTTTGTCCTAACAAAACCAGCAAATGACATTTTATTAGTCCAATCACCATGATGTCTCCTGTCATTGCTTGAACCCATTGCTCTTAAAAATTCCTATAGAATATTTTGATAGGATTAGTCCTGTAGACTTTACCATATTCTGATTTGATGCCTATTACCATCCAAATGAAGGTTGTTCATAAAAGTAGGCTAACTATGCAAAATTAATAGATTATAAACTCCTTAAAAGAAGGAAGTCATTTATTTAACTAGTTTTTCATATCACAGTTCATTGTACAATGACTTACACAGAGAGAATAGATACTTAATAATAATTTTCCAGAGTATGTGTTACTATATTTATTCCTTGACTTTTCTTCAGATGTTATGTAGAGGGGGCACTATGAAAAAGTTCTATTTTAGATCTGGAACTTATATGAAAATAATATCTTAACTGCTCAGTTTTATTTAGAGAGTGAAGAAAACAATATTCTTTTAAACACTGATTTTGACTTGAGGAGAGGAGTGATATGAAGAGTGCTTACTGAAGAAAAACTCAATCAATAAAGAACATATTGGGAATATCAGATACACCACTTCTTCATAGATTTCAGATTCATCCCCAACCCTAATTACACTGATTCTGCCTGATGATGTCATCTAATTTCTTTTTATATTTAATTGGTATACTCATTCTCAATATAACCATAGGCATACATTCTTTATAATGGAAGATCATAATGACTTTTTATACCTATTAAAGGTTTAATTCTATAATTTTCAAAGCCTCAATTTCTTCTACAATTGCTAATAAATTGGTCTGGGTGAAATCATAGTTACATAAAACAACAAGGAGGAAAAATTGTAATCCATCAGAACTAGAATTTAATGTAGTGGAAATGAAAAGAAAGCTTCATTTTTAATGACTTCCTAGAGCAAACCAATCTGAATGAACACACTATAAACTAGATAGCTTTGTTTCCCAGTGGATAAACTAAAAGTTTCTGGCACATATATAGATATAAACCCAGAGACTATTTTTTTAAAGCACCTAATTCATAGCACTTCCAAATACATAAGCAAATAAGTACATTTGCACAGTAGATCATGCAAATAATGATCTAGAAGCAGGGAGGAAAAAGGTAAAATTTTTATATTAGTGGCAATTTTCTGCTTTTACACTAATTACTCAGTTATTATTAAATAAGCTTTAAGATATAATTTACTTCTTGCTACCAAATGGCCTACAATTTAACATTGCTCTAAAAATCGACCAGAAATTTTCAACTCTTTAAAATATTAAATTATTTGTTGGGCATTTGCTGACCTTGTCACACTAACAATAAATTCTTTAGTTTTCTAAGTTGCCAAAAAGCATTTATGTTTTGATAGAGATGAATATTTCCTAATTTCTACTTATTTTGATTTGCCTCTTACACTAAATGTGTCTCTAAATCTTTCACTCAATATAATTCACATGCTAATCTTTAAAAAAATAATAAAATAAAATAAAATATATATATATATATAGTATTCATTTTGTAGAGGAAGGGAGAGAGAGAAACATCAATGATGAGAAAAAAATCATTGATTTGCTGCCTCCTGCATGACCCACACTGAGGAACAAGCCCACATTTTTGGCATATGCCCCAACTGAGAATTGAACCATGACTTCTTAGTTTACAGGTCAATGCTGAGCCAAGAAGGCACCATAGCCATGCTAATCTTTTATATATGTATATACCAACTTTAATATTCCTAACTGCTCAGTAAAATAAATATTAATTGATTAAAATGCTAAATATATAAAAGCCTAAGTGACCAAATGACCAAACAACTGGTTGACCAGTCATTATGATGCACACTGACCACCAGGGGCAGACGCTCAATGCAGCCAACCTCCCATGGCCCCTTCTCCCACAGGCAAACCTTCCATGGTCCCTCCCCTGGCCAACTTCCCATGGCCCTCATTGACCCTATCACCAGCCAGGCCAAGGGATCCCACCCATGCACAAATTTGTGAACCAGGCCTCTAGAATGGATATAAGAAGAATACTTCATAATGTGGTATTATGACAAATATATATTTCTATAAAACTCTCAGAAATGAAGTCCAATTCTAAGAAGCCTAAACTTTTACAAGACAGATAAAACTAATTATGACAAGACATCACTTTGCATTGTGTTTTGATATAGTAATAAGAAAGATGAATACAATCACAACTTTGGTAGAGCAATTCAGATTAAGACTATGCCATGAGCAACTGACTAAAGAAAAGAAATTTATAGTACAATGGTGAGCCAGGAAGAAAGACTTGCCTAATTCACCTATGATCAAGAAGTCTCCAAACTGGGTAATACTATTAGGAGAAATAAATTTTTTTTATTGTGGATTTGATTATGAAAATGTCAATAAGGCATCACAAGCTACAGGAAAGAGAATGGGAAACTTTATTTCCTCTGTTAAGAAGAACTTGACCAGAACAGCCAGTGCTGCCCAGTGGGTTGAGCATCATCCCATGCACCAAAAGTTCTCCAGTTTTATTCCTAGTCAGGGCATATGCCCACAACCTGGACTCATTCCTCAGTAGTGAGTGTGCAGGATGTAGCCTATCAATGGTTTTCTCAGATCCACATTTCCATCTCTCTTACTCCCTCTTCTTTTCTCTCACTCTAAAATCAATAAAAAGATATTTTAAAAATTAAAATAAAGGTGTTCTTAAAAAAAAAAAAAAGCAGGGCCAAATGAAAAACAAATTTTCTCTAAATTTTGTTATAAAGAAGAATATCTCATTACTTTAATGTGCATTTTGCTGATGACATATGATATGAATCATGATTTTATACACTTATTTGCCATCTGTTTATTTACTTTGGTGAGGTGTCTGTTCAGGTCTTTGGCCCATTTGTTAATTCGGTTATTTTCTTATTGTTGAGATCTAAGAACTCTTTATTTTTTAATTATTTGTTTTGAAAGTATTATATATGTATCCTTCCGCGCCCCCCCCCCCCCATTGACTACTTCTAGCCGGCTCTTGCCCACCCACCTCCTCCCACCCCAAGTCTTCACTATGCTGTTGTTTGTGTCAATGAAATATGCGCATAGGCAAGTACTTTGGTTCAATTAAATGCCACTACACCTCTATTAGAATGGCCAAAACCCAGAATGCTGGCAGTACTCAGTGCCATAGAGATATGGAGCAACAGGAACTTTCACTCATTGTTGGCGAGAATGCCACTTTGGAAAACAGTTCGGTGATTTCTCACAAAACTAAATATGCTCTCACCATGTGATCCAGGACTCAGACAACACGGTATTTAGCTACAAGAGCTGAAAACTTATGTCCACGTAAAAACCTGCACAAAGAAGTCTATAGCAGCCTTATTCAAAATTGTCAAAATTTGTAAGCAATCAAGCTGTCCTTTAGTAGGTGAATGGGTAAATAAAGTGTGGTATGTCCAGACAACAGAGTATTATTCAGCACTAAATGGAAATGAATTGTGAAGCTATGAAAAGACGTGGAGAAACCTTAAATAGGTATTATTAAGTTAAAGGAGCACTTTATAAGGGCAACAAACTGTAATTCCAACTTTGTGACATTCTGGAAAAGTCAAAACTATTAGACAATCAAAATATTTGTGGCTGTCAGAGGTTTGGGGAAGGGAAGAATGAATAGATGGAGTACAGAGGATATTTAGGACAGTGAAAATACTCTGCATATTACCACAATGATGAATACATGTTATTACACATTATCATCCATTGTATGTACTACACTAAGAGTGAACGCTAATATTAACTATGAACTTTGAGTGATCATGATGTGTCAATGTAGGTTCGCCAATTGTAACAAATGTACCTGCTGGTGGAGGATGCTAAGGGATGGGGGAATCTATTCCTATGTAGCAGAAGGGAGGTTATGGGAAATCTTTGTAGTTTCTGCTCAATATCGTTGTGAACATACAAGTACAGTGAAAACTAAAGTCTATTTAAAAACGAAGAAGAAGAAGAAGAAGAAGAAGAAGAAGAAGAAGAAGAAGAAGAAGAAGAAGAAGAAGAGGGATGAGGTATTATTGAAAGCCTTGAGAAAGTTAGAATTATATTCTCTGGACTGGGAAAGAACCCAGAAATAGTTATTAAATATGCATATAGAAGATCAATTGGAATTGATCTGATGAGAACAATTACTGTGAGTCTAGAAATAGGTCAATGGCTTAATATGTTATTGGAATTCACTGTTGGAAATAAATGAACCAAAGTAATTGTCCCCATGGAAAATAACTTGGTCACTATTTATCCTGAGTTAGAACTTGGTATAAAGAGTCTTTTGCCACTACATGGTGCTTCCCAATACAGAAAATGTTGCCACACAGACAAAAAAAAATGAGAGTCCTAATCTAAAAGCTGCCTTGCTCAAGTTGAGCAAACTATGTGAGAGACTTTCAAGGTAAAGACAGCTGACAGGAAAAAAAAAAATGTTTATTCTCTATGTGATGCTGAAACCATAAGGAGCTGTGAAATTTTCTTCAAATCATATGGATAAAATAGAAATTGTAATTTAGCAATTTATAATGAGCTATGTTGCCATCTGATCTTGAGAGTTTATGCTTGTATAAGGCTCTTTAAATATACATTTCCAGAGATACACTTTAAAATGAATAATTTATTTTGTATATATGTAATTTATGTGAAAGATGAATAGGAAGAAAAAACTAGTGTAGTCTTTATCTCATAAGCTCTTTCTCCTTTTATTGATAGATTTGTGTGGTCCCCTAAAAGTCACTTCAAGTACCACATCTGTAGACTCATGTCCTTAGGTGTGTATGTAATATGCACACTTTGATGCTCTTATTGCTTAAGAAGAATATTTTCCAGCTGCGTTTTTGCATTAAGGAAAATGACTCCATTAGTATACAGCTCTCTGCTTCAAACCCCTTGAGGATTTTGTGGCATATGGCACATCTTCGGTGGAGTGTAGACTGGTGGGTGTGGCCTGTGGCTACTTCTATGCTTCCCTCTCACTCCAGGAGTCACAGTAAAAAGTATAAATTTGCTTCACACAATAAGAACATAAATGACTTTGCCAATCTTTTGGCAATATCTTTTCCTCAAGCTGGCAAACAAAATTTAGCAGATGCTTCCCCAGATGACTCCACACTGATGAGCATTATATATGCAATCTATCTCATATGATTGTACAACACAGATCATCATAAACATTGTGTGTTTCACAACCTGTCTGCAAATGGATCTTTGGTTCTTGAGGCTTCCTGGGCATGAAATCACTGTGTAGTTGATGTTCTGGCCCCTAATCCAGGTGGAACAAATGAGATTGATGACCACAAGCCTTTTCTTTTTCATCAATATAGGTGAAGGTGAAAAGGATGAGTTTTGAGCAAATACTCTTCGTTGATAGCACAGAAGCAGAAGTTGAAATGAACATTAAAAGTCACACATTTCGACCAGAAAAAGTTTAAAAGTACAATTGATAGAATCCACCCTTGTTTTGTGACAAAGAAAAAAGCTCTGTTTATCCAATTTAGAGGTATATTGACCTAAAGCAGAATTGGCATTCATCTGCCCTCTAGCCTACTGCTCCCTCTAAGTCTACATTGTAAGAAAGAAAAGTTTAATGTTGGAACTCCGGTGGCTTGGTTTCATTTATATATCTGCCACATATTAGCTATGTGACTTTTGGCATATTAATCCACTTGAAATATATAATACTCACAACTATCCTTTATGAGACACTTTATTAGGTGTTGGTCTCTACGAAAAAAGCTCTATGAAAAGCCCAGAGTACTAACATCACCACAATATGAAATATGGGCTGATAATATCACCCTCATTTTAACATGAGGAAAATAAAGCTTAGGGCATTTAAATGGTTTTAGCAAGGTCATGCAACAAAGAAGTCACAAATATTTCCCCATCTTCTGATTTTTGTACATCCAGACTGTCGCTGATTGAGATCAGACCCCAGCATCTCTTGCCTAAATAACAGCAAAAGCCTCTTGGAGATGAAGAAAAAAGGAACACTCATGAATGACTCTGAGGTTTCTGGGAAAGTAGAGAAATGGGAGTGCTCTTAATACATGCTATATAGAAAGAATATAATATTGGTCATTTGGAATGGGTAGAGATAATAAGCTTGCTTCAGCAAAATTTTTTTATACCCAATAGAATACACAAGTGGCTATGCTTCCTGGGCAGGCAGGTATATGTGGTTTCTGGATTCTGAACAGAGCATGACAACATATTGAAAAAGTACATTACATTAAGAGAGAGAGAGACAGAGAGAGATATGTACTAAACAAAAGATGAAAAACCCAAACTAGAACAAAATAAATCTTATGGAAAACTGGGGAATTCTTCATAATTGCTCACATTTATATAAAAATGTTAATAAACCCATTGAATCAGTACAACAAAAGCTCAAAGATGAGTAATAAAAGATAGAAATCAGTGACTTAAGATGAAAGAAAAAAGTTGAAGACTAAAACCATCTAACTATATATATATAAAAGCCTAAGCGACCATTACGACTAAATGATCAGAATGACCAGTTGACCAGTTGCTATGATGAGCACTGACTACCAGGGGGCAGATGCTCAATGCAGGAGCTGCCCCTTGGTGGTCAGTGCACTCCTATAGCCAACCTCCCACTGCCGGCTGGCCATGTCAGTGTCTGACATCCATTCCTTCCACACCTATCCTGGAGATCATTGCCTCTTCTCCCGACCCCACCCGGAGCCTTCAGCCCCTGGCTGAATGGGGCTGACACGGCCTCTTTCCCAGGTGGGCCAAGGGCCAACTTCCTCATCAGGGCTGGCGGCCAACCTCCTGTGCCCTGTTCCCCAACACTCCTCCCCTGCCAAGGCTGGCAGGTGCTGATTGGCCCAGCCCTGATCGGCCCTGATCACTGGCCAGGCCTAGGGACCCCCACCCATGCACAAATCTGTACAGTGGCCATCTAGTCTTTATATACTGATAAAAAATTGAGACTAGAACAAAAATCACCTTATACCTGCACAACATACCATTCCATTTTCAATTCCACAAAGTTATTGTTAAACCTGAAAAAATTTCCAGGAATATGTTAGCCATAGCTCCTGGTGGGGGGAGGAGGGAGAGGGAGGATAACAAAATTCAGACAATTTAAATTAACATACACACCTGAGAAATAGAGACCCTATATTAAAAGACATAGATATGAACACTGAAATAATTATCTAAAAATATAGCCATGTATTCATTCAAGTCAGTAATTACTACAGAGATAAATAAAATTCAATTGGATAAACATTAAGTGCCTAACATCTTCTAGGCACTACTCAAGGTGATGGAGATAGAATGGTGGAAAAGACCAAACAATATCTTTGAGTGCATGAAGCTGAGCCATTTATACATGAAATTATTTTTTTAAAAAGAGAAATCTATAATAATAAAAGCATAATATGCAAATCGACCAAACGGCTGAACAGTGGAATGACTGTCTGGATGCCGCCTGGACGACCTTCAGGATGAAATTCCCGGATGAAGCCGGGGCTGCTAGGGCCAAGGCAAATGGGGCTGCAAGGGTAGAAGCAGCCTCAGCTGGGTAGGCCGACTCTTCCATGAGTTCCCAGCATCGTGCCTCTATATTGTTATAAAGCTAAACATAAATTTTACAATTTGAGAAAATTCAAAATCAATTTCATAATCAACAACAACCCAAATATAAGGGTAGAAAAGCTAAAAGGATGTGTTCAAAGGGCTAAATTCTTTTCCTCACAGCAAGGATTCAACTGTTTAAAATTGTAAACATTTTTTTTTAAATGACTTCAAAGTCTTAATTATTTTTATGATATATTTTTTTTAATTGTTGTTAAAGACATTTATTTATGGTCAGTATTTCATTAAAATCTCATTTTCTCCCTTGATTTCAAGTAAAAGTAAAATTAGTGTTCTTTTATTTTTGGAGACATACTTACCATAATTCAATATTTGAAAATTATTTTCTTGTTATTTATTTGGATTAAGTCTGGAATAACGTTCACCTAGAGCAGTGGTTGGCACTCATTAGTCAACAGAGCCAAATATCAATAGTACAACGATTGAAATTTTTTTTTGATAGCCAAATTTTTAAAATTTAAACTATATAGGTAGGTACATTGTATTAACTTAATTAACGTACATGGTATTTTGAGGAAGAGCCACATTCAAGGGGCCAAATAGCCATATGTGGCTCGGGAGCCACAGTTTGCCAACCATTGACCTAGAATAATGAGATTATTTGTGAATAGAGGGACATTTCCCCCCCCCGAATGTTATTTTATATTTTTGTTACTGCTGAAATTCTCTAAGCCAGGTGAACATAAATAATTTTTACAAAAAGCAATATACCAATATCACTTTCAAAATGGCAAATTGTTACTAGGTAGTGGGCATGTCATTTATTTTAAATAAAACAATTAACAGTGAAAAATACTGAGTAATGTTAAATGTGTTTAAAAAAAAAAAAAAAAAAAAAAAAGACTGGCAGGCTGGTAGAAAAATAAGACCTGAGGAGGACTGTGGGATATCTGCCTGAGCATCAGTGAAGGGCCTGGTAAGTGCATTTGCTCCTTTCTTATTCAACCCTGAGTGAGGCTGTAGTTAGATAGCTATGAGTGACATTTTTGCTCATTTCTCAATGGTGATGGACAGAAAACTTGCACGGGAAATAAGGACAGCTGGGCCTATCTGTCTGGCCAGCTCCGAGAGGAGCAGCATCAGTGCCTGTTACTAATAGATTCCCATACTCTGAACTGGTAAACCAGACTAATACTCAATCTGCTTCTTGTAAATCCCTGTAAAGGGAAACAAATCACTTCCTTTGAAATGCTATGATTTGATATACCCAAAATACACTGAGCAGGCATCTTAATGGATACAAGGCTCCTTCTCCAGGAAACAGTTAATAGGAAACGGGGCTGAGTCCAGGTTCCCTTTCAATGTTTTTGTTAGCTGATAGCACAAATCCTTTGGAAACCTGCAGCTCAACCTGCTTATTATCTAAAGTGGAACAAAAACTGCCATTAGCGTTCCAAAGGGGGGCTGGGGTGGGGGGCGGGAGAGAAGACAGGCTTCATTGTGTGGAACATGTAGTTCAGGCTGGAAAATGTCTGAAGTAAAGTTTGAAGAGAATTGCAGGCAAAAACAGATTGCATATTTTCATGACATGAATTTCCTTGGGTGAGCTATAGATTTAAAGGGAAGCAGTTCTTGTCACATTCCCGATGTGGCCTGTGTTCTGAGTACATCCGCTGTCGGATTCTGTCTGTAAGGGAATAGCAGCCCTTCAAATTCTCTGGCCATAGGAAGATTTCTTTTAAAACAATAGTGAAAGTCATCAATTAGCAATGGGGAAGAAAAAAAAAAATGAAATCCACTCCTCATCCAGCAGGGATTGCCTTTTAATGCTTTCTTGTCAGACCCCTATGGCTCATGTGCTCTGTCAGTTACTTTAGTCTCAGACATAGAATGTTTCTTTCCAAAGGTCATTCCTACATGCATTTCCCCCATTTATTTTTAGATGTTCTAACGCCAGTCGTTTAACCACTTAGCAGCCTGAAAGCAACAACATACTTTACTGCTGCTGAAACCAGGCTGGACTAAACACATGCCTTCATGGATATTTTCCACATGACACCTCTACTGCCTCAACAGCTATTTCAAAAATCTCCTGCTTTCTAAGCACTGAGGTTTGCATGACATTATGCCAATTAGAGTAACGTGTGATTTGGTTTTTAATGGATGGCCAAGGCATAACCTAATAAGGCATATGCATTCAGCCAGCAAGGAGTCAACAATAGGTCCCGAGGCCTGAGTGTGTATAGCCCCAGAACACTGCACAGCACAGTGTAGACAATTTGCACACTATAGAGTCATCACAGCCAGGAGATGCATATTGCCAGAAAGTCATCCTCCGATGACAAGAGTCATTGCTTGCCTGTCCTCTTACTGAGAAGGTGAAATATACTCCAAAGCTTCAAATAAGTCCTATACATTTGGGGACTGGTAACCACTCAATCTGTTTCAGGACAATGGGTTGGGAGGCTTAGGTTTCTATCTAAGTTCACTTAGGATTTCAGATCTGGGCTGAAGCAAGCTTAAGAAATCTGCAGCCAATGCTGGCCAACACATAAGAGAAATAGCCATCCTTTCTGTTACAAATTGAGACAGAATAGGCTCCCCTGAATAGGGTTTAACAATTCCAAAATTATTTATACTCTTTTAGCGTCTCAGAGTATGTGCACGTGGAGTGTGTGTGTGAGTGTGTGTGTGTGTGTGTGTGTGTGTGTGTCTAAATTAGAAATGGACTGGAAATCAGTACACCAAGAACTACAAATAATTAAATTCAAAAGATGTTATATGTGAATATGACCACATGTGCATTTCATACAAGGTACCATGTTTCATGTTGGAGGCAATGAGGTATAGTGACACTTATGATAGATTTTAAAGATCTTTCAACTTAAAAGAATGCAAGGTAATGTGTTTTTCTTTTAGTAAAAAACAAAATAAAAACTTAAATTTGTATTCAATAAGCAAGACAACTTCTTGGTTTATGCCTCAGATCTACTAATATATAAAAGTAAAAGTAAATAATAAAAAGGAGGGACAGAGAGAGAGAGAGATAATCAGAAATGGAAGCAGAAAGACTAAAAGCTGAGAAAAAATACACATGGAGAGAGAAACACTGAAGACAAAGGAAAATATTTAAAAAGGGAGAAATAATATATAAGGAAATCAGAGAGACATATGTTATGAAAATGGAAAAGACAAAAGAGGCAAAAAAAAAAAAAAGAAGGAAAAATCAGAATCATGAAAAAGACAAAGATAGAAGAGTCCACAATTAAGAAAAAAAGGTTTTAAATACCTTTAAAAATAGAAGATATAAAGGGATATTGAAATATACATACTGACTGGAAGAATAGAATATCTGCAAGCAGAGTAGATTCTGAACTATTAGGAAGATCTAACCGATCAAGTTCTGCACTGCATGATGAATTAGAATCCATACTCAGTTCCCTCTGAAGTCTTAACTACTCAGAGACCAGAATATCCCTCCTCAGCTTATAGTCACTCTAACTCAGTGTTTTTCAACCTTTTTTGGGCAAAGGCACACTTGTTTCATGAAAAAAATCACGAGGCACACCACCATTAGAAAATGTTAAAAAAATTTAACTCTGTGCCTATATTGACTATATATAAAGTAATTCTCTTGAATAGGAATCAAATAAACACAAAGAAAGTATTTTATAATTACTTTATTATGAAATATTAAGTAAACAAAATAGTGAAAAATTATAAAATTCTTGTCTTGTCTGCACCTACGGCACACCAGGCAACATCTCGCGGCACACTAGTGTGCCGCGGAACAGCGGTTGAAAAACGCTGCTCTAACTATAGTGAAACAAAGGCTTTCTTTGAGCTGCCAATGGGATGGCTGGTAAGAATACACTTTTTAGAGTACCCTCCATCAAAACAAAAACAAAAAAAAAACCCAACAACAAAAGGGTGGATATAAATTCAGCTGAGATTTCCTACCTCTAATTAAAGCTAGATCTTCAGAAGAGTCTTTGAATATGCTCTTCTAATTTAGAGTTTCTCAGCTGGGGTGCTATTGACATTTCATAGAGTTCTTTGTTGTGGTGAAGCTCTATGTTTGCTGTAGGATTGTAGAAGGAATCCAGGCCCTCCACCTACTAGATGCCAGTAGCACCCCTGGTAGTTACTATCAAACTGTCTCCAGACATAGCCAATCATGAGGGAAAGAAGGGGGGGAGAGTGAAATCTCCCCCACTGAGCACCATTGTTTTAATGCAATAACATTAGTGAGATTAGAAAACATCAAAGAGTAAGGAAATAAGTTTCCTGGGGAAGGTGCAATGTTCCACAGAAGTTTGGTCCTAATTCATCTTCATTTATCTTCATAAAACCATTTTGGCTAAGTTCTGTGTACCTCCTCTAGGATATCCTAGGACTTCGATCTAGCTGGAGTTTAGCAGAGTCCCCTTGAATTGACTCAGCTCTGGATTGAGTGGTTGGCTATAGAATTAAATAGGGCAACATGAATACTGAATGACAAATGTTTTAGAGTCCGATTAACTATGGGCAACAGGGTAGCAAGACTTTCTGGCACAGAATCTTCCATTAGAGTGCCATTTTCCTCTCTCACATCTTCTATTTGAAACCCTCAGAGAACATTAAAAACCTTGTTGCATCCTAATTGCAGTCGCCCAGCTTTGCCTGACTGCAATTAGGATGCACAGTTTCTAAATCACCCCCAACCTGGATAACAGCCACAGGCTATTGAAACACAAGCCAGGTAGGATGGAAGCTAGGCTCTGAGTATTCAAGCTAATTTCAAAAATAACTTCAACTCCCAGAAACCCTTGAACTTGAGCATAGCCAGATCCTTTAGTTGTGTTATTTCAATAGGATAGTACTATAAGGAGGTATATCCAGCAGGGCATTGTTATGTGATCTTTTCATGAGTAACTCACCTGGCTTATGTCAGCTTCACATTAGCCTTTATTCCATGCTTTTTTTTTTTTTTTTCATAGTTCTGATCTTTCAGTACATTTGTGAATATGAAGAAAATAAATCTAACTAACTAGATACTTTTCTTGATATTTTTTAAAGTAAACAAATAAAGTTAATAACATGTAAGAAAGTACCAAAGAATACAAATTGAAAATTTCACACTCTCTCATTCTTCTCCTCAAGAAAAATTATGATTGTGGCTACAGAGAATCACTATAGCTAAATACATGTACACATTCAGTTACAATCTACAATAATCTACACTAATAAAGGAGAAACATGCAAATTAACCATCACTCTGCTATATCCACCAGCCAATCAGGAGCGAGTATGCAAATTAACCCAACAAAAATGGTGGCAGCCATGGAGCTGGAGCAAGCAGGAGGCTTGGGTTTCCCTGGCAATAGAGGAAGCCTAGCTTCCCTCCTGACCTAGCCAGCCCTGGCATCCACTCAAGGAGGTCCTGAAAAAGAAAAGAAAAGAAAAAAAGCCTCTTACCCAGGCTCGCCACATGGTACCCACTTGCTGGTACCCACTGAGGGTTTTGGCCAGCCTGCAAACAGCCATCAGCCCCTCACCCAGGCTGGCCAGGTACCCCAGCGGGACCCCCCACCCTGAAGGGGCTGTGGCCAGCATAAGAACAGCCCTCAGACCCTCACTTAGGCTGGCCATGCCCCCCAGTGGGGACCCTCATCCCATGGGGACATGGCTAGTCTGCAAACCACCACAGGCCTCTCACTCAAGCCGCCCCATGCCTTAAGGGAACCCCCATCCTGATCCGGGACACCCTTCAGGGCAAACCAGCTGACCTCTATCAGTGTACCAGGCCTCTATCTATACTGATAAAAGGATAATATAATAATTAGATTGAGAGATATTCTTCTAGACAAAGCCATGGTGGCAGGACTGAGATAGAGGGGGTTAGAGGCCAAGAGGGGAGGGCAGTGGTGGGTGATCAGGCCAGGATGAGATGGTAGTTGTGGGTGGTCAGGCTGGTGGGGGCGGGCAATTGGGAGTGAGCTGACCAGCTGGGGGGCCAGTTGGGGGTGAGCAGGCCATCAGTGGGAATCAGTTGGGGGTGATCAGGAAAGTGTGGGGAGGGGAAGTTTGGAGTGAGCAGGCCAACAGAAGGACAGTTGGGGACGAACAAGCCAGTGGGGAGGGAAGTGGGGCAAGCAGGCAAGCAAGGGAGGCAGTTTGGGGCAAGCACACTGGCACGGGGGCAGCTGATGGGGGGGCATTTAGGGGTGAGCAGGCCGGTGGCGGGGTGAAGTTGTGGGCAAGCAGGTTGGTGGGCACAGTGGTTAGGGACAATCAGGCAGGCAGGCAGGTGAGGTGTTAGGATCCATCAGTCCCAGATTGCAAGAGGGATGTCCTACTGCTGGTTTAGGTCCAATCCCTATAAACCAGCAGTAGGACATCCTTTGAGGGGTCCCAGATTGGAGAGGGTGCAAGCCAGGCTGAGAGACACCCCCACCCCATGCATAAATTTTGTGTATTGGGCCTCTAGTCTATAATAATAAAATCCTAAGCGACCATCGCAACTGAACGAACGAACAAACAGGCTGCATAGGGCAACAAGGCCAGCAGGGAAGTTAGTGAGGGACAACCAAACGACTGGGCAGCAGGCTGAGTGGGGTAATCAGGGCCATAAGGGGCACAGTTGGGGGCTACCAGGTCAGCGGAGGGGGGCAGTGAGGGGCAACAGGCTGGAGGGGGTGGAGGGGCTTTTGGGCATGACCAGACCAGCAGGGGGGGGGGAAGTTAGGGGTGAGAGGCAAGCAGGTGATCAGTTAGGAGCCAGTGGTCCTGGATTGTGAGAGGATTGGTTTGGGCCCAATCCCCTGAGGGGTCATGGATTGGAGAGGGTGCAAGCTGGGCTGAAGGAACACCTCGCATGCGTGAATTTGGTGCACTTGGCCTCTAGTTTTCATATAAAGATCTTATATTAAACATTGTCTTCTCCACTTTTATTAAAATCTGTTTTATAGTTGTTCCATCTACTTACGTAATGACCTAACTCATTTTTTTGAGGACTATTTTGTGAAATTGTGGGAGTATATAACTTCTTCAATCTGTATTGGAAGAAACTTTATGTTTGTTTTTATTGCTGTTGTTCACGGTGATATTACATACAAAGCAACAATGAATATCCTTAAACATAAATTACAGGGAACTTTTGCAATATATCCATATATAAACTTATTATCTAATGATTTCAAAAGAATATTTTCTATAGACTTTTTCCTGGAATCATTTATTCTGAGAAAAGTTCCCAAAAGGCCTCTTGTCAACAAATACCTATTGAGTAAGATTATTTCCATCAATTTGGTTCTGCAGAGATTTATACTCTGGAAATTTCACCTCCTTAAATATAAATTTATATGCTCAAGTCCTTGTTATAATATTGGCATGTGGCATATAAGTTTGGTTATTGAAAAAACAATTTTGTAATGCTTTCCTAAAAAACCTAATATAAACTAATAATTGTAAATATCATTCAGATAAAAATACCAAAGTGTTTATTGACATGGGCGTTTTTTTCTTAATATTTTAACAGAATGTTTAAGTTTATTATTAAATATATTAATTCCTCATATATTGCTAGTGAGGCTATAAAATGTTGCAGCAGCTATGGAAAACAATAAGGAAATTCCTCAAAATTTTAAAAATAAAATTAGTATATGATCTAGCAATTCTACTCTTAAGTAAATATCCAGTAGAACTGAAAACATGTTCATGTAAAAGCATGTACATGAATGTTCATAAAGCTTTATTCTTAATAGCTAAAAAGTGAAAACAACCCAAATGTCCAGCAACTCAGTATATCCATAAATAGAATATTACCCATTCATTTAAAGGAAAATATGCTGATATATGTGACAATATAGATGAATGTTAAATATATTATGCTAAGTGAAACAAGGCAGACACAGAAGGCCTTATATTATGTATCAATTATATGAAATGCCTAGGATAGGTATATACTTAGATTGAAAGTAGATTAGTGGTTGCCAGGCCTACATGGAAGTAAGAATGGAGAGTGGATGCCAATGAGTATAGGGCTTCTTATGGGGGTAATCAAATATTCTGAAATAAGATAGTGATGATTTGCAAAACTTTGCAAATCTAAATATCACTCCAATGTACACTTTAAAAGAATAAGATTGCATGAATCTTGGCTTAACTAATACTAAATACTTCTTGGAAGAAAAATAAATAAATAAATAAATGACTGATTTTTTGTATAGCTCATTTTCTGAGTAGATAGAATTTTACAGTTTAGCAGACGTTTGAGTAACATATTATTGTTTGAATAAAAATTATCGTGGTAACTAAAAAAAGAACAATATGGCATATGAAATATACTTTAATAAAGCTATATATATGTGAATATGCATATAGTTTCAACATAATTAAGGCAATATTTTTGCATAAACATGTAAATAAGAATAAGCTTTGAAATCCCTACCTAATAGGGCCTAGACTGATCCAGAGAGAAAAATGATGTTGGCCTTGGTTACAGAACAGGTCAGCCTGCATTCCATAATCCCCATCTCTACCTATCTGGAGGTGGTGATCATATTTTCTAACCCAATACCTGATGTGTATGGGGTAATCATATTTTCTGACTTAATAGCTGATGCAACTGATACACCATTACTTATAATCAGACTTCCAATCAGAATGCTTGAGAGCAGCTTTTTTTTCTGAGAAGCTGAGAAGTCAAGTTTTGACACAGACACAGAGAGATTTCTGAAAGCTAGTGTTATGCTGGAAGCTTGTAATAAGAAATAATACTTCAAACCAATACTAAATTACCTCTTATTAAATGTCTATTTGAAAATTCTAATTATCTCTTTCACTTACAAGGGTCAATTAAGATAAAACTATTAAAATAAAAGTTGCTCAAGTCACAGTTGTCAACCACAAAGAGGAGTTTAAACTTCAAAGTTAAAGCCTGTATATCTCTGGTATGATATCCAAGAAGGAACATTAAAGAAACTTCTTTAATTTTTATCATGAGAGTCTGTTTGACAATCATCTGATTTACATAAAATCAAATTTGGAAACTGCAAAGAAAGGGATAATTATATGCAATTACTTTGCCTTGGAATGTAGTTCCTATTACCAAATAGACTTATATTTCTTTTTTCTTCCTCAATTATCATCACCTGAGAAGAAAAAGTCCACATTAACATTCTTGTGTAACCACATTTATCATTTGGGGATAAAGGAAGGATTCTCTTTCATGACTCTATCTTGGCTAATGATGAGGCTTTGGTATGTTGAACATTGGATAGAAAATAAAAATCAATTCATTTACTATTCCACATATATCTTTTGGATCATGGTGCTTGTCCTTATCAGACTAAGTACTTATTTCTAAAAGTTTTACTCTTTTGGGATACAGAATGGTACATGCATCAATGGGTTCTTACGTGTCACTTAAACAGTCTTATATTTCCAGATAAAACAATTTATTTGAATTATAAAAAAAAAACATCTAGCACATTCTTTATGGAAATTTAAAATTCAAGCAAACATAAAAGAAAACAACGACGATGGCCTTAAAAGATAAGTTGGGTGTTATTGCAATTTTATTTATTTTATTATTTTTTAATCCTCACTTGAGGATATTTTTTTCCCAGTGATTTTTAGAGAAAATAGAAGAGAGAGAGAGAGAGAGAGAAAAAGAGAGAGAGAGAGAGAGAGAGAGAGAGAGAGAGAGAGAGAGAGAGAGAGAGAGGAGAATGAGTGAGGGGAGGATTAGACAAGGGTGGGGAGAGAAACATGTATGTGAGAGAGACATATCAATTGGATGTCTCCCTAACATGCCCCAACTGGGGCCTGAGATTGAACCTGCAACCCAGGTGTGTGGCTTTGACTGAGAATTGAACCCACGATCTTTTGGTGTGTGGGCCAGTACTCAACCACTGAGAAACACCAGCCACAGCTATTATTTATTTATTTTATTTCATTTATTTTTTTAGATACATTGAAATGCAAGGTATTATGAAGACTACATATATAATACATATATAATTTTAGGTGTTTTGTTTTTTTATCCTTGTTCATGGGAACAAGTTTAAAAACCTTTGTTTTTTATTTTATTTTATTTTAAATATATTTTATTGATTTTTCACAGAGAGGAAGAGAGAGGGATAGAGAGTTAGAAACATCGATGAGAGAGAATCATCGATCAGCTGCCTCTTGCACACCCCCCACTGGGGATGTGCCCACAACCAAGGTACATGCCCTTGCCCGGAATCGAACCCGGGACCTTTCAGTCCGCAGGCCGACGCTCTATCCACTGAGCCAAACCGGTCCTGGCTGTTTTATTTTATTTTAATTGGATTAACTATAAACCCTATTATCTGTTCTTTAGAACACCGTTTTTATACATAGGATACATGTATGTATATAGACTAGAGGTCCAGTGCACGAAATACCTGCACTGGTAGGGTCCCTAGCCACTGCCAGCTGCTGGCCAGGTACTCCCTCCTTCTGGACTCCCTCCTTTCCCCCTGCCAGCCTCACCCTCCTGGTGAATTCCCAGACATCTCCCAGTTGGTGGGACAATTTGCATACTATGTTTTTATTATATAGATATGCATATGTATGCATATATATACACATACATACAGGTAATACATATGTAACTGTTAGATGGCTCTATTCTCCAGGAGGGAAATATGCAGAACATGCCCAATATTCCAGATTATTTATCCCACTACAAGTACATCAATATAATTCACATATAATGCCTTCTAGTTTATATGAAAAATCATATTTTAACTTTTATCTACATTTCAATGGATTGAATCAATAACTTTTACTTTTTAGAAAATGAAAAACTATACTTGCATGCAATTTGCTGAATTCAAAAATTCACTATCATATTTAAGCTTTGATTTCCATCAAAATGGCAATGTTTCAAATTTGAAAAGTGAACACAAAGTCCATGAAAAATCTAGGAGAGTAATCTTCAGTTAAACACTTAATCTGCTCCTAGAAAAATCCACTAAGTATAATTAAGAAAACGAGATTGAATATAGTAGTAGATATCCCTATTCATGAGGAAGCAATGAAAAAAGATAAAAGAATAAATCCTGAACAAACAATATTTGACTCATGAAGCTTTTTCACAAAGGAATGGTTTCTTTAATCCTGGACATTGTACACTTATAAATATGAAACATATCCCAAGAATAACCTTGGCCTTGGAGCCAGATCCAGAGAGAGAAGAAGAAAACTGCAGTCTACAGGCTCTGCTGTCCAGCCACCTTGACTGTGAAATAGACTTTCTATTCTGAAAAGGTTGAAGGATTTTGTCCTGCCAGCTGTTCCTCTGTTGAAGCAGGACTTTCACTCTGGTGAAATTACAGCCACTGCCAAAATATTTTTAAGAAAGAATTTTTTCCATTTGTCTCAAATTTATATATATACAAATATTCATATTATACACATGCACACACGTATATATACAGTAAGTTAAATGAAATGTTTCAGACTGAACAAACCCATGCCAGGAAAATCAAAGGGCATATTTCTGTTTGTTATCATTAATACCAGTATAAATTTTGCTAGTAAATTATTTTTTCCCATGAAATTAGACAGAGGAAAGGAATATTGATGCTGAAATAGAAAGACAAAGTAATGTAGCTTAAAATGAGCACAAACCTATAGTTGCACTATCAGAAAAAAAGTGCGAATAGAAATTTCATAAATTGGGAAATACACAAATAATATGGCCCATCCAACATCTTAGTATTATCATTGCTGAGATTCTGGAAAGTGAGAGAAACATCTGCAGAAAGCAATTAGTTAAGATCTATCAACACCTATTTAAAACATAACTTGAGAGATAAGCAATAAAGACTAAAATTAGTGAAGTACCTCGTTTTACCAAACAATTTTATCATTTGTTTGTTTTTTCTTTTGATTTTTATACAGGGCAGGCTATTCTTCTTGTGGACAAAGAAATGGTGAGATAATGTCATTTACCTGAGGTTCTACAACCATAATGTGGGTTCTATTCATGATTTTAACCCAGGGTTTTCATTTCAAATGACTTGTTACTAAGAACATAGGGGGGGAAATTACATTGTGTTTGAAATTTTTGTTTTATCTTAAGTTATAGGCTATAGCACCAGGATGATCCTCTTAACAATGATTGGCTGTACAAGATGATACCAACAATTGATTGGATATTGTTGTTAAGAAATTATCTGAACTGACTTTTAAATTCAGCCCAAAACTGAAAATTATTTCATGTCTGTGAATATACCCTGAATAACCATTCCTGAATTCCCAGTAACTGTAATAGAATTATCATTGCACAAACTTAGGTATAAAAGTTAGTTTTCCTTTTGTTGGATGAGAACTAACTTTTTTAATAAAATCAAATTTCAGATAATCTTTAAAATAATATGATAATATCTGCAAGAATAGAGGAGGGAGAAAGTTTGGAGGCATCTAAAATCTAGCCAAAGGTCTACATTGTAATTCCAATTTGTCTATTAAGTGCATTTATTCTGGGCCCTTGGTTTCATTTTTCTAGGGGACCATTTCCCTAAGGTGAAACCCAAGCATATCAAATCCCTTAACAACTGGGAACATTATAAATAATAAATGAGAGTAATGAAGCACTTAACTGGGTGCTGTGTAAGTGATATCTTTTTTAGAGGGAGAAAATGTTCATATGGGAATTGAATGTGATTTCCTTTGAGCACCATGTGGTGATTCCCATATGGTGAAAAGAATAACCTGATTTTTTTAAAAATTAAATATAATTTGTTTTAGCTCAGGACAGTATCTCATTATACTGAAAGGTCTAGAATATTACAATACAGTCAAAAGTAACTAAAAGTCACAAATTAAAAAATTAAACTTAGAGACTTATTTTATTCCATTTATTGCCCGGGAATAGTGTATTGTGGACAGTTTTTATTAAAGTAATTTTCAGAATTGTCTTCTTGTCAGCATTATTTAAATCCAGATTTAAAGAATTCTTCAGCCGAAGCTGGTTTGGCTCAGTGGTAGAGCGTTGGTCTCTGGACTGAAAGGTCCCAGGCTTGATTCTGGTCAAGGGCATGTACCTTGGTTGCTGGCACATCCCCGGTAGGGGGTGTGCAGGAGGCAGCTGGTCGATGTTTCTCTCTCATCGACGTTTCTAGCTCTCTATCTCTCTCCCTTTCTCTCTGTTAAAAATCAATAAAATACATATATTTAAAAAAAAGAATTTTTCAATGTATGATTATAATTAGATGTTCTTAAGTGACCCATCCAGCTTATATTTTTCCATTTTCTTAAATTATTTCTTCATTAATGAACATTTTTTACCTCATTTTTACATGCATGTTTTTACTTTTGAGTCTTTTAAATCTGTTAAAATATAAGATGTCAAAAGTTCACAGCATTAGGGGCAACCTAAAAAGATAGTTTGCAGCCTACACGTATTATTGACCTCTACCTAGTTTACATTCCTTACTGACTGATTCTTTTGAGATGTTATAGTACAAAAAAGTGTGAAAAAAAGTAAATGGAGCAAAAAAATACTTATTTAATAGAATAGGAGGTAAACTGAGAGTTATATAGAAAAGACATAAAACATTTACTGTGCCCTTACTGATGTGGCTCAGTTAGTTGGGTGGCTTCCCATCCACTGAAAGGTTTACATGTTTAATTCTGGTCAGGGCAATGTCTGGGAAAGTGGGATCTATTCCCAGTAGGGGATGTGCAGGAGACACACACTATCACAGGATGTTTCTCTCTACCCCTATCCTTTCCTCTCTCTCTAAAATATCAACTTAAATATATATATAATGCTTTTACTTTACATTTTACCAAGTACCCATCTTTTGTTTTCTATTAATAATATTTTATAAAAGCAGCATTATTATGGACCAATTGCAATGTCCAAGTCTATGCATTCATTCTTTAGAATTCTTGAATTATTTTTGTAATCTTGCAGAATAAGACATTAGTGATCTCTGACAATTTATAATAGGACTAAGGATAAAAGTTAAATGGTACATTTAATTCACAAACTTATTAGTATGTTAGTACCAGAAGCATCATTGTTTCTCTTTGTTTGCATTATTATACAACTGTTGTGGTGGACAGCAATAGTTTTCTTCCTGGCCAACATAAATTCCTGCTATTTAAGTAATAGGATTTTTCTCAGATCCTCTCTTAGGGAAATCTATTTAATATGCTTTTTGGGGGAAAAGAGTTAATCTAACCAACCCTAAAACATGAAAGACTTATGAACATATTTTGCTAATAAGAATATTTCATCTTCCTTGATAAATTAGTTCAAGGTCTCCTAAATGATCATAGTCAGAGATTCCTCACAGGATTTTGACCAGAGCTATCAGAGAGATGCTCTTTTGCTTAAGCTTCTTTGAGTAGAGTTTCAATTGCTCATAAGCCAGAGTCCTGATTTATACTTCAGTGAAATCTTCCATCTATGTAAAATTAATACTTCTTTGAGTGTTGGATATGAAACTGAAGATAAGTAAAGAGATTGCTTTGAATTATGCATAAACTCCAGTGTATTCCATTTTCTTTTCCAAGAGTTGGCACACATTTGCAAGATGATTGGAGATAAGAGCACCATCTGTGTTTATAAAATTTTTGTTTTATATCATGAGATTCAGCACTCTGAGCTACAACCATGAAACCAAAATAAAATAAAATCTTTACCTGAATGTATATGAAATTGAGACACATTAGTTGTGATAGACAGCTGAAACAAGTGTGCTTCAAACTGAGAAGTTGAATTATAAATTCATTGTTGCAAGCACAAAATGTTTTCCATAAATATATAAGGCTGCTATTTTGTTTGTTTCATTTTTAAATCATGATGAAGTTCTAAAAAATGAACACCAGAATAGTTTTAAAATATAAATACAATAATCATGACTAATGCCATTTAAAATAGTAATGAACAAAATTTCTTGCTCTGAATTTGATCAATTAATATGGGTAAATAAATTCATGAATATACACAGTCAAGATTGACAAAACAAAAAGATTTTTTTTCAAATCTCAGGTCATTAATAACATGAATGTCATACATTGACTTGGGTTTCTAACCAAAATTTAGTCCATTCTTTATTGGCAGATTCAAAAGCATTTTTCATTTTGGAAGGAACAGTCAAATGCTGCCAGCTTGGCAACTGAATAGATGAGATTCCTCAGGAAGAAATTATAGAGAGCTGCCACATTCTGAGAATTGATGCTTCAGAAGACAGTGAGTGTAAATCAATTTGATTAAGAAATTCTTTCTGATCTTAGTATCTTATTCTGTGACCCAATGGTGTTTTCAAATGCACAGTAGACACTTTCCAATTAAAAAGAGAAAATGCATTGTTTTAATTTCTGAAATATTTTAATCAAGCAAGATAAATGGTTAATTGGTGAAAATAAAATGGGTAATATTTATTATCAAAACAAAAAAAGCTTTTGAATGTGTATAAATATACAACATTCAAATAGTTTAGAAAGCTTAGTATTTATAATCTGACTCAGTCTAATATGCTTGTGAGACAGCTTTGATATAAGTGTGAATACCATTTTACCCAAGTGAAAAACATCTTACATGCTGCTTTTTGGATTAACCTTTTTAGAAACACACAAATTACTCTGATGCTCTTACCCAGGGAAAGGTAGGACAGAATGAGCATATGTAACTAAAGGTAACAAAATTCTCTCCTCAGAAATCAGTGTACAAAAAACAACAGTTTCCTTTTTTCTTTCTTTATTGACTAAGGTATTACATATGTGTCCTGATTCCCCCATTGCACCCCCACTCATGCCCTCACCACCCTGGTGTCTGTGTCCATTGGTTAGGCTTATATGCATGCACACAAGTCCTTTGGTTGATCTTTTCCCCTTACCCCCATCCTTCCCTACTTTCCTTCTGAGGTTTGAGCATCTGACTGATGCTTCTCTGTCTCTGGATCTGTTTTTGTTCATCAGTTTATGTTGTTCATTATATTCCACAACTGAGTGAGATCATGTGATATTTATCTTTCTCTGACTGGCTTATTTTGCTTAGCATAATGCTCTCCAGATCCATCCATGCTATTGCAAATGGTAGGAGTTCCTTCCTTTTTACAGCAGTTTTAGTATTCCATTATGTAGATGTACCACAGTTTGGTTTTTTATTTTTTATAATTTGCTTTAAGAAATGTTACTCAGGAAAATCTGGATCCTAAAACAAAAATACAATATTTTATTTTAAAAAACATAAATGAACCAGATACTTCTGAGTTTTTTCCATTATGAAAATATTCAACAAATTACATTAATCTTGGGTATCCCAAAGGCTAAACTGGCTATTCTTAACCCTAGCTACATTTTAGAATTATCTAGAAAATATTATAGATTATAGAGTCCCTCAATTCACCTCTTTCCTGCTATTCTGCTCTAATGGATATAATTTAGAGCACAGGTGCTCCTATTTTTTTAAAGATGGCCAGGAAACTTTAATGTGTAGCCCAGATTAAGAAACAATGGTCTAAATGGAATTATATTAAGTAGCTACTCACCAGTTTTATTGCATGAACAAATTTATGAAGCAAACTTCAATATGAATGAATGAATGGATGGATCAATCAGTCAAT
Organism: Pipistrellus hanaki; assembly: GCF_964339955.1. Taxonomy (NCBI): domain Eukaryota; kingdom Metazoa; phylum Chordata; class Mammalia; order Chiroptera; family Vespertilionidae; genus Pipistrellus; species Pipistrellus hanaki. The sequence goes on along the minus strand of NC_140504.1, from coordinate 68,870,140 downwards.
CGACTGATCAATAGAGTGATATTATATCTTCACTTAGCTCCATTCTTTTTCTAGCCCTTTTGCTTCTAAAGACATGTCATTTCAAAAAACCCCAATTAGATTTTACTTTATTTCTCCCTTCACAATTGTGCAGCATCACTTTTAACTCTGAGAAGGCAGTAGTATCTTTAAGCAGTCCGTCTAAGCGTCTCAATTTCAACTCACCACTTTTTGTCAGCATTATACTCTTAAACTGATAATATTGTGGAAACAATCTCTATTTCACAATAGGCATAGGGAAAGTATTAACACCACTGTCTTCTAAAATGCTTAAGAAAATAAGTCTCTCTATGAAAATATTCTTATTTTGTAACTTTGCATAAGAAATTAAGGAAACCAGCCCTCACCGGTTTGGCTCAGTAGATAGAGTGTCAGCCTGTGGACAGAAGGGTCCTGGGTTGGATTTTGGTCAAGGGCATCTACCTTGATTGCGGGCACATCCCCAGTAGGGGGTGTGTAGGAGGCAGCTGATCAATGTTTCTCTCTCATCAATGTTTTTAACTCTCTATCCCTCTCCCTTCCTTTCTGTATCAAATAAATAAAATATATTTTTTAAAAAATAAATTAAGGAAAACACAATTTAAAGGGAAAGATGTTTTTAAAAAGAGAGACAAATATCTTCCCTTTTAAATTACAAAATTCTTGAATACAGCAACCATACTCTATTTGTACACAGTACATAGGCATTTATAAATATTTGCAAAAGTTAGAAATGAAGCAACCAAATATTTCAAAGGAAAATCACCAATTGAATCTAAACTGCCAAAAATATTAAAATATGCAGACATTTTATTCCCATTTAAAATATTCACTGTGTATTTACATGTATATAGTCATTTATATAAAACCCATAATATTTTAGAAGAGAAAATTTCTGGCAGAAAATTTCATCATTAAGCTACAATGTGCCTTAGTACTTTTGTTCTCTTAGATGGATTACAATGTATTTCACTTTATTTTTCAGTCACCAAATATGACCTCATAGTGTATATCGATCTATCCACCTTACCTTCATCCATCTTACCTTTGCTCTAGAACCTCAGGATAATTTTTTTGTCTTTCCTGTCAGCTGAATATACAGAAACTTCCCAATATTATGAAACATGTTCACCCGCTCAGTGCAGCAGCCATTTCAAAAATGTTAAAAGATCACGCCATATATCCAGCTGCAAATCAATGTTGGGCTAACATGTTGCTATAGTTACTAAGTCTCCATATAGAAATGCGTGTGTGTGCACAAACAAAATATGTATGCATATACGTATGTGGGTTTAGAATGCATGCTATTTTAGTTTTCAAACTTTGAGAGCAAGTCAAAAGAATTATATAAACTAAAACAATGGTTTCGGGTGATGAAATGAAATACATGTTATTCTAGATGCAACTAGATGATAGACCTGTGGGATTATTTATTCCCATCATTTGTAAATAATGCCATACATTGTATCTTACATTACTCTCCTCATTTGTCTTTTCAAGAAAGTCCTGCAAATATAACTTGGGAGAAATAAGGTAACATTTAAATTCCAAAAATAAAACTTTAAATCTTCCTATGGCCGAAACCGGTTTGGCTCAGGTTCGATTTTGGTCAGGGGTATGTACGTTGGTTGCGGGCACATCCCTGGTAGGGGGTGTGCAAGAGGCAGCTGGTCAATGTTTCTCTCTCATCGACATTTCTAGCTCTCTAGCTCTCTCCCTTCCTCTCTGTAAAAAGTCAATAAAATATATTTTAAAAAAATAAAAAATAATAAAAAATAAATCTTCCTATGATTCTCTGCTAATATGAAATTATCCCCAATGAGAATTTGATATGCAGAGTGTAACTATTGTATGGAAGTTATGTCAGCTATATTATTTTTAAAAAGCCCATCACATAACACATAAAATCAGACTTTCTTCTATTTAAATTTGTGTGAAAATGTGTGTGTGTGTGTGTGTGTGTGTGTGTGTGTGTGTTTTCAAAGCTTTTATTACCCTAGTCCAGGGAAATATAAACAAGACTTATCCAAATCAAATGTATGAAATCTTTAAAGCTTATCTTATTTGCTTCAATGTTCCCCAAGCATGAAAATCCTTTTACAAAGTAAATTTCATGTGTCTCACCTTTTCACATTCTTTCCTTTACTGGAGAAATAAAAGATCCAGCAATCAATGATATTTGGCTGTTAGATTCTTTACATTTGTAATATCCTGTAGATTTTTAAAATTTTTTTCCAAAAAATAAGGAAATCTTACCTATTGTGGCATGGATGGATCTGAAGAGTGTTATGCCAAGTGAAATAAGCCAGTCAGAAAAGGTCAAGTACCATATGATTTCACTTATATGTGGAATCTAAGGATCAAAATAAACTAACTAACAAAATAGAAACAGACTCATTGATACAGAAAACAGACCCACAGCTATCAAAGGGTAAAGAGGTGGGGAATAGGTGAAAAAGGTAAAGGGATTATGCTTACACAAAGAAAAAAAACTTCAGCCAAAACGGTTTGGCTCAGTGGATAGAGCATCTGCCTGCGGACTAAAGGGTCCCAGGTTCCATTCCAGTGAAGGGCATGTACCTTGGTTGTAGGCACATTCTCAATAGGGAGTGTGCAGGAGGCAGCTGATTGATGTTTCTCTCTCATTGATGTTTCTAACTCTCTATCCCTCTTTCTCTTCCTCTATGTAAAAAAAAAGAAAAAAACTTCATCGGCACAGAGGACAGTATGGTAATTATGAGGGAAGGGGCTGTGAGGAGAGGGAGAAAAGGGTGGGCCAATGGTAATGGAAGGAGACTTGACTTGGGGTGGTGAACACACAATGCAATATACAGATGATATATTATAGAATTGTACATCTGAAACCTATTTCACCCCAATAAATTCAATTAAAAAACATTTTCATGTTTAAAGGATAAGTTGGTGGGAAAATTTGTTTGAGAACAAGAGAACCTGGAGTACTACAGGGTTAATATTCCTGAGCATTGGTGATGAATGTTAACTAGACTTGTTGAGATCATTTTGCAATATATGCAATCTAGAGAGGCCCCTATCTAGAGGTCAATAGGCCTTCCTTTCCTTGGCTTCCAGCACCGGTTTTCTTCTGGCACCTGGGACCCAGGCCTTTACTCTGGCCAGAGTCTGCCGCCTTTGCAGCAGACTCCAGCCAGAGTCTGCTGACTTCACCTTTGCTATTGGCCAGAGTGCCTCTCCTGTAGATCCCCTCGCCCCCTTCCCTCCTTCACATAGCAGGCTTCTTGCCCCACCCAGTCACTCTGAACCTGGAGCAGCTGGTCAGACAGCATCTTTTGCCTTCTAATTTGCATATTCCCTCCTGATTGGCCAGTGGGTGCAGCAGAGTGATGGTTAATTTGTATGTTTCTCTTTTATTATTGTAGATATCAATCATTATGTTGTATACTTAAAACTAATAAAATTAAATAAGTAAAATGTCTCAATGAAAATTACCTATATTAATCAAAGTAATATGCTAATTAGACTGGGAGACCTGGACTCCTTCCGGACAAAGCCATGGTGACGGGCCTGAGGCAGAGGTTGTTAGGGGCAAACAGGCTGTCAGGAGAGGGACAGTTGGGAGTGAGCAGGCCAGCAAAGGCAGTTCGGGGCAAGTAGGCCAACAGGGGAGGGAAGTTGGGGGTGAACAGGTCAGCAGGGGAGGGTAGTTGGGGGCGAGCAGGTTGGCAGGGGGAAAGGAGGGAGTGAGCCAGCCAGCAGGGATGGGGAAATCAGGAGGGAGCATACTGGGGTGGGGGCAGTTGGTGGTAATCAGGCTGGCAAGGGGGAGCAGTTGGGGGAGCAGTTGGGGGATCAGGCCTAAATGGCAGTCAGACATCTTCCTAGGGATCCCAGATTGGAGAGTGTGCAGGCCGGCTGAATGCATGAATTCCGTGCATCAGATCATTAGTAAAATAAGATAAAAAAATAAATTCCTAAGTATGTATAAAAGCCTGATGGATATATTATACTACAAGAGTTTGTGGTCCATGGACCATCAAGTTATAAGAAAAGAAACTTTAGGGAAAAGGAACCCCCTAAACTTAAGCCTATTTGGAAAAAGCTGGGTTAGCAAAATTAAAAAATGCCTTTACTTTAGAACTTTTTTTAGATATTTTATTATGTTAATTTGAATTTTGAATTAACAAAAGGGGTAGATCATGCACTACATTTTCCAAACATATTTAAATTCTGAAACCTTTTATTTTTTGCCCCAAAGAATTGACATTCTTCAGAAAAGAATTTGGGGAATATTCTAACTACTAACACTAACCCTTTATATCAATGCATTACTCATGTTATGCACTCTGACTTCTCTCCCTTTTATTCTTATTGAATGCTGTTCTAGGACCACTGAGGGTGCACCTTTTGTAGATTTAAAGCCTTATTCCAGACTTTTGCTGAAATGACTCTGCTTTTAACAACATTAAACATATGCTGTCACCTAATATTGCCAAGTATTCTGAAGACAAATTCAAGAAAGAATGTATAGAAAGGCTTAATTTTAAACATAGCCCATGTATGCTGCAGCTAACTCAAATAGAGGTAGACACATTTACTAAGTTTTATAGAGCGTAGTTAGCCTTGAAATTAAAGAGGGATATATTGTAGCATAATATCATTGTTCATATCTTCTTGAGTGAAATACTTATGGAAAGATTAGGGACTGATGAATATCAAGGTAATAAATGAAAAAATATTTGACCCTAAGTAAAAACTAAGTAACACTCATAGCTATCACGTATAAAAAATTCCATATATCAAACATTATGCTACATTTTTATAATGGAAATCTATGGTATCTTCCTGAGTATTCTTTTTTAGAGAGCCCTTGATATAAGTTTGAGAATTTCTGTGATTTAAAGGATGGGAAAAATATACCAAGATGAACCAATGATTATCTCTCTATATATAAAATCCTAAGCGACCATCTGACTATTTGACTGTTCAACCAGTAGATATGACATGCACTGGTCTTTGAGTATAGGGCCAAAACTGGCCTGGTGCACGGATTTGTGCACTGGTGGGTCCCTTGGCCTACCCTTTAGAAATCAGGCTGAATTCAGCAATCTGACATCCCTCAAGGGGTCTTGAATTGCAAGAGGTTGCAGGCCAGGCCGAGGAACCCCACTGGTGCATGAGGGCCTCTTAAAAGCCTAAGTGACCATCTGACTGTTCAACCGGCTGACAGTAGCTATGACATATAATAACCACCAGGGGGAAGATGTTCAATTCAGGAGTTGATGAGCTAGGGTGATTTAGCAGCCAAAATTCTTGGGTGACACACCCAGAACCAGAATGGAGGGAGCCTGATTTCAGGGTAAGTCACCCTGAGAATTGCCCTCTTGCAATCCAGGACCCTTCAGGGGATGTTGGAGAGCCAGTTCCAGGCAGATCCCCACAACCCAGGCTGAGGGACCCAATCAGTGCATGAATCCATGCACCAGGCCTCTCGTATTCTATATGCCTAGACCCTAGATTATTTTAGAAGTTGTCATGTGAGTCAAGATAGCTCAATTATACTGAATTTTAGGATTCCTTCTGAGAATGCTTGAACAAAAGTTATCTCTTTGCTCTGGACCATATATTATAGATATGTGAGGCAGTGGAACAAATGTAGTTATTTTTCTTTTCTAAGTGGATAAACCTAACACACCAAGGAAATCAGAGCTTAGAAAAAAGCTTCATAGAGAAACGTGGCTTATCTCTGACCAAATCATGCCTAAAACGTATACCTCACTTAGATATTTTTTCAATAAAGCAAGTCGTATTTATTATTTATTACTGTATGACAAAATACCCTAAAATGTATTGGCTTAAAAGAACAATACATATTTATCTTATGTTTCTATTGGCCAGGAATTCAGACAGAACACTGTGGGATGGCATATCTCTGCCCTGTAATTAGAAGTCCTTAACTGAAATACCTGAAGGCTTAAAGGCTGAGGGTTGGAGTCATTTGAAGCTCATTTATCACATACTTGGAAACTAATGCTCACTGTCCCCTGGCAACTAGCTGGGGCCATTGGCTGGAACACCTACACAAGGTCTTCCCGTATGGGATGGGCTTCTTCCTCCAATGGTAGCTAGGTTCCAAAGAGCTCATAGAGAAGAGAATGACACAGAAAGACAGAAGCAAACACACATTGCCTACTATGATCTAACTCCAGAATTCAGGAAATCTAGGATCTAACACACATGAACACACATTGCTTACTATGATCTAACTCCAGAATTCAGGAAAGATTGCCTCTGCTTTACTCTATTGGTTGAGTCTCTTCATATGTGTACTCCCTATCAGTGAGAGTGTGCCAATACCACATTTAAAAAAACCAGCATTTTAAATATACTATGATCAATGAGACCAACTTTGGGGGGAAAAATAACCTACCACACAAGCCATGGATCTACATTTATTCTGTGACCAAATTTGAGTTAAATTGTTTGTTTCTTGCTCTGGCTGGTGTGGCTCAGTTTGTTGAGTGTCAAGAATGTACAAGAGGCAACTGATGGTTGTTTCTCTCTCACATCTCTCACATCAATGTTTCTCTTCCCCCACACACACCCTTCGTGTATCTCTAACATCAATTTTTTAAAAAATAAAGATTTCCTCAGGTGAGAATTCTAAAAAATATTAAGTATCATAAGTAATAGATTACCGATATGAAGATGTAAGGATTTATATCTACTAATTTTCATTTCTCTTGTCTATATGTATATACTAGAGGCCTGGTGCATGAATTCATGCATGGGTGGGGTCCTTTGGCCTGGCTGGCGATCATGCTAATGGGAGACATCTCACCCAGTCCCAATTGGGGCTGGCCAGCCAGCAGTGGGGAGGGCCCATGAGAGATTGGCTTGCCATGGGAAGTTGGCTGTGAGTGCACACTGACCACCAGGGAGCAGCTCCTGCATTGAGCATCTTCCCCCTGGTGGTCAGTGAATGCTATAGCGACCAGTCGACTGGTCATCCAGTCTCTTAGGCTTTTAAATATATAGATTCTCTGGGGGACAAATTCATGCACAGGTGGGTACCCTTGGGGTAGCCTGTGAGAATCAGGCCCCAGTTTGCACCCCAGACTCACAGCCCAGCAGCCCCAGCTCATGCCCCCAGTCTCACAGCTCCACAGCTCCATCTGGCACTCTGCTTTGGCTTGGTGCCAACCCCTCATTTGCTCTACCATCTTGCCTTTGGGGCAATCGATCAGGGCTGGGCCCCCTTCCCAGCTCACTCAATGCCTGGGAGTTGAGCTGTGGCCCCACCCCCTGTCACTGCCACTGGTCGCCTTCTGCAGGGCCATCAGTTGGGGCCGGATCCCCCACCTGGCTCTCTCAGTGCCTGGGAGCTGGGTGGCAACCCCCCCACACCACTGCTGGTCACCATCTGTGGGTCAATCAGCAGGGTAATTGGGCCCCTGCTCAAACCCACCATAGCCTGACACTGCCCACTCACCTGATCCACCATCCTGCTATGGTCCTGCTCTCGTTGGGGGGTCACTGGGGCCAGCAGCACCTACAGTGCCACCCACTGTCGGCTCCACGTTGCCGACGCCCACCATGTTCTGTGCCAAACCCAGGTGATCAGCACATGTTATAGAGAGCAGTTAAACTCCTGGTCTGACAATTTGTATATTAGGCTTTTATTATAAAGGATAATAAGGAAGTTAATTCATAGCAGAAGGTTTAGCCTCAGTTCCTCATCCTCATTCTCTACCTTCTACAACATTATTTTTTTTAACAAATATACTTAATGGAACTATCAGCATCAACCTTTAAAAGGGAAAGTCTAATACAATAAACAAGGGTGGAGACTATAGAGAGTTTGGCAGTCCTATCCCTTTCATTGGATGATGGGATGGGAGTTGGTCTTATGGATAACAAGATGTAATTATAGGAATAAGATATGAGTTGTAGGGAAATCATATCTAGTTACATGTGGATTTTCTCATACCCTTTTTTCTATTCTGATTTTTTTCTAATAAAAAGGGAACAGCCCATGAGATACTTAAGTGAATTATATGAAGTACATTCCTGCTACTAACAACAACAACAAAAAAAGATTATAATTTTTAGCACAGATCTGTTGCATGGAAATAAAGTTTCTAAAATTAAGATGCCCTGGTTGATTCATTTTGATAATTTTTATGAAATGGAGACTTTTCTTCACTATTTTTATAGTTATTTTCCTATATTCAGTGAAGTACTAATGTGAAATTTTCCAATTTATCTACTAGATTTCTTTCTGTTTTAAGACACCAAAGTCAGTAAAATTAAAGAGACATTCTAGAGGAAATGGATAATATATATTGCTTATGGGGATACAATTTATTAGTGTTTCTTCTTATTTCTTTCTGAAGAACCCATAAAAATTGTATAAGAAACAAATAAAAAGAGCAGTAAAATGAAACTATTTGAGAAATAAGTTAATTTAACTTATGAACTAAGTTATAAGTTAAGATATCATGACTTCATTGTATACTTTATTTAGTCCCTCAGCTATTTAAAAATCAATATAAAAAACATAATAGCATTGAGACTATGTTACAATGATATGATTGAGACTAAACATCAGCACAGGCAGAGCATTATACATACTCAGTCTATCTGTTTCTAAGGATATGACAGAAAATAGAAAATAATTGAGGAAATGTCTACATAATGCCAAATATAATAAATAAAAAATTAATCCCTAGATATTTTGAAATAACCCAAGAGTGCCAGCATAGAAATTCTACTTTTGACTTCCTAAATGTTCATTAAATTACAAAATTTGTTAATTTATCTCATTTAAAATGACCTTAAATGTATTCAAAATTTCTATATTTTAAAAATGATTAATGTAAGAGTCAATGATATTATGTTAAGTTAGTATTTTATCTATCTACTTTGCCCTAAATCAGTTACAATACTCATTATATTTGGGGGGGGGGGAGACCAATTACTTAGAAGAAGAAGAATTAATAAAACAATTTGGGGAGGGAGAGTGTTTGAGCTAGGCAGGAATATCTCCTAGGCATTTTCAGCAAGTAAAAGGCAATAATCACAATCTTTATGAAGGTAAGTGATTTGCATAAGGTCACATAGCCAGTAAAAAAGTTATGCCTGGTGATCTTCACTACTGAAATAAAATGGGCAGAGCCCTCAATAGTTTATTACAGATAACTAAAAATGAAGCCTGTATATTTGAGGTTGTCCAATGGTTTAAAAATAAACAACTTTTAAATATTTTAAAGATAATCAGCTGATGCTCTGGTTTCTCTTCAGACCGCATAAATCTTTCGCCTTTTTAAAGGTAATCAGACATGAAAAGTAAATTCAATATCTAGCCTTAGACTTGATTGTCTACTGAAGAAGAAAAAACTGAAATAAGCAAGTCAGAGAAAGACAAGAACCATATGATTACAATTATATGTGGAATCTAATTAACAAACCAAACTAAGAAACAAACTCATAGGTAGAGAGAATAGACTGACAGCTGTCAGAGGTGAGGAAGATTGGAGGGCTGGGTGAAAAAGGCAAAGGGATTAAGGAGGGGAAAACACTAACACATAGATATAGACATCAGTACAGTGAGAAAAAGAGGGGAAGAAAGGTGATACAGGAAAGACTAAAGAGTAAAGAGGGGGGGAATGAAAGAAGGAGACTTGACTTGGAATGGTGAATATAGATGATGTATTATAGAACTGTACATCTGAAACCTACATGATTTTATTAACTCCAATAAAATTCAAATTAAAAAATGAAAAAAAGGTAATCAGCTGAAATAATGTCCACAGACATATATCAAAATATACAAAAAAAAATGAGATTTAAAAAATTCCCTCATTTTTCCCATGGTGCTTCATACCTGTACCATAAAGGAGTAATTTTTTTCCCAACTATACAAATAAAAGTAGCCAACAAATAATTTGACTTTTGAATTAAATTTCAATTTTATACAGAGAATTCTATAAACTCTATATAATTCTTCAAATGTACTATGAATACCTTTAAATACCAAATATATTGGGGAAAAATTAATCTATAATAGTACTTCTGGACCATTTTGAATAAATTAATCAGACTTCTGTGGTAAGAAAATGAAAATAACAAATCAGAGCTGACAGTAAGAAAACATGCTGTAGCTTCAATTGATTACTAGTAGACTCACAATCATACACAAGAGAGGCTTTCCTTCAATGTTCACTCTGAAAACATTAATAAAAACATAACACAGGAATGGTAAGCTGCCAAAATATAAAGAAAAGACAAATATTTCCACAGGTATTGCCCAACAACATTACTCATCTTTTTCTTCCAGGAAAATCATAACAAACCTGTCCACCTCTTGCTGTTTGGCAAAATTCTTTGTAGTTTACATGTATTCTTCAAAAGGCCTGCACTCATGCACGGTGAAACAAATCATTTCTTGTTATTCTCTTCCTCCTTGACTGCACTTCTTTCTTTTCTACCCAATACCTTTCAATGTGTGGCTTATTAAACTTTAGCATGCATCAGTATACCCCAGGAAAGTTTGTCAAAACACAGACTTCAGGCCCCTCTAGAGATTATGATTCATTATGTCTAGAGAGTCAAGAAATTGTGCTTTCTTCTGGCTGGTGTTTCTCCGTGGTTGAGCTTCAACATATGAACTGGGAGGTCAAGGATTCTATTTCCAGTCAGGGCACATGCCTGGGTCTGCAGCCTAGATTCCCCAGTAGGGTGCATGCAGGATGCAACTGATCAATGATTCTTTCATCATTGATGTTTATATCTCTCCTCCCTTCCTCTCTGATATATATATATATATATATATATATATTATATATATATATATATATATATATATACATATATGTATATATATGTATAAAATTGCATTTTCTACAAGTGATATAGATGCTGCCAGTCCACAAGCCATACCTTGAGTGGCCCTGGTGCAGTGGTTTGCTACTGCAAGTGTACTCTTCAGACCAACAGAGTCATCATCACCTCCAAGTGTCTTAGGAATGCAGAATATTAGGCCCCACTGCAGATCTACAAAATGTATTTCTCAAATAATATCAGGGGGTGAAATCTGTCATTACTAGAGAATACATAGTAATGACCCTGCAAGTCTCTAGGACTTGTGCTTGTTTTCTTGCCTCTGGGATAGGCCTCTGTTGTTACATACAGTTCTTGGGTGCTGTGCTAGTTTTCAAAATTAGAATACTTGCAGCTCCTCCCAACAATAGGTAGAGTCCATTTCTTAATTTCTGTCCATGTGATTGGCTTGAATCCATAGAATGGATGAAAATCACAAAACAAGGCCTCAAGAAGTCTTGAAGTTTTTTCTTGCTGTTTTAAGGATTCTGACACTAGTACCATGTAAAGAAGCTGAAGCTAAAATCTGCAGGATATTGTGGAACATGTGACTCTCCATCAGCAAACAGTCCACCTGCAGAAGCCGACCTGGGTGACTGACAGCTGATTTCAAATACATGAGTGAATCTAGCCATGATCAAATGAAGAACTACCTTACTGAACACAGCTTCTGTGGCTAAGCCACACAATCATGAACTAAATAAACGGTGGTTGGTTTTTGCCATTAAGATTTAAAGTGGTTTGTACAAGAAAAATGTATTATACTGATACATACTTCTGCTTGCTAATTTTCTTTGAGTCCTATAAAGACTAATTAAGAGATAATTATGGCCAAAACCGGTTTGGCTCAGTGGTAGAGCGTCAGTCTGCGGACTGAAGGGTCCCGGGTTCGATTCTGGTCAAGGGCATGTACATTGGTTGCGGGCACATCCCCGGTAGGGGGTGTGCAAGAGGCAGCTGGTGGGTGTTTCTCTCTCAGCGACGTTTCTAGCTCTCTATCCTTCTCTCCTCCTCTCTGTAAAAAAAAATCAATAAAAATATATATTTTAAAAAAAGATATAATTATGATAGAGCAAGCTCTGAGATTACACCTATTTTAACTTCCTGGCTCTATTTTTCTCTACTAGGCCAGAAATAATCATTGATAATAGATCAAAAACCAAACTGTTATCTTTCTAACAAATAAAGCTAACAACAACCCCAAGTCCCCCACATTTTACTTCTATAAATCAAAAAGGAAAAAACATTGACTTTGAATATGTTCTTGGAGGATATAGAAGAGTTAGTTTTGGTATCTCAGGAAATCTAAGTCAGTGACCCCAAGAGAGCCTCAGGGGTGGCTGACCTATAAACATGCAACCTCTATTTCCTTAGGTCTCTTCAGTATCAAGGATGGCGAAGTCTCAATAATATATTCAGATTGGTTTGTGAAATTTAGCTTCAGTTCTAGACATGCTTATTTTATAAGATAGTACTAAATATTAAAGATAGCATTTTTTTCAAATTTTTATATTAACAAAATTACTACCAACATTCTAATGAAGTTTTTCTAATTAAAAAGTTAATATTTGAGTTAATTTAGTAATATAAATGGGTAGAAATAAATAATAAAAAATTTAAATAATAGTAATGATGAAAAATCAATCTCAGAAAATTTGCCAATAATTTGAAGCTACTAAAATTAAATCAGTATACAACTTGCGTTAAAATAGACACATTCATGTGAAAGAGAAGGCTAGAAAATAGGTACCACTCTATTTGAGAATTCAATATATGGTAAGAAATGTATCATGAATCAGTAAATTCTATAGAAAGTTAAAAAATATTATGAAGCTATACTATGTAGTACTAATGCTTAAGTATATAGAACAATGGGAAATAATATAATCCAGAACAAGACCAAATTCAGTATTTGTTAAATAAAGTTGGCATTTTTACATAAGTTGATAAAAGATTATTTGGTTATCAAACAGTTTGGACAATTGGGTTAACATCAGGAAAAAATTTAGTTATTTTCTATCATGTCTTACCCATAAAATACATTTAGATGATCAAATTTCAAATATTACAAGAAAAAAGTTAAGTATATATAAAAAAGAAAACTGGGAGAATATTTTGAGGATTTTTTGGAAAAAATTATTAAATATAAAAGTAAAATCAGGAGCCACTAAAATACTATATAATATACTTCACAAAGTATAAATAAACAGAGCATAAATAAAATCCATGAAAAAAAGAACAAATTTGAAATATACATATAAAATTTCAATAGAAAAAGAAATAAATGGTTCTAAATTATATATAAAGATATTAAAATACCATGCATAACAAAATATATAAAATAAAACAAGATATATATTTTATTTTATGGATAAGCAAAAACCAAAAATTTTGTTACTCAATAGAAATAGAGAAACATGGGAAAGTTAACTGGTATAACCTCACAGACAGCAATTAAAAAAAAAACTATCAAAATTTCGATCCATACACTTTTTCACTCAGAGTTTTAATTTATATCCTAATATATCTTTCATTAAAACACAAATTGATTAAAAGAGAAATAATACAAATAGGTAATTCACTGAAAAAGAAAATCCACTGAAAAAGAAAATCCAATTTGTTATTGGATCAATAACAAATCCAAATATGAAAAATTAATTCACCTGAATTTGTAATAAAGATTAAAATTAAGGTATTAATACAAGCATGTCTAGTTTTATTGTGCTTCATTTTACTGCATTTTGCAGATGTCGCATTTTTTACAAATTGAAGTTATGTGGCAACCCTGCATCCAGCAAGTCTATCTGCACCATTTTTTCCAACAGCATCTGCTCTCTTTGTGTCTCTGTGTTTGGAGGCACTAAAACCATGCTCCTCTAAGACAAGCAACTTATTGACAAATGTCCTGTGTGTTTGACTGCTGTACTTCCTGCCAATCCCTCCTCTTTCTCCCTTTCCTCGGGCTTGCCTATTCCCCAAGACTCCACACTACTGAAATTAGACCAATTAATAACCCTTCTAAGTGTTCAAGCAAAAGCAAGAGCGCTCAACTCTCACTTTAAATCAAAGTCTAGAAAAGATTAAATCTAGTGAACAAGGCATGTCAAAAGCTGAGACAGGCTAACAGTGAGCCAAGTTCTGAATGCTTAAAAAAGTTATTGAACCAAATTAAAAGTACTGTTCCAGTGAATAAACAAATTATATGAAAGTGAAACAGTCTTACTGCTGATATGGAGAAAGTTTTAGGGGACTGGATAGAAGCCAGCCACAACATCCTCCTAAACCAGTAGTTGGCAAACTGCAGTTCGCAAGCCACATACAGCTCTTTGGCCCCTTGAGTGTGGCTCTTCCACAAAATACCACAGCCTGGGCGAGTCTATTTTGAAGAAGTGGCATTAGAAGAAGTTTAAGTTTAAAAAATTTGGCTCTCAAAAGAAAGTTCAATCGTTGTACTGTTGATATTTAGTTCTGTTGATTAAAGAGTTTGCCGACCACTATCCTAAACCAAAGCCTAATCCAGAGCAAGGCCCTAACTTTCTTTGATTCTGTGGAAGCTAAAAGAGTAGAGGAAGCGGCAGAAGAAAAGTTTGAAGCTAGCAGAGGTTGGTACGTGAGATGTAAGGAAAGAAGCCATCTCCATAACATACAGGTACAAGACAGAGCAGCAAGTATTGGTGTAGGGGCTGTAGAAAGTTATCCAGTAGAGCGAGGTGAAATTAGTGAAGGCATATGTTCAATGTAGATGAAACAGGCTTCTATTGGAAGAAGATGCCACCTAAGAATGTCATAGCTAGAAAGGAGAACTCAGTGCCCAGCTTCTGTGCTTCAAAGGACAGTCTGACTCTCAGGGTGGGGGCTAATGAAGCTGGTGACTTTAAGTTGAAGCCAATATTCATTTAGCATACCAAAAATCCTAGGGCCCTTAACAGTTATGCTAAATCTGCTCTATAAATGGAAGAACACAAGCTAGATGACAGCACATCTGTGTAGAACATGCTTTAACGGGTATTTTAAACCATCTGTTAAGCAACCTTGGAAATGATTGTTCACTCCGCCAGTGATTTAGGTTAGTGTGTTTCCTCAATTGTTTTCACTACTGGCCTCATTTTCTTTCTCTCCTCTTGCTTCCTTTATTATTTTTCAACAGTTTGGGTTTTGTTTTTCTTTTTTAATTTATATATTTTCTACATTTTACTGGGACTTTGAAGGTAGGTAAGCTAGATAAATGTTCACAATCTAGTACCTTTATAGTTCTATGCATCTTTATTAAATTACTTAGCATAGTATTTTATATTGTGTTTATGTATGGTTGTGTATGATCTAGCATATTATAAGTTTCTTAACCCCATATGTCTCATTAATCATGACACTCCACAGAATACTGACAAAAAAGTTTCTCCTAACTAAAAATACTAATTGCCAGTTCCTCCAAATTTTATCTCTAAAATATGCTTATATTTAGTTATTTCAGTTCATCTTTCTCACAATTTTAACACTTTGATCGCCTCTTCTTTGAAACATTTAAACAGCCTCCACTGGTGTCATCAATCCCAGTCTCTCGATTCTCCCTCTTATACACTGCTGCCAAGATTAATCACTCTGAAACTTAGCCTTGATTATGTTAATTCTTTGTTCTAAAGTCACCATGACCTATGATATTAATTCTAAAATATAGCCTAATATCTAAAGTTCTCCATCATCTAAGTCCAGCAAACTTTGCCAACTTAAGTTCTTAAGATTGCCATATAGCTTGTCTTGCTAACAAAGTACTTGCCTTTTCTTGAACATCTCTCACACATCCTGCCCTGCCCATTTTCACATGTACATTTTCTTCCCAGCTTTTCAAGTGCAGCTCAAATGCCACTAGTTCTACGAAACATTTTTGCATCTCTCCAAAGATCTTTCCTTTCTCTGAACCTATATTCTTATGAGTATTATGGCTATAAATACATTTCCTTTTATGAAGTGTTAAGATGCCTAAGTTTTGTAGCCACTCCTGAAAAAATAGTTTTCTTGTAAACAAAATCTGAGTCTGAGTTATTATGTGTACCTGTTATACTAGCTAGCACAGGAACTCATAGGGTTAAAAGTAATTTAAAAAAATAACAATAAAATCATATATCAATTACCTATATTAATAAATGGAATAGCTTAGCTAGAAATTATTAAAACCTGGGTAATCCAAACTTTATTAATCATTGGACTCCAAATTACTCACTATCCACTTTTAATAAGATATGCATATTAGAAGCAAAAATGAAAAAAAAAAAACTAGAAAGTTAAGGATGCTAATTTATGAGCTGATCTTTTGAATAACAAAATAAAGAGTACTTAGGGTTGCACATAGTAGACTCCTAGATGAAAAAAAATATTTTATTATTCACAGATCAATATATCTCTGGTTATTAATAAAAATAAAATTTTACTCAGTCATTGAAATTATCAAAGAAAGGTGAAAACATCCAGCATAATTCCTAAAAAATACTGCTCAATAACTGTTGACCATCAATGGAAATTCTTGGGTAAGTGGTCTTTACTTTGAAAAAAGCAACATATTATTATTGAATCAATTATAAAAATTAAAGTTATTAGATGCTGCAAGCGATGAGCTCTTGTGGCCAGTGGTCTAGGTTCATGATGGTGACATAGGAGTCTCCTGAGCTCACTCTTTTCTTGGATACACTGAGTCTACAGTTACACATGGAGCTATTAACTCTGAAAGCAATAAGAAACTAGGTGAGTGACTCCTGCACATTGGGTAAATACCCACAGCAACATGGCTAGGTAAGGCAAGCACACACTCTCACCATAAATGCCACCCCTGGCACAGCACCATACAATCAGAAGGGAACTACCAATCCCAGCTACTCCCTATGAGCATAGAGTTTGGACCCTGCATCT
The DNA here is from genome assembly GCF_964339955.1 of Pipistrellus hanaki. Taxonomy (NCBI): domain Eukaryota; kingdom Metazoa; phylum Chordata; class Mammalia; order Chiroptera; family Vespertilionidae; genus Pipistrellus; species Pipistrellus hanaki. Next base: position 68,853,364 of record NC_140504.1, on the reverse strand, counting down.
ATTGTAAGACTCCCACCTGAGGGACCAGCCCCCAAAACAAATAGCTGTAAAAGCCAATGGATCTTGTACCCCTGAAATCCACGAGACTGTATATATTAGAAGACACAGTTCTTAAGGAGCTCATGAATACTCACAATGGTTATGCCCCCTTCCCAGGGCTCAGTACAAATGACATAGACAGAAACGACCATTTGCAGTCTTTCCCTAAAATACATTTATTTGCATAGTTAAATAATTGCTGTCTGAACATCAGGCTTCTAATTTAGCATATATTTTGGGACAAAAATGTGATCCAACCTGAGTTCAGGGAAGCTTCTTGACTCTTCCCCAGCCTGCTCCCTCTAGCCAGCTCCAAGTCACCAATATTTCCCTGGAAGCAGTATATATATATATATATATATATATATATATATATATATATATATATATATCTGGGTCCCTGGCTTTTGTGCTTTTGTGGTTGCTGCAAAGAACCAGCCCCAAGACACAGGCCTCAGATTATCAAAGGGGTTTACATTCACAAGCCCCACAGTATTGCAAGATCACCCATCACCACTACCATGGCTATATGCTGGGTCCAACATAGACAATCAGGCAAAACAAACCCTCATTTCTCAGTTTCTCCATTTATTTTAAATGTAAGTAGATTAAACTCTCTAATCTAAAGACATAAAATAACTACATGGATAAAAAATAAAACCCACCTATGTGCTGCCAATAAGACGCTCACTTCAGCTTTAAGTATACATACAAACTAAAAATGAAGAGATTAAAAAAAAAGTATTCCATACAAATGGAAAACAAAAGAAAGCAATACTTAAATGAGGCAAATTTGACTTTAAGCCAAAGGATGTAATAACAGCAAAGAAGGATGTTATATAATTATAAAGTGATCAATTAAAAAGAGGATATAATTTGCTTCTCTTTGATGATTAGCAATGTTGAACATATTTCATATGACTCCTGGCCTTCTGTATGTCCTCTTTGCAGAAGTGTCTATTCAGGTCCTCTGCCCACTTTTATTGGATTTTTATCTTCTTTTTTTTGGAGTTGTATGAGTACTTTATATATTTTGGAAATTAACCCCTTGTCAGGTGTATCATTGGCAAATATGTTCACCCATACAGCAGATTCACGTTTCATTTTGATGATGTTTTATTTTGCTTGTGCAGAAGCTTTCTAGTTTGATGCAGTACCATTTTTTATTTTTCCTTTGTTTCTCTTACCCTGGGTGTTATATCAGTGAAAATTCTGCTATGTAAGACTCGTCAGCCACTATGGAAAACAGTATGGAGTTTCCTCAAAAATTTTAAAATAGAACTGCCATATGACCAAGTGATCCCACTTCTAGGAATATATCCTGAGAAGCCTGAAATACCAAGAATATATGCACCTCAATGTTCATAGCAGTGCTATTTACAATAGCTGAGATCTGGAAACAGCCCAAGTGGCCATCAGTAGATGAGTGGATAAAAAAAAAAAAAAAAAAAAGCTGTTGTAGATTTATTCAATGGAATACTGTGCAGCAGGAAAAAAGAAGGATATCTTATATCTTACCCTGTGAGGCAATATGGAGGGACCTGGAAAGTATTATGCTAAGTGAAATAAGCCAGTCAGAGAAAGACAAATATCAAACTTATATCTGGAATCTAATGAATTGACAAACAAAATAGAGTCAGAGACATGGAAGCATGCAACAGACTGAGGATTCTTAGAGGCAAGGAGGTAGAGCAGGAAGAGATTAACCAAATAACTGAGTTGAAACCGGTTTGGCTCAATGGATAGAGCATCGGTCTGCAGACTGAAAGGTCCCAGGTTTGATTCCGGTCAAGGGCATGTACCTTGGTTGTGGACACATCCCCAGTAGGAGGTGTGCAAGAGGCAGCTGATCGATGATTTTCTCTCTAACTCTCTATCCCTCTCTCTTCTGCTCTGTAAAAAAAAGCAATAAAATATACTTTTTTAAAAAGAGAGAGATTAACCAAATAACTAGTATGCATATATGCATAACCCATGGACAGAGACAATAGTATGGTGAAGGATTGGGGGGGGGGGCAAGAATATGAAGGAGGGGGCCAATGGGGGCATTAGCGGGACAATAGGGTATAAAAAAAAAAAAAAAAAAAAAAAGGATAGCCGAAACCAGTTTGGCTCAGTGGTAGAGCGTCGGTCTGCAGACTGAAAGGTCCTGGGTTCGATTCCGGTCAAGGGCATGTACCTTGGTTGCGGGCACATCCCCGGCAGGGGGTGTGCAAAAGGCAACTGGTCAATGTTTTTCTCTCATTGACGTTTCTAGCTCTCTATCTCTCTCCCTTCCTCTCTGTAAAAAATCAATAAAATATATTTTAAAAAGAGGATAGAATGTTAATAAATATTTATATACCCATATAGGAACATATAAGTATACAAAAAAATATTAACAGGCCTGAAAGGAGAAATAGACAGTGATGCAATAATAGTAGAGGACTTCATGCCCATTTTACATAGTTTATAGATCATCCAGACAGAAAATAAAAAAGGAAACATTAGATTTAAACTACAGATAAGACCAGATGGACTTAAATATTAATAGGTCATACTATCCAAAAGAAGCAAAATATATATTCTTCTCAAGTGCACATAGAAAGCTCTCCAGAACAGATTATAAGTTAAGCCATAAAACAAGTCTTAATAAATTTAAGAATATTGACATCATATCAAGCATCTTTTGTCAGTGATATAAGACTAGAAACCAATTGTAATAAGAAAATAAAAATTAACCAAAAGTGGAGAGTAAAAACATGCTACTGAACAAAAAATTGGTAAAATAAAATCAAAAGAAAAACAAAAATTATCTTGAGACAAGTAAAAATTGAAATACAACACACCAGAAATTATGAAATGCAGTAAAAAAGCACTCATAGGGAAGTTTATAGCAATAAGTATCGACATTAAGAAAGATTTCAAATAAATAACCTAACTTTACACCTCAAGGAAACAGAAAAAAAAAAAGACCCTATCAAAGTACAAAATTAGTAGAAAACAGTAAATAATGAATATCAGATTAAAAATAAATTTAAAAGAGACTAAAAGTACAACAGTGAATATCAAAGAAACAAAGGACTGTTTTCTGAAAAGATAAACAAAATAGATAAGCTCTTGGTTGAGTCAACTAGAAAAAAAAGAGGACTAAAAATAAAATCAGAAATGAAAGAAAAGATATTACAATGGATATCAAACAAATACAAAGAATCATAAATGATTACTATGAACAATGATACAACTAGCAAATTGGACAATCAAAAAAGGGATACCTTACTAGATCAATTGGATCTTGCATATACTGTTGACAGAGTATAAAATGGTACATTTTGGAAGAGTATAACAGTTTCTTATGAAACTATAACTACACATACACAGGACCCAGCAATCCCACTCCAGATTTACCAAGAGAAATAAAAGCAGATGTCCACTAAGACCTGTCTGAGAAAGTTTGTAGCTCCATTTCTAAGAGCCAAAAGAAGAAACAGCCCAAATTCTGAGTGGATAAGCAACTTGTGGTGCATCTGAACAATGGAATACTACCCAACAAAAAATATTCACAAACTACTGAAACACACAGTAACAGGTGTGAATATACCAAGCTTTAATCTTAGTGAAATGAGGCGAATCCTGAGGGCTACATTCTGTGTGGTTGCATTTACATGGCATGCAGGTCTCCAGAGGCAAAGCTGTAAAGAGTTAACAAGTCAGTGGTTATAGGGACTGAGAACGGAGTGAATGCAAAGGGACAGAGAGACTGTTGAGGGAGTAAAGGAAATGTCCTGTGTTATGACTGTAGTTTGCTAGAGTTGCCTTAACCAAATATTAAAGATTGGGTGGCTAAAAACAGATCTGGAGGCTAAAATTCCAAATGGAGATGTTGTCATCTGAGGCCCTTCTTTAGCTTGCAGGTGACCCACCACTCCTCCCCTGCTGCCTGGTCACATGCTCTTTTCTCTATGCAGGGACATCTTTTATGTCTTCTGTGTGCCCAAATTTTGTCTTCTCATAAGACAGCAGTTACACTGAATTAGAGTCCACCCATATGAATGAGCTCATTGAACCTTAATCATCTCTTCAAAGGCCTTTCCTTCACCTGTAGTCACATTAAGAGGTTCTGGGACTTAGAGTTTTAAGGTATGAATTGGGGGTGGGGAAGTACACAAGATTCAGCCCGTAAAACTGTGGTGATAGTAAACAATGATAAATATTTCACAATTCATCAAATGTATATAGTCATATAGCTGCTATAACTGTACACTATAATTGTGTGAAACTATATAATGACACTACATACTCCAAGGTCAGCCCATTCACCCAGAACATGAGAAAATGCCACGGAGGATTAACTGATACCATGCTATAATTCTTCAAATGCTTACTGATTGCATCATTTTAGAAATTACTGTGTTGAAATATAAAAGTAACCTTCTACTAAAGTTTCTAGGAAAGATCTCAAATAATGCTCCTTATACTTCCATTTTTATTTGGGCAAGTTTTGGCAAATCTCTGCTGGGAACATCTGGTAGACACAAAAGATGACACAGGTTTCCAAGAACAAGCTAGACCAGCTGGCTGGTGAAATGTCAGCCTATGGAGCAGGAGGACTGTTATTTTGATTTATAGAGGTCATGCAATATGAGATCAGCAGTGAATACCTCTATTACAATGTCTAAATTTAAATCCATCCACACAGTTGTACAAACAACTTAAAAGTGCAAATAAATGATATAACTTCCCCATGTGGACATTCCTGCTCAAACTACTGTTGTCACTAAAATATTAAGCAACATATGGCAGGTCTAAATATGAGTTACGTCATTTCTGCCAGGACACATTGCTTTAAGATCTACAAATAAAATGATACAGCTGGCATCTTCTTCAGAACGGATGCTCAATCACAACACTTTAGGAAGATAAAAAAGAAAAACACTTTTTTTGTTGTTTCAGTTTGACAGGTTGTTGTTGGTTTTAACATCAGATAAGAGCTTTCACTAAGTAAATACATGTCCAGATTGAACACTACTGCTAACAAGAGAGGTTTTCAGCAGACGCTCATAGTCCCACAGTATATTTCTTAGGTAAACATATTCAATTCTGATCTACAAAAAGTACAGGAGAAGTCTCTAAGACATCCAGCTGTTTACCACTTTGTAATAAACAGCTGGATTCCCACTTAGAATCAACAAATAATTTGTGAAGTAGTTATGATAAGCATACAACTTAGTAATTATCTAACAGTAAATATGTACTCAGAACACTTTGTATATATAGTGGATTGGAGAATATTCCCCCTGAATACTTAAAACATTTTTTTAAATTAACACATGAAAAACTTTTCATGTGTTGAAAATGCACACTAAGAGGGTTTCAATTTTGTTGGGCAACTGTGGTAATAACTATATTTTCCCCATGAAGTATTGACACGGAAAGAGAAAGTCATTGCTTCCTGCAAGACCACCTCATGTCCTGGATTTTCTTAGGAGAGATAAGTCACATGTCACGCAAAATAAAGTGTCATCCTGGTGACTGAAATACTGTAAAAACGATTTAAAAAAACAAGTGTACTGTATGTGGCCTAGAAAACTACCATACATTGCGCAATCTTCCGGGAAATTATAAGCCTTGCCTTCTATAGCATACTTGAGTTCAATAAAAGAAAATGATATGTTTCTAGACAGATTCCTTTTCAGTGCACTGTCTCAAACTTCACTGTGCATAAAAGTCACAAGGGAGTATTTATAATGTCGAAGTTAATTCAGTACTTTTAGGGTGGGGCCCAAGACTCTGGATTGCTGAAGAGTTCTCAGATGATATTGATGCTGCTGGTCTACAAATGCTCTTTGAATAGCAAAGCTTGAGAACATTTACTGGCAGCTGAACCCTGTCAAATGTGTACTCTTTTGGTCAGTAGTATTCTATTAGTCTTGGTGAGGTTTTGTTTTTTGGAAAATATATTGGACAATGCAGCGTACACACTGGAAAAGTGTGCGCTTGAGAACTGGAAGTTGGAATGAGAAACATAAGACTAAGGTTGAATCTTAGAGCCCTAGAAGGACCCACAGTGAAAGCTGTGGATATGAATACTAAATAGCCACAGTTAGTACCCCATCCTTTAAAAAAAAAAAAAAAAAGATTAGATATAACTTAATCTTTATCTCCTTCTATCCTTCTATGACGCATGATATTCTTTTAGTAATCCATGTGTTAGTTTTTTGGGTCTTCCATACTAAGAACAACAGACTGGGTGACATAAACAAAAATATGTTTTTTTCATAATTTTGGAAGTCCAAAAGTATGATGTCAGCAAGGTTGGCTTCTTCTGAGGCCTTTTTCATTGACACAGAGATGGCTGCCTTCTCTGTATACTGCACATGGTGGTCTTCCCTCTTCTTATAAGGACTTGGATTAGGGCCTTATCTAATGACCTCACTTTAATGTAATTATCTCTCAAACACCCTATTTTCAAGTACCTTGACATTCTAGATATTGGGGGTTAAAATTTCAACATATACATTGTGAAGAAACTCAATTTATCCCAGAGCAGTGTGTGTAATTATAGATAACTATAAAAATATATAATTGGTATATAAGTATACAGACTCATTTTTATATGGTTACAGTGAGTTATGCTGACCAAAACTAATTAAACTAACACTACAATATGATTAAAAAGTGACATCAGAGTCACCATGGTTCTCCTGGTCTTGGTGCCTAAATTAAGGAACTAAAAGGGTTGCTTTATCTGATATACCAAAAAAAAAAAAAAAGGAAAGGAAAATGAAAATTGTATGATTTAGGTAACATAGACAATCTTCTTGTGCATCCTCATCCCAAATCTCTGAGTCCCAAATTCACAAAATACTTTATCATCACACTTAGGTTTCCGGAAATAATATATATCAGTTCATGATAATACAAAGATATTATTTGCCTATTTTGCTGTCTTAATATTTTCTCAAATGCTACAAAAGCAAGAGTGATGAAACAGCTGTTAGTAAGCACAAAACAAAGCAGTAGCACCCAATAGAATTAGCGGTCATTAATTACATTCTGTACTGCTACACACTTGCAGTAAAGACATCAGTTTCACTCAAGAATGTTCTTAATGAAGCAGTAAAGATTATTAGTTTTATTTCATCCCAACACTTGACTGCTTGACTTTTTAAATATAAATCACTTTTGTTGTACTGTCACATGCTGGATGTCTAAAAGAAAAAATTGTGCAATTGTTGGAGTTGGAAGCTGAATTATCTGCTTTTTTCATGGAACCCTAGGTTTATCTGATTATTCAGATTTGGGCATTTGGTCAGTAATTTCTCACAAATGAACACAGTGATCCTGATACTTCAAGGAAACAACTGACAGTATTTGTTGACAAGGGTAAAATTTGAGCTTTTAAGCCAACACCAGAATTTTGAGAAATTTATATCTGTTCTAAGAGCTTAACAGTTTCTCAACACAGAAAGACCTTTTTAGTGAGATTAACAAATGCTATTATTTAACAATGTATAATAAACTGTTACAACATTTGGAAATCTGAACAATTCAATAGACCCAACATTTTCCAAATGATGAATAAATTATGCTATAAAATCAAACATGGTAGAATATGCAAAGATAGCCTAATAATTTTACTATACAGAAATTGAAAAGTTCATTGATAAGGTATAGTTTCCACATTACAACTAACCATTAAGAAATGAGCACAGAGGATCCAAGATGGCTGCTCCCAGGTGAACACCTAGCCGCAGCCACACACAACAATTTCAATAAAATACAACTAAAATATAAAACGGACATTGCCCAGAACTACAGGAAGGTTGACTGACTGGAAATTCTACAGCGAGAAGCAAGGAGAAAACCAGAAGGAGGCTCGGAGGAGCTGGAAAAGCCCAAGGTACGGAGACGCGGCGCACGGAGAGGACGGAGCCAGAGAGGAGGGGGAGGCGGAGTGCCTGGCGGTCGTTCCCCAGCGGAAAGGAGATAAAACTTCGACTGTGCTGGGCTCCCGACTGCTCTGAACCCCAGTTCTAGCCCAGACCCCGGGGACCCAGGCTCATCCATAGGGAGCCGGGCTGTAAGGCGGGACTCCGGAGAAGCCGCGAAAGGAGGTCCCGGAGGCGCGCACACTGTGCGCAGAGAAGGGACAGTTGGCTGTGCCGCGGGATTGCGGAAGGAGACTGGGGCTCCAGACTGCTCTGAACGCCACCTCCAACTCCACTTCCAACTGAACTGAACCCCAATACCAGGCTCATTGGGGGAGAGCATAGACTGTTTGGCAGCAGGCGAAAATCAAGGGCACCTTTCTCTCAGAGGTGCTGGCAGTGAGCACTGAAGGACCCGCATAGGGCGGGGCTGACAGAAGCCAAAGCTGCAGGCTCCACCCTGAAACCCCGTCCCATCTGTAACTGCGAAATGCGACAACAAAATAGATCACAAACGAAAGAAATGGAGGACAAAAAGCGTCTGGATATAGAGTTCAAATCTACGCTTATATAAGGTTTTTCAAGAATTTCCTAGAAAAGATGGATAAGACCTATGAGGATATGAAACTAGAATTAATAAGGAGTCAACAAGAAATGATAAGGGATCAACAAGAAATGATAAGGGATCAACAAGAAATAAAGAATACATTGTCTGAAATAAAACATATTTTACAGAGTCCTAAAAACAAAAGGGAAGATCGCAAGAATCAAGTCAAAGATTTGGAACATAAAGAGCCAGAAGACACTCCTCCACAGAAGCTAGAAGGCAAGAGAATCCAGAAAATTGAAAATAATGTAAGAAACCTCTGGGACAACTTCAAGCGAACCAACATCAGAATTATGGGGGTCCCAGAAGATGAGAGAGAGCAAGATATCAAAAACATACTGAAAGAAATAGTGACAGAAAACTTCCCCCACCTGGTGAAAGAATTAGACTTACAAGTCCAGGAAGCGCACAGAACTCCAAACAAAAGGAATCCAAAGAGGACCACACCAAGACATCTCATAATTAAAATTCCAAGAGCAAAAGACAAAGAGAGAATATTAAAAGAAGCAAGAGCAAAGAAGGTAGTTACCTATAAAGGAGCACCTATACGATTGTCAGCTGACTTCTCAACAGAAACCATGCAGGCCAGAAGGGAATGGCAAGAAATATTCAAGGTGATGAATAGTAAGAACCTACAGCCAAAGATAATCTATCCAGCAAAGCTATCACTCAGAATCGAAGGTCAGATAAAGAGCTTCACTTTTAAAAAAAATCTAAAGGAGTTCATCACCACCAAACCAGAATTATATGAATTGCTGAAGGGGGTTCTTTCAGAAGAGAAAGTAAATAAAGATAAAAATTATGAACAACAAATACGTAACTATCAACAAGTGAATCTAAAAACCAAGGAAATTTTTAAAAAAAATCTGATGAACAATAGTAACTGTTGAATATAATAGAATCAGAGGTATGGAAGGGGAGTAAACTGAGGATTCTTGGGGAAAAGGGGAGAGGGGGGTGTGGGAAGAGACTGAACATAAACTGTGCACCTATGGATGAGGACAATGGGGAGTGGGGAAAGGGCAGAGGGTGGGGTGGGAACCTGGTGGAGGAGAGCAATGGTGGGGGGGGGAAAAAGGAACATTTGTAATAATATGAACAATAAAAACTTATTAAAAAAAAAGAAATAAATGAGCACATGTAGTGTGAGGTAGTGTAAAAAAATATATCTAAACTTTTCTAATTTTATATCTCTGTAATGCTAGATTTATTTTGTTTTACTGAAACCAAAACAACACATTATAACCAACTTAGTGCAGAATCATATAAGTTAATTCAGCTGTCTTCTATTAAATGGAATATTAAATAATTTCAAAAAATATATAAATTAATGCCACTCTACTCATTTGTTTTTTATTTGAAAAAAATACAGTTATTTTTATAAGAATGGTGTTTATATTAGTATGTAATACATTAATTATTGCTATTATTAAATGACAATAAATAATTCAATATTTCTAAATTAATTTCTAATACAGTAAACATCAATGACTATAACCCACACAAACAAAACTCTTTGCCATCTTTTATAATTTTTAAGTATAAGTTTCCTAAGACCAAAAACTTTGAAAACCAGTTCTCTAGTCATACACTTTTATCCTGGCTGGGAATTCTGCACAAATCCCTATGCAGTCATCCACCATCTTCTGCTGTGAGCTAGAACTTCAAAGAGTCCCTTTTACTTTTTTCCCCAAAAACAAGATAGAGCTTGTTCTTTTCTTTCCCCGAGATTAACCTAAACATGCTTGTCTTTGCAGAGCTGGCAGGAGGCTCAAAGTAAAAAAGCTCATTCAGTTTAAATCTTTCTCCAACAGAAGGAAGAAAAGATAGTTTAGAATCATTCCTGAGATCATTCTTCCTCCCTAGGCCTGCTCAGCCTCCAAGGCAGGTGTGTCCTCAGCAGAAAGCTCTCAGGGAAGCACCAGAGGAGTCCTGTGGTGAAGGGAGAGTTGTTCTCTACTGGCTCTGACTTCACTACTATCATCATCACCTTCTACCACATCCACTGGTACCATACCCATAGCTGTCACTATGTCTTATACTGTATATGACAGACACTGTGACTGTGCTAAATACTATAAGCATTACCTCATTTAATCTTCACCAAAATCTCAGGAGCCAGGTACTATGTTATTTCCACTTTACAGATGGGAAGTTGAAGATGAGAGGTTAAGTAAATAACTCCAGGACTAAGATAATAAGTGGGTTGATTTAGAATTTTATTAAATCAGAGCCAACCATTCAACAGAAAAGATCTTCTGCTTCCTATCCAGTTTATTTTTAGGGAGAATAATGAATATCATTCTGAGGTGCCTCTCTGCCATTTTGTTTTTGTCAAAGTCCAATTTTCCTGTGAGATGGAATAGGAAAAGGGGCTGATTTCAAAATCAATGTTTATAACTTTGAGAATTCATTCTGGGAGACTTCTTGTTAAAATACAAGATGCTTTATTTTATTTTTTTTAATTTTTTTAATATATATTTTATTGATTTTTGTACAGAGAGGAAGGGAGAGAGAAAGAGAGCTAGAAACATCGATGAGAGTCATCGATCAGCTGCCTCTTGCACACCCCCCACTGGGGATATGCCCGCAACCAAGGTGCATGCCCCTGACCGGAATCGAACCCGGGTCCCTTCAGTCCCCAAGCCGACGCTCCATCCATTGAGCCAAACCGGTTTCAGCCAAGATGCTTTATTTTAAATAATTTTATAAAGCTTTGTTTTGCTTGTTTACATCCATTACTATAAATAAAACCCATTGTCTTATATGCCTTTAACTTGCTAATCAAAAACAGCAGAAAATTGTATCTGATAAGATATTTTTCCCCCAACACAAAACTTACCGAGGTCTTCATCATGTGGAGTCCTGTATGAGTGATTCTAGGTTACATAATGGAAAATGCCTTCAACTACCATTTCTCAAGCAGTAAAGAAATGTTACAAATGATCATTTCTTATGTCAACCCTCTATAAAAGCTTAGAGCATAACATTAAATCATATATCCATGAAAGTATTTCTATAAGGTACTCAGCTATTATCGCTCAGGTATGGTATTTTGGCTGACCTAACTTGATAGATCAAGACTCAGTTTAGAAATCTTAGAGAAATAAATAGTTAATATGTTCTTAGGCTCCATTATTCTAGCTCAACAAAGCTGATGGCAAGTATTGGCTCACAGTCAATGCTTCATTAGACTTCTTGACATTGCCTACAGAAGTGATATTGTGTTTTGTTTATTAAAAGAAATATTATGCTTTAGATTCTGAACATTCAGGCAGTCAGAAAATCTGTTTTAAAAATTTAGAAGCCTGTCATATTCTAAGCATGAGGAATATCCTAAATTATACCTAGGTAAGTCTCAGACATGCATTTGGGTTTAGTCTCCTTTATTTTTCCTCTCAGAGGGATAGAGACCAAATCTATGTAAATCCCCCTTACAGACAAGCAAGAGCTCTGGACCCTGAGCCTGAGTGTGGGTGAGTCTGGCTTTGACACGGCTGGCTATGGATCTTAAGATGGCATGATAGACAGTGGCCAGAGTAAAACAAAGAGCCATTGGGTTTCCATCAGAGGGAACTCAGCAGAGAAGCAGAACCCTGTGAAAAGTCAGTAAAAGAGAAGGCAAAGTTACCAGCATTGAAAATGGACTTCTGAACTTTAAGTAGGAAATGCTGGAGTCAATGTTCATTTCCTAGTGTCTCCAGGGCCCAGTGTAGCTGAAAAAAACACACAAAACTATAGTTATGACAAGATTGCTTAAACAAAATTTGATCAATATCTGGAAGAAGTGTTCAATTGAGACTATAACCGCCACCATATCTATCAAGTTGTTGTTGTTTCTAGGAAATATTGAAATGACAGTTCATTCCTGAATAAAATATTATTAGATAGGTTATGTTAAAAATTATAAATTTCAGATATATTTTATTTGAACTACTATTAGATTTAAACTGGTGGCTAAGGATTTCCATTAATTTAATTAAAATTTAAAAAGAATAATTTAATTTTAAAAGGATTTTAACCTTATGTATATACAAGGCACCTATATATGACTTCATTTTAATTCCATTTTAGGTGTTGACTCTCTAACTTTGCAATTATTTTCAATATATTTTATATATTTTTTCATTTTCCTAAAAATCTGAATCAAGAAATGGAGTGGGGATGTGCAATTTAAGCACATAGCAGGCAAAATTAACTTATCAACAGTTATTTCTAAAGAACTACTGAGAGAATTTGTCATAATTCTTCAAACTGAGAATGTTAGTTGAAAAACTAAAGCCACCATTTCTCTATCCTAATCTTTTTTGGTCCTTTGGTCAAACACAGTGACAACAATATGGAGAACAAGTTCAAGATATGGAGTTTGTGATCACTTTCAACTTTGACTAAAATATCCATTTCTAGAAGTGAAGCCCCCCTTCCCCCAAAAAAATAATTACAGACTAAAGAATCTCAGAGGGAGACAGGGCTGGCAGAAGTGGGAAGAGATTAACTGGGACCTTATATGCAAATATGGACACAGACAAGAGTGTGATGAAGGCCTGGGACAGGTGGGTCTGGGGTGGAGGGGGTCAATGGGAAAAAAGGGGAGACACCTTTAATACTTTTAACAATAAAGATAAATTTTAAAACATAAAAATAAAGTAAACCTGTAAAAAAAAAAAAAAAAAAAGGAATAAGGCATTAGGCTTCTAGTTGGATTGAATCTTTTAGATTTATCCCACAGACCATGTGTATTGGAGAGATACAATTTTCAGTGCAAACTAGTAATTCATCATCTGACTCCCAACTGTACTTGCCAATATCACTTTCCTCACTTCAGTGTTTCAATTTCACTGGGTTTCTGCCTTCTCTGTGCAATCATGTGCTCAAGCAGGGTGATTTTATCCAGAACTGCAATCCCTGCTAGCAATTCCTCATGAGCAAGCCAAGAACTATAACATGGTCTCCATTAAAATTCCTCCTGTAGTTAACAAAACCCTCAAAATGAACTTTGGAAGATCTAGAAAAGAATGCACAAATCAAGTCAGTATAATCAATAGTGTTCCTTTACTCCTTCACTGTCCCTAATCCTGTAAACTACCTTCCTGCTTTTATATATCTGTGTGCATCACTGAGTCATAAACTTTTTTCTTAACTTGTAGTAAGACAAGGGGCAAAAAAAGGCTGAGTCATTATACATTATAGTCAATGTATTTATTCACTAATCCTTTTGTATTTCTCAAAAATATTTTTTAAGTTGCTAAACTTTTAGCTCTCTCATTTCTAACCACTCCTTTTTCATAGAAACTACCCAAACACTTACTGAAGCCTTTGGGAACTCTTATTCTTACCAAAGCAAGGCCCTGAAGTTGCTTCAGTTTGAAGAAAAGGAGAAGTGGGTGACTCAGTTGACATACCTCTCTCATCACATAGTTGACAGTTGGAAAGATCTTACTTAAGTGAAAACATGATGGTAGATACTTTTGCTGAGGAATTCCTTGATGAGCTATGGTGGGTCTTTCAAGGAGAGAAACATGAGGGTGCCTAGGAAGCTAAAGCTGTAGTTCCCTACATAATAAAATGAGAGGAACTGTAAGATGAGGAGAGGAGAGAAAAAAAAGACAAAGGGGAAAGGTAACCCAATCAGCAGTCTTCTTGCTACCTATCAAAGCTTTCCAACACAGCCATGCTCAGTCTAGAACACATGTGTCAAACACAAGGCCCGCGGGCCAAATCCAGCCCGCCAGGCCTTGCAATGTGGCCCGCACCGCGCTGTCATCACTGCACTCCGCTGTCAGTTTATGACATTGTCAGTTTATGACTGTTCAGTAAACCATTCGGCCCGCAATTTAGGCTGGATTTTAGATTTTGGCCCCTTCTCTGATTGAGTTCGACACCCCTAGTCTAGAAGAAAACTTCAGGGATATAGATTCTGAATTGCCACTCTTTGTTGTAACTTAAAGAAAAACACAAGAAAGAGAGCAATAGCAATAGCACCATAGCCTCTGTTACCAAGGCTAAAAGTCTAATGTTTTAGGGACTGAATTCTAAGTATTTTTAAGTAAAGAAAATAAAATAAGGTAATAACAGTGAACATATCAACTTGAATCAAACTGAAATAGATAGCATAGGATCCAGCAGGAAGAACATAGATTGAGAAAGTTAGGGGACTAAAAAAATACAATAAGAGATAACAGAGCTGGACAGAAACACGACTAGATTCACTAAGTAATCAAGAAATGATTTTGTTTAGAAAGGCAGTGCAACATAATAAACTGAACACAATGTTTGTCTTAGACCAAAAACATGCCTGGGATCAAGGTCTGACTGGAGCAAACCAATGGTGTGAACTTTGGCAAAGTTCTTACACCCCTTGAGCTTCAATTTATTGATAAAAAAGTAATATTTAAAAAAGACTTGGAGCATATTATGAAATTATTACATCATTAAATATTTGAACTAATAACCAGACATCTGTAGATACATTTTATTTTGTACAAATCTGTATTTATAATCTGCTTCATATATTTCCACTTATATTAACACTCCAGTTTTATATAACTAATTGCAATGTATTTATTGACTAATCCTTTTGATGCCATTATACAATTCTGGGATAAAGAACAACTTCAGCTTCTCCTAAGGAAAAGTAGCTAATTGTGCTGGACTCAACCAGTATCTCTTTAGCCTGATGTCCTAAGTGGGGAGATGAATCCCTTATATTTTATTTCACCATAGTGATTTGGACTTGCAGAAATGAAAATTAAAACATTTTATATGTTCCTGACATATAGTAAGTCTTAATAAATTATATCATTTTTAATGCCACATAAGTCCCTTGAACAATGTTTCTGTTGAAATTGAACATAACATTTACCAACATATTTCATACATTTACAAATCTGCCCTATAGATCTTATATTGTATGCATCTTTAATACAGGTTTTACCTGCATTAGTTATCTGATAAGTTCTGGCACACTCTTTACAATAGAGTCTTGTGCAATAATAGAATATTAAGTGCAGAGTTAGTGTTGAAATAAACCGATACTAAACCATTTCATTTTAAATAAAATTATTTCAGTTGCACATATATTTTTCAATCTATCTTGCCCTCCAGCATCCGTCACAACTCCCCAACCCTGACTGCCAATATAGTTTATTATATTTGATTAAAACCCTTTATTTGCATTAACAGTTTTTGTTTGTTTGTTTGGGGTTTTTTTTGGTTTTTTTTTTTGGCTTGAGATTCTGTAATCATTGAAAAATGCTAATGTTATGTAGACCAGCCAAAACACTTTTGCTCATAAATATTGGATGTGCTAGTGTTTTGCATGTTTTATACTTTTGAATTTTAACATCTAACTGAGCACAGTACTATTTACTCTTAGTACTCAATGAACTATAAATAGAAATGTAAACGTAATATAATGCTTATTATATATATATATGTATATATATATGTATATATATATGTATATATTTAGTTTATAGGTATAACATTGGTTTAACAAAACCACACAGGTTTCAAGTATACAACTCAACAAACATCATCTACATACTTCCTGGTGCACCCATAGCCCAAAGTAAAGTCTCTTTCTGTCCCCATTTAGCCCCCCTTTGCTCACCCTCACCTCCCCCTCACCCCCTCTTTTTCCTCTCACTATTGCCATACTGCTGTCTGTATCTATGTATTTTATATGTTTTTCAATTATTAAATCTTAACAATTAAAAATGTATATATACATCTCATGCTTAAGATAGAGGAGCATGACTTGAAAATAAAATCTACTGACATTCAGTTTGCCAAAAAATTTTGCAAAGGATAACATCATTTACCATCCACTCAGTCATTATTTTCTGAAGTGATTATTTTCATATTGATAAAACTCCTATATTAGGTCTACAACTTGCTCTCATTCATTATCTACAATGTCCCTAGACCAGTAGTATGACAGCAAGAAAAAAATCAGAGACGTTGTGACATTCCTAAATACTTGTACAAAGTTCTGTATATGCCAAGTGACTTATAATATTTTATATGTCTTCTAAACATCCTAATATAAAGCCCACATTTCAAAGAAAAACCAATGGAAGGCCATGTTCTTTTAAACAGAATAATACGTGGTAATTACAACAAAGTAAACATTTCACACATGCAGATTATGTTTTCAATTTAACTGTAACAAATATGATATAGATACATAAATACAAAGTAGATACTCATTTCATTCATGTATCCTATTTTCCCAAACTATTCTCAATCTGAATGCACATATATTTTCCTGTGATTTGCAACTCCTCCTGGTCTCATAGCAGTACAGAACAGTAATGTTTCCTGATTCTTCCCATAAGAAAAACCTCAGAAGGTATAAGTGGCTACTCAAACAAGACTTGGGAAATGAGACCTTGAGACATTGGAGCGCTACCTGGAGTCCACCACCAGACGCAGAATGGCACTATCATAGCTCTGGAGTCAGTAGCTTCAGTTTACATAGAAAGAGTTTGCTCAAGCTTGTTTTATTCTCAGTTCTTTCAAATCCCCAGGAGAAATAAGGAGAGTATTCCATTACTGAGCATTGATTGGCAGGGTGCATAATGAAGTAGACAAGAATAAGAAGTGAAGGTGGCTGCATATAGTTCTTCGTTCTGGCACTTACTATGTGCCTATTGACAGCTGATTTAACTTCTCTGAACCTCTGTTTCTTCCAGTGTATAAGCTGGAAAAACTACCTAATTAGGTTTGATGAATAAATAAGAAAATATTATACAGTACAGCTGATACTAAAGTTTCAGTAAGTATTACCAATTATAGTGTTTACAATTATAATGCTATTAGGATATTCACATTAGTATAAATAATGAACCTGGGCTTTAAACTGTGCTTCATCAATTTGGGAGCCTTAGTCTTTAAACCTTAAAACTTTCATCCACTTATTCATTGTATTCAGGTTTTTGAGTCACCCACTTTATTAAGGATTTTATTGAGTACTGGTGTGATGATAAAAAGCAAAATACTTCTGTAGAATGCAATGGAAAATCACACTCTAAAGTCAAAGATTATTGAAACTTAGATCTGTCTTTTAGCATGGTTAAACATTCTAAGCCTTAATTTTCTATTCTTTAGGACTGGAATAATAATAACAATTGAAGAATAAATGAGATAATGTACTTATTTAGTGTACAATAAACATAAAGTTAATATTATAGGACAAATGGATATATGAAAATATGGAGATAGAGGTAGAGAGAAAAATATTAAGTGTGTGGCACAAACTATAGGATTTAAGAGAAACAGAGACCATAGAGGCTAAAATCAATATCACTGCAAGATTTTAAAACCAGAATAGAACTTGTCACAAGCAAAGATGGGGTCATAATATACAAGCAAATTACAATCTGAGACCAGATAGACCATCTTGAATTACGACCTTGAGAAGAGTGGATTCAAAGATGGATTATTGAAATATATAACCATTGGAATAATATGATTTATTCACCATTCTCAGGTAATCATTTTTACATTAATGTGTTGTACAAAGTAACCATGCAAAGATGTCTTGTGAATATATGGAGGTTAGTGAAAAAAAGGAGAACCAAACAGTTACATAGCAGTAGCAGTTGTTACTGTGGTGAAGTGATAAGAATCAGACAAAGGTGATAGGAGATATTTCAAAGATTAGCTCAATGGCCTTTTATCTTTTTATTTATTTATTTATTTATTTGTTTGTTTGTTTGTTTATTTATTTATTTGCTTGCTTGCTTGCTTGTTTTACAAAATAAAGTATATTCGAGGAGAACAGAAGAATTCTTAAGGGCTACAAATCTGATTGGAGATTGGTGACAAAGATAGAAATGAAGAGAACAATGTTGATGAGGATGTAAGCTTTAAGCATGCTTCTACTGATGTAATGCTAAAACATTCAACTGGAACTAGATGATAAGACATGAATTTAGGGCTGATGGTATGGATTGGAGATACTTAAACATGTGTCAGCCATAGTCAATTTAAAGGCATTAATTTAAAGAAAGATCACTAGGGAGTCAGGCAGCAGCTGTCTCATAAATACACAGGGGAAAAAAGAAGAAAACTGAATCCAAGAGTTAGGTCTTGTTAATACCCTTAGATAAAGAATGGGGAATGATAAAGAGCCACAAAAAGACCATAAGGATTTATTCAAACAAAGCTGTAGAAATAAAAGAGGCAAATATGAGTTATACTGAAAGTAAAGGAGACAATGTTTCCCTAAGAGAATATTCTAAAGAAACATCAAAGGGGTTTAAAATGAAAAAAGGAAATATTTTTAGAATTGGCAAGAAGGAAACCACAACATAGTTTTAAGTGTCAGTAGATGACTGAAAACTGAAGTTCAATTTAAAGAAGTTAAGGTGGGAAGAGGTATGATCATTGTTTCTGAGAGAAGTGACTTCTACAGAGAAGCTCTTTTGCAAATCTCTCATGAAAGCTAAGAATTAAAATTCGGGCACACCACTCAGACTACATTCCTTGTGCATGGATAACACATGTCTCTGTTCCTCCAAAGACTCTAACACTACTTCCTGCACTAATGCGTATAATCTACCTACAAGTTCCTGAAATTCGGTTTTTAATAGGCTGCAGATAGTGGAGAAGATATTAACTGGAGGTGATTTACTCAGGTTTATCCTCCAGGGGTTACTAGTCAGCCAGGATTAACTTTTTTAACCTCTTGCTCTGGGTTCTATTTAATCCACTTACTGATGCAACCTCTAACCCCTTTAGGGTTAAGAATGTAAACAGGTGATAATATTAAGCAGGTGATAATATTTCCACTTTCCTGATTAAAAAAAAAAAAAAAAGCTGTTACAATAATTCAATAGAGCAATATTTGATAGGGAACAATAATTGGAAAAAAAATATCAGGCTGTCTGCTTGAAAAAGAAAATAATAATTCTACTCTCACAACTAAATCTTTAAAGTTTTCTTTCCCAGGCAGTTTGGTCTCTTGGAAGATACACCTTTCGATTGTTCATTTTCCCTTTACTCCTTCCTTTGGGGGTCTGCTTTTTCTCCACCTCGAGGCTGGCTGTCTCATCTTGACACAGTTGCTGGTTCACTGGTGAAAAATAGCCCACTGGAATAGACATGCTCTTATAGCCTAAAAAAAAAAAAATACAAATTTTCAACAAAATAGCTATGGGTGTTATAAAACTTTTTATAAGTCTTCGTTTTAAAAGTCATTGTCTGCTCTACCCGAGACTTGAAAACACATGTACATGAAACTGGTGACGTGACAAGCATTTCCCCCCTGTAATAATTAGGTCAACATTCTGCTTTTAAAGGCAGTAGGTTCTTTAGCTCCATAAGTCATGCTGATACCATTAATAACATGGATATTAGTAAAGGGAAGACTAGATAACATAGGTATGCCATTTGTACAGCTTTTCCAGGAGGTTACAATTTAACATTCTCCAAGTCTATTCCCTGCAGATCAGTGGAGAAAAGGACTGGGCAAAGGCAGTGTAGATGCATGCCCAACAAGGTCTAGGTGACATGGAAAGATGCTTGCCTGTCAGTCACACCTGGGAGCGAATCAGTGACCAGAACAGGCATGGCCACCGCAAAGGCACTTAACTCCTTGCTCTCTTGCTGCTCATGCCTGTCTCCTGGCTTGTGGGATCCACAGATTCTGTATTCTCCCACGTGGCCCACAGCCATGTGGACTCCACACTATGGATTAAAGGACTTTAGTCTGAGTCTACAACGGACCCCTCTCTACCATGGAACAGAAGCTCTGGACATTGGCCCTGTTTTAGCGCTACTGAGCCCCCAGCTGCATATTTTTCAGGAATGACTTTGCAAACCGAGAAATGTAACTTCACAAAAATAAGAACCACTCATTCTCCCCTGGGGGCCTCTGGGAATTCTTACTCCAGTGGCACCCCAAGAACCCCACTCCCACTAACAGTGGAGGAATTCCACCCGTCCACTCCACCCTCTGGCAACAATGCCAGGCTCCATTGTCCATTGCTTATTGAGCTGCAGGAACTAGTTTTCACTTCCAAGTCCTGACCAAGCAAATGTCGTGAGCTCCTATTTCATTCACTAGTTTTCTATTATGCTTGATTTTTCCAGTCTTTGAGTTTAGAAATTACAGTAATATTCCAAGGGTCCAAGACAGTGTTTGTCACTCCTGAATGATCACAAAGCTGCCTCTAAGATTAATTTTCTGAGATGACTATTAATTTACTTTTCTATAAATCACTTACTGTTAATAGCTTTCAAAATTCATATTTTAAAAACAATGGGGTCCTTTGAAACTATGGTAAGATACCTGGGACATAAACGGAAATAATTATGAAATGTTTTCTCTCTCTAAAGTTTTTTTTCAGACTCCTTAGCATTATTACACAGATGCTGAGAAGCGTGGATGACATTTCATTTACAAGCTGTCACTAATCCTGTAAGTGAGATATACTATAGTGTGTTCACCAGAGAAGTAACTCATCAGTGGTATCATATGCTATTTTGAAATGTTTTTCCTGTAATGATGGCATTGGGAAATTTGAAATAAATACAAAGAATTAAAGAAAAAAATGATCTACCTACATTTTTTAATGAAAGAGATTATTGAAATAATTATAATGTTACTTCCTAAACAATTTAAATGACTAAAATTATGACAACCATGAAATTTTCAGACACATTGATAGATATGCTGAATACTTCCCTTAGAATTGTTTGCAATTAATACAAATACCTTCTAATGAGGTAATATATACTTATATTCTTTGCTACTTACTACATTATGATTATAATATATGCCCTTTTTTATAATATCTAGACATAAATATGTTGAAACATGATAAATCCTTAAGAAATATGGAAATTTTACTAAATGGTACTGTCTTTAATAAATATCTAAAATAGTCTAGGAAAACTGGGTATATTTCTGTAGAAAAATTAAAGAAGCTTACCCTACCCACTGATTTTACTAGAGTCCTGTTTTTAAAAGAGCAATTGACTGAATGGTTCTTTAAAGTCCTATTTTGTGCCCTGATTCCTGTGAATATGAATACAAGAACAGGGGTTCATATAAGTGAGTAGATATAACTTCACTAATTTATTCTGATTAATCAAGGTTGAGTATCATCAATGTACAAAGAATCTTAATGAGAAAATATATGGGTAATCTTCATACATTGTCTTGTTTAGAATAAATAGTGGTTTATAACACAGTGACTCATCAAAAGAAAATTAGAAAACAGGCAGTAATCCCAAGAGATACAGGTTATTGGCAACATCACTTGCCCATTTTTATTCTGGATTTCCTAAGTCGTGGTGTCTGTAACACCAAATGCTATCCCTGCTACCATTTTTTTTTTTTTTTTTACCATGGTTATAACCTATTTCCAGTTTTGTAATGTTCTAGGCATTTATACACCATCTCTTATTTTAATGCCTTCATATATTTCTCCTCTATGAGACCAAGATGGTAGGCCAGTTTGGGATGGATCCTTTCACTGCCTTTCCTTCTAATGCCTCAACTCTTACTTTCTTGCTTTGAAAATAAAACATGTAGAAGAAAGTTGCTTTTTGTGTCCTGTTACATCATCAACTACCACAATCTTGCAAGTTTATGTCCTGCTTTTGCAAAAACACATGAACCAGAGGCTTCAATTAGCACAAGGGGAGGCAGCTTGTTATTGCAGGTATCCCTATTCATCTCATCACAATACCCTCTTGATACCTTTTTTGTCATAAAAATTCAGTGATTTTTTTCTTTTTAGTTTTTTCCAAAAAAAAACTCATTTAAAATTTCCAATGATATCTGGCTTATCTTTCTTAGCTTCTTCTTACTACATGTACTTAGTCACTTATTCAAGTCTGTATCTGCTCATTATCCAGTCTAGCATGTCCTAGATATCAAATAAAAAACAATTGAAATTTAGTTTTAAGTAATTATGTGTTGCAGTAATGAGTCAACTTCTGCTTAAAATTAATTTTTTCCTTGGAGAGAATTATAGCAGTATATTTAGCCCACCAGTGAGTTATAGTAATATGTTAGTGCATACTTAGTATTTTTAAGTATATTTTATTGATTTTTTACAGAGACGAAGGGAGAGGGATAGAGAGCCAGAAACATCGATGAGAGAGAAACATAGACCAGCTGCCACCTCCTGCACACTCCCCACTGGGCAAACAAGATGCATGCCCCTGACTGGAATCAAACCTGGGACCCTTCAGTCTGCAGGCTGACAACTCTCTAGCCACTGAGCTAAACTGGTTAGGGCCATGCTTAGTATTTTGATGCACTTTGACATGGTATTGCAACCTGCAAAGTTCAGTTACAAATAAATTCATTACCACTACCCTTATCTCAACTATTTTATAGTATCTCTCCTTGAAATATAATAGAGAATATTTTCCTGATCTTTATCGTGTAACATGTTCAGTCAAAAAGTGAAGAAGAAGAAAACAATAGCAAACTAAAAGAAATATAAATTTTAATAGAAGTCATACACTAAGTATTTAAAAGAGCAGTACATAAGACCCTACAATAGTATATGTATTTGGATGGGAGGTACTGTCAACCAATATTTTAAAGTGGAAGATGTTTGAGTATGTACTTTAGAAGTAGGGTATATTTCTCTATAAATGGTAATCTATCTATATGTATAAAAGCCTGTGCAACTGTTATGACCAAACTACTGGAATGGGAATGAGTGAAACGACCAGAGTGACTGGTCGACCAGTCACTATAACATGCACTGACCACCAGGGGGCAGATGCTCAATGCAGGACTCCCCGCTAAGTGGTCACTGCACTCCCACTGCCAACCTCCCCTGGCCTCTTCCCTCCACTGGCCAACCTCCCACCTCCTGAGGTGCCTTTTGCCACCCCCCAGTCAGATGGCTCCCCTGATTGGCCCCGATGAGGGGGAGGCAGCTGGCCAACCTCCTATAACCCCTCCCTGCCTTGGATGGCCAACCTCTTGTGGTCCCTCCCCTGGTTGACTGGCCCCTGATAGGCCTCAGTAGCTGGCCAGGCCAAGGTACCCCACATGTGCATGAATTTGTGCACCAGGCCTCTAATTTTGATATAAAAGCAAACACTTGTGCATAGGCATTAGTTTCCCTTTAAGAGTACTGGGCATTTCATACATTTTAATTACATAAGGTAAAGAGACTAGTTATATACCAATACAAATTTTAATAATATTAATGGGTATCACAATAGAAATTAATTTTTTAGTTATAATAGTTCAGTATGTGATTTTCACAGCTACCTGCTAACACCTTTACTGGCCCACAGAACCTTAATACATATTTTTAATCCATTCATTAATTGATTAATTAATTAAAGTGCCTTAACATGATCCTAGCATTGCTTGGAGCCTGATAATCTTTGAGGTCCTGCATCCGGCTATATGAAAATTGTCCATTTTAATCTAGTGCTATGTTGAGCAACTCAGATGTGTGGGAATATGATCTTGTATGAAGGTTTGGAGCTAGAGCAAGACAAGCAAGGATTTTACTTAGGGTACAAAATTTCAGTGGTTGTAATAAATTAAGTAATCAAGAAAAGGTACGTTTTAATGCAATAATTAAAACTCAAATTAATTATATATATATATATATATATATATATATATATATATATATATATATATAACAAAAAAAATCAAAATGTTAAATGATGGCTGCTCTCACTGTGTGGATCAGATGAAGTGCTGCCTTAGGGGGCCAGGGAATGATCCAGGAGTACAGAGAGGTAACATCTAATGAGTCATATTTTAACCAGGGAAAGACAAGAAACAGGAAGGAGGATGCAAACACACTGCCAATCCTTCCTCCCACTGGACTGTCCCAGGGTGGAGTGTTTCAATAGGGCTGCTCTGGAAGACACCTCACGTTTGTGAGCAACCAGCTGCTTTGTCTTGTGCAGCTGTTACCAGGTCACAACAAGAGCCTTGTATTTTCTCTTTCTCCTTCCTTGTCCCACTTCCTTTTCACACACTCTTTCTGCCCTGAAATTTCATTTTTCAATAAAGAATAGCATATAAGAGATTCTGTTTCTTAGGGAACCCCAGCTAAAGCTAAAGGTGCAGATGCTCTCCCTGCCCTCAGCAATTGGGATAGCATTGGAGGCATGCTGTCCTCAGGCTTTATTGCCTTGAAAATAAAACACGTAGAAGAAAGTTGCCTCTGTGTCTTGTTATATCATCAACTACAACAATGAAAGTGTGGCAGATGAATTCCACAGAAAAGTTCAGCGTGGTGCAGTGAGTGCTCTGTGAGCTCTTATGAAGAAGAACTAGGCAGTCGGTGGGATCAGTGAGTTTTGAAGAATAGAAAAGAGTTTATAGACAAAGAACTAGCCTGTTTTATATATTGCTAGTAGTGAAGAGTGAAAGTAAACAAAAGCATAGAGAGGTGTTGGCAGAAAAAGAAGAGCTTATATCTTCACACACTACAAGGTGCTTGATTGAAATACCTTTCTAACAACTTCATTCTCATTAGATCTGAAATGAGGATTAAAATTATGTCTACCCCATAGTATTATCCAGTGGATTAAATGAGGTACACATGAAAATGCACTGAGAAAAGTGTCTGGCAAAGAGCAAAACTGCCCTCCCCCCACTCCCTTGAGTGCTTTATACACTTTTAAAATTCTATTTTCCAAGAAATACACTGGAATTGCACCTTCATTGAATCGTTTCCATCTTTGGACAAATTGTATTGCATCTTAATAATTTGAACTATTTTAATATGCATTTCCATTTAAAACTGACTAGTAAACATATGTTGAACTGCCTAGAAAATGGATTTTCAAAAATGAACTAGTGACTTAATTTAATAATGTGTGGAAAGTCATCTAGCTACCAAATCTCAAACTTGACATAAATAATTTTTTTGACATTTGTGTTTTTCTACTTTTACTTTTTTTATTAAAAAATCCATATTTGTGCTTTATAGAACACTGAACAAAAATTACTAATGCTACAACTCTGTGCTGTCTTCTTTCAATAATCATTTTTCTAAAATAATTTTTACCACAGGCCTTTTCTATTTGCTTTGTAAAAGGCAGAGGTGCCAAAGAAATTGTACTTTTTTAACCTATAATTTTTCTGGTTAAAAATACCTTTAATAAGTTAATATATACACCTATTCTTTTTTTACTGCACTAAAGTGCATCACAATAACACAAGTTCTAAAATGGCTTTACGTTGGCTAAATAACTTGTGTTTGTATTTATTTAATGAATATTAATTGCTAGGCTCAAGGAGAGCTTTTATTTTTAAGTGTACATTCCTCTACATCAATTAACTTCTAATAATTTGAAATATGGAAACCTATTTAGGAAATTTAAATAAAAAGCAGTGTGTGATATAAATGTTATAAAATAATTTATGCTTCAAGGATTTAAAGTAAGAAAGAACTATGGAATGAAGTGAAAGAAGGTGATACAGATATGTGAGTAGCATAACCATAGTTGAAAACACGTTCTAGCTGCAAATTAAGAATCCACATAATGTCACCTGATTATTGTCTAAAGTAGGGAAAGGTCCTGGAATATTAATAATAGGTTGATACTATCCTATATAATAAAACTCTCTAATATGCAAATCAACCAAACTTTGGAAAGGAATGATTGAACAACCAGTTGCTATGATGTGCACTGACCACCAGGGGGCAGATGCTCAATGCAGGAGCTGCCCCTCACCTGTGTTGAGCATCTGCCTCTCTTACCCCCAAGAGGTAGCCCCGTCCACCTGTTGCCCCACTGATGGCCCTGATCACCAGCCAGACCTAGGGACCCTACCTATATATTGGGAACAGCCTCTTAAATTTAAAAATTAAAACCTGCCAAGGCTACTCTAACACTGAGAAAACAGTATGATGTAGCAATGACATGCATGGGCTCTGGCTTGCACATTTTGTGATCAGGCCTGATTCTGACACTTATAACTGTGTGACAAAGCCAATTACTTAACTTACAAAACTGCTTCTGTTTTTCCACCCATAAAATAGGGAAAATGCTACCACTGCCTCCTAAGGATCATGTTATGTGCTACTTTTTATAATCAGGGGTAAAAAATGTAGCTGCCCATACAATAGCCAGATGCCTTTTGCCTGTATAAAAAGTATGGTCACTGGTGCGTGCAGTGTCCTGGATGCGAGAGGGATGTCCAAATGCTGGTTTAGGCCGACATCCCTCAAGGGTTCCTGGATTGTGAGAGGACCTCCATGCCTCCTCCCCCCATAAGAATTTTGAGCGCCGGGCCACTAGTTTTTATATACATTTACAGTTTAGTCTCAAATACACTGGAAATGTGTCAATGCATTGGTAATGGTATTAAGCACATTACTATAAAATGAATATTTGAGTAACCTATGGTCTGTATATATTTTACCAGTAGGTATTTGAAATTACAGGAAACCATGTAGCAGGCATTTAAATAAGAGTGGAGTTAGAGGATGATAAATTAATTTTAAAATTATATAACTTGGGGTTCTAAGTGTATCTTTATCCTTTTCTTTCCCTTCTCCTTTTGAATATTTTTTCATCACATTAATATAAGAAGCACAAGAACAGTAAACAATCTATAATAACACTAATACATAGATCTTTTGAGCAAACTCGTACTAATCTTTGCTTCATTTCTTCATACTTGAAGAAACAGCAATAAATCTTGCAGATGTTTTTCTCTAATATCCACCTCTCCATCAGTAATTACAAGCAATGTCTAAAAACCAGTTTCCATGTTTACTCTCATGTTATAATATCAAGCTTCTGTAATCATAGCTTAGTAAGTTAGAAAAGAATTCAAATAGGATTTTAATTCCAACAAAAATGAAGTTCTGAATATTCCATGGTTTGCTTGAAAATTGGCCCCAGTACACAGGGGCCAAGAAGAGACTGGAGAAAGAATCTGCCACTCCAGACTGGTGGTGGCAGGGTTAATAAGCAAGAGAACTTGCCTACGGGATTGTCTTGAGTGGGTGGCAGAAACAAGAGTAGGTCTCAGTACCCACCTGCTAGACACTTAAAATTTTATAGAGAGGCCTTACCTGGGTTCAATCACTTCACATATGATCTCAAAACCACATTGCTCTCTCAAGCCTGTGTCCTTGAAAATGGCTCAGTCTATGGGAACAGTAGGCAGAACATATACATAAAGGGCAGGGGTAGGGGTGATGAGGGATCTCTGATTGTGCAGATAGAGCTTACAGGTCAACCAGGGATTGCTTCTCCTCAATAACCTTCTCCAACACTCCACACCTCATGACTGGCTCTCACCATCTCACACACCCTGTTCCACAATGTGCTGGACCATCAGCAAGGGGTTCATTAGCACAGGGGAGGCTCATTTGGCAGCTCTCTGGCTGCACTGGAGGCAAATACCACAGTGATAATATAGGCAAATGCAAGGGGAAAAAAATCAAGATGATTACCAAAATAAGTAATCCATCCCCCGTCCGTCCCCTTTTCCTGCCCCCCCCCCCGCCCCTCCATCCTCCCACTCCAAAAGTGCCTCATGATCCAAATCACTTATTTATCAAGTCCCTTAGGCTGGAGGTGGAATCACTCAGGGCATTCACTTGTGTCCTCCTGTAATTTTATAATGGTGATACAATTGGAAGATTCGTTAGGTAGGAACACAAAACATTTGTTTGGATAATGGTGCAGTTGCCACCTTATGAGGCAATAATAATGTCCAGGGCCAGCCTAATTTAGAGGACAGCTTTCTCATTAGAGCTAGTTCAGTGTTCAGTGAAGACTGGCTTTGACAGGTATCGTTTAAGGCTTCCTGGGTGAATATAATAAGAGCCTTTTATGTGCTACACTGTTCCCCAGGGCAGTGGAGGAAACAAAGACGGCCAGTCAAATGATCTTACCAGTGAAAACAGAATGTGCCCATCTGGCCTTGAGGAGAGGGAGGTGGGTATCTTTAGAAACTTGACTACTTGTGCATATCTTACATGTTGGCCTGGGCAGGTATCATGGTCAGGCATGAAGAGATGGATTGGGAGAGAATATGCTAGACCAGGAACCCCATCTTCTCCCCCTCTTCAATGGTGCCTGTTCCATCCTATATAATAAAGAGCTAATATGCAAATAGTCATCATGCCCTCACACTGTAATGGCTCAGACATTCAACACTGAGGAAAGAGGAATGGGAACCAGCCAGGCACAAATGAGCTCTTGAGAGACGAATAAGGACCAGCTAGGCTATAGCCCAGTAGAGAAACAAGCTACCTGCTCTGAGGTCCTGGGTGCCAGCTCCTGTGGCCCAGCAAAGCCAGCCTGGGTCCTAGGTGTCTGTGGCTGGCCAGAGGGAGGGGAGCTCAGGTACTGGGTACCTGCAATTGGCCAGAGGAGGGAATCCTGGGTTCAGGCTGCAGGACAAGGCAGAGGCAATTAAGGGAGATCAGGCCAGCAGGGGAGCAATTAGGGGAGATTAGGCAGGCAGGCAAAGGTGGTTAGGGGAGATCATACAGGCAGAGGTATTAAATGGTGATCAGG
The DNA here is from genome assembly GCF_964339955.1 of Pipistrellus hanaki. Lineage (NCBI taxonomy): Eukaryota > Metazoa > Chordata > Mammalia > Chiroptera > Vespertilionidae > Pipistrellus > Pipistrellus hanaki. The sequence goes on along the minus strand of NC_140504.1, from coordinate 68,824,312 downwards.
CAGGCAGGCAAAGGGGTTAGGGGCAATCAGGCAGGAAGACAGGTGAGCGGTTAGGAGCCAGCGGTCCCGGATTGTGAGAGGCAGTCGGACATCCCTGAGTGGTCCTGGATTGGAAAGGGTGCAGACTGGGCTGATGGGCCCCCGCACTCCCTGTGCACAACTTCTGTGCACTGGACCTCTAGTTCCAGTATAATATCTTTCAAAAGTTCTGGGTTACAACAGGTCAATGAGGTCCCAGTGGAGATTGAGTAGTTACCTCTCACCTAATGGTGTGAAGTACTTCTTCCATCCCAGTTAGATGTCCCAGTACACATTCCAGTAGATGAGGATTTTCCTGGGCATAATGGAGCTTGATGTTCTCAGCAGTATAACACATTGATCCATGGTGACAGTCAAGGCAATGGTTATCTCTCTTGACTTCCAAATCTGGAATATGGGGCAACAGGCCTTATTGGTTAATCAGCTAAAGGTGTTAAAACCTGAGACAGTACTTTACCTTAGTCCACCCAGCTAAAGTGGACCAAGGTGGTGTATCCTACCTGCTGCTTTAATATCCAATTCTTCCTTTCAATTAACCCTGTTACTTTAGGGTTATAGAGGAGATGGAACCTCCATTCAATGTCATCTTCTTTTGCCCAGTCTCACACATCACCTTTACAATGTGATCCATGAACATTGTCTATTTGATGAGGGTATATGTACATGGTACTCAGTTTTGCTAATCCCCTAATAGTGGCAGCTGGGGTAGGCCAGACAAACCAGAGCATGTTTAGAACCCTCACTCAGACAGAGGGGGCCAATGTGATTAATGTGCCAATCCCTCATTTGTTGGGAACTCCAGTGATGGCCCCAGACTTATTTGGGTCTTGTTTGCAGCACACAGTATGTGTTATTACAGCATTAACCAATTCATTGTATTTCAAAGGCAATCCGGCATTTTTGCCTGCAACCTTGGGTGCTACAGTGGCTGCTCCTTCCATGTACCAATCTTCTCTATCTACTAAAAGATCAGTAATCAAACTTGGGCATCACTTTCCTGATGGATTATAAGGCCCTTAAGAAACAGGACATGAAAAATAGTGAGGGCTCCTTCAGACTCTTGCAGGAGAACTCATCCCCTGTCCTGACCCCACAAGGACTTATTCATGACTAGAGGCCTGGTGTATGGGATTCATGCACTGGTGGGGGCATGGCCTGTGGGGATCAGCCTGCTGTGGGAGCACTGCTCATCTTGGTCTGAGGAGAGACTGTGGACCGGCCTTCTGAGTGGCTGCTCCCTGGCATCTTCCATGGAGGTGGAGCACTTGCCTTTCCAGGGGACCCAGTTGGGGCCAGGCCCAGAGACAATAGCACTGAGAGGCAGCAGAGTAGGCCTCAGTCCCTGGTAGCCAAGAACCTGCCTCCCAGCCTCCTGGGTCAGCTCTGCGTGGCCTGTGGGCATCCAAGAGGAGGCAGCAGGGAGCAAGGAGGAGGAGCCTGGGGCAAGGAGGCAATGATTGCAGCAGGGGTTCCTGCCCACCGGCCTGGGGTTCTCAGTGTGAGCAGCCACTCATCCTAGTCATCCAAGCACCACTCCCACTGTGGTAGCACACTGACCACCAAGAGGCAGCTCCTGCATTGAGCATCTTCCCCTTGGGGGTCAGTGCACATCATAGCAACTGATCAATCAGTCTTTCTGGTCATTCCACCTTTTGGTCGCTGGGTTTTTATTATATAGGGTTATCCACTTCTTTGTGGATAATTGTTCAAGTCATAGGATTAACCCTTTAGAACAGCCCAACTGTCAATGCAAAGAGTTAATGGCTAGGACTCATGAGTGATCGATCACCAGGCAAACCCCTGAATTTAGACCATTAGCTGTTCTGATCTGTTCTTGCTTCCATCCAATTGGTGTTAGTGTTGGGCTGAATTGTTATTTCAGTCCAAGTGGATGGGTTGCCCTTACTAGACCCATCTGTATTGCAGGTATTAGCAGGTAATTTCTCCCTGCTTCCACAGGGGCTACCATAGGAATGAGGCCTGGGGCATTTAGAGGGTTGGGGTATATAACCCATAATTTTTATGGTGATGCTTGGGCCTTGAATTTTCTGTGAGTTTACCACACCACCTCTCCCTCACAGATGTTCCAGCAAAGTCCACAAAGTGTCCTGCAGCAGAGGCAAGTCTTCTCATGTTAACATTATTTCATCTATGTAATAGGACCATTTTACAGATTTGGGAAAGGAAAACAGGGAGAGATCTTGGGCTACCATCCAATGACATATTGTAGGCTATGTATGCAGCCTTTGGAACCACTTGTATGGTCCATTGTTGTCCCTCCCATGATTATTGTGATTCATCAGTCAGAGCTATACTAAACTAAAGCATCTGTTAAATCCAATATAGCATGGATACCTAGAACAATGGCCATGGTATCTAAAACGATGGTAATGCTTAGTACAGCCACATGGATGGGCACTCCCTTGTTTAATTCTCAGTAGTCCATGGTCATGTGCCATGAACAATTTGGCTTTTTACAGGCCATCCTGGGCTGAGTGTACAATATTCACTCAGTTCAGTTCTTGGAAAGTTTATCCTATTTTCTTATGCCCCTTCCCCCAGACAATTTATGTTGCTTTATAATTACCACACTTGAGGAGGCAGTAGACTCACTCGTTCCCAGTGGTGTTTCCCTTAAGGACTGGTTTGATCACGCTAATACAGTAGAAGAATTCAACCATAGAGGTTTGCAGAATCTGACCTTATGGGACATCAATACTCAATATGTTTTCTGGTTTTGAAGGTATATAAACCTTGTATTCTTGTTGTGGACGATGCCCAATTTTCAGTGTCAGAAGTACCTTCCTAACCATAATCATTTGTCCATCTATGAAACAGAGGGGACCAGAAAATGTCTGAGGGTTACTACGTATTAGATAGAGTACATTCTGCTCCAGTATCAACCAGAACCATCACCTTTTGTTTATTTCTGGGGGATGAAGTGAATAGTGAGCTTAATATGAAGCCACCAGTAGCTTCCAGTGGCCCACACCTGGAGGCAATCTTGGCCTGCACACTGTATCTGGGGTCTGGGAGGCAAGCACCCCAGATAGGACTGTATCCCCGAAGACTGCTGAAGCAGATGTCAGGGAGAAACAAGGATGATGGGGACAGGTGTGGCAGGTATAAACAGTTGTTCAGATTTTAAGGCTTTCGGCATGTCAATCAACATAGGGTTGGGTTGCCATTCTATCTTTTCTGGTGGTATCCTGACAACAATGAGATCAAACCACATTTATTTCCAGGTTACTTCTATCGGACCCTTTATAGCCAATTGGGATAGGCTTTTGGCTTTTCAACTTCTCTCTCTGCCTCAGTCTTTCTCACAGCCTGTAAGTGTTTCTGGAATTTGTCAGTTTTCCCCAAGTCAACAACGGAGTGCACAATATCATAAATATAGTTTCCCATAACTGAGCTTAGCAGGGATATCAATATCCCATATCAGGTGCACTATGTGCAGTTTCTCAAACTAATGGATTAACTCAGCCAGCATTTTTGAAATGTCACTGTACTCACATGGCAGCACACAAACACCTAACATACTGGCTATCCCTCCCACACAGAGGCCAATGGCCAAGCCTGTTTTTTTGTTTGTTTGTTTGTTTGTTTGTTTTTCCCCATAGAAGATGCTTTCCAAAGAACCATTTCTTTGGTTCCCAGCCTGAGCTGTGTACTGTGTACACAGAGGTCAAAGAGAAACCAACGACAAAGGCATAACACTATAATTTGGTAGGTGGCAGTTTTAATAAGTTAGAGAAATTATGTGCAAGACTTCTGTTTGGGCATTTACAAGACAAGTAGATCTCCCTACCAGCCCACTAGAACCTTAAAAGTTTATACAGAGGCCTTAACTGAATTCAGTAATATACACCACCCAGATAGTTCAATAACACAACACTATGTCCTTGAATCGACTCTGGTGATGGGAACAGTGGGTGGAACATACATTCAAAGGACAGGGGAGAAGGAGAGGAACTTCCAATTGCCTGAGTAAAGTTCTTGGGTCAACCAGTGGTTATGTCCTCTCTATGAGGATCATTAATCCACTATGAATTCTATTTTATGGACCTTTATTTATATATTTAGTTGTTTCTTCTCCGTTTCCTTTTTCTTTTTTTAAACATAAAATCAACTCCCATTTGTAGATTGTCTAGAGATGAACCATTTTCTCATTATATTGTACAAGGCTTTTAATTACCTCTTTCTTACTGACAACCCATTTATTGGCGATTTGAAGAGTTGAAAGGATAGTATAATTGATGAAACCACATACTGCACCTCTGACTTAGGTTGGCCTACTATATCATTAATTAGCTATGATGATATATTTCTTAACCTCTCAGAGTCTCAGCTTCTTCAATAAAATGGGAAAAATTATATGTACCTCACAGAGTCACTAGAAGCAGATGAAATGAGATTGCACATGTAAGTAGCTCTGTGCCTAGCACAAAGCATACTCAATACCATTTAATCATTGCCATTATTTTCTTTCAAGTATTTTTTATTCATAAGCTCCTTTTTATTGTAGTAGACATTTAAAGTTAAGTACAACTCAACTCAAACAATAAGTTTTTCAAAAATGCTGTAAATTATCAAAGCTAAATAGCATTAATTTAAATAATTATTTCTTAGTACATTAATAAGAACTCAATACATTTTAGAACTTCTGTTGTCATTGTTTTAAAAATGATCCAAGACACAGCCCCCTTTTTATTAAAATAAATGGTTGAGAGCTGAATACAAGAAATCACATTAGAGGAAACAAATGGTCTATTATAATTGCTTTGGTAGATGGGCAAAACATATACTTAAACACAAATCTAATTTTTGGCATATTTACAGATTAACTGCAAATTAATGTGATTACTTGTCTTTAGAATAATGTATTGGGATTATCAATGTATAACTATAAAATATAGCCAATACATTCATTTTCAAAACAGTAGTTAATTGTGCATTTTATCTTTGTAGTCTAAAAAAAAGAAACCCTTTCAATTAACATGTTCCACTTTGTTTGTTTTAAACCTGATTCTGATGATTATTTCAGATTCTCACAACAGCAGCAATAATTACTCAGAGCTTTCATGCTCCCTAATCTGGAACAGGGGCAACATTAAAAAAAAAAAAAAAAAAAAAAAAAAAAAAAAAAAAAAAAAAAAAAAAAAAAAAAAACAAAAAACAACTAGAAGATATTTTAGGCATTATATTTCTAAGAACTTAAAAGAAAGGTATATTTTCAACAAACTAGAAAATCAATACATAAGAACAGATATTTTATGCAAAATCACCTGAAAGGACCTAAATAACTTGCTAAAATATAGCATCATATCTACAAATTTATATTAATAGATATTTAGTGTATATACATAGTACATGTTTATAAAATGCAATATATGTCTATAGTATCTATGATATATACAAATATACTATAGATTAGAAATATTATATACTATATACAGTATATATACACATACACATCTGTATATAATATACTTACAGATGCTCCTCGACTTAGGATAGGGTTTTGTCTGGATAGACTAATCATAGTTGAAAATATCATAACTTGAACATGCATTTAATACATCTAACCTACTAACATCATAGGTTAGCTTAGCCTACCTTAAACATGCTCAGAACACTTACACTGGCCTGCAGTTGAACAACTATCTTGTGTTTCATCTCAAGTGTAATTGCCTTCCTCTTCTTCTAGCCAGAAGCAGAAAATAAATATGTGTTTTTGTAGACACGTTGGGATGCAAAAACACGATATCCAAAGAACACTTGCAATATAGTACACTGCAGGATATCGATTGTTTATTCCCAGGAACAAGTGGCTGATGGGAAGCTCATATCACTAACTCAGGAAAAGATCAAAATTAAAAATTATAAATACAGTTTCCACTGAATTAATACACTTTCACACTGCTATAAAGAAAAAAACCATAAGACAAACAATCATAAGTTAGGGACTATCAGTGTATCTACATTTATACATATATATTCTACATTTATACATATATATGTTCTAGATATATAGTTTACTATAGATATATAACTATGTCTATACATGTCCACACATAAATATATATACCTATATACTCAATATACATGCATATATACAATATATAGTCTATATTATACTATAGATACATAGTATACTATGTATTATATCTATATAATATAGATATACAACTTGACAGAAGATAGTATCATATTTAAGAAAGAATGTATCACTCTAAGAAGAAGGTGATTGTTTTATTTTAAAAATGAAAGAGAAAGTAGAAATTTATGACACACACATTGCATATACCTATCTTTGTGCTATCCTTGGGAGGGAGACCCACAGAAAGCTAACTTGTGATTCCAGTCTGAGAGGTAGGTATAGAAATTTTGCACAAATCGGTGTAGCAAGTTTAAAAGGTGATAAGACTATGCATTCAAATCATGTATCTCTCCTGACTCTGCTCCTTGATTACCGCAGTAATTATCACTGCTGTTTACCAAATGTCCCCTGCTCTTTCCTTGGGGACACATGGTAGAATTATGCTTCCCAAATCACTTCGAACCTAGCCTGTGTCACTTCTAGATTAAAACTTGAATAGTCCATGGGTGATTCACCACATTCCTTTTCCAAGACCTAGAAATCATTGAAGTGTAATTTGTTTATTGTGACGCTAAAAAATAAATAAGTAAACAAACAAACAAATAAATAAATAACGGGCAAAAAAATCCTTTATTTTAGGGCCCCTCATTTACATAGGTCTATTTCAAGGCTCTCTATCTAGTTCAGTATTTGTAATTTTGTATTATGTTTCTATAAAATAGAATAAAAACCTATATAAGGCTCAGACCCCACAAATCCTAGATCTGTCCTGGAAGTAGATGACTAAGAGCCTGCTTCCCTGATGCACACAAGGAGATCACCCTGTTCATAAGGGTGGGACAAGTGTTAGCAAGAAATAAATCTTTGTTGTTTGAGGACAATGAAATCATGAGGTTGTAATCATCACAACTGATACAATTAACAAATAATTCCTACACAGGAAGAATGTGCTAGTCAGATAGAAGTCAACACCTAATTGCTCTGGCAATTACATTTTATATTATTAATAAATTACTAGAATTTTTATTTGTAAATTAATTGTTCTGAAACTTAAATAACTCAATGAGCATTTTGATAATAAGAGCCTATGAATCAGGCAAAATTGTTTTTTCAGCATGCAAAACTACTGCTTGCATCTTGGGCACTGGTCTAGCTTAGTAACTAAAAGTTTATCTAAGTCTGATGAAAATTCAGGCATGATCTTTCCTGAGTAGTATCTCATACATGATCATAACCCCCTGACTCTACCTCATCTGCTATCTATATTTACTAGTTAAATAGTTACAATATCCCATTTATTTATTTATTTATTTTTAATTGCATTTATATTAAATGGAACCAATGAGTGGCAGTGAATTGAAATCACTTACTAGATGTTTTCTCACCTGAAAAAAATGAAACCAAAAATATATCTCACTTGCAGTTTTCTGGTGAAAATTAAATGAGTTAATCTTAGTAGATACAAATTTAATAAAAAGCTTTTAGAAAGATGGACAACTAAAGACAGGATACAACCATGTTCCAGTTCTCTAATTTAAGTATTAATATTTTAAATATTTTTCACTGGTGGCATCCACCTGTTAGGGGAAGAAATAGAACATTTGGAACTAGGTATAATTATAAGATATATTAATCATGCTCTCTTAACCATGATTGTTCTGTTCTGGATAAACTACATTCTAACTGGCTGAGAGTTGTGTGTCTTGGGACATGGGAGATTACATCTGAATGTAGTCCATCCTCCTTTCCCAAGAACTGCCTACCATTATGGAAAGTTTTATAACCTCATGGTTGAAAAAAACCTAGTCCTGACCGAGTCCACTCTTTGCAACTCCCAGTCCCTATTGCCTGTAATCTGGTCCTGGAGGTGCACGGAGGCACCTGCCCTCTACGACCCTCCCCAGCCTGCATTGCCTGTACCCTGTAACCTTTATACCTCGCCCACTTTCCCATGCCTGTAATTCTTACTTTCCCATGTACTCTTTGTCCTTCTACCCAATATAAGCAGCTGGCTTGTGGGGAGGGGCAGAGCAGGTTTTTGTGAGTGACTGCTGCTCTCCCATACTGCCAGCATTATTGGAATAAATGCTCATCTATGATTCAACCCTGTCCCTGCTTAATTGGCTCATTGGCTGTCCAGTTACACACGAAGGTAATCCCAAAAGTATGATTTACTAGAGGCCCAGTACACTAAATTCATTAATGGAGGGGGGGGGGTGTCCCTTAGCCCAGCCTGCACCCTCTCCAATCTGGCACTCTTCTCACAATAAAGACATTGCTGCTACCATCTTGTGGTGTGAGGAGGGCCAGCAGCCATGCTATGTGAACACTCAAGTAGCACTCAGAAGAGGATAAGAGGGAGAAAGGAAGCCTCCAGCCAACAGCAAGCACCAACCTGTTAGCCATGTGAGAGAAGTGTATTGAAAGTGGATCCTCCAAACTCAGTCAAGCCTTCACCTGAGTGTGTCCAGCCAACACTTTCATTTAGTCTAATGAGAGATCCTGAGCCAGATTTTCTGAGCTGAACCACCCTCAAATTATTTTTTAAATATATTTTTATGACTTCAGAGAGAAAGGGAGAAAGTGAGAGAAATATCAATGATGAGAGAGAATCCACTATCAGCTGCCTCCTGCACACCCCCCTACTGGGGGTCAAGCCCATAACCCAGGCATATGCCCTTGATAGAAATCAAACCTGAGTCCCTTCATTCTGCAGGTCGATGTTCTATCCATTGAGCCACACCAGCTAGGGCTCAAATTACGGACCTATGAAAACAGAGATAACAAACATTTACTTTTACTAAGAGTCATGGTAATTTAGTATGTAGCAATAGATAACTAATGCATCATTCCTGTTTTCTATTTTCCAAATAATGAAACCATACCCAACTATTAATATAAACACTGCATTGTATCCTCCAAGAAGAGATTAAAAAATTATATTTTACTTCATAGTACTTTAACATTGATGCTGCATTGAGAATGGGCTACTGCCCAGGTTCTTCCACTTTGTAACAAAGAACCCACGGTATTAGCCTTTTGGACAATAAATAGAAAGTCATCTCTCTGTTTCTATTTCCATCTCCTTGTTTCCTTAGCCTCCTCTAGCTATTTCAAACTGAGTGTTGTAGGAAAGTGTGTTAGTATGGACTCGGCATCTCGATCATACTGATTCACTCCATAGCTTGTAAAGTGACTCTCTCTCAAATAAGAAAGCATTGATAACAGAGTTCAGAAACCTCCTATGTGTCATCTACCATGCAGTTCTTTCAAGTTGAAAATTAAATGGGAAAGAAGCAGGGGGCCTGACAGCTGCAAACTTCACTCTTGGTACCACAGAGCCTGCAGTCAAGAGCTCCAACATGGAACGAAGGTACAGGATTTCTATGCCCAGATAGTTGTCCTTTCACTGACCACTGATTGAATGTTTTATGTGCCAGGGACTGTGTTCGGTGCTGGAGACCCTGGCAATCTTAAGGCTCTTTGGTTGTTTCCCTTTGCTTTTTTTTCATTTATTCATTTCTTGCAAAATGCAAAGAACAGGAAAAGGAAAGCAGAGTTACTTTCAAATGTACATAAAGAAATCTATTTAAAAAGTCATAAAATTTTATAACATTTTATTTATGTGTTTGTTTCATAATGCAGCTTCTGTGGGATTACTGTAGGTAAATCTTTGCTGCAGCCTGAATGTATGAACACATGATATCAATGGCTGGCAATCACAATTAATGTCAAATGAGACCCTAATAGAAAATGGCCAATAAGTTGGAGTTATTTATGACAAAAATGAAACAATAACCACTTTGTGACCAATAAAAATATCAACATGACGTGTACAATGGGGACCATTGTGAAAGTAAACAGATAATAAATACCTCACTGGGTTTTCAAAGATATTTTTCCTGCCAGGTGTTTCGATTAGACTGATCTGTACTATTTGCTTTATAAGCACCTAGGAATTTATTCTGCTTATTTTTATCATGTTTAGGATTCCTCTGGAGTTATCTTCGGCAGAATTAATTATGCTCTAACATGTATAGGAATGTTGGAATAAACTCTAGAAATACTTAGGATTTTTTTCAAGTCTACATTGCAAACATCAAGAAAACATTTATTTATTCATGGAATATATACACTGAGTGGCCAGATTATTATGATCTCTGAATGCATAATAATCTGGCTTTAAATCTGAAGTCTTAATCAGATGCATGTAACTTATTAAGGAAATAATTGTGAGGGTGATCAGTTATTCCAAAGGAAAACTACTAATTTTCTGTTCTAGTCATCTCAGAAATACATTATTGATGTTATTCAACCTTTCCAAGCTTACCATCCAAAGGAACATTGCCAGGACAGTTATGAAATTGCAGGTCAGACAGTATGACAGACAGTAGTGATATTCAAAATAATGATCAAACTCAATGGCACCGGAATTGACAAGGGCTGAGGTGCTAAAGCAGGGTTCCAGACCCCTGGCGGCAGCATGAGTTAACCTAGGGTATGGGCAGGCCAGCTGGGAAGTTGAGGAACCATATTTAGCAGAATTTAGGTCAGGGGCTATTTGAAATAGGTACAAAATTATTTTACTATTTTAAACAGGGGTGTGCAGGAGGCATCTGATCAATGATTCTCTCTTGTTGATGTTTCTAACTCTCTATCGCTCTCCCTTCCTCTCTGTAAAAATCAATATAATATATAAAAAAGAGAGAGTAGGCCTTCCTTCCCTCAGCTGCTGGCACTGGCTTCCCTCTGGCACCCGGAACCCAGGCTTACCTCACAGACCCGGCTTCATCCGAAAGGTTGTCCAGAAGGATGTCCGGTCTAATTAGCATATTATGATTTTATTATTATAGATTACCTAAAAGTGTATGGAACTCCTTTGTGGAAGTGCCTTCAGAGCCAATTTAAAAGCCTGTACCAGTAAATGTCTCACTAATGTCATCACAACTTGTTTTTCACCAAAAATGGTATTGTACAACTTTTTTACTTTAATTATTCACCACACATGGCTCTGAGTGGCTTTTTAGCTACTTCCAAAATTCAGACTTAAATTTTGAATCCATAGATTATTAAGGATTTATTTTAGTGTTTAATACAGCATCTGAAGCAACTCCAAGTGAGGAAAAGAAAATTTAAGTGCACTAAGTTCCTATTAAATACAATTACAGTACTGTAAGCTTGCACATAGTTATCCCATTTAATTTTACAGTATTTTATTTTACATCACTGACCCTTGGGGACTCTGACCACCAGACATAAGCAACAATTACAGAACAAAACTTTACAACACTCTAGACAGTGTGACTTTCTTTTGTCTGATGTTTCACATACTAATTACAACTTGTGCCTCTAATTAGTAGATTCGTGGATAATAACATATTAAAAGAAACAGGACAAAGCTTCCAAATATCTTAAAATAAAAAGAAGCTAAGATTTATTGAGTGTCCATTGCAAGCCGGGGCTATCACATGCTGAAACTAGTTTGTGCACGTATGTAAAAAAAATTAAAGGATTCTATATTTGGACAGGCAGAATGTTACATCTCTTGATGTTAACCAATTGCTAACTGAGGGGAAAATAGTTTCTATCTTGGAATTTTTTTAACGTAAAGTTTTTAAGCCCTTACTTTGTAACAGACATGTGTGAAATTATTACACATTATATTATTTAACCCCTACATATCTCTATAAAGAAGGTGCTATTAAAATTCCAATTTAATAGATGAAGAAATGGAGTCTTAATGATGTCAAAAGGATTATCTATGGTTGCAGGGCAGAACCAGGGTTTGAACACAGGCATCCCGATTCTAGAGCCATGCCTTCATTTCTGCTGCATTGGAGGAACTGGTGAGAACACTAACATTATTACTTCATAAAATAAGAATTGTGGCTCCATGCTCAGTACAGAGGGTATGCTCTGCTCTATAATTTGCACGCAGGTGGGCACAGAATGCACTGACCCACCCAGAAGAATCAACTAGGAAAGATGGAGCCGCATTATGTGACAGAAGGAACACTCATCCCCATCCCCAAAGTACCCTCTATGAAGTGTGGTCCCAGAATGGCCAAAATCCCTCCTATAAAGCCAGCCTCTGGGGGGAAAAAAAAGATTATGTTGTTTTAGCATATCTGTTGCAAATTGCTTGTTGCAAACTCTATGTCACAAATAATTAGTAACTATATTCTTAAAATACAGAATTTTTAAAAAATTTTTTTCAGGAAAGATTTTGTTGTTTAACATATACTCACCAAAAAGAAACACATATATTCAGCACCCACTTAAGAAATAAAGCAATGCCAGTATGACTGAGTGTTTTCCCCAATCTCATTTACTTCCTCCTGCATAAAAGGCAGCTACACATTATCCTACCTTTTGAAATTCCAGTCTTTTTCTTCTGTTTACAACTCATTAGGTATCCCTAAATATCACCTTTTCCTTTTTTTTTTAATAAACATTATGCAAATGAAATCACACTGTGTATATTCTGTGACTTGTTTATTTTGTAGCATGCTGTAACATTCATCTATATTGAGGTACTAGAGGCCCGATGCACAAAATTTGTGCACTGGAGGGAGTGTCCCTCAGCCCAGCCTGCACACTGTCCAATCTGGGACCCCCTGAGGGATGTCCGACTGCTCTTTTAGACCCTATCCTGGTGGGATTGAGTCTAAACCAGCAGTTGGACATCCCTCTCACAATCCAGGACAGCTGGCTCCTAACCACTCGCCTGCTTGCCTTCCTGATTGCCTCTAACAGCTTCTGCCTGCCAGCGTGATCACCCCCTAAACACTCCCATGCCAGCCTGATGGATGTCTAACTGCTCCCCTGCCAGCCTGTTTGCCCCAAATTCCTTCCTCTGCCAGCCTGGTCACCCCTAACTGCCCTCCCCTGCAGGGTTGATCACCCCCAACTGCCATCCCTTACAGGCCTGGTCTCTCTCAACTGCTCTCCCCTGCAGGCCATCTTCTGACAATGTGGAGGTGGCCATCTTGTGGTGATCATCTTGTGATGACATGTGGGCGGCCATCTTGTGGCAGCCATCTTGTGATGTGAGGGTGGAGGGTCAATTTGCATATTACCTCTTTATTACATAGGATAGTTTGAGTTTTTTATTTTCATGTTTAGATAGTATCTTATATAATAAAGGCCTTATATGCTAAGGCCACTCAACCGCTTGCTATGACATGCACTGACCACCAGGGGGCAGACAATTAACTGGTTGACCAATCATTATGATGTGCACTGACCAATAGGAGTCAGACAGTCGACCAGTCAACCAGTCACTATGACATGCACTGACCACCAGGAGGCAGATGCTCCAACCTATAGATTAGCTTACCATTGGGGTTTGGCCAATTGGGACTGAGTGAGATGGCCCAGACACACCCTGGAGCCTTCCCACAGTCCTTCCCTGGTTGGCCAACTTCCTGCATTCCTCCTCAGCCCTCATGGTGCACCAGTGGGGATCCCTCAGACTGTCCTGCACCCTTTCACAATCTGGGACCACCTGGGAGATGCCAGAGAGCTGGTTTCAGCTGGATCCCACAGACCAGGTCAAGGGACCCCACTGGTGCATGAATTTGTGCACAGGGGCTCTAATTCCATTATAAAGCTCATCTCATTTATTCTATCTATTGTTAATATATAACTGAATTATTTCAAGGTGGTTGTTGTTTTTTTGTTACTAAAACAATGCTGCTATAAATACACTTGTAGATTTCTCTTGGTGGATAGTTAAAAACAAGTTTCTATGGTACAGTATTAGAATTGCTGTGCTATAAGATATGATAGAGGTGACTCATTACTATCCTTTCTCTTCTTACTTCATAATACATAGAGGATTAGATAAGACATTCCAATCCTTCTTAGAGCCTTTTGTAGCCAAGTGACTAAGTTCTTGCCAACGGAGTCTAAGTAAAAAGGAAGTAAGACACTTCCTGGTCTAGGCCTCAAAAAGTTTGCATTATATTCCTCTATGCTGACATTTTTCTTCCCACACTTTGGGAAATTGATGTGCCTCCAATCCATCTTATAGATCCTTCAAACATGGCCAATGATATAAAAAAAGAGCCAACTAATGATTTAAAATTTCCTCAAATGACTGTGGAAGAGGGCAACTCCCAAACTGGACCATTCAGTGGGTCAATTATATGAGAGGGATTTTATTTTACAGCATCTTGGACTCTAATATATAACATATATGCATGTTTAATTAGGTGGTGCCAAAATGTTTTCCAAATGAGATATATCAACAGGCACTCCCACCAATAGAGTATGAGAGCTCCCATTACTGTAACTCCTCCCTCATGTTTGGTATTGTCAGTCATTTTAACTTACACAACTATATTTGGATATCAAATGCTAGTTCATTGAATTTTAAGTTACATTCCCTTGATTACTGTTGCTAATTTTTTTACATAATTTTTTTTTCAGTCAGGTTTCTCCTGCTATTAAATACATATTTAAATCTTTTGCCAGTTTCCCTATTGATTGTCTTTTTGTTAATAATTTGTAAGAATTCTTTGTAACTTGGGAACATATTAGTCTTTTGTCAAATGTATATGTTACAAATATCTTTTCTTTTTTGTGTGTGTGGGGACTGGTGATGTGTTTTGTTTTAATGAAATCAAATGTCTCAGCTCCTTCCTTTATTATTTATGCTCTCTTTCTTTCTTTTTGAGTTTTGTAAGAAATTTCTTTCTTCCCTAATGTCATGAAGGTGTTAACCTGTGTGACCCCCCAAAAGTTTTAGGTTATTGTTTTTCACATTCAGTTCTTTGTTTTATTCATTCAAATTCTCATATGCTTTCTTGTACAGGAGAATAAAGTGTAGAGTTAAAACTGGCAGATGAAAATTTCAGATATAATCATGGGTGTGCTCATGGATATGTGTATTTCATGTAAATGCCATCATTAATGTGTATTGAGGAGGGGAAAAAAGATTGAGAACAATAGGTTGAAAACATTGTCACCAGACGTTCCTTAAAGTATGACTTAATAAGAATAAATGTTAAATTATACTGTTAGACACACTCTTAATTGTTCATGCATGAAATAGACTGGACCTGGTTTATCAGTTTTCCATGTGAAAAAGACCTGGGTTTTTTATTCTCTTTCTAACAAGCTAGATATACCTCCAACTGTGTGACATGGCTCCCAAGAAATCTAATGAGATCTCAGCTTCCATTAAAAATAGAATGCCTAGATCATAGGAAATAATATCTCCACTGCAATTTAATCCAGTTAGACAATAGTTAGGTTATTGAATCTTTCTCAGTGCAGCTCTTAAAGAGCCACATAGATACGCTAGGCATCATCATGAGGAGAGCAGTTGGTTGGTGATGGGGTAAGAGACCACTACAGATAAACAATAGTTGAAGAAATTGGAAAATCTTAATTTAATGGTAAAGTATAGATAGGCTATAATAATCCTATAATATTTGCTAATATGCAAATAGACCAAACCGTGGAACAAACAACTGGTTGCTATGATGTATGCTGATCACCAGGGGGCATGTGCAGAACATAGCAGGCATTGGCTGTGGCAGGATGGTGGAGCAGGTGAGTGGGGGCACCAGACCAAGGCTTGTCATTGGGGCAAGCCTCTGGTGATTATTGAAGATTCTTTGCTCCCACGCACTGTGGTCCTGCCCAGTGCTTCCACCTACTGCTGGCCTTGCTCACATCTGCTGCCAGTGTCAGAGCTGCTGCTTGCACCAACTGCCAGCACCCAGTGCTGGCCCCAATCACCCCTAAGGGCTTCTCCACCTCCTCCTGCTTTTGAGGGGAATCGGGGCCGGCAGCTGCCTCTCACACCCACTGCCAGTGCCAGCCCTGCTCATACCCACAGCCAGTGCTAGAGCCACCATTTGCACACATTGCCAGTGCCCGGCACCAGTCCTGATTACTCAGTACCTTCACTGGGTGCAAGCAGCAGCTGCCAGCCATCATCACTCCTAAGGGCTTCTCCACCTCCCTCTGCTCCTGAGGAGCGATTGTGGCAGCAGCTGCCACTTGCACTACTGATAGCACTGGCCCCACTGAGGCCTGCTGCTAGTGCCAACCCCAATTGCTACTTGCCTTCAGTGGGTACAGGTGGGGCCGGTGCTGTCAGTGCATGGGAGCTGGAAGCAAGAGCAGAACTGCTGGCAGACAGGGATCTGGGGGGCCGTGGCAGGAAAGGCCAGATGGGGGTGAGAGGCAGAGACCCACCCCTGTGCCTACCACTGCCTCATGGCCTACAGTTCCTTTCAAGGTGCACGAATTCATGCACTGGGCCCCTAGTTGTATTTAATAATTTTAAATGTTTCCTTCTAAAACCTTGGGCTACTATAACAAGTAACATAGACTGAGTGGCTTCAACAACAGACAGCGCTCTTGTCCCTTGCTCCTCTTTTGAAGCCACTGATTCCATCCTGAGAGCACCACTCACAACCTCATCTAAATTTAATTACCTTCCCAAAGCCTCATCCCATTGAAGGGTACAGCTTCAACATATACATTTGTGGGGGACACAACTGGTCAGTTCATAAGAGCATATATGTAGTCTATGTTTCTTCAAAACAGATGGACGGAAGCGATAAGGAAGCAGGTTTAGGCTAATTCTGAAGGATCTCTCTTCATCAGGTGGACAATGTGTTTCCAGAAAGATCTGATTGACTCAAGAAAGTAGTGATCTCCTTCCCCAACACTGATGGCATTGAAATAGAGTCTGGAAGACCATTTAGCAAGGATGTAACTAGTCATAACACAAGTTTATAAGTAGTCACAACTGTCAAGGAATTATTCCACGTGCTCTCCCTGACTCTTCCTATGTAATACAGTGGTTCCAGAAAATGACATCTATTTTGACATCATTTTAAAATGAAGGTCTTGAAGTTTAAAGAGGTTAAGCCATTTTCCCAAAGTGATAGAGTGGGTAAAAGGCAGAAGGCACTTCTGTCTCATGTCGTCTGCAGACTGAGTTCTCAGCCATGCTGCCTCTCACTTGTCAATGCAGTAGAAAGATTTGCTCCACTGGGAGAGAAGCTACACTACGTGGCCTTCCAATGCTGATATAACTTGACTCCAAAATAAAAACATATTACCTAGGAAGCATAAAAACACCATGGAAAGCAGACACCAGTAGGAATGGAAAAAGTGGTAGGTAAAATTTAATGAGGGAGGGAAAAGTCTGGAAAGATCCTAAGTAAAAGGCTCTGATCCAGGAAAAATACATTCCTGGCTGGGTGTCTGCAAGGGGCATTCCCTAATGGTTGTGTAGAGAGAAAGGTGAAGGGTGAGTGGGAGGCAACAAAGAGAAGACATAAAAAATGTTCCATGCCTTTAGCAGAGACATCATTTGCTGATCTGAAATGAAGATGCCAATATCACATTTTGTTGCTAGCCAGAAAAAACTAAGTTAGGAATTTCATCTCCACATCAAGTGTCCAGGGACTTACAGTGAGCTTATCTCCATTATTTTTCTTGTAAGTAATTAATTAGCATCTCTCCCTTATGAAAACAGTGGCAGATAGTTACTAATTAGATCCAAGAGGACAAATGGATTCATTTCGAGCATTCATTCATTCACATCTATTTAATAACTATTTATTGAGTGCCTACCATTAACTATATACATTTGTTGGCACTAGGGATGTGCAGAAGAAAGGACTCCACTCTTACCACCACCGTCCCCCCCCCCCCCCGACACACACACACACACACACACACACACACACACACACACGCACACACACGCACACACTCCTTAAAAATAGTTCCCAGTCTTTACTGAGTGTGTTCTCTGGAGCAGAAAAGTAAATGCAAAAATAAACAGAGAAACAAAATAAATGATAAATGTGTGTTAAGGAGAAAACAAAGCAAGGAAGAAGGATAGATGGTGAACAAAAAGGGAAAACTATTGAAAATTGTAAAGGATTTCAACTAAATATTCAAACTAAAAATGAGGGAAAGGTGGGAGGGGGCGAAGAGGATGTGTTGTACCTGGACCAGTTTGGTTCAGTGGATAGAGCGTCGGCCTGAAGACTGAAAGGTCCTGGGTTCTATTCCAGACAAGGGCATGTACCTTGGTTGCGGGCACATCCCCAGTGGGGGGTGTGCAAGAGGCAGCTGATGAATGATTCTCTCTTATCGATGTTTCTAACTCTCTATCCCTCTCTCTTCCTCTCTGTGAAAAATCAATAAAAATATATTTTAAAAAAAAGAGGATGTGTTGAGGCCCCACGTGGGTTTAAAGTTCATGGTTATGAGTCACAAATACTGTGAAAATCTTTGTGGCAAAGGGAAAAGGACAATGGGAAAATCATTTCCCTCATTTTATCCTCATTTCCTTCTCTTTAAAATGAAAATTCTAACATTAGCCCTCTAGGCAACACAAGTATATGTTTGTATCAAGTAAATGTGACCTTCAAAAATGTACAACAAATATACATGTAACTTCATTTCACTACAAAAAAATGATTTATATTGAAATTCCTATAGAATACACACACACACACACACACACACACACACAGTAACCATTCCATCTCATATCTCCTATAATCCACCTACTACAAATATTCTGACAAAGAATAAGCAAATCTTTGGTGGCATAAGGTCCTTGAGTTCCCAGGAACCTCTCAGCAGACGGAGAGTAGCACATCCCTTGCCCATTCTGGTCTCCAACTATTTGTCATACCTGCTCACTGCCCATTCTTGAATTACTGAACACTTTGCAGAGCTTTTCTAATCACCTCCTGATATGCTGGCTTCCTTCCTCCATCAAAATACTCAACAAAACGGAACTTGTCAACTGTGCTTATAGTAATAAATCTCCTTTCCAGTATTTCTTCTGACATCCTAATGCCTTCCTGCACATAATAAAAAAGGTCATTTTCCACCTGAATTCATCTTCTCCAAGCTACCTTATATTTCTGCAAATCCAAGTTTCAACAAGTTTAATCTCATTTCTTCTACAGTATTTTATTTGCTTTAACCAAGCTAAAAATCCCAACTGAAACTCCACGCTCTCTAATTGCTTGAGTATGAATTATATTTTATTGGCTGACTGTACAATGGAGATACATTTTGAAAGCTGATCCATTCCCTTCACGCTAGTCACAGAATTAAATGCTCCCTTTCAGATATTGCCCAAGGATCCCTTAAGGTTTTTGTATCCCACATCAATTCAATAACTTTCTATGTATCATTTATGCCAAGATCAGCATTCTTACCTAAATATAAAACAATCCCCCGGAAACCTTAAGACATGCACAAGCCTTTCACTTTGTGACAACAATTCAGCTGTATTGTCACATATTTCTCAATCCTCTTTCTGGTTTCCAGGCCAGAGATTTAAGTGGTATCCTTCCAGCAGTTACACATTCTTGCTTCCTGAGGAATTTATTTCAAGTAATAATAGTTGTATTGATTCTTGGTAGGTTCAAGTGTTGATTTAGGTGCAGTCATCATTATCTAGACAATATTATATGGAATATAGTGCTATTTTTAAATATATTTTATTAATTTTTTTTTTACAGGGAGGAAGGGAGAGGGATAGAGAGCTAGAATCATCGATGAGAGAGAAACATTGACCAGCTGCCTCTTGCACACACCCTATCAGAGATGTGCCTGCAACCAATGTACATGCCCTTGATTGGAATTGAACCTGGGACCCTTCAGTCCACAGACCGATGCTCTATCCACTGAGCCAAACAGGTTTTGGTGAATATAGTGCTATTTTATAATGAAAAATTAATGGGGGAGCACACCCAGGCAAAACAAAACAACAATAAAACCAGAAACAACAGCAAAAACAGAAAAAAAAGAAAAATGAAAAGGAAAGACCTTGGACTTTTTGCTAGTAACAATGACAAGACGTGGCACTTACTTGCTTATTTTGTTTAACATATTTGTGACATTTCTCTATGTATGTCAGTCATTCCACTTTCCCAGAATGGTGAATCAATGACTTCTGACTAATGGAGCAGACTACAGCCCGCACCTGGACAATTTTTAGGGAGGTCATGCTTGACTATGACCTTTCTGCTTGAGGCAGGAGCCACACAATTTGATCCTAGTGGCAGGCAGTCCCCAGCCCCACTGGGTGGCAGGAAGCTTGGCTGCTGCTGGGCACCACAGGCCTTGCTCTCCTAGGTACCAGCCTCAACCCCAGCAGTCCTGCTCCAACAGCCAAGGACCACCATGGTGTCTGTCCCTCCGTGTGTAGACAGAAAGGTCAGGAAACCACTCTCCTCTCTTAAAGAGGAAGGTTGGGAGTGTCCTTTGGGATGCGGCCAACTCTACAAGAGTATCCAAGGACCCTCCTTCCAGCCACCAGGTTGGAAAGACACAGGTAAGGCAAGTGACAGCTGGACAGAGAAGGGAAGGGACCAGGAGAAGAGAGAAAACTAGAGGGAAGGAGACCAAACTCAACTGGAATCTGGACAATGGATATGATGGCAAGCTGCTGAGGTCAAAGGAACAAGCATTGACAGCAAAGAAGAAAAAACAAAGAAAAACAAACAAACAACAACAAAAACCATCATGTTCAGGCTCCGTGGCTGAAGGATGCACTAGGTTGGACAAAGGAAGAGAGAAGATATAAGCACTTCCTTTTTTATTGTTCATTCTGTTTTTCTGGTGCATTTTTGCTTGTTTTGTTTCTTCTTTAACATGTGCAAAAGCCTGGACTCTGTCTGGGGAGCACCCATTATTTAATGAAAACAGGAAAGCATTTTCTTTCTTTTCTTTCTTTCATCCTTTCTTTCTTTCTTTCTTTCATCCTTTCTTTCTTTCTTTCTTTCATCCTTTCTTTCTTTCTTTCTTTCATCCTTTCTTTCTTTCTTTCTTTCATCCTTTCTTTCTTTCTTTCTTTTTTTCTTTCTTTCTTTCTTTCTTTCTTTCTTTCTTTCTTTCTTTCTTTCTTTTAAATAAATTCAGCAGCACTGATTTTCATTCCATCTCTTCGGTTTTCCTTTTCCAATTTATTTTCTCTTATGCCATTCCCATCACACCTCTAGTCAAGTTCCAAGCTGATCTTTTGGACTAATAATTAGTCACTAATTGAAAGAACTTGTCTCAGTTTTTATATCTTGTGTGTCATGTTGGTATCTGCACAAATTCCTTCAGAGTCTGTTATTCTGCTAATTTGGTCTTCCACTCTCAATGTTCCAGTCCTTTCTAGTCCAGAGGTTCCATTATTAAGTGAGCCCTCCCTCTCCCCCCTCCACCAGCAGGAACTCACATTTTCATTTCAAGACCCTTGCATTCCAGCCCCTGGCTGGGTTGCTGTTTTACCCTCAGCCTTTCAAAGCACATCAAAGAAGTCTGCTTTGACTGCCCTTAGACCAAAGTGATGCCCACTGGCAGGGGCTGTTCTCTAAATTAGGAATATGCCCCTCTTCACTTTTTTTTTTTAATTTTCTATTTTTAAAGACTGTTTCAGTTTCTGATAATCAAAACAACTGAGATGCTTAGAGAGAATTGTGGAGTAGAGTAATTTGACCTGTACTCTTCATCCCCATAACAATAGTTTCCTTCTTGCTCCCCTTCCTCTTTTTCCTCCTTTCATCAGCACCTCAGTTTCTAGCATCCCGAAAATTAATTCAAAATCACGGACTCAAGTATGAGAAAAGAGCTGGTATCTGTTCTCTTGGCTGTGTTGTAAAGTAGCGCAACTATTCATTCAACAAACATGCATTGAGCACTTAAGAGGTGCCAGAAGCTGGGAAATAGCCCAGGGACTGAAAAGATGAATGAGCTTTCTTTTTCATTACTTTCTCTCCTCCTTTTGCTCTCTGACCTCATCTACATCACTTACTATAATATTCACTGAGCCTTATATATGTCTGGCATAGAGGTGAGAGCTTTAAATGCATTTTCTCTTTTAGTTGTTATAAGGACACTTTTAATGGAGTATCCCATTTTATTTATAAGTGAGAAAACTGGGGATTAAAGAAGTTGAGTAGCTTCCTCAAGCTCATACATCTAGTATGTGTTGGTGGGCGGGGGCTTGTAAACGAGACAGTCTGACTCCAGACTGGCACGTCACTACTAAGGAGTCACTGTTTCAGAGAAGGAGCCAGACCTGTAAACAAATAAATGTAATTCAAAGAGGTAAGTGCTAGTGCTATGGAAATACAGAGGCAGCATGACTGCACTGCCTCAGGGATCAGGAGAGGCTTAAAAGGCAACTTTGACTGGTGAGGTGGGTCTTGTAATATGAGTAGGAGTATCCCAGGAAAACAAAGGGATGGGGGTAGTAGGTGCATTTCAGGCTGAGGGAAGCATATATGTAACCCCACACATTGAGAAAGGCTGCCTTGGTGTGTTTAGGAAACAGTGAGCTCAATCTGACTGAAGCATAGAGTTCACAAGAGAGTGTTGTGATATGAAACTAAGATGGGCACATATGAAACTAGGAGCAAGGATGGCAATGACTGTAGAGAGCTTGCTAGTAAGTTGAGCTTTCATCTTGTAGGTAAAATGATTCCAGCAGAGATTTCAAAGAAAGGGGGTGACATAATAAAATTGGAGTTTCTGTCTGCCTGTCGTAAGAACACAGGAGAAGTTTAAAGGATGGAGAAAAGAACCAGATAGTAGGAACACTGATTGGAAAGTTTCTGTACAGATTATGACATCCAGGAGTCATGGGACACCAAAAATATTGGCGTTGATCTTCTAACTGTTTCTACAATAAAGAGCTTAAAGCACAAAGAATTTCATTCAAGATAAAAGATCTCCTAAGAGGGCACTAGTCAGTTCTCTAACTTTCACAGTTATAAAGTCTATGAAGCTAAAGAAGATTAAACCACACAATCAACTAGCGGAAAAATGATAATAACCACCTATTATTATTAGCATTTGACAAAAAATTTGACCCTCCTAACTTTTGAGTAGAAAGCTACTTTTAAATCCATTTAACAGATGAGGAAGCTGAGGTAGGTGACTTGGTGAAGGTGTACCAACAATTAGAGACAGAACTGGGACTCAAACTAGAGTTATCAGATCATGACATTCTTGCAGTGTTTATATACTGTTCTGAGACTGAAACTTAGATATCTTCATCCCTAACTTAGTGCCCTCTCCCCTAATTGTTGCTACCTTTATCTCAGGCTTCATTGGGCATATATTCCTGACTATCTGAATTGTCTATCCTACAAATATTTTCTAAAGTAGCACTTGTGGATTCCCTGTCTGTCAAATACACTAAGCAAGATACTATGATGATCTTTTTTAAGACTGGAGGTTTTGTAGTAGAAGAAAGAGATATACAAATGACATCAATATACAGTCAGATCCATACTAATAAAAAACTTGAATAGCTGGTTTGGCTCATTGGATAGTGTCCACCTTCAGATGAAGGGTCCCAGGTTCTATTCCAGTCAAGGGCATATGCCTGGGTTGTGGGCTCAATCCCAAGTGGGGAGCATGCAGGAGGCAGCCAGTCAATGATTCTCTCTCATCATTGATGTTTCTGTCTGTCTTCCCCTCTCCCTTCCTTTCTGAAATAAACACACACACACACACACACACACACACACACACACACACACACACACTGAGTGGTCAGATTATTATGCGTTCAGAAATCATAATAATCTGGTCACTCAGTGTGTGTGCATATATTGTATATATATATATATATATATATATATATATATATATATATACACACACACACACTTTGACTAGTATAGAAAGGAAACATCAAAGGCTATTAGAGAAATAGCTAATTTACTTAGTACTTTCCTGTAGAGGGGATTTCACATGTGTTATTTTACTTAATAAAACTCACTTTCAAAGGTAAAATGACTTGTTCAGTATCACATAAATACTAAAATTTTGAACAGATGAGTTAGAACTTAGCTTCTGACACCAAACTTAAGCTTTATCTGACACCAAACTTAAGCTCTTAAAAACTATTTTAGTGGTTAGCGAAGACTAAAGTGGGTTCCATGGACAGAGTGTGCTACTACATGCCTAACTATCAGCTCTCAAAAACAAAAACAAAAACAACCCTGATCTGTAGTGTTTGCCAATTTCCAATTCCCACTGGGTGTGAAAAATTCCATAATGGTGGATTTCAGGTGGCCAGTGTGACATCCCTGAATATGGCATCTGGAAGTGATGTAAACAAGCAGCTCTGGAGAGCCTCCAGCACACCACTGTACCATGGAGGAAGTGACATTTGAGCAATGAGTTAGAGGAAAAATGGGAGATTAGGAATAACACTTGGAGAAAAAAGAGGTAATGGATGAAGGCTGAAGTGGGGACTAGGTTGGTTATATTCAAAGAAGTTAGATGAATTACCTAATTGTGGTTACATCAAGTAGAAAATGTGACTTAGAATTAGTTGAGGACAGCAACTTGTTGAAAATCACCATTCCTGAGGGATGACAATTTGCTTGAAAAAATAAGACCTAAACATTGACTTATTTTATCTGAAACTGTCAGCAAGCACTTGTCTTAATGACTACTAAAAGCTAAAAACATACTTAATAGAAAAATCAGAGTTAGATGAATAAAATAGATTGGCCAACATGAATTTCTGGCTATTTATCTACTTTTTCTTTACAATGAGGACAACAGCAGACAGATGAAAGTTATAAATGGATGGAAAATGAGGCATAGCAAATATATAGACAATAATGTTGAAAAGAGTTATTTAGTGCTCACCTTCAAAAGAGACTACTTGTTCCCTTAGACTGTCTGTATCTTTTATTGAATTTATGTCCAAGGGAAATAACTATATTTGCAAATACTTCTACGTATTTATTCTGTCACTTTATTTCACATGTTTCTAAGAAAGATTAAAAACAAAACAAAAACAACAAAAAAAACCAATGCTTCCTTTATTCCCCACATAATCAGGCATAGGATAGTGAAGAGAAAGAGAAAAAATAAGATAGTGAGGAAAAAAAAAAAAAAAAAAAGCAGAAGCTAGTACCTGCAAATAATGCCCATTTTTCTTCTCTTCCAATTATCTAAACCTTTAAAAGAAGGAAGAGTGAAATTAAATTAAAATTATGTTTTCCATGTTGCAGGATAATTCTATTTTTTTTTTCTCTTTGATACTCAAAAGTTTCTGTACACAATCTGGATAGAGAGCATATTGGACCTTAGAACCAATAATAAAAAAAAAATAATATAAAGGAAATGAAGTGGATATCTACTGTTTTATCTGCTCATTAGAAAATGGCCCCGCCGGGACTGGTTTGGCTCAATGGATAGAGTGTCGGCCTGCGGACTGAAAGGTCCCGGGTTCGATTCCGGGCAAGGGCATGTAACTTGGTTGCAGGCATGTCCCCAGTGGGGGCTGTGCAAGAGGCAGCTGATGGATGATTCACTCTCATCGATGTTTCTAACTCTCTATCCCTCTCTCTTCCTCTCTGTGAAAAATCAATAAAAAATATATTTGAAAAAAAAGAAGAAGAAGAAAGAAAATGGCCCCAATCCCTGTGACTCTGAGGTGAAGCATGATGCCTACCTGCTCTCTGGCTGCATGGGTAGACGTGTGACTTAGGCTTGGCCAATCACCAGTCACAGTCCTAGATCTTCATGCTCACAGTAAATTACTCTAGAGTTGGGCAAAGTCAACCAAACCTTTTTCATATGTGAGAGGGTATCTCTTATTTTAGAATTTTAATCATTGTGGATATAGGCTCATGTCTGAGGGTAATTATCTTTTCAGAATGGATCAAGTTGAGCTGCTGCAGAGAAAACTGATAAAGCACTCAAAGAGAAGCAATGGCATGTAAAGCCAAGATAGGGAAAGACAAAGAGCCTTGACAATTTTGCTCAAATGACTGCTGGCTAAGCCTCAGAATACACATACAATACATACTTTGGGGGTTCCCAGTCAGTTAAGCCAGTAAGACACCCTGTGTTTTGTTTGATTTTTTTTTATTGTTGTTTTGGAGTGATTATTGTTTGTTTGGTTGGTTGATTAGTTGGTTAAGCTCCTTGGAATGGGTTTTTGTCACTTTCAGTTGGAAATATTTTGACCATTACAAAAACTTTAGTACAGATTTCCTGATCTGATGATAAACTTTAGCTAACTGAGATTTTGAAAATAATATATCCTTAACTTAAAGAGAGGCCAAGGAATGAGGATGGTAAAATACCAAGAACTAAATTTCTTTCTTGGCCTATAATCTAAGATATACTAATTTATTTTATTTTGTTTCTCTAGTCTGATTCATCTCTCTTTGGAAATCTCTTTCTTTCATTGTCATAGATCATAATACATTTATTCTTTCATTCATAAATTATCATAGCTTTATTATTTCACTCAAAATGATGAGCCTTAACAGAACAGGCAAAAGACAAAGGATTAGTTAGGAGGAAAGGAAGGGAGGAGATGCTGATCATTTTAGAACTGGAAGGGCAAATCAGCACTAAACAAAATATTTCCTTCTTAAATTTTATGACTGGAATTTTAGCGAATGATAAAGAATCACCCCAAGATAGAGTAACTTGGGAGTTTTTTTTTCTTAGTCTTTCTTGGAAAATCTCAAAAGTTGAAGACTGAAGGAGGCAAAAATTAGAATAGAAGATTACTATGTTACTGGTATGGGGGAAGGGGGGGAGGAAATAAATCACTGTGGCCCATCTACTCAGTCAGGCTAAATGAGTATGATTTGCCTTCAATCTGTCTTTGAAGTGTTTTGCATTTAAAGGTCAACTCAGTGTTCATTGAATCCTAAACTCAATATTTGTCTGGGGAAAAAAATAAGGAATAATCCTGGACCTGGCACTCTTTTGCAATGTCCTTAAGTCTAGGAAAAATAATTGAGGATTATGTTCTTTAGGGTTTCTCTTTTAACTTGATATGTTAACTACTCTTGGACAGAATGCTTCACTCATAACTTGGATGTCATTCTCTATAAAAAGGCAACTCATTTTCTTTAAGATATATTTCAATTAACTCATTTTAACAGAATTTTAAAACTTAAAGCAATGACCAAAAATAATTGAATTTGCTGTCCTGCCAGCTAGAACACAAAATAGATCATTTTAAAAATATATATTTTATTGATTTTTTACAGAAAGGAAGAGAGAGGGACAGAGAGTTAGAAAAATAGATGAGAGAGAAACATTGATAAGCTGCCTCCTGCACACCCCCCACCAGGGATGTGCCCCAAACCAGGTACGTGCCCCTGACCGGAATCAAACCTGGGACTCTTCAGTCCCCAGGCCAATGCTCTATCCACTGAGACAAACTGGTCAAGGCCATAATTGACTCTTATAATTTCAATGAAAGCATATACATGTTTATAAATATTTTGTGCATTAGCTTATATAGTTGTTTTAATATGTCTTATACATATTACAGCTTTTTACCTTCAGGTACAATTATTAAGTTAATTTCTTGCCCTTAACAAAGAAAAGTAAACACATTAAACACCTCCATGTAATGTTAAAATGCTGCATATTAAAGTAAATAGTGTCCTATAGCACAGATAGCTGAATAGGTTCTGAATCATCTATGTTTGTGGAATACATTGCTTTGAATTATAACTTTGCCAAATCCACCCTGTAAAGAAAAAAGTATAAAGAACATTGAGGCTTAAAATCTTAAATACTGAATCACCTCTGTAGACTTTGCAATTTGGTAATGCATACATAATCATGCCTTAGTGAAGAACTTACAGAACATTACTCAAAATGTTTGTTCTGAAAAGAATGTAGATAAATGCACTGTAGCTGAAATTTATTAATACTGTCTGATATGTATCCAAACTTTTTATTATGCTGAGAATCTGATTTAAAAGTTTTAGGGCATCATGCCGAAACCCGTTTGGCTCAGTAGTAAGAGCATTGGTCTGCAGACTGAAAGGTCCCAGGTTCGATTCCGGTCAAGGGCATGTACATTGGTTGTGGGCACACCCCTGGTAGGGGGTGTGCAAGAGGCAGCTGGTCGATGTTTCTCTCTCATCGACGTTTCTAGCTCTCTATCTCTCTCCCTTCCTCTCTGTAAAAATAAATAAATAAATAAATAAATAAATAAATAAATAAATAAATAAATAAATAAAAGTTTTAGGGCATCTTGTGTACTTACACTACCTGAAAGTGGTCCATTTGCATTAAAGCAGAGTGGTACTCATAGCTATGTGAATTTTGGTCCAGTCTCTGGCTCCTGGGACCTCTATTACCTCATCTTTCATATGATGTGCTCAGACAGGCTCCATGGGTTTTCCATGTTGAAAAGCCTTAAGGTGTCTACAGGTTGCTTTGGCAGCCCACCTATATAAGTTTATTAATTACCTTGCACAGTAATTTATTATTTATCCACATATTTATGAATTGATGAGATCATAAATCAAATAGGATTGTGTGTCCACCACGTTTCCATCTATTCTAGGCATATGGCTGAGAATAAAACAGCCACAAATTCCTGCCCTTATTGAGCTTTCATGCTAGTAAAGAGCAGCAGAAAACATGTGAGACATATACTAGTAAGTTAAAAACATATCTATACTAATAATAGAGGAAAATGCAAATTATCAAGGACTCCATCACAGTAATGGCCGAACAGCAGGCTGCATGGGGCAACCAGGCTGGTGGGGGGGGGGCAATTGGGGCGATCAGGCTGGCAAGCAGAGGTGGTTAGGGGTGATCACGCTGGCAGGGGGGACAATTAGGGGCGATCAGGCAGGCAGGTGAGCAGTTAGGAGCCAGTGGTTTCAAATTGTTAGAGGGATGTCCAACTGCCAAATCTGCAGTCAGACATCCTCTGAGGGGTCTCAGATTGGATAGGGAGCAAGCTGGGCTGAGGGGAACCCCCCTCCTTGCACAAAATTCATGCACCGGGCCTCTAGTTATGTTATATGGTGATAGAGTCACAAAGAAAATGAAGCAAGAAAGGGAGATAAGGCATATTTGGGATAGAAATTGAAATTTTAAATAGTTTCTCATGGAAAACTTCATTAAAAGGTAACATTGAGCAAATACCTTGAAGGATGTGATGGAGTAAATTACACTACTACCTAGGGAGAAAGAGTTCCAAATATTAAAAACAGCAAGTGCTAAGACCCTGATGTGGGAATATGCAGGTGTATTTAGGAGTAAGAGATCACTATGGTCTGAATGGATAGAATAAAGAGGAAATAGAAAATTGAACTTCAGTGTAAGCCTTGTTAGAAGAAAAAGTTTTGTATTTAAATAAAGCTAGAAAATTCTTTATTTAAATTACTTGTAAGGCCCTGAAAAGCATTAATCTTCTAAGGTTCTATTTTATAATACATAATCAATTATCCTTCATTCAGTGGTATTAATCATTTTTTTGCTAATTAGTATCACTCATTAGAAATTATATTTATTCAAGAATTGCTGCTTAATACTTAAACTCAATGATCTTACTTATTTTAAGAGGAAATAGTGTGTGTAACCTACACCTAGTATTTAATTACTTTGGGTTTCCAGAAGCCCATTGAACCAATGCTGATCTGTTTGGTTTAGAAAAATCAAATATATATTGTTTTTATCTGTTGACAGTCATTGTATGTCCACTTCAACTTTCTGAATAAAAATTTCATGCGTCATAATGGTAAAGCAAATAGAAATAACTCTGGAGACTTTCTTTAGCATTAATGAAGTTGCAAATTTTAAAAGTATCAAACATTTTAAAAAGTATACCCTAAGACACTTTTTATTTATTCAAATTTGAAATAACTGAGTATTTCAGTTGAAAGTTGAAAACTATTCATATAGAAACCTCTAAAGAGAAACTGTCAAGTGGTAGGTTAAACCTAAACTGTTGTACACTTTGAGTCAATTTTATGCACTGACTGAAATCACTAATGAGTTTTGAGTGTTTAATACACTAAGAGTTTTTACATCCATTTTATCCGTGAAGTGTAAGTTTTATAGTTAAATAGCTTAGCTCGATTATTTTCTTCATTCTTTATATCTAAGATAAGAAGGAAAATGACTAAAGATACGTCTGCTTGATCTGAAATAGCTATGCATTTCTTTTTGTACCCAGACAGTGAGCAATCTACAGTCTGAAATAAGAACATAATGTTTACCATAGGCTTTGAAAGTTTTTATCCTCCTGAGCTCCAGTGATATATCTTTATTGCTTAGTATTACTGAGGATGTGAGTTACAAAATTTTATTAAAATTATTACTGATGTTACTATTAAAATTAAACAATAAAATTGAAAAGAATATTTCTTAAGAGCACAGATATCCATATCCACAGTGATTTTAGGAATTATTGACTTAAAAAAATCCTTGGGGTCCAGAAATGAACTAGAGTTTTATTTTATACCTATGCAATTTCTGTGCCTCTTTAAAATAGTTCTACCTTCCTAGATTTAAAATAAATCCTACTTAGCCCTCTATTTCAATCTTTGTCATCAGTGCATTAGCCTAGGATCATCAGTTTGGTCACTGAGAACATTTACCAAGTATTCTCAGCATGGTTCTTTTTGTTTTATTTTCATTGATGGCAAATAGTTTTTATCACTCTCTTCTTCCTGTAGATTAAGTGTCCTTACTTTGTATTTCAAAATTTTCACTATGGTCACTAGGACTTGACTCATTCTCCTTGTGTTTCCTAAACCTTAGTTTGACTAGTTGTGATATCTATACATATAAAAGTCTAAGCGACTGGCTGACCAGCTGACTGGCTGATAGCTTATGATATGCACTGACCACCAGGGGACAGATGCTCAATGCAGGAGCTGCTGAGTGACTGCAACTTTGCAGAGTGCCCTCTCACACTCCAGGACCCCTTGGGGGATGCCAGACTGCAGTTTTTGGCCCGATCCCTGCAGGTCAGGCACCGGGACCCCACCTGCCAGAGGGACCCTGCTCACTTTTCAGTTGCCCTTTGAGCCCAGCACCAGCCCAGGTATGGCTGGCCGGGGAGGGACCACAGGAGGTTGGCTCAGGGCATGTTTGGCCCGTCTTGCCCAGTCCCACCCCACTGGCCATCTTCTAATTAATTTCCTCTCAATGTGCATGAATCCATGCACCGGTGCACTAATAGATTTATAATAAGAAATATATATTTTGTATTTGACCAATTCCCTGCACAGAGTTTCTAAAACCCTTGGAATTTCTTAAGTTATGAGAATGATAAACGTGTCTTTTAATGGTAAGGTAACTTTTGGAAAGCTCCTATGTAACCTAGGATTGGGGGGTAGAGGGCTTGTTGCCATGGACCCAACCATGTGATTACCAGGTTGGAACTTTTAGTCACAACCCTCAGTTTCCAATTAAAGGAGGAAGGCTGAAGATCAAGTACAAGCACTAATGACCAAGGACTTAATCAATCATTCCTACTTAATGAAACCTCCACAACAAATCAAAGGACAGGGTGTGGAGCACTTCAGAGTTGGTGAACGAATGTAGATTGGTAGCTCAGAGGACATGGTAGCCTTGTCCCCTTTCCACATGCTTTACCCTATAGAGCTTTTTCACCTGGCTACCTGCTCTCTCCAGGTAGTATCAGAATTGAGTTGAATTGTAGGACACCCAGCTGGTGCCCAAGAATTTTTTGGAGGTGTGGGGGGGAAAAACCCACTTTAGAATTTGTATTTGGAATCATCCTTATTAGTCCCATCACTGAAGAACCTTTCATCTCCATCTATCACCTTCCCTAATAAGTTTGTTTCAAAGTCTATGTCCTATAAAGAGGAGCTCTTTCTCACCTGTTAGCATTTATCTATACTAATAAAAGGATAATGTGCTAATTAGGCATCCTTCTGGACAAAGCCACAGTGGCAGGGCCAAGGCAGAAGTGGTTAGGGGCAATCAGGAAGGTAGGGAGAGCAGTTGGGATGATCAGGCCGGCAATGGAGAGCAGTTAGGGGTGATCAGGCCAGCAGGGGAGAGTGGTTAGGGGCATTAGGCATGTAGGCAGAGGCAGTTAGGGGAGATCAGCAAGCAGGCAGAGATGGTTAGGGGTAATCAGGCAGGCAGGCAGGTGAGTGGTTAGGAGCCAGTGGTCCCAGATTGAGAGAGAGATGCCCGACTGCCGGTTTAGGCTCATTCCTATGGGCCTAAACTGCCCTCCCCTTCTGGCCAGTCACCCCTAACTGCCCTCCCCTGCAGGCCTAACCCCCCCAACTGCCCTCTCCTGCTGGCCTGGTTGCCCCTATCTGCCCTCCCCTACCAGCCTGGTCACCTGCTACTGCCCTCCCCTATCGGCCTGGTCACCCCCAACTTCCCTGAAAGCGTGGTCATCCCTAACTGCCCTCCCCTACAAGATTGGTCCCCCCCCCAACTTCCCACCCCTGCAAGCTTGGTTGCCCCTAATTGCCCTCCCCTGCTAGCCTATTCACCCCTAATTGCTTCCCCTTCAGGCCTGGTCACTGTCAACTACCCTCCCCTGCAAGACTGGTTCCCCCCCCCCCCCCCCCCCCCGCCCCCGACTGCCCTTCCCTGCAGACCTGGTCCCCCAACTTCCATCCCCTGCAGGCCTGGTTCCCCCCAACTGCCTTTCCTACAGGCCTGGTCCCCACTAACTGCCCTCCCCTGCTGGCCTGATTGCCCACAACTGCCTTCCCCTGCAGGTCATCTTCTGGCAGCCATCTTGTGACCACATGGGGGCAGACATCTTGTGCGAAGGTATGATGGTCAATTTGCATATTACCTCTTTATTATATAGGATACTGAAGATGCAAAAGTATTTTCCTATGCTAGGTAACATGAGATTTGTTTTCCTCTGGCTGAC
Source organism: Pipistrellus hanaki (assembly GCF_964339955.1). Taxonomy (NCBI): domain Eukaryota; kingdom Metazoa; phylum Chordata; class Mammalia; order Chiroptera; family Vespertilionidae; genus Pipistrellus; species Pipistrellus hanaki. Next base: position 68,791,496 of record NC_140504.1, on the reverse strand, counting down.
CATTACCTCTTGGAGTAAGAAATACCCATTATGATGCTCTGAACCCTGACTAAACAGTGTTGTATATGTCATTGGAACAATATCTATCATTAGTTGTAACAAAAGCAATTGTGTTCCAGATGCAGCTGGAAAAGCTCTTTCTTTTAAGAACTAGGTAAGGTGGATCTATTCCCTAGATTCTTTTAAAGACATGTAGCCTCTCCTTTACTTTATTTCTGACTCTAAACTTCTGCTTATGCTAAATTATTTCAGTCTAAAAAATGGTCTTGCCATTTTATATGCACTATACCTGATACATGCAGATCTGCCTCGTTAATCTTCTTAAGGAAAATGAGAGTAGGAGACTTCATTAACATTTTGGGAAGATAAAGGAATTTATGTTTAAATGCCCTCCCAAACCAAAAATAAAGTCAGAAGTTTATTTTTAGATAAGCAAAGGGGAAAGGAATGAAACTCTAGCATCGAAGTGCCTGGGTAGAACTGTGGCTTTCCCATTACTGTGAGTTACTGTATGACCTTGGGAAAGGCTTTTCATGTCTCTGGGCTTCAGTTTCCTCATGAGCAACATGAATGTGATAACCAGGCCCACCGCACAGGGTTTTTATGAGGGGAATTTTTCCATTACTTCCTATGAATGGCTTAGAATAATTTAGCAGATAGAAAGTTTTCAATAACTATTACTTTTCAAACTTATAATTACATGGCTTGGTCTTTGTGCCTTCCTCTCTTCTCAGCATCTCCCTCTTCACTCTTCTTCCAAGTTCCTATTTGTATTATTATGTGATTCCTATTTTTATTATGTTGTTTAATATAGAGTAGTTTCACCATCACTTTTGTAGCTCTAGCCATCTATGACTAATAGCCTTGGGAGTTACTGCTCCAAGTGGCTTATCAAGGCATTTTCCTATACTAGGACAAATTCCTCTTTAAAAAGAATGATGAAAGCTACTGACTTTACATACAAATATGTTTGTTGCTTCCTAAAATCCATACATACGGTGTGTATATATTGTCTTAATTTATGCCATGTGTTTTGATCCAATTTAACTGTGCATCTTTAAAGATTGTACTCCAATGTGTCATCACATTTTGATCCTGAGAGACTGACTTTTGCTCAAGGTCACTTGCTAAGTGCAGGCAGGGGTTTTAACAGACTCTGACCATTCCCTAAATCTCAGGCCCCTTCTACTACACCTAGCCAGTTATTTGTGTGATCTCAATTATCACAGCAATCTCAAGAGACCGACACTATTGTTATCACTTTTTACATTTAAGGAAACTGAGGCCTAAAACTGAGGCCAAGATCATGTAGTCAGTAAAGGTGAGAACCCAAATCAGACGCTCTGCCTTTTGCAGATCTACTTTTTAGCAATTATGCTATATTAACGCCCACCTTCAAATAAAGGTGGTCAGACAGACAAAGTGGGGGTCCAGATTAAATAGGATGATATGTTATAATGCAAGCTATGTAGAACCTCTGTTAAAAGAAGAAAAAAAAAAATCCCCATAGGAATTTTACAGAATCCATCCAATACTAGCAATGTAGTCAAATGTAGTTTATGAAATACTGAATGCAATACATATGAAGCATTTGCCTCATAGCATTAGCCTTCCTGTTGGTTCATAAGATGCAAATGATTAACATTAAAAACCAAAAGGGAGAAACTACTTCTTTACAGAGGAAAAATGTAAGAGCTCTACTCTAGGATGTTGTTATTGTAATGTAAGGAGACCCAGAGGGACAAGATAGGTAAGCTTTTGACAAAAATTGCAGCTGAAAATGGACCCTCCATGAAAATATTTTTAAAAAGTTAAATATCATTGCTGTGTGTGCATGTGTGGGCTTGTTTTTTTAAGCGTCTCCTGCAGCAAACTCCCCTCACCTGCATCTAGCTGCTGATTCCAAGCCTTTTTATGAAAGACAGTATGTGACCATCACCAGCTGGCATTATCTGGTGGAGAGTAGCCTCACCCTGGGGTGACCGGGCGATGCACGGAAGGCTATTTAATGCCCCGGCAAAGTGGTTCAGGGACCAATATTTTATTAAGCTTCGGGGATGAGAGTTGTGATCCTGCATCCCTGATTTAGAGCCACTTAAGGGCTCCGACAGCTCCACCCTGGTGTTCTAGAGGAAAATACTCCTTCATGCTCTCAGCCTGATTGAAAGCGACTGCAGCTTCCAATGTTCCGCCTGGGAGGTGGTTCAATCTTCAGAAATTGCCCAAGAAGCCTGTCCATCTGCTGGCGTGCCTGGCTTTCTGGAACAGACAAAGGCGAAGCGTGGCTTCCCATCTGCATAACTTGAGGATTTGCTGTTTGTCACTTAAAAATCGCCGCTTAAAATTCAAAATTAAAGAGGCACGCGCTGGCTTGGTAGACACTGGGACGGTCCTTGTGAGGAAGCATGCGCTCTAGACTTCCCTCATGGAAGCATCCCCCGGGGAAAGTGTACAAATTCCTATTTGGTATTGGGCAGTCCACTCAAGCCTTTAAAAAAAAAAAAAAAAAAAAAAAAAAAGGTGTGTGCGAAAGGGGGTGCGCGTGGGGATGGGGGCAGGAAGGAGTAGAGATAAGCTAAGTGAATTGCTCCGGGTGGACCCTAGCCATTCGGTGAACTCCCAGGAGATTAAGTTTCCACCTAGCCATCACCTCCAGCCCCTTCCTTCCTCCTGCGCTACCGCCCGCTGACCCATAGCCTCTGGGTTTCCCACCCCCTGGGCCCTTCCCCGCTGCTCCCCGCCCCTGAGAAGCAGAAGGCGACACCACCGCCGCCGCCGAGAAGTCCCCGAGGAGTGAGTCACCGCGAGGCGAGTCCTGAGGGAAGAAAAGGGCAATCTGGTCTCCTCAACCACGACAGGGCAGGGCGCGGGGCGAGCACCGAGCGGCTCTGTCACGAGGGGAACGCTACCGGGAAGCGGCCTTGCCCCGACCCGCCCGGAGCGTGTCTGCGGCCGCTCCCTATTGGCTGGCTGGCGCCGGGGGCGTGTCCCGGAGGAACCCCGCCCCCTCGAGGGCCCGCCTCCCGGGCGCAGAGTCCGAGCCGGGCTGAGCCTTCGCCTCGGTCCTGCAGCGCCTCTAGGCTGCGGGTCTGCGCTGCAACCACCTGCTCCGTGCGGCGGCGTCCTGGGAAGGCGGGAGGGGAGAGGGGAGGGGGGGAAGAGAGGAGAGGCGGAGGGAGGAGGAGACCGGCAGCTTCCCCACGCCTTCCAGTCCTCCACTCAGAGCAGCCCCGAGTGCTGCCGCCGCCGCTGCTATCCCTGCTGCTGCTACTGCTGCCTCCACTGCTGCCACCTGAGGAGACCGACCGCCTAAACCCGCCGCCCCCTGTTGCCATCCCCGGCTGTTTCCTTCCTGGCACCCTGCTTCGTACGCACGCCGCCACTACCATCAGCATTATTATTCCAAAAAAAGGGGAATAACAGACCGGGGAAAAAAAAAAAAAAGAACCACGTACACCTTTCTGAATTGCTCAAGTGTCTCCCGAGGAGAAGAGAGGGGTCGCCGTCCCGGGAGGAGAAGCAGCCGAGCGGGCCGAGGGCGAGTGTGCAAAGGAGGGCGCAGGAGTTGGCCCCTGCGTGGCGGAAAGTTACGTGCAGCGCGGACCCGAAGGTGCGGCGCCCACAGCGCGGGGGGAGGCGGTGTGTCCGGGAGAAGAAGCGGCTGCCGCCTGCGCCCCGACCCGCCGCCCAGAGCGCGGGCAGCGCGGGGCAGGGAACGACGCCCCCTCCTGCTCCTGCTCCTGCGGCGCGGACTCCGTCGGTGGCTCCCGAGGAGGAGGAGGAGGAATATGGCATCGAAGGCGGCCCCCTCCTGCCGTCTGATCTTCTGCCTCCTGATCTCCGCTGCTGTCCTCAGGCCAGGTGAGCAGAGGCCTCCAGTAGCCCCCAGGACCACGTGGGCCGGGGCAGTTTCCCTTGGGTGCCCGCGCCCCGGCCTGGCCCCGCGGGGCAGGACGCCTGGGTGCGTCCTGGAGGCAAAGGGACCGCGGAGCGGGCGCAGGACCGGCCCCGGGCGCAGGCACCTGTGCCGCTGTTCGGGCTCGGCAGGGCGGTTGGCTTAAGTTTGCGCAGCCACGGGGGCGCCGGATGAGTCTCCAGGAACTTGGGGTGCGGCCGGGTCGGGGCCCAGGGATCAGAAAGCTGCATTCGCCTGCCTCTGCCCCTTCACCCCTTCCCTCCAGTGGCTCCCGCCTAGGCGGCGAGCTCTCGCCCCTGACAGTCCGGTCCCCGGGTCCCCAAGTCCACGTCACTCCGCTCCAGGCAGTTTTCCTTTCGCTTAGCTCTCGGAGGCAATCACTGCCCCTACTTTTTTTTTTCTTTTTTCTTTTTTTTTTCCGTGATTACTAAATCCCCTGGTAACTTCCCCGTGTTAAGAGTCCAGAGGCGATGGGAGAGGGAGAAGAGAAAGAGGACTTGACCAGCTTCCCGGAAAGTCCTGACCTAAACCCCACCTGCCGCTCGGACGCCCCCTCCGCGCGGTCTGGGTGGGCGGTGAGTTCAGGATTGACGGCGGGTAGAGAGCCCAGCCGGGCTGGTGAGACCTCACCGCGGGGCTCGTGCATTTTCCAGGACTTGTGATTCAACCTCAGCTCTCAGTTCTGTTCTGAGCCTCAGAATAATAATTTTTTTTTAAAAGGGCAAAAGCCCCCAACACTAAAATATCTCTCAACGGAAGTCCCTTTTCTCACCCTAGGGCTGTCCCCTGGCGCTGTCACGCCCAGACCAAAGGGCGGCTGACCGGAGTGGGTCCCTCACCGACAGAGCAGCAGCTTTATTTCCTCTGGAGACTGGAGGATTTTTTAGGTCCCCCCCCCCCCCATCCATATAAAGTTTAGGTCGCTAACCCTTTATAGACAGTTGCAAGCACAACTCCTACTTCCTGTTACTTCAGGTTCTGTTTGTTTCTCTCTTTTAGCGTTTTTTTTTTCCAAATGAAAACTCACTTCCCTTTGGCATCTTTAATTTGTGCTCATCCCTTTGGCTGTTGGCAAGTCGGAGCCAGAGAGGAGGTTTAAAAGCCTCTGGATCCCTCCCAGGAAAAGGGGGGGGGGGTGAGGGTAGGGGGGCTGGAACCTGAGGATGCTGAGTGTTTGTGACCTGCAGCTGTGAGTGTTTGTGGTTGGCAGTGGCGCGGGGGAGGGGGGCGATCTCCTCAAAGTTCCATTTCTGGGTGAGGTCATGAGCTCACCTGCTGTTCTGAGGTTGGAGAAGGAGGCGCCTGTGAACCGTCTCCGGGTGGGGTGTGGAGCGGGGACTGTGAACCGCGGGTTCAGTCGGTTATAAAGCAGGTGGGTGCGGGGAGGGCAGGAATCTCGGGGGAGCGGGAGGAGAGACCCCCTGAGGTTTTTGGCACAGTGTGGATTTTCTCCCCTCTTTTTCCTGATCCCAGCGTTGCTGAGGGAAGGAAGGGTACTCAATCTGGAGCCAAGAGGAGAGAAGGGAGGACGAGGGTGCTGTAGTTCGTAAAATGCAAAGAAAATCACGCCCACAGTTGGATTTCAGGGTAACCCTTTCTAAGCTCGGAGACTGTCATCTCCTCTCACCTACAGCCCCACCCCGGGGCACGGCCCCACCCCGGGAGCGCACCCAGTTTCCTTTTCCCTGAAGTCTCCCCGGTGTTCCTTTCCAGCGGGGTCAGCTCGTGGGACAGGTTTTCCCGCACGTTTAACTGCTAAAGGGGGGAGAGGTTCCTCTTTCTGATCCCCTTCGTGGCGCGCCGGCCGCTCGGGTTTTTGTCTCCGCGCCCATTCTTTCTCCTTTTCCGCGAGCGCCAGGCGGGGCTCCCCCGGGGGTCAGAGCCTCAGCCCCTCACATCAGCGGTTCCCTTGAATTTACCCCGCTGGGGCTGGCAGATGCGCCAAACTCTCGGTGGGTCCTCGGTGTGTTTTAACGGAAAAGACGGGGGCACTGAAAGCGCCCGGTCCGGACTGGAGAGCAAGCCTGGGTCGCCAGGGCGCCTGCTGCCAGCCTCCGCAGGGCCAGCCTGGGGGGGAGCCGGCTCAGTCCCGGGGGCCAGGGACTCCCCGCTGGCGCCCTGCACTTCCTGCAGTTCTACCCGGTGGGTCTGGATCCAGAGGATACGCATTGAGTTCATGAACCTGCTCCTGCAGACCAGCCATTGATAGATTGTGGGCATGGCATGTTACCAGCTTTTGAAGGGAAGGGAAAGTGTACAGGAACCAGGGAAACTGAAAGCGGAATTATAAAGGCCATGAAGTAGGTGCCCATCATCTCGGGAGCAAAGGATCTCATTATTCTTATCGAAAGAGCGTCAGCCTGTGGTGACATTTTGTATTGCTTTTAAAAAGGCTTTCCTTGATTATTTACAACAAGGAGGTGGGGCCCTACAGTTAACTGTTTCTTCACGTGGTTCATCTGGGCGCCCTCCTCTTCGGATTTTTTTCTTAAATGCTCACTGACATGAGGGTAATTCCAAGACATAAACATCCTTAAAGTGTCCCCCCCGCCCCACACACACTTTCTTTTTTTTTTTTGGTCTTAGCAGTATATTATGTTCAGAAAGTATCAGTTTATCTCAGGAAGGCCTAGGGAAAAACATCAACTGAAATCAAATGTCCTTTCATAATGTGAAACTATTTATGCATTTTAAAACTGAAAACTGCTTAGTATCCAGTAAATGTTTTTTTCTTTGGTGATTTATTTAATCCAATACAATTACAATTTAATAGGGTATTATTTTCAGTAACTGCTTTTCTAGGTTTGGGCCAGGACCTATCTTCAGGCCCATTGAGAAAGTCATTTCACCTTTTTTGGGCTTCACTTTCTCCTGTGTGAGTAGAAGGGTGAGCTAAGGACCTACTGCTCAGATACCTTCAGCTCAAAACTGTTTCTGACTACCTAAGGTAAAAGGCCTATCAGGACAAGGCGCAGTTGTTTTCTTTTCCTTTTCTAATTCTTTCAGACAGGCTGGATGCACATAATTCATATAAGTTTTATTACTAGAAAATGTCAATGTGCCTCGATTGCTAATTTCCCATCTTTTTCCTATTTTTTAAAACTCATTTTACTGTGCTTACTCCTCCAGGCTAGAATATGGGCTATTAAAAAAAAAAAAAAGTGTCATGGAGAAGAATTAGTCTCCAACTCTCTTGGGTTAAGAGAGCCAGGAGGATGTTTTTTTTTTTATCTTAAAAAATACCTATAGGTGTAACCCATCCCTCCTGAAAGCCTGCCTCTATTTAAACTTCTTCTATAGCTCCTAGGACAAGATAAAAGTGATCGCTGATGCTATCTACATTCATGTAACAAGGCCCATGAACACCTGTCAAGTGCTCCTAAACAAAGAAGTTGATTTGCACTATGGTCAGGAGGACATAGAGAGGACACAGAAAATACTGATGCTTTCCCCATGTTTTCAATTTTATACAAATCCAAAAGATTTTTATGACTAATGTAACAAAACTTGTACTCCAAACATTTTTTGACTTTTTAGAAAATTCAAACTATCGTAACTGCTTTTCGGAATAGAAATTTGGAAGAGGATGCCTGTCTACTGTTGACTTATTAAAAAAAAAATCAATAATACTTTAACAATGCAAATGTTACCAGAAAATTCTTTCTATACTAGTATATGTTCAGTTTTTAGCTCTGCCATGTAAGAATGATGTGACCCGGGGAAAGTTATTTTCCTGCTCCTTTTTATATCCAATCTGTAAAATGTTCTCCTTACATAATGCATGGTTCTGATTAGTAATTCCCTTGTTCAGCATTTGAACTCTTCAAATAAAATGTGCTATATTAAGACTTCCATTGTATTCTTACTAGAATGACACTTTTTATTTCACTTAATTATCACTTCACCATTTCATTAAAAGCAGGCAAAATATTTCTTTTCTTTTATTCCCCAAGTTTTCATGCCACTAAACATAGGCCTTTGTAAAACTGAGCACTACAATATCAGCATTACTTGGTATAAGATGGCAGCATTTTGTCATATAGTGTTTTTAATGCTCTATAATCACCTTGGTCTTATATTCTCAAACAATACCTCTTTTTGCTCTGGCCATTTATTTTGTATAAAACATCATTAAAGAGTTCTAGCTCTCTGAAGCCATTAACTCAAGTAAACATATGCAATATAGATCTCAGATATGTAATAGAACAAAGTGGGTGCAGCTATGATGAAAGAGTATCTCTGTGTCTCTGTGAATGCACATAAACTTAAATTTAACACTTCTCAAAGTGCTATTTATTGTTTATTGTTAGGTTTTCACAAAGGACCGTTTCATTCCTTAGAATTTTAAATTAAATTTGTTGGGGTGACATTGGTTAATAAAATTATATAGGTTTCAGGTGTATAATTCTATAATATATTATTAATACACTGCATTGTGTTTACCACCCAAAGTCAAATATCCTTTGTCACCTCATATATGACCCCTTCATTTCATTTTTTATACATTAATATATGTGACATATTAATAAATGAGCTAACTCAGTGGAATACTAATGAAAGTTTTCTTTGAAGTAGTGGTTGATGAAGTAATATTGATTTGATTATTACTTTTGGATATCAGTTTTTCTTTTAATAAGAAATGAAAAAGACCAGAAAAATGCCTATTTATATTTCTCATTATTTTTTATTTGGTCAGAATCGTTTCTTCCCTGTGGTGATCAGAATCAAGACTATAAAAGGTTCTCCATATCTAAAAAGAGAATTATAGGCTATATGATATGTTTAAATCATACAGTTATTATAAGTATTCTTATAGTATACAAAGTATTATATTTGGAAGTAGTGATATTTTCTTCCAGCTAATTTCTCCACTTAAATAACAAAATTTATATTTTCTTCCTTTCACCTTATTATTAAATGGAATACTATACATATTTCAGCTAAGACCAGTTTCAAATGTGCTGTGATAATAATTGTTTCATGGTAACCTATTATCATAAACCATTATGGCAGCGTATGCTCCAAGAATGAAATTAGCTTTTAGTGCTTCTTCTCTTATTTATCAAGTCAGTTATCAATTACACTACATTTAAGAGGAACTCAATGTTGTGCATAATACAAAACAATTTCTAATCAAAAGATTACTTAATTTGACTTCGAAGTTCAGATACTTCAACGAACATGCCTATGTATGATTTTCTAAGAATTCATAGTATTACAGCATAATGCAACTAAACTATAGGCGAATTGATTAGAAATTAGATAGCTGTCTAGTTTCTCTGGCTTGATTCCCCCCTTTTCTTTTCCCTACATCTTTCTCTTTATCACTCAATGAACCATACAGCCTGGTATATCTAATGCAGTCTTGGTTTATGCCTGATGTCCTGATTCAATTATTAACTGTACCCTATTTTACTCTCAGAAGTGCAGTTTGGATGACAAATTATATGGTTAACATGATTATTAATGATTTTCCTGTTTATATGTCTGTCATAGAGTACTTAACTATAAGATGTACATTCTTCATCCTGACCATTGCATGTTTTTAACCTTTTTTTAAAAAAAAAAATTAAAATGTCAGCTACAGTGAACAAACAATAGGAGTTATAGGTCCCTTTAATATCAAGTATAAGAGAGAGACAAAGATATAGCTTGGAACTCCAGAATATTGAAGTGGGTGTGGAACATCAAAGATCTCATGGTTTGGAATGGAAACAGAATTCACCTGCGAAGCCAAGAGAATAATGTTTGAAATTCACCTGGGAGCTATACTTAGCTATGGAGTATCTAGAAAGTGCTTTTGCAGTGTGATCCTGAAATCCTTTTCAGCCAATTGTACAATTCCCATTCTATTTATTCTTCTGTAAGGTTTCTCAGCAGCTTACTATAAATTTGTATTAAAAGAACTATAGCAATGCCTATAAAATTAAAGAAAGTCCTACATCTGTTTGCCCATGTAAGCTACAATTGTATCAGTTAGAAATGATGCCCTGATTTGGAGGTTCTAGAACAGTTGGTGCCACCACTGACTCTTCCTAATTAGGCAGGCATGTGTTATTTGGTTCAGTTATCTCTGAGTGTCTCATTTATTCAGAAAACCCAAACAATGGGTAGAGATAAGGAATGGTGAGTGGGTGTTATCTAAACACACAAGCTAAAGAAAGGATGCCATAGTATTGTCCTAGTTAATAGGGAAGAAAAATGGAGAAGGTATTGTCCTTTGTGGCTAAAACTCTTATCAGTATATTCCCAAGGGTTTTCCCTGATAGTTTGGAGGTTTCTGGGTTTGGAATTTACCTAGCTTCAAATCAAACAAACAAAAAAAAAAAACATAAAAAGAGCTACTATTATTAAATTCTTGAACCTCCTTGTATCAGTTAATTGTATGGCATAATAAAGCACTCTAAAACAGTGGTTTAAATCAGTAAAAATTTTATGTAGTACATTATTGTGAAGGTTGGCAATTTGGGCAGCTGGATGATTTTTCTGATTTTAGCCTGATGTCTTCATTCCACTAGTCGGCTGTGGTTCAGCCTAGGAAGCTTTACTTCTGGGAGTTAGCTGGTTGTTGTTCAGGGAAAATTGATTCTTCTTCATGGTCTTTTATTTTCTAACTAGTGGCCCGGAACACGAATTCATTCACATCGAAAGGAAATTAATTAGAGAAAGATTCATGTGGTAATTATGTTACTGCAAAAAAATTACATGTCAAAATAGTATATATAATATAGTATAACATTAAAATACAAAACATTTTAAATCACTATTTGCCCTTTCTCTATAATAGAAGTTTCAGAGATACAAGAAAATTAGTAAAATGTATATGAAAGTAATATATAAATTTATTAATAAATAAACAATAACAACATGATATAAAAACAACAAAGGCATGATATAAAAACAAAAACATGATATAAAACATTGATTAAAAACAATGATTGATAAATTAATTAATAAACAACAACAAAGACATGATATAAAAACAATAAAAACATGATATATTGATAAAAACAACAAAAACATGGTCAACGCTTTCCTTCAGCTTCAGGGTACATTGTGCTAACATTTGTCTTCAGATACATTCTGGAGTCATGTGCATTTGGTGTCAGTGAAAACTTTATATGTTTTGTGCATGCATAAGTTGATATTTATTTTTAAATTGCCAGTGCACATCATATCAGATGGTTTGTCACTTTGATATACGTATCTGCCAGAGGCCTGGTGCACAAAATTTGTGCACTGGGGTGAGGGGGGGCGTCTCTCAGCCTGGCCTGCACCCTCTTGCAGTCCAGGAGTCTGAGGGGAGTGGGCTAAGCTGGCAGTCGGACATCCATCTTGCAGTCTGAGACCCCTTGCTCCTTAGCACCTGCCTGCTTGCTGCTCCTTACTGCTTGGCTTGCTGCTCCTTAGTGCTGCCATGAAGACAGGAGAGGTTTCCGCCACTATCGCTGCACTTGTCAGCCATTAGCCTGGCTTCTGACTGAGCAGCCCACCCCTATGGGAGCACATTGACCACCAGGGAGCTGCATTGAGCATCTGCCTCCTGATTGTCAGTGCACATCATAGTGACCAGCCATTCTGGTTGTTCTGCCATAACTGTCGCTTAGGCTTTTATTATATCTACACTAATAAATGAGTAAAATGCAAATTGACCATACCTTCCCAACGTCCACCACCCAATCAGGAGTGAGTATGCAAATTAACCCAACAAAGATGGTGGGTTAATTTGCATATGCAGGTGCCAAGTGGCTAGGTGGGGTAGGGCATTTGCATCATCACCATGGTGATGACACAGGCATTCCGCACTGCCCCAGCTGCTCTGGACCTCTGGGCAGTGTGAGAAGGTGGAGAGGTGCTCTGGCCAGAGCGAAGGTGATTCCAGCAGCCAGGGGAAGGAAGGCCCATTCTTGCATGAATCTTCATGCAGTGGGCCTCTAATATATAATAAGAGAAGGGGGGAGAGTTATGTTTCCTTAGGCTTATTTGAGAGAGAGAGAGATATGCTTCCCTAGGCTTATTTTTCTTGGTAGAAGCCACATTCTGTTGGTGAAGTCAAGTCCCAAGCTCAGCTCAAGTTCAAGGATGGGAAAATCATACCTACCTATTGGAAGGAGCAAGGGTGGGGAAATCATACCCACTTATTTAATGGAAGGAGCTAAACATACTTTGCAAAAGGTGTGGATAAAGACGAGAGAGAGAGAGAGAGAGAGAGAGAGAGAGAGAGAGAGAGAGACAGCCATTTTTGCAACCATTCTACCTCTCACAACAATAATGGGGGATGTGGCAGCAGAAAATATCCTTACTGTAGATCCTTAGCCCCATATTTCTCCTTGGGCAAGAAAAAGACAGATTATAGAGGCTAAAGCATTGTCCAGTAAGAACACTGTTTTCTACCTTTCAAACTTTATCTTCCCCTGGAATCAGATTATAGAAAGTTCAATGTGTGTGTGTGTGTGTATGTGTGTATAAGAGAGACAGAGGAAGGGCGGGAGAGAGAGGGGAGAGAGAAAGAGAGAGACAGATGAGGAAGGGAGGGAGGGGGGGGGAGAGAGAGAGAGAGAGAGAGAGAGAGAGAGAGAGAGAGAGAGAGAGAGAGAGAGAATGCGAGCGCTGAGGAGATTCTTAAGAGTTAAAGGCATATAATATTGCAATATGCGATTCATAGTCAGAAGCAAAAATGTGATAGAAGAGGGGTTGTTGGAAAAATGAGAAGGTGTCTTACACCTTCATCTTGTTCAGTTTTCTTACTTGATAGCAAGATAAGCTCAGGTTAACTGATTACATAAAACTCAATAGCAAATTAGCTAAGTTTTTAGAGACAATGATGTTCTTAGTTTCATTTAGGACTAGAGTTATAGAATCAATGTTTTAGAGCTATAAAGAATTTTAAAATTACATTGATACTTGCTAAGGTCACACTGTTGGCCAAATCAAGAGTAAAACTTATGTGAAAAAATAAGTCAACATAAATAACAGCATCTGATAAATACTGTTAGGAATGCTGCAATGACCTCGTTCGTAGTCACTCCAAGACATTATATTCTCTTTGAAAAACAAGTCAATCAACTAATTCTATAATTATTTGCTTGAAATTTTGCTAAATATTACAAGAACAAATAAAGGTCATTTTACGTCAAAGTGCCCAGATTTGGTGTAAAGTTTAGGAAAAAATTTTGAAAGGTTCTTTCAGGATGTGATATCTGAGGTATACACTGAAGAATAAGCCAACAAAGGATATGGGCTGAAAGAATGGTGTCAGAGAAGATGCAAAGGTGGGAAGGAAAATGGCTTCTAACTCCTTGAGGTAAGTAGGTATTCCCTGAATTAGTTCAAATACTTTCCTGCAATTTCCATAATTTATTTATTAAGGGGTTCAGAAGAGGGTCTCTTTTATCTTATTTAAATACTCATACACTTCTCCCCTTTAAATTAATGAACATACTATATACACCATGTTGTTCCTTTTCTTTTCCACTTAGCACACATTTGAAGATTAAGAAATTATCCCATATCAGCACTCTTTTTAACACAGTTTATTAGGTTTAAGAGTATGCACCATAATTAACTAGACATTATCTTGGTTCTGAGAAATGTAGTTTTCAATCTTGTTTTATTACAAACAATATAGAAGTAAACATCCTAATACAAGTTCTTGTCCACATGTGAAATTATGTTGCTAGAAAAATGTCCTAGAAGTGAAATTGCTGAGTTAAAAAAATACCTCTAATATTCATTTAGAAAGAACTTCTAAAATTACAGTTCAAAGAGTATGTATCCACTGAGCCAAACCCAGCTAGGGCAAATGATGTGGTTTTTTAAACCTGTGTGTCCACTTTCCACCCTCCACCCAAGTAAAATTGGGCAGAGTGATCAAGCCCTCTTATGTTCTAATCTTTGCAATAGGGATAATAGTGTCTTAGGGTTTTAGGGAAGATTAAATAAATTAATACATATGAAGCTCAATTAGTGGTATGATTGTCAAACAATACGATCTCCAGCCAGATTGGTGTGGCTTAGTGATTGAGCATTGACCAAGAAGTCATACTTCTATTCCTTGTCAGGGCACATACCTCCGCTGAGTGCTTGATCCCAAGTGGTGGGCATTGCAAACATCAGCCAGTCAATAATTCTCTCTCATCATTGACGTTTCTATCTCTTTCTCCCTCTTCCTTTCTCTCTGTGAAATCAATAATAATAATAATAAATAATAATAATAATAATAAATCTCTCCATACATTGTTAGTATTATTCAAGTAATAATGACTATAAAACACAATTTTAATCCCAGGAGCATTTAGATAAGAGAGACCTCAAATTGTCTCAAAGTTATAAAAATACCAGCTATCGCTCTTCCCCATGCCATCTTTTTTTCCACTGATAATAACAGAATATTAATGAGAGTGATGTTGTATTATTTATTGGGCATAACTTTGAATCTACTCACTTGATCAAACAAATAAGCCATTCACAAACTCCCAGACTTTATCCATTAATTATTAGTATCATATTCATTATGATGCCATTCTCATCTGATAATTAAACATTACTGCATTGCAATTCTGAGTTTTAAATCTAAATTTAAAGGTAAACTTAAAGCTAAAAACAAGACACCTTGTCGGTTATAGTTCACAGTATGTGAAGCATATTGTTGCTTTAGGTCATCAGTACAAATTAGCCAGAGGTTATTTAGGAATAGAAAAGTACATGTGCTTAGGACTTATGTGGGCTCTAGATTCAGAATAAAATAGAGCACAGTGATCATAATAATCTAAGAAAGTGAGAAAAGTATGCACACAAGTCCTTTGGTTGATACATATGGGCCTAGCCAGTGGCCATGGACAACGGGGGTTGGGGGGGCATATCTAGGGAGGGGTTTGGGATGGGAATGGGGGAATAAGGACAATTATGTGAGACCATAATCAATTTAAAAAATCAATAAAATATATTTTTAAAAAAAGAAAGTGAGAAAAGTAAATATAGTCTAACAGATTTCTCAAACTTCAGTCTAGCCCCCCTTCCAACCTCTTCTCCTCTTTGCCATCAAATTGATATGGTATGATATGAGTAGAATCTTGTAACTAATATGCTTGCTTGAAGTACTTCAAAGAGTCCCTGCTAGAGTAAGAATAAAATGCAAACTTCTTATCATAGCATTTAAGGTCCTTCTATTTTTTTTTTTTTTTAACACAGTCTTTCTTTAAATCCCATGCTCCAGCCCTACTTCTAAGTGAACCATAGCCTTGTTCCTCAGTTGTTATTCATGTCACTGACTTATTCTAGAACTCCCTCCTTCACAGAATCTGCTATCCCCCTTCCTTTATCTGAAAAAATAACTAGCATTCCCATTTTTCAGAACACAATTGTTATGCCACTCTCCTTAACTCCCTAAGCTGTCCGTCCTCTGTAGTTCCAGAGCTAATTTCATTTATTGTCTATTACCTATTTATCTTGTCATTCTCTCTAAGAGAATTTTTGTGTTTCTGGAGGCAAGAGCTCTTTTCTTAATCTTTTTTCCCCCAACTCATTGTCTATATAGTATATCCCAAGTACATATATGATGATTAAATAAATGCATTAGTTAAAATTAAAAGTGTTGGTTATTAATGAAGCCTATTTAAAGCTGTAACGTTTATTCACACGTGACTAAGAAATATGTAGATTGAGACAATCTCTCAATTTCTTTTAGAACTTTAATTAGAGGATGATTAACCTCTTGAATTATGGTTCTTAAAATAAATAAAAAAAATAAAGTATTTGACATAGTCTGCTCAAGCTATGCAATGTAATAGAAGAAGAAATGGAATAAAGTCAGTCTACTTTTCTTCTAGGTGCCAATCCTATTTTATATAAAATAAAAACTTGAATAATTGTGTTCTCTAGAGATTCCACAGACATTAAACATTAAGCGTAAGATATTCTAGAGACATGAAACATTTACTTTAATTATTTTATTTTAAAAACTGAGTTTTTATAGGATAAAGGAACACATTATCAATCCTAGTTTATATAAAATAAAAACTTGAATAATTGTGCTCTCTAGAGCTTCCATTAAACATTAAGCGTAAGATATTCTAGAGATATATAAAATTTATTCAAATTAGTTTATTTTTAAAACTAAGTTTTTATAAGAAGGAACACATTATCAATAGGCAGTAAATTGTTGGTAGTCTTTTATTTATCCTGTTTTTAATTCTTAGATTAAACCTGTGGATAAGGGATTTTTCTAAATATGGCAAAAAATAGTGTAGAAAATCTTTCTTGGACAAGTTAATTAGTCATGCAAGCAATATTAATATATTTGTGACATAGAAAATACATTTTTATTGTAGGCTATGCCTTGAAAGCTGTTAATAATAAAATTTAGAGATAATATGGAGAAAATCTGGTGTAATGTTTGCAAATGTATTTCCTATCAGAGCATTTTAAAGTTTCAGACACAAACCTGAGAAAAACGAGATGATTTTATTTTTACTAAAAAGTAAACCTTAGCCCGGCTGGCATGGCTCAGTGGTTGAGCATGGATTTATGAACTAGGAGATTATGGTTCTATTCCAGGTCTGGCCACATGCTGGGATTGCAGACTCACTCCCCAGTCAATGATTCTCATCATTGATGTTTGTATCCCTCCGTCCCTCCTTTCTTTCTTCTTCTCTGAAATCAATAAAATATATATATATATATAAAAGTAAACTTTATACTTTTAAAGGTAACATATCATTTTAAGAAACAAGCTAGTACTGATAAAACAAAACAAATCAAAACAAAACAAAGTACAGAAATGGAGTTATCATAGCATCTGATTATTTGATGGTATTTGATAGGTAAAACCCTAATGGTTTAAGTCTTTTGGCTTCCCCCCCCTCCGCTTTTTTTTTTTTAGGTTCAGCAGTGTATTTTTTTTTTTTTTTTTTAATTATTGGGGTGACATTTGTTAACAGGATCACATAGGGCTCTTCTCTGGGCAAAATAGTCTTAATTCTTAAAACTTTTTATTTTAAGTCTTGATTATATTTCTTTATTTTGGATCTTTCCTAGTTATTCTGAATTTTAACTTCTATATCATGGTTTTATTCTGTTATTTTCCATAGAATACCTTGTCAGTAAATTTTCACTATGATCTGTGACTCTCGTTGTCTCCTGAGTTCCTGCACAGGAGTTCTAGTATTTTTCTAATATGTTATAAAAATGAACCAAATAAGTCTAACATGTTGTCACTGTTAGCTCCTACTTATTGAATACCTGCTATGTTCCATGCACAGTAGCACTTTGAAAATAATGGCCAATATACTTTTATAACCAATTTTAAGTTTAAATATTGTACATTTTTACTTTTGAATTATAAAATCTACTCTCACTTTTAGTCTTTTAAATATAGAACTTTGAATGCACTAGAGCAAATGGATCAAAAGTAATTAGGGCACAGATATCAAATAAAGTCAAGTAAGTGGACTTTCTCATTCTTTTCATTTTACTGTATAAAACTGGTTGGGCCCTATCAATAATCTGTCTACATCTATTTGGAATCAAGTACACAATGATTCATGCATGAGACCTGTGAATAGAATTATTCAAGGCCAGCATAAACTTCATATTCGTTCCTAGTTACGGGTTCCCTCTCTTGGTTTATTAACAAATAGAATCCAATTAAATCCTATTCTCATTGGCTAGCGGCATTGTTCCTATGCTTAGATTTTATAAAACTTTTCCCCACATCCTACCTTCCTATCCCCTTTTCCTCAGGGCCTCTGCCTCTAAACATTAGACCCCACTTATTAACAGCCTACATTTGGTTTGTCATTTTATTAAAATAAATATATGAATTTAGTTGTGTTCTTCATGATTTGTGGATTTTTTTCTTAAAAAATAAAATTACATTGGAAATGTACATTATACCTTTCCTATCAAGTTAGGCACATTTATGAGAAGCATGCCTGTTTGAACACAAAGCCCCAATTTAGCAACTGCCAAATAGTGAGTATTATTATATTCATTTTTTTAGCACAGTCTCCAGTGTTTGGAATGCCATGCTTCTGAACTTAATCCTTTAATGGGAAAACAAACATCAAAAGTAGTATGAGCAAATTACCTAATATATGTGACTTTTTTCAGTAGTTTCAATCTCAGTCTGGATAATAGCAGATGAAGTATTGATATTTCAATTTGACAACTTTTAAATTCCGTCTTCTCTTTTTCCCCCAGGTCATTTTCTAAATATAAATTTAGAGATTTCTCCATCAGAGTAATAGTTAGGGTAACTGTGGAATAATTAAATTTTCCACAGCAGTGTGTAATAGTCAAAAGGCTGAGGTTCTAAATCAGTGTTTTATAGGAAGGGTAGGCGGAAATAAAAATAATAATTAAAAAAACAACAAAGCAATCCTACCTACCTACAAAAAAACCAAGAAACTACCGAACAAAGCCAGGAAGACTTGTAAACATAAGATCATATTTTACTTAACTCTTTTGTTGGTTATTTACTTTGCCTTCTGGGAGTATTACACAATCTATTAGCTTTTTCTCTTTAGATGTTTGCAGGATACAAAATGTACCCCTAACTTAAAAAAAAAAAATAACATTGATTCTCCCAATAGAACCAGTGTGTACTTGTTAACCACATAATTGCAATGTTAAATATAGTTGCTTCACAAATTATAAAATAAAATAACAAAGCAGTTAAGAAAACAGGCCTCATGCAAACAGTCCATACACCCACTAACTTTATTATTTAATGATTAAACAGAAAGCATTTAATAGTGTGTGTTGGTTTACTATTGTTGAATCAGTAACAGTAATCAGGATCAATGTGGAGTTAATAACAGTGACCAGGACCTTTCCTACTCAGTGAGGTTTAACTGCCAGTGATCAAAGTCAGAGTGATATAGAGACAAGAGAGGGAAGATACGCCCTATGTTTCAGTTCCACCTTTGTCAGCAGCTGAGGGATTTTGGTTAGTGACTTCATGTTTCTTTTTTTTTTTTTTTTGCTTGTTCAATGACGAGGTTAGGCTAGTGAGCTCTCATGTGATTATGAGTAATGTGTGATTTTTATTCCATTGCCAAATAAAAATGACCTTTACAATGTCTCTTTTTTGGATAATTTGTTCTTTTTTTTTTATTTTGTTGATTAATTCTCACCCAAAGTTATTTTTCCATTGATCTTTAGAGAGAGTGGGAGGGAGAGAGAAAGAGAGAGAGAAACATTTTTGTGTCAATTGGTTTCATTAGGGCTGGGGATCTTGACTGAGCTTGCAACAAAGGTATTATATGTGCCCTTAATCAGAATCCAACCTGGGACCCTTCAGTCCATAGGCTGAGGCTCTATGCATTGAGTCAAACGGGCTAGAGCTATTTATTTTTCTTTTGTCCTCATCAGTATCCTAAATTTAGAGATAGCCATATAACATTTTTCAGATTAAGATTCCCACTCATTGTAGACCATAAATGAAATAATTGAGCCATAGAAAAAAAATTAAAAAAAAATAACACAATAGAGGCAAGCATTCACACTTCTCCCCTATTCAACACAGAACAAACTTCATGAGAGTACAGAATTACATTTAATTTTAGTCTTCATATTCTAAATAAAGGTGTAGAGAAATTTAATTTGGTTCAGAGATTAAACTTTATAGAATCAGTTACTGTAATGAGGGATTAAGTTCTACAGAAGGAAGGGGTAAAGGGTGAATTAATAGCTGTGATAAGAACACTCATCCAAGAGTTCCTGTCATCATGGAAAGTTAGCCCACAATGGTAATAACAAAACAGGATTGAACTCCTAAAAGAAAAAGCTAGTTCCTTGATTTTAATTTTCTATTTTTGGGGAAGGCTCAGAGACCACTGTCTCTGATAATACAATACATTATAGCCACTTGTCTATCTAGGATGCTTTACATGTATTCCTTACTCCAGTCCTTACTCCAGGCAGAGAAATTCTGATGTCACTTTCACCTTGGAAATCAGTATGGAAGAATAATAAATTGATAATTTTCTTACCTATAAAGTTATAGGCTTAATTTTTTATCTGTCCAATTTTCCCAGTACCATTTAGTGAATAGATTATCTTTACCAGATTATATGTTTTTTCCTCCTTTGTCAAATATCAATTGGTCATAGAAGCATGGGTATATGGGCTCTCTATTCTGTTCCATTGATCAATATAGCTGTTGTTTTTGTTGACTTTATGATACAATAGTACCATGCTCTTCTGATTACTATGGCCTTGTTGTATAGTTTAATAATCAGGTAGTATGATTCCTCCAACCTTATTTTTCCCCCTCAAGATTACTGTGGTTATTCATGTTTTGTGGTTCCATACAAATTTTTGGAATGTTTGTTGTAGTTCTGTAAAATATGCCATGGGTATCTTGAGAGGAATTACATTGAGTTTATAGATTGCTAATTCTTTCTATCCATGAACATGGTATATGCTTTCTCTTATTTGTGTCTTCTTCAATTTTCTCTCTCTAAAACCAATAAACATATCCTCGGGTGAGGATTTAAAACAATGGACTAAGGACATAAATAGATACTTTTACAAAGAGGACAAACAAATGGCCAAAATATATTTGAAAATATTCTCAACATCACTAATCATCAGTAAAATGCAAATTAAAACAACAATGAGATATCACCTCACACCTGGCAGAATGACTGTCATCAATAAGTCAACAAACAACAAGTGTTGGTGAGAACGTGGAGAAAAGGGAACCCTCATGTACCCTTGGTAGGGATGCAGATTGGTGAAGCTATTGTGGAAAGCAGTATGGAGTTACCTCAAAAAACTAAAATTGGAACTCCCTTATGTTCCAGCAATTCTACTTCTGGGAATCCGAAGAAACCTGAAACAATAATTTGAAGGAATAGATACACCCTTATGTTTACTGCAGCATTATTTACAATAGCCAAGATTTGGATTGTCCATTGGTCAATGAGTGGATAAAACAACCATGGCACATTTATACAATAAAATCCTACTTGGCCATAAAAAGGAAGATATTTTTACCCTTTGCAACAACATGGATGGACCTGAAGAACATTATGCTAAGTGAAATAAACCAGTCAGAGAAAGATAAGTACCATGTGATTTCATTCATATGTGGAATCTCATGAACAAAATAAACTAACAAGAAAAATAGAGTCAGACTCATAGATAAGAGAATAGGAAGACAGCTCTAGTGGGAGTGGGAGTGTTAAGAGGATGGAGGATTGAGAAAGAAAGAAAGAACTCATGGACACAAACAACAATATGGTGATTGCAAGAGTGAGGGTGGTACATGGAATTGGAAAAGGGTATATGGGGAATAAATGGTGATGAAAAAACAATAAAATTAAATTAAAAAAGACTCAGCAGCATGGTGGTTACAAGAGGAAAAGGGTAGTAAAGGAACATAGAAGAGGGTTTGGGGTGGGGGATAAATGGTGATGGAAAGAGACTTTACTTGGGGTAGTGAACACACAATACAATGTACAAATGACATAGATGAAACCTATATCATTTTGTTAAGCAACATCATGGCAATAAAAGATAATTTATATTTTAAGTATGATTTAATACAGCCAACTCATAAAGAGAAATGTTTCCAGTATCAAAAGTCACTGATATACAGAAATAAATGAATGTATAAAAATATAACAGTGATAAGAAGAAACTGTAATTAAAGATTCTTCCTGGTTCTAATTGTATATGATTTTTGAGTGTTGGGATTGTTGACTCTCAACCTTAGCTTAATATTTTATTACTAGAGGCCCAGTGCATGGATTTGTGCACCTGTGGGGTACCTCAGCCTGACCTGTGGGTATCGGGCTGAAACCAGCAGTCCAACATCCCCCAAGGGGTCCTGGAGTACAAGAGGGCACCCTTCAAAATTGCTGTCACCTGGCAACTCCTGTGTTGTCATCTACCCCTGGTGGTCATCACACATCAGAGCTACTGGGTGTTTGGCCAGTCAGCTGGTCGGCCGGTTGCTTAGGCTTTTATATATACAGTATAGATAGACATATCCTTCTAGAAAAATGTAGTTTAGATTATGAAAACAAACTTTTTCCCCCTATAAATTTAAAATGAGTATCTTTTGAACTTAAAGAATTAGTTCTTCATGGTCCTAGCCACACCTGTGGATCTTTAGCTCTTGAAGGCTTCTAGTCCTGAAATTTTACAGTGAAGAGCTGGAGACTATAAACTGAATGGTTGTATTGAGAATTTTGTGAAAGGAAAGGGGAAGAAGGAATCATTGAAATGAGTTAGTTAAGTGGGCAAGTTATGTCTTAAGTAATGTCTCTAAGTCAATTTCCTTATCGGTGTTAGGAAAGGAGTAATGCTACCAATTATACTGAGATTTGTTGAAAGAACTAAGTGAGATAATTGTAAATATGATTAGCAAAGCTAATATCAAGTAGTACAGGCTTCTGATTCTGAAATGTAGATGTTATTATTACTGCCCGTATTGTCAACATCTTAAGCTGGATGTTTTAATATATTGTGCCTTCTAATAAAAAGTTCAAATATGGCACATGAAATAGAAAGGAGGAAATAATTTTCTATGTAAAGTGGAAAATTATCCACTACATTTTTTTATTCTTATACATTAAAAATATAAGGATACATAGCAAGAAAAAGTGGTATGTTGATTTATACGAAAATGGAAGATGTGTTTAAACAGACATCATCATTCAACATAATTGTGCATGCATAAATATTTTTTCTTGAAAAAGATACAAAAACTTTTTAAAAAAAAATATATTTTATTGATTTTTTACAGAGAGGAAGGGAGAGAGATAGAGAGCTAGAAACATCGATGAGAGAGAAACATCGACCAGCTGCCTCTTGCACACCCCTCACTGGGGATGTGCCCGCAACCAAGGTACATGCCCTTGACCGGGAATCGAACCCGGGACCTTTCAGTCCGCAGGCTGACGCTCTACCGCTGAGCCAAACCGGTTTCGGCAGATACAAAAACTTTTAATAATGGTTATTGCTAAAAGGGCAGACTGAGGATATGAGATAAAAGGGAAGCCTTTTTCCTTAATCCTCACCCAAAGATATTTTCCCATTGATTTTTAGAGAGTGTGGAAGAGAGAGGGAAAATCAGAGAAATATCGATGTGAGAGAGACACATCAATTGGTTGCCTTCTGCATGAGCCCTGACCAGGTTTCAGGCTGGGGAGGAGCCTGCAACCAAGGTATGTACCCTGACTAGAATCAAACCCAGAACCCTTCAGTCTGCAGGCCAATGCTCTATCTACTGAGCCAAACCAGCTACAGCAAGGAAAACATTTTTTTAGCTATATACTCTTTTGTGCAATTTGAATATATATATATATATATATATATATATATATATATATATATATATATATAATTATTTTAAAAATAAACTACTAATTCAAAGATTATTGTAATAATGATGCTACTACCAAAACTATAGAAGAAATACACCTCTCAAGTAGTTAATTTACTCATTTTGAATTGAGAAATTAGGACATTTAATTAAATGCAGTGCTAGCCATGATTATGGAATTTTAGAATACCAGTTATACTCATTTTTGTGTTTCTTGTTTCTTTTCTCATCCTTGTTTTCTGATATTACAGTAAACCTAAAAACATACTGAAATTAAAATGATCCTTCATTTTTATTGGCATTTTAAATAATACTAGTCCACATTTAAATTTAAATCATACTCAAGATGAGATTGCAGAGTGTGCTTATAGATTGGTGTTCTGAAGTGATTTACAAATGTACAATTATAATCCTATGTGATGATTGATAAAAGCTCAAACATATAGTTAACAAATTCTTGCCTGTGATGACAAGTGAGAATGAGAAAGAAAAATATACAATGAATGGAATTTTAATTTTGTGTCAGTAATGATTTTCTGATACCAAAAGTTGTTGAACCATATTTAATGAAATGGATTATTTTATAAGTTGTTGGCTTTGTAGTCCAAGAGAAGTATTTCTCAAAGTTTGTTGTTGTTGTTGTTGTTGTTTTATTAATTCTTACCCAAGGAGGATATTTTTCCATTGATTTTTAGAAAGAGTGGAAGAGAGGAGGGAAGGAAAGAGAAATAGAAAGAGAGAGAGAAACATCAATGTGAGAGAGAGACATGGATTGGTTGCCTCCCACACATCCCCCACCAGGGATCAACCTGCAATCCAGGTATGTGCCCTTGACTGGGAATGGAACCTGGGACTCTCTGGTGCATGGGCCAACTCTCTAACCACCCAGGACGTTCCAAATTCTTGAGAACCCAATCATTTAGGGGCCAGTGTTTCCCAAAGTGTGGTACGCGTACCCCAAGGGGTACAGGAAGAGTTTGGTGGGGGTACGCATTGCACCGGAGTTTGTTGGGGATATGCACTGCACTGTGCTTAGCTGTGCCTAATTCTACATTCTCATGAGTACAAGGGATACTCAGCGTTATGAAAATTATATAAGGGGTACACATATGCCAAAAGTTTGGGAAACACTGAATTTTAGGCCATTATCAAATTCATTTGTGAAATGGTGTATGTTTATACTCATTCTTAAAAAATTCACAATACAAATAAATGTCACTAATTCCTAACATCAAGAAATTTGTTAAATATTTTTTAAGTTGGTGCCTGACTTGAGACATTTGGAGAAACAGTATTTCAGAAGCATTACTTGGTGGCTAAGCTCATGTGTGGAGCTTTCACACCATTTTGCTGGTACAGCCCACCAAGAGGCCGGAAGGCAGAAGTTATGCTGATTAAAATCTGTGAAGGAATGCATGAAAGGCGTTTGTAAAATATATGAAGAACATCTGAAGAGAATGAATCCCAACAGCCCTCTATCATTTATGATACCAGTTGTTTGATTTTATTGGTGATTTGGCCTACCCCAGCTGCCTCCTTAAAAAGATGATACCCAGACATACTAGCCTTAAAACAAAGACTGAGTTAAGGAGACCTTCTACGTGGTGGTCCATTGGCAGACAGAGAAACAGTTGTGTTAAAAGCAGTAGGGGGGTAGGAGGGGAATGTGGACAGGGCTGTGTAGGGGAAGTTTTGTATGATAGTGATCCTGATTCCATTTGGTACACTCTAGCCAGGATGGAGTGTATTAGATGAAATGTGAGGATCTTACTCAA
The DNA here is from genome assembly GCF_964339955.1 of Pipistrellus hanaki. Lineage (NCBI taxonomy): Eukaryota > Metazoa > Chordata > Mammalia > Chiroptera > Vespertilionidae > Pipistrellus > Pipistrellus hanaki. Next base: position 68,766,469 of record NC_140504.1, on the reverse strand, counting down.
TCTGAAATCTCCATCAGCCCCTTTCACTTTTTTTTTTTTTACTTAAATATTTTTTGTGATGACTTGGAGGAAGTTTTTCTTTGTCAGTTAATACTGGTCCCCATCCTTTAAAAATTCTTTATATCTGCTTTATAACATTCATTGTACTAATCCTCCTTAAAGTTGGGTGAGATGGTGATGACTCAGTTTAGTTATGTCCTAAGATAAAGTATTAGTGAAAAACAAATAAATGTTCTTTAGTTATTAAAAAAAAAAGCACAGCTTAGTCTAGTTTACAAATAAAATACATTACATAAATATATTTCACAATTGAAATATATTGTTTAGATGTAGCATTTTTTTTTGTTTTCTGGTATAATCTAGAACTATATTTCTGCATTATAAATAAAAATATGAAAACAGAAGAACAAAAGAAACCTGTTCATTTCTTAATAGCTGCATGTAAGATTTCTTCATTATTTGGAATTTATATCCAATTTTAAATTTTAAGCTTTTTTAAATATGGGTACTTTTAAATTTGTGGAAGTTGCCAATAATAATTGTATTATTGTTATATTTTGCTTGATGTATTGAATACTTAGCACATCATAAGTGTAATCTAGAGACCTCAGGGATTTCAAGGATATAACCTTATTATGCAGATTATAGAAAAATTATATTGCCAACCTATTTTTATAAGTCATAGAAAATTTGGAAACATACATATTGATAAGTAAAACTTTTTATTATTCTAATTTAATGATTGCTTAGAGAAATGGGAAATATTAAATCATATGTCTTCATTGGAGGAATTTAGCAGGGCTAAATAATATGGGAATAATATTTAGAAATATTTGCAACATCAAAATTGATTCCTTGTGCATTTATTCAAAACATTTATAACTTGCCTGATTCAAAGAAATACCACTTGGCCTCATTCTCCTTATAGCTACTCTCTCTGGCATTTTCCTGAAAGATCACTCATAAAATGATTATTTTAAATACCAACAGTCCAGGTAATGGTGTCTTACTTTTAGATTGTATTCTGGCATTGAGAAATCTAAATTGTTCTAATCCCTCTTTTGTACCTGATGTTTAATTCACAGCTAATTCAAAAGCTAATTCAAGAGCTAATTCAAAAGAGATTAGACTTCAGAACATATGTATACATGATTTTACTTTTCAAAATATATTTTTATTTATTTAAGAGATGAAGAGAGAGGGAGGTAGAAATATCAATGATGAGAGAGAATCATCCATCAACTGCCCCTTGCATGCCCCACACTGGGGATCTGGCCTGAAACCCAAGCATGTGTTCTGACCAGGAATCAAACTGTGAACTCCTGGTTCATAGGTCGACACTCAACCACTGAGCCACATTGACCAGGCTGTGTACATGTTTTTATTTTATTTTATTTTATTTTATTTTATTTTATTTTATTTTATTTTATTTTATTTTATTTTATTTTATTTTATTTTATTATTTTTTTATCCCAAACCCAACCAACTGAAAGAAAACTATATTCAAAAATTAACACAGGGAGTAAACAATTGACTTTTTTTTTCATTTAAAAATATAATGAACCCCTGCCTTTAGGTAATGAACAATTCCAGAGTACTTTCATTGTCAATTAATAAAGCCAGGCCAAACATAAGTAAAAGTGCTTTCAATTTATGAGCTGTGTTGAATAGTATATAGAAGGCATTGTGAATCTCTTTCAATTGCCATCGTAATCCAGGATGCACAGGAACAAACAAAAGGCTTAGTGCATTTTCATAATATAGTTCAAGTCTATTTCCTCAAGAGTGCCACACCAGTAGTCAGAATACCGTGGCATTTTCAATTAGTGTGGTAAGAGCATGTAAAACACCTAAAACTGAAATCATTAAGAGTAATTCTTGGATCACTGAGTCTACAAAGGAAGTACAGGATACTTGGGGCCCTCAGCTGACTGCGTAGTTTTCTTTTTACTTCCCCATGTGGGCTCACAACACATGACTCCCTACCTCCGTGCTTTGGATGTCTGAGGGAAGGGCAAGCATGCACATTTGAGGTGCCTCTAGTTTCTTTTCTTTGGGGTGAGGAGCGTTAACAGGACAAATTTATTTTATTTTTATTGAATTTATTGGGGTGACATTGGTTGATAACATTATATATTAATACTTAATGGAAATTTTTTAGATGCCTTACCTTTAAAATAGGGCAGAGGTCAATTATTTCACTACTACTGATAATATTTAAAATAATATTGAAGATTCTAGATAATACTAAAAGGAAACATTTTTTTTAATTAAAGATATTAATCTTGAAAGAGAAAATAACTATAGACTTTTTTTTTTTTTTTTTACTACCTGTAAGTTTCTTTAGTATTTAATTTTTCGTTTTAAGTTCTCTACTTTGTGGTGCAACTTGTCATTTTATACTTTTTTTTTTTAAAAAAAAAACTATGCATTTCTCCTAGGTTTTAAGATTTATTAGTATATAGCTGATCCAAAAACTTTCATTATTAAAAATTTTATATCTGTAATTATTTCCCTTTTTTATTTTGTATTTTGTGTCAGATACCTTTTACTCTCACAGGTCATAGCAGACATTTTGTATCTTAAAATATTTTTCAAAAACTGTTTTCTCTGTTTCTGTTTGTTACGCTTTTATCCTTTCTGTATTATATTCTTTTTGAGTTATTTATTACTCCACTTTTAATTTCTTGTCCTGAATTTATTTTTAAACTGTATTTGTTTTGAATATATAGTGGGGTTCTTTTACATTGTACTAAAAGAACCAATGGTCATGATATTGGTCCTTTGGAATTAATGGAGGCATTTTTTTAGCCCGGCACCTGCTCTGTTTTCATATAATAATGGCTATTTGAAAATAAAATGTTTTCTCTGTTTAAATTATATAGAGCAGTGTACAGTTCCATAATTCACCATCTGTATATTGTATTGTGTTCACCACCCTGTGTCACGACTCCAGTTTCTTGTTGCAAACACACAGCCACGGACAGGAAGCCACCACCCTCACTCACAGATGCCTAGGCTTTTCCAGCCCCTGCTCCATCATTAAAATACATACTCCTATTTGTAACACCTTAAACAATAAAAAATAATAAAGCATTAACACATGTTTAATGAAGGATTTGAAGAAATTGGTAACTTTTGCTAAGGGCTTAAAGACTTACAATGGCCTAACCCTCAGATGCATTTAGTAAAGATAGAATTGATTGATTAAAAAAATAAAACAAAACAAAACAAAAAAACAACCCTAGAAATGTTTCTGCTTCTTAGCTGCCTTTTACACTAGGCCTTAAGGATTTCCTTTGATTCCTTCAACCTCGGCTAACTTTGTAAAACAGACCTTTGTTCCAGATTATTTTTAGTTATCACTGTTTTTAAGAAAATGTGAGTCATGAAACATGTTCCACAAAGTACTCCTGAAAATGATTTTCCATATTTCAGAGTTCTGTTGAGTACACTTAGAACTACACAGTCTATGGTCTTATAGAACTTAGGCATTTATTGTGATGAGCATTTATTTAGTCTAGGATATGATTTTTTTTTTTTTCATTTTAAAATTAACTACAGCCATACAAACCAATAACTGTTTTGGAAAAATATTTAATAATTCAATAGCTTACAGAGATTGCATTTGATTTTTATGAGTCTATCGTAGTGGCCTCTATAAGGTTTTGCTCTATGTAGTTCTTTTCTTTAATGTAGAGTAAAATTCTTATATTTGGTGAAACAAATTCAGTGTAGATACTAGCAACCATGGCTCATATAGAGTTTTTCATAACATTATAATTAGAAGCATAATATGTATCTCATGCCACAATTATTATACTGAAAGCTTATCACAAGTTAACAATCAGCATGTATCATTTATATTATATCAGATGTTCTTCCTACCAATTTATTGACAAAGGATTTGTGCTATTAAAATTTTTAAATGGTTGTTTTGTATCCTTTCATATTTCTCCATTGAAAATATATTTAGTGGCCACAGTGGAGTATGCTTTTACATTTTAGCTTGAACAATGTTCAATGGAACATTTTCAAGATGATGTTTAATACATTGTTACCCTAATCCTATATAATATAATAGATACATAGAACTTCTTGTCCTGAGAGAATATACAGAAATATAGCAATCCAAGGCCACAATTAGCTCTCAATACATACTTTTTCTTACTAGATTGTTCTCTATGTATGTTGCTGTGATATATTTGTTCTACCTAATTTCAAGTGACATTTCCATGTTACCTTTCTATATTAGATTTTTCCCTCTAAAAATATAATTTACACTTATTAAGTTAAAAGCAATTACCAATATAAGGCCCATGATTCTGGCACCTGTATTTTATAGAATATGTTACTGCAATTACAGGAGTCTACAATATTTAGCTTAAGCAAAAAAATAAATCTCTATAACCAAAGGGATAATACAGCTATTTAGGACTTGGGGAATAATTAGAAACAAGGGCATAAATACTGTCAGTTCTTTCTATCTCCATTTCTTTTTATGTGCCTTCTTCTCTCTTTCTGCAGACTATCCTATTTTGATTGCTATGCCATATGGCAATCTATAGATCCTGGACTTGGTCTTTTTCCATTTAATAAACTACCCAGCATGGTTTCCCTTGCTTTGATTCCAAATGTGCACAGAAAGTATTCTGATTGGCTTAGCTTGGGTGAGGTACTGACTTTGGATCAATCAGCTATAAATGGAGGAGGAGAAGTTAGCATATTTCTGTGCAGTTTCACAAAAAACTGGGCATGTGATCACAGCTAGAACTGTGCAGGCAAAATAATACTATAACACCTTTTAAAATTTAACTTTGACCTATTATTTATTAGACACCCACTATAAGTCGGCCATTGCAAGTAGCTGTTATGGTGAGTAAATATGAGTAAGATACAGTATCTGCATTCAAAGGTGTAAGAGTATATAGCACTGCACAAATCACTGGAGTACAGTGCAGAGAATGGAGTTTGGTCATGATCATAAGGAGAGAAATACGAGGTTAAGAATTTAAGAGGGTTGATCCTCTTGAGAATTTTTGTGATACGTGTGTGAGCCAACAGGAGAGAGTGCCAAAGGGGCAGAACCAATCTTGGAAGCAAATGGGAACTGACTGAGCAAAGTGTTAAAGTTGGAGGAAGAGCAAGAGCCAAGAAATGACAGAAGGGCACTTGTTGGGTTTCCTTCTCTACGATGAAACCAAATAATGGATAAAGGCATTAGTAACGGTTGAGTTTTCAAGTATAATTGTAGTGGACTTAAATCTAGTTTGGGGCACTTTTTAGCCATAACTTCTATGTAGGAGTTTAATACATTGGAACCATAACTTCCCCACTGCCTGGTCCTGGATTTCTTTGTGTTTTTACCCATGTTTTTGATGCTCATGGTTGGGCATAATTGGCATGGTTAACCCCACAGATGGCATTCAGGAGAAGTGATTGTTCCCTTACGTTTTCACTTTTTTTCCAAAGATGGCCTCTGGATTCATGTCTTAGCATTTTCATAGTTCTTTTGTAAATGTTAGCATGTGAATTAGTAACTTCTGTATAAAGGATATGTATATCGTTAGGCGGCATTAAAGTATTTAACTTTGTTTTTGTTGGCTTTCAGACAACATTCAACTCATGCTGACAGGTTACCTCTTGCAGATACATTGAATTAATTTTCAAAGTAACTTTTTATGTGTGTGTGTGAGGCTATATTAAATGGTATTCTAGAGTTCAAATGTATTATTTTGTCCAATTTCCTATTTTTTTATGAAAGTTTATAATTCAAACCAAAGTGCAATGAAAGCGTGTCTCCTAAAATTGCACTTTGTGAAATGATGATGGTCATTAGTCTGTCCCTTGAGGTTTGTAAATTTTCCTCTTGGCATTTGTTCCCTTAGTTAACTGGCAATAAATGTCTAGAGTTTACCAATACAAATCCTATTATCTTCTCATATTTTAAGTGTTATTTTTTGTTTTGCTTTTTGCCTCTGTTTTTTACAGCATGTATTTTTTTTTATTTTTTATTTTTTTTACTTTTTAAAATCTTTGCTATTGAAAGTATTACAGATATCCCCTTTCCCCCCCATTGGCCCCTTATAGCCTGCACATACACACTGCCCAGGCTTTCACCATGCTATTCTCTGTGTCCATGGGTTATGTATATATGCATACAAGTTCTTTGGTTGATCTCTTCCCATTCATCCACACACCCCCATACTCCCTCTGAGACTCCACAGTCTGTTTCATGCTTCTGTCTCTGGATCTATTTTGTACATCTGTTTATTTTTTTCATTAGATTCCATATATGAGTAAGATCATGTGATACTTGTCAATTTGGTGTTTCTAGTTTATTGGGATATATTTCTAGAAGTGGGATCACTGGGTCGAATGGCAGTTCCATATTTAATTTTTTGAGGAAACTCCATACTGTTCACAGTGGCTGCACCAGTCTGCATTCTCACCAGCAGTGTACTAGAGTTCCCTTTTCTTCACATTCTTGCCAGCACTTATCATTTATTGTTGTGTTGATGGTAGCCATTCTGACAGGTATAAGGTGATACCTCCTTGTATTTTTAATTTGCATCTCTCTGATGATCAGTGACTTTGAGCATGTTTTCATATGTCTCTTGGCCATCTTTATGTCCACTTTGGAGAAGTGTCTATTTACTAGTAGGTCCTTTGCCCATTTTTTAATTGGATTGTTTATCTTACTTTTGTTGAGTTCCTTATATATTTTGGATATTAATGATTTATGCCATTCATAGATAACTAGAACCCCAGTGCATGAAATTCATCTCTCAGCTCAGCCTGTACCCTCTCCAATCTGGGACATCCCTCTCACAATCCAGGACTGCTGGCTCCCAACTGCTCGCCTGCCTACCATCCTGATTGCCCCTAACCCCCTTTAGGCCTGATCACCCACATTTGCCCTCCCTTGAACATCTGGTCCCTCTCAACTGCCCTCCCCTGCTGGCTATCTTTTGGTGGCCATCTTGTGTTCACATGGGGGCAGCCATCTTTGGCCACATGGGGGCAGGCATCTTGTGTGTTGGAGTGATGGTCAATCTGCATATTACTCTTTTATTAGGATGATAGTTAATAATCCCTTTTTAAGAACAATTTTTTTCTGATATAATCCACTCCCTAGAGCAACAACAAAAAAACAAAAAAATTAGCTCCCCATCCACAAATTAAAAACTAGTCATGTGAAGATTGCCATAGTGTGTGTGTGTGTGTGTGTGTGTGTGTGTGTGTGTGTGTGTGTACTTTTGACATGGCCCAATTCATGTGTGCGTGTGTTTTTAATATTATTTATCTTTATTGTGGAAATTATTACAGATATTCCCTTTCTGCCCCATTGATCCCTTCCACCCAGCTCCCATTTTCCCAGGCCTTTGCTGCACTATTGTCTGTGTCCATGGATTATGTATATATGCATGCAATTCTTTGTTTAGCCTGTCCCACCCACCCAACCACCCACACCCACCTTCCCTCTGAAATTCATCAGTCTGTTCTATGCTTCTATGTTTCTGGATCTAAAATAGAGCCACATATTTTTAAAAAATAATATTTTGATTTTTAAATACAATTTACTCTGGATTTGAATAAGAACCCACCCATTTTAATGAAGCTTTTTTTTTTCACTTTTAAAATTAATTTAATTTTTTTCCCATCACCATTTATCTCTATGACCTCTTCTACCTCTATCAACTCCTTTACCCCCTGCAATCACAAGCTTAACTTCTGTTCTATAAATTAAATTATTTGAAAACACTAAAAATACCTAAAAATGATGGTTTGGGATAGTATTTAAATCTGCTTTTTTAAAGAAAAAGCTTTATTATTATTTTTAATCATTCATTCAACAAATATGGTCCTACAGAGCTTCATTTCAGTGGAATAGTGTTTCTCAAACTTTGACCTGGAATCAGAATCAGATAGAGCGCCTGCTAAAACATCGGTTGTTGAGCACAACCCCTAGTTTCAGATTGACTCAGTTTAGAATTTATATTTCTAACAAGCTCCCACATGTTGCTGATGCTGCTGGTTCTGGGGTTAGAGGACAGCTGTGCTGGTGGAAGGCGATGCTGTCTATCACCCAGATCTCCAATTAGCCTCCCCTCTGCAGACCCAAACCCACTGCCAAGACCCCCTTTGTGGTTATTACCAGTAGTAACAATGCTTTCTCTAAATGCACTCTGGTGTGCATAGTGTATAGTGCACAAATAGTATAGTTGCTTAACAAATTTTCAAGGAATTTATGAGGTCAAATAATCATTTTCAAAGACAAAGCTGCCTTGTTTATCCCAGGAAAAATGTATCATCAGCATTATGGTTTGATTTTCAATTTAATCATCACTTTCTTTTAACATAAAGCTTTTTCTTCTGATCTTTTGGTAACCCTCCAGTTTTCCATAGTCTTTTAAAAGTGATGGCCAGTGGTCATTTATTGCAATAATTAAGATGGATAGCAGCATGCCAGCTGGAATGACTACACTTGTGTTTGCTGTATAAATTATTTCCCTAGCATGAAGGCCTCTTTTATGGCTTATGCTTTGCCATATCCTTTGCATCTTAAACCATTAATGTTTAGGAGAGATATTTATAAATAAGCTGGTAATATTTACCAATTTTTAATCACCATCAATTCATGTATGCATTTTTAGCACTGGAGTTTGCCTTTCACTTCGTTCCTGCTGCCAAGAACAGTATAAAGGCCTTCTAGTCCTCATGAGTCTCCTCTCTCTCTCTCTCTCTCTCTCTCTCTCTCTCTCTCTCTATCTCTCTCTCTCTCTCTCTCTCTCTTCACTACCTTTTAACTTCCTTTATTATGTTCTCATTCTAAACTCTTTTCCTTGTGAATCTTAAGTGGCTCTGAACAGTTCACCAAAGTACATAGAACCACAGTCTCAAATGTAAATTTCTTATAGGACATATTTGAAATACCCTTAAAGCACAGCAATAGACTAACTTTTTTTAAAATGCTATTTGAGTTTAATGGTCTTTTTTATTATTTAAAAATAAATAGACCTCAAATTAAACAAAAATTATTCAGATAAAATTTGGACATCAGTCACCTTATTTTTGTATACATCATATAATGCCCAATACAGTTCATTTTTGTTTTATATATTTGGCTTTAAAGAAAATTGCATGTCATTGTTATATATTTACAATGCTTATTTTCCTTTTCAAACTTTGTAAATCTGAAAAGAAATATAAAAATGTAACCTGTTGCCAGAATATTTTGTTATTATCTATATGCCAAATAAGCCGGTAAAAAAAATCAGAGTAACTAACAAGAAATAATCAACCATAATGAACATATATTATTGCAAATATGTACATATATTAGAGCTAAGAAGATTCATTTTCAGGAATTCTTTAATTTTTCTTATCAGATTTTAATATAAATAAAAGCAGTGAATTAAATAAGCAAAATACACCCAGTTATTGTCATCATGTTAATTTCTCTATCTTGTAATGGTTTAATATTATATCTTGATAGTTCTATGTTTTTAATCTAGTCTTGCAGGTTAGACTTTTCTTACCACCCATACTGTGACAATCTGCCTTCCTTGGAAAATCCGAAAGAGCTGGTTAGTGCACACAAAGACAACAAGGGTCACTCTGTTTGGAGAACTTTGGCTCTTTTCAGCAGAGTTGCCATGCCTGAGAATACAGAGTATTCGTATCCACTGGCTAAATTAACTTGTTTTGCAGACAACCTGCGTCCCTTCATATAAGAATTATTCTTAAAGCTAGCAAACATTGTCCCAACTTCCCCTACCCTGTCCCTCTCCATCTCTACTGGCCTCTATTTTCTGTCACTGACCTATTAGGACTTTTATTCTTATATACAGATTTAATATGTTGCCATTATTCTTGTTTTCAAATAATTCAAGTTAAAAGCACAATAGCTGGAAGGAGTAACTACACTGTCCTTTGAATGCCAATGAAATTAATTTAGGTGACTTTAAAAATATGAATGAATAATGAAAAAAGTAAATATTTCTTTCTTGGGTCATCAATGAGATTATGTAATGTTTTTAATAGAAAGTTTATAGATATTTTAAAGCTTTTAGTTTGCCATTAATGAAATAATTTATTATTGTGTTTTAAAAACTATTTTCTGACATTTTCTCTAAATGTCATTTAATTTATAAATAATGAACAGAAAAAAAGCAATATAATTTTCACATGTATAAAATGTTTGAGAAGAATTTTTAAATAAAAAATTCTCATGTTATTCACTAGTAATGTTAAAGGAGAACTTTTGAATAACAGACTGTTCAAAGAAAATATTTCCTTCTCCCACCTCCCAGGTTGATTGAGAGGTAATTGACACATAACATTGTGTAAGTTTAAGGTGTACAATGGATTTATTTGATAAATTTATAAATTGCAAAAAAAATTGCCACCAAAGTATTAGCTGCCACCTTCATCCCTTCATATAGTTACCTTTCTTTTTTTATGGGAGCACATGTACTCTGTTAGCAATATTCAAGTATATTCTATGGTATTATTAGCTATAATCAACATGCTGTCTGTTAAATCTCCACACTCGTTACTCTAATTACTGGAAGTGAGCACCCGTTGAGAAACATCTCCCCATTTGCTCCACACCCAAACTCCTGGCAATCAATCTACTTCCTGTTTCTCTGAGTTTATTTTTTTCTAGGTTCCACAGTAAGTGAGATCAAACAGTATTTGTCTTTCTCAGACTGATTTATTTGATTTAGCATAATGCCCTTAAGGTCCATTCATGTTGTCAGAAGTGGCAGGATTTCATCTTTCTCATGGCTGAATGTACAAACACACCCCACATATTTTATCCATTCATCCATTGATGGGCATGTAGATTGTTTTCTTATCTTGCCCAACATGAATAATATTGCAATAAGAATGAGAGTGCAGATATCTTTTTTTACATCCCATTTTCATTTTCATTGGATATATACCTAGAGCTGAAGTGAGATTGTTGAATCACATGATAGTTCTATTTTTAATTTTTGAGGAACTTCCATACTGGTTTTCCATGGTGACTGCATCAAGCATAATGTGTCCTTTGTATTTATATAATTATTTTATTAATACCCTTCTGTAATTTTATAGATTCAGAAAAAAAAAACACAACGCAATGGTAGTAAGAATGTTAATATTTTTAGGCCCACTTTCAGAGAGGAGTCAAAGCCCTCTGGAGTTTGATATATAGATAGAACTCTTTCTACACATAATTGAAGAAATAGCCATATGAAAGATTTTCTGAAGATGGGCTGGTGATAGTGGTAAAAGTGGTGGTAGGATTTGTTGGGTGATGGAGGAGAAGAGAATAGAAACAAATCTATAATTTAGAAAAAAAAACAAAAGAGAAACAGCAATGACTATATAATTTTTAGGTAGTGAATAGCAACGACTATATAATTTTTAGGTAGTGAATAATGAGAAACACTAAGGAAAGAGAACGATAAAATTAACATTTCTTAAACTTTTCAATACCTCCTCCTCAGACCTTGAAAATATATGGCTAATACAAAAAGCAAGTAAAACAACTTAGTTTTAGATAATGTAGTGTTTTCCTTTATACTCAACAGAAATTTCTGTCAAGATATGTGCTAACTCTAGACACTCGGACATATTTTCAGGAATTCCGTGTAGTAACAGTAAATGGATTATTGTGCTATTTTGTGCCATTAGGATCTATGTTATTACAGTGAATTTAGGCCAGATTGATATTTAAAATAACAATACCTACATAAGCTTGAATTTGGCAATTGTAATTTTAAATGATGGTGTGATTTTATCCTAACAATTATAACCATTAACACTTTCGTATCCAAGATTGCCAATCTAGGTCACTCAGAATTAGCACAATGGGAAAGGTAGGTTGGACAGGCTGTGTTAGAATTCACAAAGGCAAGTTGTCTTAAGTTGTAGGAAAGGAAGTACTGTCTGCTGTGATGTCTACCATAGCACTCATCACAGAATCAGAGTTGGTTAAAGCAAATCAGGGCAGAAGAGTTAATGCCCATTTTTTGCTACATATGTGTATGTGTCTGTGTGTGTGGCTTGTATGTGATTGTGTACCTTAATATTTTGATACCACCATGAAAACAGGCCTGATTAACTTGGTTTGTGTTCCACTGTTGGTTTATTTGTAAATCTAGATGTACACTCCTTTATTCTATTTACCGTTCTGAGGCAGGCAGGCTTCAGTTGACTTAACAGCATGCCAGCGACTCAGAGACTGTGAAATCTAATCATATTTAACCCATTTTTAAATTGCATGATATCTGCACCTTAGATTGTTTGTGAGAAAATGTCTGATGGTGCCGTACTCCCTTGTGGGGCTTTGTTTGAGGAGTACACAGTAAAAGTGATGAGGGAGTACTTTGAAAATATAAATTGTTTTGAAAAAGTTAATTGCTTTCAACATTTTCTTTGACATCAACTTACAGAGAAAAAGTGTAACATTTCCCATTTATAAGCCTTTTTAAGAAATGTAATATTAGGTTTATCCTTGCAGTTTTCTATATTCTTGTGTACTTCTAACCCATTAATAGAGTTGGCAAACATCATATAATATTCAAAGGTATTTCTATTAGATGAACTTTCAATTATTCATGTTAATGGAAGAACATTAATGCAGATCTTATGAAATGACAGTCTGTCAGGAAGATCGCAGGAAGGAGAAAGAGCCAGAAAAACTAGAGACCCTGACCTATATAAATTTTCTGCACTACCTTTGTCAACTTGGATAATAATTGCGTTAGGGGCCACGTGATCAGGCAGAATGCAGCTCAGCTGTGCAATTAAGCAGAGGAAGGAGTTGGGAAGAGGAGGTGATCCCCAAACCTCCAAAGCATTCCAGTTCACTGGGTAGAAGAAAGTGCATCTGTAAGGGTATAATAGCAGTTGAAGTAGTAGCAGTAGAAATAGCAGTAGTAGCATTAATAGTAGTAGTAGTAATAGTAGCAGTAGAAGTAGTAGTGATAGCAATAGCAATAATAGGAGGAGTAGAAATAGTATCAGAGGCAGCAGGAGCAATGGCTAACAGTTAGTTGACTGTTTACTATGTTGTAGGTATTTTTCTAAGCTTTTACATGTTTTAGCTCACTTAATTCCCGTAATAGCCTTTATAACTTGTTATTCCAATTTTATGTAATACTGTCTCTGAGGACATTATTCATCAAAATCAGCAAAGAGCTAAAAAAGCAAATTGGTAGTGCAGTGTTCAAAGTTGAGCATTCTGGTTGTGCATGCAAGCAGAGCTGAGCAGGGACATCTTAGCAATGTGGCCTATAAGGAAATAGGCATCCTCTCGGGACTCTCTGAGCTCCTGCAGGCTTGGCTTCTGAAGCTGAAGAGCAGAACATATGGAAAGCTCTGCAGTACTCTGTGTTTGAGATCTCATAACCTAGGAGAGAAATGAAGGCATAGAGTATGTGTACTATAAAGATGAAAAAATATAAAAGAAATAACATACACAATTTTGTAATGTAAATAGGAACAAAGGGGAAATCTTATAGTGCTGAGGGCATTTTATGAACAGAAATATGTTCTGAAAGAGGAAATGAGTATTTTCCCCTGGACACATTTATTTATTTATTTATTTATTTATTTATTTATTTATTAATATATTTTATTGATATTTTACAGAGAGGAAGGGAGAGAGATAGAGAGCTAGAAATTTCTCTCGACGAGAGAGAAACATCAACCAGCCGCCTCTTGCACACTCCCTACTGGGGATGTACCTGCAACCAAAGTGCATGCCCTTGACTGGAATTGAACCCGGGACCTTTCAGTTCGCAGACCGATGCTCTACCACTGAGCCAAACCGGTTTCGGCTCCTGGAGACATTTAGTGTCAGGACCAGTGTTTCATATCCTAAGATAAATTCCTGGAAGTGGGATCACCGGATCAAATAGGAGTTCCATTTTTAATTTCTTGAGGAAACTCCATACTGTTTTCCACAGTGGCTGCACCAGTCTATATTCCCACCAGCAGTGCACCAGGGTTCCCTTTTCTCCACCAACTGGCCAGCACCTGTCGTTTGTTGATTTGTTGATGATAGCCATTCTGACAGGCGTGACATGATATCTCATTGTATTTTAATTTGCATCTCTCTGATGACCAGTGACTCGGAAATTTTTTTCATATGTCTCTTGACCTTCTGTATGTCCACTTTGGGGAAGTGTCTATTTAGGATCTTTGCCCATTTCTTTATTGAATTGTTTATCTTCCTTCTGTTAAGTTGTATGAATCCCCTATATATTTTGAAGATTAACCCCTTATCAGTTGTATCATTGGCAAATATGCTCTTCCACGTTGTGGGTTTTTTTTTGTTGTTGTTGTTGTTACTTTATTGATATTTTCTTTTGCAGTGCAGAAGCTTTTTACTTTAATGTAGTTCCTTATATTCATAGCAGCAGAACTTACAATAGTTAAGTTTTGGAAATGCCTAAGTGCCCATCAGCAGGTGAGTGCATTTACCCGATGGAATACTATGCAGCAATAGAAAAGAAAGAACTTTTACTATTGCAACAGTATGGATGGACCTGGAGAGTATTATGCTGAGTGAAATAAGCCAATAAGAGAAAGATAAGTATCATATGATAGCACTTATATGTGAAATCTAATTAACCAAATAAACTGATGATTAAAAATAGACCCAGAGACATAGAAGCATAAACAACTGTTGAGCCTCAGAGGGAAGGCAAGAAGAATGGTAGGTGGGGAGAGATCAACCAATGAACTTGTATGCATATATATATCAATACATAACCCGTGGACACAGACAATAATGGGGCTGTGAGGGCCTGGGAGGGGGCCATGGGCACGGCACGGATAGTAAGGTATTTATGGGAGGAAAAGGAGAACCTATGTAATACTTCAACAATAAAGATTAAAAAAAATAATGATTTCAGGACCAGTAACGTCATTATATAATGATATGAGTAAAACTTGGAGAAAGAAGAGGTAAAACTCTAGGATTCTTTTCAGATTTATGTTTTTATAAAGTAATGCTAAATGTTTTAATATCTCAGGACAGTCCTCATAAAGAGAGAAAGAGATGCTTGTATCCAAATAATTATGGCATCAGTTTTCTTCAACATTTAATAACTTTAAAGGCTGGTATAAAAGAAAAGAACACGAAGATCAGAAAGCATTAGAAACAAATGTGCTTTATTTTCATTGTGAACTGAAATGGTATATAATGTTCAAATTGTATAATTATAAGTAATGTGGAACTCAAAATTTAAACTAATATATTCCTCTCACAATAACACTGCTAGAGTTAAAACAAAGTAGAGAGGTTTCATACTTAAGACTAGTAAACTTAGAAATACATATATTATTGTTTTTATGCAAATTATTAATCTAACATTGTACTTTTGTGTTTGAAAAGTACTCTTATATTAATTAAGAATTTTATTTTTGAATGCCATATTGTTTATTTTACACTTGAGATGATTTACACTTTTCAGTTCTATGTTCTTCAGGAGAAAAATGACTTAGAGATAGCACCAGAAGTCAATATGAGCAAAATAAAAGATGGTTTTGTGTAGTTGAAGAAAAAATCTCCTCAGCCCCATAATTTTGAAAAATATTAGGAGAAAATGTGAATAAAAGTATGAAATATATATTAATGTTCATCTAGTATGTTTAATATTTTGTTATATACTCAATAAGAATTGGTGGGTATGTTAATGGAGAAATTAATTAGAATTTTTCCAAGGAGACATTTTAAAGTAAATGATCATAAATCTCGTGTAAAACTCTTCATCATATGATAAATAATAATGACACATTTATCTAAATTAATATTTTCACATGCTCAATTTGCCTGGATTATGTGAATTTGTGAATGCAGTTAGGGAATATATTGATCGTGCCAATCCAACATGCCTGGTTCTAAATCAAAGTTTTAACACTTGTTAACAATGTGTCCTTGGATAGGTTAATAACATGCCTAAATTTCCACTTCTTCATCAGTAAAAAATGTAAAATGATAGTATTTACCTCAGTGTTCTTCTGATGATGAAATTAATTAGTAAATTAAATTCTGGGTGCAGTGATTGATGTTTATATGTCAGTGAAGATTATATTTTATAATTATCATATAATTTTAAATATATCTGATAAGAACACCATATAGTTTAGATTAAGTATCACAGTTTGGACAGTTATAGAAAAGGTATTTGTGTAGTAGTCCTTTATGGTGTTAAATTTCTGTATAAACTTGCTGTATAACTCAGGATACAAAATAGTTTCTTCATCTTCTCTGTACATATTTACATATCATTTCAGTCTTATAGACCTGGAGGATTGTGCTATAGTTTTGAATATGTTTAGATTCTATACTGGAACATACTGATTTCTAGTTCCTGCTCTGATCCTTAATAACTGGGCTCAGGATATGTCACCTGTCCCATCTCTGTCCTTCAGTTGTCATGTGAAAAATGAGAGGATTGATATCTAACTAATAGGTTGTTTGGAATTATAGATATAGCAATGTCAAGAATCTCTATAGCTGACATAGAGCAGGCTTAATACTGAATAGGTAGTATGTCCACAGATTCTTATTGCAACATGTATTTGATCATTGTAGGCCTCCTTTTCATTACCATCTCTGTATATTGAAGAAACACAAAAGAAAAGTGATTAGAAAATAGAATGCACAATATTTTGACTAAAATTTTGCAGTCACTCAATGTAGGAAAATGGTATAGAATATAATGATCTTTACGTAGGCCTAGAATGGCCATATGCTATGATATAAAACATTCAGTTCAATTTAGCAAATGTGATACCTACTATATGGAAAATATCATGCTGATGAGAATAAATGTAAATAAGCTTAGAGAGTATCTTCATGGAACTGAAATGTAGGCCATGCGCAGGCGTGTATGTGTGTATGTCTGTGTGTATTTGTAATTAATGGGTTAAGAGTCAGAGTGTCGTGGGATATAAAGTTCAAGAATGTAAGTTGCAATTAAGTTGAAAAGAATTGAAATCTAGGTTAAGAGGCTTGGAGCTCATTGTGGGAACACATCAAAAGATTTTAACTAGAGGAATAAAAAGGACCAATTTTTATTTGAAAAAAAGTTAAGTCTTATGCTTGTATTGAAGATATGTTTGCAAAGAGAAAGCTTGAAAGAAGGGAGAGCCAGAGGCACACTTGATCTGATCCATAGCAGTGAGAATAGAGCTGACTCAAGAGATAGAGAGAGCGCACCGACAAGGTCTATGCCAGCTTAGATAGTTTTGGCGACTCTGGAAAGTGCTTTTTTGAATGTGCTGTCAAGCTAGTAGCCTGGAAATGTTGCAAAGTCCCTTTGGAGAGCATGTTGGAATGGTTGATGAATGCCCATTTTTTTCATAGTTATTTACTGAGAGACTCTGGGCAAGGTGCCTAAATTTGCTTTCTCAGTAAACATGAATCACTTGTCTTTATCACTTTGGTCTCAGAGAGGTTTTAAGGATTAATTAGTTGAGATAAAGTTCTTTAGAAAGAAGAACTATGGAATCTACGGTTTTCCTGAAACAAATAAATCTTATAGGTGTCTAGGACTATGCTTTGGAGATAAATTCCAAAAAAGCAGAAATTGTGTAAAGTGAATAGCAGAGATCACCCAATAATAAACTTCCCTGGACCAACTTTAGCATGGGGAAGGGAAATTTCTGCCTACTGACAACAGGCAGAACTGACATCAGTTTACAGATACACATTTAAGAAAACAACCCACTGATTAGCCTCACATCGATATTTTTGCCAACCATGGAAACATTTATTGATTCTCTTCTGGAAACCATGTGAATGACTATGTTGAATCAAAGTAATCATATGTAAATTAGTTTTATTTGTATATATGTTTTAGTTATTATTGATAGACTTATATGTTGTGTTTTTCTACCATAATTTTTGTCTTTGTGCCTCTTTCTTTTTAAACCTATCCTACAAATTTATGTAAATCAATATATTTTTATTATATTCTACCAATGGCTTTTCTTTGATCAACTATAAAGTAATGTCAATAGACTTTACAGAGAATGTTCACTTGGTAGGATTAATTGTTATTCTATAGGTTGCATAAGGTTTAGTCAGAATAACTCAGTTATTTTGGGGCCTCAAGTACGTTTATGTTTAATTTTATTTTTGGTATATTCTATTATTGATATACTTCATTGCATGTCTATAAGACAACCATGCACGCTTATGTACTATCTTTGTGCCAACAGACAAGGCAGATGTGCTTGGTATTGCTCTTTGGGGATAGTCTCCTACCTCTCCTGCTAGTTTCCAGAGTTAGCCTATTCTATTAGTTTTCACCTGACTCCTAATTCTTTATTTTGCTTGTTATTCCCAACTTGACCTTGCTCATTCTCTTTCCAGGATGTAGTATAGACTGTCTTTATCAATGGTTTCCATTGGAAAATAAATTCATCAGGATGTTCACTTAGGACTAAATGTCACTAAATGTAGGCTTCATCAATGCTTTGAGCTATCTTTTCTCTAACTACAGCACTTAATCTTTCATTAAGTCTTCTATTCTTACTGCCTAGTCAGTTGGCATTGGCATATACCAGCTATGAAAGTTACAAAATTTTTCAGTTCAGTTCTTAATTTTTCCACTTATATAATTGAGATAATAAGAATAATTACTTCAAAGGGAAGGTGGTAAAAAAAAAATTAAAAATATTTATAAAGCACTAACCCCAGTTTTTGCAACACAATTAAGAGTTCAACAATTGGTTATCATAATCATCATTATTATTGGTAATTGTAACAATATTATTATGAAACTAGAGGCCCAGTGCACAGAATTTGTGCACAGGGTAGGGTGTCCTTGCAGCCCATCCTGCACCCTCATCAATCCGGGACATCCCTCTCACAATTCAGGACTGCTGGTTCCTAACTGCTCACTGCCTGGCTGCCTCATTGCCCCTAATTACCCATCCTGCCAGCCTGATCACCCCTAACCACCTCTGCCTGCTGGCCTGATTGCCCCTAACTGCCTCCCCTGCCAGCCTGATTGCCCCTAACTGCCCCCCCCCCTGCCAGCCTGGTTGCACCCAACTGCCCCCCCCAAACCACCTAATCTCCCCTAACTGCCCCCCCTGCTGGCCTGGTCACCCTTCACTGACCTGGTTGCCCCCAACTACCCCACCCCTGCCAGCCTGGTTGCCCCTCACTGACCCCCTCTGCCAGTCTGGTCGACCCTCACTGTCCCTCTGCCAGCCTGGTCTCCCCACACAGCCTGCTGTTCAGTCATGTGGTTGTCCCTCACTAACCCCTTGCTGGCCTGGTCGCCCCATGCAGCCTGCTGTTCAGTCATTACTGTGAGGGTGTCCCAACCAATTTGCATATTACTCTTTTATTATTATAGATTGCCCCATATTGCTTCTCCTTCTGTCTACCCAATCTTGATAAGTACCACCACATCCAACCAATTTTTAGACCAGTATCCTTAATTATCCTTATCACATCTCCATCTGTCATGTTTCTCAATCATTGAATTCTGTTGGTTCTACTTCCTAGATTTATGTTGCATCTCAACACATTTTCTCCATTTCTATACATTTCCATACTTAGTTCAAGCCACCATCATGTCTTTCTTGAGCTACTACAATAGTTTCCTAACTCATTTTCCAAAATTTCTCTTATAGACCCTGTAACTTATTCTCAGGTTATAGCTAGAGAGATTTTTAGAAAATTAAAATCTGATCATGTTATCCCTTGCTAAAAACATTTCAATAGCATCTCATAACCTTGATATGAGCTAATAATTGCTCAGCACCATGTATGTATATTTGCCTAATTTGTCTCCTCTGTACCAAAGCTTCAGCTTTATTGCCTGCCCTACTTACTTCCAAAGGCTTTAGATACACCATTTTCTCTGCTTCTGAAGCTTCTGTTTCACCAGGATAACTCTTATCCTTCTTCTAGTGACTTTCCCAGAAGCATTCCTGATTTCTTCTTCTATTCACATTCTCTGCTGACCCATTATTAAATCTTTCCTATTTCTTACCCTACATTCACTGTTGTATTTACCTATTCCAAGTCTAATATTCTCCAACTCATTCTTAAGTTGCTTGAAGACAATGACAGTTTAATTTTTTACTATTTTGGCCCAAATACATAACATAGAAGAGTAATAGATATTTAATAAATAATTGTTGAATGAGATGAATGAACTATGTAGTAAGAAGGTAATAAATAGGCTTTTGTTGACCATTCAGATTTGAGCTCAAATCCTGCCTTGACCATATGCTGACTCTGGTATTGAATACATCATTTTGTTTCAGGTTTTGTTTTGTTTTTAAATCAGGAAATTGGGAGATAATTATACTTTCTCCCTGATGGTTATGGAAGTTAAATAAGGTAACATATGTAAAGCACCAAACAATGTATTTTCTATAAATGTTACTTCTTCTTTTCTTATTTAGAGGTATGTGTGGGTTTTTTGTTTTGTTTTGTTTTGTTTTTGGTTTGTTTTGTGTGTGTGTGTGTGTGTGTGTGTGTGTGTGTGTGTGTGTTTAGCAGTAGTTGTGATTTTTATTAGTATGAGGTGTTCATACCCCCCCCTTTTTTTTGTATATTCTCCTAGGATATATGGAACAAATATTTTCCTTTCTTTGTGTCAATATTCTTTGAATGATTCATGATAAGCTATTTTAGTGTCCCTTTTCTTTCCAGGATAGAGTATTATACTCTTTGCTGCAACTTGAGGAAAAGGGGGTGACCGAATGGTTAAAAGTACCAGAAAAATATTGTACTTTTGCTGATTAATTTGAGGGGTTTGATTATGTGGTCTATTGGTGCTAAATCACCCTGAATGAAGAAATGTGTTTCATTCTCATTTCCTCCTTTGATATATGGCTATGCTCATTCTGTCTTACAGAGGTCTTTAAATTCATCAAGTATAAGCTTAATACAAATCTTGTGTGTTTTGAAAATATCTCTTACTCAACTTTTTAAAGGTAAAACAAAATACAGGGGATGAAGGGGTAATATTTTTGGTTTTAAAATATTAAAATGCAATCTTCTCCAGCTGTCCATTTTAAAATTAGATTTCCATTTCTCGCATGGAACACTGTATGCATTGGCCAGCTTTAGTGTAAGAATTTAAATGTTCCAAAAAACTTTGAAGTTAATTCTCCATTAAGAAACAGCTGAGGGATTGAGTATGACACCATTTCTCCTTGAATCTGCAGTCAAACAGATGTGCTTCTTTCAATCAGTCTGTACTACCATGAGATTAAAAAAAAAAAGTGAATGACAGTTCAGATTCACTCCATAGAACAAACTTTCCTAAAACCATGTATTGTGATGGTTGAGGAATTAGATTATTTTTCTTCTGATGTGTTTTTTTGTTTGCTTGCTTGCTTTGCTTTTGCAGCCAAGTTAATTTGATGCATTAAGGCTCATCTGCCTCTGAATTTGAGGGTTTTAGCATTAGAATCTATGAACAGAAAAGCAATGATAGGTGCAATATTGTAAAAAATATATTTAGGACAAAAGCTAGTGTTTGATATGTTAGGAGTTAAATTGCATCTTTAGTTTCTTATCTTTCCTAAGTAGTCACTGTAGAAAAAAAAAATGCTGCTTTTTCCTGAGTTATATGTTTTTATACCAAACCCTAAAACATTCTCTTGAATTTCTTATTATCATTCACTTACTCTTTTCTACCATTTTATTGCCTTCTTACAAACAACCCTTTCTTATCAATTTCCATGTCTGTGTTTTCTTGGACAACTGCTACCTTCTGTTTTCTTTTGAGATTCTTCCTCTTTTCCCCCAATTCCAGTGTACAGTTAAAGGAATTTTCATTTTTATAATCCTCTAAAAGAGGTTGCTGTAAGATAAAAAATTACTATATGTATGTATTTATATGTCAGTGCACACAGGCTTTTCTTGAAATGTAAAAAGAAAGTGGTATTGTAATTTAAATGATTGTTCAGTTCCTTAAAGGCTACAGTGAGGCCATGAAAATTAAATTTATGAAAGTGTTTAAGTTCAATAGATAATTTGATTTCTTAATCACATTCAGATTGGTGCCCTTTCTTTTTCTTGTAGCATTTGAGAAAACAGTATCAAATATTTAAGTTTGAACTATATAATATATATCCAATAAAAAAAACAAAACAGGTTAGGAAAACACTAATGGTTCTAAAGACCTAACTGGGAAATGAGGTAATAAGTCAAGAGAGCTATCTTACATTCGCCCTGAGAACTGGCAAAAGAGGTGCCCCAATTATATCACAGAGAACTCAATAGCTCTGTGATGTTTCAGGGTCATTTTGACAGGGAGAGTCCAGAGATAAAAAAAAGGAAAATGAATATAAAGTGCTAAATTTTGTTAGGCATCAAAGTGGATGGTAATAAAATTTCCTATAGAGGATTTTTTTAAAAAATGTAGCCTACTAGAAACTATAAGTGGTCCCAGAGGAGTCTTATTTTTCTAGTTGAAAAGCTGCTACTAATCTGAAGCTTAATAGTATGTTGTTAAAATAAACAGGTGATTATGAAAACTAAATTTCCCTGGAGAATGTGTAAATGGTAACATGCAAGTAGATATAATATCACATAAGTTCACATTGCGAGGAAGGTCACATATTGAAGATAGAATTCAATTTTATCCCTCCCAAATGAGCATGTGCTGTGAGCCTGTTTTGTGCCTGGCACAGCTATACATTCACATTTGTAACCATCTGGACATGTATTTAGAACATGGATATAGCAGAGAGAGAGATAAAGTCTTTTTATAAGTATAGGCACAAGTACAAAAACTTTTCAAGAATTTTGAAGACTCACAAATATTCCTTCATATTCTAAAGTCAGAAATAATAGTGAATATTATTATTTTTTGTTTATTAATTTAATTTTTAATTATATTTGACATTCAATGCTATTTTATATTATTTTCAGTGCATAGTGGTTAGACAATATACCCTGAGTGGCCAGATTATTATAATATCTGAATGCATAATAATCTGGCCACTCAGTGTGTGTATGTTTGTGTGTGTGTGTGTGTGTGTGTGTCTGTGTGTGTGTGTGTGTGTGTGTGTGTGTGTGTGTGTGAATATATTGGAATATATTAGAGGCCCAGTGCATGAATTCATGCATGGGTGGTTGGCCGACATGCCTGCTGGTCGAACTCCTGGCCAAGGGGACAATTTGCATATTAGCCTTTTATTATATAGAATATACACTGAGTGGCCAGATTATTATGCATTCAGAGACCATAATAATGTGGCCACTCAGTGTATAATTTAAAAATGATTCCCCTGGATAATTCTAGTACCTACCTAGCACCTGATATGGCAGGAGAGGGTGGGTGAGAAGAGATCAACCAATGCACTTATATGCATATATGCATAACTCATGGACACAGATAATGGGGAGGGAGGGCCTAGTGGAGTGGGGAGGACAGGAATGAGCTAGAAAAGGTTAATGAGGGGAAAAGGAGGATCTATGTAATACTTTCAACAATAAAGATTAAAAGAGCCCTAGCTTGTTTGGCTCAGTGAATAGAGCATCAGCCTGTGGACTAAAGGGTCCCATGTTTGATTTTAGTCAAAAGGCACATGCTCAAGTTGCCAACTCGATCTCCAGTAAGGGGGCTTGAAGAAGGCAGCTGATCAATGATTCTTTCTCATCATTGATGTTTCTATCTCTCCTCCGTTCCTTTCTGAAATCAATAATAATAAAAAAAAGATTAAAAAGAAAAATATCCACAATATTAATGACTATATTTCCTATGCTGTACTTTACATCCCTGTGACTGTTTTGTAAATATCAATTTGTACTTCTTAATCCCTTCAGATATTTTACCAAGCTCCCCAAGCTTCCTCCCATCTAGCACTCTCAGTTTGCTCTGAGTCTGTTTTTGCTGAGTTTATTCATTTATTTTGTTCTTTAGATTTCACATATAAGTGAAATCATATGATATTTGTCTTTTTCTGCCTGACTTATTTCACTTTTATAATACCATCTAGGTCTATCCATGTTATCACAAATGGTATGATTTCATTCTTTTTGTGACCAAATAACATTCCTGCATGTGTGTGTGTGTGTGTGTGTGTGTGTGTATATATATATATATATATATATATATATATATATATATATATATATGAAGTTATATATATATATAAAGAAGAAGTGTTTTATATATATATATATATATATATATATATATATATATATATATATATATAACTAACTTCTTCTTTATCTGATAGTCAATAAATGGGCATTTGGGTTGCTGCCATATCTTGGCTATTTGAACAATGCTGTAATAAACCTGGGAGTGTGAGTGTATATATCTTTTGAATTAGTGTTTTGAGTTTCTTCAGACATATACCCATAAATGTAATTGAATATTAGCATTTATTAAACACTTTTAAGAATGCCCAAAGGTAAGTTTTCCAGTCTATACTAATAAAAAGATAATATGCTAATTAGACCAGACGTTTTCTAAATGTCCTTCCAGACATAGCCACAGTGGTGGGGACTTTTGCAGAGTCGGTTAGGGGTGATCAGACTGCCAGGGGAGAGCAGTTAGGGGAAATCAGGTCTCTGCAGTATTGGGCCTAAACCAGCAGTCTGACATCCCCCAAGGTGTCCCCAATTGGAGAGGGTGCCGACCAGACTGAGGGACACCCCCCCCCCATGCACGATTTTTGTGCACTGGGCCTCTAGTTTTACCATAAACAGTTTTACTTATCTCACATAGTGGATAGAGCCACTATAGAATGTTCTTCCTTTCTTCCTTTTTTTCTCTTCTTTCTTACCTTTATTTCTTCCCTTTTTGAAAACTACTTTTCATCTCTTATAAAAATGAATTTCAGTTACTTACAAAATTAAAACATATATTGTTCACATTTTAGATTTAAGATAAAAGAGTGATTTAGAAGTATTTGAAAGGAAAGTAGATATTATCAGTTGTTTTAGTCATCTCAGTCAGCCATAATAAAATACCATAGACTTGTGGCATAAGCAATGGAATTTCTTTTCTCTGAGTTCTGGAGGCTGGGAAGTCTATGATCAAGGTGACATCCATTTTGGTTCCTGGTGAGAGCTCTCTTCTGGCTTGCAGATAACTGTCTTCTCATTGTAACCTCACATTTTGGGGGCAGAGAGTGAGCGGTAAAGAGAATGAACTCTGATTATGATGTCACTTCTTATATGGACACTGATCCTATCAGATCAGGGCCCCACCTTTTCAAATTCATTTAGCCAAATTACCTCCTTCTAAGCCTTTTCTCCAAACAAAGCGATATTCAGGGTTAGGGCTTCAATATAAGAATTTATTGGTGGGAATAAAATTGTAGCACTAGGATACACATGAGATAATATTGTTCTTGTTTACTAAGTGTCTCATTGGGAACATGATGTACTTGAAAGACCTTTGATGTTGGTGTCAAATAGTGTTGAAATGCTCTGCCAAATGCCAAACAGTTAATTTTAGGCAAACCACATAACCTCCCTGCATCTCATTGCTGAAGTAGGGTTAACAGAACCTAACTTTTTGAATAGAATTAATAAAATAAAATAGGTATGTGTTGCATCTTTTGCAGTGTCCTGCATACACATGGAGGGCATTTATGACATTCACACTGATTTCTAATTTCTTGAATCCAGTGAAAAGAGAGAAATAAGATTTTTTTTATAGATTCCATTTTTTAAAATACAGAACTTAACTACAGAGCTTCTTGATGTGGATTACATAGATAGGCTACAATGTCTGTTAATTTGAAAAAATTTGTGGTACTTTCTGTTCATTTGCATGTTTTGAGGAAAAGTTTTATTGCTTTCCTTGGTTTCTCAAAGATGCTTTACCTCTGAAAGAATGAAAGCCAGTATACTAGAGAGAAAGTGTTAACAAGCCAAGAGGAAGGGACAGTTCACACATCTCTGTGGCTATCTATCTCAGATACCAGACATCTGAATTGTATTTTGGGAAGAACTGAATAGGAGTTGATTAAGGGTTATGCTCACTAAGTCCCTGAAGTTCCTTCATTCTATAGATAGCATGCAGCCTACAAAATAGAAGGAGTGAAGATACTCAGAATCCAAATTTGGAAAATGAAGTCTGCCTTTTGATTTTCTTAAGAAGTGGCAGCTTTCTCCTTCCCATTTTGTCATGTATAAGAACACTTGCAGCACCTTAGACAAAACTTATATGATTTTCTTTTTTTTAAAGCTCTCCAAAAGTGTTCAGTGCCTAGATAGGTAATGTCCTTTATCACATTCCCAGAGCACTTTATTGCAAAATATTGAGAAAACTGTTTTAACTTACAGATATTGAAGGACAGGGTCTGTACACTGGTATCCTAATATGTAAAAAGCCAGGGGCCCTCACGACCAAAACAACTGGGCAGGCAACCAAACAGCAGGCAGTGTGGGGTGGCCAGGCCAGCAGGGATTATGGATGACCAAATGATTAAACAGCAGGCTGCATGGGGCGACCAGACCAGCGGGGGTGGGGTGGGGGTGGGAGTGGGGGCAGTTAGGGATGACCAGGCCAGCAGAGGGGGGCAGCTGGGGGTGATAGGTCAGTAGGGGGAGCCAGTAAGGGGCAACTAGGCTGGTGGGGGTCAGTTAGGGGTGACCAGGCTAGCAGTGGGGGGGGGGGGACAGTAAGGGGCAACCATGTTGGCAGGGTGTCAGGGGTGACCAGGCCGGAAGTTGGAGCAGTTAGGGGTGACCAGGCCAGCAGTTGGAGCAGTTAGGGGTGACCAGGCCAGCAGTTGGAGCAGTTAGGGGTGACCAGGCCAGCAGTTGGAACAGTTAGGGGTGATCAGGCTGGCAGGAAGAGGTGGTTAGGGGTGAACAGGCTGGTAGTGGGGGGCATTTAGAGGCAATCAGGCAGGCAGGCAGGTGAGCAGTTAGGAGCCAGCAGTCCCAGATTATGAGAGGGATGTCTGACTGCCCCTGAGGGGTCTTGAATTGGAGAGGGTACAGGCTGGGCTGAGGGGAATCCCCCACTCTGCAGAAATTTCATGCACTGGACCCAAATTTGGCTCTAAGAGTGTGTGCTTTGAAGAAATATTACATCTAAATATCAGCCAAAATGAACTAACTACTACAAAATGAACTCTGTGGAAGCTGAGTTAATTATTTGCTGGATAAAAGTATTTGCAATTATACATTTGAATTTTGGAAATTATGTGTGCCATAAAATAATAATTTCTGTATATACTATCTTTCTTAGCTTAAAGAGTACCTATTTCTTATAATTCTAGCAATCATTTAGAGAGAGCCTCGTATGTTCCAGCAGGTAACAGGTTCTTTCCCTGAATGCACTCAAAACTCAGGCTAAAGGACACACATATCCATCATGAACTGTAATGCACTTAAAATGGGAGCTATAATGGAGATATTGCCATGGAACTATAGATGATGGAGCGATATATTTTGGTGGAGATATGGAAACACTATATGTCTGTGTTGAAGAGAGAAAGGTAAAAGGAGGGAGATTATTATCCCAGCATAAGTGTGTAGTAAAGGATTCAGGGTTTTTAGACACAACTTGTTTGTATTTTAAGCTAAGAAATTAATGATGGATTATTAGTAACTTTACCAAATATTTGTTCATATTCCTCAAACTCTCTGTACTATTTTTGGATAGAAGATATTTTACTTATCTCCCATAATAGTAGCAGTAACCCTTTGAAGTAAGAATTGTTGGCTTTATTTTAGAAATAAATATAAAGCTTAAGAGAGAATGAGCAAATGTTCTGGTTATAGTTATTAATCACCACCAACATTCTAGCTGATTAAACTATATGTCAGAGGGTAACCTGCAAAAATTAGACAAATTTTGAAATTGATAAGAAAAAAATAATAGCATCTGGGCTATTCATTTTGAGATCCAAAAAAATAACATAACATGGAAAATATCAAATCTCAATTACCACATATTCTTATAATGTACTTTTATCAGAAGATGATAATAAAATTGGTAACTTTAAGAATTACTTCTCTCAGTATTTTTAAAATAGAAAAACAGCCTGGCTGGCATTGCTCCTTGGATGAGTGCTGACCTATGAACCAGAAGTTCATGGTTCTATTCCCAGTCAGGGCACATGCTCAGGTTGTGGGCTCGATCTCCAGTGTAGGATGTGCAGGAACCAGTAGATCAATGGTTCTCTCTCATCATGGATGTTTCTATCTCTCTCTCCCATCTCCTTCCTCTCTGAACTCAAACACACACACACACACACACACACACACACACACTGAGTGGCCAGATTATTATGATATCTATGATCTCTGAACACATAATAATCTGGCTACTCGGTGTGTGTGTGTATAAATAGAACTCTTCTAATAGTGCCTATTCTTTTCTGTAACCTCCTCTACTCTAATGAAGGATAAAGAAGGAGATGGTTTCTGATACAAAGGTACCACCTTGAAAAGTTGGTTACACTTGTCATCCAAAGAAATCTATATCCCTGCCCAATCCGTGGCACTTAAAGTGGAACTCCAAGGAAGTGCTTTAGTTAAAACAATGTTTTCTAGGAGATTTTTGTTCATTCTTGAGTCAAAACCTTGATGAAGTTAAAAAATTTTAATTCCACTTCTAGGGCCTCATTTTGAATAATTTTGGCCTTTCCAAGATGATAATACTTCTAAACAACTGGTAACGCCAACATTATTTCCAGTGGTACTACCGGTAATACATTCAGGCAGAAAATTTGTTGACCTTCCTTTTTTTATTTGAACCAATGTACTTTATGGAGACTGATTAATAAATTGATGCTTTTGAATTTTTGCTATGTTTCTGATGTATTTTGTAGCCTTGGGAAAAATATGTGTTTTGCCTGATCAAAAGTGATAAGTGGATAAAATAGAGCTTTTCTTTCTTTATGGGGACTATAGCAGTCATTTAATGTGTGCAACATGCTGTTTGTTATTATTATGGTATAGTATTGGATTTATTTGATGTATCATGGAGAAGAATATTAAACAATAATAAGATAAAACAGAAACAGCTTTTCAAGCAATCAGTGTTTTAGTCACTGAGGATTATAGAATTATACCAGATGAACTTGTTTCCCTACTCCATCCCCCTCTGTCCACTTCCTAAACGGTCAGTGGCATACAAAGTGTTCAAGTGGGAAATCACTAATGAAGAGAAAGAGCAAGTGTAGTCATCACTCTAGGGAAGGACATATTTAATAACAGAACATACTTTTCAGAAATTATTAGACTCATAACTAGCAGTTGTACTAGTTCTGTTTGAAAATATAGTAGCCATCCCATTTTACAACATAGTATATAGGTAAGTCATATAGTTTTTACTGTAAACTAATGTAAGTACCTACTGTTAGCAATGAAAGTTACAACAGGCCACTAGAGCATTTTTGAAAAAGCTAAGTGAAATAGAAAATTTTTACAAGATCTTCATTCCTGTATTTTGAATGGTGAATCACTAAGTCTTCAGAGTAGAAATGTTATTATAATAGTTGATTACAAACATTATAATATAATTACAATATCCTGAGTTCTTTACTATAATATCCTTGGTTCTTTGCTAACTGCTCCCCCAACACATATACACTATTGAATAAAGATATGCAATATACTTTTTCAGTGCCTATGAAAATAAATGTTGTGACAAGTCACAGTTAGTACTGTCTACGGAGTCTCATTTCTGTACAGATTGCTTCAGTGGAGGTTGAACAGGGGCAATGATTTAATAAGGAAACTAGCTGAACCAGTTATCCGAGTATTTTAGTATTGAATGACTTTTTAAGCTGCATATAATATTTGATCACATTTTAAACTGAGCATATTTTTAACATCTGTTCTTTAAGAGAAAAACACACAAGAACATATAATCATGTGTTTTAAAATTTTATTCAACATGCTATTTCATTCTCACAGGACTATATTTATATTAAAGTCCAAAGCAATCACCACTTTAATAAACCTGAGACTGTAGTTGAGAGTTCATGTACTTTTCTTAGAGGGACTAATTATATAGTCAGTAACTTTGATTCATGGTGACTATTTTATCTTGAGTCAAATAAGCTACCTTTAATTTGAATAGTTTTTGGGGAAATACTATTACTTGTTAAAAATGAGATGCATTTTTATTAAAATGTTACTCATTCACTAATATGGCATTTTTATTAAAATGTTACTCATTCACTAATATACCAGGTACATTATTCTAGATACATTTTATTTTCTCAGAAACCACATAGTAGGAAGTTATTTTAGTTTTCCATGCCATAATTTTCTCATGAGTGAGAAATTGTATTTTAGCTACTTCATGATTTATTGTCAGTATCAAATGCATAAATATAAGTAAAAGATATAGAATTAGGCCTGGTTCTATTTGCTTTGCTATGTATGCTCTCAATAAATTATATATATTTGCTATTATCTCATTTGATTCTCACAAAAATGTGTTGGGTAGTTATTCTCATTTTATAATGTGCCAAGCTATCCTAAATTATATATCTATTCAAGTATCAGAATTGAGATAAGCACTTATTTTTTTTAATCCAAAAATAATGTTCTTTTTACCACATTGAAGCTGAGAGGGCATTTCAGAGCAAATGTACATTAGTATAGGAATGATAACTTGTATGGTATTCTACTGAAGAATCAACTTTGCATTACTTTAGAGTTGTCGGTAAATACTGAATAGTTGTAAGGCCAGTTTAGAGAATATATTAAAGTATAGGCATTATAATTAGGGATTTGTTAAGGTCTGTATTTGAAGGTACTGGTGAAATTTGAATATGTCTAAAAGTGACAGAAGAAAAAGACACATTTTATTTGGGAAAGGATAAGATTAGTGAGGTAAGTGCTGATGTTACAGAAATCTTGATGCAAATTATAGCTAGACTAACATGGCATCCACCAGACTATGAAAACATGTTCAGAAAATCATTGACATTTCAAATAAACAAATGCCCTACTGATGGACTGATTATGATAGAGGAACAAGAGGAAAGAATAACTTACTTTCTAACCAGGAAGACTGGTTTCAGTCACTTATGATAAACCAAAACTGAGCACCTCCTGTGTGCCTGCCATTGTGTTAAGTAAGTACTGTGGAGTAAGTGGTAGTACAAGTACTTGAAGTTGTGTCTTTTACATGGTTTTCACTATTACTTTCACTATACTGCCTCCCCCTTCTGAGTGGCAGCATGTTCAGCTCTATTGAGTCATTCTAGAGATAAATGGGCTGAAAGATGTCTCAAGTTATTTTACTAATCAGTAGAGGCATCCATGTTAATATTCAAAATCTTTACAGACTTGTTCTATGCTTTATCATTAATAAATACTTAATCAATTCTTGTAGTTTAAGTACTAATCTCTCTGAAAAAAATTACTTTCTTATTTGAGTTCAGGCTGTGCTGTATGTTTAGTGACATACTGGTTCTATTTGTTTTGCTATTAGTGTTCCTTGGGATGTCTCTCTCTCTCTCTCTCTCTCTCTCTCTCTCTCTCTCTCTCTCTCTCTCTCTCTCTCTCTCTTCTCTCTGTGTGTGTGTGTGTGTGTGTGTGTGTAATTTCTAGCTAGACTTGAACAGGAGAGGGAAGCCAGAATTCCCTCCTCTTCCAGAGTAACCTTCTCAATCTCAATCTGTCAGAGGGGACACCTCCATTAAAAGACAGTTAAACCTTTAGTGCCTTTGCTGAATACTTTTGACTTTAGAGAGATGATTTTTGTTCTCCAGTAATGATTTAAAGAAAATTTTATAAAAAATTAAATACATCTCACTATTAACAATTATATAATTACTCCTGTAAAACTACAAATGAAAACACGCATAGAAAATTATAGTGTCAAGTTTTTAATTAGCTTCTGATTAGCTATAGCCTTATGTTTTAAATATACCATATAGTACCTTATAATAAGTAGGCATAAATTAAATAGCCAGTAATATGTATGTGGTAAAAAGATAAATCGTACAGCTACTAGGCACTTTTTGTTGTTGACAAAGTTTTAATATTTTTTTATTATAAAGTGGGTGGAGTCTATAGAGTGGAAGTATCCATCACATGATTATTAGAATGGGAAAATATTTTTTAAGATTTTGAGCAGTATCTTTGCCAGGTTGCTATGATGTGATTTGTTCATCTCTTAGAAATTGAGAAGTTTTTCTATCAAAAATGAGATTTCTCTTATGTTCTTTCCTTTTTATAAGAGACCCGTTCCTATAGTTGGAGGGTATGCTAGCTTTAAGGTCATGGCAAAACTAAGCTCTATTTTTGTAGGTGCTTTCTTGTCTATGTTCCTCATTTTAGAGTTAAAAATTGGAAATAATTTGCATGAGAATTGGGGTATTTTTGAATGTGCTCTATTTAGTGATTTTAACTTTCTAAGTGACCTTTCTTTCGGGGGGAGGCAGGCATTTAAGCTCTCTGGGTCTTACTTTTCTAATTAGTAAATTAGGAGTTTAAAATAAATAATCTTTATAGGTTGTGTCAAATCAAACAAACCATATTTCTATATCCATTCTACTTTTGAAGGTTCTTGGCACTAAAGTTCTTTCTATATTATCTTAGAAATCTAAAATACTTAGAAGTGTTATTACAAAAGAAATGCCTCAGTAGTCTGAGGTGAAGAAAAATGTTCCATTGTAGATTCAATTATTAACTACATAAGCAATTTGGATTCTTCTGAATTAGACTTCGAATGTCATTGGGCAAAATACTATTCATAGACCTGGCCAGAATTCAATAAGGTTTAGACCCAATCTCTAGACATCACTGCTGGAACAATGGTATTTATTTATATGTTTTTGGACTTTTAGGACTAACAGACAATGAAGGAAAGAATGTAATAGCTGGCAAACGAAGTTTAAGACTGCATGTCATTGTATGTTTTAAAAAAGGGCTTTCGTCACGGACATAACTGATCCCAGATATGTTAACGGACATCTGGCCACTTTAGAATTTCTACTCACTTCAAATGCACATTGTAAATTAATCCATAAATGTATATTTTCCTGGAAATTATAAAATATGTCTGGGCTTAACATCAACAAATAATCATTAGAAAAACTTTCCAAACTTATTTTTTAAATGTTTTGATTATCAAATAAATAAAAGCACAATTTAACAAAATGTAGGCAGTCTTATACTTTAAATGATTGGGATATTTCCAACACATTTGTCCAGTCATTCTTCCCAGAAAGTCATAGAGATTGAGCTACCCTCCTCAATGCCAGGAGGGACTGCCCTGTCCTAGAAGGGATCCTTAAGAAGTGAAGAAGGAAGGGGCAGGTTAGGGTGGGGCGGGGCTGGGCGGGGCGGGGGGCAGGGAGAAAATCACTTTCTTATGCCAGCCACAGTCCATACTTTTCAAAAGAACCTTATTTAGTTCTTAGTAATTCCTTGGCCAATGGGAAAATGGAGGAAATGTAAACACAGGAAGGATAGAATATAAGGAGAGAGGGAAGCCAGTGTAAGGAGGAGAGCAGAGTGGCCAGTAAAGGTCATCTTTACCACTCTGTTATCAAAGGATGCCCATTGGCTATGCTCCTCCTTCCCTGGAAGATGTCAGCTGCCCTGGCAGCTGTTGTGTCTTCCTATCTTCCGTACTACAGCAGTAAAGGAGAAGGGAAGAGGAGCAGATGGAAGGCAGAGAAAAAAGGGAGTGTGGGGAGAAAGGCAATCTCTAGAATTCCTTAAAATTTTCATTGCGGCCCCTTCTTGTCCTCTGTCCTCACCGTAGGCTGAAGATTGCCTGTAAGTGTGAAGTAAAGAAAGGGAAATCTGGAGACAGGAAAGATGTGCTTTCCCTCTGCTTCTACCTGTCTTCCTCCCCAGGCACACCTCATTGTAGTCTGCTCTGCTTTACTGCACTCCACAGGGGTTGCATTTTTTACAAACTGAAGGCAAAACTCTCTGCCAGCAAAAAGATAAAACTTTCTTTATCCTGGTATTTTATTACAGTGCTCTAGAATTGAGACCCCATTCTCTCTAAGGGATGCCTGTACTAACTTTACTGTGGTGGTTTGGAACCTAACCTGTAATATCTCTGAGCTATGTATGTATTTCCCTTGCCTTGTCTGACTCCATATCAGGAGCAAGGTCTTCTCACCCCCGAGCTCCCGGGATCCTTAAATGTGCTCCACAATGTTCCATGACAGTGTAGGCAGAGAATGAGGTAAATTGTTCATCTTAAAGTCTTTGCAGGTTTGATGGGGAAGAAGCCATGGAGTTTATCAGATTATTATATAATAGAAGTTTGGTGCACAAAATTTGTGCACTGGGGAGGGGGGGTCCCTCAGTCTGGCCTGTGCCCTCTCACAGTCTGGGACCTTTCACTCCTTACCACCTGCCTGCTTGCTGCCCCTTACTGCTCAGCTCACTGTTCCTTAATGCTGCCCCAGAGGCAGGAGAGGCTCCCGCCACCACCACTGTGCTCGCCAGCCATGAGCACAGCTTCTGGCTGAGTGGCTCCCCCTATGGGAGTGCACTGACCACAGGGGACAGTTCCTGCATTGAGCATCTGCCCTCTGGTGATCAGTGCACATCATAGTGACCAGTCATTCTGGTGGTTCCACCATAATGGCTGCTTAGGCTTTTATTATATAGACTAGAGGCCCGGTGCACGAAATTCGTGCACTAAGGAGGGGTTACCTCAACTCAGCCTGCACCCTCTCCAATTGGGGACCCCTTGAAGGATGTCCAACTGCCATTTTAGGTACTATCCCAAGGATCAGGCCAAAACCGGTAGTCAAACGTCTATCTCACAATCTGGGACCACTGGCTTCTAACTGCTCACCTGCCTGTCTGATTGCCCCTAAATGCCTCTGCCTGCCAGCCTGATCACCCCTAACTGCCCTCTCCTGCAGGCCTGATGTTCTCCCAATTTGGTTCTGATTGGTCAGTTCCAATGCCAGCATCAAAAACTCTACTTCCTAGGCAGCCATTGGCTTCCCACAGCACCCAGATTTGGTTGTCATTGGTCAGTTCATATGCCAGTCAGTATCAGAAGCTCCACCTTAAACAAACAAAATAAATAAATAAATAAAAATTTTAAAAATTAAAAAAAAAAAAAAAGAAGCTCCACCTTCTCGGCATCCATTGGCTCCCCACAACACCCACCTTTGGTTCTGATTGATCAGTTCCTATGCCAGTCAGCATCAAAAGCTCTACCTCCTAGGCAGCCATTGTTTCCCTACAACACCCATCTTTGGTTCTGATTGGTTGGCTCTTATGCAACTCAGCAACTTCAGGCCTATCTCTGGGCCTGATCAAAGAGGTGGGGCTTAGCAGCAGCCCTAGTGGAAGCTGGGAGAGAAAGAAAAGCCTGGCTGCTAGCAAAGATCAGAAAGGAAGAGGGAGAGGAAGAGAGAGGTAACTACACTGATCAGCAGCTTCTACTAAGGCTTCATATCAGACCCTGATTCACTTTCTGGCTCTCAGCCACCTGGGCAGTCAGTGCTAGGTCACTAGGCTGCAGCTGGGCAACCCAATGCTGACTTCCGGATGGTCTGTGTTTGGTCGCAGGCTGGACCCCTTCCCAAGCCTAAAGCCTACACCCCAGTTTTTAAGCTTGAGAAGTGGACACACCCACCCCTCCAATCACAGGCTTGGCCCCTTCCCAAGCCTAAAGCCTGGCAGATGTTTTAGGCTTGGAAGGGCCCTGCCCCCTCTGATGGCCAGCTGGGAGTGACCTGGGCACTGATGAAATTCTCCGGATCCAGGTATGTATGCAAATTAACTTCTATCTTTGTTGGGTTAATTTGCATACTCACTCTGATTGGCTGTGGGTGTAGAGGAGATATGGTCAATTTACATGTTTCTCTATTATTAGGTAAGATACCCTAAAATTAATTTTGGCTCAACATAACCTAACTGGCCTGTGCTTTTTAACTCTCTTTTTTTTGCTTCTTTCCTACTTTTATCAGTCCTTACCTTGCTTCTGTGACCTTTCCTGAAACCTTCACCATCATGTGCACCAAGTTGTTTCCATTGGGAAATGCCTACAAATGATTATAAAAAGGAAGTTTCCAGACAAAGAATTTCAAGGTCAGAGACAATCTGTAATAGTAGGGAAATCAATTGCTGGGTTGAGATAATATCTGTCCACTTCCCTGCCCACACACGAGAATTTTGGAAAAAGAAAACAAAATATTTTTAAATCCTTCATTTATAATTCTGAATCATCTGAACAAAATATTTGAATGCCTAGAAATGCCAGCAGTTGCTGTGTGCTCTTGGGATCACACTGCTCACATCCTTTATAAACTCTCCATGACCGAGCAAATATTGCCAGACAACCTTAGAATTAGAAGCTTAGGTTCTTTAACCAAAAGTTTTTCCAGGGTTAAAAGACCCCTTTGATAGAATGATTCTGTTAAGGTTTAATAAGCATGCAAACAATTAAATCTAAAATAAAAACCATGAACATAAAGAGGGTGTTTTGTTTTTATTTTATCTCTTAAATTTTTGTCCCTAAATCTTTAAACCACTCTCTTTCCTTGAGAAGAAAATATTATTCTGAGAGTTTTTCTTTCAAAATATTGTAATACTCATGTTTTCCGACAATGGAAGGAACTGAGTATTCTATATACATATTATAAAATGCTACATATAATGCATGCATTATAAATAAATACCAGGAATGTATATACAAATACCATTATTTAATTTTCTGCTAATCTCATTAATAAGGGAATAATCTATTGAACAAATGCAAGAAGTGTATATTACAGTTCTGAGTTCTAGTAAGTATTTCAGAATTGCTGCTTTTACATTACTGTATCTCTTTATAATTTGACTGTCTCTTCTGTGGAGACATGGAAGTTGGTGTGTGGACCATATGCAAAAAAAAAAAAAAAAAAAAAAAAAGTAGATTAATACTACTAATTTCTGAAATAGTTACCAAAATAATATTAAAATTAGACAGTGTGGTTGTGAGGGCATGTAAGAAAGCATGTTCATGGAGTTGGTTTCCAGACTAGTACTGCCATAAACAGGCCCTTAAGGAAGCAAGAAATTAATCTTTAATCTTAATGATTTAGTGTCTTACATTTGTCTATCTATCCTCAATATCACCTTCACACAGACATAAACAGTCTGAATGAATACGTGTTGATATTCTAATTTACAGGGGGGAAAAAATCAAATGTACCAGGATTCCATTATAACCTATGGTTGAAATCTGTAATCTGCTTTCAGATCATGTCTAACTTCAAATAATAAATATTAAACCAACATTTAAAATTACTCAACACTATAATTCAATCTGCAAAATGTCTATTTTGCTTTTTAAAATATAATATTAAGTTTTAACCATACTTCCTGCCCTTCTTCCTTGGACTGCCACATCAGTAGACAAAGAGAATGAAAGCATCTGCCTGAAGCAAATACACTGCAGTCCCTGTTAAACAGATTCCTGAGAAACCAAACAGAAAAGGAATAAAAATGAGAGGCATGTTTTATTAAATGTCTTCTACACATGCTTCCTTTATCTTTGAGACCTATTTACCAAAGCCCATTAGATATCCTTAAATTTTTTTAAAAGCTACAAAACATCTGAACAAGTGATTATTTTTGTCATTTCACTGACAAATTTTATTATTTGTCTCATAATATTAAATTATTACAGATAATGGCCTAGTATTAAACATATGATAATTTTCCATATGGAGGGGATCTCCACAAAAGCTTTTCAGCTGCAAAAAGATTATAGTTGCTAAGCAGATTGGTTATTTACTAAGCTAGCATGGTAAATAAAAAGAATATTTAAACAGCTGGTATCTCTCTGATTATACCATTAATTTTCTCCAGAGTTTGACAAGAAGTGATATTGACAATTTTAGAGAATGGTAGTGAAAAGTGATAATGCAATTTGCATTTTATTTTCAAAATTATATTAAAATAGTGTGCAATTTACTCATTTTAATCCATTTTAGAATTAAAATTAATTATCCTATCCTACATAAGTTATTTTATCTTCCAGAGTGACACACTATTTGTTTGTTAGTGTCTATATTAAATTAGCAGTCTGTTAAAATTTATTTCTTTATAATAGTATTTGGGAAAATGCAAGTTTTCACATTTAAACTATGCCTGATAATTATAATAACATTATTAACAACCAATATATCTACATAATTATATGCTAAAGTTCATACTTTATTCATAATCTCTTAGTTTTTACCCAATGTTACTTTTCTGGAATGTTAGGATGACCTTCAGTCATTGTGTCTCCTCTAGCTCTTGTTGGCTGTGACAGTTGCTCAGAGTTTCTCCCAAACTCTCTTATCTTTATAATAATCTTGACAGTTTAGGAGATAACTAGTAATGCATTTAATTACATAGTTACTTGGGGTTTGTCTGATTTTTTATGACAATATGTGGATTGAAGTTATAGGTTTTGGAAAGGAAAACTACAAAGGGAAAAAGCTTGTTTTATCACAACATACCAAAGGCACATATTATCAATATGGCCTGTTACTGTTGACATTAACCCTGATCATCTGGCTGAGTTGATGTTTATCAAGTTACTCCACTGTAAACTTAGTCTTTGTGCTTCTTTCTAAACCACATTCTTTGGAAGGAAGTCACTGTACATAGCCCACTGTACATAAATACTTAGGAGTATTTATGCTCATGTCTCCTTGAAGCTGGAGTAGCTTCCAAAATTATTGTGGAATTATTCTGCTAGGGATATTTATCTATTCTTCATTACTTATTTATTATATCAGTATGGGCTTATTTATATTTAATTTATTGGATTATAGTTCATTACTACTTTATTTATTGATCAAATCATTCCAGGCATGATCTTTTATACTATTGATTTATATTTGGAAGTTCCCAACACAGCGTCAGAAACATAGTAGATACTCAATGAATGAAAATTTACTGTGAAACTTAATAAGGAAATATGCTCATGGGCTATCTTATTAAAAATAGAAAGGGTATCCTATATCATGAAACCCTAACATACAAATTGACTGAACAGCTGAACGACCAGTTGCTGTGATGTGTACTGACCACCAGGGGGCAGACACTCAATGCAGGAGCTGCCCCATGGTAGTCAGTGCACTCCCACAGGGGTAGCGATGCTCAGCCAGAAGCAGGACTCACAGCTGGCATGCGCAGAGGTGGTGGCCTCTCGCACCTCCACTGTAGGGAGCCAGTATGGAACTAGGGGTCCTGGACTGTGAGAGGGGGCAGGCTGGGCTGAGGGTTCCCCCTGCCCCCTTCCCCAGTGCATAAATGCCATGCACCGGGCCTCTAGTTTTATTATAATGAATGTAATTTTTAATTGTAGATCCCCACTTATACCCTTAAAAAGTAAACAGTAGTAAGAGGAGACAGTATATAATTTAGATATTGCCACAGTAATGTGGCAATATAAAAAACCATCAAGAGTTAGCAGCAAACAACAGTAAACATTTATTTAGCTCATAAGTCTTTGGGGGTCCAGCTGATCTCGGCTGAGTTTGGCTGGATGGCTGAGTTTATACCTAGGTGTCTGTGGCAAGGATGGGAGGGGTAGGAGCATGGTTAGTGGGAATCCAGGCACTAACTATGCCTCAGGTGGCCCACGATTGCCTCTTATCATGAAGGGTGACAGCTTGGCAAGTTCTCATGGTCATAGCCAAGGATAAGAGTGTGCAGAAATAGGTGTTTTTCTCAAGCCTCTGCTTGCATCATATTTGCTATTATTTCATGGCTAAAGCAAAGCATAAGGTGAGCCCAAAGTAAGGAGTGGGGAGAGAGATTGTGCTGCCTCTGTGAGAGGAACTACAAAGTCACATGGCAAATGTAGTTTATCAGAAAGGAGTAAAGAATAGGGCCATTAAAGGGATCAATCTACCATGCCTAACTGAGCAAGAAAGAGTGTGTAAGCTCTCCTGGGTTTGTATTTATTATTTTTAAAGTAAATTTCCACCCTATTTTTGTTGTGAGTTATGACAGCAAGTGGAGCCAAAGCATTATCATTAACTGTCATATTTCAAAAACTGTTCTTTCCAAACTGATGATGGAATTCCTTAAAAGTATAAGATAGTAATTTACTTTTCAGTTCTATACACATCTCAGATTATAATAAAATTGTATTGAATAAATGCTTTTTATTTGGGGTGTATTTCCAATATGAATGAGAATTTCATGTAGCAAAACTTGAAGTGTAATAATGAACTGGTCTGTAAAATGAAAGAATCAGCTAAGCCTGTAAGCTCCTCCATATACATTTATGCCAGAATTACATATATGAGTAACCTATTCTCAGTTAATATCCAGGAAAGGATAAATTCCTGCTTATAAAGAGGTGTCCATGGAAATACTCTTAAAAACAGAGTTATTGACAATTGTGAAATATACAACATGCAAATGTATTGTTTTAGAGTGTATTTAAACAAAATAAGCCTTTAAAAACTCATATATATCAAATCCTATATTTTCCTGCAAAAAATTATAATCAAACAAAATGAAATAAACCTCTTTTTCCCCCTCAAACATTTGAAAATAATTTATGAAATGTAATTAAACATAAACTTTTATGTTTAGATTTCATGTGGTAGATATAATCCTGAAAGAAGCAGTTTCCATTACACTTCCCTTAGAAAATGGCTGAGGTTTGAGACAGCACTTTGTGGTGAAAGAAGAAGAGCTTCAGATCCAGGGAGATCTGGGTTGAAAACCCGATTCTCTCTTTTGTTAAATTGGTTTAACAGGGAGTTTTAACTTCTGTGAGCCTCAGTTTTCTTGAGTGTAAAAAAGTACAATGTCTATCTCATATGGTTTTTTAATGAGAATTTTACGATAGAATGTGAAACTTAGTACAATGCTTCACACATAACAAGCTCCTTACTAATATTTGATATCACAAAGTTCCACAAAAACTTTTATAGTTGCTTAATACCTTACTTCCCAATGGTTATTTAAAAAAAAAAAAAAAAGAAAAAGAAAAAAAAAAGAAAAGCATTCCTTTCACCCATTGGGGTACATGCTTCTATTATCCTAACTTTTAGATTATCTGCCATATACCAACCCTTTGACTCATCTAGGCATGGAAAAATGCGTAGCAGAAAGTTATTCTGCAGAGTCTAAGCAGAGCAGTGACTGGCACAAACCAGCATGTTATTACAAGGAATTACATTTATTCTTGTGCTAACAGTATTCTCTGAAACTTGATAGGAGCATACATTAACCATTTTGATAATCAATGTGCCCCACTAATATTAGCATTAAATTTTTCCACTTGTGTGTGTGTGTGCGTGTGCGTGTGTGTGTGTGTGTGTGTGTGTATGTGTGTGTATGTGTGCATATTTACAGATTAAGCTGGATAACTCTGTTCAGAACACTATGAGCTTTGAGAAATGACAACATAGGAAAGGAAAACAGAATTGCCAACATTCAATTTCAGTTTAAATGCCACTTTTTTCTCCTTCCAGAGCTATGGAAGCTCTTGTTTATAGTTGTTATATTCAGGCTTCAATGTGAGATACTTTCTGAGAACTTAGGTTAATTCTTCTGCTATTGCCATGTCACAAGATATCCTAGATGATGCCAGGCTCTTGATGCCAAAGTCTATAAAGGACAAACA
Organism: Pipistrellus hanaki; assembly: GCF_964339955.1. Lineage (NCBI taxonomy): Eukaryota > Metazoa > Chordata > Mammalia > Chiroptera > Vespertilionidae > Pipistrellus > Pipistrellus hanaki. The sequence continues at coordinate 68,724,920 of NC_140504.1, read as the reverse complement.
AAATCAATAAATAGATGTTCAATGTGCAGTTTTCTCAGTGGAGCTTTCCCTGGTTCAATAAAACACTCTGTTATTCCAGCCAAGGAAATATTCACTACAAGATCCTGAATATTGCATTGCATAGAACCCATGAATAAGAATTGTGGCTGAGCAACCAAATTCCTCCTTCACTTCCTTCAAATAATGCAAAAAGGAGAAGACTTGGGATGCTGAACAGAGCTTACATTACTTCCACCACAATAGGAAATGTACATTATATTATGCACCTTCTCAGACAAGCTGATACACTTAAAACTGAAACTAGATTTTAATTTAACATTGCTTGTCCATATTTCAAAAATGTAATATGCAGAATATTTTGTTTCAGATTTTGAGTCTCCACTAAAAGGCCCAGTGCATGAAATTTGTGCAAGGGGTGTGTGTCGCTCAGTGCAACCTGCATCCTCTCCAATCTGGGATCCCTCTCACAATCCAGGACTACTAGCTCCCAATGCTCACCTGCCTGCCTTCTTGATTGCCCCTAACTGCTTCTGACTGCCAGCCTGATCACCCCATAAACACTCCCCTGACAGCCTGATTGATGCCTAACTGCTCCCCTGCCAGTCTGTTTATCCATAACTGCCCTCCCCTGCAGGCCTGGTCCCCCCCAACTGCTCTCCCCTGTAGGCCTGGTTCCTCCCAACTTCCCTCTCTTGCAGGCCAGCTTGTGGTGGCCATCTTGTGACCACATGGGGGCAGCCATCTTTGACCACATGAAGGCAGCCATCTTGTGTGTTGGAGTGATGGTCAATTTCAATATTGCTCTTTTATTAGATAGGATAGAGGCCTGCTGCATGGGTGGGGCTAGCTGGTTTGCCCTGATCAGGGTGGGGGTTTCCTTGGGGTGTGGGGTGGCCTGGGCGAGGGGACTGTGGTGATTTGCAGGCCGGCCACACTCCCTGGAGACTCAAGCAGAGGCCCTGGGATCTGGGATTTGTTTGTAGCCTTTAGCGGAGGCCAGGGCCACCCAGAAAGTTTGGCTTCCTCCATTGCCAGGGAAACCCAAGCCTCCTGCTCGGTCCATGGCCCCAGCCATTTTTGGTTGGGATTTATTTATTTTTTATAATTGAAACTTTGTAGCCTTGAGTGGCGGCCTAGGCTGACCAGAGTGTGCAGCTAGGCTTCCTCCATTGTTGGGAAAATCTCCTGCTCATTCCGTGGCTGTGGCCATCTTAGTTGGGTTAATTTGCATACTTGCTTCTGATGAGCTGGTGGGCATGGTTTGTGGGTGTGGCAAATGCATGGTCAATTTGCATATTATTCTTTTATTAGATAGGCTATGTCAATGTAGTCTACATTGGCCATTTTATCCTTTTGAGTAACTACTAAAGTAATTCATAGACCTGTTTTTAGAAGTAAGTAGGGATTTTTCAGGACACTAAAGTAGCATTAGATGATTTATGTTTTATTGACCTAAAAGAGGTAATTCTCTAGAAATAAAGCAATTTACTTTTTAACTCTTGTATAATTTTATATTGGATTTTTGAGGGTGTGAATGAAATCATTGTTTAATGAGCTCTTATTGAGTACAGAGCACACTATGAAATTCCTTGTCATTCTTCCCAGTGACAATACATGTATGCAGCAACTGTGGACCAGTTCTCTGTTTGTGAATAGAATTCTAAGTGTAAATAAATATTTTAAGTTCTTATGTATGGAATTTCACAGCAAATCTTTGGGAAGAAATTATAAAATAAGTGAAATCATAGTATGGTTTGCTGTACTGTAGCCATTGCCTCTGTTATTAGTGGGTGATATGACAGTGGCAAGTCCCTTAATTTTCTGCAACTGTAAAATGAGGGTATAGATGTGGCTGATTTTTTAAGCCATTTTAGGCCTTGATATGATTTAATATATTGTAACTATTTACACAATATGCATTGTTCTTTCTTTGTATATAAACTATTTGTTTATTATTATAAAAAAGTTATGATTAATAACACTGCAATTCTATTAGAGTCAGCAGCGCTGAATCAAGTGGCAAGTCACACAAGGAAAGCCATACCATCTAGAGTTGTTAACAAATACTACTGTCTCTTCCTGAAATCTAGTCTGAGGAAATAAACAGGAGAACCAAACACTACCAGACATTTCTGAACAGACCCTATACCTATCACTATTTTTCTCCAGTGATTATTATATGACTCAACATCAGCATGATGCTATTTATTTCTTCTATATGTAGGTCCGTAGGTAATTAACACAATGCTATTTGAGGATCTGTGTGTTATTACTTTTTCAGAAGCAAGTAACAGGAATCTATCGCAAATTAAATTTGTAAAAATTAAATTTATCGGGTCTCATAACTTCGAAGGAATGGGATAGAAATGGCTTTAGGCCTAGAATCCAGAGCTCAGATAATGCCAAAATACACATTGTACTATCACTTAGCTTTGTTTTCTTTTGTTTTTATTTTATTTGGATAACTTATTGCATTGTTGTGGTAAAAGCTTCTCTTTATAATTCCAGTAAAAGTTCTTCAGCTGACTCTTCTTGGCTTGATATTGGTTACATGCTCTTCTGAACCAATCATATGGCTCAATTGAAAAGACCCATCGTACTGGTCAAATTAAGTGTGTATTCCTCTCTGGAGCCTGTCAGATTGGAGGGTGGGAACAATGTCAACCTGTAAGAATTGCACATGGTGAGGATAGAAGAGTGATGATGCAATGAAAATTAGGGTGCTGTTCCCAAAAAAGGCAATGACTTTGTGGTGGCCCACGCAATAAATACACACTCCAATAAATAATCAAAGAGAAAGGAAAGGATAGTGAGAAAGGAAAGTACTCACCATTGTGTGTGTGTGTCTATGTGTGTGTGTGTATGTGTGTTATGATATTTTCTATATCCCGAGGACACAGAAGTGAATAAAACAGACAAAAATCTTTATCCTTGTGCTGTTTTTTTCCAGTGGGAGAGAGAGAATTATGTGTTGACTTCAGGCAAAATATTCATGTCTTGGTTTGTTCATGCTTCTATAACAGAATATCATAGTCTGGAGGCTTATTAACAACAGAAATTTATAGTTCTGGAGGCTGGGAAGTCCAAGATCAACAGGCCAACAGATTTAATTTCTGATAAAAGCCCACTTCCTGGTTCAAAGATATCTTTTCATTGGGTCCTCACATGGTGGGAGGGAGAAGATAATATTCTGGAATCTCTTTTATAAGGACACTAATTCCATTCATGAAAGCTTCACCCTCCAGGCCTAATCACTTCCAATTCCCCCCCTCCCCCCAATACTATCACACTGGGGTTTAGGATTTCAATGTATGAATTTTAGGAAGACATAAACATTGAGTCTATAATAATCAGTATAATATATTTCATAACATGGGAACTATTTGCATTCAAGTTTGATTCAAAATTTGCTTGATTAATTTCTCACTTCCACCCTCTGTAATTTGAAAACAAACTATTTTGTTTTATTTTCCTTACAATTGATTGTCGCCTATAAACAAAGTTACCAACCTCTGAAAACTTATAAAGAATTTTTAAACCTATAATATACCACACATTATAGAATGTTTATATTTTATTAGTAAAAATATTAATTTTTTATAGTACTTGGGGAGCTCATTAGCTGTTTTACAGAAAACTTTCCCCCATTTCTGGACTACTATTTCCATGATAATTAATATGACTTCATGGCAAAGGTAAAATCAGTTTTATCTTTCTATCATTTATACCTCTTAACTTCCTCAGAGTGCTTCTTGAGACAAGGAAATGTCAAAACTATTGTTTCTTATATTTCCTAGAAGCATTCTTTAATGTGGTATATATACACAATGGAATGCTACACTGCTGTAAAAAGAAAGGAACTACTATCATTTGCACAGAATGAATGGAACTGGAGGGCATTATGCTAAGTGAAATTAGCCAGTCAAATAAATATCACATGATCTAACTTATTTGTGGAATATAATGAACAACATAAACTGATGCACAACAATAGATCCAGAATCAGAGAAGCATTGATACGACTGTCAAACCTCAGAGGGAAGACGGGAGAATCAGAGGAAGGGGGAGAAATCAACCAAAGGATGTGTATACATGCATATAAGTATAACCAATGGACACAGACACTAGGTTGTGAGGGCACAAGCGGGGCGTGGATAGAGTTGGGGTCAATGGGGAAAAAAAGGACACATATGTAATACCTTAATCAATAAAGAAAAATATATTTAATATAAAATAAAAATCTTAGGTGCTTTGTGAAACAAGTGCTGGCTGATTCTTATATGGTAAATCATTAGAACACTTAATTCTTAACAGTTAATAGGGGGAAAAGTTTAATGCATAAGGACACTCTGATTAATTTAACTATATTCCAGGAACCTTTGGTATGGAGCTGATAAAAAACTAGTTAGTGATAATATTGAAGAGACTACTGTCCGAATAGTATACCATCTTCCTGGAATAATAGGTTCCTTTTTAATCTGTGTTTTTTTTGTTGTTGTTGTTTTGTTTTTTTTCCATCCAAAAGAGGAAAAAAGGATGTAAGTTAACATGAAAACTTCTTCTTTTAAAATCGTCTCTCAAGCCAAAACCGGTTTGGCTCAGTGGATAGAGTGTCGGCTTTTGGACTGAAAGGTCCCAGGTTCGATTCCAGTCAAGGGCATGTACCTTGGTTGTGGGCACATCCCCAGTGGATGTGCAAGAGGCAGCTGATTGATGATTCTCTTTCATCAATGTTTCTAACTCTCTATCCCTCTCTCTTACTCTCTGTAAAAAATCAATAAAATATATATTTTTTAAAAATCTTCTCTCAAACTCATCATACTGGTATGTACTCCTTTTCAAATTACAAATGAGTACAAACTATCATATTTAGACCATTGTATATAATTTAGGAGCAATGTGTTAATATGAGGAAATTCCTAAACTCTCACATTACAAAGCAAGAAAATATGTCTTTTTATCAATGTTAAATTTACACTATATTTAAACTTTAAAAGAAAAGATTTAGCTGATATTTAATTTTATTGATATTTAAGATTTATTGATATTTAGAATTTGTAAGTAAATAAATCTGAAACATAACTCCTTAAATGATGTAAAATCACCTTTGTGGCATGAATTTGGCATCTGCCGTCTATTCCTACCATTTGTTTTCTAAATATTTATTCATATCTCTCATATTCTTTATGATGTGAAGCATGATATTTCAGTTAATGATCTTCTGCTGTTGGACCTAATGGAAAATCTTTAATTTGTCATAGACTTTTTGTACTATTTAAGATTAATTTAACATGCTTGATTTTCACATAACGTAATATGTCCCATATTGTTGACATAATCTGTTTACTCATATTTATGACTCCTTTACATCTTATTTATCTTTACACTTGATGATAAATAATTTTTATATATTTATTAAATAAATAATTTTTAAATGTTAATAAAAAATTTTAATTGATTAGAAAAAATGAAAAATCTCTATAATCCAATAACATTTATTTAGTATCTACTAAAGAGCATTACATTTATAAATTGTTAAGGAAATTTTTTCATTATGGATTAGATATCAGAATTGTATGACGAAGAATATAATTATGTTTTTAATCATTTTTAATTTCAATTACAGTGGACATATAATATTATATTTGTTTCAGGTGTACACCCAGTGATTAGAGATTATATATCTTACTAGATGATCAGCCTAATAAATATCATACCCACCTGACACCACACATATATGTTAGAATATTACTATGTTCCCCATACTATACTCTACATCCCCATGATTATTCTGTACCTACTAATTTATACTTCCTTATCCCTTCATCTTTTTCACCCATACCCCAATCACTCTTTTATTTTGCAACTGTCAAAATGTTCAATTGTTGATATATATTTATTGCCATTTTATTGGTCATATTTTTAAAAATCTTTTTCTTCTTTTTTTTAAAGAAGAATTTTTAAAATTTCATGCAATCTTGATATTTTTTAAAAAGAAACTTTTATTTATTTATTTTTTAATATATTTTATTGATTTTTTACAGAGAGGAAGGGAGAAAGATAGAGAGCTAGAAACGTCGATGAGAGAGAAACATCGACCAGCTGCCTCTTGCATACCCCCTACCTGGGATGTGCCCACAACCAAAGTACATGAATCAAACCGGGACCTTTCAGTCTGTAGACCGATGCTCTGCCACTGAGCCAAACCAGTTTTGGCAAGATTCTCTTTTTAATTATTGGGTGTACTGGTTAATAATGGCAGATTTTGTAATAAAAGAAAACATGATAGTTTAAGAGAATCATCAAAAATGCTTTATTCAAACCTAGCTACACATTTCCCCCGTCTTTCAGGTAATCTGTGGATACTGTTCCAATAGAACTGTCAGAGACCCAGTTTTTCCACTTGTTTGTTTGTTTTGAAGTACTGCTTAGAAAGTGCAAGTGCCAACAATCACAACGAGTGATAATCTGAAGGAGCATGGTCTGGTGAATATAGTGGGTGGGTTAATACTTCCCAGGCAAGATCTTTTAATGTGCCTTTAACTGGTTTTGAAGTGTGTAATGGTGCGTCATCATGAAGCAAAATTACTTTGTAGTGTCTTCTGGCACATTCTGGTCATTTCACGATCAAAGAGTGATTCAGATTGAATATTTGTTGTTGCTAGTGATAAGTATTAATGGTTTCACCTAGAAGGTCATAATATACCACACCTTCCTGATCCCACCAAACACAGAGCTTCGTCGTCTTTCCGAAGTGATTTGGCCTTGCAGTCGATGTTAATGGTTGACCTGGAACAAACCATGATTTTGTGCATTTAGGATTCTCAAAATAAACCCACTTTTCATTTCTAGTCATAACTGGACGCATAAAAGACTTTCAGGCCATTGAAGCAACATTTACCAAAGACTTTTTGGTGTACTATTCCTTCCTTTAAAATCTTCCCCATTGCTTGTAAATAATTGGAAATTGTTTGCTGAGCAACATTTACTCTTTCTGCAAGTTGTTTTTGAGTTTAACATGCATCTTCATATAATAATGCTTGTAATTGTTGGTCTTCAAACTTTTTTGGTTGACCTGGATGTTCTTTGTCTCTCACATAGAATCGCTTTTAAAGCATTTAAACCAGTGTTCACAAGTATTTTTAGATGGAGCATGTTCACCACAAGTTTGCCAAAGTATATGATAACTTTTTCTTCAAAATAAAGTGATGAATTGAAACTTCCCACAAATGCTTTTTTTTTGGCATGGAACCCACCCTCAGGGGGGAACCTCTGCAGTTGAGGTATCCCTTCCAATTTTTATCCACTAGATGTGGTTGTGGGATCAACCCATTCTGAGTCTTCCGGACTCCTCTCAGTCTCTATACGAGACTTCCTCTTTATATCTTTGGTTGAAGGGCTTCCATTTGTTAGATTTCAGGTGGTTCTGAATGATGGTACTCTATAATTTAGTTGTAATTTTTATGTGGCTTGGGAAGATGCGAGTACCATATTTACCTACTCCACCATCTTAACAAGGAACTGCTGTTTAATTATTATATATACATTTCTGTAAATATAAAAGGCTTTGTTATTTTCTTGGAAGCCTCAGTAGTTGGATGTAGCATCAATCCTTAATTATATGGCAAGCGTAGATTAATTAGATAAGTATCAGACTGTTAACCCTATGATGGGCCATTCATATTGCTAAAGCTACTGAAAATAACACATACATAGAAATAATGTTATACTACTGACCAAGGATATGGATTTTGAAAGTTATATTACAGTAACAAATTAGGTGAAGAGTTTGTTCTTCATGCCGGGGTGAGATGGTTGGAAAGTCTTAGTGAGGAACCAAAGGTTGAAAGCAGAGACTATGGCTCCGAGATTATTAGTATAGGGTAACAACTGAGGGGATTAGAAAAAATGGCAGAGGATTTGTACTTCTCAGTAGTCAGAAGTCAAAGAATTTTAGAGTCATTAACTCAAAGTGATAGGTCTCAGAAGTTTATTTAATTATTTAGGCTATGAACAAATATTGAGTTCAAAGTTCTGTAGTGGTAATTCTGGAGTCTGGAATGGAATCTCAGATGATCATTTAGATAATTTCAGCACCAGTGCCATATATATATCTCAATTTCATTATCAATGAAATGGAGGATGTGGGGAAGGCAAAGCAAAACAAAAATACCTGATATGTTTTGAATTTTTTTTTTTTTACATATATAGGAAACCATATAGAATTTACATTCCTCGTGTAACCACTCAAGAAATTATACTTACTCCGAAACCGGTTTGGCTCAGCGGATAGAGCGTCGGCCTGTGGGCTGAGGGGTCTCTGGTTCAATTCCGGTCAAGGGCATGTACCTTGGTTGCAGACACATCCCCAGTCGCAAGTGTGCAGGAGGCAGCTGATTAATGTTTCTCTCCCATCGATATTTCTCTCTAACCCTCCCCCTTCCTCTCTGTAAAAAAATCAATAAAATATATATTAAAAAAAGAAATTATACTTACTATAATCTGGATAAGAAATAAGCTTATTATTCTGTTGGGAATAAAGTGATAATATCAGTCATATAAATTATTTGGAATTGGGGATGTGAAGAATATGGGCTAAATGTGGACTCTTGAGCTTCTTGTATTCTGAAATGGAAAGTTGGAGCAAGTGTTGATCTAAAATCTAAAAGGTCAAGTGCACTAAGATCAGAATACAAGTATTCAGAGCATTCAATGAATCTGATCCCAAGGCAGAGTGAGTAACTTCTGTGGCCTATTTTGTATTTCCTGAATGAGTCTTCCAGCCTGAAGGTCAAGGCAATAAGTATAGTTTCTTTATTGACAGCAGAATTCCTGTGGCTGTAGAACTGGATATTTTTGTTGTTATTGTTATTGCTGATATTTGTTTATAACATAGGAGGAAAAGTGTGGTTGTAAGAATGTTTTTAAAGTTCATTTCTAGTCCACAAATATAAAAAAAATAAAGTTAATAAATGTTAATAAATTATTATTCTAATATTACAACTTATTTTATCACTTTTTCTGCAGGACAGTAATTCTCTTTCTTGGTTTTGGATTTGTATTTAAGTATAACAAAGTACGTATAAGTTCCTAGCAGAATCTATAGAACATAGTCCACTCTTTTTTGTTAGTTTTCTTCTTTACTTTCCTTACTTTGCTACACCACTGTAAGAAAAAAAGCACATAAATTTTGTTTAAAAGTAAAATAAGAAATGTAAGTTAAGTGTTCCATGATTAAATTCTAATGTAAGTACTATAAATAAAATGAAAACTAGATTAATTTACATAGGTAATATCAGTTCTTCTAATTTAAAAAATGGAAAGTAATAAATCAAAATAATTTACATTATACATTTTCATATTAAAAAATTTTACATACATTCAGGTATTTTCTTTAAAATGTCTAAAAAATAGGTTTTTAATAGGAGACAGTTCTGTATTCCAAAAAAAAATAAAATTCTCTTGTTTTATCATCCCTGCAGGTTTTTTTCAAATCCTTATATTCAATGATTTCTAAATGTGCATGCTATTTCTCTTTTCCACTTCATTACTTATTTAGTCAGGGAATTAATCAATATTTTGAATAAGACCTCTCAACCTACAGCACTGAAAATCATAAAGTTGTTGGTTACTTTCTCTGTTTATCTTTAGAAGTTCAAAAGACCAAGTGAGACAAACTATTGTGCTTTTTTTCCCTTATGATTTATGATTATAAAACAAAGTTAAATATAAATAATTTCTAAATAACTGGTCACTGGCATTGCAAGCATTTAAAAAATTATTCTGGCAACACTTAGTCTTAATGGAAGAATTTATTTTTAGTGAATTCTGTCAGAAAACACTATTGATTAAAGACCTTTCCTTTAACCTCATTTAAATCTTTTAAAAGTAATAAAAATGACAAAATTTAGATGTACTTTTCCACTAATACCTTTGAAGAACAAACATTACCAAATGCATCAGAGCCCATTTTCATCAATTTCCTCAATCAAAGGTTCAGTAAAACTTGAATTTTATTTCACTGCTTTTAAAGTCTTTTCTCTTTGTTTCCATCTTCATACAATTTAAGGCAGATGTTTTTGTTAGATTGCATAATTTGACTTATTGTCTTGCATTCAAAGGAATATGAAATTATATTATACCTAGTGGTTAAACTTTTTTCTGTCTGAAGATTATTTAGATACATACTATTATTTCTTTCCTATGGAGAAAATACCATTTATACATTCATTCAACAATATATAACGGCCACTTACTATTTGCAAAGAACTCTACTTAGAATGAAGATTAAAGTGACAAGGATAAAACTCTTGAGAGGATAAGGAGAAAATAATCTCATAATTAGATAAAACACTTCAGAGTCCTTTAGCTATAGATGCACAAGGAATAGCACCTAAGTCAACCCCTAACTCAAGTTCAGGGTAGGATACTCAAGAGAACATGAAAGAGGAGAGAGAAGCTTCTTCTAGGATGTAGCACTTGTGATAAGAAAGGTGAATAAATCCTTGTTGAATAATTCTAAAGCTAAAAAGCAAAATATTTATTGATTACAGGTATCTCAGGGCCTTTTCAGATCTGTTGAATTTTGTTTGTTTGGCTTAATTATTTGTGTTTGGTGAGAGAAAAGGGAGGAGTGGTTGGGGAAAAAACACCCTCCAGTTATAACTTCTCAAGGACGGGGACTGGAAAGTATCTCCTTTATGTCCCTGCCTTTAGTACTAAGCAAAGGGAATAGCAAATCATAAGTTTTTTAAGAAAAAAAAAAAAGTGGTGCAGTCTTTAAAGGGTGGCCAAGTTACTGACCTCTTATCACCATCATGCCCTAGGGAAGAAGTTAGCAAAGAGCACTAGGCCTACCACCTCCTGTCACTTATAAAGAATCATTTATGTTAATGATGTCTTCTTTAAAAGCAAGTTAGACAGGAAATTTAAGTGGATTCACACTTCTCCATAAATTACCTCCATCAGATAACCAAACAAATTGCTTTTCTTTTTTATGCTATCTCAGATCTTCTGCCCCAGGGTATTATTTTCAAGCAGTGGAGGAGAGGTGTGAGTCTCTTTGGGAGTCCTGGTCATTTGGATCTTGCAGAATCTGCTTGGGGAAACAGAATGAGGATATGGAAACCAGAGAGAAAGGTTAAGTTAAAACAGAGAAAATGCTGAAAAGAAAGTTTCTCTAGTCTTTATTTTTACCTAAGGCCTTTCTATGAGTTAGAAAATCCTTTCAAGAACATTTGCAGTAAGTTGCTGATGCCTGAGCTAAGGTAAAATAATAAGACCTGGATCTGACTTGATTCTCTACATCACCCATAATCACTGGGTTATGAACAGAAGCCTAGATATCATTTGAACATTTACCAAAGCCCATGATTCTTTGTTACCAAACCAGACTAAAAGGAAATATATAAATTCTGAATATCTAATTTTTCTTGTGGGTTTACATTTTTTAGCCTAGAACCAGATCAATGCTTCTGTTTCTTATGTTTGCAAGTATTTAACTAAGGTAACTAAGTGGCTTCAACTGTGTAGTTGCTATAGTGGCTGAAGCTCGTGGATCAGTGTCTATGGCAATGCATTAAATCAGGTTTCTGCTCCCTTTTTTATAAAAGGGAAGATTGACTAGAAGAGAACATTGCCACCTCATTTATTATGTATAGCTCATTAGTTCCCTTGTCAACTTTCTTTGCTTTTAATCAATTGAGAGAAAAAGGCTTCACAGATTTTTAGTAGGAAACATATGGAGCTGTAGCTCATCAGTAATGGGTGAACTTATGTTTAAAGGTGCAGCTGACCTTGACCAGGCATCCTTCCCAAGTTGCTGCTTGTAAATCCTATGATCAATAAATGAAATAGTATTCTAGCCCCTTCACACTCACCTTCAAATGTCTGTTTTTCTCACACATCATCTAAGCTTCTGTAAAACGTTTTTTGTTTTTTTTCTGTCTGTAACAGGCACCAATCAATCCTCTTTATATTGTAAGTTTCATAAAAGAAGGGTTTAGCATTTATCTTCAATATTAAGATATTACTATAAAAATGAGTTTACGAGATAATATTTTAAGAAATCCAGCTCTACTTAAATGTCTCAATGGAGGCCGCATCCCTCTAAGGAGTCACCCTGAATGGCAATGTATTTATCCCAAGGGCGTTGCCATTCCATGTAGGTTATTGCTGGTGTTCCTTTGGAATAGTATTTGGAACCTATTTTCAAGCTTCAATACTTTCTAGTTAGGCCGCAATTTTTATTATTTATTATAGGTGAAGCTTTTTCATTATCAGCTTTAAAAAATAACCAAGGGCATTTAACATACACCACTATATTTTCTTTTTCTTTGTATCTAATGTATTTGTGAATGTATTGAGAAAAGTAGGAGTGGAGGTGGGCCAATGCTGGAAATCAACCAGAACCAATCTACCTTGGACCTTTATCCACTTCTTTGTCTCTTGGGTTTGTTCAAGTCATCCTAACTCTGAGGCCCAAATGGACTTAAGAAAAATTTAGAACTTTACTATTTTCCAAGTATATTAAAGCACTGCAAGAAATTGGTTAAATAACTTACAAAATAATTTTTCCACTGTAAGGAAATAATTAAAATGTATTTTTACTTTGTTCTTTAGGATAAGTGAGAAAAATACCAAATATCTAAGGAGAAAAAAAATAGTTTTTTTAAAAATAGTTACTTGTACAAATGAGTAAATTCCAAGTTTTCGGGTTGAAAAGGGCATTTAATAGGTCAAAATTTACTAAAAAGAGGCAGAAATTATACTTAATAAAAATAGTTCTTTCAAGTTGAAGATATTTTTTCTTATTCCTATTTTGAGTACACCCTTTCTGAGATATGAAGTGCACTATTAAAATATTATATTGGAAAACAAAATTGAAACATTATACATTTAATCACTGATTTTCACATGAGGATAGGTGTGCATTCCTAGGGTTTAAATTATGATTCTTAGTGGTAATTTTTTTTCAAGCTGCATGCCTACCTCCCAGTTTCCTCCAAATCTAACATTCCTCCTGTTGGTTCCCTCCACTTCTACTCTGTTGAAAATTATACTGTTCATGTACAATGTTTCTGAGTGGAATGTGTTGTGCAAATGAGCTTTCTAAAGATAAAGAAATATTGAGAATCAATGAATTAAACTCTGGCTATCTAAAAAGATTGAATTATAGCAAGAGGTATACTGTATAATTTTAATAATTCATCAATTAAAACCATAGCTGGGATTTTTCTAAAGTAACATACTTTAAAACCAGGAAATGTATATAAAATAGTTTAAAAATGGTTTCTCTTGAAATTATAATGAAACATATACAGGTAGGCTTGGATCTTAAGTACTGAATAAAAGTAAAATGAAATTGTCTTTGCTGTTTAAAATAGACGTAGATGAGTTTCCAATGGTTCTGCATATAAATTTGGTGCGTGTTTTCCTTCTTTGAAATAAATTCAAAACTCTCTTACTTTCACAATATTAGGAAGATAAATCAAATGTTTATTTAATGCCTACTTGTATTCATCAACACCCAATTTTGCAGGATTGCTGTCACAATGCCAGGAACATAGACCAAAAGTTTAATAATGTTGCTGATATGATAAAGAGAATCTGGGGCAATTGTATAGCAGTATAAGTGCTAAACTCATTTTATCCTTTCAAATGAAATTTAACCACCACTAGTTTATTAAAGGACCTTTAAAAAATTCACCATAAGAGCAACATGATTTGTCTATCATAGAGCAAGATATGCTTGCTGCTTTTTATAACGCATTCAAAATAGAGGTGGCTATGTTTACTTTTATATTGCAATGTTTTAAAGGTTTTTTAGAAAATATGATTTTGTTGACTTCAGAAGGAGGAAGGGATGAGGAGAGAGAGACAGAAACATCAATGAGAAAGAATCATCAATTGGCTATCTCCTGTAAACCCCCTACTGGAGACTAAACCCATAACCCAGGCATGTGCCCTGACTTAGAATCGAACTGTGACTTCCTGGTTCATGGGTCTGCGCTCAACCACATGAGTCACATTGGCTGGGCATGGCATTGCAATTTATTTTCTACTAGAGGTCCAGTGCATGAATCTGTGCACTGGTGGGGTCCCCAGGGAGTTGGTGTGTAGGACTGGGTGCCATTGGCCCTCTGGGCTGGTGGTGAAATGCCCTGTCAGCCTGGGATCCAGATCCCTCTGCTGAATATTGTGCCTGTTGTCAGGAGCTACCTGGCGGCCACTTTTATATCCTTCCTTCCTTGCAGAGCATATAGGGAGGGAAAGTGGCCTCAGTGCCTGAGGCTGACTTCCAGGAGGCCGGCAGTGCTGTCAGGATTGTGCCAGTGGTGCTGGTTCCTCAGTGCCTGGCCCATTCTCCAGAGATTGGACCTGCAGGAGTACTGAGGGAGGGAGGGGCTGCCACTGGGCTGGTGGGCCACTGGAACAGGTCAGTCAGCTGAGCTGTGCTCCAGCTGTGGGAGCTCATTGACCACCAGGGGGGCAGCTCCTGTGTTGAGCATCTGCACCCTGGTGGTCAGTGCTTGTCATGACGACCAGTTGTTCTGGTGGTTCGGTCATAATGGTTGCTCAGGCTTTTATATAGAGAAGGAGACAAAAAAAAATTGAAGAAACATAATATAAAATTAATTTTAAAAAGTCTAAAAGTACATCTTAAAATTTGTACTGAACATGAAAAAACAATATTTAAAATGTCACAACTACCTAAATCAGGACCCTCCAGGATACAAGGTGCTTAGCTTCTCAATTAGAACCAAAATACTTAGTAGTATTATTTCAGTTTATATATATATATCTTTAAAAATATTTATGCTCTTTATTTTATTGCTCTTTTATCTAACTTTTTAAAAAGATAAGCAGTGAGCTAAGGAACACCAATGCAGTTTTATATCATAATAAATCATAGTACTAATCTGTTTTGTCTTACTAAATATGTACAATGACATTTTCCTTGAAATTATTCCAGAAATACTTAGAGAGATATTATATATGTATATTTTCTTTTTTTAAATGGTTCATATATTGCAAGTACATCCAGGAGACACCAACAGTTTATTTGATGTATAATATATGAAGCAAATTATTTATGTGGCTTTCATTTATCTTAGTCTATGAGACAATGAGCTCAAAGTGCAACAAAAACAAAAATAATTGGAGAAATTAACATTGAAAACATAAAATAAATCAAGTCACTCTATCACACAATTTCTACTTAGTCATATACAATAAACATTGGTTAACTCATACATGCACACGTAGTTTTAATTTTTGGAATGAAAGCTATGAGGGAAACAAAAGGGCTATAATTTTACTACAGGACTGAGTCCCATAATTTTACAAATTCACTTTGTTTTTCACTTATTTTAAGATAACAAATTTGTGCTGTTTATATTTTACTGATGTTCAATATTATTTTAGTTTCATGAATAGAGCATAGTGGCTAGATAGTCATATTCTTTACAAAGTGGTCCCCCAGATATTTCAAGTCCCCACCTGGCATTATACATAGTTATTAAAATATTATTGACTATATCCTCTGTACTGTACTTTACTTCCCGTTACTACTTTGTAACTACCAATTTGTTCTTTTTCATCCCTTCACCATTTTTGCCCAGCTCCCTTGACTCCCTCCCCTCTGGCAACCAACATTATGTTCTCTGTATCTATGAAAGACTAAGTATATTTTTAAAGGTACATGCCCCACCCCACTATAAGGGAAATGCATTTGTGTTTATAATTTTTAAAATATGATTCTGAAAATGCAAATAGCACTAGCGTTTGGCCATGAGATCTTTTATAACATTGTTACCAATAAACACATGAATAGAATGAAAAGATATATTTAGTTTTCTCTTTATAATAGTCTAAGGAGTAGATAAAATATAAGGTGGAAAATATTTGATAATTCTGATGGTATTTTTTCATATAGACCTCTAGATTTCTGCAATTGGATGTGTCTAGCATAAATCCTTGATATATTGAAAGCAAAAACAACAAAAAAGCTGTTGGAATTTTGAAGTTTTTACAGGGAATACTTGTTTTTATCCAGAAGTGTAGTTAGTTATTTAAATTTCATCTGAAGCTGAACTATCAGTGCTTCAGTAAAGTAATTAAAGCATTTCAATTCCAATTTGGGGACCTGCTTTTCTGATCAATTTTAATCTATTTTCAGATATATATAGTAGTATATTTACCATATAATACTCAGTTTACATATATGCAGATATACTTACCATATTTTACCTTTTATACAATCCTAAAGTTGAAAGTTTTATAAACAGAAAGAATATGTAAAATATCATATAGCATAAAGTATCATTGTTCAGTTGGTGACTGATCCAATGAAATTCTTTTAAGCTAAAAGAAAAGTTTCACTTGCATTCCTTAGTCTCCATTTAAGAAAATAAAGAAAAAAAAAAAAACGGGAAAAAAAATTCCAGTAATCTTCTGAATCCCCTTTCAGCCAACAGCTCTGTAACATTTTGCTTCTACACACCATACTGCCCTCTCAGCCAATTTCAATTTAGAGAGATGAGTAACATGGCTCCATCCAATTTTCCACATGACATCTGTGCCGTGGAGGTGTTTGCAGGACCTTTCTCCTGGAGAGCTCTCCCTTAGGTGGGGCGTGGGTTTCTGTAAGAAAGCCATTGACACGGGAATCAGTCAGGACTTGAATTAGGGCTAAAGCTTCCTGGACTCAGATGCTGACAAGGCCATGTTTCTTACATTTGTGATTTCTTGCCCTTCCCCCCCGCAAGTTCCCTGCAGATCTGTTCCTTCAGGCTGGCAGGGAACTCGCCTCTGGACTAGAGGGTGACAGACCCCCTTTGATGGTGAGCATCCGAAGGCACAGGACGCAGGCTCTCTCTATTCATCCAGCTGCACAGCTGTGGCAACTGGATCCTGCCTGGTGTCAAAAATGGGGCCAGGGCTTCAGTTTCAGCCAAAGAGAAAACAGTCCAAAATACAAGTGAACTGCTTTCGGACCTCTGAATTTGTATTTTCCCAGTTGCCCTGGTTTAAGATCTACCCTTTAATTTGCTAAAGCTTTATCATCATAAAGTGACTATCATCTTTTATAGGCTTATATAAAAAAATTAAGAATAACCAGGGTTTCACATCTATAAAGACACATTTTCATATATGAATAGCATGGTGGATCTTTGGCATTTTCACAGCAATGTGTTCTCTTACTAAACCCTGGGTTCAATGTAAAACAGATTCTTGTTGCATCTTCAACACTATTGCATGCTTTGCCTAGCTGCGGGTTGTGTGGAATAATAATAATGATTCCATTGATTATTTTTACCCTTTGTGTGTGTGTGTGTACAGCATGTTTGCATATTCCTGATTAAATTGCTCAAATCTTAAAGGAATGCTAGCATATTCGCCAGGCATTTTTATAATAATATGAAAAAAAATCCGTAGCAGGTGGCTATTTCCGGCTAAGCAAAGCTTAAAAAGCACTTAAAGAGTTGATGCAGCTGTATAAATGAATATGCTAATAAGGGTATGATTTATCTCTGAAGAAACATATTTATTGTGTCTGCTATTTGATTAGATGGCCTCAATGTTCAATTAATCAGTTACCTTTCAATATCATTCCCGAGAGCTGCTTAATTAATCTGTTGCACTGCAACCCCACTCCTCCTCACAATCCATAGCCCCGTTTCAAATGCCAGAACCCAGGAACTGTGCCACGTAAAGACTTTATGCCAATGTTAGGTGAAGGTTGGTAAGTGGCTGACTGTTTTTTTTTTCTTTATTAGATTAATCAAACCAATCAGCCTTATAGAATCTACATTTGTCAAAAAATTTTAATGGCTTAAAAATAATGAGTAATAGAGGAGGAAAGTTACCCAGGGATTGGTGGCATTGTTTGTGTACTTTAACAGCAGTATACTATTTTCATCAAGATGGTTTTTCTCATCGCTTTTCAAAATATGAATTTATAAAATACTGCTAATTAAAGATAGTCTGGCATATTATGTACATTGCTATATCTCTCATTAACAAATAAGGCATGAACAGTTCCCTGTGTATTTTGAAGGCAAAATGTTCTCCACGCTTACTGACTTCTGGGAACTACTTATTATTTCCCAAATGGTACTAGTACCAGTTCCAGTAATAGTTCCATCAATATTTACAACAGACTTACCACTTTGAAGGTGCCCCATCTATAACACCGAGTAGCCACTCCAAAGTAATGGTTGAGATACTCCACCAACTAAAACATATGGTGTGACACTACCATGGTTTTGCTCACTTTATCTCTTTCCCACAATTGGAACCTCTTCTTTCCTTCCCTTTCTCTTAATATCAACTGAAATGCCATATTTTCTCTCAACGTCACTCTCTTTCGCTCTGCAGAAGCAGAGGCATTTTGGTAGAAGTTCTTCCAGAATGCACTTATACCATCTTCATCTTCCCAATGTCTTAGGCCAACTTTCATCTTCCACTGCTATCTCACTTGGACTCTCTTAGCATCCCAAGAAGAATTTAAAATACTTTGAATCAACCATTGTTATTATTCCTCATAAAAGCATAAAGTAGTGGTATTTAATTGTGTGAGGGTCATAAGCCTCTTTGAGAAGGCATAAGAAATTATGTGAGGAAAATCAGCCCCATGCAATGGAGACTCCATGGAAATTTTAAAAAGTCAACAGGATATTTTTGACAGCAGAAAGAGAATGAAGAAAATAGCTGGGAATATTAATTCAAGGAACATCTTGGGTGAGAGGAGGCAGAACCAGAGAAGAGAGAAGGGGGAGAAAGCAAAATGAGGCCATTTTGACAGTGTGTGGTGGAGACTCTCTCTGGTCTGACTAATTGAGAATCGATTGTGCACACAGAAAGGTTATGTTTTATTAAGGGAAACCTTTTCCCTTTTGTCTTTATGAAATCCGCTCTTCTGCAGATGTTATTCCCTTCCCATACAAAACCCTCATTAATTTATAATTCACCACACTGCTTTAACAGCACAGATTTCCTGTTTCTCTCACGCGCAGTGCTTCTAATAAAGTCAGGTAGGATGTAGGTTGAAATGCTGCTTGTCTCAAGGGCTGCATGCCAGACTTGCTGGTGCCAAAACATTTCACCATTCATCTCTTAGATCATTGTGAATGTTTTGAAGTGTCATTTTGCAAGCTCCATGAAAGTGAATTTGGACGCTGAAACAACTTTTTTACTATTGGCTATAAATTGACTCTGGTTCTCTGGTTTCTGGAATCTGAAGCCAAAACTAACTGGAGTCTCTTCGTGGGGCTCTGTTAAATTTTAGGACTGGTGCTTTCCCATAGAGAAGGGCATCGTTTCAGCAAATGCAGACTCTGAGGGCAGAAGCGATAGGAATGGAGAGAAGAAAATAAACTGCTCTCCACCATGCTAAAGGACCTCTCTGCCAGGAAATTTTACAGAACTTGGGAAGTCCTTGGATACAGAGATATAAAAGAAGTCAAAATGGCTTTCCCATTTCTAATTGCACCAAGTGCCATTAAATGAAGCTAGAAATTAAAGGAGTAGTTTTAGCCATGGCCTGTGGTTTCAGCAGTTAGAGCATCAGCCTGTTCACAGAATGGTCTCAGGTTTGATTCTGTGGGTTTAAGCACTTGAGTTGCCAGTTTGCTCCTGTGGTGGGAAGCAATCAATCCACTTTAGATCTCTCTCTCTCTCTCTCTCTCTCTCTCTCTCTCTCTCTCTCTCTCTGCCCCCTCTTTCCCTCTGACTCTCCCTAAGAAATCAATGGGGGAACATATCCTTGAGTGAGAATTAATAAAATAGATAAAGTAGTTTTAACATCAATTTTCATTGAAACCCACTTTACAGATATGTAGAAAACAGGAAGATATCTTGACAATTTATATAATTTTAAAAAAAATTTAGTATCTCGAATATCACATGCCTAAGAGGTGTATAGATGGAGACTTCCAGGCTTTTTAGAGACTTCAAGTACGCTTGGAGTGTGTGTGTGTGTGTGTGTGTGTGTGTGTGTGTGTTGGCCTGGGTATAGTAGCATGAAGTATCATCATTCAGGGGCTAAAATCTCACACATCCCACAGGTTCTAGGCAGAGAACATAAAGAAAGCAAGCTAGGTGGGACTGACAGAAATGTGTGTGTGGACTAAAGGAGCAGGAGCTTTTCAGCTCTCATTGATTACTGCCAAACAAGAATGCAGACCCTGTACATTTGTTTTTTGTTATGCATTCTCATGTGAATATCTGCAGCTAGCTAAACACTGAAATTTTGTGATGGTCAAATGAAACATGTATACGAGAAAAATTCAGTTATAAGTTCCAGACCTTCGAATTAGAATCTAATTTGGGAAGACAGACTTAAAACGTGTTAAGTGATTCAAAAGTAGTATAAGCCATTATATAATTAGATGTTAAATTAAATAAAATTAGGTAACAATTGACAAACTGGTAAGTGTAGTAGGGAAGAGATTGGTGTTGGCTGAGGTTGAACCAGAATTATGTGAAGAAGAGGGAATTATCTGAAACCTGAAGAATGGGTGGCTTTCAGTGGTGGAAAGCAAGGGAGAAAATATTCCAAGTGAGAAAAGTAGTATGGAGCCCAGAGATGATAATTTGGGAAGATAGTGAATAGTTTATACTATGTGGGAATTAGAACCATTTCTTCTATCTACTAGTTCATTGTTTTCTCTTTCATGCACTACCATCACCTACTTTGACCTAGGATATTTATTTAATACCAACTATATGCCAAGCCCTACTCCAGGCTCTGGAAGACAATGTCTCGTAATGCTCTATACACACTTTCCTGTGCATATGCACGGGGGTCAAACCTAACCTTATTACATACGCATTGACTACATGAACAGTCACACTAGATATATTTTGATTATTCCAGAAGGAAGTGGAGTTACTCAAGAATTTCCATAACCCTGATAAATTATAATCAAAATGTAATTTTGAATACATTCTCTACCAAGTGTTGAATACTTATGTCACTTATTTCTAGAAGCAAATAAATATTAAACAATCTCATGTTTATCAAAAGTTTATAAAAAATTAAAAGTGGGAGGCTCAAATAACAGTTTTATCAGTAATGAATACCTTCCATTCAACAGCCATTGAATGAATATTATAATCAGAATAAATATTAAAATCATTATTAGTAATAATTTTATACTTTGCTTTCTTGCTTCTCATGGCTTTTGAGAACATAGGGCATAGATTTTGCAGAGGGACAGGTGGAGAGAATACAAGAGATTAATAATTATTTTGGAGAGGGCAATACTGGTATGTCCTTCAAAAGATTTTTGGTTATGTATATTTTATTTTATGATAAAATAATATGCATGCATAAATATAAAATTATTTGGTATTTTACCTTCAGCAAATGCCTTTTAATAAATATGCCCATCTGTTTTTACAGATTATATATAAAGTACATATCAAAGGCCCATATTTAACAGTGCAAAGTGTAATGTGTTTTAAAAAGTGCAAAATGTAATGTGTAATTTTTAAAAACATAATTATACTGTGAATCAGTACATATGAGTAAGTTCTAGAGGATAAAAAACATCTTCAATAAGGTGTTAATGGCCCAGAGCAAAAATGTTGCAGAACACAAAACTAAGAAAAGTCTATGTTGATGTTTGAAACTAAAAACAAAAAACAAACAAACAAAAGAAAAAACACCCATAATCAAATATCAAATAGTTGAAAGCCATTATAAAAGCATTAAAGTCTAAGTAGTTTAATATTAAATATGTCCTTCAAAGTTTGTATTGCATAATAACATACACTTTAAAATGCTACATTATTGGTCTAACCTTTCTAGTCGTTTCTCACAGTCTTATCCTGGCACTTTTCCAAGACACACAGAATATTAGCTGTGCACTCTCTAAATTTAACTTGAACATTGAGCGAGATCAGATCCATATGTACAAGGAAAATAAAGTGGCAGCATGACCATCTTAAATCTACATCTTACATATTATTTTAAAAAGTTATTCCTTCATAGCTGACATGCTACGTAATAAATATAATGCAATTTAACCTATTATAATTTTGTTGTATATGTGTCACAAACTATATTTCAATCATGAAAAGGGTTATAGATCAATATCACTTTTTAATTTTGATTTTAAAATATATGCCCAAAAGGAACATCCCAGTATTTGAATTTCAGTAATATTTCACCTCCCTCAGTGCTCTTTCTACTGTGTCAGCACAACATTATCTTGGGCAGCAGACACTGGGTAGTTTTCTCTCTAATGCTGGCTCTGCTGTGTACATATTACTGCCTATTCTGATAGAATTTTTATCTTCACAAATATATTTTCTCATTTGTCTATTTCTGTGTCCAGTAAATCTATATGTTAAGAAGGTGAAGGTGCAGCAATCTTTTAAGTTACATAACTTTATAACAGAATTTTCCAACAGTGAACAACTTAGCACACTTTCTTAAGGCATTTTGATAGAAACTAAAATATTCTTAAGGTTTTTAAAATTTTCAATTTACAATAATTGTCAGTTTTGGAGGTTTTAAGAAAAAGAAGATTACTCAATGGTTAACACCTGATTCACAAGCCTAGACTAATTCTCTTGAAAAGTTTAAAATTTGCAATTACTCTTTTAAAAATCCCCTGTTGACTTTTAGAGACAACACAGATATCTATTATGTTTTCATGGTAAATGTGTTAAAATATGTAGCTGTGGAATATTGAGACTATGGATTCAGATATATAATAAAGCTATTTAGAAATTTGGGAGATTTTCTGTTACTGAAGTATTTTCCCTGAAGTCACTTAGTCAATAGAAAAACAATTTCCCAGAAACTGCAAAGTACTTATCTGGATGATTGACAATTCATAAAATTTGCATCCTTCATAAGGAAGGGTTGTTGTTGTTTTTTAATAATGCGCAGATATTTTGTTCACTATAAGCAAGATTAAAATAAGCTAACAAAATGTGCAGCTTGTTTTGTCACATTTAGTGCCTGTGAAATATCTGCACTCTCAAAGAGCCAATCGGTCTACCTCTATATCAGTAAAAGGTAGTGCATGAACAAGGACAATTATGTCGTAGGTAGTTACATTATTTTTGTTCAAGTATGTTATTGTGAAGTATTTATAAATTCAGATTTTTTTCACCAAAATCTTCATAGGAAGCTTCTGAGAGGAATATTTGAATCTAAGAAATACAATATAATGGAACAATAATTAAAAAGCATATTGTGCATAATCCTGGTTCCAAAATATAAAATTTCTGAATACAGAGTTTTTATTTAGTAAAAGAAATAGTTATCATTTTAGAAAGGAAACTTTTTCTATTTAGCACAAATGTATAGATGTGTTTTTGGTTACTCAAGACAGACAAATAGCTACCCTACAAGGGATTACAGAATAAGGGGCCTAGTTAGGTGGGTTTTTTTGTTGTTGTTCGTTTTTGTTTTTGTTTTGTTTTGTGGTGTGTGTGTGTGTATGTTTAATGTATTTTTATTGATTTGAGAGGAAAGGAGAGGGAGAGAGATAGAAACATTAATGTTGAGAGAAAATAATTGATCAGTTGCCTCCTTCATGCCACTACTGGGGATTGATAACCCCAACCCTGGCATATGCCCTGATTGAGAATCAAACTATGGCCTTCTCTGGTTCATAGGTCAATGCTCAACCACTGAGCTACCCCAACTATGCTAGTTTTTTCTTATATTTTTTCTTTGTAACTATCAGCAAACTATGCTAAATAATCAATTTTATTGCATTGGCTGTCCTTGGAAGACTAAATTTTCTACTTATCAAAAATTGTATTTTATCATCAAAGGAAAGGTAAAATATCTTATCAAGGAGTAATTTTTATCTAAAAGAGTGACTAAATTTGCTGATTAATTAAGTGGTAAGTCCTGGCCGAGTTGCTCAGTGATTTAAGGGTCTTCCCATAAACCAAAAAGTTGCAGGTTCAATCCCTACTCGAGGCATATATACTGATCAATGTTCCTGTCTCACATTAATGTTCTCTCTCTCTCCCTCTCTTTTTCTCTCTCTCCCTCTGTCTCTAAAATCAATAAACATACCCTTAAGTGAGGATTTTTTTTTTTAAAAAAAGGTATTAATTTTATGAATACTAGTTTTTGGAAAAAGTGGTTACCTAATAAGATTGTAATGGAAATAGTTCACAGAAGATGAAAGTACTGGCACAAGAACAGATATACAGGCCAATGGAACAGAACAGAGAACCCAGAAATCAGCACAAGCCATTATGCACAATTAATATTTGACAAAAGAGTCAAGACCATACAATGGAGTCAAGACAGTCTTTTCAATAAATGTGTTGGGAAAACTGGATAGATACTTGCAAAAAAAAAAAAAAAATGAAACTAGACCACAAATTTACACCATACACAAAAATAAACTCAAAATGGATAAAAGACTTAAACATAAGATGGGGAACCATAAAGATCTAGAAGAAGCCATAGGCAGCAAAATAGCAGATATTTGTGATAGCAATATATTTAATGATACAGTTCCTAGGACAATGGAAACTAAGGAGAAAAAAAACAAATGGGACTACATCAAAATAAAAAAGCCTCTGCACAGCAAAATAAACCATCAACAAAACAACAAGAATGCCCACTACATGGGAGAACATACTTGAAAATGTTATCTCTGATAAGGGTTTAATCTCCAACATTTATAGGGAACTCATTTAACTTAACAAAAGAAAGATTAAAAAAAAAACAATCAAAAAATGGACAAAGGACTTAAATAGACACTTTTCAAAAGAGGACATTAAGAAAGCAAAGAGACATATGAAAATATGCTCAAAGTCACTAATCATCTGAAAGATGCAAATCAAAGCAACAATGAGATACCACCTCACACCTGTCAGAATGGCTATCATCATCAAATCAACAAAGGGCCAATACTGGAAAGGATGCAGAGAAAAGGGAACCCTCCTTCACTGTTGGTGGGAATGCAGACTGGTGCAGACACTGTGGAAAACAGTATGGTGTTTCCTCAAAAAATTAAAAATTCAACTGCCATTAGACCCACTAATACCACTTCTAGGAATATATCCCAAGAAAACAGAAACACTAATTAGAAAGGATATGTGCACCCCTATGTTCATAGCAACACAATTTACAATAACTAAGATTTGGAAACAGCCTAAATGCCCATCAGCAGATGAGTGGATTAGAAAACTATGGTACATCTACACAATGGAATACTATGCTGCTATAAAAAAGAAGGGGTTCTTACCATTTGCAGCAGCATAGATGGACCTGGAGAGCATTATGCTAAGTGAAATAAGCCAGTCAGTGAAAGAAAAATACCACATAATCTCACTTATTTATGGATAATAAAGAACATTATAAACTGATGAACAAAAATAGATACAGAGGCAGAAAAGCATCAGACTGTCAAAGGACAGCAGGAAGGTTAGGCAGGGTCTGGGGGAGGAGAGAGGTAAGAGATCAATCAAAGAACTTGTATGCATCAATATAAGCACAACCAATGGACACAGACACTGGGAGTGGGGTGAGGACATGTGCCAGAGGGTAGGGGAGGCTGGGGGAAGGTCAACTGTGGAAAAAAAGGAGACGTATGTACTACTATTTGTAATACTTTAAGCAATAAAAAACGAATATAGTTTGGTTGCAGAAATATTAGAATACATGATACACTTTCTGAATATTTTAGATATCTATAATTTGCATTTAGTTCTAAATTGTAGAGTTCATTTCCTAGAAATGCAATAATATGATAAAAACTTTGAAATTTTGTAGAAAAAAAATAGTGACTCTTAGTAGTAACAAGGGGAAAGCAAGATTTGATAGGATTGAATAGTCTTGTTTATTTTGTTCATGAGCTAAGGAAAAAAGAACCTGAGTAGAGAAAGAGTTAGAAGATTCAATAGAGAGAGCATAAGCAATAATGTCATTTTCAAAAAAGAGTAGAAACTTATCTTTTCTGAATTGGAAATAACAAAAAGACGTGTAAAAATACATTCATAATGGTGTCAGTCAACACAGTTACTTGGTTTCTCTCCCCCCCGCCCCCCACAAAAAAAATTATGAACTGCTAAAAAATAGATTCAGAGAAATCAGAGACATGATTTATCAAGTTTGGTAATGGATAAGAATGGGTTTAGCAGGTGATAAAAAATATAATGATAACTGGATCATGGTAATATAAATATAAAGAATTGGTAAGGGTCACAGGAATGGCCAATACTATGAGTCAGATATTTATATCCACTCTTTGGTTGTAAGTGGTTTAAATAGTTTGTCACCCCTTTCAACACAATGTCTGAAAGTAGTTATCTCCAGTTTATACTATCTCATTCAAGCTTTTTAAAAAAGCAACATGTTTATCTCAGCACAATAAGGTTGATAATCCTTTAGCAAGTTTAAGAAATTTTTCATTTTGTTTTCTACTCCTACTGTTATTGTAGATAAGCATTAAAATGCATTTGTTAATACAATACCTCAAAATTGTGAAAACTTTGCAGCTTTAATCTTTTTAGGAACACATCTATATCTCAGATTAAGCCTGATCAGGAATCTAAACCACCAATGTTACCACAGAGACAAATAGATTCTGACTTTAAACATCAGGAAAAATACAACAAGAAGGCAGTGCTTATCCTTCAAAACCCAGCGGTTGGTTTCACTAACAATCAAAGAGATGAAACTTTTTGGTGTACAGGATGATACTCCAACCAACTGAGCCATTCAATCAGGATTCTAATTTTTTTTTTTCAAAAAGTGACTCCACCATTTATTTATTGGTGCTTGATTGCTAACTCAAAGAATGTGACAATGACTGTCTTTTTATTCCTACTTTATGATGATAGTTTCTTAACTCTTCAACATTTGGGGGGAGTTCTTGTCCTTTTATATCTAGATTTTCTTAATTTCCAGTACTTCTATACCTATTAAGTGTCCTTTCTGGTCATCTTGAAAGTTCTCCAAGAAAGCATAGATGATCAGGCCAGGGTAATTATGCTCTTAAGTGAAAATCACCAATCAGGGGCCAGAGATCAGGCAAAAGCTTTCTTAAAATTGTGCCATCTTCACATTTTATTTAATGGTTACTCATTTATTAAGGGTATATGTGTTCTGGAGATTTCGCTCCTTGAATAAAAAGTGTTTAAGTGCTTTTCTGATATCCATTTGTTCTTTTTATATTAAAAATATAACCTTCCCAGCTCCTTAGGTTATCAAAGCCATTCCTTTTCATGTGCCAGGATGCAACTCAAAGGTTAAATTGTCCATCCAGTTTAATCAAGAAGTGACTGTATTCTGGTATCCCTGAGACATGCAGAATGAAAAGGTTATGGACCCTGAATGTTTAGGACATTGTTTCAGCACATATTAATTAGTGACAAATGACCTGAATTGATTTTGTCTAGATCCAGGTCAAATGAGCAATCAGATATTTGACTTCTAGCCTCAGATGCTAGGGACCTGGCTGTTGGATTTTTCCACGAGGAAATCCAGGGTCTAGTCTCATTAGCTTGGAGTTAGACTTTAGATTTTACCAGTTTCAAGTAGAGTGAGTAGGTCCTGAAGGAGCACTTACATACACTAAGCAAGCTCATCAGAAACTGATGCACAGAACAAAATGGCATTTTGTCAATTTGCATTAGAATGGAAAGAACATGGACTTTGGACATATGTAGAATGAGGTTTAATTCCTATCCTCACCAATTAACAGCTGTGTAACTTTGGAAATATAATTTAGTTCCTCAGAGTTTAATTTTCCTGTTTGTTAAATGAGTACAACACTTATTCAGAACTCCACTGAGAATTAAAGAGACTGTATATAAAAAGTACATAGGAACCCCTCCTAGAATGAATTACATGCAAAATTAATATTGCTTTCTTTGTTTTCATTTCTATTGAGAACAGTAATATTTATCTAATAAAAGTTTGGTATATTGCTGGGTAAATTCCTTCAGAATGTCATTTGACAGATTAAATAGTCATTTCATGAACTTAGAAGTAAACAAAGGGCGATATTTTCATCCTATACTAATTTAATTGATCTTCTACAACCTGGAAATATTTGGGTTGATAACTAATAAGTCTCTTCCATGAAGATGGTGAGAGTTACAGGAAAATTTTTACTATGTGTTCTTTCTCAGTATTTATTACTTGCATACTTTCATTTTACACTTTCTATCCTAGAAGATGACATTCTTAGCTAATTTGACTCCTAATCTTTTTTTGACACATTTTATTTTTTAAAGAAAAGATTTTTAGTGAGGTTTGCAGATGCCTTAAATATATCAAAGAGGTTAGGGTTTTGTTTCTAATTATGTTGGTTCAAATGATTTCTAAACCCTGACTCGAAAGTGAGAAAATGTACTTGGTGCCTGCAGTGGACCAAACACAAATTACAAATAAATGAATCATCCAAACAAGTAATCTCGTTTTGCAGACTAGCCCTGTGGCTCCATGTAGTGTTATATAATACATATGAACACCACTGCCCCTGATGCCCTATAAAACTTCTCTCTTCATTTTTCATCTCTCATTTTAAATGTTTCAGTTTTGTTAAGGTCTGGAAGTAAATTTTGGAGATAATTTCCCCAAAATGATTGCCTGTTGTCCTTGAAAAAATAGTAATTTATACCCTCCCTTAAGAAGTTTGAGTATGATATAGGATGCAGGCAATAAAGAGACAGACAGTTACAATAGAATGTGCTAAATTTATCATTGATCTATGTATATGTGAACTATTGGTGGATTCAGGAAAAGGGAGAGTGCTTGATTCATACTAAACTTATACTTGAAGTTTAAGCCAAGAAATAATGAGAAAACTTTTTACCAAACTCTTGACTCTATTTCTCTCTTTTTCTATCATCACCACTGGCCATGATAACTACAAAATATGTAATCAAACCACCAGCACCTTATTACTTGCTGCATGATAAAGGCATGTCAGTAAGATGTTTGTTTGATCAACCATGGTTGGTCAGGTAGCAACGTTGAAAGATCCAGTGGCGTCATACTGTGCATTGAATACCCTTTTCTTCAAGTAATGTCCTAGAGTGAATTCCTGTATTTTTAATGGCCAGACTATATCTATCTACTTGACCAACATCTATTCACTTAGATTAATTTTTATAAAAGAATAGGAGATATGAATGATTTTTTGTCTTCTGTCAGCAATGCAGAAAATTATCAGGCATTGTCCACTGGAAGAAAACTGGGATTTCAGGCCTCTGGTGAGCAGTATGCGAGAACAGTTGCCAATATGATTTACTTTAGCATCTCTAGTCCTTTCTGAAAAAAAGAATTCATTGCTAACAAAGCTGAATGAAGCCACAGACAAAGACCAAAAGCCTATGAAATTAATTTCAGTTGAGATTTATAGTGTTTTTGTACTTAAAATGTGAAGGTGGCATGTCTGAAAATACTGATGCTTACCTAAATAAATGCTATGTGGCAACTCCAACCTTTTATTTAAGATATATTTTTAATATTATAATATTTTAGTTATTTTTATTTCTTGATGTCATTTCCTTTTTTATTTTTAATGTAAATGTTAATGTCTTTGCACATAGTTATAATAGCTGCTATAAATTCTTGCCTGCTAGTTTGAGCCCCTGGTCTTATAAGGGCTAATTTCCCTGGACTGTTCTTTTGTTGTACAAGTAAGATTATCCTGTATCTTCATATGTGTGGGAATTCTGGATTGTATATAGGACATGTGAATAATACATTGTAGAGCCTCTGGATTCTTTATATTCTCCCAAAGAGTGATTTTTGTTTTGCTCTATTTTATGAAGTATTTCATTCCTGCTTCTGTGGGCAGCAGCTGAAATTTCTGTTCCAATCTTTTTGCCTTAATTAGGTTGCTTAGAGTCTCCTCTGCTCATGGGTAGTTTGGAGTTCTGCTTGATAGTAGGCAGTTAATACAAAGCATTTGTCCCCCACTACCCGCCAACTCTTTCCAAGAGTTTCCTCTTCACTCTCAGGATGCTGTGTTAGATCCAAACTCTGGTTCGTTAAGGCAGTAAGACTGTGGGTTTTATTTGGGTAACTTGAAATTACTGGAGCGAGATCAGTAAGCAGAAGACAGAGGAGTTGACATGTAAACTTAGAAAAAGAGAATGGCACTGGGTGAATTCCAGTAAGTTTCCTGGTTTTAAAGGATTTTTGCCTGAGGGCCAAATAAATAAAGTGTATAAATAAAATATTTGCTGCATATAGTTCATTCCCTGATTTTTAGACTATAGTTTTTATATGTAGGAAAGTTGCTCTTTCTGACTCTGGAAGCAGAATTCTACTCTAAGCTTTTTTTTTTTTTAATTTCTTTTTTTGATTAAGGTGTTACATATGTGTCCTCATTCCCCCATTACTTTAAGCTTTTAACTGCAACTATATTGTTTTATATGCCTACTTGCAATACCCCTCAATTTTATTTCATGTTCTCCCAATTTAGCAACCATTTAGGACCAAATTTTATTCCTGAATGAATTGTTTTTCTTACTCTTCTAGCTGACAGTATGATTTTCATCTCATATTGGAGCATAAACTCTCCAGTTTAACCTATCAAGCCATTGTTTTCGTAACTATAAATATAGAAATAATAATTCTTATCTCCTAGGATACTATGAATTTTAATAATACCATGTATAGTACGTGTTTGCTTGTATGTTTATGTGTATTTGTGTGTCCACTTGGTAAGTACTTAGCAAAATAAAGGTTTAATTTCTGCCTACAATTTTTACCTGAATGGAAGGTGATGCATTTTTAATTGCTCTTTGAAGTCTTAGAAGGCTGGAACCAGGTACCAAAATTCAAGGGTGCTTTTTATATAGTAGGTTCATAATATTGTTTAATAAATTGATGAACTAAAAGTCATTCTAAGAAAATTGTAGACTACTATGCAGCTTTTCTACCCTTTTCTTTAGATAGACTTTCCCATCTGTGCACTCCAGTTTAAGGAAGTATGTGACTTCTCTCATCTTAAAAGTTCTTCATATCTTCACCAGGATGAGAAGGAACTCACACAATCAATCAAACACTCTTCTTCAGGTTCTTCTGGGCCACAGTAAACAATGAATGTATTTGTATAAAGAAATGAGTCAGTAATATAAACAATCAGGTTGATGGAAGTTAGGCAGCAAGTACTTAAAGGTTAAATGTGATTAAAGTAGTTTCTATTTTTATAATAAAAATTTGTGCATATAAAGTTAGTTTAAAGTTATAAAGAGGATTAACCATAGTTCTCAGTTTATCAGAATTTTATAACACCAAGATTTGAAAGAAAGAGAAAAGTGAGGAAAAAAGGAAGTGATAAACAGGATTTATTCTGAAGAAAAGCTTCTGTGGCATTGCTTGAAGATTATATATAATCAGTTCAAACTCCTACACTATCTCAGAAATGTACAATGAGAATTGTTATTCATGGTGATGATTCTGAGTCACACGATCTAACTCACCAAATATGTTCATTCTCCTCCACAGATTATACTTAATAAGCCAAGAAGGGGATTAAGCCATTTTCAAAAGGTTTTTAAAAGGATTGAAATTCTAAAAAAGGTTTTTCTCCTGAGTTTACTTTAAGTTCATGAGAAGATTTAATTAGTCAGAACATCCCATTTTTCTGAGCACTGTACTATTAGTACCGGTATGTAAAGAGCTTTTTAAATCTTCAAGCTGCTCTGTGAAATGTTACATTTACTTTTATAATTTCCTGCCCTTCCTCTCAACTTTAATTCTCCCAACCACAGGAGACTGGGGAAAGGAGAAGGAATAAAATAAAGAGATGCTTATGCTAATGCATGTAGATAAATTTATTTATTTATTTATTTATTTTAATTTTAATATTGCTTGGAAAATTGTTTCAGTGTGGAACTGGTTAAATTTGATGCTGTGGAGAATAAGTTTTTTATTGTGGTATAATTAAATTATTCTCTTTGGGAAACCAGAATTTAAATCTTATAAGTCCAAACTATTGAGAAAAGAGAAAAAGGAAGGAACAATGTCATTTCCTAAGAATATCTTGGCTGTAAAAAGCCTGATTATTATACTATAAAAAAGGTCAACAAATGAAAAATGTTCTAAATAAAGGGTCAACATTAGCAAGATAAACTTGGCCGTGTGAAGAATTTCTATATAAATGCTACTTAATTTTACACTTAGTTAACTTATGGGAAGAAGGTATTAGGGTAAGATGACATAAAACTGGCACTGGATTTTGCCAGTTGAAACATAAAGCAACATGCTTCTATAATAAAAAATAAATGAACAATTTATTTGAAGACAAATGATTTTTATATTTGGTTCTGTTTATGTTTGGTGTTTTTCCCTCTGGCCCCTTTCAATATTTTAAAAATTATTTTCCTGAAGTTTGTTATACCTAGGGACTTTTGAAGCATTTATTCAGCTTGGTGTTCCCTGAATTTTCTGGATTTGTGGTCTGCCTCTTCAAAGTCAGTTTTGTTGAAAATGTTTCTACAATCTAATTCTAAACCAATAAAAGCATTCATAACAAAACTGTTGTTATAACAGTTTTGGTCAATATTTAGGAATATTGGTCCTCAAAAAAAAAAAAAAAACACACAACTAAAAATGGACTTGCCTATGACCCAGTGATTCCACTTCTAAATGTATATCTGAAAAAACCCAAAACACTAATTCAAAAATATATATTCAACCTGTACTCATTGCAGCATTATTTACAATAGTAAAGCTATGGAATCAACCCAAGTGCTCATTATTGACAAGTAGATAAAGATTCAGTACATACATAAAATGGAATATTGCTCAGCCATAAAAAGAATAAAATCTTATCCTTTGCAACAGCATGGATGGACATGGAGAACATTATACTAAGTGAGATAAGTCAGTCAGAGAAAGACAAATACCATATGATTTCACTTACATGTGGAATCTAAATAATAATATAAATGAACAAACAAAACAGAAACAGACTCAAAGAAACAGAGAATAAACTGATGGTTGCCAGAGTATAAGGAGCTAGGGGACTGGCTGAAAAGGTGAAGGAATGAGAAGTAAAGATAGGTAGTTACAAAATAGTCTTGAGGATGTAGAATATAAACAGGAAATATAGTCAATAATATTATAATAACTATGTATTGTCTCAGGTAGGTACTGAAAATATCAAGGGGAGTACTTTATAAATATGTGATTGTCTAACCACTATGCTGTACAACTGAAACTAATACAACATTGAAAGTAAACTGTAATTGAAGATAATGTAAAAAAAAGGAATGTTAGGAAAGTACAAAATGCTATTATATTTATAGATCCCATGTCTATTTTCTTCTCTAAGCAATGGAGCAAAAGTGGCACATACCCATATTTGGAGAATTATATCTTGGCACCTTCATGGGCTTTCTGGTAATCTAAATATTCATATCAATCAACAGTTTAAAAATAAATGATTTATTGTTATATTGTAATATACATTTGTTTGAATATCGGAAACTGAGGTCCAAGAGGACTCAGCAAAGATCATAAAAATCCATGTGGTCAGGTCCATTTGTCTTACTTATCCTTGTCTCTTCAGCAGTTAGCATAGACCATGGTAGGCCTTTGTACTATGTCATTATGATTAATTACTGCACATTCAAAATCTTGGGTTCAAACATTCTAATTTCTGGCCACAATGACATATCCTTCTAGCTTACTTCTTCTACTATAATCAAAAAATGTCTTGCTATAACAAGATAATACTTTTCAAGATTCATCAGCCTTCCCCATCTTGTTCTTGCTTCCATCTTTTCCAACCTAAATCCTCTGATCATTCATTGTGGTTATATCCTTACCAACTGTAACTCTCTTGTCCCTTGAATCATCTATTTTTCTTCCTCAACAAACCCCAATTTAATATAAATTCAGCTGTCTTCCTACTCTAGGGTTACATACAAACTGATGAGCATGGCTAGAGAAAAATTATATAACTATTATTACTAGTCTCATATATAATGTGTGTGATCACAAATCTCAGATGAACACTCTTCAATTCTCAGGAATCCTACAATATGGCTATAGTAAGATCCTTTCTCATATGCTGATGTTTTCTCACTAAAGCACATTATGACTAAGGAAATCGTGCATGACTCCCATCCACCAGATTTCATGGCACATCCCTTCTCTCCATCCTACCCCACTGAAGTCTTGGATAGGTATTTGGTCACTTCAGCCACTAGGTGGTGTGGGGAATGAGACAGTTTTTCTTCAAAAAGTTAAGCTGACCATCTTCAAGTATTTGTTAAAAGGTTATGTACAAGGTTAAAACAATGCTTTTATGGGTCAGTTGCTGAGGATATGTACTTGTGGTTCTATTTTGTAGCATTTGTTTTCACTGACAGTAATTGGGAAATGATTCTTTGAGGCTTTAGCAATTACTCAAAACAAATGCTGTTTTCCTAACAACATCAAATAGATTATGTGAAATTTGTTATAAGAATTTTGATACTGTTCTGTTACTTGACCTCCCATAATTTTGAATTAAAGATGTATTTAGACAATGAATGGAATTGTTGTTACCCATTCTGCATGTCAACTCCTCTCTGCCGTGTTCATGTAGCAGCCTCATTATCTCCAACTTGTTCCCTACTGTAATTGTTAGATCAGATTGAGGCATCATAATGGAAAATTTTCTGAGCATGTATTTTCTCTTGTGAGAGAATGTTCAGTCTATCAATCTACCCTGAGAACAGGAGGTTAATACCTAAGAGCAACCATATGTAACTTCATTCATAATTAGTCTTTTTCACTTGGTAGCTCTGCTTTCAAAGAAAAATGAAAATACTCAGACATAAGACTTCCCTTATTTAAAAAAAGGAAGGACCTTTTTTTGTTCATCAGTTTATGCTGTTCATTATAAAAACAGATCCAGAGACAGAGAAGCATTGATTAGACTGTCAAACCTCAGACGGAAGGCAGGGGAGGTTGTGGGGGGAACATTGATTTGATGTTGTTAGGAAAATAGCAATTGTTTTTAGTAATTGCTAAAGCCTCAAAGAATCATTATTAGTGTAACCAATAGACACAGACACTGGGGGGGTGTTGAAGGCACAAGTAGGGGGGGAGTGTGGGGGACAATGGGGGGTAAGGACACATATGTAATACCTTTAAAGAAAAATATCAATAAAAATATTTAAAAAGGAAGGAATAAAACTTAATTATTATTTTACATTCAAAAGTTAGACATTTTCTCTTGGGAGTAAGTGATATCTATATGCTACATTGACAGTAGACATACTATAACTTTTAATTATAATATCTCTATGATCATTATAATCAATTTATAATAATTATTTTTAACTTCCTTTGATTTCCCAGTTCTTTTTATTTTTGCCATATATAAAACGCTCCAGCCAGTCATTCATTCAACTGGCCAGTTGAACATCATCCCCATAGCAGCTCAATTCGAGCAAATGATATCTGATTATTTAACAATGGATGTACTATGGCTGTTGGTTCATCTAATCACAAGTTAGAACAGCACTGTCATGTTCTTGCAGTTATGGCCAGAGCGACCTACCTAGGTCCTTCGGTGGCTAAAAACCTGCCAAGTCATTTCTGATCTATTTTATCCTTGAGGGTGCTTGCTTACATTGTCAGTATGTGAAGGGAGTTGATTTTGAATTTAAGCCATCAAACAAAGTCTATTAATGCCGAAGTTTAGTTTGTAGTTTCCTCAATGAATACATTTTAAAATGGCACAAATAACACTATGTAATATCCTTCATGTGAGGTTGGCTTATGTGCTAGCAAAATGCAAAATAAGATTTAAAAATCATTCTGGTTGCTCTGAGGAGAAATCACTCAGTTAAAGCTACAGAAATAAAACACTAAATTGCAATATGTTTTCTGTTCGTCTGGTTCAGTTGTGCACTTGCTTGAAAGTAACTTGCTGGCTAAGTTAGCATTTCCCTTTAAGTTGGTGTTTGCTGAGTAGATAAAACGCATCTATAACTTTTCATTAACCGAAGCATAAGTTTTAAATACAGAAAACTTAATCTCACAGAAACACAAAACTTGGCAGTAAAGTTTTTCAGCCTCGAATATAACTATCTTATAAATTTCATGTCCAGCAAAATATCAGATTATTTGAATAAGTCTAAGAGAAAGCCTCTTCTAAAATATTGCCTCTGATTACTGGACTAACTCTTAAAATGTAAATAATTCATCTCAGTCGTAACTTCCCCCAGTTCTTTAGGAACTTTACCCTCTCTTGTGTCTATAATCTCTCCCTCTGAACTGGATCCTTGCCATCATCACCGTGCTCAGAATTCTCCCACCTTAACAAGTGTTTTTCCTTACCCACCTTTTCTTCCTCTACATGCAATATTCTCCTTCCTCCCCTTTTATCGGCATACTTCTTGTATCTATCTACAATTGCTATTTCCATTTCCTCATTTTCTACCCATCATGTCTTCTCAATATCTATTTTCCTTCAAGCTTTAGCCCTCCACACAAAAATAATAATAATTCCTTCTGACCATAACCGGTTTGGCTCAGTGGACAGAGCATCGGCCTGCAGACTGAAAGGTCCCAGGTTCTATTCCAATCAAGGGCATGTACCTTGGTTGCAGGCACAACCCCAGCGGGGGGTGTGCAGGAGGTAGCTGATCAATAATTTCTAACTTTTTATCCCTCTCCTTTCTCTCTGTAAAAAAAATCAATAAAATATATTTTTAAAAAATAATAATTTTTCCTAAGATCAACAGTGTCCTGTATTACTAATGCAATGGGACTTTTGAGTCTTTGTTGTACATGACTTCTCTGACCTACCTGTATTACAAGCTATGGGTGATTCCTTCTTCTAGACACCGTTTTCTTGCTGCCCCCACACTGCACAGCACTCATTCCTGTCCTACCCTGGCTTCCCTTTGATGGCTCACTCTCATCTCCCTAACCTGCAGGTGTTGGCATTCATGAGCTTTGTGTTTCTACACCAGTGCTCTTCTTTCTCTAAATGTTCTCATTCATAACCATGGCTCCCATTGTTGTCTGTGTGCTAATAATGATCCTCAAATTGAAATGAAAACCCTTCTCTGATGCCCACTTCTGCATTGAGCTGCATACCTAAATTCTTCCTCTGAATGTCTTTACAATACCCCCACTAAAACGTCATTTTAGTGTCCCAAGGAGTACTCTATAGTTCTTCCATAGAGATCTACCTTTTCCATGTTTCCCCTCTCAGCAAGTACAAGTAGCATCAGCTTCACTTAGTTGCTTAAGCTAGAAACCTGGAAACCATTACTTAGTCTTCTATTTCACTATCAAAACCAGAATATCTACTATTCCTTTAAATTTTAATTTCCCTCTCTAAAACGCTTCGGATGGCTATCCGTTTGCATCTTTGGGGAAAAGCATGCTTCACTTGTCTTCCGAACTCAGGTAATCTTAACTCCCTTACCTGGAGACCATGCTTCCTTCCTTTCTGTGTTTCATTGGCAGGCTTCTTCTTAGTTCCTTAAAACCCATTTTCTCTTCCCTGATTCACATCCTATTTATTCTTTCCTCTATCCAAAACTCTTTCCATTGATTAGTTAACTCTGACTCATTCTTCAAAGCTCTGTTTCATTTACTGTCACTTGAGGATATCTACTACATGCTTTGATAATATCATTTACTTCATTTTTACAGCACTGTTATAATTAAATAGTTATCTATTTTTGTATTCTAATTTACTTTCTTACTTCTCCACTGGAATATAAACTATATTAGAGCAAATAATATGATTATACCCCTAACTATTGGAGTAATGCCTCACAGTATTTCTCAAATTAATAAATACATAATGGGTGAAATTTTCTTCTCTAATTAGATTTTAAAAGATAAATGTTTAAAAAATGAAAACAGAATGCAAAGTTAATGTTTGATTATATAAGTCTAATAAAAATAAATGTTGCTATTTTAACTATTAACATTTTCTTAAAGCTTTCTGCCATTCACACTTAAAGAGCTGAATTAAAACTCTTGTTGATCAGGTTGGAAATTGTTCAGTTACTGTATTTTAAATTGTGAAATCCCTTTTAATCATACAATATATTATACATATTAAACAGAGTTTTCTTTTCAAGCTTGACTGAATATTAACAAATACATTTTTTAAAATAGGAACAGTCAGTGAAAAATACTGACTACCAAAGACTGCAGAATTAAACTGTTTGGGGAAATGTGACAAAGATAGATACCAAATCTCATAATTATGTTTTGCATTTGTATCCTTTTTTTTCTAGTATCTCAAAACAAAACATGTAAATTCTGAAATATCACTAACTAGCCCATTGACCACATATATTTAAATATTTTATTACTTTGAAGTAAGATCACAGCCTTTTGCTTATCTCTGAGCTCTTTCTCTTCTTAAGTTCTATAACAGTTGAGTATACTAGAAAATGCATCATATATATTATTTGGGAAGTTTATTTTATTTATAAATATATTTCATAAGTAACTAAAGCTTAGCACTTAAGACACAAATACTTTTTCTAAGCATCTTGTTATTGATTCTAATTTAATTCCATAGTGGTTAGAGGATGCATTTTTTATGATTTTAATTATTTTACATTTGAGAGTTGTTTTATGGCCCAACATATATCTATCTTGGCATATCGACTACTTGAAAAAGTTGTGTATTTTGCAGTTGCTGGATATAGAGGTATACAAATATCAATTAGGTCAAGGTTGACAGTGTTGTTAAGATTATCTACACCTTTACTGTTTTTTTTGGTCTAGTTGTCCTATCAATTTCTGAGAAGATGTTTAAAATCTCCAACTATGCCTATGGCAACATTTATTTTTTTCCTTTAATTCTATGCATTTTTTCATCATGTACTTTGAAGCTCTGTTACTATGTTCATATATATTTGTGATTGTTACATCTGCTTAACTGAATATTTTATCATTATGAAATGCCTTATCTGGTATTAAATAGTCACTGCAGGTTTCTTATGCTTACTCTTATCACAGTGAATCTTTTTTTACATACATCTTTTTTGCAACTACCTGTTTATATGAATTTGGATTAAGTAGCCATTCCTTATGAACTTAGATGGTTTGTATTAGTCCCCCAAATCCAATCACACCAGCAAAGCTTTCAACAAGATTGTGTGCTATGGGGATTTCACTCAGTTGTGGCTACTCCGACCTTAGACCAAATACACTGAAACAGGCCAGCTTTTATTCATAACATCTCTACATTCCTTTCTACCATCCTAATAATATGTATTTACACATTTTGGCAAAATCTGTTAGCAAATAATGATTTCTGGAAAAAACACAGTGGAAGGAAGAAAAATTTAAAAGTTTACTCATTCATTGGCCTCAAAATTTTGGTCTACTCAGGGTTTTTGCATGTGTGTGCTTGTGTGTAAGTGAAGTCTTTGAAAGAGTTCTTAAGAGATGGCTTGAGAAGGGACCAAAATTCTGAGCCACTTATTTAAAAGAAAATCATAGATTAGATCCAAATCCCCCAAACATGATTACAGCATGACAGTCATCAGAGATTGTTGAAGGGGCATGCTAGGCTAACATGAAGCAAGAAAAAGGTCTTGTCAGGGTGAGAACTTTTTTCTATCTAGAATAAACTTGACTTTATATCTTTTTAAACTTCTATTTGTGGTTACCTTGAACCTCTTGTGTTTATGAAATAAAATTTCACATAAAATTTATTTCCTGAGAACAATTTATTCACGTTGGAAAGTGCTTACTAGAGATATAAGTACTGTCATTTGTCCCCTGATCTTACACAGTAAGTCAACAGAATTGCTTGTTTGGGGATTCTTTTCTTTGTTTCCAGTCCGGTGGAAAGAAGGCACCAGAGAGTGAAATCCTATTGTCTGATTGATGAGGTTTCGTTCAGGGTGTGACAGTGCATAACTCTTCTCATAGCCCTATCTGTTGACCCCAGAGAGGCTAGGAGTAGCACAGCCCTGGGACATAAAAAGTTTTAATTTTTTTTCTAATACTGTTTACAAAAACAGGAATCAGCAGAAGCTATAATAGTGGACAGTGGAATGTATTTTTTAGCCAGAAAGCTAAAAGGAAATTGATGAGCTCAGGATGCTTAACAGGGCTAATACAACAAATGCCACTAGACTTGGTATTTATATCAGGTGTATAAAAATATTTTATTTTTCTAAATAAAAAATTAACTCATAACTATAGTCCATATTTACTTTTTTAATATTGCTCACTGATTGCATGGGGGACCAGGATGACTTAGGTGATGTATTACTTAATGCTATTCATATTTCCATACTGGAAATAACAGAAATTTCATTTTGTATTGATTGAAGTGAAAAGCCTTTACCTTTTTTTTTTTTTTTTGAAGAATGGAAAAATCATACCATTGGTTATAGGTCACTGAGTTAAAAATGTAGTGTTAGGCCTTAAAAAGACTTAAAAATAAGTGAAATGAGAATGTGTGCAATTCTGAGTTAGTAGGTTTTTATTTTTATTATTTATTTCAAGAAGAGTAAGTCTATGAGTAGTCCAGACTAAATACAGATATAAAATGGCACTTTTTCATTTATTTGATTTACCCACATATTTCTTGAAGTGAATCGTGGCATAGAGTGGCACAAATATAGGGATGAGAGGTTTTCTTGATGGAAAAATTAAAGCCATATTTTCTCTTTTTCAGTTGTTTAGGTATTTCTTAGTCTGTTCTTTATAAAATGACCAAGGTGTTATTTTAGCTTTTGACCAATTCATTAAAGATAGTTTTTAAGTTTAACTTCAAAATGATAATTAAGTTCATTGGCTTCTTTACTATCAATATTTACTAAATCATATCTGATAATTAGAGAATAAGCAACACTGTTATTTTATAGGCTTCATAATTAGTCCTGAAAAGAAAGTTTAATGGAACACATATTTTTTAAAAGAGTCAAGATCATATCCTACCAATATTAATTTATATTATAAAAGAAGAAAGTTTCTAAATTCTCACTAATTTTTAAAGAGAATCTGTTATGAAAAATTGAATCATTCTTATTATTACTAGAATTATTAGTGCATCCATTTCAGAACAAATAAACCTAGTAAAAAACACCAGAAAAGACTGTTCATACTGAGTTTCACCACATAACTGAGACCAGCCCAGAATTGGAGCATGTCCTACAAGAAGGCTGTGACTGAATATGATCCTATAGATTTATAAGTATTTGTACAGCCTACACTTTTTTATTAAGACATAAGATTCATTTGGATTCATACAAAAGTTCATAGAACAATGTAATGAGCTAGTTAATTGAAGCTTCATGTTTCATGATCTGTGGCTAAAATTTGGGGATAAGTCTGTCCCTGTAAGTCGTTAATTTTGCAAGACAGAGATCATAGATTCTTTAGGAAAAATTGTACCCAAAAGCATCTAAGAAGTTATAGCCACCTGGAAAATAGAAAAGTCAAGCAGGTCTTTATGAGACCTGTTTAATTCCCCTTTGCCCTCATCTAATTTCTCCCTGCTACTCAATCTAAAGATACTAATAGAAAACTAAGTAGATTATAAATGAGTAAGTAAATTTCTTCATTACCTAGGTTTTCATTCTTCAGAAAGACTTCCTAGAGTCCCAGCTCCGGTAAAGTACCTCTCATATATGATCTCTCTTGCAACATAGCATGCATCATGTCAATATTCCTTTATTTGTCTCTCTCCATTTGTTAGAATGCTCCAAGGCTAGAAACTGTCTTAGTCATCATTCACTTGCTCATTCATCAATAAATATTTATGGAGCTCCTCCTGTGTGGTAGATTGGGGAAAAAGAAGAAGGGACAGATAGCAAATATCAACAAAATATGATGGGAGGATTTTGTGATTCTTTAGTTGTGGGGAATTGAGGTGGAAGAGAAATCTAGAGTGACGTCCAAGTGCTCAATTTGGTTGCCTGTATAGATCATTGAAATTAGTAGTCAAGTAGAAACTACAGAGGGGAAGAAGCTTATAGATGTTAGGATGAGGAGAACAGGAAACTAATTTGTTCAGGATGGGCTTTATTCAGCTTAAGATGTCTGTGAAGCATTTTGGTGAAGAGGATCTGTGAGTAATTGCAAATGTGGGTCTGAACCACTGGAGCATGGTCAGGCTGAATATTCAGAGAGGTTCCCACAGCTGGATGCAGTTGCTATAACCTGGACATCTAGGCAGACTAGGAAGGGAAGGGGCACTCAGAGAAGAGAGGAGTAGTGGGAGAGCAAAATACCATGAAGGTAAAGTAAGAAATGTGTATTATATAACTTATGTGATCACAAATTACAGTAGAGTCAAAGGAGGTGAAATGAACCACATGCAATAATTAACATTTTTAAAATCGTATTTATAGTTTGCTCTATTCTGAATGTGAGAGTTCACCTGTCTGGGGTTTTATAAAACCCAATTAATTTACAAAATACTTTGTAATAAGCTATGTATAATTAAATAAGTTTCATTATCTCCTTACCTTTTTTTATTTCTCAAATTAGAGATTCAGTGAAATAACTCCTTTAGCTCTAATATTTTATATACAGTATTGGAAATAAGCAGGAAACTTTCTTGGTCAGAAGCAATTTTCTTGAAAATAAAAGTGTTAATGGAGGAATGAGGACACATATATAATACCTTAATCAATAAAGAAATTAAAAAAAGAAAAGAAAAGAAAAGTGGATATATATAAACATCTTATGTCAAGTTCATATTATATATCATAAAATCAACCATGTAAGAAAATTGTACAAATAGGAATGTAATAGAGCAACTATTCCCAGTTTTTGTTCTGTTGGATGAATTGCTTTTATTATATGTCAACTGAAACCAAATAAAAATATGTATAATCAGAGTACTCTTGATGTTTTCCTTCACAAACTTTATCCAAATGACATATGATTGCCACACCAGGATTCAAGGAAAAGTTATTAAATCTGAATGAGTCCTGATGAACAAAGGTCAATGAATCACATTATTATTACTGAGCTATATTATACATATCCAATAGAGAGAGAAAATTCTATTTGTTGTTATATATAGTTAACTGAAAAATATTTATCAAAACTTAAGCTTTCTTAACCAAAATCAGTGTGAATAACTTTCAGGGTGCTATCAGTATTATGAAGTCTGAAAGATACTAATACCTGGTAATATCTGGGTCAAGACAATAAGAGAGAAGGGAGAAGAGAAATCATTAACATCCAAGGCATTTATACATGATAATAATTATCCCCAGAGACTCATATGAGTAGGCTTTCAACTGAAACATGGAATAAACAGCTGTCATGGATATATGCTACCAAAACGAAAGCTCTGCTCAGCTGGAGAAACAACTGGGACACTGGTGAACCAGTGCATGCTCGCACCTTAGGAAAGCAAGTACTTTTCACTAAGCCCACAATAAGACTTATCATCAGGAATGATTTTTTTAGGGAATAGTAGAAATCTCTAAGCATTCTCAGTATTTACCAAATGTCCTGTAAATATTGGCTCAAAATTAAAATATAATAAGCTTTTTTATTCATTGTCCAATTTTTAACTATCAGACCTTGGGTTATGAAAATAAACTCTGCTTTACAGATGGAGTAAAAAATAAATGTAAATATTTTGGGAAAAACAAATTTTCATGTCTAATGCAGTGTGGAAAGAAGCCGGTGGATGGTGCATCTGAATTGCTGGCATGAACCCTGTTCACACACAGACTGCTGCTGGTCAGAAAATGCCCTTGTGTTTTGCCTTGAGTATTCCATTGATACATATTTGAAAGAAATCATGCGATTACAATCCTGAAAGAAATCCTAAGAGATAATCTGGTTTATTTTAGTGGTGCCAGACAGTACTACATTGAGAGGGGGGTGTGGTTGGGAGAGAGAGAGAGAAGAAAGAAAAGAGAGAAATAGGTGTAAGACCATTGCATATAATTAAAAAATACAGAAGAAATTTACCTTCTATGATTCTTAAAGGCAGAAGCCACGTGAAATTAATATGATTTAACCCAGAAACTTGGATTTAAGCATTAGGTCTATAAGCAGATTTATAGATAAAAGAGTTATGTCAAATATCTACTGTATGTTCATTCTTTCATTCATTCATTCATTCATTCATTCATTCAATAAGCATGTAGTACAAGCTACATTTGGGTTAATGGATGAAATTATGAATGAAATTATATATCTATCAACCTTGGTTTTATGTTAAACAATATGAAATTTCTAATATTTTATTTTTATCTCAAAAAATGAAAAATTGAAACTAGTATTTATCACTGAGTATTCAAATGATAAATGTTAATTAATAGCTTATAAATATAAGATTAGCAGAAATTATATCAATTCACTAAAAAGGATAATTTTTTAAAATGTATTTTTATTGATTTCAGTGAAGAAAGGAGAGAGAGATGGAGATAG
This sequence comes from Pipistrellus hanaki, assembly GCF_964339955.1. Classification (NCBI taxonomy): domain Eukaryota; kingdom Metazoa; phylum Chordata; class Mammalia; order Chiroptera; family Vespertilionidae; genus Pipistrellus; species Pipistrellus hanaki. The sequence continues at coordinate 68,680,567 of NC_140504.1, read as the reverse complement.
ATACATTAATGATGAGAGAGAATCATTAATTGGCTGCTTTCTGCATGCCCCCTACTAGAGATTGAGCCTACAACATGACCATGTGCCCACCCTGACCAGGAAATTAAACTGTGACCTCTTGACTTGTCAACACTACACAAGCTCCACCAAAAAGGAAAATTCTTAAAAATCTGAGTAAAGTAAGGACTTGCTCCTTTTTATGTGTAATCAGCTATCAAAATAACAATAACATCAGATTTCTTGCTAGAAAGTTATTGCCTACAAACCTTTTTGTATTAACAGTTGTTTGGATACTTTTTAATTAAAGCATTAATGAGTTAATCTGTTTATAACAACGTTGAGCCTTCTAAATTTAATGTTTTTAGATGAAAGCCTGGATCTTTCCAGGCATCATAAAACAGCATCCTGTCCTTACAATGATGGTTCCTACTGGGAGAGACACGAGCCCGATTTATTGAATAAAGATTTTAATATTATGGTAGATACTTCTAACTCTCACCATGTTGCTTTTGTGCATAGTGGATGCCTACTATAGTCAGCTATTTCAGATGTTGTGGCACTTAGTGAATTTTCACATAAATTGATATCCTCTGAATAAGCTATTATATCAGTTTATAAAGCCTTATGCACTTGCTACCTTCCAAAAGAGTATTCAACAAACATCAATTGTGTTTTATAGTATACTTAGCTGTAACTTAGTAATTCTTCTGTAAGGGAAAGGGGAGTAGAAGAGCTCAAATTGCATGACAAAGTCCATATTAGAGGAAATTAGCATTTGTTTTTAATAAGGGAGAATGTGTTCTTTGTCATTCTGAATTCTCATCTTATGCATTTTAGTGAGCAAGCATCTGTTATAATTGCACTGGTTGTTTACTATGTAATTTACCACAGAACAGGATGCATATACATACAATTAAATTAATTAACCAGATATGCGGCATTTAGGAAGGTCACATTTTGACAGTTAACCAACCCAAAGACATATGGTTGAAAAACTTGCTTCAGGAAATAGCTTCCATTTGTCTTTCAACATTAATTTTTAAATTGGTTAGCATGAGGTCTAACTTTAACATGGATGAATAATATTTTGACAATAAACACTTGCACTAAAAATTAGGTTATTTTTAACAGTGAATTATCCTCGCACTATCTCTCTGAACAGAGTACAAGTCATATTTATTTATTTAATTGCTGTGCTAGGCTGAGATTCAAAAGGGGTTACGAATGAAGGAAGAGGATTTTTGCCTAGTGTTGCAAGAGTTTTATCTATAACACCTGTAAAAAGGAAAGCTTTCATTTGGAGAAACCAGCTGAGATTCAAATGTCATAAATTTTATAGGTGGAATAACTACTTAAAAAATAAATCTAGCCATACAAAATTGTCTAGGTCCCTTTGACAGTTCCAATAAGAAGGATTTCTCTTGTTCTGCTCTTCCAGAGTGTCCATATCTCAGATCCTCATATAGTGCTATGCCCAAGAGGGATTCCAGGTAGATTAACACTTTTTATTGCTAATTAGACTTTAAATTTAAATCCTATGCTCTTGCCTAGTTGGGCTGAACTTTCATCTCATGCAATGTATGTCTCACAAAAGACCTAAACTAAAATCTAATTTGTGGGGTCAACTCCTGTTCCATTTTTTCTGGTTGACGCCATGGGCTTGTGAGGAGGAAATGAAGTGTTTCTGTCCATGGCTCCCTATTACTATGGAAGCCTAAGAGAAAAGCAATGCAGAGAAGACAAGCAATCCAAGAGCTGTAACATACCATGAAAGGGAAACTGGAAACAGAGGAGTTCTTTATTTTTTTTCTTTCACCAGAAATTATAATCTCCTGCATCATGCCTTTGCCATGACTAACATTAGTTCTTCTTCTTATGAGTTAATTAAGTGCAGGATTAAAAAGAGAGGTAGAGTTGAGATTTTTTTTTTTCCTAACCGAGAAATGAGACTAAAGACGGGTAAATAACAAGACCAGTCCAGAAGATCTATCGATGTAATAGGGAAAGATAAAATTGCTAGTTTAAGAGGTCACAGACTGAGCCAGTAAAATCCAAGGACCTTGCTCAGAGTGTCACCACCTGAATGGAAAGGTCAATCCAGACAAAAATGGAAAGCAGGAGAACAACACTGGAAAGTGAATAAAGCTTTATTTTAGACACGGGCCCAATAGCAAAAATGGAGCAAACTATTTGTGAGGCATAAATTAAGTGGGATTCCAACTACAAATCTTGATAAAGATATGCAGAGAGGAATCCAAGGGATAATAAGCCCGTTAAACAGCTTTGACACTGGCATGTGGAAAAAGAGTTAGTGTATGAATTTCAACAACAAAAGTTAAAAAAAATAACTGGATACCTATAAGTGAATGTGAGAACATGTCAGTAAGACAGCGTAAAGCATGTTAACACTTGATTAATGTGGTAAACCAGGTCACCTCTCTGGACTTTAGTTTTCTCTTGTGAAAAATGAGGGGATTAGATTGAGCCTGATGATTTATAATGTTCTTTAAGGATTTAAAAACCTTATGATTGATGGCTCTAAATTGAGTTGGATAATATATCTATTTATCTGCAACAAATTTATTTAAACTCAAAGGTGTGTTTTTTTTAATTAAGATATTACATACATGTATGTGTCTTTATCCCCCCTATTCATGCCCTCACCCCCCTGGTGTCTGTGTCTATTGGTTAGACTTATTGCATGCATACAAGTCCTTCAGTTGAACTCTCCCCCTTACACCCACCCTCCCCTACATTCCCTCTGAGGCGTGATGGTCTGACCAATGCTTCTCTGTCTCTGGATCTTTTTTTGTTCGTCAGTTTATGTTATTCATTATAATTTCACAAATGAGTGAGATCAGGTGATTTTTATCTTTCTCTGACTGACTTATTTTGAAGGCTTTTTTCCCCCCCACAAGAATAACAAAAATTTTGCTAAAGTTAAATCACATAATGAAAATAATCTATGATGGTAGTCTGAAGAGTGTTAAGTGGAAAGATTGAGATTAAAAAAAAAGAAAAGAAAATCCTGATTTCTCAGATGGTAGTAATGAAAGTCCATTATGAGGTCATTTCATTGGAGAGTTATGTGCTGAACCAGTGCATTGCAAATATATATATGCATAAATACCATGTAGGCAAGCGGGAAGTCAGTGGGGGTTGGGGGGAGGAGACATATGTACTACTATTTGAAATACTCTAAACAATTAAATTTACAAAAAATACAATGTAGGGATATTATCAAAGTTCTGAATCAGGTCTTAGGGGTGGGTGTGGTGCTGAACTTTTTATTTCTAAAAAGCTCCCTTGAGATAGCAATAAATACCCCCTTTTTTCAAATTCAGGTACATATTATATTCTAATGGTTTAAAGTGAAAAAAAAAGCAAATCCATGTATTCATATTTGTTCATAAGTGTAATTTTGGCAGTTTTCACAATGCCATTCATCCAGAACTAGTTCTAGATCTATCCTGTAGCAAAGATGAGAAAATGCTGCCAGGATTTAGGTAATGGAGAAGAAAAAAACGAGTACACTGATTTAGTTTCTCATGTGAAAAATTTAGACAGCTGAATTTTAAATCTCAGTTGTCTGACTTAGTTTATTTTAGTGGGAGACAGTTTAGAAGTAGCAAGAAAAGCAGGGAAAAATCATTAAACCAGACAAACTAAAGGAATGGTGGTCTACAGTGATGAAGGAGGTTGAAGAGTCAGAATTTAGAAAAACACAGCAATCCGGAAGGCATATAATGGATGGTCCAACACACTCAGACAACGAGGTAATTCCTAGGGGATTCATTCTCTTGAATACAGGACAATAGTTTTGACCCTCATATCATCAATCATAAAATAGATTATGCCCAACATATTACCCAGTTTGATGGATAAATCAGTGGAGTGTTCAATGCAGTTTAGAAAAATTGCCATTCAACATGTCAAACATGTTTTGTTAACATGGTGTAATTTTATCATTAAATGGGTATGTTTTAAGCATATTGAGGATTTTCTCTTCTAGAATATGTTATTCCAAAGGAGAATATATAAAAGAGCTGTCAGTGTCAATATACACATGAATGCTGCCTTTAGGCATAATTCAATCTATTTTATTGGACTGAAAATAAACTACATTCTCTGAAGACTGTGTTGGCATAGAGAAAAGACTTACTACTGTTAAAAAATGTATCTGTATACTTTTTCCCATACATCACTCTTTCAGGTGACCATTTAATGATTTTCACCTGTGTAATTTTTCACATTCCAGTCATTGTGCCAATAACACTCTAGAAGTGGAATTAGTACAGCTGTTATCAGTCTCTACACTCAGATATGTTTCCAAGGTACATTTTAAGATATTGTGTTTCCCTAGCAAGTAACTAAGAAGTTTGGAAAAATAAGGCTCAAAAATACATTTTTTTCCCCTTGAGATGCAAGCGGCCTCTTTCCTAAAATTTTTCTTTATTGAGAGTTTCTAGGCTGCAAGTGTTTTCAATATTTAGGCGTTTATCAAGTTTTTATTATCTCACATTTTCTAAATACTAAATGTTTGAGCCTCTTTTGTCCCTACCCTTTCACAAACATTCAGTGATGCCTTAAACTAGAAGAGTGATGTCAAGTGACCATGTGGGATAAAATTATTTTAACACTTAGTAAAAAAATTCAGTAAAAAAAAAAAAAAAAAAGTGTTCAGGTTTACTTTGTGATACTGACTCCTCTTAGCCTGTAGTACCTTTGAAAAAGGAGTAAAAGTATTGTTCTTTCTGAAGTACACACTTGTGTCCTGTGATTCTTTATTTCCTGTTTGTTTTTTATTTCTATTAAAAAATTCTCCCTCTCTCTCCCTCTCTCTCCTCTCTCTCTCTCTCTCTCTCTCTCTCTCTCTCTCTCTCTCTCTCTCTCTCTCTCTCTCTCTCCCTCTCCCTCTCCCTCTCCCTCTCCCTCTCCCTCTCCCTCTCCCTCTCCCTCTCCCTCTCCCTCTCCCTCTCCCTCTCCCTCTCTCTCTTGTTTTGGAGGAATGGTTAAGATGAAAGGAAGATATATAATAGATTAGGATTTGGATTGTGGTTTCTAAATGTTCTCTTCATGTAAAATTAAAAATATACTTCTATTGGATTTTTTTCATTATTTATTGAACTGGACTTGATAAATCTTGAATGTTCTTGATACCAACCTTTTTGAATACCTATTATCTTTGACTCTTCATGGACTCCCATAAGTGAAAAATGAATTTTCAATATCTGTACTTTTTACTCAATATTAACCTGTAATTTGAATACAAATGATTCTTCTAGAGAAGAACCAGTTTTAAATAGAATAATACATACTTTGAGTATCATGTACACTTGTGTTTATACTCAGAACACTTGTAGATCAAGGAATATAAAACTGCCATGAGAAGGTATATTTAACATAGCTAGAATATTATGGAAAAATATTCACTTGTCATTCATTAGTTACATGTAAACCAGAAATTCTATCATCTATGCCTATTTCAAATAGCTAAATTCATTGCTAAATTGGCTTTTGGTCAGATAATACCAATTATTCTACAAATAAGGTAATCTCTTTTCATGAGGTCCTAAAGAAAAACAAAAGCAGAAGTTACAAAAAGGAGTAATAATTAGTAATGACTTATTTAGATATTAATAGAACATTTCGATCATTGTTTTCCATTCAAGTAAGTTTAATACTAATATGCATAAGATGTCTAGAAATTTGAAAAGTTTGCCTGGGGGAACTCAAATAAAAAGTAAAGAAGTTCCTAAGTTTATTGGGGGAATGAGAGATATAGTAATCTGAAATGTATACTTAATATTTCAGTATTAAGTATCATACTGAAATGCCTTATCATAATTTGATTTAAATGTGTTAAAAATAGAAACATAATTTTGCTTGTATTTGTCTATGTAAAGTGTTTATGTGACCAAAATAGAGCTATTGGCTTATGTTAGACTTGTAAGATATCATTAGACTGTGTTTACTTCCCTCTACCAGAGTTTATTGGTGATGTTTTAAAATTGCAGCCCAGCATATTTCAAACAATTTTGGTGTATAGCCTATTTGAATCAACACGGAAAGTTGTAGAAGAAAAATGGAATAATAGGTTAGTGATATAATGCTATCATAAATTAGAAATGCAATGTTCTCTTCTTAAGGTGTTGACTTGTCTACTGAACAAGGGTATTCATTCAGAACTATGGTAACAAAAAAAAAGGGAAAGGAAAGGAAAAGCAAGCAAGGAAAAACATAGGTACAGAGATATATTTGTTCTCTAAAAACTCCCTAAATTCTAACCTGACTTCCATGAAGTTTAGCAATTATTAGCATTCTCCCTAATACATTTTAAGAGCATTTCTACATAAAACAGAAAAAAAAAATGTTTTTATGGTTTTTATGCTTTTGGCTATTTAGATAAGGAATTTAGTTTGATGTTTTTGAGGTTCTATGCAAATTAAACATTAAAGTCAGTATAAATATTAAGTATACATTTCAGATTACTGTTCTCAGCTTTGTAATATGGGAGAACACTGTCAATCCAGGACTGCTCAACCAACTGTACAAAACCAGCTTCCACTGGCTGAATGGCCTTGCATAAATCATTTAAAATCTCTTGGTTTCTAATTCCTCATCTGAGAAAGAGTAGTGTAAATGTGTTTTGGAGATCAAGGTCACTCAATAACACCTGTTATAAGAGTCTGTAGGTACATGTCCATTTCAATAAAATAGTAATCTATACTAATAAAAGAGTAATATGCTGAGTAGACCAGACATCTTCAGAATGTCCCTCCTGACAAAGCTGGGCCTGGGCGAAGCCACCCTGTCCTGGGTGCCTGTGGCTGAGGCCAGCCTCAGAGAAGCTTCGAGTGGTTCTGGGTGCCTGCTGTTGGCCAGAGGGAGGGAAGCCTGGGTCCTGTATGTGGGGGCCAAGGCACAGGCGGTTAGGGACCCTCAGGCTGGCAGGGAAGCAGTTAGGGGTGATCAGTTTGGCAGGCAGAGGGGTTAGGGGCAATCCTTCAGGCAGGCAGGTGAACGGTTAGGAGCCAGTGTCCCGTATTAGAGAGGATGCAGGCCGGGTTGAGGTCCCCCTCCCCCATTCCCTCCATGCACGAATTTCATGCACCAGGAATGATAATGCCTCTAGTAATAATAATAATGAAGTAATAACATTTATGGAGTACATGATGTACTGATGTACCAGACTGCGGTAAGCAGAATGACATGCTGCCCACAACCCCTTCCCCGGGATGTCCCCATTCTATTCCCCAGAACCCAGGAATATGGCACTTTACATGGTAGTGACTTTGCAGATGTGATTAGGTTAAGAACCCTGAGATGGGAAGAACATCCTGGATTAACAAAATCGGCCCAATCTAATTGCAGGAGCCCTTCAAAGCTTTCCTGGAGTGGTGAGAAAAAGATAGATACAATGTTGCTGGCTTTGCAGCAGCAGTAAAATATTCTGATGTATCAGACTCCACTGTGGTAACTTAAATTAACTCTTTTTGGTCTCAAAACAACCCAAAGAAACAAAGACCATCATTATCCCTAGTTTACACATAAGGGAATTGAGGTTTAGGGTGTTTACCTAACTTCTCAAGCTCACAGTTTATAGATGATGAAGCCAGCATTTGGTCCCAAGACTGTTTTGTCTGCTAAAGACAATATGTTTAAAATACCCCTATGTATGAAAACCATTTAAGAGTTTCCTGTTTATTTCCCTACTGTAGAGTGAAATTTTTCCTTTTTTTTTTTTTTTTTATACCAATTGCCTAGTGGAAAGAAGGCCAGTGAGGATAACTGTGATACATTCTAGAATGTAGCAAAGGGTCTTTTGTTTGAAGGGGGGTTTCCTTCCTTCCTTCCTCCTTTTTCTTTTGCAGCCTAAGCAGCACCTTACTTACCTAAGAAGAAGAAAAGTTTGATCTCTCTTTTAAAAAGACACTGCCAGGCAAAAATGCTCCCACCTGTTTGTCTTCTTTCTTATTCTTTGTTGCTCCCAGATGCCTTTCTTCTCTTTGGCATTTTAATGTTTCTTTTCTCCTTCTTTCAAAAGCCTTTCTACCTTTCTTTTCACTCATTCATGTTGGGGAGCTTTGTTGTTGTTGTTTTTTTATCATTAATTTATTTATTTACTTACGGTACTTACTCAGTGACTGACTGACTGACTAACTTATTTACCAGGGTGTATTGGATATTTTATCTCCTCTTCACCAAAATAATACTTCTTCCTGCCTCTGAATGGCATCTAAGGTGATGAGCTCCTGAGAGCTCTGAGGTCTCTTTGCAAAGCACCTGACAGGTCATTCCAAGTCAGAAAGCTGGAATGACCAGAATGTAATTTAGCTCCTTGGCTGCCTTTTCTTTGGTGCTCCATGCCTTTGAAGCTTAGGGGCTCATAATATCTCAGAACCTCCATGGGCAGGATCCCCTTTGGTGTGAACTGCAGTACAAGAAGGACATTTTGGTGTGAAGAGGAGGAAGTTGAACAGGGTGAATTTACAGGGAGTTTTACTTATTTTTCATGTTCTAAGAAAAGCAGACGGAATAAGGATGGAGGAGGAGAAAGTTAGTACTTTGGATACTGTCACCTAAACAGGCTTTATAAAAGCTTCCTGCCCTCCTCAGTCACTATAAAGGAAATACATATTTTGTATCTCTTCACTGTCTTCAGTTTTGTTAGACATGGTACACTGTCATCACGGACATCCATCTGCATGCTCTCCCATTGTCACTCTCCACGAGGTCTTCTGACATTCTTGGTGCTGAGTGCAGTAACAGAACAGAGTGACGAAGGTAGATAAGACTACCTTCAGGTAAAGTTGTGAGATAATTTATTAATAGAGGAGGTCCTTTTTGAAGAGATTACTTCTCACCCTGTTCAGTGAGGTTAGATATTAGTGTAAGGAGGAGACAAGAAGGAGCAATGAAGAAGTGCAGTAAAGATTAACCCTCAAGGGTGAGAGGGAATAGGTTTGTTCCATCTCTTCTTTCCCCCTATTACTTTCTAACTGCTCTTAGGAGCTAAATAAAAATTCTTCTATTATTTTTGAATTACAACAATAAAGAAAAGCAAGTTTTGTAGTATCTTAAGGCAGCGTTTTTCAACCGCTGTTCCGCGGCACACTAGTGTGCCGCGAGATGTTGCCTGGTGTGCCGTAGGTGCAGACAAGACAAGAATTTTATAATTTTTCACTATTTTGTTTACTTAATATTTCATAATAAAGTAATTATAAAATACTTTCTTTGTGTTTATTTGATTCCTATTCAAGAGAATTACTTTATATATAGTCAATATAGGCACAGAGTTAAATTTTTTAACATTTTCTAATGGTGGTGTGCCTCGTGATTTTTTTCATGAAACAAATGTGCCTTTGCCCAAAAAAGGTTGAAAAACACTGTCTTAAGGAAACTAATTAAAATAAAGTGTACTTGCTTTCCACCTAAACCTAGGGAACCACGCTATTTCCTATTTCTTTTCTTCAAACAACAAGGAATCATACTCACTAGGAAAGGGGGCTTTTAAAAAATTCACTGAATATATTGAAGATAAGAAATGACTTCCCTGTAGATACGAAATAGAAAGAGGAAGTTGAGAAGGAAGAAAACCATTCTCCAGTCATTCTAATTAAGAAGGAACTTTCTTCAAGTTCTCTTTGTCTTTGTCTTTGAATCTACATATATCAGAATTGGTCACCCTGCAATTTACAGTAACATGGAAAGTATCATGCAGGTATTGAGGTGTCTTTTTTTGGGAAAAAAAATTTTTTTTTGACTTTCTGAATGTATTCTGCTCTAGTTAGCTGCCTCTATTTTTGTGAAAACTCCAAAGGTTGTTAAATAAAATTCCTTCAGAGGATGAATGTGTTCTCCTGATGTCTACATTCTCCATTACATGATGAACACCTCTTACGGCTTTGCAGTGGCATTTGGAGTTTCGGACATTTTGCCTTGCTGTCACCATCAATGCATTCGTGCTTGGCAGACAATGTCTCGGATTTTCATTGGGGAGGTATGGTCACTTGTATGCTTCCAAACAGATTTCCTTGGCTCTTATTGTCTGAGAGGGAGATCGAACTGTTCTTTGGGAAGCACCTGCCATGTGCCAGAGTGACTGATGGCCTGCATCCATTACCTACTTCACGCTGAAAGATAGGTACCATGAGCCCCACGGTGCAGTTTGGAAGTAGAGAGGCATATATTGTGAGGAAGTCATGGTCCTGGGGATCAAACCAGAACTGTAGAATACCAAACCACTGGAGGTTTTCCTCCAGGCAGTAATTTTCTGCCTCACTCTTCTGTACTTTCTGCTCAATTAAATATGAAACTTCGGCATAAGTGAGGAGTTTTCTAAAAATTAAATGTGTGAAGACTTTGTTACGAAATGTAGGATTTAGGCCTCAGTACTAAATAGGGGAGAATCACAGTGCAATTTGTCTTAAGTTTAATAACCTTGTTACCAGACTGTCATGTTTGTCCGCCTGTAGTCGAGTGTGTTATAATTATCTGTTTATTAGTATAGCATATGTTTATCTTTCTTGCTGTCATCTGCTCAGTGTGACATAACATATTAGCTTTGCTCCATCAGTGAATAAATTTTGTGCTTGGAGCTCTACTTTCTGCTTGGAGGCCGCTGACATAGAAGGAATCTAATAAAGTTCTCCAACTTAAAAACTTTCAGAGGTACAGAACAGCCCAGTAGTGAAACAAAAGTTCAGATAGAACCATCTTAGCTTAACAATTAAAATAGCACTTTGCTAAATCTCTATTGCATTATTCTAATATGTGAGAAAACAATATGGGTTATGGTGTAAAGTCTTTAGTATTTTTCCTTCTAGATAGCGTTCCATCACAGGCTGCTCTAATGAAGTAAATAAAGATTCTCCAATATGTTATGTAAATATTGATGTTTTGCAGAATTCTCTGAATAGTAGTAATCTATCGTCAAAAGATATATATGTTGGGCAATAGAAAGGATACAGCTTATTTCACCTTTCTTTAGGCAAATGAATGGCAATAAGTTAAATAGTATAATGTCACAAAATTACTTCAGAATTCATGAAAGTTGTTAAAATGTATGACCTGAATGTAAATGATGTTTAAATCACTATAAAACTCCAAGCAAAGTAGAATTTTCAAAAACACTTAGAGATCTTATATCTTTAATATCCAAGAGCTAAAAAACAATTTAAAATGTGCACATATCTCATACCCTCTAAGAGTAATTAACTTCAGGTAAGAGGAGACTAAAATTGGTAAGTCAATTACCAGTTAAGACAAAAAAGTCAGATTAAAATGTTATTTACAGTTAAAAATTAAAAAAGAAATTATGTTGATTTTCTTCATGGTGAAATATTGTCAGTTTAGTAAATGGGCCTAGTGATAAGGTATATTTTGTTTATTCTTTTCCAAATTCTCAGAAATCTCACCTAACTATAGCATGGTTTAATTTCTAGCCATATATAGAAAAAAATATTTTATTCCTGCCGAAACTGGTTTGGCTCAGTGGTAGAGCGTCGGTCTGTGGACTGAAAGGTCCCAGGTTCGATTCCTGTCAAGGGCTTGTACCTGAGTTGCGGGCACATCCCCAGTAGGGGGTGTGCAAGAGGCAGCTGGTTGATGTTTCTCTCTCATCGACGTTTCTAGCTCTCTATATCTCTCCCTTCCTCTCTGTAAAAAATCAATAAAATATATTTTTTTAAAAAAGAAAAATAAAAGAAAAATATTTTATTCTATCTTGCTAGATAGAAAAAAAGAAATTTATTGCCTTAAAAATATGTTCTATAAATCAATTCATGTTCTTTTACATACCATTTAATCGTTACTCATTAATTAAAATACCGGGGGTGACTGTCGAATCTCAGAGGGGAGGTGGGGTAGGGAGAGGTTGGAAGAGATCAACTAAAGAACTTGTAGGCTTATAGGCATAACCTGTAGACAAGACAAGAGGATGGTGAAGGCCTGCGGTGGTGGGTGGGAGTGGGCCAGATGGAGTCAATAGGGAAAAAATGGAGGACATATGTAATACTTTTAACAATAAAGATGTTTAAAATTCTGCTGGGGGTAAAGAAGTGACTGTGTGAAGTAATTGGCCTATCAAGTTTAAATGCAAATTAATTAAGGAGGATAAACATTAGCAGGATGGCAAGCAGAACCACATTTCCTCATGATCCTCTGGGGAAAGCCCAGGTGCTTTCTCGAGAGAACAGCTTACCCAGAATGACCTGAGTTCAAATATGGCCACCCCTCTCTTCTGCATTCTTCACTTCTCTATGTTCATTTAATTCTGGCAATCCCGAGGGAGAACTACTGTTTTAAATTGAATTTTGTTGATTGCTATGCTGATGAATACTGGTCCTAAAATTAATTTAAAAATTAATATTACAAATTAATATTATATCTACTACCATTTCTTCTTTCAAATTACTTTACAGAACACCCACTTTGTTTTCAGAGCCTATTTGTAAGCTGTCAATGAGCTATGGATTGGCTTCTCTCACAGAGATCCTCATTATACCTTTTGTTTAGGACTTCATATCAGTGACAATCTCTTAATTTATTTCTTTGATGTTATACCTGATTTATCAGCACAGTTTCCACATTAGTTGACAGTTGAATTTCTTCCCTAGAATTTTAAACCCATTGACAAATATGTGAATCATTATGAATATGCCATCAGAACAACAAATCTGCAATTATTCAAGCCAGTTTCTTCTAATCAAGAGGAAAAATTTACTTCATTTTGTTGTTCTTGTTCATGATGCAAAGTTGTTACTACTAAGGAACTAACAATCTGACTTTTCTAAAGTGAGATTTATGGACTACTTTTATTTCATTATGTAAGTTTGTGTGTGTGTGTTTTTTTAATGAGATATTCTAACCTCACAGGTTCTTACTCCATTTTCCTTCTATTCCAGAGTGATTATTTGACAAGCAAGAGCATAAACTAAAAATGTTAATAGGCAACCAGTTTATTTCTACCTTCAGCACCTACAAAGTGTTAAATATCAAGTTACACCCATCGCTCACTTGAACGACAAAACCTTTGGTGTTGTGTTTAGTTGACAGTGAAATATTGAAGGGGAATAGCAGTAAGTTTCCAGCCACACCATTACTTACCAGTAACCAATTAAGGCACTCTTAACCTGCATGTCAGAAAGCTGCAATTGAAATAAATTATTCTAGTTTATATTAGGATGGGAGGAAACTCTTGGCACATAAAAATTGCCATACTTCTTAATATTAATACACAAAGAATGACTAATTTTCTCCTAATTCTGCTTCCTTCCTTCCATTCCCCTCACTTCCTCTCTTCTTTCCTCCCTCCTTCACTCCAAAATCAATCTCTCTCTCTCTCTCTCTTTTTTTTTTTTTTACAGAAATAATGTGTTTGTTTTTTGGTGTTTTTTTTTTCCATTTGCAGTTTGTAGTCAATATTATTTTGAATTAATTTCAGGTGTATAGCACAATAATTAGACAGTAATATACTCTACAAAGTGATCCCCCTGATAGCATCTTTTTTGAAGTGTTTCCTCTCTAACTTTACAATCTCCAGAGAAAGTACTGATAACAACATTTATACTTTACCAGTGGAAAGGCAGAGGTTCTATTAAATGCTTCATTGCATGTTATGGTACCTACACTTGAAAATGCATTATCTTCCACATATCAGTTATGCCAAACTTTCCAAAATTCAATACTTAAAAAATACCAAGATGCTGTGACTTGTATGGCTGGGTTCAGGATCTGAAGGAGGGGCCAACACACAAATGAAAACACTAGATAAACCCTAACTGGTTTGGCTCAATGGACAGAGCATCGGCCTGCAGATTGAAAGGTCCCAGGTTTGATTCCGGTCAAGGGCTTGTACCTTGGTTGCAGGCACATACCCAGTGGGGAGTGCGCAGGAAGCAGTTGATCAATGTTTCTCTCTCATTGATGTTTCTAACTCTCTATCCCTCTCCCTTCCTCTCTGTAAAAAATCAATAAAATATATATTTTTAAAAAAAGAAAACACTAGACAAGAAATATAAATTATTAAGAGTTGGGGGACCAAGTGGTTTCTGTCTCATGAAGAGCACTCTGACTTCTGGTCTGTCTGCTTTTTATTTACTTGAATACACATTTTCCCTTTAGCAATGCATATAGGCATATCAAAGGTAAAGTTTGCTAAACTGTAAGAGGATTATCAGGTTAGGGAATTGCCTTGAGCCACCCCTATCTCAATAGAGGAGGTGCTTAGTGTCAGCAGTGCTAAAGCCCATGGTCCTTTGGCCTTCTGCATTCCTTGGCGCACTCTTGATTGTAGGCAGTAGGTGGCTTCCTGCGCCAAGATGGTGTTGATAAAAATAACAACCAGATTGAGAATCAGAAGGGTCATTTTGTTAAGTCAGTTCTGCCTTTAATACTAAAAATTATCTGGTCCTCAGCCTCCCTAGTTATATGGTGGGAATCCTGCAGAAAATAATCTCCATGGTTGCTTCACACTCTAATGTATAATGTCTATAAGCCACTAGACATTTCCTTATAAAAGTGCAGCGGCAGAAATAGTTCAGAAAGCCAGAGGCTTCTTACCTGCCAACCTCAACCACTCAGGGCCCAGCCCAGAACCCCCGGGAAATAGAAAGGTTCCGAGCAGCCAAAATAAATGCTGATGTCCATAAACTAAACCTTATTCTGAAGGCAACTCCTGGGGGCCCTCACTCCAAGACTGTTTACTCTCTAAATAGAATCTCTTTTTAAGTTTGATTATCTTGTTTTCAAAGGCCTGGCACTTTGGTGGCAAATTGGAAAGGGGCTGCAAGACAGTCACAGTATGAAGCAGGGCATGGGAAAGTGCTCCGTAGGCTCTGAAGTGCTGTGCAAGGTGAGCTGTTAGCAGGAGTGTCAGGAAGAGAGAGAAAGAAGATCAATCACCTCACACAAAACAGCAATTTCAAAATCTTGTTGGGGTGGGACTGTTTAGTATCCTGGCAAATAGGTTTAATCATTTTAGCAGTTACCCAGATCCTCACTGAATTATAGCATAATACACTTATGGAAATAACTGAGTTATCACAGAAAAGTTTATTTATAGCCTGAATAACACTGACTTTAAAAGGTGGTATACTTGGTGACATACTTGGTATGTGCATGTTCAAACACTACAAAATGTTAGCTATTGTCATATTTGAAGTCAGGAGAGTAAGCAACCTGGTACAAATGTTTTCCTCGTAAAATAATTAAAAATCTATGCGACATAGGGGTTACATTTGAATTACCTAGAAAATTATAGCTGGGATAATCTTAAATACATAAAATATTACTCTAATTTTGAAAAGCAGTTAATGTTTATTATCCGTAATGAAAACAATTAAGATAAAATAACATTAATTAACTTTGTTACATGTTTAAACAAAATGATTTTTTTCTTGGTTCAGAATTTTTGCAGCATTATTTCTAAACTCATGAGCTTATTATCATAGTACTATCGGAGAGATATAGAACAGGGTACTTGCCAACACTCAAAACATAGTACAGGCTGAGGAACTATTATGAAAAGTTTCAACAATTATTAAATGATAGTGGTACCCAATCTAGAGGAAACCAAGTTATATGTAAAAATATTAATCACCTGATATAGAGTTAAAATCCCAACCAAAGTTTGTTCATTGTCAAGTTACTAAAATATTCATGGGAACCTCCAATAGTAAATTAAGTTCTGAAATGAGAAATATGACATTCTCTTTTTGTAAGCTTTTTCCAGTCCAGACACAAATGTAATATGGTTTCAAATCCCAGCCAAGCATTAACTGTATGCTTTTCTCATATTGGGGAATGTGAATCCTAGACTATTTAAGCCTTGTTTTATATCATATGATCCATGAATAAACTGAGGCCAGGAAGGCAGAATTACAATGAGTAGAGGTAAAGATGAGACAAGAACTAGACTCCTATGCCAGTGTTCTTTCAACTACAACTTATAGAACTGATATTTTATTAAGATATCATCTGCTGCATAACATCAATGGCAGACTTTTAAAAATATATTTTTTGTTGATTTCAGAGAGGAAGAGAAAAAGAGAGAGAGAGAGAGATAGAAACATCAATGATGGGAGAGAATCATTGATCAGCTGCTTCCTGGACACCCCACACTGGGAGTGAGCCCACAACCTGATGGGGAATTGAGCCGAGACCTCCTAGTTCATAGGTTAATGCTCAACCACTGAGCCACACTGGGTGGGCAATAGTGGAGTTTTAAATAAAGATCTGTGGGACATGACAGTCCTTTATCCTGGGAGTTTGAGGCCATAATTTTGGAAATCATTTCCCAGAGTTGGGGCATTTAAGGAAACCACACAGAAGCAAGTGAATAGTGAATAGGAGCAAGGCCATCAGCCAGGCAGGTGCAGGTTAGTGGGATCGATGGAACACAGATAGCTCAATTACTCCTTTGTACAGCAGGGAAAGAAACACACACACACACACCACCACCACCACCACCACCACCACCACCACCACCACCACCACCAGAGGCTGCTAATTCCCGGCTACCAGCAACATTCGAAAGAGATATTTGAAAGATATATAAGCAATATTTCCCACTCCTTCCCTGTATAGGAGAGGCATAGTGCATCAAATGAAAGCTGAAATGCACTAGTAACTGAAGTTGGCAGGTTGGCAGCACTAGGACTGGCAAATCTCTGTGGTCACACTATCACCTGGGAATTGGAATGTTTAAACAATAATAGCACCATAGCTTTGCCCTTTACATCAGACCTTTGCATGAGGTCCTTAGTCCACTCATCGGTGTTTGCAGAACACTTCGGGAGTCTCAAAAGAATTCAGGAACTGCTCAAAAGAAGAAAGATTACTAGTGACAGAAGAGCACAATTTTATGTCTTTTTCTTTTACATTTCCTGTTTAAACTTTATCAAAATTCTAATTGGTAAGTAAAAAGCCATAAAAAAGCAGTATTTTTTTTTTATGGCTATTAAGTTCTAGCTTTGGGCTTTTCTCTTTCTGTAGTGCATAGGTTTTACCAAAGAGGTCTTGCATGTGTTAAAGCCAAAATGCACATTACATTAACAATCTGAGTTTAGAAATCCAGGCACCTAACGCCAACAGAGTTAATATTTGCTTTGGACTGTTCTGCTTATTTAGTCTCAAGCTTCTCCAAAGAGCTAACACAGAACGGCAGCTTTCTTATTTGCCCAGCGAGCGTGTGATTTCACACACAGTGTATGAGGTGCTTCTGCAGAGATGGAGTGTTAGCTGTTCTCCGTGTGAGCAGTGTACCTAGCTGTGTTGGGAAATGTGAACTTTGTAGTTGCATCATAGAGCAAACTTACTGACGCTCCTGTCAGGTACACTTTGGAAATGTCTCTTCTTCATCATGCTTCCCCTTCTTCATTCCCGTTCCTATTTCACTGTGGTTACCTGACCTAAACAGTTTAACTCCCTAACAGCTCTACCTCCCCCAGTTCCTTCTCCAGCTGGTTATCCTCTAGGCTGCAGCCGAAATCTGACCACTTCACTGCCATCCTTTTATTGCCTCCTCACTCCTTATGGGATAAGGTCCAAATTCTTTCAGCTATTATTTAAGGGCTTTCAAAGTATCACCCGCAGAGTTCCTTCCCCAGCTGGATTTCCTCCGCTGCCTCTCACGTGCCCTCAATGGCAAGCCACACTGGCTGAGCATGCTCATGCATTTGTTCCTAGCCTTTCTTCTGCACAGAGTTTCTTGCATTTTCCTTTTCACTTGAATAAGTTCTCATCTGTGAAGATTACCATGAATATCCTTTTTAGGTAAAGTCTTCTCCAATCTATGTATCAATCTCTCCTCTACTCCTGCAACATTTGGCATATACTGTATTCCTTTTAATTAAAGCCAGGGGGACATAATAGCTAATTCTTTTGAGCTTCAATGAGACATTTTATAAGTTTTTTAATGTTAAAAACTGTATATATTTTTAAATTATTTATACTTGATGCGTTTAAGGTATACAATGTAATGTTTTAAAATATGTATACATTGTGAAATGATTATAACATTTAAGTTAATTTACATAACATATTTACACTGTGTGTGTGTGTTGGGGGGAGATAAGAACCTTGAGATCTACTCTGTTGGCAAATTTCAAGTATATATAGATTAGTATTAATTCTACTCACCACACTATGGATTAGGTCTTCAGAACTTATTCATCCTGTAAGTTAAAGTTGGTACCCTTTGGCCGATTTCTCACCATTTTCTCCTTACATCCCCAAATCCATCATACTCTCTGCTTCTTTATATTTTTTTTTCTTTTTAGATTCAACATATAAGTGATATTTGTATTTGTAAGAAGGTGTTGTCTTTTTGTGTAAAACTTACTTTAATGTCTAGGTTCATCAATAGAGGATTTTTTTTCTTTTTTTTAAGGGTGAATAGCATTCATATGTGTGTATGTGTATCTTTTTCTTTATCCATTCGTCCATTGACAGACAGACAGGTTGTTTGCATATCTTGGCTATTGTGAATAACGCTGCAATTACCATGAGGATGTAAATACCCTTTGATAAAGTGCTTTATTTCCTTGTGATATATTCCTAGAAGTGGTAGAAGTAGGATTACTGAATCATATGGTCATATATATATATATATATATATATATATATATATATATATATATTAGAATCTCTACTGTTTTTCTTTTCTTTTTAAATTTTATTTTGAATTGATTTTGAGAGAGAGAGAGATGAGAGAGAGATGAGAGAGAGAGAGAGAGAGAGAGAGAGAGAGAGAGAGAGAGAGAGAGAGGAGAGAGAGAGAGAGAAGGGAGAGAGAGTGAGAGTGAAACATTGATTGGTCTCCTCTTGCACACACTAGGATTGAGCCCACAACCCGGGCACGTGGTCCAACAGGGTATCGACCCTGAAACTTTTTGGTGCACAAGGATGCCCCACCAAGTGAGCGGTATTAGCCAAGATCCTCTGTACTGTTTTTTGTTTGTTTGTTTTTGTTTTATGGCAGTACCCACTAACAGTTTCCCTTGTCTCTACATCTTTGCCAATACTTGTCTTTTGACTTTTTGGTAATAGTCATTCTCACAAATGTAAGGTGATATCTCATTGTAGTTTTGATTTTTTTTAATGTGTTTTTATTGATTTTAGAGACAGGAGAAAAGAGGTGGAGAGAGAGAGGAAGAGGAACAGCAATTTAAGAGAGAAACATTGATTGGTGGCCTCCCATAAACTCCTCATATGCATATGGCTTTTGATTGATCCCTTCACCTCCTTTCATCCAGTCCCCCCCTTCTCACCTCAGATAGCTGGATGGAACCTGCATCCTGGGCATATGCCCTGACCAGAAATGGAACTCGTGATCCTTTGGTGAACTGGATGATGCTCAACCAACTGAGCCACACCAGCCAGGGCTATGGTTTTGATTTGTATTTCCCTGATGATTAATGATGTTGAGCATCTTTCATAATAGCTAATATTTACTGAGCACTTCTTCCATGAAAAGCACTCTTAAGCAACTTACATATATTTATTTTTTTAATAATAGTCACCTTAGTCCTGTGGGCTTCATACTGCTACTGTCTTTCACTTACTAGTTGGGGAGTGTGAGCACCTTTCAGTTAAGTAACTCTCACCTACCTTAGTAGTAGCAGGGCTCCAGTCTTGCTCATGCATTCTGAGTCCAGAGACTGCACTTTAACTGCTGTGCTGTGCTGCTGGTTGTATTTCATTTGCGTCTTGTAGAGTTTAATCTCAAATAGAGAATGTCTTTATATTTGTATGCCCAGCAGAAACATAGTATCTGACATATTGTAACCAATCAATAGCTTTTTGTCCAATGTCTTTGAATTAATATGAAATATTAATTGAATTAAGGGAAATTTGATTGTCAAAAGTTTATAGAAAATATTCAGAGGAAAAAGTAGAAAATATTTAGCACAGGTCAATAACAAAAAATCTATGATATTAAGATGTACCATGTGGCTCTTGGTGTTTAACATATATCTTTTATTTTTAATATTTTTAAAATTTTATTGAATTTATTTGGGTGATACTAGTTATCAAAATTATACAGGTTTCAGATGCACAATTCTATAACACTTCATCTGTACACAGTATTGTGTGTTCACTGCCCCAAGTCAAGTCTTCTTCTATTACCATATCCCCCCATCCCCTCCTCCATCTCTCTTGACCCCCTCCTCCCTGCACTCACATATATATTTTACAGTTTCTCAATTACATCAATAATACTGGATAAATGTGTAACCCATATTTATATGTAGTCTATTTTCCAAGTACATGCAATTTTTCTTTTTGAATAGATTTCAAAGGATTTTCATATACATCATCATAAATTGTCTTATAATTACAAAGTTTTAGAATGAATACCACACTTCCATAATGACATATTTCTGTCCCATGTGTATCTGTTGTTTTCATTGTCCATATGTTTACTTTGGGTGACTATTAGATAAGGTGTTATGTTGGAAATTTTCTTTGTAGAATAGCTTCCAGATTTTAAAATTAAATGTAAGCATCAATGTATTTCTGAGTAACAAACTCTAAAGTCCTACTAATCACTTAGAATGTATTTAATATATACTTATCGACTGAAAATGTGCCAGTAATCATATTTGTATGTTAAAGCTGCCTACAATTTAAGAAAGGTAAAGAAAAAAGTATTTTCAAATTGATTCCAGAGATGTTCTTTGTCATTTGTATAATATACTCAGAGAGGTAGAATTATGGTTGGAAAGCATCCACTTATTCCATATTTTTGTAGGACTCTTAAGAGGGAGCTAGCTTGAAAATTACAATTGGCTTTTCAGACCGTGACAGTCTAAACATTTCAGTCTTTTCCATTTGGTTTGTTTGGTTATTAATTCATTTCTTCCTGGGAGGACAGTAGCTTTTGGAGTTCTTTCTGTTATAGAACTTTAATGAGATTCCCAAGCAAAAGCCAGGACACATCTGAACCCTTGCTGAAACTCTTAGAGTTCATCTCTGTAACGTGGAACTCTTTAATGGGTATGAACAGTGAACTTTTTTTAACCTTAATGACACATTTGTCTTTAAAATGTTAAAAATAGCAGAGCCAAAGAAGTAATATTATAATATTCAGTTTAGAGGAATTTTTTAGTGTCATTATCACCTTGAGCAGTAACCGTGAACAAATTATCAAAGACACTATCTCTTTTAAATGGAACGATGAACCAAATGTATTGGCTCCTCAATGGGATTGGGAATCTGTGGGAACATAGTCCTAAAACAGAAATTACTGGGCTTCACCTCAGCCCCAGGACACTCTGTTCAGCAGAGGTCTTTGTGTGTCAGCACCTTCCGAGGTGCACCTTGGGACACAGCTGTCTAGGCTGAGATCACCTGTGCTGGAGGGTGCAAAACGTTTCTCTGGATGATTTTTATGTTCTTCTTTGCACCGTAATCAAGGAATATAGATGACATTAGAACATGTTCCATAGACTGAAGAAACGTATGGCATCATTTTTTTTAATTCATAGATTATTTTATGTGTTTTAGGATTATGGGAAAATTTAAAGGAAAATAGAGTTCCCATTTACTTTTTCAACAGTGCCCTCCCAGTTTCCTTTTATTAACATCTTGTTTTAGTATGGGATCATTGTTAGAATTGTTGAGTCACTATTGATACATTATTACTATTACTATTAACAATAGTCTATACTTTATATTATGTTTCCCTCTTTGTATTTCCCTCAATTTATGGGTTTAGACAGGTGTATAATGATTTGTATTCACCACTGTAGTGTCAGAATAAATTCACTGCTATAAAAATGTCCTGTATTCCATGTATTCTTTCCTCCACACACCCCCTTTCTCTGCGTAAGCCCCTGGCAACCACTGATCTTTTCCTTGTCTTCACAGTTTTGCCTTTTCTATAATGGCATGTAGTTGGAACAATACAGTGTCTATCCTTTTCAGATTGGCTTCTTTCTCTTAGCAATATGCATGTAAGGTTCCTTTGTGTCTTTTCATGACTTGATATCTCATTTCCTTTTAGTGTTGAATAATATTCCACTGCAAGGCTGTGCCACAGTTGGTTTATCTATTCACATACTAAAGGGCATCTTGGTTGCTTCCAAAATTTGGCAATTATGAATAAAACTATTATACCATTCATGTGCAGGTTTTTGTGTGAGCTTAAATTTTCATCTCACTTAAAAGATGTAATTGTGAAAAGTGCTTTTGATGGAAAAGAAAGATGTGGATTTTAAAATTAGAAATACTGGATTTGAATCCCAACATATTCTTTCAATAAAAAGTTATTGGCAGTCTATATCTCTACTCCATTAGGTGTAAAGTGCTGCTCTCTCTGTTGAGTGCCCCGTCTACATTAAAGAACTTTATTATACCTTTGGCCCCTTATCTGAAAGATGCCTACATTATCATGTTGTTTTTATATATATATACTTTTCTATGTTCTTTTGAAAATTAGATGAGCTATCATAGAAAGGAGTTAGTATGCCTGGTAATAAATGCTCATTTACTACATAACAGCCTATTGAGAGATAGGTGATCAAATATATTAGTTTACTTTTTGGTAGTTCCTCCAATCTACAGGGTATTTTTTTTTAAATATCTAAGTCTAAATGTGCAAAGCATTATAATATTTTTCAAGCAGTATTCCTAAATTGGCCATCATATAAAATGAAATATGAACATGTAGTCACTCTATATCTATAATAGTGATGAGAATTTGACTTAATTCTTAAGTTAAGAATTAATTAATTAATTTAGAGCCCTGGCTCTACCGCATATTGGCTTAGTGGTGTTGGAATCCTTTGTTAGCTTTGCAGGGTGAACAGTGTCTTCGCAGTAAAATGTAGTATCATAATGTTTGTGCAACATACTATAATAGTTTATATGCTCAAAATACAGGACTTTGTGAGCTCAAATGCAGAAATATTTTATTTATATATATATATATATATATATATATATATATATGTGTGTGTGTGTGTGTGTGTATATATATATATATATATATATATATAAAGTGAACTATAAAGTACCATAAAAAGTCTATTATTGTTACTATCATTGCTCTACTATATCACTTGTTTATAATTTAGCTATCTCTTTACTAAATCAAAGTGTAGTGTGTGTTTTCTCATCTTCATATTGAAATCCTAGTAAACTAATGTCAGAGGAGGGTTAATGTAGTTATGTTCTGCCTAATTTCCTCCATGTGTTAGTCAGGAGCCTCTGAGAACAGTTGCCAAAGTGGATTAAACATGCAAGGACTGTATTAGAGGAAACACTAATGTTATTAAAAAAAAAAAAATGAGGAGGGAGCTGGTGAGCTGAGAGAATCATCAGACTGCAATGTAAACCTGACCCTAAGGAAAAGGAGGTTCGGTAGACATGACCTAAATTGCCATGCAGTTTAAGGAATGTATGCCAGAAAGTTGGGGAGCCCTTGCCTGGCCATAGTCAGACCTCAGAGAAGTCCCTTGTCTCAGCACCTTGCACCCATTCATATCGCTGCTGCACTCAGTCATGAGCTGGGAACAGCTAGTAGCAAGCGTGGCCTTAACACAAACGTGGTGACGGCTGGTAGAGTGTCCCAGTTGGGCTCCTTGGAAAGTTGCATTCCCTGCAGTTGGGGGCTATAAGGTACATTTCATGTCCATCAAAACTCACAAACATTTTTTTTTCCCCTTTGAATAGTAAAGAGGAAGCATTGATGTAGTGATGCTTATATGAGGCTGTGACGATGGGAAGCAGGAGCAGTGAGATATGACATAAGCTTTTGCAAGCTTGGAAAACCAGCCACAGGTACCTTTCTCAGGAGAGGTGTTCCCGCATAGAGTTTAATAACACTTCACATGCTTGGGTTCCTGTGTGATCACAGTCTACAGAAGACCCATTTTCTTGTAAGAACTTATTTCCTTTGTCTATTTTCTTTTTTCCCTACCTGTCCATGATAGCTAGTTTTTCAGAATTTCTTCTGTGATGCGTTAAGCAGTTTTCTAAATTAAAGCATAAATATGGCACATTTTATTTATTTATTCTTTTGAAATAAGTTGTTGACAGTATTACATATGCCCCCATTCCCCCCTCCCCTCCACACTCCCACCTTTCCTATCCCCCTCTACTTGGCCCCTGCTCCACTCCAGGCCTTCCTTGCACCATTGTCTTTGTTATTGGGCTATGCATATACAGTAGGTCCTCAGGTTACCTCGGAGATCCGTTCCTATGGTGTGACTTAATGGGATTTTTGCCGTAAGTTGGAACCCACCTACAGAAGCAACTACATCATTCACATCGAGCACATACACAGCAGTAATGAAGTTAAATAGTAAAAATAATAATAATAATAATAATTAATTAAAAGAAAAATAACAATTCCTGACCTTTACTGTGATAAATAAATAATAAAAAAACATAAAGCTACATATGTACATACGTCAAATGATGGAACTTTTATCAATTTATAAATACTTTGAATGGGAGATGGTGATGTAACCACGAAATGATGACGTATGTCGAGTCCGATGTAACTCGAGGACTGCCTGTATGTACATATTTCTTTGGTTAAATTACAAGTGGCCACTAGTACTATGAAATGGAGCTTTCAGAGTTAAAGTCTTTGGGAGTAAGGGACAGTTTCAAAGCCAGAGATAGCTTCAGGTCAGATTTCACATGCTCTTTAGAACATTCCTCCACTCTAACACCCTTGGAAATGACAAAACTAGCTTTCGATACAGCTTTCTATATTTCTCCTCACTACTCATTGCCATCCTAAATTATCCTGTTCTCTTTCCCACCTTTCCTCCCACTCTTCAATTAAGAATAATAGCTGTCAGGGAAAATGGAATATATAAAAAGTTACTGCTAATATTAATAGATGACACCATTATCTCTCCAAGTTCATGCATTCCATAGTTACTTCATTGAGCTGTCACTGTGGACAAGCTACCATGGGTATTATTTTCCAAGCTTACTTGGTCTTTGAGGTGACAAAAGATCTCCAAAGTCTGGAAGATGATTTCCATTTCATAGAACAGATTATGCTGATTTCCTAGGTGTATATAATTACTTATATTACTTTAAAATTACATCTGCCCTGTGGTTTTCATCTCTTTCAAAAATATTATCTTGGAAAAATGTTTCTATTTCTCCTTTTTCCTCAAAATTAGAAAAGTAGATTTTTTGTTAAGCTGAATTTAGTTCTTAAAGGGAAAATGCAATGGACAGCCATTATTTTCTTCCTAAGACCTTAAATTATATTACAATGCCTCTGGGGAGTTGTCTATTAAAAACATGGAATTTACACAAATCTCAGTCTCGGATACCAGCCAGCAATCTGTGCTGAATATGTGGGAAAACCTATTAAGTAGATGTTTAACCTTTATTACTTACCATGTTTGATTGAAATATATATCCTCGGGAGACATAGGCAATGCTAATTGGGATTCATGTGAAAAAAGGAGCAAAAACCCATTTTAACCTATGTAAATATTTTCTGGCATTAGTGAAATACTTAATATGGAATATTTTAGAAGTGATTCTACTGGAAAAGACCATTAAACCAATCCAGAACCAGAAGTTTACTACTCTGCTCATTCAATAGCCTTAACAATTAATTTCCTATCACTGGTATTTCATTACCTCAATGCTAAATTAAAATTATCTAATGCTGTTGAATATTACTTTAAATGGTAAAGTAATACAATTAGCACAGGTTGTTATTAAGTCAAGTTTTCTGTGAAAATAATGATGACCTTATTAGCTAAAAATCTTTGTTATACATCTTTCCTAAGACATTTTGAGAAGTAGTAAAGCTATTAGAAATTTGTTGCTTGGGGATTTGAGAGTGTTATCAAGGACAACTTTGATTTTCTCAAATCAAGAGGTCTTTTAGTTGTCATGGCATTAAATTACTTGCAGAAAACAAATTTACTAATGTCATAACTATGAACTCTTTCTGAAGACAGACTCTAGTCTCAATTCCAACTTTCCATTACTTCAGATGATACAATTAAGGGTTTTCATGAAGTGTCGTGCTTGCTTTCCTGTTGATAGTGTTTTCAAGAATACAGTACAGTTATTGTTTTTGATATAAATAACTAAACTGTATTCATGATATCAATATGATTTATGTCAAAATGCACATGAAAATGTAAGTATCACATTCAAATACAACTGATATTTTTAAGTAGTTAAGCCTGGACTTTAAAGCTCAAAAAATATGCAGAGCAATGGAGCATAAATGTATTCGTCTTTCCTTTGCATTATTTTAACGCAAGGAGTGTTCAAATATTGTTTTCTTCTACCTACCTCTTTTGATAAGCTAGCTCTCAGTTGAAGTCCTCAGGATCTAAATAGAGTCAATACAAGAACTAATGTAGGAAGGAAAGCAGAGGAAAATGATATTTAAATATATACATGTCTAGAATTTAAACTCTGTGTGAGCATTATATTGACTAATTGTCTGAGTGCAGAACAATTATATGATTCTCCTTATATGAGCATTTTATTATGATCATATAAGGAGAATCATATAAATAAATTAAAACACAGCATTAATTCCTAGATAATTAGGAGAAGTGTGATAATAGACAAAAGTCAATTTTATGAACTTAAATTATCATAAATTATTAATTACATAAATGTTTTTCATTTATAATGAACAAACTATATAGTATAAAGAAAAATATTAGTATGCTTAAGCAATCTCCTGTATAGTCTTCTTCACTGTGAAAACCTACTTTAAAATAAAATATAAAATATTCTCCTTTCCATATACAAACACACAGCATTAAGTGTTTTAAAGGGTTTGTTATTTAAGTTGGTCCCTGCACAGAGACCAGTGTTTGGCATGTTGGCATAGACCCCATAGCCTCGTCACTGAGGAATGATGACATGGTAAACACAGGGTTCAGCTGTGGGACAAGTGTGTGGGAACCCCAGTCTCATCACTAGAACAAAGAATAAGCAGAGAGTTGCCAAAGAAACCTTCAAGTCTGATACTTTCAGTGATGTTTCCAAAAGGCTAAATCTGTGCACTGTTTTTGCAAGTATGTTATATATTATTAAAAGGTTTTTTTAAAGATAAAAGTAGATTTTTAAAAAACAATTTTAAGATACTGACTTCTAATCACCATAGCACTTCTCCCCATCAACTGTTGGATTCCCTAGAATTTTAAAAAGTAGCACACATGGCTTTCTTGAATGCTAAATGCAGAGAAAAGAATACGAGCTCTAGAATATGTTCTTGCGGATTACTTTCAATATAGTGCAGTGGGCTTTATTTTACCCTTTATTATTGAGCTCCTGCAAATGGTGCTGCAAATTTTTTTAAATGAGTAAAATGTAGGCTTTTCCTATGAAGAACTTACAGTATAGTGGAGGAATTATACTGATAAATTCCCCCCCCCTTTTTTTTTTTTTAAGGAATATGAAACTTTTAAATATATATATATATATATGTGTGTGTGTGTGTGTGTGTGTGTGTGTGTGTGTGTGTATAGAAACAGTACCATATATATAATTTAAACTCCATGCAAACAGGTTTATCAGGTTTTATTTATTTATTTATTCCTGCTGAATTCTCCACCATGAACCTGGAACAGTGATTGGCACAGAGTAGGTACTCAGTATTCAATGAATAAGTGAAAATGAATTAAGTATAAAAATGATGAACACAATATATAGAGAACAGAAACAATGTCTTTGGCTTTCAGCCTTTTTAACGGTTAATGTATCACATAGTGTGGATTGCACTTTATCTTATTGTTGCTATATTAATGAACATTAGATTACTCCAGTTATTTAGTATTCAAAATAATGCTGTATTATATTTGTATACAATTGTGCATTTGTGCAAAAACTTTTGTAGGATGGATTCCCAGTGGTAGAATGACTGGATCAAAGGTGTTAGCCTTTTAAATTGGGTGTATACCATTAAATTGTGCTTCCATACTTTCTATTCAACCTTAAATATTATATTTTTTATTCAGTGTTTTCTTTGACAATTTGATGGCAGCTTTAAATTCTTTTTATATAAAAACAAATGTTTTTATACCACAGTTTTGGGGCTCTTTAAATTACTTTAGAGGAATTACAGATGCTCTGGAGTTCATTTATGGACCCAAAGTTAAGGAATTCTAACAAGCACAGTAGAATCTGTACATTTGTTGATTTAAAATGTATGTGGCATCTCTCAAAAAATAAAAATAAGTTATGTATGACTTAAATCAACTCTGTTCCTTTTAAATCATTTCTATAATAAATAGAATTTTTGCTTATAATGTAAAGTAGCACCCAAAAGGAATTCAAATGCTAGTGTTGGAAGTAAAAAGAAATTAAAAAGATCTAATAGTTTATTGCATTTTATTAGGGAAATTTTATGTACATTTATGAGTTTGGGAAAATTGCCAGTCTTAGGACATATTCCTTATGAAAGCCAAAGATTTACTATGTGGAAATTACTATAATAAAAAAATGGAGTTTGCCTTCAAAGAGGAGACCAAATGTCACTTAGTGCCTCTGTGTGATCCCTGCTATGACATTCTGGTGACATAATTCATCTTCCCATCTACAGAAAATAATGACATTTATTCCAAGAACCCTTTACCAGTATCATCAAGCTCGTTGTTGGGATTCTTTTCTCTGCATTCACACAGCACTCAGTTAACCTCTTAAGCAGAGCATACGAATTCCATCATGTTCCTTGAGGAATAGGCCTCAGTATTCGTTTTATGTGTTTTCCCACAAAGAATACTTAGCAATGTGCGTGTAGTGGTGCTCTACAAATAGATGGTGCATGAAAATACAAATACATGATTTTTGAGATGGGCCTTAAGGATATACAGAAATTCAGCCAGAGCCTAAGATACGATGATAAAATAAAGGAGAGATGGGGCAAAGTCTAAAGTACTAATTGGGAAGAATTATGACTTTTCCAGCCTCATTCTATGCTTATAGTATACTGAGCTATGGGGAAATGGTAAATTAAGAAGATAGTTTTCAACACAATGGTGCAACTACTGATACTCTTTTAAAAATTTTATTGTTTTTATAAATCACCTTTGTAAGATATAATATGAATTCTTACATTGACCTATACTTTTAAAATAATTGAATATTTTTAGCATTATAATATACCAAATTTGGAAGGGAGTGAAGAGCACATATCTTAAAATATATTTCTGTATACCAGCAGTATTTTATAATTTAATAAGTTGGTCCTCTTTCCTCTAAATGTTATTCCATAATGTCCTCACCATTGTATATAACAATACAGTGTAATGAACATATATATTACTGATTTTCTTATTTGTAGGGGTTATATAGTCATACCTACTTTATGATATATGATCCTTTGAAAGGCAATGCAGAAAGTAAATGTTAAGCAAATATATCCCTGCTCAGATTCAGCAAAGACACACTTGGCCCCCAACTATTTAAATTTACTGAAAGGAAATTGAAAAAAGAAAAAGAGAGGAGAAACACCCTTTTATCTATTTCTCAAAAATAGCATTAAGTTTCATCAGCTCTCTTCTCCCATCTGCCATCCTTTCCAAATTACATTGGGATTACAGGCCCTTGTCACACACACACACACACACACACACACACACACACACACACACAGTCTTACTTGTTTTATATTACATGACCTTGACAAATATCTTAAACTCTTGTATAATGCAATAAAGTATGGGAAGAAATGTGAAATAACTTTGTGTCATTGAATCATAAAATCACAGGTTTAGAAGATACTTTTAAACTATCTACTTCACTCTCTATTAAAAGAATTATGATATATTATCATATTAAATAAAATGTCATATGTACAGTTTAGAAAGTACATATAGCATGTATAATTTGTATTTGTGGCACATGAGTTAGATTTCTTAGAATGTTTCTTGAAATTTCTGTGAAGAGATTGCATCTCAAATTCCTAGATTCAGGAATCAATGCCCATGTATAGTTTAATATGAGATGTTTTGTGAAGGAAAAAGTTTGAATTTGATAATAGCAAGGTGTTTTATGCACCTTTTCTAGATCCATCCCCTCATTCATATTCAGTCCTACTGAATGCTATTTAGTTTTATTTTGTAACTAAGTTCCTTTTATTGGAAACCACATTTTATAGAATGAGGAAGCCAATTGTCGAAAATCTAAACTAGTGGTTCTCAACTAGACTAGAGTTTGAGGGATTTTCCTCCTACAGGACATTTGTCATGTCTGGAGATTTTCTTTTCATAATTGGAGGAGGGTACTTTTGGCATCTAATGGGCACAGGTAAGGATGCTGCTACCATACACAGGACAGTCCCCCACAGTAAAGATGTACCGGTATTCAACCAAAAGTCAGTGGTGATGAAGTTGAGAAATATTGCTATAAACGGATGTACCAAATATTTGCATGTTTTAGTTAGAGTTGTACATATCTTAATTTATTAATAAAGCATGTTGGGACACTAGCATATTTACCTGTCAAATTCATAAAATAAGTGTGAAAGTAACTTCTTTTTAAAAAATATATTTTATTGATTTTTTAAAGAGAGTAAGGGAGAGAGATAGAGGAATAGAAACGTCGATGAGAGAGAAACATCGACCAGCTGCCTCTTGCACACCACCTACCAGGGATGTGCCTGCAACCAATGTACATGCCCTTGACCAGAATCGAACCCGGGACCTTTTAGTCCACAGACCGAAGCTCTACCACTGAGCCAAACCGGTTTCGGCAGTGTGAAAGTAACTCCTAAGAATAACTTTATTTCTATCTACTTCTCCCCAACAATTCATTTGCACAAATAAATTTACCTAAGATTTCTGTATAACAGAGTTATTTCTTATAAACTTTGAGTCAATTATATTTTATGATCACTTGCCTGAGATTCTGTATGTCAGAATTATTTAGTTGAGAGATTTTTCTTATGCTGTGGTTTTCCCCTGTATTTTCACTGAATTCTTCTATGTAGCCTTTTAGTTCTATTGTTCTCTATCTTTAGTTAATGATTATTCATAACATTTAAATAAGTATGCATGTATTTTCAAATATAGTATGTTTTTATAATTTATTTTATGTCAGGATATTTTTATAGAAACATTAGTATTAATCACTTATAACAATACCTTAATTTATAGAACACATCTATTGTAGTTATTTTTTAACCCATTTTAAAGCCTCTTATATCATATGCATGTACATGTAAATATGACATGTACCACATAGAAGTGCACATGCTTGTACACACACACACACACATTTCTTCTATATTTTACACTAAACCTCTTTGAGGAAGGACATCATAGGCATTCTATATCTGCAATAATGTCCAATAATCTCTAGGCTACAAAACCATGAATAATTTATCCAACTTATATTATAGGGAGAAAATTGTAGGGAAATTCTACGGTAAATTTAATTCAGGCTTGGCAGTTCAAAAATAAACTCTCTTCTATGAAAACAGAATCATTTGTGTTGACAAATACTTTGAGTCTCACTGGCACTTCATCTTCAAGACAGACATCTTTAGAAATCAGGATGCCAATTCACACCAAACCACAGTTGTCTTTGTAGCCACTTCATCCCTAAGGAATTGAAGAAATTAGCTTTCTCCCAGGTTTAAAAGCATTTACTCTTTCTCTCAGGAGAACCTGGAAGTCAGTATTTTCTTACCAGAAGAGGAAGGTCGATGATTATAACAAACTTGAAAATTATTTTTCAAATCATCATAATTGTGGACCCTAATTCCACCCAATTGATTATCATTCATTCTGCCCTAAATTTGTAAACCAGTGCTTCGGTCTGTAACTGTTGGTCTTTTATCTATTGGCCTCATTCTTGTCACATGATATATTTTCCTTATGTTTTTTATGTTCTAAATAGTCCTGCCCTGGCTAATTTTGGACATCAAGTTGTCATTAAAAGAACCAATGCTTGAATGTTTAAATAATTTAAATGATCTCTGCTTTAAATCATCTTTAAATTATTTGGTCATCACAAGTAACAAAATGACATTTCATAGTATCATTTGCAAATCACAGAGCACAAATAATCCTTAATTCTTCTTGAAAGGAAAGTCGGGGAGGATGTTTTCTGTAGTTTCATCCATGAACTCTTAACAAAAATGTTGTATTGTTTCTCTTCAAAAAAGAGAACGCCATGCAAAAACAAATCCCTGTTTTTATATGAATTGAAATTTATGACACCCTTGAGAACATATGGTAGGAATAAGAATTCTCAAAATCCCTTTGTTGTCAACTCCTTCCTGATTTTCGAAAGTTAATGTGATAACCAAAGCGGAAAGGACTCCACAATGTTCAAATGAGAAATCACCTTATTAGAAGCCCATTTTATCCCAGGAACTGCTCTTAGGTATGCAGAGACTAAACATGCATGGTCCCTTCCCTGTTGTAACTGCACTTTCATTACTAACACACTATGGACTTGAAATCTGTAGAGCTTTATCATGTTTAATAAAATTATATATATATATATATATATATATATACACACACATATATATGTGTGTGTGTGTGTGTGTGTGTATGTATATGTATGTATGGCACATTAAGGTTCTCTAGGGAAGAGAAAAGAAAAATGGTCTGTATGAAAGAACGAAGCATTACATTTTTGGAAAAGGAATTTTCTTACTTCCCTTTTCTTACTGTATACCTGGCAAAGGATTCCCCTTGTTGGTACCTAAGCTCTGTAACTTGTTTTCACTTCTTGACTAATCAGAGGAGCATTGTCGGTTGTCAAAAGATGTGCTTTTATAATGATGAGATAATTAGAGGTGGCTGTCCTGTCATAATCGAAGGTATGGATCCAGATAATTTTAGAGTTATTGCATATGCAAACACCTTGCTATATACTGATGAATAAAACAAAACATTAAATCACAAAATGGTTTCTTTGGCTTGGCATACTTGCCCCTGGTTAGTGCATTAACAGATGTTAAAATGCACTATTAAAATTCCATATTTAGAAGCCAAAGAATTATAGAAAGTTATTCTGTGTTGTGAAATAAATCAGTTTATTAACTCCAGTTAGTTTGCAGGTCTGCAACTATATATATCAATCCTCACAATTCTTATTTTTTATTTTAATAAGACTGAAGAAATCATCTCTTCATTTATAGACTTATACTTCTCAATTGATTGAAGTTAAAAGGAATTACAGTTACAACATGGGAAAGACTAAGCAATTTAAAAAATATTGAAGTAATTTTTATATTATAGCATTGAAGATGCAGTAAACAATTTTAGTAAACATCTTATCTCCAATAGCAAGTGAAAACCACATTCTCATGGGATATACCATGTGTTCTTTATTTCAACAATGTTTAAAATGCTGGAAAATAGTTGTTATGTGACATAAATACATAAAATTTGTGTTCTTTTTAATGTTTTGTTCACCGGAGCAAAATTAAAGGGAAATAGCTTCCTTAACTGACAGAATTTTTAAATAGGGATTTTTCTACTATTTTGTTTTTTTTATTTTTACAAAGGTTAATTATTTTTACCCCAATATAAAATTGTGTGTGTGTTGTGATTCATGGGTAATGGTGAAATATGCTATTCACCCTGCCCTGTTTCTTCAGAAAGTCATAAAACTTATTTATGTTTTGCAAATTGCCTTAGCTTTGCACTTTAGCACCACCTGGTGGACAAAATATTTTTTCTCCACCGTTAAATTTAGCCCCTTCACTTTATATCCAATTATGGCATATCTTAATTATAAAAATATTTAATCTTAAAGATTATAGTAAACAATATCAGGTAAAAAAATCTGAGATGTATCCTAAGTACTAATGACTTAGATATTCCTAAGTTAAATACCTAAGTTTTTCTAATACTACATGAATATATATAGATTTGAATAGTCTGTTAAGTACATATATAAAAATTGTGGGGTGTTTTTCTTTTTTACAATTTAATATTTTTATCATTTACATCTTTTTTATATAGGATTAAGTAAGTGTGAGAAGTTTTCAGTACCTTAGTTGAATATTATGGTTTAAGTTAGATTGTTTGCATTTTGAAAATACTTTATGAAGAATTTTTATACAATTAATTCTTATTGTGATAATAATTTATGTACAATTAAAATTCAAACTATTGTTTTAACCATTACTACTACAATATATGCCATTCTCATGCTTATTTTCCCACTTATAATTAAAATGTATTGCAGCCCTATGTGTATTAGTTCTTAGTTTTTAATACTTTAAAATTTTTTTCCAGAAGATAAATATGATAATATTTCAAGTAAAAAACAATTATATTTTAAGTTAGTTTTGATAATTTAATACATGTTTGTCTTTGTCTAGTTCCACACTTCTTTGAAATATAGTGAATGGTTTTCCTATGAAATACAGAGAGCCTGGTTGTTTGTGGCTCAGAGGTTGAGTGTCAGCCTATGAACCAGATAGTCACAATTAGATCCCTCTTTAGGGCACATGCCCTGGTTGTGGGCTCAAGTGGTCCTATGGGAAGTGTGCAGGAAGCTGTCTATCAATGATTCTCATCATTGATGTTTCTCTCTCTCTCTCTCTCCCTCTCTGAAATCAATTAAAATATATTTTTAAAAATACAGATTTCACTGTGTTCATTGGGAATACACTGTATGCCCCGATAAAATTGGAGGAGGGAGGCTGTAAATTTGAATTCTGTGACAGTCAAGGCTTAGTAACTAAATAAGATCTGATGATATTCAGATAGTACTAGTATATATGTTCTAGCTTCACACTTTTAATATGTCATTTAAGATAAAATGATAATAACCTTCATTAAGATATGCATCTTAAAATGAAGTTATTTACAGCAGTCTCTCCTGACCCATAATCCAAGACTTCACTTCTTATGTTTCAGTTACCAAGAACAGCCAAGGTCAGAAAATACTAAAGGGAAAATTCCAGAAATAAACAATTCATAAGTTTAAATGAGCACCATCCAAAGTAGTTTGATGAAATCTATGCCATCCTGCCCTGCTCTATTTTATTGTTACCCAGGGTCCCAGTGCACAAATTTGTGCACCTTGAAAGAAACTGTGGGCCATGAGGCTGCGGTGGGCCCAAGGGTGGGTTAAGGCCATACTCCACACCCCTGCCCGGCCCCTCCCGCTGTGGTACCCAGCCCTCTGTCTACCAGCAGCCCTGCTCCTGCCACAGTCACTCCCAAATGCTGATGGCACCTGCCCCATTTGCACTCACTGATGGAGTGGAGAGAGTGGGCCTGGCGCTGTCAGTGGGTGCTAGCAGCTGCTGCTGCCCCATCGTCCCTCAGGAGCAGGGAGAGACAAAGAAGCCCTCAGGGGCGATGAGGGCTGGCAGCCTTTACTAGTACCCGCTGTCAATGCCAAGTGATCAGAACCAGCACAGGGGACCCACAGGAGGTGCAAATGGGGCCGTCGCCAGCAGCAGGTGCAAGAAGCGGCTGCTGGCCCCAATCTCCCCTCAGGAGCAGGGGGAAGTGGAGTAGCCCTAAGGGGCAGTTGGGGCCAGCAACTGCCATTCACACCCATTGATGGTGCCGAAAGATCAGGGCTGGCACTAGGTGCTGGCAGCGGGTGCAAGCGTGGCCAGTGCTGGCAGCAGGTGTGAGTGTCTGGTGGGACCACAGTGCACAGGAG
Source organism: Pipistrellus hanaki (assembly GCF_964339955.1). NCBI lineage: Eukaryota > Metazoa > Chordata > Mammalia > Chiroptera > Vespertilionidae > Pipistrellus > Pipistrellus hanaki. Next base: position 68,644,960 of record NC_140504.1, on the reverse strand, counting down.
CAAAGAATTTTCAGTAACCACCAGAGGCTCACCCCAATGACAGCAACCAGTGCCCCACCTTGGTGTGGTGCCCCTGCTCACCTGCTCCACCATCCTGCCGAGGCCGATGTCCACCATGTTCCATGTGCACCCCCTGGTGATCAGCGCACATCATAGCGACTGATTGTTCTGGTTTTCAGTTGTTCAATTGTCCTACCATTCAGTCTATTTGCATATTAGGGTTTTATATATATAGATTATTGCTGTTAACCTCTCATTGTGCCTAATTTAGAAATTAAACTTTATTATACGTATGTACAGGGTGGGGCAAAAATAGGTTTATGGTTGTTTGTATGGAATAACATACAATAATTAATAAATAATGATACAAGAATGGAATCTGTTTTTTACGTACTCACAACTGTAAACCTACTTTTGCCACATGCTCTATATGTAGGAAAAATGCATAGTCTATTTAGGGCTTGGTACTATTTGTGGTTTCAGGCATCTATTGAATGTCTTGGAATGTATCCCCTGTGGATAAGGGGAACAACTGTACTTTGTTACTTCAAGAAAATACTTAAAATCTCTGTCTTTCCCCTTTTTTTCCTAAGGCCTTGGATTGTATACTGTAAGCTCAACATATGGAGATACCGTTATCATGCCTTGCCGACTCGATGTACCTCAGAATCTCATGTTTGGCAAATGGAAATATGTAAGTGGGACCTCCCTTGGATTTGGTTAATTTGGCCTCTAGTTTTTGAAATAAAATTCCATCTGTGAGTGAATGTGAATTTCAAGTGAACATATTGGAAATATTCAGCTGTAGCACAAATGTAAGAAGGAAGAATTCATGTGTTGAATATATGAAAAGAATTCCTAAGTTTTACATAGCAAATGCTATTTTAAAATAAAGCCAATAAACACCTAATTCTTAGGTTATATTGATCTGAAAGAAATCGAACCTTAAGTGTTAGGGTGGGAGGAAAGGCAGAGTTCCAGAGAGAAGCACGTGGTGCACAGGACAAGTCTCGTGGGAGACGGCAGCCACACGCTCATGCTCTGCTTAGTGTGCCTATTGCCGTGGCCAGCGCACCCAAGTATTCATTGGAAATTAATCATCAATACAAACACTCATTTCTGGTGATTTAGTCTCAGAGCTGTGTTGATATGGTAGGTCCCTTTTACATTTAACATTGTTGACTTTATCCATTTTTTTCAAACAGCAAATTCATATTTTTTCAAGTATCAAGGTACAGATGAATCTGGAAATGGAGGGTAGCTACCCTGGTAGGTGGCTGTGTAGTAGTTAGGTAACACTAGCTGACAAAATGTCGCAAACTTAGTTACCAAAACCAACAAAAGGTGTTTTATGAGATGTGATTTCCCAATGTTGGATCACATGAGACCCATGGTAGCTTATAAGCTTAAAATAGACATGTTTCCTTGAACATAATGGCAAATGTGCCCCAGCTTCTTGATATAGTAAAATATATTTGAATAGGAAAACGATTTGTTAGAGAATTTTTGAAGTTCATTTATTACAAAACTTTTCAGAGCCTTTTATATATTAGGTGCATTATGAATTGTCTTAGTTTGATTGATTTCTTAGGTTTATTTTTTAAAATATATTTTATTGATTTTTTTTTTTTTTACAGAGAAGAAGAGAGAGGGATAGAGAGTTAGAAACATCAATGATAATCATTGATCAGCTGCCTCTTGCACACCCCCTACTGGGGATGTGCCCGCAACCAAGGTACATGCCCTTGACCAGAATCAAACCTGGAACCTTTCAGTCCGCAGACTGACTCTCTATCCACTGAGCCAAACCAGTTTCGTCTCTTAGATTTATTTTACCATACATTCCCCCACCCCCAACCCCTCCCAGATATTTGTAAAAATAAACATTCTACAGAGCACACTAGGAAATGTGGCCGGTGTGCTTAATGCTGCACCCAAAGGGTGGTGTAGCACACTCTTTTAAAATATGGTAAAATAGGGGTTCTGAAGTCAGATCAGCATGTTCTATCACACACTCACTGTGGGATCTGAGCGGTGAATTCATCCCCGTGTTCTCATAGATAAAATGAGTTGATAAGAATAATCTTCCCTGTAGTATTGTGACGGTTACATGAAGTAACTCATGCCAGAGTGCTTGGCACATGGATAGGTGCATGGAAAATATAAGCGGTTGTGACTGTGGCGCTGTGAAGCCCAAAGCTCACTGCATGTGAGGGGCGTGTGAAAGGAGAGCAAGGCTGTGCGGCCACACAGCCCTTCACCGCGCTCACCCGCCTGGTTACCCGGCGCACGCTCAACTATTCCTGACTTCCTGTAAAAGCGGACATAGGAAGTTAAGGCCTATGAGGACAAAGTCTGTTTGCACCCCTAAAATTCCTGCGGACTGGAGACTACCACAAAGTCTATTTGTACCCCTTAAATTCCTATGGTCTAAAGACTACGACCTGTTGAGTCAAATTTACTGCCAAAATGAGTAGAGCACAGATGGTGCACGCTTCTGTGATCACAGACTTTCCTGAGGATAACCCAGGGAATAATTTTCACCTAAGCTGCACTGGCACGGTGGTGGTGGAAACAAACAATAATGGCAATTTTCAAATGGTTAATTTAGTAAAAAGCTTCAGCAATAAACCGATGAGATGCATCTGATGTACCATGTGCTCTGAAAACTGTTGATTTGCAGGCATAATATACAAGCTCGAAGTTAATGTAGCCTGGAAGACAAATGGCAGGTTTGGAAACAATGGAAGGGAGCAGACATTGATGCATTGTCTCTCCCCCTACTGTGTGGTCATCTCCCAGGGAATGGAGATCCTCACTCCCCATGCTCCCCTTTGCACCCACTCCCACAACCTCTTCGCCGGTATCTGTCTCAGTGCCTGGTACGGAGGCAGCATCTGATGGCTGTGGAGAGTGCTGCTAGGTAGTCTTAATGGAGCCAGATTGCTGCGCTGCAACCTTGCTTTGCTGAGATACATTAGCTGGGCCTTTGGAGAAGTTATGTAACCAACCTCTGTCTCCATTGTCTAGCCTGGCACTAATATTGTAACTCTCAAGGTTGTTTTGAATATTACATTTAATGAATGCATAGAAAGCTCAAAGAAAGCACCTGGTATATAGTTAAGTGCTCAAAACTTAACTAATATTTATTGCATAAGTGAATGAATACACACATTTGAGGATATTCAACCATCTAAAACTTGATAACTCCAAGGTTAAATTAGTGTTTATTAGTGTGGGCCCTTGTTACAAAATACCAGAGACATGGACTTAAACTACAGATATGTCCCACAGCTCTGGAGACTGAGAAGACCAAGATCAAGGTGCTGGCTGGCACATTTGACTCGTGGTGGGGTCCTCCTGATTGGTAGACAGCTGACAGTTTGCTAGGAGCTCATGTAACCTCTCCTCTGTGCTCTCATAGAGAGACAGACACCACCCATGACTCTTACCTTCTTATAAAAGGCACTAATCCCCAATGAGTGCACCATTGCCAGAACCTCATCTAACCCTATTTACCTCCTAAGGGCTCTGCCTCCCAATGCTAACACATGGGGGCTAGGACTTTGACACAGATTAGATGAGGACATAAACATTGCACCCAGAACAGTCATAAATACTAATAATTTTTAAAATGCAACACTTTGAAATTTGCCATGCACTTTAAAATATTTTGTCATTTTTATTTTCTCAAAGGTCCTGGGGTAGGTAGAAGAGAGATTCCCCCTATTTTTTATTAAATTCCTTAATAAGTAAAAGAATTCTTATGGGAGCAGGTATCTGTGTAAGAAATGAATTACATGTCTTAGTGCTTTTGCCATAGATGTGTATGCCCAGATTATATTTTATTTTGATAAAAAGCTTTTATATGAAAGCCCCCTGAGCTAAGTTTTATGCCTCCGGTAGCAAAACTATGGATCTTAGTGATTAATCTGCTTCTATCGCTAAATGGACATCACTGTTCCATAAGGGCAAATACTGTTCCTCCATGAAGAGTCATTAAACTATGCTATGTGTAAAGGTCAGCTGTGTCAGTCTTGGCTGAAAATGAAAGGAATGGTCATTTAAAGCACCGTATGTGCATTAAAGTAATGAATATGCAAAAGAATCCCCCATGACTGCTAAAGGCGTGTTTGCAGCTCAGGTGTATGCTTGCTGTGATGATTAGCTGAATATCACTCTGTACATTTGTATATTTGTTTACATCTATTCTTTTTTTCTTTATATGAGACACAAGACCAGCTCTTATTACCGTAGTTTTAACACAGTCACTCATTCTGCCCTTCAAATGCAGGGAAAGCTCAGATTCCCCGAGCTTTGCCCTTCCCTCTTCAGATATTTAAGCTGGTGCCTATAAAATAGCTTTCAGCTTCTTATGCAGAGATTAATTTTCTGTACTCAAAGATTTATGTGAGGCCTGTATCCATTATTCTTTTTGGACACAACTGTAAATATCAGTGGAAGAATATGGCCAATTTTTTTTGTTGTTTTAGATATGATCCTGAAACATCTGCATAAGCTTGTATTTAAAATGTATTATTGTTTTAACTTTCAGGAAAAGCCCGACGGCTCCCCAGTATTTATTGCCTTCAGGTCCTCTACAAAGAAAAGTGTGCAGTATGATGATGTGCCAGAATACAAAGACAGATTGAGCCTCTCGGAAAACTACACTCTGTCCATCAGTAATGCGAGGATCAGCGATGAAAAGAGATTTGTGTGCATGCTAGTGACTGAGGACAACGTGTATGAGGCTCCTACAATAGTCAAGGTGTTCAGTAAGTAGTCGGCAGTATAAGTGCTAAGTGGGATTGATGGCTGGTACTGGGAAATGTTCCTGAGAAAGAAGAGAACTCTGTAGTGTTCCCATAAGCAGGTATCTGTGTAAGAGGATTTCTAGCGATCTTCATTCTCCTGCATTCTGTCAGTGAGGAAAACAAGACAAAACAAAACAAAAATTCAAAAAGGATTTTTAAAGTGAGGGACTAAAAGAATATTCTCTGTTGTTTTGTCAGAGAAAATTTCCTATGATGTGAAGTACTACTATGTGAGAATTGGCACATGATCTTTAATATTCACTGACATATACAAATAAATATTCTGTGATATCACATATTTATACAACACATACACATAATCATGCATGTCTTGCACACATATATATGTTTTAGGCAGAATTTTGATGTATAAAAACAATAAAATATAGGCAAAATCCAAACTCTCTTACGATTTAGACATCTAAGCTTTATATGTGAGTATACACTCACATATAAAGCTTAGATGTCTAAACCCCTGCCTTCCTCCACATACACACTCATCCTAACCTTTAATGCTTGCTGATTTATTTCTTCAAAGTGTTCAGTAGGTGTATAAAAGTGCCCTAAAATAACAAAATGTACCATGTCCTGAATGTGTATGTAGAAAACAAGAAGGGGAAACATAGAATAGGGTTAAAAGAAGAGGTGGAAGAAACTTCGAGTATCTATGGCAAGGCTCCCCTGCCTCAACAGTTAGTGTGACTTGGCAAATAGCTATGCAAATGAGTGACATGAGTTCTAATTAAATTATTTTATCTTTTAATATTCAAGTAAAATGTCCCACCTCTGGTGCATCATAATATTTTAGAAAATACAGGGAGAAAACCATCTCCAAAGCTTCAGAATGCCAGTCTTCTTAATTAGGAAAGAAGATCTCATGTTTCAGTTGTTTTCCCTCTGCTTCCTGATGACTTGGCAGTACCCAGAAATAATTAAAATAAATAGGGAAGGAAGAAACCCAGAGGGCTTTGGTATTGCAGCAATAAGCATGGATTTTTCCTGTTTCTCTTGTAATAGCCTATGCAACCAAGGAGAACTGTCCCTCAAGTATTTATAGGAACTTCAAAACTCCTGTGGACTTCAGATTCAAAGAGTGCTTTGTTCTCCGGAAGAAACTTGTAAAAGCGTATTACAGGTTTCAGCTGATTACCTTTTAGCTTAGAAGACACTTGCCAGAAACCATCCACTTTTCTCAATTATTTTAGGAATCAAACCAACTGTTAAGTGTTTGTCAGTCATGCGGCCTTCTCTTAAACACCCCAAATAATCCACAACCTGTATTTGGCAATGGCCCATGTATGTTTTCTTTCTTTCTTTTATTTCATTTTGATTCCATTAAGAAGATGGATGGGATACTGCTGGGGACACTCTCTAAAGAGAACTTTTTTTTTTTTTTTTTTTTTTTTAATGAGGTCATGATGTCATAAATGTAAGCATATTCAGGAATGTACCCCAGCAGGTACACAGATAAAGTCACAGCACTCCAAAGTTTGTGTGTTTGATTTGTCATTGTCAGGTTTCTTTTTTACTGGATTAAAATCACCTAATCTCAAGATAGTATACAAGAAAGTTGAGAAAGTCCAGGTTGTTACATTTATGACAATTTTCAGACTATACTCTTTAAAAAAAAAAAATGCCCTACAGCAATCTGAAAAAAAATCAGTTGGTCTAATTGGATAAAATTTGCAAACCATTTTGGAATACAGAGGATTTCTGATTGTGAAAACAAACTCACACCCGCATACCCTCAGCACCCCTACCCCCTTCTCTTTTGAATGTTGTAGAAAACAAAGTGATTCTCAGAAACAGAATTTGCATTCCAGGCCCTGAGCCAGGGAGAATTTAAATAGACAAGTTACAAGCTCTTGAAAATGGAGTTTTATACTAGAAACCATGGGACACTGCAAGGCTTGTCAAATGAACAGCACAGCTCACGATAAAGAAAATGTGTACAAGAGCATATATGTAGGGGCTTCGCTTCATTTTTTTAAAAGAATGAATTTACTTTGGGTCACTTTTCATAAAGCAAACAGCAGCTGTGGCAGGCAGGGAGGCTTTCATGCTATGCATGTATATATTGCAGTCACTTAAGAGTTACTAGGCTCATCAATCAGTCCTCTGTTTCCTTCTGTCAAATCACTTAGCAACATGCACTGTGTACCACAGAACGTTGAGTAGTTAACGTGAGCTAATCCCAGATCAGCTTGCTGCAGAGTGTCATCTCATGGGCAAAGTCAAATTGCATTTATTCAAACTAGGAGACTGATGACTTGGTTACCTCTGATGTAGGGTTGTTTGTTTAGTTTTCACCTATACCTCAAATGCAAGAAATCATTTCAATAAAGCAGCCCAGAACACAATAAATCATGTGCTTTGTCACCACTAATACAGCTTTTTAATTTTTGGCAGTTGCATGGCATTAAAATCAAACTTTTTATATTTAATGTTCATCTGAAGTCAATACCATTGAAAAAGAAGAATAGACCTTTATAAGATTTACTACAGTCATTGGGCAAAGGTCTTAGAGGTCAAATGGGTACCCAGATTGCCAAATGGCTGCTGTCAATGGTGTCATGGAACAGTCAGGGAACTGGTCCTCAGGAGACTGAGCTTTGTTAGATGCGCTGTTGCCTGGCAGGGGTGGCTCAGTATGAACCAGGTGGTCATGGTTGGATTCGCAGTCAGGGCACATGCCTGGAATGCAGGCTTGACCCCAATGGGTAGCAGGCAGGAGACAGCCAACCAGTGATTCTCTTTCATCATTGATGTTTCTATCTCTCTCTCCCTCTCCTTCTTCTATTTTTTTTTTAATAATATGATGCTAATTTATACCCTTGGGCAAGTCACTTCATAGTAGGCTGGGGCTAAGAATCCCTCCTCATCACTAAAATAAATTCTCTGGACTAGAGGCCAGTTTTTCCACTGTGTTCCTATGATCCTCTTGACAATTCTAGAGAGTTGAGAAGGTGAGGAGCTACTTCTGTTAGATTAGCTAGAATTCCACCTACCCAATATGTCAAAGTTTTCTCATGGTAGTTTGTTCAGAGGGTAAATGAGGGAAGGCAGAAGGGCTTAACCTCTAAGAAATCATTTGAAACCATCAATCCAGGCTAATGTGTCCAGTCTCTTGTACGCTGGTGTCTGTAGTGTTAAAGAAATACTTGTTCCAAGGACATAGAGTCTGGTATGCACCTGGACCTGCTCTTCTCTCTGCTTTACAGTTATTTTAGGACTTGCTTTGGATATTGTTCTCAATGTTTTATCAGAGTTGAGCATGCTTCTTCCTACCTCCCTGGGAAAGTCAGTCAACCTGCAAATAATTTTTCTAATGAAGGAAGCAGAAAGTGACCTATTTACCAAATGAAACCTAAATTGGATATTTTATTCTAATTCTTTAAATATATTTTTTAAAATTACCTTTTACATCTCATGAGGAAAATAAACTCAATCCATGCTCACAGTGGTTTACCTAAAGTGCATCAGAATTTGTGAGAGGTGATTGCTAGCAAAGTACTGAGAGAAGCATGCTGAGCCAACCTCCAGCTCCCCTGCCTTTCCTTGCTCTCCAGCCACATCAAATGGAGCTCTCCCATGTCTGGTTTTATAAGAACACTCTACCTTGTGGGTGATTTAGAGCAGTTTTGCATTCATCACTCCATCCTCCCTTGGCTATGAGACATTTGACAAAATTATTTTAATAATGAAAATAAATTTGGGGCATGATTTTTTCTTTCAGTTCTATACTTTTTCTTTCAGCTCAGTTCTATGAATCCTTGGATCATATTAAGACATAATTCATGAAAAGTTTTTTTAAAAAACTTTGGAATCAATATGCAATTTTGTTAAAATAGTACGTGTGTCCCCTTTTATAGTCTTCCAACTAATACTCATTGATTGTTGCAAGCTAATATAAGAGAAAATTACATACAGAATATATAGTAAATATAGGGGGCTTGAAACAAAAGCTTAAAGAGAAAAATAACTCAAATAAATGCAATAGGTATTACTATTACTTCCATAATACACACTGTGACTCCCTCTTCCAAATAAAAAGATGAATCACAGTGTAAAGAGGACTAAAGTTTAAGCATTCTTTCATCAAGGTTCTTTGGGTTTGTCAGTTTTATTTTATTGAATTAAGAATATATTTTTGAAGACATTAATAGAAGTTGGTCCTTTACACATGGCCAAGTATTCATGATCTTCTGTGAATTGATTAAACATCGCAGGATTCACCAGGCAAAGGAGAGAAATACATTTCACATATGAGAAAGCATGTTCTCAACTATATAGGTGAACTAGAAAGTAGTGAGACTTAGGCAAACTGATTACCTACATTTTGTATTAAGAGCCTCAATTTTTTCAGAGGATCTTTCAAATCTCTCCATGTATTTCAGGCATAGATACTACTGAAAAACAAACAAAAAACACATTTTTTTGTGTGTTAATTTTGACCTGATTGAACACATAAATAAATTTAGTATTTTATTTCCCTTCAGCTCTCAGAGAGTTTTACTAAATTACTGATTTTAGTTCCCAAAGGATTTTTGTTTACCTATTTAAGCACCAGGAATTTTCATTCTGTTTGAATATTTTGGTTGCCGACCTCTTTAAAATGTATTATATTTGCATTAAAACATCAATTCTCAACAGATTTAATGATTAGCAATAACTCAGAGTTGTAATTATGAACACAATGACATTACATTAAACATAGTGATCACATCAAGGCTTAATGATATATGGAAGACTTCCCAGAAGTTGTTTATATTGAGTTTTTATCAGATTTTAATAAGTTTCTTGGTCATTTTTTGTTGTTTTTTTGTTTGTTCATCTTCACTAGAGCTTATTGGGAGGGAATGAGAGAGATATGGATGTGAGAGATACACATCGATGGGTTGCCTCCTGCATATATCCCAACCAGGGCCTGAGACCAAATAAACTTCAAACCCATGTACATGCCCTTGACCAGGACTCAAACCTGCAATCCTTCATTGAGAAAGACTGAAGCTCTAATGGCTGAGCAACACTGGCTAGGGCTGATCACATCTCCACTAATAAAAGAGAAACATCCAAATTGACTGTTCCTCCGCTACACCCACCATACACTCCCACCAGCCAATCAGGAGCAAGTATGCAAATTAATTCAATAAAGATGGCAGCAGCCATGGAGCTGGAGTGAACAGGAGGCTAGGGTTTCCCCGGCGATGGAGGAAGCCAAGCTTCCCACCAGCCCTGGCTGGCCCTGGCCTCTACTCAAGGCTACAAAGTTTCAATTATAGAAGATAAATAAATCCCAGATACCTGCTTCAAGCTGGCCCTGGCCTCCACTCAAAAAGTTGCTGGGGGGGGGGGGAGGGGAAAGAGAGGAGAAAAAGGGCTGGGAGCCTGGATCACCAGGGTGAATGGCCAGCCTGAAAACAGCCCTCAGCTCCTCACCCAGGCTGACCAGGCACCCCAATGGGGTGAGAGTCCCTGCTAGTGGGGCATAGCCAGCCTGTAAACGGCCATCAGCCCCTCCCTCAGGCTGGCCAGGAACCTCAATGAAGATCCCCACCTTGAAGGGGGTGTGGCCAGCTTGAAAACAACCCCCAGCCCCTTACCCAGGCTGGCCATAACCCCATGGGGTGAGGGTCTCAACTGGGGGGTCTTGACCAGCCTGACAATGGTCCTTAGCCCCTTACCCAGGCCACCCAGGCCCCAAGGGAACCCTTACCCTGATCCAGGACACCATGGCAAACCAGGTGGCCCCCACCCATGCACAAGGCCTCTATCTATACTAATAAAAAGGGTAATATGCTAATTAGACTGGGAGACCTTCTGGATGTTCTTCTGGACAAAGCCATGGAGGCAGGGCCAAGATAGAGGCAGTTAGAGGCCAAGAGGGTAGGGCAGTTGTGGGTGATCAGGCCAGGATGGGACAGCAATTGTGAGTGATCAGGCTGGTGGAGGGGTGGGGCCATTGGGGGTAAGCAGACCAGCAGGGGGGACAGTTGGAGGTGAGCAGGACATCAGTGGGGGTCAGTTGGAGATGATCAGGATAGTGGGGGGCAATTTGGAGTGAGCAGGGGGGCAGTTGGGGATGAGCAAACCAGTGGGAAGGGAAGATAGGGGTAAGCAGGCCAGCAGGGGTGGGGGGGCATTTAGGGGCAAGCACACTGGCATGGGGGAGGGGGACATTTGGGGGCAAGCAGGCTGGCAGGTAAGCCATTAGGAGCCAATAGTCCCAGATTGCAAAAGGGATGTCCAACTGCTGGTTGAAGCCCGATCCCTGTAAACCGGCAGTAGGACATCCTTTGAGGAGTCCCAGATTGAAGAGGGTGGAGGGCAAGCTGAGGGACACCACACACCCACCAGTGCACAAATTTCGGGCATCAAGCCACAAGTTTTTAATAATCAGGGAGTCAAGTGTCACTTCCTGTTTGTATTAATGTAGTTGCCTCTGTCTTATCTTTCTATTCTTCTGTTTCTTTTTTATATTTTGATATCTTTTTAATGTTTTGTTTCTAATATATTTATTTAGAAAATAGATAATCACTTCTGAAAATTGTATTATATTTCTAGAGTTAGTAGTAAATAGGCCCTCCTATAATTAAAGTATATGAGCTCCACACATAAGCAGATTTATTATTATTCTAATTTATAATATAAAGCATATTTGCAAAGAGGAAATTAACTCTCAATATTAACCTGAAGAAGTTTACATTTTTTGCTTATAGTCTTGTGATACTCACTTTGCTGGCCCAATGACTTTTTTGTTTTCATCTTTGTCTCCTGGAAAGGTCAGGGGAGGTAGCATGTTTGATAACTGAATTCCAGATTGAGTAATAATTATAAAAAGCCAGTTTAGTTTGGTATTGGAGATAACAAGCAATAAGACTATAAAAGAAAGACTAGCTGGTAGTTTTTTAGTGTCTGTTTATATGAGAATAGAATAATTTTGCTCCATGCAACTCACAAAAAATCAATGCCAATGAGGCAATCTCCATTTCCTGTAGGCTAATTGTTAGAGCTGATTGAAAATTCCATCAATGTTAGAAAACTAGTGGCAAAGAATAAAATAAGCTAAAATACTACCTTGTTGCTGAACTTTTTAACCAATTCTTCTTGATGCCTCTATTAAAATTTGTGCTCACAGAATTTCCTGTATTTAAAATGCTTCTCTCCAGTATCTCAGTTTAAAGATTTGAAAAATGTCACACATTTATAGTTTTGTAATGTGACTTCTTTGATAACGTTTGAGAAATACTGGAAAGTTGGGCCTCTGTGTCCCTTAATTATTTCTCATTATTTTAGAGCAATGATTCTGAAACTTTATTATGCCCTCAAATTCCCTATTGAATTTGTTTAAAATGTAAATATATGGGATCCTCCCCGCTCTCCCCTCCCCTCCCCAGAGACTCTGCTTCTATTGGCCTGGTAGAACTCAGAAATCTGCATTGTAAACAAGTACTCCTATGATTCTAATTCACGTTTATTCAGGTCTTCACCTAATGAGTTGGAAGCTATTGATAAGTGGACATGGTAATCAATTCTATATTCATTCTTTATAACGTGCCAAAAAAAACCATTATTGATATTTTATTCAAAGGAGTTACAAACATTTAAATACTATTTAACATAATAAAGCAAATATTTAAAGGGGGTGGACTAACTTGATTTCATAATGACATATTATGTAGAAAATGTATATGTTGTGGCTTGATGTTTCTAGTTTGAGTAAATGAATTATTTTTATAAGCCAAAACACATCTTTTTATGCTTCCATGTGTACTTAAAACCTTTCTCTACTTAACTTTAGAGCAACCATCTAAACCTGAAATTGTTAGCAAAGCACCATTTCTTGAAACAGAGCAGCTAAAAAAGGTAAGAACTTGTTTTTGATTAGTTGCTTTACTCAGCCTAGTATTAAATGCCTTCTCTGGGCCTCAGACGCCAGGACAAATAAGATAGTAATTGTGTAGCTGGCAGCGTGATAGGTGCCAGTCAGAAAGTCTACAGAAGGTAGAGTGGGGACACAGAGGAAGATGATGCCATTTCTGAAGGAGAAGAGGGAAACGAGAGGAGAAAGAGCATGTCTTTCTTGTTTGAATGAACTGAACTTTTAATGGAGTCATGAAAAATGCGTAGATTTTTCCCAGGCCAGCAGTTTGAAGTAATACGATGTGAAAGAGAATAACATTTTTTGGAAAACATAGTTATTTGCATGTTGAACCTTTGGGTGCTAAGACAGTAGGTGAGAGAGTAAAGTAAGATAAATCTAGAGAGGTAAGAGGCTGGTTTATGATAGGCCTTATATGTTACGTAGGGAATTTGGACTTTATTCTATTGACAAATTAAACTACTGAAAAGTTGAAGTAAAGGTCAGATTTGAAATATCACATCAGCAGAGGTGTGAGGGAGGCTATAATGAAAGAGGAACATATCTGGAGTTTCATATTTGGGCACATCAACTGCCTAATAATCCCATTTCAGTAGCTAATTTTACTTTATGGGAGAATAAAAACAAGTCTGGAATTCGGTTAATCATATTAACTTTTTCTGCATAATATTACTTTATAAACACTAACTGTTAAAGTTAAAACACATTTGAAAAAACACGGTGGGTATTATAGATCTCAGTGGGTGTATGTATGGTAGCATGGAGCATATATAGTATGAAGTGGAAGAGGTAACCACACTGAAACACTGTTAGTGATTTCTGCCTATGCAGATCTATGAACCATGGCAATAGCCAGCATTAATGTAATTATGATATTTAGTTCATGTTAAAAAAGAATCATGCACAAAATAAAATTAGTAATGTTTTTACATGAATGTGGGTTTTGTTAATAGTTGCAGCATCTGTGGCATAATTTAAAATGGGCAAGACCTTAATTGTCTTTATATAAAAGAGCATTCATTCAGCCCTTAGTCAGTGCTTGGAAAATGAGTGGGTTCAGGAAAACTTTGGGGTAACTCTAAAATTTCCTGACCATTCTGAGCTTCCAAATTGACAACCACTGATGAAATCAAAGTAGTAACATTTCCTCCTTTATTTTGCAGTTGGGTGACTGCATTTCAAAAGACAGTTACCCAGAAGGCAACATCACGTGGTACAGGAGTGGAAGAGTGCTGCAACCCCTGGAAGGAGGTGGGTACTAAGTGGGCAACAGTTCAGACGACGTGTTTTCACATCTCTCATCTGGGGATGCCTTGAACTGTCCCTAATGCCTTGCCCTCTTTTGATCTGTGCCTATGGGCTTTGTTCCTTTAAGTACCCATTAACTCACTAAGTGATTTTTTAAAACACCATTTTAGCCCTTGTGCAGAGGAATCTAGAGTAGAGAAAACTATTTTGTGTATGGCGTGTTTTAGAAGTTAATTAGTCTGAGTGGAAATCAGATTCTGGGATTCTATTTCTGTTTTTGTCTCTGGTTCACAGTGTCGAAAAGACATTCTACCTCACTACATGTCACTTTCCCGTCCTGTTGAATACATTGAGAAGGACAAAACCACTTCTTAAAGGTGTTTGTGGCATTTAATTAAGAATTGTCATTTTTTAAATAAAAGATCCTGTCATTAGTGTTCTGTATTTTCTTCAGTGGTGGACATAGTTTTTAAAAAAGAAATGGACCCGGTAACTCAACTCTATACCATGACGTCATCCCTGGAGTACAAGACAACCAAGGCTGACATACACATGCCATTCACCTGCTCTGTGACATACTATGGACCATCAGGCCAGAAAACAGTTTATTCGGAACAAGCAGTCTTTGATATCTACTGTAAGTAACTCAACATATTGTTAGTATACAATTTTAATTCATTAGGGGGGGAAAATCAAATGCTTATCAGCCTTTTAAGTTCCTAACGATTTGGGGATTCTACTTCCAACTCCACACACCTTCTCCATAGCATGCTAATAATCTCTTCCTCATGGAAAGACCTATAGAACAAAGGCTTACCTGTCTCACTCCCTAACTTGTTATTTTTTAACATTTTTGTTATTTTTAGATGCTAAAGTTCCTTAAATTCAATATCTCTAACTTAGTATTTTTCCTCTTATGGTTCTGAGCCCTGGCACTTTCTAGGAGTTCAAAATGTCCTCTGATGGTTTTCTGAATGAATGACAGATAAATAGAGACTTATGGCTGATTCATCTTCTAGATAAGGACTTTACATTTCAATTAAGAGATTTATTTTATTAATGAAATTGATTTCTTAAGTTAAATAAGATGTTGCAGTCCAAAATGTTTTGTTTAAAAGTTTACTTCACAGATCTGAAACCTAGAATAGTAGACTACAAAGGAAACTTCTTAATGATCTGGTCTAACTTAATTATTTTACTTAGCAGTAAAGTGAAGCCCTGAAACTTGTCCTAAATTAGAGGCTGGGTTAGAATTCTTTTCTCTAATACTGTGCTGTTTCCTGTCAGACAGATGGCAAGATAATCTAATAATGAAGAGCAAACGTGCTGGTGATCCTGTCCCTGCACTGTTATTACTGTGTGTTTCTAGAAGAGTAGCTTAAATACTCTAGGGTTCACTCTTCTTATCTCAAAATGGGAAAAATATAATACTTAATTTAATAGTGTCATTATGGAGATTTAAGTGAAATCACAAATCTAAAATAGCATATTGTATGGCACATTAAATGCTCATTATTAAGTACTATTGTCATTATTACAAAATTATCATTGTTACTGCATAAAGATATATATAGTTATATCTTTTTAGGAAAAGGCAAGGAAGAAGTTTATTTTTACATGCATCAAAAATTCTTGTAATGCTACCATGTGTTGGATAATAACCTAACACTTCTACATCTGTTCTGGAAAAGGAACATAAAGTCCACCTGAGCCTCAGAGTTTTTACCCACCTACATTTCTATTTTGGTTCCATAAAGTGTGGAACCTTATTAAGAACAAAACTGAAATACCACTTGTCCTAATAATAAAGAGTCATTTTTGCCTTTCACTTTGCAAATATGCACATTTCAGTTTGACTCAAAATCAATGATTGAGAGGATTTCATCCTGTATAGCTTATCTTAAAACAAATTATTATTTCTGTCTGTTCAAATACCCAATTGGAAATAAACTATCTTGGTATAAGTGCAAGAATAAAAGAGGAAAGAACATCAAATGAGTAGTAGAGAATGGGAAATTGGCTTAAGAAAGATCAGAAGTGTACATGCATGTCAGGCATGGGGAGTTTGGTAGGCAGAGAGGTTCTTGATTTCATTGAAAGAAAATATTTTACTGTGACTGGCTGTGTTGGGTGCATTGGGCATGTCTTATGAGAACGCATAATGTATGCAGTTCTGAGCTTCATGGTGAAGACACAAGCATGTTTATGATGTAGTCCTGATATTTCAGGCATTTGCTCCTCCACTAGGGAAATTGTCAGTGCCAGATTGCAAGTGACCCAAGCACCACAGGGACTTAGTGAACAGTCCTAAGAGCTCAGGCGCTCAAGGAAAGTGATTATCCAATTTGAATGGACATCAACATCACCTAGGAAACGTGTCAGAACATAGATTGCTGGACCCTGCTCTAGTGTCCCATCCACTGGTGCTGGGAGGAGTCCAGCACTGTGCACTTATAACAAAGGCCCTGGTGATGCTAATGCTGCTGATCAGAGACCACATTGTGAGAAGCCCTGCTCCAGGATGACGTCAGAGAAGAGAAAGGGGTAGCTGAATCCAAAGGACGAACAGTACACAAGAAAAAGAAATTTGATAAATTCATCTCGAAAAAGTTGTTCTAGTCCCTTCCTTCCTTTTCTTATTCAGCCAGTTAAGAATCCTTATAGAATCTAGTTCCTTAATCTTTGTGTTTACCTGATTTCTGCCTTCTTGCACACTCATGATTATGCCACCATTCTTCATCATCTGTATTTTGATGACACTTTACTAAATAGCATTCCTCTTGTTTATTCACTCCAAACTGCCCTCCAAGCTGCTGTCAAAAATCCATATATATATGAAAGCCCAGCGACCAAACAACTGGTGGCTGACACATACTATGGCAGCCAACCAGCCTGATCTGTGTGCCAATCACCATCCTGCCCCCTGCCCCCCGCAGCCGGCCTGGCCCCCAATCAGCTCCCAACACCTCAATTGGGGGTGGTCAACCACCTGCACCCCCACGCTGCTGGCCCAGTCCAATGGGCCCCAATTGAGGCAGGCCAGCTGGACCCCACCCATGCATGAATCTGTGCACCTGGCCTCTAGTATCTTTCTAAAACACAAAGGTGACCATGTCACTGCTGCAATTAAAATTCTTCAATGACACCTTAGATCTCTGAGACTGATCTTCATGCTCCTGAGCAATTGAAATATTCCTTAAGTCTCCTTAAGTCTCTGATGGACATGGTCTTGCTTTATGTCTCAACCTCCATTACTTCACTCTACTTACCACAGTTTGTTCTGTTTTCCAGCTTCTTCCTGTAAAATACCACTTACATGCCTACCCATATACTGTTACCCCTCACTATTGTTATCTATAAAACACCTACTTAGTCTCAAAATCCAGATCCAGAGTCAATTTCTACTATAAGCTTCCCAGGCTCGTGTATCTATAAGCTACCAGTGGTCACTTTGCTTACATCTATGCAGTTTTTACATTGTAGTTT
Organism: Pipistrellus hanaki; assembly: GCF_964339955.1. Taxonomy (NCBI): domain Eukaryota; kingdom Metazoa; phylum Chordata; class Mammalia; order Chiroptera; family Vespertilionidae; genus Pipistrellus; species Pipistrellus hanaki. The sequence goes on along the minus strand of NC_140504.1, from coordinate 68,627,530 downwards.
TAAGTATGGTGTGATTATAATTTGAAGGTTCATTGAAGGTGGGGACTGTGCTGCTTTCACATTTATAACTCTAGTACTTAGTAGCACAAAATAATTATTAGCTAACAAATGAATAAATAACTGGACAGAGGATAAATAAAGAGATGGGAGAAAGAAAATTTGAGTAGTCTCTTTTGCTTATAATGTAGGGGGTATGTACAGAGTAGTGAGATGAAAAATAGTCACCAGGTTAGGAACTATGTATTTCAGACATACATATTGAGAATGCATGAGGGGTTTTGAATATTCTTGTAATAGTCAAAGCACAGCTTAAAAACAATTTAGAGGAAATAAACAGGAATGGGAAAAACTGAGTATATAGTTGTTCATATGAAAAATACAATCTCTCTCTCTCTCTCTCTCTCTCTCTCTATATATATATATATATATATATATATATATATATATATATATACACACACACACACACACACACACACACACACACACACACACAATAGCCTAAGCAACCATTATGACCAGTTGACCAAGTGACCAGCAGGGGGCAGATGTCCAGACTGGGCAAGATGGCCCCAATGACCCCAATCACTGGCCAGGCTGAGGGACCCCACCCATGCACAAATTCATGCATCAGGCCTCTAGCAATTAAGTAGTAATACAAGAATAAACTCTGGTGCACTCAAAATTGTAAACCTATTCTTGCCCATCCCTGTATATGAGTAGTAGAAAAGAGAAAGGTTCAAAGTAAGGTACTGAATGAAGTTTGATGGCAGTGTTTTCTCTGTAGGTTAATTAGAGCCCAGACTAGGGAAATGTTATTAGGAATAGGAGAGAATCACGTGCCAAATATATTAAGTATTAATCATTAAGACTTGGTGATTGAGTGGATAAGAGAAGACAAAAGAGAAAGCCAGAGTATCTGGCAGAATGACAGAGTAAAATTCAAAATCAGGGCAAAGGGAGTGCAAGAGATCATTAGTTTTGCTTGACGCATGTTAGTGGATATCAAGAAAGTTACTGTGAAAAGTAAAATGTTACATTAACCTTCTGAGCTTAGTCCTTCAGCCTCCTAATACTGAGCAGAACTTATTGGAAAGGGGACACAGAGAAAGGGAATTTCAAAATGGAGCAGGAAGTCAGATAGGTTGTGTCATCCTTGATTGGGGATGTGCCACAGTGGTAAGCAATGGGCCAAAGCTAGTCAGAGAAGGGACACCTAAAAGAGTGAGGAAGGCCTAGGAATGGAAGGTGAGTATGGGAACAAAATCAAACTTAATTTACTTTCCACTTTACCAGGAACTGCTTGTCAGGATTCTACCTCAGACAATTTGAGAAAAACAACAATAAGTATATTAAACCAATCATGGTTCAGCCTCAGAACATTCTGGGCAAATACTCAGAGATGCCCAAGCATGAAGAAATGACGAGCAATTTAGTATATGTGCTGCCGAAGCGAGCACAAATGACGAGCAATTTAAAACAATCTTCCTGTTTTTCCTGTACTTTAATCTTAGAAATATAAGTGACTGCAAGAGATAGAAGAAAGCACCCAAATCTATCATTTACTTGTTTTAGCTAATAGCAAAATAAGTCTTCATAGATCATTTTTAGTGCTACCAGTTTGGAAATATAGATGCATACCTCAATGATATTAAGCCTGTGAAAAGGTTCTGTAAAATAAACTTTTGCATTAAATGGTTTCGAAATTCATTGTTCAAAATATTATCAAGCTATATAACAGGTGGCTAAGTTGGAGAGTGGGTGATTTATAACTACCAGCACCACCTCCTTTTATTGTATACTAGAGGCCCAGTGCACGAATTTGTGTATGGGTGGGATCCCTTGGCCTGGCTGGCAATCAGGGCTGATCAGGGCCAAGGGAGGTTGGCCAGCAGGGGGAGGGGCCACAAGAGGTTGGCCAGCAGCTCCAATTGGGGTCTTCCAGACCAGCCAACTGGGGGGAGGGACCACAGGAGGTTGGCTGACCTGGGGAGGTTGGCTGTGGTAGCACACTGACCACCAGGACGGGCAGCTCCTGCATTGAGTGTTTGCCTTCTCACTTGGTGGTCAGTGCATGTCATAGCAACTGGCCAACCGGTCGTTTGATCCTTTGGTTGTTCAGTTGCTTAGGTTTTTATGTAGAGAGATTTGCTAGATATGGTCTACTGGCTCCAGATTTAATTTCTTTAGCATTCTACTGTTGAGCAGTAGCCTCACTAAAGAATACCCTTTGGCCCTATTTTCAACATAAAATTGATCAAAAGGGAATGAAAGTTGCATCTTGGCTCCACTGAACAGAACAGAATTACAATATATTATGGTCTTGCATCATCCTCAGTTCATGGCATTCATCTTTTTGAAAGCAGATCTACTCTCCTGCATCCCCAAAATATTGCTGGCATTATTAAGCTCATGTGTCCTTTTATTTAATATAAGGTATTATTATGTAATGTGAGTCCAGGAGTGCCTAATAGCTTTAGCTACTTTGCTAGCTGATCCAGTCTTTCCAAACTGTTAAGATTCATATAATATAGTTAAATGTCCCTATAATAAAATCATATAGTGCAATTGTTCCTACTGGTCTGGTACCCATAAAATAATTATGTTCACTCCTACCTCAGTTGAAGAAATTTTGCTAAGAATAAATTGATTTTTTTTTATAACAAGGTTTCTTTGCAGTTTATTCTAACCAAGATTAGTGCTTGGTGTAGCAAGTAGCTATTAACTCCAATCCTTCTATAAAAAGATACATTTAAGTAATTACCATTACTGGCTTCTTGAGAAAATTGTGTGTAATTTAGTCATTTATATTGTATGTATAGAGTAATTTGGTACTTGACAAAAATGGTTAACTCATATCTGTGACTCCTGCAGATCCTACAGAGCAAGTGACAATCCAAGTGCTGCCACCAAGAAGTGCCATCAAAGAAGGGGACAACATTACTCTGAAATGCCTAGGCAATGGCAACCCTCCTCCTGAAGAGTTTTTCTTTTACTTACCAGTAAGTGCTTAAGGATTATTACTTAAGCTAGAACTCTATCATTTGTCCTGTTGTTTGGCAGCTGGCTGACATTAAGGATTGAATGCACCTGAGCAGCTTAAGTGAGAAAGGCTGTTTTTCTTGGGGACAAGGGATACCATTTTTCAGCATCTTCCAATGATCTTGCCCTTTTTTCAATGTCAAGTGATTTTTAGGATAAATGCTGTTTACAGAAAACCATAATTATAAAACCTCAATGTTCATTATCCACGTAAACTATAAGAATCTGCTCTTTAGATGCAGGTAACTGTGATATGAAGAGTGATGGCAGCAAATGCTGTGATACAGATTTTAAATCTACCCATAGCACCTTCCTGAACACAGCTGTGGACCTCTGAAGTAGGAAGAGTCCTGTTGCAGATTATATTTAGCTTGTCAGACTAAAGCTGGGGCTATAGCTTGTAATTGCAGATGGTCTCGGAGCACCAGTTCCTTGATTTTTATCAGTATCATAGATGAAAGAAATGATATGAAGAAAGGATCATTTGGACAATTCTTCTAGGATGAGTTCTAGATGTCATAGTGATATAGAATCATACCAGAGGACAGAGAGCTCATGTGAGGACAACTGCTTGCTCCCCCACAGGTCTTCCTGAGTTTTTCTTTGACATAACCTTCCATTGAGAGAAGTCTTGTACAATTATATCTGCATTGTACTACAAATGCCATCTGCTGCATTACTCAGTAGTGCTTAAGACTGTCATCTTAATACCCAGCAACATTACTCAGAAGACCAGTAGAAGTAATTTCTTTTAGACTTCAATGTTGACACATAACTTTGTTTCTTCTAATAAGCTGACATACTGTTTTTGTCTCATGTGCAAATGATGTTTTGAAACTAGTTACGTTTCCTTGGCTATTGGGAATCGCAGAGCCAAATGTTGTTTTAGTTTTAGCAATAAGACATGATACTTAACTTTTTTAATGTATAGTCCCAGTTCATCTATATTTTTATATTTTACTTTGTTATTTTTTCTTTTTATTTATTTTTTCTCCTCTTTTACTTTCTGTTTCCTTCCTTGCCTCCTTTCTTTTCTTAATTTCTTCCTTCCTTCCTTATTTCCTACCATTCTTTTCCTATTTTTTAAAATTTGGATAAATGACACGTACTGTTTTAAGTTGCCTTGAATCTTTCTGTCATATTTGGCAAGGTATAAATATAAAAATAAAATATTGGAAATTAAAAAAAAATAAAATGTAATCCAAGCTATCTATAAAATAGATGGCACCAATACAATGTGAATTACCTCCTCAATATTAATTATTTTTCCAGGAATCAGATAATACAAACTACTCTTATTTGTCCAATCAAAGAACAATATAACCTTTTTTTCTCTTATTTGAGAAAATGTCATTTTCATCAAGAAATAAGACTGTTCTTATTGTAGCTACCAAGTGCAATAACCTGACATTTTTCTTCTATCAAAAGGGACAGCCCGAAGGAATAAGAAGCTCAAATACTTACACACTGACAGATATGAGGCGCAATGCAAGCGGAGACTACAGATGCTCCCTGACAGACAAAAAGAGCATGATTGCATCAACATCCATCACCGTGCACTGTAAGTCACCTTATTCTTCATATAGTGTGGTTTCTTGTGACTTACTGAAGGGCATAGAAACAAGCTCCACCATGCTCCAGATTTGCACTGCAATATTGAAATCTTGCATGGATCGAATAGCTGCAACTTCTGACAGTGGTAAACCTCCATCTGGTTTATAAATGCCTTTAGTGTGAGGTATCAACAAAACACATTCCTGGATATTAAACAAATAACTCATTTTATCTTTTAAATAAAATATTGGATATTCTTGAAATTTACAAGGTTTGCATTTGGCACATAAAAGTATAGATTACGTATCACTTTGAAAATAGCATAAATAATATTAATACCCAATCCCAAGCAACACAAAGTTAATGTTAAAAAAAAACAAAATGTTAATGTAGACTCAACCTTTGGGAGAGAAGGCAGAGACTACTAAAAGCTATTTATTGGCTTCTTTAGAGAAAGATGGAACTTTTTATAACCAGAGCCTCTTCAAAATCACTCTGAAGTACCTTTTTTTGTTAACTTTTCACCCACTTTTGATCTCCAGGTGCTTCAAACGTTATATTTACTCCAGTGTGATAGCAAAAGGTACACATAGAAAACAGACACTTTACTTGTGTTCATTATATTGTAACTCCTGGAAGTCTATATTACCTAGCAGCATGAAATCAGTGTGGAAATTGGGAATTAATTTGGACTGTTCTCTGGTGATGCAGCGTGGAAATTGGGAATTAATTTGGACTGTTCTCTGGTGACACTAGACTTCACAGAGTGCCTTGGGGAAATGTTAGTCTTGCTTGGAAGTACAGACCAAACATCCTAATATATACTTTGCACCCAACAGCACCATCATATAAATAGGTTTCCTCTAGGCATGATCCACTGCGATCCCATTAGAAATTGCGCTGAGGAAATGATTCTAAATCTTTCACTCGATCTGCAATGCTTGGGAAACATGTAAGACAGAAGCTAAAACTTTGAGGGAGGTGCAGGGAGGTACTTTAGGGAACAGAATAACAGGATGGTTGCTCTGGAGTGTGTGATGTTGGAAGGGAATCCTGGGAGTTGTGTAAAAATTGTGCACTGTTATGAAATATTCACAGCCAGTCCATGTCTCTGTTTTTTGCTTCATATTAATGTTGCACAGATCTGAGTATGTCTGCCAGCAGGGACTGTTTAGACAAAAAGCAGTGACCTTTCAGGATAGCAACAGCTCTATTTTTCTCTGAGAACTAATCAGTCATGGGGCCATTTATCCAGCCTGTTCCATATGGGGGGGTGGGGGAGGAGTGAATTAAGAGACTATAACCAACATATAGAATTGACTATGGAAAACTATCTGATATAGCTGGGTCAATGACCAATAATCCAGTGCTAAGTGGTGGTACATTTATGTTGAAGATATGTTAGCTACTCAGGACCTTAAAATGAAAGGGCTCTCATTTGTATGACTTGTAGATCAAGAAGGGAAAAATAGATAAACTGATAAAGCAAAACACTTGAATATAGCCACAGAATACCTCCAGGATACTGGGATGAGAAAAAGAAAAAAAAGTAAACAAAGCATGTAATAGTTTAATTAGAGTTCTGTGCATTTTCCTGGATTTAAATAATTTTTACTTTTGGCAGACTGTTAATATTAGATTTAAGTCCTACATAGCTCCATAAAATCTGGGAAAAAAAGTATTGCAAGCAAATCAAGATTTTATTGTAAGTTACCTGAAATGAAAACATAAAACGCTATTTTTGCCTGTTTATCTTGATTGCTTGTTTGCTTTCCAAAAACAAGAGTTGTTTTCTTTTCATTGGTGGCCAAAGGGAGTGTGTGTGGCTGGATGATCTCCAGCCCATACTTGCACACGTTTGCAAAACAGACCCCTCAGCAGGGCACCCACCCACAGACCCACAGTTGTTGATGAAATGTCTACTATTCTTCTGCCAATTCCTGCACATGTAGATTCTTCAGCAGAACTTCCAAAGCCCGCCATCATTCTTTAAAGTCCTTTATCACTGGCAAGTTAACCATCTAGGAAGGGAAAACTTTTAACTCACCCTAAGTAGAATTTTCATTTAAATATAATTCATCAAAAACATCCACTTTTCTATGTGAACATGAATATTTTAATATTATCGAGAAACTGAGAAAGCACACTCCATTCATCAACAAATAGTTTTGAGAGCCTATCATGTGGCAGACACTATGGAAACACTGTGACAACTCCTTCCCTCATGGTGCTTACAGCCTCACAGGAGAAATGAGAATTTAAAACTGATGTTCAAACAACCAATGAATCACAATGGTAACATGTAAAATGGAGGAGCAGCACAGGGTGTGATAGCAAATTCCTACTGATAGAGAGTCAAGTTACAAATCTGAGATTGGCAAACACAGTCCTTTACATCCTGGCCTCAATTAATTTATCTTCCATGTGTTATAACCATTCATACCAGATTACTCGCCATTGTGAAATCTTCTCTTTGTTTGTTTGGCAGAAGTTTTTTCCTACATCTCCACTTACCAACGTCCTTCTCAACCACTGGGCCACAAACATACTGCCTCCTATACAAAACCTTTATTACTGCTTTGAAATCCAATTTGGCTCTTGTCTCTACACTCTCACCTTTGCTTATACCTCTGTTTGCAGCCCTTTCTTTATTTTTTCAATAAATATTTATCGAGTTCATAATTTCTAGCATGTTTGCCACCAGGTGCTGATTTCATGCTGCTGGGTATTATAGTTGCATAGTTGAGTACAATTACCTCTGCCTCAAAAATTGTGCATTGCAAGCTCAAGTGCTCTATCGCCAATCAGTGCTTGGAGCATAGTAGCTGTATAATAAATGTTTCCCATATGGAACTGGATATTCCTTATACAGATTTTACTATGACAGTAAATTTTTATAGAAATTACTTCTCTAAAAGATTATACTTCCATATATAATATATTCTATTTTTAAAACATGATATCTGCTAATAGTGTACCTTACAATATATCTGGTTTAAAATACCAACTGCATGAAAAAGTTAATTCTTTTTTTTTAAACATACTTACCTACCATAGTTAATTCTCTCTGAAGAAACTATGTCACCTTCCTCATGACTTTTTAATTTATCATCTGCTTGCTACATATACTTGATTTTTCCCTGTTATGCTTTACCTATTGTTTTTATAATAGTTACCTAGTCATCATCATTCTTTATGTTCTTCCAGAAATGATTTAAGAATTTTTTTTCTTAAAGTGATAGAACCCTGGGGAATACATATGTGCAGTGAAAACATCAATCATGTTAATTTCAAATAAATGCATAACCAATTAGATGGACCATTCACTAATGTGATCTCAAAGCTCACTTGAAAAATGACTGATTATGTTACAATTTAGTTATTTCAGGCACACTAATCAATTCTGAATTTTCAAGTGCAGTTAGAGGGATTTTTTCCCATCATTTTTTCTCCAAACTATTTTCATTATCTTTCTTCCTGGAGTTTGAATTTTAAGCAGATTTTCTGCTTCACAGATTTGGATTTGTCCTTAAATCCAAGTGGGGAAGTGACCAAGCAGATTGGGGATGCCCTGCCTATATCATGCACAATATCTGCTAGTCGGAACGCTACTGTGGTATGGATGAAAGTAAGTAATATTCCTTGGTAATATTCTGCTGTTTGAACTGATTCTTCCTCAGGTTTCTTTTGCATTTTATGTCATATCCAATATGTATATTCATGGGTAATGTGTTTATGTACTCATACTCATACTCTATATATAATAATTAAAAGTCATGTCATAAAACAATTTTAGAGCTACTAAACAATAGTGCAGCATTTATAATTGGTGCTGTGAAACTTAGTTTAGGGGTATTAATTTAATAATGTATATATACTAAGTAATTATACACATATGAGACACACATATATACATCTATATTCTTTAGGGCTGAACGATTTATGATGTGTTGTAACCCACATTATTCTCACATGACAGTTACAACAACCCTGTGAAATATGCAGAACATTTATTATTTCCTCTCATTAATCATGAAGAGGTTGAGATGAGGGAAATCACAAAGCACATAAGTGACAGAGTAGAGACTTGAACTCCGGCCTTACTGAGAATAGACTGCTGAAACTAAAGTGTTTGAATTTATGTCCTACTGAACTAGTAGCTCTTTGGAGGTCCATATCTCTTTTCATCTTTAAGCCATAGTACATCATGCTAGGATCTCAGTCAGTACTTCTTGAGTGAGTACTAATATTTTCTTGTAATTATCTGTTAATATAGGGCATTTCACAGACCCAATTATTATTATATTTTTAGAGTAAGAAAGTAGGATTGGTAATTTGTTATTTGACGCAGGGTTCCCTGAAAGTCAATGGTTGTAACTGATCCCTCCACCCAAATCCTTGGCTACTAAATTTAAACACTTAGTACATTAATCCTCAGGACATAGCATTTAACAGGAGCATTTTACCAGTAATGTGTTGACAAAATGCATGCATACGATTTGAAGTAAGGGTTAGCAAATATTATCTTTATAAACAATTGTGGAGAAATTTATTCCTAGATCTTCTTCTTATTGAAAATATAAATGATTTTGTATTGCTCTTTGATCTCTTTTAATACCAGTTTCTGTTACTTGTTCTCTGACTCTTACTAGTACTTTCTTATTGCACTTTGTTTTAACCACCTTATCACAACTTTCTGTTCACTCAGATATTAAAGTGTTACTCAAAAGACTGTATATTTAACATAATATATTTATAATAATTGATAATCAAAGGGCTAGACAAGTTCTAAGCAACTAGACTATTCAAGGACATTATGAACATTCATAGTGTGTTTTACTACAGGACTAAAGACTGCAGTTTACTTGACTAAACCAGTTTCTATATCAACTGCAGTCATTGTTGTTAATTGAATACCTAATATCAGTGATCAATTTTGTCTGGCCATTGGTTCATTGATGAGAGAGGAAAAAATTCATAGTGGAAAAAGATAACATAATCTTAGGATTTAATTTAGTTGTCTGCTTCTGAACATTTCAATTCCTGATAAAATAGCATCATTTTCTATATATTATGTGATTTTTAAAAATTAAATGTTATATTTTCTTTGTTCATTGAAATTAGGATAGTAAGTTGTTATTAGGGGTTTCTTTAAAAAGCAGGTGGTCACCCTAGCCAGTTTGGCTCAGTAGATAGAGAATCAGCCCATGGACTGAAGGGTCCCAAGTTTGGTTCCTGTCAAGGGCACATACCTTGGTTGCAGGCTCCATCCCCAGCCCTGGTCAGGGCATGTACTGGAAGCAACCAACTTATGTGTTTCTATCTCTGTCTCTCTGCCTCCCTTCCACTCTCTCTAAAAACCAATGGAAAAAATACCATTGGTTGAGGATTAAGCAATAAATAAATAAATAAATAAGGCATGTTGTCATAATTGCCATGGCTCTGTAATGGATCCCCTGTTAATAACTGTATCCTTTCACACATTTATATCCATCATCCATTACATAGCACAAGTCTTCAATGTCTGTCATTCCTAATTACATTTTCTACAAGGAGTAATTACTATGAATCAAGAACTTTTCTTAGTGTAAACACATTGTATTGTTTTTATAAAAATAGGCCTTATAACAGTTCAAGAAGGCTATTATCCTCTCTTACAAATAATGAAACTGAGTCTCAGAAGTTTAAGAACTGCTCCAAATTACAAGTTCAATATACACAAGAGTCTGAAATAATGTCCAATTTCCAGCAGTACAAACGAAAAGGGAAATCTACTTCTGAAGTCACCCGAAGTTAAGAAAAAGAAGCTTGAGTTTTCATTAGACCCAGAAGAATCATTTTAGGCCTAATTATTTATCTAGTAAACACATTGAGAGTTATTATTGTGCCCTGTGCAGTAATTAACTTTTTATTTAATCAGGATAACACCAGGCTTAAATCTAGCCCATCATTTTCTAGTCTCCAATATCAGGATGCGGGAAACTATGTCTGTGAAACTGCTCTGCAGGAGGTGGAAGGACTAAAGAAAAGAGAGTCATTGACTCTCATTGTAGAAGGTAATAAAATACTTGAACACTCCTTCAATTTTTTCTTTGAGATTTTGCTCTCTGGTTAATTTTATGACCTTGGTTCAACATCTTATTTTAATTTTAATAATATTTCAGGAAAACCTCAAATCAGAATGACAAAAATCATTGATCCCAGAGGCCTGTCTAAAACAGTCATCTGCCATGTGGAAGGGTTTCCGAAGCCTGCCATACAGTGGACAATTACTGGTAGCGGAAGTGTCATAAACCAAGCAAGTATTCGTCTTCTTGTTATATGCTGCACGTGATCCAATATGGGGTTTTATCTGGACTTAAACTGTGGGTGAATCTGCTTGCCAAAGTGAAATTTTCAGAATGTCCTCAGAGGAAGCTTTTGCTAAATTCTTAATTTTCCCAAAGGTAGAGCATGGCTCAAAGAGCGATTTTAGATACCAGGGCTGTGGAGAATGAAAGAATCATGGAGTTGTGGTCAGTATCTGTTTTTAAAAGAACATAAATTGGATGTTGTTCCAAGGTAATTAACTTCTGAAACCTAGTGATTAAAACATTAAGGTGTGTACTTTTCTGCATGATAAACTTACACGTCTGAATATAAGTGGCCTCCATTACTTTGCTTACTTACGCACATTAAGGGACATTTCCCCTTAAAACTGGGCCCTGAAGTGTGGTAGAGAACACATTCAAGTGTTCTCTGGCATCTGGTCTGGTTTGTGTGTGCCAGGGCCACAGTAAGGCTAGGTAAATACATAGTATCTAGGATGTGTCCTTCTGGAACCAAAGGAAACATAATCAAAACTTAATATTTGTAACTTTGCCAGGACATTTTAGTCATATTAAAAGGCTAAGAAGTTATGAACACCACTAGTAATTTTCTTTTTACTTTGATATAATGTTTAAAAAATTTAAAAGATGAAAATCTGGTCTGTCACTAGGAGTTCAGAGCTAGAATCTCATTAAATTGCCAGTCTGCTGGGGTTACTGAGATACTTCTTAATTCTATTTTCTCTTCTCAATGGAGCCAGTTAAAGACTCTTCAGCAACACCCAGAGGTGCTATTTGATTTTCTCAATCTTCTGTGCTGCCTTCTTCCCAGCTTTGGGCCCAGTTGCAATGTGAAAAGGCATATGAAAAGCAAAGTTGCAATTGGGTTTTAAGTTTAAGTTTCTACTCTCTCCCTGTTCAGGGATATTGGGCTGCTGGTCCAAATTATATAATGTGGTTTTGCAGATCAAGGTGAATTTTGGCTCTTTTACCTATGGTTGATGCATATATATATTTGCATAACTCCAAATATGGAAGGTCCCCAAAGCAAAAGACTACTGATATGAATAGGTGGGATGGGGACACACAGAAAGCATGCACAAGCAAGACAAAGAGGCTCTAGCACGAAATGCAGGTGTCCTGACCCAGGTGAAGATGTGAACAACCTATACAATGTACAAGCTAAATTTTAGCATCCAAAATGACTATTTTTTTATTTTGCTTTTTCTCCTTCTCTTGTTCAATGAAAGCCAAAAAGAACCTGTAGGTATTGGTAATGTAAGTATAAAAAATATAAAAATAAGTACACAATAAATATTTGATGAATGAAAGATGCAAAGGCGCCGTAAAAGAAACGAGTAAATATATTTTGTAGTGATAAAAATAACAAGAAGAAAGACTCAGTGAGAAAGTCACATGAAAAATACTGATGGGAAGTGGTACAATAGCAGGTGAACTTACTATGAGGATAAAAATAATAATGCCATTCTTCATTGTCAAGGAGAAGAATTGATTCTGGCCCACTAGGTGATATGTTATTTTTCTTGCTCTAGGTTTGTGCTGATACACATAATCTTTTATTTGCTCCCTCCAAAAACACATGGTGAATCTATTATTTTACAACTCCTGAAAACCTTGCCCCATTCTGCCCTAGGATGAGAAAAAAATCCCTAAGCATGAAACTAGCTCTTGTTCTCAAGGTCCTTACATTGCAGCTGAAGGGAAACTAAGTAAGGACCAATGTGTCTAAATAAGGGGACTGAGAAAAGAGCACCGGTACATATTTGCTTTTGTTGTGTTAGACTTAGGAGTCTAGTCCTAGGGAGGAGATTAAAGTGCATTGTCTCATTTTTGGATGAATTAAATACAGTGATTGTCCTCATCAACACTTCACAACAACAGAATCAATTTACCAAAGAACTCATCCTCTGTGCTTAGCTCAGGACAAATGAGAAAGAAAAAAAAAGAGTTAGATTTCCCATAAGTAAAATTCTATGTAAATATGTACTTAGATATAATGGCCATCCCATGTACCAAGAGGTCACTGATTGGATTTCCAGTCAGGGCACATGCCCAGATTGCTAGCTCAGTCCACATTGGTGGATGTGTAGGAGGCAGCCAATTGTTTCTCTTTCGTGATATTTCTACATCTTTCTCTTTCCCTTTCTCTGGAATTAATAAAAAACATATTTTTTAAACAAGAACTGAATTCATTAGTTTATTAGGGGAAAATTGATGATTAATATTTTAAAATAAGCACTCTCATGCTAAAATATTAATCTGAATATCTTTTGAAAAAGATGAGTTTAGTGAATTTAATTATTAGGATTTATAATATAAGCATAAATAGGAATCCATTTATGAATTTACTATTCTTTTCCCATCACTGCTGTAGATGTAAACCTGAAGTGATCTATGTTTATGACCTTACATATATCCTTCAACACCTGATAGCACTACAGAGCACCACACCTATCCTATTTCACTCAGCATTACTCTTCCCCAGGTTGTTCACCTAGTTCCATTTCTAAATCTATATTTCTTTGTTCTTTTCCAGACAGAGGAATCTCCTTATATCAATGGCAAGTATTATAGTAAAATTATCATTTCCCCAGAAGAGAATGTTACATTAACTTGCACAGCAGAAAACCAGCTGGAAAGAACAGTAAACTCCTTGAATGTCTCTGCTAGTGAGTATTTCATTTCTGACATTTAAAAAGTAAGAAAATTTGAAGTTATTCTTCATTAGTTTAAAATCTTCAATTCCATCTTCCTATACTGCATTATGGTAAGTTTTATTTATTTTCCATTGGGTATCATCATCATAGGTTCTTTTTATTTATGTATTTATTTATTTGTGGTGTCCATTCTTGTATAATTCTTGTCTTGACAACTAAATCATTTTATGTCTTATGGGTCAAAGCCTTAACTTATATGGGAATATTTCCCAAGAACATGAGATGATATGAACTGAGTTGCTATTATTTAATCTATATTTTGTGTTCAGAGTATAGATAATTCAAAGTTTTTTCTTAAAATACTTGTGTAAGTTTCAATTTTGATAAAATTTTAATTATCTTTAATCTGTTAGTTTGCATTCTATTTGTGATATTTATCCTACCATTATTTTGTACAAGAATGCCACATGCTCAAGGTCATTTAGCAAATTGTTAGTCAAACTTGTGTCAGAATTAATGAAATCTAGTTTTAAAAATTGATGCTTTGAATACAATATTTGAATCATAGCTAAAAACCATGAAATTATCTCAGAAAAAGTGAAAAATATCTGTCAATAATGAAATCAGGGTAATATAATACATACACACCAAAAGCAGCTTTTGAAAACATTTGTCATTTATTTGAAACTAGAGGCCCAGTGCATGACAATTCATGCACTGGAGAGGGAGGGGTCCCTCCACACAGCCTGTCCCCTCTCACAGTCCAGGAGCCCTCAGAGGTGGGAGGCTCCTAGCGAACAGGGGAAGGAACAGCACAAGCCTCAGCTGGCCCTGGTTACCTGAGCCTCGGTCAGCCCTGGGTGGCTGGGCAATCGCCATCCAAGGCTTGCCTGTGCCTCAGGCCGGTCCTGGGCGGCTGGAGGGCTGAGGGGATTGGATGCTGCCATCTTGTGGCTGTGGGTGCTGCCATCTTTGAGGGCGGGGCAGTCAATAAGCATCTTCCCTCCTTATTGGATAGGGTTATCCTTCATCTTCAGTTCTGTCGTTGTTCCTGTTACTATGATAACCTGGAATCAGGAGAGACTTAGAATGAGGTTTAGCTCTGAGCAGGAGGCTAACTGACCTTCCAAACTCTTATTCTTCAGTCAGTTGGAATCTGTATGTGACATTAGCAGGATAGGAATACACTGGCCAGGAATTACAATAGCTGGAGCCAGGAGAAAATAATTGTCTAAAGATAATAGTTTTTAACAGATTATGACTGGAATATAAAAGCCTGCTGAACTGACAAGAAAAGAACCAAACAAATTTAACTTGAAAATAGGAGCATTGACTTCTCAGAATTTAATTCAGCAAGTATTGATTTGTCTTATCTAGAAAGAGAACTTATCCTTTCTCCCTGAACATAAGTCTCTCTTTTCATTTTAACCCATTGAAGAGTGGTCTTCTAGGCTTTGCAGTGGCTTGATCAACATTTAATACAATCGTTTTTCAATTCAGTGAGCACCTCCTGAGATCCCCATTTTTCTGAGGAAGGACTGGGGAATCTGCAGTTTAACAAACATCACTGGAAGTCCTGGTTCAGGCCCATGGCTAGAAGAATATTTCAGTAGTTTGACTTTAGCTGGTAATCCGCTGCAGCAGTGATTTTTAAACTGAGCCAGGAGCCTGGCACCACCAGAGTTATTTGAAGGCTTTTACAAACATCACACATGGTGCCTCTTAACCTCCAAGATATCCCTAGTTTTAACCTCTAGCCCCACTGCTTTAAGGAGGTCCCTAGTGGTGAGTCCCTAACACTGACGAGGAAAACTACTTCTCTATTGAGGCAGGAAAAATTGAGAAAATTTGAGAAACACTGCATTGTAGATTTCATATGTGGCAACTTGTTTCTCCTAAAAAAGAAAAAAAAAAAGTTCCATTAAAAGGTGGTAGCTTGTGGAGAAATTTCTATGTATTTTAGATTCATACCATAGCTTACCCGTTGTGAAATTTTTATGGTAAATTAACTACTCTCCTTCCTTAAAAGAAAATTAATTTTCTTGTAGGAAAGTTCCTGCTCTATTAAATGTAAAAAAAAATTGTCTACCTTTAGCTCTAGAATAGATATTTTATCTTTAAGTATTATTATATCATACTATAATAGTAAAGGTGACTTTCATTTATCAACAAATTTTGTTTTTAATTTCATATTAACATTTTTCATTTCAGTAAGTATTCCAGAACACGATGAGGCAGATGAGATAAGTGGTAGGTACTATGCTGCCGACTCTTCTTCCCTGACTATCAGCTCAAGAATTATGAAGTGTCAATGTTTAAGTAATTTTCTTAGCCTCCACAATTTTGACTTGAATTAAAAATGAAACAAGATAGTAAGAATGCTAAAGTTGTATCCTTTCAATTCAGAAGTTTGCATGTGACTAATAGTAGTGAGCCACAATCATTTTTAATAAGAAATAATAACCAGATTGATTTCTTTCCAAAGAAATCCTCGCATTGTCTATAATCGCATGGGCCTTTCTTCTTTGTCGTAGATGAAAACAGAGAAAAGGTGAACGATCAGGCAAAGCTCATTGTGGGCATCGTCGTTGGTCTCCTGCTTGCTGCCCTCGTTGCTGGGGTTGTCTACTGGCTGTACATGAAGAAATCAAAGTAAGTTGTGTGGGGAAGATCTTCCTTGTTCATTGACATCCACTGCAAGGAAATGCAGTGTGTTAATTACACTCCCTCCAGCTGTAATTTCTATGATAGGAAAGAGAGTAGGGGGGTGAAGACGTGCTGAGGAATGGGAGTGGCCAAAGAGAGGTCAATGCAGGGGAAAAAGGAGACATATGTAATCCTTTTAAACATTAAAGAATTTAAATTAAAAAAATAAAAAGGTATCTTATTAAATTAAGTACAATTTCTACCATCAGACTTGAACATTCATTCAAATACCTGTTCCTTAATTGAAAAGTGTTCGAACTTTTCAAGAGTTAATATTATTGATAATAATACCAAAACCAGTTTGGCTCAGTGGATAGAGCGTCGGCCTGAGAACTGAAAGGTCCCAGGTTTGATTCCGGTCAAGGGCATGTACCTTGGTTGTGGGCAGCTGATTGATGATTCCTAACTCTCTATCCTTCTCTCTTCCTCTCTGTAAAAAATCAATAAAATATATTATATATATATATATATATATATATATATATATATATATATATATATATATTATTGGTAATAAATTTCATTTATCATCCCAAGAACCAAAGTGTTTTCCTCATGAATTTGTGGCTCTCTTCGGGTTTGCTAAGTGCTTTGCTTTCCTGATTATTTTTAGCATGCGATTCCCTGCTGGTGTCCTCTGAGATAAGTCAGCATTTTGGCAATATGAATTATTATTAATCCTTTTGTCTAGTGTTCGTATTTATAATAAAAGCCTTCAAGTTCAGAATTGCTAAGACTATTTTAGGCTTTACTATGTTCTCTTTCTTCCTCCTCTTCTAGATCATTTCTTAAACTTTACAAATTATTATAAGGGTTTCATTTTTACCTATAGCTAGTTCATCACCATTTTATATACATGTGATAAATTTTTAATAAAGATATGATCCAGACTTTCCCTCAGATACCAAAAAATATATATAGCCTTGTGTTTACCATCCTACAAAATAATATCATCAATAAACTTAGAGTCACTTATTGTTGCAAATAGCTTTGAGCAACAATTAAATTGTGAGTCAAATATTTCATTTAAAAGCCTCAATGATATAGGTAGCCCAGTGGTGAAGTTCTAGAAATATTTAGGGAAGTTTTTGTATTGGCAATTTAAAAACTCATTTTAGAGAGATGAGAAAGACAAATCTTTTATACCCAAGTATAATTTAAGAGTATATTTGTTAACATACCTAGTGGCTACCCAGCTAACATGCACTCCCCATTCCATTATTATAAGCTATATATTTTTATATCCAATTTTAATATGGAGACCTGCAGCAAGAAGTGCTTAGCATGGTGCTTAGCATTTTGAAATGATATATTCATAGCAGAGTAAGAACTCTTAATTCCTCTGCTATTTTATTCATATAACTTCTCACTGGAAATTTTTTTTTTCTTTTTTACTTGGAGATTTTTTTTAGTATTGAGAATGGATATTTCCCTTATATGTAAGGTTTTAACTAACAGTTCCAGGCTAAAGGCATTATTTGACTAAGCCCACTCCATGTATAGTTGTTTAACATGTTGGAGAACATAGGAGATCTAGAGATAATTTAATAGTTTTTCAATTATTGACTCCTTTTCTCTTCATCCTGTCCTCCAAACATTGTTTTGAGCTCTGCAGGAATTTAATGTGACTATTTGAGTTTCAAATCCTCTCCTACATGGTTTATAGTACAATAACTAATAAAAAATTAAAAGAGCCAAAGATAAAGGGGGAAAGGCAGCATGATGTAGCCACAAACTTGTTCAGAGGTTTATTAAAACCATAACTTCCAGGTTTATTGCATTTAAGAGACCCCTGACCACCATACTTCTTATCACTAAGCTGGGAGTAAGCATTTACCAAACATTTGTAATCTCAAAACACACATTGTCTGAGTGTTAGGAACTTACCGAGAGGTTTATCTTTTGCAACCCTGGAACTCATGACCATTTTCATGAAAATTGGTGAGTAATGTATAGGCCATCTGGAAATCTGAAAATTACAAATATGTTCTGTCAGTTCTGTCTTTATATAATGCTATATTATTCCACCGCTGTATCAGGAAAAGGAAAAGACAGTTCTAAATTGGTGAAGGACTACAGAGGACTTTCCTATAACATGAAATGTTAAAAAACACTTCAGTGTTATATTAAGCCTTTCTAAAACCTTTCTCATTAGTATTTCTTGATGTATGGAATTAGGATCTCACAGTAGAGTTTATTTTAACTGAATGCTGTTTCCAATCGGATTAATACTCACTTTGATGAGGGAAGATTGAATAAATAAAAAAGACAGGGCTGGGAGACCATTCATAACACATTTTAAATCTTTCCTCATTTATCATTAACTAAGCACCTACTACTCTTTTTTTATTATTATTTCTCATTTTTGTTCTTTTACTTAAATCCTCAATAATTTAATGAGAGGAATACAACTATTCCTGTTTTCATAGTATCAAAGGCTCAGTGAGATTAACTTGACCAAGCGTATTCCATATCTCATATATTTTCAAATATATTTCGGTGCCTTCTTTGGAATTAAAATTGCATACCTGACTTTGATGGCCTGCTGGCATTTAATATAGTGTTTGGGTTGGAGGGTGAGTTCTGAAGTTCAGGGCTGATCCAAGTTTGGCCTTCTTTCTCCTTTCCTATCCATGGTCTGGCAGGAGCCAGAAGGAAGAAAGGAAATTCCTCATTCTTCTATTGAACCAAAAATAATAGGGTAAACTAGAGGGAAAATAAGGTCACAAGGAAATACCACAGTCCCCATCTAGTCAGTCACAAGGTGGGCAGAACCAGCCATGGCTGTCCCCTCCACTATTACATGTGACCTGAAATATTTCCAGATGAAAGGGCTTGTGTCAAAATAGAACGTTTCCAAGTTTTTAAATTTCTTTGGTCCGTCTATATATATATGCATTTTGTTCAAATGTTTGTTTGTTTCAATTATCTTTTCAAAGGTAAAGGGAAGTCCTGTTCCCTGTGCACCTGCCCATGGGCCAAGGCTATGTGCCAACCCAAAAGTAGCCACCTTAGGAATGCACTTCAAGCCTTGATGCAGAATGCATGCAGGTGGCATCCTGTTTTTATGCATAGTCAGGATAGTTATGTTTGTGTTGGCCTCCTCATCTTTTAAATGGGTGGTCCCCATATTTACGAGATGAAAAAGCCATTTTCTATTTCTTACTGAGGACAGTAGGATTCCCTATTTAAATGGAGAGTTTCCTTGGAGACTTTTGGAAATTCTAAGGACATAAACTTGAAAGTTGTAATAAAACCAACTATTCATTCTTCATTTCCTTCTTTAAATCCAGAAATTGCTGACAGAAATTATCCTCCTGAGATGCAGGGATTAGAGCTCTCCTCTCCTTTAACTAATTAATCTTGGGCCAACAGGAAACTCAGCCTGCTAACAGCTGTGACAAGGGAAGAGAAAAAAGAACTGTTCTCTTGGATGGGATTCTAATTACTTCTACAGATGTCAATAGCCAGTTTGCTAGAAGTGGCAGTTCTACAGGGCCAGGGTCCCAAGTCTTAAATACCCGCAGTCCCATTGCCCTACTGTGGTGTGTTCCAGGAATACTACAAGTTAAAAATCACAGAAAATCTTTCTCAAATTAGAAAGTATTAATGACTTCTCATGCTGCCTCTGAGTTTTCAAATTCATTTTACACAAGCCTACATTTGGAAAAGCTAAAATCTTATGAGCTCTTTCATCTATGAATTGTTTTAAATGGGCTTTTTTGTTTTTTGTTTTTCAGGTATATAATTCTATTTTAATAGTTCATGTATCCTTTCAAATGATAGCACATTGCAAGATTGTGATGTATTAGCTATACCCACCACTCCCATGCTCTTCACTTTTGCTGCTTCCTCCATCCCCCACTAAATAATGTTTTAATTGGACTATAATTGACATGTAACACTGAGTAAGTTTAAGGTGTACAAAATGTATTGATTTGTTACATTTATATATTGAAATACGATTGCCACTATAGCATTAGCTAACACTTCCATCAGGTCACATAATTGTCATTTCATATTGTGGTGAGAACACTTAATATCTAGTCTCTTAGCACCATTGGAGCAAATTTAGGAGATGCCACCAGATTAGTCCGTTCCCTTCTTTGAAGGAGATCTGGAAACAATGTTGGGGAAAATCTCTCAAAAAAAAGCTAACTCATCTTCTAAAAAGTTATTTTAAAGTAACTTGAACCCTTAATCGCTACTTCAGTTATGGAAATAACACAGGTGAAGTGTCCAGACCAGGTTTATTTCTCTTCTGCAACTTCATAGCGAATGGCCCTATTAGGAATAGCTTCATGACTCACCTTCAACTTGGTGAGGCCCTGTCACCTGCTGGGGTCTCCCTTATATATCACACTGTCGTCACAATAGCCCTGTGTGTAGATCCTGTTGTTTCCCCCTTTATAGTTGAGCAAGCATGCTTTAGAGGAGGGACTGGTCCAAGGACTTTCAGCTCAGACTTGACACATGAGAACCCAGGCCCCGTAGCCTCTTCTCTCTGCCTCATGGCTTAGACTAGAGGGTCACCTCTAGGACTATTCCTAATGCTAATTTATTGGGATTCTATGATTTAAAATTTATCCCATATTAAGTTATAAAAATCAACTGGTGAAGAAAGTTTAAGACAAATAACCATATAATTAGTATTTTTTTTTTTACCTAAGCACTCATTCTTTATAAATGCCTAGCCTTGTCCCTCAAATCAATTGACTGAAAATATTTTGCTAAAGGGAATGATTTAAATATTTTTTTGTTCTCTTCCAGTCCTAGATGAATTTTTAACTTTTGTAATTCTTTCAAAACTCTGAATTTTACAAAAGGATACATCCATAAAATTATATTGATTTTTGCCACAGCAATCTCAAAGCCAAGCCAAAAGAGATCAGAATAATTTTTAAGGGTTTTTCTCTGCTAGGGAGAATGGATTCTCAGTCACAAAAATAAAGAAATTTATAATAAAATGCATATAAATAGTATATTTGTAAGTTAGCATATTTGTAACTTGGTACATGGATATTTGAGCCAGGCTGTTGGAGTTTGAATCCTGCCTTTGCTACTTACAAGCTATGTGACCACAAGCAAGTTTATTGGTCTCAATGTAAAATAGAGATTTCCTAAGGCTATGGTAATTTAATATCTATGCAGCACTTAGAATGGTGCCTGGCACAGGAAGATATTACCAGAGTGTCAGTTTAGCAGTTACTGTTTTCGGAGAATGAGATTAAGAAAAGAAAGGAGAATTTTGTTTTTCATTTACCATTTCTTTTTTTTTTTATAAACTTTAACATAAAAAATATAATTAGTTTGAAGTTAACTAACTCATATTCTACAAATATGTTTCATGTTGCTCTTACCTATTTTGTAATTTGGAATTGTGAGCAGTGATAGTTTTCACAGTACAGATATATGTGATTTGCCCTGAATACCACAACTTCCCTAGAAAGAATTCTTCTCACTCCCACTTTTTGGGTATGTTCTTCTATTTGGTACAGCTTAATGAAATCACAGAAACTACTCTCGATCCCTAGAGCAATAAATCCACCTAGAAAGTACATAAAATGGGAATGGATTGCATCGTTGCCTGGTTCTTTCAACCTCTGGCCAAAAGGATCATGCTTTAGTTGTTTTCACAGCAGGGTGGGCCAAAAGTAGGTTTACAATTGTGAGTGCACAAAACATTTTATTCTTGTATTATTATTTATTAGTTACTAGAGGCCCGGTTCATGAAATTTGTGCATGAGGGTGTGTGTCCCTCAGTCCAGCCTGCACCCTCTTCATCTGGGACCCCTCAAGGGATGTCCGATTGCTTGTTTAGGCCCAATCTTAAATGGGCAGTCAGTCATCCCTCTCACATTCCAGGACTGCTGGCTCCCAACTGCTTGCCTGCCTGCTGTCCTGATTGCCCCTAACCACTCCCCTGGCCACCCCTATCCGCCTAACTGCTCTTGTGCCAGCCTGATTGTCCCTAACTGTCCTTCCCTAGAGGCTTGATCACTCTTAATTGCCTTCCCTTTTAGGCATGGTCCCCCCAAACTGCTCTCCCCTCAGGCCTGGCCCCCCACTAGTATCCTCCCCTGCTGGCCATCTTGTGGTGACCATCTTGTATCCACTTGGGGGTGGCCATCTTTGACCACATGGGGGCAGCCATCTTGTGTGTTGGAGTGATGGTCAGTTTGCACATTACCTCTTTATTACATAGGATTGTATTATTTTTCATAAGAACAATTGTAACCCTTCTTTTGCCTCACCCTGTATATTTTTACTGTATGAAGGTAACATTTGCTTACATTAAATATAGAATTACATCTTATTGGATAAACCTTTATATACCTTTGTAACCATTACTTCAAATCATGATATAGAGCACTGCATCACCCCAGCTAGTTCTCTTGAACTCCCTTCCTATCTGACTCCACCAGCCTTGTTCTCAAAGGCAGACTCTGTGTGACTGTTAGCACTAAGACTTGACTAATCTTAAACCTCATATAAATGGAATTACCATATTTTTCGGACCATAAGACGCACTTTTTTCCCCCCAGAAGTGGGGGGGAAAAGTCCCTGCGTCTTATGGTCCAAATATAGCCTACACATATACTTTAAAAAAAAAGTTTTTTTACTTGCCCGGCTCTGTGTGGTCTCTGTGTGCTTGCCCGGCTCTAAAATGGTTCTAAATGCTGCTGTTTACTTTACAGGGATGATTACATGTGTTTATGACTGTGATGTTGGGTTTTAATGCACATAAAATATTTTAGGACACTATTTGTTTCAGAATCTTTTTTTCTTCATTTCCCTTCTCTAAAAACTGGTGCGTCTTATGGTCCGATGCGTCTTATGGTCCGAAAAATACGGTATATATTATGTACTTCTTCATGTCTGACTTGCTTCATTTAACATAATGTTCCTGAGATAAATGTATTAATAATTTTATTTTAGTTTCTGAATCATTTTCCATTGTTAAGATATATCACATCATTTTAACCCATTCTCTTGTTTATGGACATTTGCATAGTTTCTATTCAGGGTATTATTAAAAATATGGCTAAAATCAACATTCTCAAACAAATGTTATGGTGGGCATATATATGTTTTTATTCTCTTGGGTAAATATCTAGAAATGGAATTTCTAGGTCATAGGGTAGATATTTGTTCATGAGAAATTGCCAGACAACTTTCCAAAGTATTTGTCCTTTCTGAGATTCCCATCAGCAGTATATGAGTTTCAGTTCTTCCACATCCTCACTTAAATTTGGGGATGTCATTCGTTGAGACCTAGGATTTTAAAGTTTATGTGCTTATTGGTCATCTTCTTTTGTGCAGTGAATATTTAAATAATTTTCTAGTGACTTTATTGGAATTTGTCCTTTTATGATTGATTTGTAAGAATTATTTGCATACTCCATAAAAGTCTTTTGTCATAATTATATTTTGAATAGTTTGTCCTAGTTTGCAGTTGGATTTTTTCCTTTTATTAATGCTGTTTTCTATGTCTTTTTTGAGAAATTTTATAGTTTTAATTTTTACATTTAAGGATATGATCCATTTAAGATTTTGTGTATGGTACAAGGTAAAGGTGGTGTATTTGTTTCTTTATTGCTTTAGTTACATATATTTAGCCAGTCATTCCAGTACCACTTGCTATAAAGACCTTCTTTTAGCCTTGGTACATTTTTCATAATAATAATAATTATATGAGTCCTTCAACTTTGATTTTCTGTTCAAGTTAACAATCTTATTTCTGTACACTGCCATGTAAAATTTAGCAATTTGTTAATTTCTACCAAAAAAAATTGTAAAACTTTAGGGATTGTGGCTGGCTGCTTTGAATTTATAGATATATTTGGATAGATTTTATATCTTAAAAAAATATTTAGTTTCCAGCCTGGCCAGTGTGGCTCAATGGTTGAGCATTGACCCATGATCTGGGCACAAGTTCTGGTTGCAGGCTCTATCCCCAATAGGGGGCTTGCAAGTGGCAGCCAATCAGTACTTCTCTCTCTTATCATTGATGTTTCTATCCCTCTTTCTTTATCCCTTCCTCTCTCTGAAATCAATAAAAACATATTTTTAAAAAATTTAGTTTTCTCCCCTGGCCAGCGTGGCTCATTTGATAGAGTGTCATCCCATGCACCAACAGGTTGCCAGCTCGATTCTCAGTTGGGGTGTATGCAGGAAGCAGGTGATCAGTGTTTCTCTCTGATTGATGTTTCTCTCTCTCCTCCTCTCCTTTCTTCTTGTTCTCTAAAAACAAAATCTATAAAATATATTTTTAAAATATATATTTAGTTTCCCAATCCATGAATATCATATATTTCTCCAATTACTTTATTTTTTCCATTTTTTCTTAGCAATATTTCATAAATTTTAATGCAGATATTGGACATCTTATAAAATTCATTCATGATTTTATGTATTTTGCAGATGTTATAAATGCAAGTATTTTATAATTTTTATTTTCCACTTTATAGTAATATATGGAATTATGATTACATGTATTAAATTTACCTTTATTGTTGAAAGTATTACAGATATCTCCCTTTTCCCCCCATTTACCCCTCCACCCCACTCATGCCTTCCCCCATTATTAATATTTTCCTTAATTTATTGGTTAGTTCTATTAGTTGTTTTGTGGATTTCTTAAGATTTCTATCAAAACAATTATCTTCCAATAGAGGTAATTTTACTTTTTGTCTTTTATTCTATATGTCATTTATTTTTCTTGCACTCATAGAGAGCTCTAATACAATGTTGAATAGAATGTTGACAGAAACCATCTTTATTTATATATATATATAATAGAGAAAGGGAGAGGGAGAGATAGAAACATCAATAATGAGAAAGAATTATTGATCGGCTGCCTCTTGCATGCCCCCTATTGGGGATGGAGCCTGAAACCTGGGCATAGTCCGATGCCCTATCCCTTGAGCCAAACTGACTAGGGTGACAGCAGACATCTTTACATGTTCCTCATCTTACAGAAGGAATTATTCAGTATTTCCCACTATGGATGATGTTGCTGTATATTTTTCATATGTGCCTATCCAGAGTAAGCCAAACTGTAAGGTTGAGGACACAGTCCTCCAAACTGCCAAGTCTGTTCAATGTTTATAACCCCAACTGCAAGGATTTAGGGTACAAACAGGAAGTTAGAGGGAAGAATCCATTTAAGATTGCCCTCATTTCTGACATCAACTGGAGTTTGATGGTTTTCTCAGGTTTGGTAATTTTCTAGAAATACAGAACTCTCCGAAACCTATTATACTCTCAGGCTTATGATAATTAAAGGATACACTAAAATTGACCAAAGGAAGAAAAGTATAGGGTGGAGTCTGGGAAGGTTCCACATGTGATGTATCATTTGTCCTCAGAGATTGTTACTTTACCGGTATAGCTATGTGCCAAAAGTATGGAGTTCGCCGATCTGAGAAGCTTCCCAAGCTTTAGGGTCCAGAGTTTGAATTGGGGCTTTATTGTGTAGGCTTGATTGCCCTCGTGGATGAACTCAGGCTCCAGCCTTTCACTCTCTGAGTCAGGCTAATATCTCACGGCCAAAGCCACCTAAATGCATAGAGTTGTTCTCTCAGCCGGGGCCACCCTACACCCTAAGACTAGTAAGTGTCGATGGCCCTTACCTGGGGCATTTTCTCAGCATAAACTATCAGGTGTGACCTAAGAGGCTCACCACAAATAAGGTTACTCCTATCACTCAGAAAATTCTAACTATTTAGAGGTTATCTCTCAGGAACTAAGGACAAAGGCCAGATCTCTTTTTGAGCAAGGCCAAATTCTTTACTACACAATGTCCTGTAACAAGTTACAGAAATTTTCAATATTCCTATTCCTAGATTGCTAAGAGTTTTTATCATAAATCACTGTTGATGAATTTTTCTCAAATGCCCTTCCTGCATTACATTACATTTATATCTATGTTAGTCCTACAAATAATCATTTATTCTCATTTTTTATTCTTAAAAGAAAATGGTAAATTGCATTGATTGACTATTGAATGCTAAGCCAGTGTTGCAGTCTAATAATAAATCCAAGTCTTTATCATGTGTCATAATTTTTATATATTGATGGATACAATTTGCCAACATTTTATTAAAGATTTTTTTCTATCTGTATTCATGAGAAATATTGGTCTGTAATTTTCTTTTCTTGTAATATCTCTGTCAAGTTTTGTTGCTAGGATAAGGTGAGCTTCATGAAATGGCTTGGAAAGAGTCCCATCCTCTTCTTTACTGAAAAAGTGTGTTACTTTCTTAAAAGTGTCATATAATTTAATGGTGAAACTACATGGGCCTGGAACTTTCTTTATGAGAACTTGTTTTGTTTTGTTTTTTTAAAAAATGACCCTAGCCAGTGTAACTCAGTGGATAGAGCATCAGCTCCTCCACTGAAGGAATGCAGGCCATGTCAAGGGCATATACCTGGATGGCAGGTTCCATCCTTGGCCCCAGAGCTCATAGTGGAGACAACCAATCAATGTTGTGTTGTTTTTTTCTCTCACTCTCTCTAGTTGATGTTTCTCTCTCTCTTTTTCTCTCTCACTCCCACTCTACCACTCTCTCTAAAAATAAACAATGGCAAAAATAAATATTCTCAGATGAGGATTAACGTATATGTTTACAGAAATACAGGTGCTTCTTCTTAAATAAATTCTGTTTTTTTCAAGGAAAATGTTTTCTTCATTTAAGTTGTTGACATTTTTGCAAAAAGAAAAGTTATACATAGGATTCCCCTTTCTTTTTTTGCTCGTGGTTGTATAGTGACAACACTATTTTTCTAATATTGTTATTTTGCTCTTTGTTTTTTTATGTTGCTCAGTCTTTTTAAGGGAGTTATCAATTTTCTTAATATTTTTAAATATTGGCAATGTTTTTATTTCCATTGCTTCTTTCCCATTTTAATTAATTTTGCTCTTATATTACTGTTTTCTTTCTTCAAGTTATGTAGAGCTTAACTTGCTCTTTTTTCTCTGATTTCATAAAGTAAGAAATTTAGATCACGGATTTTAGTCTTTATTCTTTTATAACACAAGCATTTAAACTATTAATCTCAGCACTCTGTTAACAACATACCACAAATTTCAGTATGTTGTATTTGCATATTTTTTCAGTTAAAAATATTTTTAAATTCCTTTTGTGGTTTCTTATCTGGAGTCATGTAAGTAGAACTGTATTAAATTCTAAACATTTTTCATTTAGTTCTGTTTTGTTAAGACAACTTGCTCTGCCTGCTTATACTCTTTTAAATTCATTGAGATTTATTTGTGGGGTATTTTTGGTGGGAGTGGAG
The DNA here is from genome assembly GCF_964339955.1 of Pipistrellus hanaki. Classification (NCBI taxonomy): domain Eukaryota; kingdom Metazoa; phylum Chordata; class Mammalia; order Chiroptera; family Vespertilionidae; genus Pipistrellus; species Pipistrellus hanaki. The sequence continues at coordinate 68,599,941 of NC_140504.1, read as the reverse complement.
GTTGGTGTGCAGGCATGCAATACTTTCTGGTAGATGCTATGTTGGCCCTTGAAAAAAATAATTTTATTATTAGTGGTATAATGTTCTATAGCTATATATTAGGTTAAATTTGTTTAAATTTAATTTGTTTAAATAGTATCATTATATTTTTTCAATTATATAAAATCACTTTACATATAATGTAAGGATATACTAGTAAGCATACTTTTCCAGTACTAGAGTTACCCAATACTAGCTACTTTATTAAGATCATGCATAGTGAATTTTGATTCATTAATCCTATCAGCTACTGAGAAAAGCTCATTAAAGTCTCTAAATGAGATTGTGTACTTGTCTATGTTTCCCTCAAGTACTGTCAGTATTTGCTTTATTCTTTCATTAAGTACACACACTTACAGTTTTTATGACTTTTCTAGGTGTTAAACCTGCTATAATTGTGAAATGTCTCTCATTATTGCTGCAATATTGCTTGTGTTGAATTTTACATTGCCTGGTATTAAGATAGCCACACGGCATCCATAAGCTTACTAGTTGCATGTTTATCTTTTTCTATCCTTTTCTTTTCAACTAGGGGCCCAGTGCATGAATTCATGCACCTTGAAAGGAACTGTGGGCTGCGAGGCTGCAGTGGGCACAGGGGCAGGCCTCAGCCCATCCTCTGTGCTCCCACTCTGCAGCGCCACTCCTGCCGCCACTGCTCCCATGCTCTCCAGCAGTGGGTGTGATCGGGGCTGGTGCTGCCAGTGGGTGTGAGTGGTGGCTGCTGCCCCAATTGCCCCTCAGTAGCAGGGGAGGTAGAGAAGCCCTGAGGGATGATTGGGGCAGCAGCCACCACTCGCATCCATTGACAGCACCGAGCGATCAGGGATGGCTCCAAATGCGGGCAGCAGTTGCGAGCAATGGCTCTAGTGCTGTCAGCAGGTGTGAGCAGGGCTGGTGCTAGCAGCAGGTACAAGTGCCTGGTGGGACCACAGTGTATGGGAGCAAAGAATTTTCAGTAACCACCAGAGGCTTGCCCTGATTATAGTGACCGACTTCCTGCCTTGGTCTGGCACTCCCCTTCACCTACTCCACCATCCTGCCACAGCTGATGCCCAGCATGTTCCAAGCTCTGCCACCTGCCGCTGATGCCCACCATGTTCCACACGTGCTCCCTGGTGGTCAGCATATGTCATAGCAACCAGCTCTTCAGTCTATTTGCATATTAGGGTTCTATATATATATATATGTGTGTGTGTGTGTGTGTGTGTGTGTGTGTGTGTGTGTGTGTATTATCTCTTTATATATATATTTAAAGTGCATTCGTATACAGTAAGGCTGATCAAACCATGACTCCAGGCTGCTGCCACATTTTGTAAATCAGGTTTTGTGGGAGCACGGCCATTGTTGGTTGTTTCATACTATACTGCCAGAATTGAAGAGTTGGACCAAAAGCCACGCAAGCCTAAAATATTTGCTATCTGGACCTTTCAGAAAAATAATTTAACCCCTGCTCGCCAGCATTTTCTTGTCTTACATAGTATAGTATAACAATCTCTAACAAGTTACATTTGACTTAACTATTGATATAATTAAGACCACTATCTCCCTCTTTGTTTTCTTAATTGTCCTCTGGTCCTCTTTTCCTGCTTTCTGGTACTCAAATAAATTTTAGTGTTGCATTTTAATTACTCTACTGGTTTTTTAACCCTACCTCTTTGTATTCTTTTATTGTGGTTGTTCTTGAGATTATAATAACAACTCCTAGCTTATAACACTCTATTAGAATAATCAAGGTACATATGTATGTATGTATGTATGTATGTATATGATTTTGTGCAGTTTTATCAGAAAAAAAATGTTTTATCTTGAAAAAAATCACTCAAGTTCTGTCATTCTAGGTAGTATTCTCTATATTTTACTTGTCTGTAAGATAACGGCTGGGTATGAGAACTTTGTGTTGGTGAATACTAATATAAGGAATAGTAGAAGGAAATAGATATGAATATAAACAACCAATTACATATTTTGTGTGTTACATGTATTATATACTATATTCTTACAATAAAGTCAGCTAGAAAAAAGAAAATTTTATTAAGAATATCGTGGGCCCTAACCGATTTGGCTCAGTGGATAGAGCGTCAGCCTGTGAACTGAAGGGTCCCAGGTTCGATTCCGGTGAAGGGCATGTACCTCGATTGCAGGCACATCCATAGTAGGGGGTGTGCAGGAAGCAGCTGATAGATGTTTCTCTCTCATCGATGTTTCTAGCTCTCTATCCCTTTACCTTCCTCTCTTTAAAAGATCAAAAAAATATATACATATTTTTTAAAGAATATCATAGTGAAGAAAAAACACATATACAGTGAGGTCAGTTAGTTCATTTCATCAAAAGAAATACCTTCTGGCTCCCTACCATATTCAGTCAGTGTATTGTATATTATGGGTAAATAGAAGTAAAACATGGTCCTTAGTTTCAAGGAAAATATACTCAAGTCAAGAAGAAGAGTGTGCCCATATTTTGAAGTGTCATGAGATAGATGGCTGGAGATATGGATGGAAACTCTCCAAAGAGATGGATCTCTATATTTAAGGGTTGGAGAAAGTGGAACTTGCCAGAATCTCAATCAGAAGCCTTGGAGGGTCATGCCTTAGCACAGTGGTTGGCAAATTCAGTCAACAGAGCCAAATTTCAACAGTACAACATTTGACATTTCTTTCGAGAGCCAAATTTTTTAAACTTAAACTTTTAATGCCACTTCTTCAAAACAGACTCGCCCAGGCTGTGGTATTTTGTGGAAGAGCCACACTCAAGGGGCCAAAGAGCCACATGTAGCACGCAAGCCACAGTTTGCTGACCACTGCCTTAGAGAAAAGGGAAAACCAGAGGAACACTGGGTCTCACTAAAACTGCAGCTGAGCCTCAGCCTAACTTAAGCCCTGATTGCAATGGAATCATCAGCCCCTCGCCCTGCCCACTTAACAACGGAAAGAGGGACCTTATTTCATGGAAAAGAATGCTGCTTGCAGTCTCTACAGTTCATTTATACATGGTGTCATACAAAATATTCTATATATGCAAAGAGTAAAGAATACACAATCAAAAATCAAGAGAAAAGATAGAAATGCAGATTCATGCATGATTTTGGTACTATAGTTAACAGACAAGGATATTAAAATAACTCTAAATAATATCTTGAAAGTGGAAGAAAATATGGTCATTGTAGATTCATGGAATAGAGAATTTAAATGTATTTCAAAATCAAATTTACACCTTAGACCTGGAAATATATATTAAAAAATAAGTCTTGGGTAGATGAATTTAAAAACAGATTGGCTACAGCAAAACAGAAGAGAAGCAAGCTAGAATACAGATCAATGGAAATCACCCAGATTGAAGCACAGAAAGGAAAAAGAATAGATAAGACACACAATAAAATAAGAGATGTGGGACAACACAAAAGATCTAATTTAAGTGAAATCCCAAAAAAGAACAAAAAGCAAGAATTCCCATCACTAGTAAAATATATAAATAAATTATGATTTGTTTAACCAGTGACAAACTATATAGGCATGAGAATCAAAACCTACACTACATACAACATCATATGTGAATGTCACAAACATGGGTTGTGTTTAAATAAAAGGCAGAGGAAAGTGAATACATGAGGTGTGATTCCATTTATATTCACATTACAAGAACAGCTAAAACTATTCTGTGAGAACTTAGGACTGTGGTAGGTTTTGGGAGGCAATAGTGAGTGGAAGGAGCATCATGTACTTCAGGGTCTGCAACTGTTCTATTTCTTGAGCTGGGTACAGGTTGCATTCATGCATGCAGTTTTTGAAAATTTATTGAATTTTACTTTTATTATTGATACATTATTTTATATGTATATAACTCTTCACAAAACAAATCTTAAAAGATTTGTAGATTTATAGAAAGTCTAGGCCTTAAAATAAGTCTTAGAGAGCATCTTAAATCACCACCCCTCATATTTTACTGTTGAGGTTACTAAGATTTTATTAGGCATTAGTTAATCAATTTGTTAGCAAAAGAGAATAAACTTCAAATCACCTATAATATATACTACATACCCTGTTTCCCTGAAAATAAGACAGTGTCTTATATTAATTTTTGCTCCCAAAGATGCGCTAGGTCTTATTTTCAGGGGATGTCTTATTTTCGGGGAAACACAGTAGTATATTATATAATGTAGATTGTGTATATATATATATATATATATATATATATATATATATATATAATCTACATTAATATATATATTATATACACATTATTCTTTTATTTGCCTGGAAAATATATATAATATATATGATAAAGAAGTTGTCATTCAGTATAATGTACCATTTTAGTACAAGGTAGAAGATATTTATGTGATATATAACTAAAGATATAGACTCAAACTTACAACATGATCTCATTTACATTTTTAAATATGTTCTAGTAAAATGCTATCACATATAGGACTTAATCATGATGACAGAGTTTGAGATTGCTCTCCTGCCTTTATGCATAGATTTAGAAGCTAAATTAATGATTTTTAAATCACAAATTAAAATTACACTAAATATAATGAATTTCCAGTTTGAATGAGCTGTATGTCTTCATTTCAATTGAACCAATGTCATACACCATTATAACACTTTTTCTGGTAAAATTGTGATTCTTAGCAAATGAGTTCAAAAATTTTAATTAAAGAATAAAAATACTTTGAGGGAAAGGGGAATTTTCTACCCCAGATTCCATAACCAAGAGATACATCTAGTATTACATAATTTCTTAAAAGTAGAAGAATTACTAGGAATTATATGGCAATAATAATTTGAAGTTTCATATCACTGTGGTTCCCCTGATGTACTTACAACAGGGAGTAAAGGAGTTAGGGAAAGAAAAAAGGATAGAGGGAAGGAATAAAACAGGAAAGAAGGAAATGATGCACTCTTAGATATAGTGATGACTTCTCCTGAGTGATCACAAAACCAAAGAATTTGGCCCTGGGTTTAAGAAAACCTGGTTTCAGCGCTTAAAGGATGGGACTTAGTCAATCATATGTAACCATGGCAACCACTAGGGCAGTGGTTCTCAAACTTTAGCTTGCAGCTGAACCACTAGGTCTTGCTTATCATAGATTGCATTCCGCATCTGCATTTTCTGTTTTCATAATCCTGTTGTTCATCTGAGGCCACTATTTGAGAACCACCACAGTAGAGCTGCTTTAGCTTCTGCTGCTGCCAATCTCCTGTCATAAATCTCAGTCTCTTTCTAATCTTATATTTTATTTATCCAGTAAAACAAAAATCCAAAAACAAAGCTACTGGGGATTAGCTCTATCTGGAGACATAAAAAGAGATGCTATAAAGGGAAAGACCTTAATGAAACTCCCTCAGAAAACTTTTGCCAGAAACTATTGTATTTCCACAGAATGAAAATTTTGACTAAAAAGTGATAATAATTACTTTCCAGAAAGTGGAGAGAAAACCTAGCCAAAACCATGATACAACTATGTATGTATAGTTTGTGTTCAAAATAATAGATTTATGTTTCTCTTAGCATATATTTAATACAATCCAACTGTCAAAGTCATTTCATTGGTCTTGTTACCAATCAGGACTCACAGATGTGAAATTGTTCTTTCTAGTGGTTTGCCTATATTAGAGGTGAAACATGTGTTTTCAAAGATACATTAATGTGAACCCTAAATTTATGAAAGGAAAATGTGTGTGTCAATGTAATAATGTTTAATTAATTCCTTTACAGGACCGCATCAAAACACGTAAACAAGGACCTTGGTAATCTAGAGGAAAATAAAAAGTTAGAAGAAAACAATCACAAAACAGAAGCCTAAGAGAGAAACTGTTCTTGTTGTTGTCCAGGTAAGTAAGCTGTGTGAGGTTTATAGAAATAATTCCTAGTAAAGAATGAAACACCCTATGAGATGAAAGGGAAAGCCTTGACAGTAAGATGTTTTATAATTGAGGCTTTTAAAACAAGAAGAGAGCTTTTCAAAAGCAAGCTTTGATAACTCAGGTGTCTTCAAAAGAATGGAATCTCAACCATTTCCATATCCTCCAAACAAATAATCATTATCCTCTGAATAATTAAAATCAATTTTGAAATTTTAACATTTAATTAGCATTTTGTATTCTAATGTCAAAAATTTTGTTGAGTGCAAAGAAGCTTAATTTTATAAACTGTGTTTTGGTTGGATGAGCACTGATTCTAATAATTTAAATTTATTTTTAAAAACAATTATGAGAATAATTTTTAAATATAAAAATTTGAATCCAATGATTTAAGATATTAAAAGTATCAGCCATCTCTCAAATTATTTTAATGAAAAGACTAACAATTTTGTGTATATACACACACACACACACACACACACACACACACTTTTGCAGGTCCCTTGGCCCAGCCTGAACCCTTTCACAGTCTGGGAGTCCTTGAAGGATGTCTGACTGACGGCTTAGGCCTGCTCCCCATGGGCTTTTTATTACCCATGGGGAGCAGGCCTAAGCCATCAGTTGGACATCCCCCGAGGTGGGAGAGGCTCCCACCACCATCGCTGAGCTCACCTGCTGTCAGCCTGGCTTCTGCCTAAGTGGCACTCCCACTTTAAGAGTGCACTGACCAACAGGGGACAGCTCTTGCATTGAGCATCTGCCCCCTGGTGGTCAGTAGATGTGATAGAGACTGGTTGTTCCACCATTCGGTCACTTTGCATATTACCCTTTTATTATATAGGAGGTGTATGTATACATGTATCTGTATATGCACATACACATATATTTGTGTATAATATATATACACTTGTTATGTATATTGCATATATTTTATGTAATTTATATGAGTGTGATTCTATTAAGGTAAGTCATTTGGGCACATTATTTTGTGTCCGTGAGTGAGAATAACTTACTGTAGCTGACTCTCTAAAGTTAAAATTCCCAACAATCATAGTAAAACTTTGCTTCATTATACATAAGCCATAGTCACAATTTGAGTATGTCACCCAAATTAATCTCATAGAGAAGATATGGGGCATGAGAAAGAATTGTAATTGGGAGGATGCACGCAGGAAGGAAAAATAGAATAATTTGGGTAATCACTATTAAAAGCTGAAAACCAGGACCTCAGACTGATGGGAGAAAGAACTGGATTGGATTCTTTCCCCTTATTTGCCTTTCATTGGAAGCAAGATAGACAGCATTTCCACCCGTGCTGTGTTTTTTTTTCTGCTTTTCTAGGATTCATTCCTCCATCTTTCATAAACATAGATTTTTACCTACTGTTATCTTCAAAATTGGATGGAGTAAAACCTCAAAGGAAAATTGAGCTTGAAGACAAAGCCCACAAAAGAGTGTGATTTGAAGGGATAAGTGGATTTTTTAAACAGAATGAAATGTTTTCCTGAAAACCTTTATGCTCTTCACATGAATTAAGCAATTTTCATAAAAATAAAGACGCTCAACTATTCCAAAAAAATTATTTGCAGAAGGGGCATAGCAATGCCTGGCATCACAGATGGGTTCAGGGAAAATGGAGTTTTATGAAAGTCTCCTATAAAGTAATTCCTGTCACTTTTAGTACAAAGCATCTGCTGACGATAAAAAATGTTTGCTACAGTAACTTACTAAATTATGTTCTTTTTTTCATTATTTCAGAGAAAAAAAAACTATATAGGCCAATTGAAGCATGAACGTGGATTGTATTTAAGACATATACAAAGACATTGACAGCAATTCATGGTTCAAATATTAAGCAGTTCATTTTACCAAGCTGTCACAGGATCTTAGAGAATTATCTCAAGTCAAACAATGAAATGAAATTGCAAACAACAAGTTTTGGTAGCCATGATGATAGGTCATATGTTGTGTTTGGTTTTATTTTTGTTTTTTTCTGTAAATGTCTGCACTGAGGATTTCCTTTCGGTTTGCCTTTTATGTAAATTTTTTACGTAGCTATTTTTATACACTGTAAGCTTTGTTCTGGGAGTTGCTGTTAATCTGATGTACAATGTAATGTTTTTATTTCGATTGTTTATATGGATAATCTGAGCAGGTACATTTCTGATTCTGATTGCTATCAATAATGCCCCTAAACTTTTTCACAAGCCTCTAACTCCCAAAGGTGGCAGCTTGTGAGGACTGGGAACACGCACATTGCCCAATTCCAAAACTGTGGTTTTAGCTTGAGAGGGGGAGGCGCAGAGTCAGATTGCTAAAGCCTGGATGAGCTGATTCTGTGTACACACCACCAGCTGGCTCTCAAAAGGAAATCTCACATGCATATGGATGCACATACATAATAACGGTACTCCCAAACTAACAATTTTGCCTATACTGAAAAAAAAATAACATTACAGAATTTGGGTAGCACTTTAGAGACATCTGCTAGTAAATTATTTTCTCTGTCAGAAGAAAGGAAAAAAATGTGTGAGAGACAGTTTGGAAAAATCACGGATAACATTTTCATTTTCATAGATCAGAGTGTAAATCACTGTATTTAAAAATTGGTGTTAAATCCTTTGGGTTATCCACTGCCTTAAAATTATGCCCATTTCCTTTTGAAAAAGATATCAGTCAGAATTGGAGATTTTTAACAGTGGTCATTATCAAAGCTGTGTTATTTTCCACAGAATATAGAATATATATTTTTTTCGTGTGTGTTTTTGTTAACTATGCTACGGATATTGAATGCACCTTGAGATAATTTAGTGTTTTTAACTGGTACATAATTTATCAAGCAGTACATAAAAGTGTAATAATAAAATGTCTATGTATCTTTAGTTACATTCAAATTTGTAACTTTATAAGCGTGTTTTATGCTTGAGGAACTTTATAGGGTGGTAGTATAAATGGAAACTTTTTGAAGTAGACTGGATATGGGCCAGTAGCTACTTGTGACTAGACTTTTAAACTTTGCTCTTTCAAGCAGAAGCCTGGATTCTGGGAGAACACTGCATAGCCATTTTTGTCCCAGGATTTACATAACTTTATATAGAAAAAGAAAATGAACATCAGATTCCCAGGTATAGAACTGTGTTCTTGGGAGAGAGGAAAACTGGTGTTTGTTTTTTAGATTGATGGAATAAAAATTATGAAGCCAATGAAAAATAAATTGAAGATGGATATTAGGAATAATATTTTGCCACTTCTGCATTATTTAGAAACACATGCTGTTGTACATTTGTAAACCACTTACTATCTGGGCAATAGTATCTCAGTTTAATAAAAGCTTCCTATAGTGCATTGGTATGAATTAAATACATAAAATATCTTATTAGACTCAAAGCTGTGTAAAATATTATGGGAGGGGGAGAAAACATGTTATTTTGCCTCTAAACTTTCATTTATTGAAGTTTTATTTGGCAGGAAAAGAAAATTGAATCTTGGTCAATATTTAAACCAAAGTGAAAGGGGAAAAACCAAAGTTATGTGTTCTGCATGGCAAAGCCATTCTGTTATCTCTCTGTAAATACTGTGATTTCTCTGTTTTCTCTTTTCTTTAGAATTTTGTTAAAGAAATTCTTAAAATTTTAAACACCTGCTTTCCACAATAAACCGTGAACACTAAAATGAAATCTCTTTCATAGAAATACTTTTTCTTTTGGTGTGGGAGATCAAAGGTTCAAAGTCTAACTCCTAGGCTACGTTTGCAGAAAGAAGCAATGCTGCTATAGAAAGAGAGGGTTATGCTACAGTTATTTCTTGGCTTTCATTTGCTGTGGTGAACTGAGTTCGAGAACAGGTGTCGGAACCTAGAGAGCAGAACATTCACAGCACAAAGCTCTGGACGGGAAGCAGAAAGTTTGCTGGGAAACGGGAGGCAACATTAGAACTATTGAATCCATGCCCGGATGAAAAGGAAAGCTTATTTGTGTAACATCAGAGATGTGCACAGCGAGGCCGGGAGGGCAGATCTTGCACAATCCTCAACTTCCGAGGTGGCGTCTCTTCAGTTTACTACTAACTCTTCGGCAACAGGAGACAGGTTTTTCCAGCTCAAGTTTCACTTCCAATCTTTGATTATAAGAAATGTATGTGGAAATGGATTAACACACCCGTCTATGCCTAAAAGATAATAAAACTGAAATATGTCTTCACACATCTCTCACAGCGGTCTGCTTCTTGTCTAAACTAGGATGTTTATGTATAGGAAATAGTTGTCTTTATTAAAACAGTAGAAAACTCATTGTGACTCTTCATCTCTCTGGAGAGGGAATTCAGCAAGGTGAAATTGTCTACACCTTCCAATTCTGCCACCATCACTAGTCCTAGATTTTACCTAAAATTGGTTCTATAATGTATGTGTCTCTATCTTCAGGAATAGGATCATACTTGTTGTGGGTGTCCCATGTGGCTGTCCTAGGAACATAATTAAGAGGACATGCTCCTATTTCTTTTCTTCTACTATTAACACACCATTCAGTTTACCATTGGAAATACCGAGGCATGAACTTCCATAGCAATTCTTTACCTTTTAAAATAAGGTAAAGTCAGCTGTGAACATCAGAGAGAAAAAAAAAATGATATTTATTGAGCCCATACTGTGTGCTAGGGCCAACCATACATTATCTTATTTAAACCTTACTAGTTGCAAATAGTATTAAATATCCTCCCATTTAATAGCTAAAGTCTAAGGTTTAGAGAGGTTCCATAAGTCCCAAGTGCATTTAGCTTCTAAGTAGGTAAGTTGCTATAAAAACCAGATCTGATTCTAAAGGCCATGCTTGGCCCAATCTACTATAGTTTCCACACTTCTTTAATCAGGAAATCCTCCTTTTTTATAGTATGTAAAATTGGGAAATATTGACACATGAAGTGGTTATACCATCTATAAAGGATGGAATAAGCCAATATTATCTAACTAGAGGCCTGATGCACGAATTTGTGCACAAGTAGGCCTTCCTTCCCCCGGCTGCCAGCACTGGCACTGGGACCTTGGCTTAACCTCTAGCATCCGGGACCTGGGCTTCCCTCCAGCCACAGGCTTCATCTGGAAGGTTGTCTGGAAAGACATCCAGTCTAATTAGCATATTATGTTTTTATTATTACAGATTTAACAGCTGATCAGATATTTTATTAGACATTATATGTATAATTTCATATGTTTATTTAAAACACATGTTTAAAAATGTGCATAATTATGTGAGACATTTTAAACATGCATGTTGCTGTCATACACCAAGTCCCTCTTATGAGACTGGCACTGTATTGGTGTGTTACTTACACTTTCATTTGAATGTATTCAACTTCCTGTCACAGGAGGCACAATCTCCATGTTACAGATCAAGACAATGTAAATAACTTTGTTGACAATCACAGACATGGGAGGTGGGTAAGCCCGGACCTATGATCAAAATGCCAAAGTCCAAGTTCTATTCACTACATTGCTTGCCTTCCCTGTTCTAAGAACATACATCTATCTATGCTTGGGAAGATGACCAAGAGGAAAGATTTCCATTGAATAACTTATCTGATCCCCTTAGCAACATATCATTCATATTTAAAGAAAAAGATGACCACCACTTTGAAAACAAATTATTATATAAGTATTAGCTTTTTGCCCCATTTTTCTTATTTAAAAAGGAAATTCTTAAATACATACAAATTATTTGTCAGATAGGAAGAACATGTAGGGTGAACATGTTCATGGCACTGTGATGTGAGGCATTCATGGGTGTTACAGTTACAATAGCACACACTAGACTCAACAGTTGCAGTGAAATTTGTATGAATAAACCTAATTACATAAACTCTATAATATCAGGAAATAAGTGACGGTGTCAACATAATAGATGCTCAAAATAAATTATTAGGTTTTTGAGAAAACTTATATATCCAGAGAACAGAAGTTGTGGTGTCCAAAAGGTATGGCACTTGATAAAATGTGCCTTTGGAAGTTGGCAGCAACTCGGTTTAGACTATGTGTAAGGGAATCAAAATTAAATATCAACTTCCCATAAACATTTTCTTTCTGATCATATCTTCCCAGGTAGGCCAGGATAAATGGAGCTTCAATGAACAATTTAAATTGATGGTTGACTCACATATGATCTGAGATGTTCACTTCCACAGAAATAACAATTAAAATCCAGGCAAACCTATATTATTCTTTGAATTCTCATCATTAAGAAATAATATATAGTGAAATATTAGTGAAGATGAAGTTATTGCTTGAAAGTAATTTCACAACCCTCTCCCTGGATGACCTATTAAGGATATAGAATACTAGTATTTCTGTTAAGAAAATGTTTTTGTCTATGTACTAGAGTCATCTCTTGGAAACTAAATTGTTATTAAAACCCAATTTACCCAGAAATTCTTGTTGACAATAACAATTAAGTTCCTCTTTTTTAGCTTGATTAGAATTGTCCACCAAAAGTTTTAAAATAGACTTTATATTGAGAGACAAAGATATATTACCTATTGTTCAATCTAATCCCAAGAGGAAAGTTTATTGTTTAAAACTTGCAGGTTCATGTACAGGAGTCATATTCTGTGAGTTTTCTTAATTCGGAGAGCTTTGTTTTTCATATATCACAGTTGCACACAAATTGTTTAAAAGATGATGGATTTTTGGTCATATTGGCAAAACCACAAAAACAACACATAGATCTTCCCCCACATACCTAACTGATAATATATTAAGATTTCTATAGTGACTTAGTTACTCTCATATTCGTTCGTTATTTTTCTTAAGTGTAATAAAATGTAATTATTAAAATATAAAACACGTACTTCATAGTTATCATGACAGGATTTGGATTTTCTGTTGTCCTGATGATAAAGGCAACATATGGAATCAGTGTTCAATTCAAAGGCTGTGCAGATTGATAAATATTAACGCTATTGTTTTTGTGGTATTTCTGCAACAAAAATGGAGTTGAACTGACATTAATACCATCAACATCAGTACCCAGTGACTCTTGGCATTGTACAGAAGAGGAAATGACACTGAGGCAGATTCTGTTGGTCCATCTTCATCACTCCCCCTCTTTTAAAATTATTTTTCTAAGCATTTGATCCAATGAGAAAATCATGTAGTTGGGAGCAAAGTCAAATGGATTTTACCAAAATAGTTTTGTTTTGTTTTAATCTTTATTGTAGAGAGTTTTACAGATGTACCAGAGTGGAGCAGGAGAGGGTTAAGAAGTTGGATAAGCACAGGAAGCTGTTGAGTCATGCTTTGGTTCTGCATGTCAGCTAGAGTTTCCAGATATAAAGCACATATATTTGCAATTGCAGTGAACTGAGCTTTTGCTAAAAGATGACTTTATGGGAGGAAGCATGTCAGCAACAGTTCACACAGTTTTTTATTTTGTCTTTGACTCATCTTTTCTTCCTGGACAAGACTACTCCCACAGTACCAGCACAGGCCTCTTCTCTCCATCCTCCTGTGTGTTTCAGAAGATGCTTCCTAAAGTCAAGTGCTTTTGCAAAAGGAATCCTATTCCTGTTTCACTCATGAGCCATTTTTTTTTTTTTTTGCATTAAATGCCCTAATTTTTTTGTTTTGTTTTGTTTTTTAAATATATTTTTATTGATTTCAGAGAGGAAGGGAGAGGGAGAAAGAAACATCAATGATGAGAATCACTGATTGGCTGCCTTCCGCACACCCCACACTGGGGATCAAGCCTACAACCCGGGCATGTGCCCTGACCAGAATTGAACCATGACCTCTCAGTTCATAGTGATGCTCAACCACTGAGCCACATCAGCCAGGCATTAAATGCCCTAATTCTTTACCTTTACCTGTCTCCATACCCTTTGTATGTGACTTTGCAATTCTTCCCACAAAAGGACCAGAGAATGTTTTTCCATTCTTTGACACTAGGTTCATCCATATGATTCACTTTATCCAATAAAATCATGTGAAAGTGACTGTTTTTCAGTTCTGAGTCTAGGCCTCAAGCAGCATACCATATTTCTTCTTGACTTCTTGTACTTCTCTGATCACCATGGGAAGGACAAGCCGAGGCCAGCCTGTTCATGCCAAGATGGGTTTAAAGACACAGAGCAGATCTGCACCAGGTAAGTTGCCTCAGACAAACCCAGAGTATGGCAGGGCAAGCTCAGCCAAGATCACTGGAGCCCAATCTGCATCAGCTGTCAGTCAGATGATCCACCTGGGCTACAATCCATGGGCTACAGTAATAAAGGAGTGTTTTAAACCACTAAACTTTGAGATTGTTCTTATGCAACAATAGCTCATTGGCACACTTCTTCAAGGGTAACAACTGATTGGCTAATTAGGTCAGGATAATATAAAAAATACTAGAGGCCCAGTGCACAAAATTTGTGTACTGGTTGGGCCCCTAGCAGTTGCTGGCTACTGGCCAGGTAAACTCCCTTCCTTCCCCTGGCCACCTGCCCCCTGCCACTGCTGCTGGTTGCTGCGGGGCCTGATCACCCAGCCGATTGCCCTGCTGCTACCCAGCTCCCAGGTGCTGAGAGAGCCAGGTGGCAAGCCCCTGCCCTGCTCCCTCAGCACCTGAGAGCCCAGAGGTGGCATCACAATCAGATCGGCAGGGCAATCAGCCCCTGCCCAGTGACCAGTGGCTCGCACCAGTCTTGGCCTGGCACTGCCCACTCACTTGCTCCACCATCCCACCCTAATCCCTCTTTAATGAGGGCCCATCAGGGCCTGCAGCGCCTCCACTGCTGCCCATTCCCAGTGCTGCTACACCAACACCAGCCATGTTTGGTGCCACCCCCTGGTGGTCAGGGCATGTCATAAGCAAGCAGTCAACTCCTGGTAGACGGGACAATTTGTATATTATGCTTTTGCTATATAGGATTTCTTTCACACAAAAATAATTGGGCATACTTTATTAAAGCTGTAATGACTAAACTTTTGTGCTTTTGACATGTTCCCCTCTTCTCTGACTTTCTGGGAAAGTCACTGCCCTTCTATAGGTATTAAATATACTTTGGCATCAACACCAAGGGATTGTTTGTAGAAATGCCAGGTAGCTGTTTAGAGATGTTTCTTGAGTGTATAAATCATATACACATCTCCTGGCAGTCTGGGCACATTATGAGTTCTGTCTGGCACTGGTCCCTATTTGTCCTTTCTCGTTGTTCTGAAAGTTCAGCATTTATGACAGGTTCATATAATTGCTCTCTCTGTATGTCCACATAATTACATTCCAATACCTTTCCTCAAATTAGAAATTACATCCAGGCTAGATATTCTGCTGACACCACATTCCTCACCAAATGTCAGAGTCTCTTAAAAAATATTCTCAGCTCAAAAGGCCTAATTAGATTTTCAGCTATTCATGTCGTTGGTCATTAGGACAATCACGCAAATCAACAAGCTCTCAGGTATCCAGGTACTAACTAAATGGGAACATCCTGAAAGAAATAAAAATTGTTCTAACTGCATTTATTAACCTTTTCCTTATGTTTTCACATTACAGGTTTATAAAACTCAGCAGGAAGTTTCAGTATAAAAATAGGGAAATATGGACAGGGCTATTTAAATACGAAACAATTAGAAAGGAGTTATTAAACAAACCTACACATACATACACCCTCAGCAAATTTTCCTGCAAACTATGCAGATTCTCACTGTCCACGGCATCCTGGTTGAAGTTATGGTGACAATGGTGTGAGGGTAGACATGGGCATTTCATTTCTGTGTCCACCAAATGGCACCAGGCCTTCCTGAGGGACAGATGTATTTATTTGTTTAATAAAAATAATGACAATCTTTAGAAATAGATTTTGAATGGACTTCTAAAAGGATGGGGACCTGCAATTCATTAGTAGTGAGACTTTGAACATAACTCCTGAGCCTCAGTTACCTCATCTGTAAAATGGCCGCAGAACTGTTGAAAACAGTTTGGCTCACTGGATAGAGCATCGGCCTGCAGACTGAAGGGTCCCAGGTTCTATTCTGGTCAAGGGCATATACATTGGTTGTGGGCACATCTTCAGTAAGGGGTGTGCAGGAGGCAGCTTGTCGATGTTTCTCTCTCATGGATGTTTCTAGTTCTCTATCCCTCTCCCTTCCTCTCTGTAAAAAAAAAATCAATAAAATATACTTTTAAAAAAATGAAATAAAATGGCCACAGAACTAATTACATAAGATCTTCTCCTGAACAGAATAAAATGCACAAGTTAAAGAGAAAATTACTCTGGCTCCCACTATTTAGTAAATTGCAGATTACTAAATTGCAGGGTCGGGGTAACCCAATTCAATAGAGAATAGTTTACAAACACGGAGGCAGTGAGCAAAGAAACAGGTATGTGTGTGTGTTTTTAAATATGAAAACTATAAGCAGTATATTTTCCCACAATGGGAAAGTAAAGTCTTTGAGAACTGCTGGCTCGATGGTGGTATTTGGCCTAGATAGATGAGTCCTGGGGCAAATGCTGGCCTCGCTATTGGTGGTTATTCCTGAAAACAGTCTTCTCCACAAATGTGAAATGGGCCTTTTTTATGGCCTACGTCAGCTCTATGCTGCTCTCAGCAGGCCGCTGGCAATATCCAGGTTTGAATCATCAGAGGGATCACCGTGCCTGCTCTATAGGGAGTAGGTGCTCGATGTAGGTGTGTCTATCTGGCACTGTCCTTGTCTACTACCCTTAGCAGCGATATGGATGTGGGTGACCCCATACAGCTAAAACGGATTGAGTAATCTTCCTGGTGACATCACCTCTTCCAATTCAGTCAGGTTAATTACTTGCTTCCTTTGTTTATTAGTCTATTTCAACTGGTTTGCTACGTTTGAGAAAAATAGTAATAGCGAAATAATTAAAGGAGACAACTTTGAATATCCCAAAGCTGAAGGGGAGAAAGGAAATAGTCACACCTCATTTGTGTGCCCACATTTTAGAACACACTGGAAAGAGGAAAGCCTCCCTCGGAAGTAACATTGAATTATTGATTAATATCTTGGATGGACACTCTTACTGAATTGAGGCTAAGCTTGGTGATTTCAAGTAACAAAAGAATTGTCTGCTTTCTCCCATGAACCAAAAGTTCCCAAGTCCTTCCCAAGTTCCTATCCAAGGAGAGGGCACTTAAGATTCTCTTCATTGGGGTATCTGGTTCTTTAGATGGAAATCACTGAATAAACAATGCAGCAATCAACACCAGGATTAACTTTGCCTCGTTATTGCGTGTATACCTAGACTAAACAAAGGAAAGATGATTGTCTGCACTATGGAGTACCAGTCAGTTAGGCCGCTGAAAGTAACTAGGAGATTGTAGATAAGAAGTATATTATTGGTAATTTCTTTCTTACCATTCCTTCCAGTTTTCTCCTCTTATGACTCTTATACACTCATCAAATACAGGATGAGTCCAATTATCTCATCACCATTACAACTAATGAGATGAGCTTTCTATTGTTCACAATCACAAATTCAATTTTGTTCACAAATCCATCTTCCGTTGTGCCCTGGCAGAAAACTTTGTAGACAGTCATAGAATTTTTGCAATTACTGCCAGTGATAGTGGATTTAAAGGATTTGAGGTCATCGATCTAAATTAATGTCTGGTCTGATTAGAAAGCAAATCGCAATGCAATTCATTCTTTAAAGGCTCTTCTCCAGAATTAAACTAACACATGGTTAGAGTATCTTTTCCCTGAATTCCCTCTGTATCTCAGGCAGCTCATAATTAGCATGCAAGGACAATCATTTTAAATTCAAAATTTAATACTTTTGACAGGCTCCTCCCTTGCCAGCTAGCAATTTTAATCCCTTTATTATTAACTTAATTAAGGCAAACTACTATATGTGACTGTGAAGGAACAAAGGCCAATCCAAGTTGGCATGGTGATTTATTTAAGTTTAAATTGCTAAAAATGATATGCTCTTTAGCCTGTGATAACAAGCAAAGGAAAAATATTTTCTGTACAAAATAATATATGAAGAATCCAGGAAAATATTTCAAATTTAAAATGGCTGTTTGTGTTGGGAGAGGATGTGTGCTTTTGTGGATTTAAAGGAAAAACAAAATCCGTAGCACATATAGATGACATCACAGCACCTCCAAAGGCAACTTAGTTAACCAAGAAGTCTGTGCTAAGTGAGGGGGTTACCTGGGCTGCACACAATACCTTAGAGAAATATAACCAAGATAATTTCACAAACCTCACTTATGTTTCATTTTCATGCTGTTGCTTTTTTTTTTTTTTTTAATTTCACTGAGCATAGTAGGCAGAAGTTTTTCTTCTTCACCTTGAAGAGAATGCATGGTATTTTGTACAAGAGAGCTCCATCTGTATTTTTATTTTAATGTGTAATAGACACAAACAAACCCATTTGTACACACAATTTATTCATGAAACATGGGAATAAAGAATTTGAAGATTAGAAAAGAAATTTCTGGAGAGCCTAAATTAATAGTAGGGAAAATACATTTTTATTTCAACTTTGTTGATTTACTTTCCTCCTTTCCCTTAGATATTCCACTTATCTAAATTGTCTTTATTTTTCTCTGCCATCACCAAATGCTCCTCTTTCTTTAAGACTAGAATCAAGTTGCATAAAAATGTGATCCTTATTTTATTTTCTAATGACTTCCAAGCACCTATGGTAGTGTTTACTTCAGAAAAGACACACCAAATATGTATAGGAAAGAAGGCCAGGAGAATGGCAGTTGATTTGGGGTTTTTTGGTGAGCTGGGTACAAGAGTGATTTCTCTCGTGGATTTTTATTCAGATAGATTTGAAGAATGACAAAGGATGGAGAATGAGAAGTACAGAAACTTTATTGCAAGCAGATTCTATCTCTATCTCTAAACCAGATTCTAATTCTAACACACTGTCTCTCCTGGCTAAGGAGAGAAAGAGGGGCCCCCTAAAGAGGGTGGCCACTGCTCTCTTTATCTTGAGAGGAGACCCTGGAGACCCTTTCTCTCAATCATTGGCCACTCTGCTACACAGTACCAGTTTCAAAGGCCAAAGCCCAGGAGGCCACCCCCCCTTTCCTCTTATTTCACAACATCCCTATATCCTCTGTGAAAATGTTTCCTCTCCCCACCCCACATGCTGTGACTTTTTCTTTTTAAATCTCCGGGAATGTATGTCTTTCTCCCCCCTTATCCTGTGACATTTCTCTGTCCTTCATCTATCCATCTTATCTGTTCAGGTAGGAGTTGCTTTTGATCTATCTTATGGCTTTCTCCCAGTTGTCCTGGCCAGAGAGAGATGTTTTATTACCCTCATGGGTCTCCAAGCAGCTCAGGTCAGGGCTGTTTTTGATCTAACTTATGGCTGCGTTAATTGTTCAGGCCAAGATGCCTCTATCCTCTCTAGACCCCCTTCCTTCCTGTCTGCCTGATTAAGCTAGCTAGCTAACTCTTATCAGTAGAGCAAGAGGGAAAAGATGGCCACTGGACACACAGTAAATAAGTGAAGAGGATTTAAACCAGAGGTTCCCAAACTTGTTTGTGCCGTAGACCCCTTGCCATGTTTTTTGGTTTTGGGTAGACCCCCTACTTACCTGATATTGATTTTTTTGTAAATTTCTAACTGTAGTGAAGTTTAGTGTTAAAATTTAATAAAAAATAATGTACCTACTTTTCTCCGGCATTCTCAAACAAAATAACACTGATTCACTATAATTTGTATGATAAACTACCAGTTTATATTTTTTTAAATATTTTCTCAGCACTTTCTTATTCAAGATTCAGGAAACGAATGAACGTATTTTTCTCACATTCATATTTATAGAGTGACGAATTGAACAAGTCGGTGCAAGTTCGCGAAGCTTTGAGACAAAAATTGGCAAGAATGTTTACTGCGCGTATGCTTGTAACAAGATGATACTGGTATATCATTATGTGCAGGTTTTTATCCTACAACTTACACAATTTTATAAACATATATAATAAATTTTTTACTTCATAGGTACTTTTATAAATAATTTATATGTTTTTATATTATAAGATAATATGATGTAAGTAAATAGGTACTATCAGTGTATGTTGAGATCCACTATCGTGGACCCCCATTTTCATTTCATGGACCCCCAAATTTTTTTTTCGCTGACGTAGACCCCTTGCAGGTTGTCATAGACCCCTGGGGGTCGATATAGACCACTTTGGGAATCACTGATTTAAACCCAGGCAGTCTACCAGCAAGCTATTTAGAATTAGATTCTGTTCCCACAAGGTCATGATGCTTAAGTGAATATTATTTTTAATTACCATATTTAACAACCCTAAAGCCTGCATTTTTCTTTCTCATATTTTAACATCTCATAATTAAGATACAAGTTATGGTCAATGACTCCTTACTTTACCTGGCAGCAATCATGACAGTTGTCATTTTATAGAAAAACTAGAGGCCCAGTGCATGAAATTTGTGCAAAGTGCAGGGTGGGGGGATCTCCTAAGCCTGGCCTGCATCCTCTTGCAATCCAGGAACCTTCAGGGAGTGTCCGACTGAGAGTTCATGCCCAATCTCTGTTGGACATCCCTCTTGCAATTAGGGACCGCTGGCTCCTAACCACTTGCCTGCCTGCCTGCCTGCATGATCACCCCTAATCCCTTTGACTGCCTGCCTGATCTCCCCTAACTGCCTCTGTCTCGGCCACTGCACCTGAAACCCAGGCTTCCCTCCTCTGGCCGGCTAAGGCAACCGGGACCGGCCAGCTTCCCCTGTGCTGACTACAGGCAACCGGGACTATGGGTGGATTCCCCTGGACCAAGCCCCGGCTTTGTCAGGAATGATGTCCTGAATGATGTGTGAAAGACATCCAGTCTATTTGGTCTAATTAGCATATTATCCTTTTATGTGTATAGATATGAAAAGCTCCAGCATTGAAAGTTGCAAAATTAAATTTTGGTACACTGGAGAAAAATCAGAAGTACCCCTTTAACTTTCATTATAATAAACAATTTCAGGGAGAGGTGGGAAGGGCTTGGATTTAAGGCAGAGTAAGTCCCAAATGGTATTCACAGGTAAACTACCTTTATATCTTTTCAAAACTGACTGAGGAGCCCAGCACCCATGGACTTTAGTTATATTCTGGCTGTCATGGCACAAAGAAAAGGGTATGAAGAAACACAAACCTTGAATTGAAAAGCAACGTAGAACAAGTCACACTCTGGATGGTAAGAAATTTCAGGAATTCTTAGCCAACTTCATTTGATAATTGTTGATTTTCTGTATGATAATGGTGATATATATTCCAAAATGAATGTCTTAGTAATACTATTGAAATTTATTTATTAGGCAGCAAATAAACATTCTAAATGATATAACATTATGCCATAAGTTAGTGGACTGCATTTTTTTTCTTAATTCATAAAATAATTGAGTCTTTTTTTTAAATACATTTTTTTTTATTGATTTTGTACAGAGAGGAAGGGAGAGAGATAGTTAGAAACATCGATGAGAGAGAGTCATCGATCAGCTGCCTCTTGCACACCCCCTACTGGGGATATGCCCGCAACCAAGGTACATGCCCTTGACCAGAATCGAACTGGGTCCCTTCAGTCCCCAAGCCGACGCTCTATCCATTGAGCCAAACCGGTTTCGGCAAAATAATTGAGTCTTGCAATCGTTGGCACTTTAGAACAATAAAATGTAGCATATGATAAGTAAAAAAGCCAAGGACACATCACAAAGTGATTTACTTTAGCTAGAGCATAAGCAACACTCTCTCCCATGAACTTGCTCTTCTACCATCAAGCGAGCATTAACATTGACATTTTGAAGCCTCCTCTGTGAGTGCTGGGTATCCTTGGGGAAGTTATTTAACATTTGTCTGTAAAACAATGAAAAGAATGCCTCCCACCAAAGGTTGTTGTGAGAAGTAAGTAGAGGAAACTTAGTGCCTGGTCCCTAGAAAACCATTGTAAGTGATTTTAGTATTTTTGTATCTACACAGGTGTCAGCCAGATATGGTCTCCCACAACCCAGCACAGCACCTGTGATTTCCCATAGGAACTACTTGTTATAGGTTTGGTTTCTGCTTCTAAAGCTTTCCTCTCACCCAGTCTTTGTCCTGTCAAACTTCAAGATGCTGCTTATCTCACCCCTGCCTCATACTTTCAACAAGAAACATTAAAAGAAAAAAGAAAAGAAAAAAAGGCCAAAATAGTAACTTAGGCCAGGGAAGGTTATCTCTGGAGACTGGAATTGTGAATAGGTAGTAGATATAAGAAGAGTAGGGGATAAGCTTTTTGAACCTTTAAAAACTATGTTTAAAGTAAATTTATAAAAATAAATTTGTTTAAAAACTAAAAAGAAGATAAGGTATATATCACCTGTGGAGGAAGCTCTAATTTGAAAGAATAATTATGGTCAGGCACAAGGAAATTTTTCTTCAGATTACAGAAAGATAATCACCAATCTGTGATTATCCTCTATCTAGTTCTATGACACAAAGATAATAAAGTTAGAATATGAAGAGAAGGAAAAACAAACAAATAAAACTAAAAACAAGATGCTGCTAATTACCCCAAATGCAACTCATTCCTCACCCTGTACTCCTGATAAACTGATAGTTAAATTTGGATTTCGGTCCAATCATTTGGGCAAACATCTCTTATAGGCCATAATATGCAGGTCCTTTTGTATCACATCATGTGTCTGGTAGTCTTACTTTTTTGTAAAGTTGTGGTAAATATACAGAATATAAAATTGACCATCTTTACCATTTTAAGTGTACAATTGAGTGGTATTAAATACATTTACATTGTTATGTAACCATCACTATTCATCCCCACAGCTCTTTTCATCTTGTATTGAATAAAACTAAAACTCTATACCTATTAAACAATAACTCCCCATTCTACATTCCCCCAAGCACCTAGTAACCACCATTCTACTGTCTGTCTCTATGATTTTGACTATTCCAAGTACCTGATATAAGAGGAATTATACACTGTCTCTTTGTGAGTGGCTAATTTCACTTATCATAATGTCCTCAAAGTTTATGAGTATTGTAGCATGCCCTTTTTAAGAATAAGTAAATAGCCAAAACCGGTTTGGCTTAGTGGATAGAGCACCGGCCTGCGGGCTGAAAGGTCCCAGGTTCAATTCCGGTCAAGGGCATGTTCCTTGATTGTGGGCACATCCCCAGTATGACACACCAGTATGAGGCAGCTGGTTGATGGTTCTCTATCATGGATGTTTCTAGTTCTCTATCCCTCTCTCTGTAATAAATAAATAAATAAATAAATAAATAAATAAATAAATAAATAAAATATATTTTAAAAAACAAAAGAATAAGTAAATATCCCTAACCAGTTTGGCTCAGTGGATAGAGCATTGGCCTAAGGACTGAAGGGTCCCAGGTTCAATTCAGGTCAAGGGCATATACCTTGGTTGCTGGCACACCACCAGTAGCGGGGGTGCAGGAGGCAGCTGATGGATGTTTTCTCTCATCAATGTTTCTGATTATCTTTCTCCCTTCTTCTTTGTAAAAATCAATAAAATATATTAAAAAAGAATAAGTAAACTATATCCCATTGTATAAATATATACTGCATTTGCTTATCCATTCATTCTTCAATGAATACTTGGTTGTGTCCACATTTTAGAGATTATGAATAATGTTGCCATGAACATGAATGTACAAATATATCTTCCCGAATCTGATTTCAGTTCTTTTTGGTATACAGCCAGAAGTGGGGTTATTGGATCACATGGTAATTCCATTTTGAATTTTTTAAGAAATGCCATGCTGTTTCTACAGTGGCCCCACCATTTCACATGCCCCACTAACACTGCACAAGGTTCCACATCCTGGCCAACACTTGTTTAGTGACTGTCTCACTTTAAGTTATGATTATATTTGGGGTTCAAGGTGCTTGTCATGAAGTTCTTTATCAATTTTTAACAAATGGTTGAACATCCATTGATGATCTTGTCCAAGTCCACTCATAATTTAGGGGTTGATAAATGATGATTTTCTAATTCTATCATTCTATCTGCATGTATTAGAGGAAATTATTCTGTAACACATTAATTACTTGGTTACCCACAGTTAAGTTTGCACAGGAAGGAACAACAGTTATCCGGCTCTTCCTTAAATAATTTTTAGAGAAATTGCATGGGGTACCATTAGTGATATCTAAATGATGATCAAAGAGTCTTTTCTTTTTTAAAGAATTTTAATGAATTGATAGATTTTCATATATTTTTCAGTGTTTCAGTACATGGTAGTCATTATTCTTTTTAATCAATCTTTATTGTTCATAAAGGTTATTACAAAGGTTCCTCATTTCTTTCCCCGCTCCACCAGGTTCCCACCTTATCCTCCACCCCCTCCCCACTCCCCATTGTCCTCATCCATAGGTGCACAGTTTATGTTCAGTCTCTTCCCACACCCACCACTCCCCCTATCCCCAAGAACTGTCAGTCCACTCCCCTCCCATATCTCTGACTCTACTATAATCAACAGCTAATATTGTTCATCAATTTTTTCAATCTCCTTTTTTGTTGTTGTTTTTTTTTGTTTTTGTTTTTTGTTTTTTAATATATTTTATTGATTTTGTACAGAGAGGAAGAGAGAGAGATAGAGAGTTAGAAACATCGATGAGTGAGAGTCATCGATCAGCTGCCTCTTGCACACCCCCTACTGGGGATATGCCCACAACCAAGGTACATGCCCTTGACCAGAATCGAACCTGGGACCTTTCAGTCCCCAAGCCGACGCTCTATCCATTGAGCCAAACCGGTTTCGGCTGTTGTTGTTTTTTTAATTAATAAACTTTTACACTTCTAAGAATAAATTTTAAAATCTAATAATTTTAAACCTTGTTTTTTCTGCCCTGGGAACTGAGAAGCAAACTTGTTTACATGTAAACTTGCCCTTAGGCTATCAAAAGGTATAGCCATTCAAATGTAAATGAACACATTGTTTAAAGATAGCTGCTGGCTGGAATTGGATTACCTGTTCTGGGTGGGAAGGGCTTGTCCTCCCCTTTCTCCATTAAAATTAAGGTGTTAGCTTTAAAACCTCTTTTTGGCAAGAGACCTTAAACTTTCAGAACTTTAAATTTTTCAGGTAGTGAATCAGTTACTTAGCATTTTCTCAAATCAATAATAGCTCCACATGCCCAAGGATACACTTCACACAAAAGACACTTCCAAATAGATCAACCAACCTCATCTGGACCCCACACAAGGCACTCACAGATCAACACCCCAGCGCTATAATAACTCAACACTTCCAGATTTAAGCCTCCATCACTTGATTCAGCAGACCCTCAAGTTCCCCCAAAAGTTTCCAGCCATGTCTGAGAGGCAGCCCTGGGGCATGGGCAGGCAAGGAGCAAGCTGTTCCGGGTCTGGCTGCTCCGGGCCTGGCCTCTGTTACTCTGGTCCATTCCACAATCAGCTGCTCCGGGCTCGGCTGCTCCGGGCCTGGCCTCTGTTGCTCTGGTCCATTCCACAATCAGCTGCTCCGGGCTCGGCTGCTCCGGGCCTGGCTGCTCCCGACCTGGCTGCTCCGGGCTTGGTGCTGCTGCTCCGGGCCTGGCCACTCCTAGCCTGGCTGCTCCGGGCCTGGCTGATGCTGCTCTGGGCCTGGCTGCTCCCCACCCGGCTGCTCTGGGCCCGGCTGCTCCGGGCCTGGTTGCTACTGCTCTGGGCCTGGCTGCTCCCGACCTGGCTGCTCTGGGCCTGGCTGCTGCTGCTCTGGGTCTAGCTGCTCCCGACCTGGCTGCTCTGGGCCCGGCTGCTCTGGGCCTGGCCGCTCCCGGCCTGGCTGCTGCTGCTCTGGTTCTGGTTGCTGCTGCTCTGGGCCTGGCTGCCACTGCCTGGGACCTGGCCACTCTGGGCCTGGCCGCCACCACTCCAACATTCTGTCCTTTTTTTTTTTTTTTTTTTTAAACGCATTTATGTTGCAATGTTGGCTGCTGAGTTGAGTTCTGTCTTAGTCTTCGATTTTTCAAGATCTTCTTTGTATTCTTTCTTAAGTAATTTTACTATCTTTTGCTATAACTTGATTTCTTCACATTGAAAACTTCTTCGGTTTCTTCCTCCTTGTCCTGGAAGCTCAGCAGGCTGGCCTGCAATGCCCCTTTGTTCTCCACAGGCTTCTGCGCAGCTTCAGCCTGTTGCTGGGGTCGGCGCCGCCCAGGAAGCAGCCCCTGGCCTTGGCTCCGTGGCTCGTGATCAGTGGTCGAGGGTCCAGCAGCACCTCTGCCCCGGGGGCTCTGACGCCTGGCTCCTTGCCGGGGGTGTCTGGCAGCGGCTCCTGCTCCTCATCGCGTTCTTCCCAGTCTCCATTATTCTTTTTTATATTCACATTGTCTTATTTTAGGCCAATAAGATGGAGCCCTTTGCATTTGGTTTCTGAATTCTTTACATATAAAGCCATTAATATAGACAAATTCCTATTTCTGGTTACAATAAGATGTCCCATGTTCGCTGTGCAGAGTGGCTACAGTGTTTGAACAGGTTCAAGCCTTGGACTAACAAGAGGGCACAGTCCACTCATGGCCAAGTGCAAGTCCTAGCTTGGAGAGCAGAGCCCTCCCAGCACAGTTATAGCGAACAGTTATATTAGTTGTAAGCTTGAGCCTATGGTCCAAACTCATGGTCGCACGTGCCTGAGTGATGTGGACTTGATAGAGTTCAGGTGCATGTAATTGAGCAGGTTCAAAACTCACGAGAATCTTGTAAACATCTTGACCACACCCTTACTTTGCCTCGTGGAATCTGGCTATAAAATAAAGACACGGCTTGTAGTCCCTAGTACTGGATCTCTCCATCAGAGATGGCAGCGTCCCACCCAGCCCCAGCTGCATTCTCTTGTCTGCCTTTTCTAACTCCTTCACGGTCCCCACTCAGTCCCACCCTCGGCCGTGCTGACACAGCACAGTTTGCCTCTCCATTTTCTGCCACAGGTCTGAGTAGAATCAGCTATTTCACCAAGAGACCTAGAGTATTTTAATGGAAAATCAAACTTAGAAACCACATGAATTCTCATTGCTGCTAGGCCTTTTCTATGGACAATCAGGAAAAAAATGTTTTTATTAAGAGGAAAAAAATTTCCACTTCAAATCTAGTTGCAGGTTTTATTTTTGTTTTATTTTAGATAGGTAGGTATCTCTTTCCCATATTTTCTCATGCTGATAATCATCTTCCTTAACCACACTAATTAATTATCTAGTTTTATCTTAAATATTCATATTGTTTCAAAATAACTTATCTACTACTAAAAGTAGTCATTTGAATTTTTAACCTGAAATAATTTCTATTTGTTGTTATACAATCAACAGTTGAATTCATTTGTTTGAGTTTTTTAAATTTAAACTTTTCTCCCTATTTAATATTTTTTCTCAATTATGTATAAAATATTTAAATGTTTTCAATGTCAAAATTGTAACTCAAGTTCATGATGCAATCCCTTTTCTCCTTTACCTTTTATGTTTCCTTTCTGATAGGTAGTAATTATTGGATTTTTAAAGTTATCCTTCCATTGTTTCTTTTTTGAAATACTATTAATTCTCCTTATTTATTCCCTATTTACTCCAGTTTTGCAGAAAGGTAGCAAACTATAAATACTATTGTGCACGTTGACTTTTTCCACCTGACAATATACCTTAGCAACCACTCCTCTTAGAGACTAATCTCTTTTTGCACCTGCATAATACTCCAATCTATGATCATACCATGATTGATTCAACCAACTTCCTTTTTAGTGCAGTGGTTCTTAACCATTCTAATGTCTCGATCCTTTAATACAGTTCCTCATGTTGTGGTGACCCCCAACCATAAAATTATTTTCATTGCTACTTCATAACTGTAATTTTGCTACTGTTATGAGTCATAATGTAAATATCTGTGTTTTCCGATGGTCTTGGGCGACCCTGCTAGCGGTTCCCAAACTGTGGATATTTTAGTGTGTGCAATTTTTTTTATATTACTAATAAAGCTTCCATGGGTATTATTATGTACACGTTACATTTTATACCACTGTATATTTGGAATATATTTCTAGAAGTGAGATTGCTAAGTTAAAGTGTAATGTGCATTCAATTTTCCTAAATATTATTATGTACACAGAGTTGTATCTTCTTTTTTTTTTCTTTTTTTCTGGAAATAACATGAGAATTCTGTTTTTCCACAACCAATGAGTATGAGCAAGCATTTCATTTTTTGTCATTTTGATATGTAACAAGTGTATCTTAATTTAGTTGTAATGTGAATTCTCTCACTTTGAGCAAAGTTAAATAGTTTGTATTTTACATGAAAAGTTACAGAATAGCGTTGTGTTTTTTTGTTTGTTTTGTTTTGTGTTTTTTTTTAAAAAAAAAATATCTTTTATTGATTTTTTACAGAGAGGAAGGGAGAGAGAGAGAGTTAGAAACATCGATGAGAGAGAGTCATCGATCAGCTGCCTCTTGCACACCCCCTACTGGGGATATGCCCGCAACCAAGGTACATGCCCCTGTCCGGAATCGAACCCTTCAGTCCGCAGGCCAACGCTCTATCCACTGAGCCAAACCGGTTTCGGCATGTGTTTTGTTTTTCAAGTCCGTGCCTTAATTGGTGGGGCTGGCTGCTTATGCTGGAGGAAGTGGAAGAAGTGGGTGGCCCGATGCCAATGCCAGACAGGGTGCTTCACAGGCTTGTAGATGAGGGAACTCGCCCAAGTACTGGCCTATCAGGATAGGTTTGATTTCCACCTGGTTGGAGCTCCTGCTGCTGTAGAAGCCCACCACACTTCCCACCAGCTTGAGCCGATGCTCCTGACCACAGGTGTGTCTCCCCACCTTAGGCTTCTCCCCTGGCCCCGCCTTCCTGGCCTTGTGCAGGTGCTGCAGTGGGGCAGCCTGCCTCTCCACAGGCAGGTGGCTGCAGGCTGTCAGCTGCTCCTCCCACAGGCCCGCATCTGGTCCAGGTCAAGGACAAGGTAGATGAACTTGGAGAACGTCCTCTTCTGCTCTGCTTCCACTCACTTTATTCTTGTGTTATTGGCCTTTTCTGAATTTTGGATACTGTATAAGTTAGGGATATTGTGTTAGTCAGATTCTCCTGAGAAACAAGACAGGGAGAGAGGGGAACAGAAGGAAAGGAACTGAGGAACTGGCTCAGGCTCATGTGTCTGTGGAGGCTTGCAAGTCTGACTTCCTGGAGCAGGCTGGCGGGTGGGGTGGGGGGTGGGGTGGAGCTGAGGGAGTGAGTGTTTGTCTTTAGCCCAAAATCTACAGGCTGGACACAGCGGGTGTTTCTATGCTGCAGTGTTGAGGCAGAATTGCATTTCTGAAAAAACCTACCTTTGTGTGTTTGTAAGTTTTTTGTTTTTGTTTTTTTCTATCATTTACCGGCTTTTCTCCCCCACACTCCTTACTCCCATGGTAATCACCGTATGTTGTCCATCTCCATAAGAACACTCTCTTTTTGTTCTTCAACAAAACATGGGATGAGGCTGCCCACATTAGGGAGAGTAGTCTGCTTTGCCCAGTCTACTGAATGAAATGTTAAGGACATTTAAAATATAGTTTCACAGCAGCAAGACTGGTGCTTGAGAGACAACTGAACACCATTCGGTAGCCATCACAAAGGATTTTTCCCCAAGTGTCAGCCAGCTTTTGACATTGTCTACCTCAAATCTTACACATAACAAGTATTTGTTGAGTTAAATTGACATCTATTTACATATAATATCCATTTTTATAGAGCCTAAGATGTCCATTGTGAATTCTTAAATCTTAGTCTTCTGAGAACTTCAGTTGAAATATTAATTTCTTTATGTGAGGGTTATTAATAAATAATAGTTTGCATTAATTTTTTAATTGTAGGACAAAAGTTAAATGAGAACTTTTTACATATTCATAGAAATACTGGCCGTCTTTAAGA
Organism: Pipistrellus hanaki; assembly: GCF_964339955.1. NCBI lineage: Eukaryota > Metazoa > Chordata > Mammalia > Chiroptera > Vespertilionidae > Pipistrellus > Pipistrellus hanaki. The sequence goes on along the minus strand of NC_140504.1, from coordinate 68,570,148 downwards.
AATACCTGTCACAAGATATTTCCACAAAAGGAAACATTCTTTTAATTCTCAAATCTACAGTCTATATTGAATGAAAACATTTGAAAATTTGGAAAAAGTCTCAGAAAATAGTGTATGAGTGAATTTTGTCTCCTCAGAACCACATTTAGCTTCTATTTTTCCTCTAAGAAATGTTCCCCCTTCACACTACCACTCTATGTTATACAAGTGGTCTCCACTAGCATCTTTTGGCCACAGTGATTGGTTCTGATCAGGACAGGATAATCAGTATCGTTTTTTGGGGGGGACCTAATTTGGGAGTATAGAAAAACAGCATCAGTTCCTCTCCACTATAAGTGATATAATCACCTGAATCCATGCCCCCTGATGTGTTTGGAAGAAGCTGGTCAGCTGGGTAAGTGAGCAATGCCCACTTGTGGGAGAAACAGAGTCACAAGGTGGCGGGAGCACCTTCGCTCTATTGCAAGCCCTGGTTCCACCTGTTTCCATGGTACCCGTGTTTCCACCTGTACTTTATTTAAGTTCCTTTTTGGATATGCTAGTATGGGTTCAATTTCTGTCCCCTGCAACCCAGAAAGTCCTAACCCAGTGGTCGGCAAACTCATTAGTCAGCAGAGCCAAATATCAACAGTACAACGATTGAAATTTCTTTTGAGAGCCGAAAACTGACTTCTGCACATGGGCCACACTGTATGTGTGGGCCCATACATGGTATTTTGTGGAAGAGCCACACTCAGTGGGCCAAAGAGCCGCATGTGGCTCAAGCTCCACAGTTTGGTGACCACTGTCCTAACTTATGCAGGTGCCCAGAAGTTTTGCATATTGTTTCAGAGGATTCATGAGATTCCTAAAGAAACCAATATTTTGATCCTGTATTCATAGTGCTCAAATATGAACATCTATTCAAAGATATCCATCAATTCTTTATCTGCTGTTTATCCAGCAAAACACTAATAACATAAACTTTTTCACCTGATAACTTTTTCACTTGGTCACATTCAGTTCTTATAACCACGATTCAGTCAAGTAGACATCTTCATCCTTGGTTTATGCCTAAAGACATGAGCCAGGGAAAGTGAAATAATAATTTCTTAAGTGGCACGGCTAAACTAAGCCTGCTAATTTTGTCTCAAATCTAGAGTTCTTTCTCTTACTAAAGTTGTCTGTAAGTATGATAGACTCTGTTAGCTTTTTTTAAATTATTGTTTTAAATTACAACTTTGAAATTTGCCTTTAAAAAAGAAATATAATTTAATTGAAACAGAGAAGTATGCACGGTTGGCAATATTAGAATGTAATAAAGAAAACATGTATAAATGTAATTTTGAAAGAAACTTTTAGATTGCTTATTAGCATATCACCTCACTCCAATTTTTAAATCAATAAGCTGTGATGAATAGCAGTAGCCTAAAGCATGCTGAAATCAGAAAATCATTAGGAGAAAAGAGCCACAGTAATGAAAGTGTTATTATAAGTAATTAGAAATGCCTGTCACCCCCCCCCCCCCGCCTTTCAAAGGTTGTATAAAATGACTGACATGCAACCCACCTGGATTGCTCTTCCCACTCTGGTTTCGGTTTGGTTTCTACAAGAAGCTAGTTAACTTGGGGAGAGTGAAACCCGCAGAAGCCAATCATGAGAACAAAGCCCAGGACTGTATGGAAGGGCTTGTTTTTTCCCCAAGCGCGAGCATGTGAATCAGCCCTGGCAAGTTTGCATTTCAGAAATAACTGAGACAGCAGGGGAACTCGTGCTCCACATCTCAGAGTGGAACAACCTGCTCCGGCCTAGCCAAGCGGGGAGTCCACAAGCAAAGCTACTAGTAAACAAGCCCACCTTTGGCCCCTGCACGTGGCCCCTGCACACTCCCCTCTGATCCCCAACTCGTCTCTGGTGAAGTGAGATTTTCCTTTTGATCAGGCAATATCCACAATGACAAACCCGAACATTTTAAAGGGACTGAGTAAACAAAGACAGCAGGAGGACTTGGGCTTCGCTGTGGCTTCATTGTAATCTGCTGTCCTAGATTCTGTCCTTCTGCGGAGCCATTTGCACAGCATCTACCTTCATTCGGTTCACAAAAGGCCTCTGTGCACCTTCGTGCCTGGAACACATACTCGCACTGTTCTCAGCGGAGTGTTCAGGTTGTTCAGCAGCTCTGTGATTCGCAGGGCCCCCTGGGTGCTCTGGATCTGGTTAACGCCCGATTCCCTTACTCCAGGAATGAATATTTTCTGTGCTAACAGATAGAACACTTGCCAGTTTAAAATTAGCTCCTCTTGAGTAGAATGCATTGTGATGTGACATCCTTTCGGTTGACCTTGACTCCCCAGCTTCTCTCAGGCTTCTAAGCTGTTGGCAGACAGAACAACCAGGCAGAAGGCCCATCTTCTCCTTCCTGTGTCACCTCTCACTGAGCCCAGTGGGTGCCCCAGAAATGTTCTTGTTTGTCAGGCTAACTGTGGTCTCACAGAAGGTGGGACCACAGTGTCACCTCTCCTTCCCAGGAAGCCTCCATTCCTCTCATCCCCACAACCACGCACTGAGGCTTTGGAATTATCCAGCTGGAGGCGTTTCTACAGCCACTTGCATCTTTGAAGCTGTGACAGGGCTAGTTGAAACAGGCAATGGGTTCAGCGTAAGAGTTTTTAATAGAAGGTGGATTAAGGCCAAAACCGGTTTGGCTCAGTGGATAGAGTGTCGGTCTGCGGACTGAAAGGTCCCAGGTTCGATTCTGGTCAAGGGCATGTACATTGGTTGCGGGCACATCCCCAATGGGGAGGGTGTAGGAAGCAGCTGGTCAATGTTTCTCTCTCACTGATGTTTCTAGCTCTCTATCCCTCTCCCTCCTCTCTGTAAGAAATCAATAAAATATATATATATATATATATATATATATATATATATATATATATATATATATTTTTTTTTTTTTTTTTAAAAGAAGGTGGATCAAGAAGATAGACTAAGCAAGTCTGTAAAAAACATTAAAAAGTTAAGCTTGAATTATGGGCCACGCATTTTCCATTCATGCATTCACTTTAGCATCAATTATTTACCAGAGTGCATTATCACCTTCATTGCACAGTTGAGAAAATTGAAACTTAACTGATGTTGGTCCCATACAGATAAATAATGACTGTTTCATACTGCAAAATCTGTGCCCTGGTCTCAAAGACCACTCTGCCTGTTTGAATAAGGGCTAGTACAAGACACACATTAGTATCCACTTCATATGTTATGGACAACATCTGGGAAGAAATAGAGCAGGAAGGAGACACAAAGCTATACGATAGCTTAAATCCAGAGAGTGGTTGGAAAAATCCTGAGAAAAAAATTGCAAGACAAATCTGGGAATAAATAATTTGCTTTAGGGACTCACATAAAAACAAACGAGGGCATCTTGTGGGGGGCAGTTATAATGAATGGGCATTTCAGTACTGAGTAAGCTGATGAAATTGCTGGAAATGGGGTATTAAGGATGCCATCACTCTTGTATCCATCCAGGGTCATATTCTGAATCAGTCGACAACATTGGTTCACACATTTTATTTGGGCTTCTCCTCCAGAGAAATGGTCAGCTGACCTTGAGCAATAAAGCATCCCTATCTGCCAACAACACATTCTAGGGAACACTTGTGTGGCAGTCAAGAGCTGCTGCTGCTCGGAAAGAGATAACAGGTTTCCATCAATCACTCAGAGAGGGAAGGAATGTCTAGGGCTGCAGTCCACTCATTCAATCCTCTTGTCTGGAGTGGAGACTCACATAGGGAAAACTCAGGAGGAAATGGCAAAAGCAATGACATTTACCAGTTACTTTACGTTTATTCCTCAAAACAACCCTGAGGGAAAGGTTACTGCCCCATTTTTCAGAGGAAGAGTTGCAGATTCAGGGGGGTTAAGTTAGCCAAACTCAGTCATTAAGTGTTTCAAATCTAAGCTGATGTGATTTCAAGATCAGCTCTTGCATTATACCACAACTGACTCATGCATAATTTTAATACTTAAATTATAGATTGCCTTGGATCCAGATAGTAGCAGCAGCAGCAGCAGCAGCAGCAATTTTATGAGATTTCCATGTGCTAAGCATTTTATTTTTTAAAAAAATGGCTCATTTAATAAAAACAACCAAATGAGGTAAAAATTTTTATTATTACGGTACTTCAAGACATAAAGAATTTTGTCTTTCCTCCACTTATAGCTGTGTGTGTGTGTGTGTGTGTGTGTGTGTGTGTGTGTGTGTGTGTGAGGGATACAGACGACTGCTTGACTGCTTGGGCTGGAGTTGATATAATGGAATGAATATTATGAGCTCCAGGCTGCATCATGAAAATTAAACAACAGAAGAACAAAGGGGAAACGTTTTAACCAAAATTTGGACTATTAATGAATCCATGGAGTTTTTTCAACTGGGCATGTCTTCCTTGTCATGTAGGACATTGATAGTCAGCTGGAGTATACACATCATGGACTTGCTCATTTGTTTCTACATTCTGGCTATGTTCATTAACCCAAGATTCTTATTACTACAGATTATTTCTTCTGACGTTATTTCAGTCCTATGCATAAGCTTTAGAATACATATATTTTCTTAGGGCTGTTTTCTATAGAAATGGTACTCATTAAATACATCCTTGCAAGCATGTGACAGATATATGTATATATATGGACTTTGTGAAGATTTTCCCTAGTTTGAGAGAGGATAGAAATTGCCATTGAAGATCCTTTCTCCTCAATTTCTATTACAGCCCAGCTTATCACTCACATCAGTCACAGTAGATGCAATGTACAGTTAGAGTTCTGGCTCTCTTTCCTTCCAGCTATGTAACACTGAATAGGTATCACTTTCTTTAGGTCACTTGTTACCAGTTTAAAACACTGTAGGTCGTGTACTAAACTTACACATCTGTTACTCCGCCCTAAATCTAGCAGCTGCCTTCTGCTCGGAGATGGGAACTTTCCTGAAGGGAAAGAGTCAGTACCCCCCTGGGACTCTTCACAAAATCGATTTCTACTCCATTCTCAACTTGCCCTCGAAACACAGATGCTGTGCTTAAAAGACTAATTGATTATTTTATTTCAATTGCACAGAAATGATGATGAAAAAGTAGGCAGAACACAGGCCATTAGAGCTCAGTAGTAGCAAATAGAAAACTGTTTATCAATTAAAATTAAAAACTCAAATCCCACTGCTTCCAATTGTTATGGTAATAAAAAAAAAATCTCCCCAAATGCTACAGTATTGACTACCAATTTAATTCTTACAAAACTATATCTAATGCAATGTTTATAATATTAGCATTGCCAATTACAGTAGAAATATGCTGGTTCCAGTAGCTAATACTTTTATATGTATTCTTCAACACCACCTATAACTTAAATGTAATATTTTTATTTGCAATAGATTCAATTTCCCTTTCTACTACATACTTTACATGAGACCATTCACTATTGTTATCATTTGTGTAATTTAATTACTTCCTCCCCAAACCATTCTTTACATTTTAGCAAAGAAATGGCATTTGGATTATTATCAGTAAAAGAAGACCAAGAAATCCAAACTATCTAGGAAGCTATTGTCATTAGTTTATATGAGAGATTATGACGAACAAAAATTTTGGGCCACCATTAGAAAAATGCCATTAAAGAGATTGTAGCAGAGAAGACTATTGGGGGGAAAAGCATTTATTCACATCTTCATGGAGTTTTAAATAATGCATCATTCATAAATAGGAAAATCTGTAGAGATCAATGTACTCTCTAAATAGCCATCATTTTATTCAAGAAGAAACATAAAACTATAATAAGAACATTTCCACAGGACTTGTTTGAGCATACTGACCAACTTTTTGCATACACATAACTCCTTGCAGGGGCAGGGACCCTTTTCTCTACCAGGGGCCTTTTGGATATTTATAACATCATTCTCGGGACATACAAAATTGTCAACATAAAAATTAGCCTGCTGTATTTGGTCAAACATTTAATTAACTCACCCCTAATGTCTTGGCAGGGCCAGACCCAATGATTTCAGGGGCCTTATATGGCCTGCAGGCAGGACATTCCCCACCCTGGAGAGGATCTCTGCCTGTTGGAAATAAACATTTCAAGGAAAGTACACAAGATATTAGCTAAGAAAGCACCAATGCAAGAAAGTTTGAAATGCCTACTGTGCCTTATCCAAGAGGCCCACCTGAGGACAAAACCAGGTTATGGGAGTTTGCAAAGTGGTAGAGAGAGAATTACAATCAGAAAGTTAACAGATACTTTGGGCAGAGATAGATTCATGGGGTAGAGTCAGCCACTGGCTGGGGTGAACAGGTGGAGCATGGAGGTACAGGAGCATAGAGAAAGATTGCAGGCTACTGCTGGCATGCTAGAAAGGTGCAAGCAAGCCCAGCAGTGACAAATGTGTCATGGTGGCAGGGTACTTAGCCTGGCCACAGAGACACTTGTAGACATTTAACAGGCAGGTAAATAGAATTATGTTGGTGTCCAGGTGACCTAGTGACTCAAAAATCCAGTCACTGGATCAGATATCGGGTCTGAGAGAGTAGCTTAATCCTGAGTCCCACCCTGCCTGAGATATCCTTCCTCCAGGTACGCACATGGGCTCCCTGCTTCTATTAAGTAGCCTTCAGTGTCAAAGAAGGTCTCTGATAGGTGACTGTGGATTCTAATAAGTTCCCCACTCCCCACAGGGAAACCACCAGTCCCATTCTCTGCTCTATTTCCCTTCACACTTATCACTTTGGTACATTTAAAAAAAATAATTTGCTTATTTTTTCTATCATACTGTCCCTAAAATAATACAGGATCCAAGAAATCAGAGGCATGGTTCTCTCATGTAATCTCAGGGCCCAATATAGTACTTGGTTTTAAGCATGTAATAAGTGTTTTAGAAACATTGAGCAAAGGGAAGAATAATAAGTTAATGAATAAATGAGTTGAGTCAAAGTGTGGCAGGGCATGGAGTTCTGTGCACAGGGAGGCACCATTCATAGATCATCAATGATACACGAAGGAAAACAGAATCAGGGGCTATTATGACAGTTGTCAAGAAACAACAAGCAAAATTCTAATCAATTTTAGTGATTCTCTTGATGATAGGACACCTTTTGTGAAAGGTATGTGGAGAGGGCTATGCCTCATATTTGATAAAATGCGATACCATCAATTTCATAATCGTTCTTTTAGTTAATTATTAACCAAAGATTGAAGATGGAGAGAGAATTCAAATAGTAATCAGGTACCCAACTGGAACTGCCATTGACCTATGTAGTATCCATTCTTCCCATCCTCCTTAGTAATTAATGCATAAGTTATACGTTGAGCTCATTGTCTTTCATAATTAACAACAATGTCCCCCAGATCTCCCAGCCACCCTTATAGTGAGTCATACAAAGCGCTGGATGAAATTGTTGTGGGGACTTTTGCTTAAAAAGAGCTGACTCCATCGAAAGCACTCGTGTTCAGTAGCATTCTGCAGTTCTCTAGGTAGCCTCCACCTGGGAGGTGATGGTTGGAAACCCTGGGAAACCAACAGTCCTCTTGGAACACAAATTGATATTAATGACAGGAGCCCTGTGCTAGGATGGTGAGGAAGAAAGAGAGGAGCCTGATCCTTAATGAATTCATAGAGTCACCATGGCAACTCAAGACTGCTCATCTCCAGGTAGAAGCATAAGTAAAAGACTTCTATCCAGTTCTGGCTATTGCTGTTGGTATATGCAGCTGAATGTGATCCTAACTAACATACCTGGCTTCAAGAATTATAGCAAATGGGTTGTTAATGGAAAAAAAATATATCCAAAAAAACATGAGTTTCTGTTGCTGGCTTCTATTGACAATCCATTGTCATAACTAGGAAAGTAATCTTTCTGAGAACCTGTTCCTGCACTTTAAAATTTGGGAAAACAATACATGCTTGTAAATTTGGTGTGAGAATTAAGTATAAAAGTGTATGAGAATGTGTTTTTAGATACTGCATAGTATTTACTGTAACTATGAATAAATAAGCAATTTCTGCATAAACAAAACATAAGTCTTTGCTTCTGCTAGCCTATTTCAACATTCTGAAGAAATGATGAATTAATGTCTCATCATGATTTAACTAAAAATTAGAAACCACCTTCTATGTGCAAATCAATATTAGAGTTTCAAAAAAAATGAATGAATTAGATACCAGACACCACTCACCTCAAATATAAGTAGAAAGGAGGGAAAAAAAGTTTAAACAACTATAATCCAGTCATGAATTACTGCCCCTGTCAAAGTAAATGATGCCATTGACAAAAATTAATTTTGGTTTCTAGCCATCATAAATCTCTATCTGGCTAGCCCTTATTAAATCTTGGAATAATAGACTGAGAACCTGCTGGCTATTTTCTAACAATTCCCATAAAGAAAACTTTATACCACCTTTTAGAGTTAATCTGGTAAAATTCCACATTTCAACCTCAGGCTACCCTATAGCATGGATAAAATATTTTATTGGTTAAACTTAGAAAAAGGAAACTGGAAGTTAAGAATAGAAAAAAGGCTGTATATGGATGCTAAAGTACAAAATGCTGTTTTTGCAATGCATCTTTGCAAGAAATAAAATCCATAGAAAAGGGACAAATACTGCCCAAATGTTAACACTATATTGCTCATTTTGTGGGTTGAAAAATGAGAGGTGTATTGAGAAGTGACTAATACACTGTGGTCATTATTAGTGATATGTACAAATATTTTTGGCTTCCCACCTTCTGGGCACATGGAATAATGTGTCTTTGGCCCCTCTGTGGATGGGTGCTGAGTTCTGGAAGAAGATATAGATCACTTTTGAGCCTAAGTAGTCAATTATTGCTGCCACACCTCACAGAGCTCTCTCTCTCTCTTTTGCTAGGATGACTACCAATGTTTTTAGATGGTGGTTGCTTCATCAGACTGGGTTCTGAAAGGTGTGGTGAAAGGCACAAAACCCCAGCTGACCCACATGGGTCTATGGAATGAGCAAGTCATATATTTACGTTTTTCTGTTGCTGAGATTTTGGATTCCTTTGTTACTGCAACTTAATCTAGTCCTCCCTGACTATATAATACTAGAGGCCTCATTTACGAGATTCATGCATGTGGGGTCCCCCAGCCCAGCCTGCACTTTCTCCCAATCTGGGGCCCCTTGGGGGATGTCTGACTGCCGATTTAGGCTAGATTCCCCCCAGGCAGTTGGACATCCCTCTTGCAATCCAGGATACTGCATGCACCAGTGACCATACTTTCCATACATGTGAAAGGCATCTTGCTGTTGTATGGGAAGCTCCTTTATTTTTGCCCTGATTATAAAAAGTAGTACATAACATGATCCCTCTGAGGCAGTAGTACCATTTCCCCCATTTTATGGGTAGAAAAGCAGAAGCAGTTTTGTAAGTTAAGTAATTGGCTTTGTCACACAGTTATAAGTGTCAAAATCAGGGATGACCACAAAAATGTGCAAGCCAGAGCCCATGCATGTCATTGCTGCATCATCCTGTTTTTTCAGTGTTAGAGTAGCCTTGCCAGGTTTTAATTTTTAAATCTAAGGGACTATTCCCAATATATAGGGTAGGGTCCCTAGGCCTGACCGGCAATCAGGGTTGATCTGTGGGGCTACTGGTGGGCAGGGTGATCAGGGGACCCGTACTAGCAGCCACCTTGACTGGCGTCCTGGCACGGCCCGCTGACCAGCCACTCCTCCCAATCGCCACCAATGGTGGCTTCCCTCTTGGGGGGCAGATGCTCAATGCAGGAGCTGCCCTACTTGGTCATTCCACAGGTCATTTACACAGCTCATTCCACCATTTGATTAATTTGCATATTAGGGTTTTATTATATAGGATTAGAAAGTTTGCCATAATATGCCATGGAAAGGCTAAAGGTAGTGCTAGGGCGATAAACTTTATAGTTAATGAAGGAGAGAGAAATAATAACTTGATGTCAAAGAATATTTGCTCCATTAGTTATGTAAAGCTAACTATGTTTAAAATATCATAGAAAAATTATAACAAAATCTCAACTATTTACTGACTTCTCAGATGAACGGATAATAGAGAGCTTATATTCTTTAAGTAAATGGTGAGCCTGGGAATTACTGTTAAATTGCTCTGTACCTAAGGAAAAAGGAAAGGAAGAATTATAACAAGACCTGAGGGTAGGAGTGGTGTGGAAAACCGAAGCCATGAGAGCTGGAAAAACGGTTCTGGGAGGAGAGAGAGAAGAATTAGAACTCTGGAAAGAGAAGTAAGAGAGCTAATGGAGAATTACATTAAGTGTTTTGTGTGGTGTGAAAATGCAATCCTCTTCTTCTTTTCCCACGAAACTTTTTCTAACAGCCTCTTCTCCCCCACCCCAAAGTAAATTTAATTTTACCACATCTTAAAAACGTTTTAGATTATACTACTAAAGTATTGATTCTTTCTTTAAGCAAGGGGTAGGACAAGACTATTACGTTTCTATGGAGCCCAGACCTAATTGGAAAACAAGCACTTTATTCCCATTTCAAGCATTCACCTTACTCCATGCTTGTGGAATCTCACAGAGACAATTTTGAAACTGTGAAAAATGAGTCAAGAGACTTATAACTACAAAAGTTGTCAAAGCTACAGAAGGAGAATTTACAACTACAGTTTTTACCATTTTCAAATACATTTTTTGGGAAACTTAGGTTGTCTTCCATTTTAAGTCAATATTATTTTTTAAAAATGCAACAGTGATCTTGTTCTAGTAAAAACTTGGATAAAGAGGGGTGGTTTTCAAACAGTGACAGCTTCAGGGTAAGGAGCAGGCCAAGACAAGAGAGCTCTCAGCTTCCATCATCTCTTCCAGTTAATCAGAGTGGCTTCGCTTTTATGTATTTCAAATATTATCATTCCAGATTTAAAAATTCATCATATTTTAAAGAAATTTAAAAATTCAGTTCTTTGGGGAAAATTTGAATACTTTCGTGTGTATTCTCTTTATTAGGTAAAACATAATATACAACCTCGCTCCCATTTTCAAATACTTGTCCGCCTGGTTTCTTCTGAAAAACCTGCCTTTAAGTTCTTTCTATATGTTTTCCCCTCCCAATCAACCCTCACTACCTGCCATGAAGATCCCTCACACATTGTACTCTCAGGACAACTGCAAATCTGCCACGTTGACCTTGTGTGCTTAGGACATCTGTGGCATTGCTTTTGACTTGTGCCTCTGTCTCTATGTTCTGCTAACAATTTTTATTTTGCATTTTGAATCCAGATTTTTATTCTAAAATAAAAGTATTTTTGGTATCCTCCCATGTGTCTCTGACTCCCTCAGCCTTATGAGTGGTCTGTGAAGTCAAGTGCCATGACTTCAGATTCCTCATCTTCAATTATAGAATCAAACAAAATCAAAATATAATCTTTAAAACTTTAGAGCATAAGTTAATTATCAGTCTGTTTATAGATGTGCTCTATGGCTTACATTAGAGCTCAGAGATGATATTTACTACATTTTAATTATAAACAGGCCCCATGTCAGGCAACTCTGCCAGGAGATAAAACAATACAGGGACAAATCTTTTAAGAAAGCATTGATAAAGCAGCTTGCCAATTTTTATTCTTTAGTCAACCTGTCATAGGGAATTTTTTCATGTAACCAAAAATGCAGGTCAAGAGAGAGAAATCAGTGGCTTAAGTGCACTGTGAGACTCAATCACCTGCTTATGCAAATTTCTTGTGCCATTAGGAGCTTCTCAAGCCCAATGTCGTATATATCCCATCCATTAAATAATGGGCTGTTGTCACCCATGCCCAGAAATGTAAGACAGGTGGTTCACATTTCTGGTCACTCATCCTATGGTGACTGACTTCTTCAGTCTCTAGGACAAACCATACTTCAGAGCTATTTCTCAAATGGAGCGTGGTTGCTGAAAAGAGCATCCTCTTGTTCAAAATTCTGAAACAGTCAGGCAGGGCATTTGTGGCAGGCTCCATTTAGCATTCCAGGAACCTACAGGAAATTTAAGCACTTTTAGATCAGCTGGAAGCTAAGGCTTAAGTGACAGAGCACTTGCAATGCAACCTAGGACAGCGGGGGAGCCTTCTGCAGATCATATTTAAAGCATCAAAACCTGGTGCTCCCCTGTGACTCTGTGTGGCATGCAGCGACCCTTTTTTCTAGGACCTATGAGTATAATAAACTTTGTTTTTTTTGTGCCAAAAAGAAAAGTTCTATAGGTTATTTGGTAAATGGTCAGAGTAGTACATCCGAATATTGGATTCATATTGCATCCAAAATCAAAGAGACCCACTAAATGTTGAACTTTTTTCCTGTGGTTGGTAGGACAAAGTGTAGCACTTGTCATTCCTTTGAAGGACATAACATGCCTGAAAATTGGACATCCAGAAACTTCATAGAACTGGCATGTCCATGAATTTTCTTGGGGTTTATATCCCATTATCTTGCATTCATTTTTCTTCCCAAGATATTATGCATATTATGCTCACCAGGTCCAATATGCATGATGTCTTTAATGTAGTGCACAGTGTAATGTTCTTTGGAAATGTGAGGTGACCAATATTCCTGTGCACTTAATTATGATAGAGAACCAGAAAGTTAATATAGAGGGAACTAAGATTGTAAGAAATACTGTTGGCTCTTCGAGGTGAAACAAAATGGATTCTGATAGCCTTGGTTTATTATATATATATATAAGCCTAAGCAACCAAATGACAAAATGACCCGATGCTATGAGGTGCACTGACCACTGTGAGCAGATGCTCAACACAGGAGCTACACCTGGTGGTCAGTGCACTCCCACAGCCAACCTCCCAGGGTCAGCCAACCTCCCACAGCCCCAATCTGCCCTGATTGCCTGCCAGGCCAAGGGACCCCACCTGTGCATGAGTTTATGCACTGGGCCTCTAGTTATAAAAATAATTTGCCATCTCACAAACTTTGTATTAGTCACTAGGGCACTAGTCAAGTACCCATAACAGTAAGTATTCTACAGTTGACGTTCCCACCTGTCATGTTGAAATACTCGTGTCACTCGCTAAAACCCATCTAAGGTTTTCAGAAATGAAGAGAAGAAATACCACCTGTATCAGTTTTTTTTTTGGGCTGATGTAACAAGGTACCACAAACTGGGTGGCAATAAACATCAGAAAATTTTTTTCTCGCAGTATTGAAGGCCAAAAGTCCAAAATCAAGATGGTGGTAGGGCCATGCATCCTCTGAAAGCTGTAGAGGGGCATCTTCTTTGCCTCTCCCTACCTTTCCATGGTGGCCATTGGTCCTGGACACTTCTTAGCTTGGCATTTGAATCACCCCAGCTCTGCCTACATAGTCACATGACTTTGTACCTCTGTGAGCCTCTCTGTCTTAACCTGGGAGAGAGCGAGAGAAACATCAATGATGAGAGAGAATCATTGATTAGCTGCTTCCTGCACACTCCCTACTGGGGATTGTGCCCAAAATCTGGGCATGTGTCCTCACTAGGAATCAGACCATGACCTCCTGGTTCATAGGCTGAGGCTCAACATTAATCACATAGGTCATGCCAGTATGACCTCATCATAATTTAACTAATTATATCTGCAAAATCCGTGTGTCCAACCAAGGTTACTACCTGAGGTACAGAATGTTGGAACATCAACATATCTTTTGGGAGGTTGGAACACAGTTTAACCCATAGCATCATCTTCATTTATTCTCAGAACTTTGATATTGTTCCTCATTTCTGAAATTTTCCTAAGGATTCAGTAATGTATTTTGTGAATAAGGATTACTTCAGGGGCTTCAAATATATTATTTCTATCTTAATAGAATCCATTCCATTGGTCAGGAAAATGCTAGTTATAGTTTATATATATATATATATATATATATATATATATATATATATATACCAATTATACATTCAGAAACATGGAAAAATAGTATCAGCATGTACCTGCAAATTCACTCAGGCTGAAATTCCATTACTGCCTGATCCCATGCCCTAAGCCCTCAGTATGACTTGTCTCACAGTGGCATTCTGACACCCAGAATCAGCTCTTGAGTATTGATTGCCCTTTCCCATTTGATGGTAACTCATCAGTTTTCTTGGAGTAAAGAGATGTAGGACCTTTTAGGAAAACCATAAAGAAACTTCATATTACATACTGTGACAATATCACATATACACATTATCTCTAGATTGAAAACTCTAGCTAAATCAGTCTATGTAAAACGGGCCTGGGAATTGGGTGAAGGCAATGACATTTCATCATAGTGATAGTGATTGAAATTAAGTATACTGTAAGTTTGCAAACTCGGGAGCTTCATCAGTCTTTCCTTGCGAGTACACATTTTAAGGACAGGAGAGGGAGTGACGAGCTTCAGATTGCCTGGGTCCAGCTCACAGGTCAACTGGTGATCACATTCTCTCAATGACCTCTTCTATCATGTACATCAACCAGACCTATAATTTGATAGTTTTTTCATTTCTTTTACAAAAATCTATATGGCAATGGTCCTCTGCCCAGTTATTTTAAGCCACTGCTAGTAATTTCTAATTATCAAAGCATCTTGATTAACAAAGGGGCCTTATTTCCATGACAGAAGCCATGCCTATTGATCAGTGCTGTCATTTGTCATCTTTCTACCAGAATCAGGAAGGGGAGAAGCCAAAGAGATTTCAAGGAATTGGCTTCCATGACCCCGGTGGTGGAAAGTCTGATGTCTGCAGGGCAGGCTGCAAGAGCTCACTGCAGTCCATCGGTTGAATTGTTTTCTAACTCAGAGACCGCAGTTTTGCTTTCTTAATTGTTTTCCAGTTTCATTGAGAAATGAAATACTGATTTATATGTATTGTGAAATTTTTAGCACAATCATTTCAGCTAACTTCATCTTACATAGATACAATATAAATGAAAGAAATATAAAAAAATAAATTTTGCATTGTAATCAGAATTCTTAGGATTCACTTTTAATATTTTTATGCATCATACAGCAGAGCTAGCCACAGTCAATAAATGGTACACTAAATCTCTATTACTAATTTTTCTTATAACTTGAAGTTCGTACCTTTTAATGACCTTCTTTCAATTCCCTACCCGTCACTCTTCATCTCTGGTAACCAACTATAAGCCTATTCTCTCTTTTTATGAGTTTTTGTTTTGTTTTAATTCCCACATATAAGTGAGATATCTTTCTCTGTCTGACCTATTTCACTTAGTATAATGCTTTTAAGGTCCATTCATGTTGTTGCAAATGGTAGGAATTCATTTTTTTTAGAGCTAAACAACATTCTATTGTATATATTTTTCCACAACTTCTTTAATCATTCACTGATGGCCATTCAGGTTGTGCCCATGTTTTGACTACTGTAAAGTAATGTTGCTATGAACATGGGGATGCAGATATATTTTATAGTTAGTGTTTTCATTGCTTTTGGCTATCCCCAGAAGTGGAGTTGATGAATTATATGGTAATTCTATTTTTAGTTTTTGAGGGTCCACCATATTGTTTTTCATAGTGGCTGTACTAATTTTTAATCCCACCAATAGTGCACAAGGGTTCCCTTGAACCATTTCATGGTTTCCTTTGTTTTACTGAACTTCTTTTTTTTATGAATTTAAATACACACACACACACACACACACACACACACACACACACACACCCCGTATTTTCCGGCGTATAAGATGACGCCCTAATTTTACAGTTAAAACATAGGTTTAGGCCTATATTCGCTGTATAAGACTACCCCCCATTTCCGAGGCAATGCCAGTTCTTTTTTTAATAGACCGCCTCTCTGACTCTGGCCAATCTGAGCAGGCTTTTTACTAGAACACAGTGTAGCTTCGGGTACAGAACACAGTATAGCTTCGGGTACAGAACACAGTGTAGCTTCGGGTACAGAACATGTACACTGTGTTCTAGTAAAAAGCCTGCTCAGATTGGCCAGAGTCAGAGAGGCGGTCTGTTAAAAAAGAATTGGTGTTGCCTCGGAAGTGGGGGGTAGTCTTATACAGCGAATATAGGCCTAAACCTATGTTTTAACTGTAAAATTAGGGGGTCGTCTTATACGCCGGAAAATAAATACGGGGGGTGTGTGTGTGTGTGTGTGTGTGTGTGTGTGTGTGTGTGTATTTTAGTTGTCTGTGTGTCCTTGTAATTCACCAAACTTTTTAAAGATGATTATTCTGATTTTTTTGCATGAGTGTTCATATCTCCATTTCTTTAAACTTAGTTATTAGAGCTCAATTAGTTATCATTAGGGATATCATATTTACTTATTTTAGGGGTGTGATATATATATATATTTGCTTTCTTACATTGTTATTTGTGTGTTTGAGTAATCAGTTTCCTTTTCCTTCACCAGTCAGCTCAGTTTAGGTTTCTGGGCATGTCTGCTAGTAATTTCATTGGGCACATGGGGCCAGTTATTATGGTCTATTTGGGGAGTGAGGCAACTGTTCACACTCTGGGTTTGGGGGAAGAGAAGAGTGTACCACTGGCTAAGGACAATTGGATAGAAACTAGGTGTTCTGGCCAGTCCTGCTGGGGTGCAGAGGGGAGCCACAACAGGTGGGATTATATGTCAGCTCCTATGCCTGGGCAGGAAGGGGAGGGGTCACCCTAGGCAACTTTCAATGTTCTTAACAGGCTCCCTGGTGGGAGAGGCTGGGTATAATGAAACCACCTGCCTGTGTGTAACAGGGAAACTCCTCACACCCAGTACTGGCTTTGCTCTGAGGGCTATCAGCTCTGCCTGCCAGACTTTGGCATAAGTTCCATCACATTTAGAAGTTGTCACCGGCCTTTAGGCTGATAGGCTGAGTGGGGCTGTGACTCAACTCCTTGCATGATCATAGGCAAACCAGGCTCAAGAGTCAGCAAAACTCCTCCTTTGAGGATCTGAGTTAGACAGATATGCACTCCAGCTAAGTTTCCAAATCAGAGTGCACCCCTGTCTTGGTTCTGCAGATAAACAATCTGGAAAATCCTTAGAATACTATAGAAAGAGGAATATAAAGATTTAGGAGGCTAGGGGTGATGGAGTAGAGTATTATATACAGCTTATTCATCTAAACTCTAATTATGCTATTGCTTAGAACTACTCCCCGGGCACTGTGGGTATGAACTTGGTCTGCCAAGATCCATGTGTTGATTATTGCAAGACCCTACCCTTTCTGCATCATAGATTTCCAGTGGTTGAGCCCAGAAGATTCTCCTATAATTCCTAGCGGTGAAATCAGATTAGGGACTTCCACAAAGTGACCCACAATGCTACAGGGGCTGGTTATCCCCTTCCACATGGGTTCTTTTTTCTCATTGGAGGATCAGAGGATCCTCGTGTGTGGCTCTGTGCTGGCCTTGGAAAGGGGCAATGCCATCAACATGTAGCCACTTCTCTTACCTTCCGTTCTTCTTGGTCACTGCAGTGCATGGGGGTTACTTCAGCCTCACCCTGTGTTCTAGGGTTCTCTCCATGGTGTTTTGTTCTTGAATATAATAGTTTTTAGTTGGTTTGTTTGTTTTTGTGAGTGGAAGCAAAGTCAGGAATGACATATATTGTCATCTTGGTGTCTTCATGATCCTCTAGTTTTGCTTTTAAGGCTTACAACTGATAAAGTGAGGTTCCTCCAGATTATGAAAGGTAATGTCCTTCACTTACAGTTATCTGGTTATAAATGTTAACTTCATTTACAAAATACCTTCATAGCAACAAGATTAAGGTTTAATTGAATAGCTAAGTTCTATATCCTAGTGAACCTGATACACAAAATTAACCATCACGATTCTCTTTCTGGGACCCATCACTCAGTGAAATAAGTCAGACCATTTTAATGGCAGGATTTCCTACTTTAATATAGGCTTACATAGCCTCTATAGAGCTTTATAATAACCTGGTATGTCTCTCACTTATGAGTTTTCCAGGGCTTTGGTGACAAGTATGTTCTCTGGGTCCTCCCACTGACATAATTAGAGTTTGGAGGAGTAAGCCGTATACTAGTCTAATAATGTACTCCATCATCCCTATCTTCCTAAGTCTTTATGTTCCTCTTTCTATAGTGTGCTAAGGATTTTCTGGATTGTTTATGTCAGTCAGTGTAAGCCAGTCTTGAGTCAGAAGCACTCCCAGGTATTCCTGCTGGCATACTGAATTCCACCTCTCTGGAAAATGTGCACACATTGTTAAACTTGACCTAACTGAAAAATTTGCTCCTTCTTTTCTACTTAGACACTGGAATGTATTTTCACACATATTCTTCAGTATGATTACACAGAAAGTAGCAAAGCCTTGAAAATGTTGGCTGTCAAACTAGTACATCCATGATCGATTTTGTTTTTGACCCTTGGACATATGGAGTGTGACTCTATTCTTAGTCAGGATGCAATAAGTTTAGGGCAGTGTCCTGAAAACAGTTGGGTTTTGCTTGCAAGGTAAGTACCTCATATGAGGTACTTACCTTGCAAGCAACATAGAATTAGCCTCATAAGACAGAGATAAGAGGACTTCTGTGGACATGGGAGGATTAATAGATTTGGTGGGCCAGAAAACCCAGCTTCCTTTTAATCTACCTAAGTACATTCATCCCTGATGTGAGATTCCAATTTTCCCCCCTGAAAATTGCCCTAAATTACAAAGAGACTTGATACAGTGTGCTTGCATCCATATATATATTGTAGCCTACCCAAACTGTGCCTTTCAGTTTTAGTATATTGTCCTGATAAGAGATCATTTTAGGGCAGCCCTGGTCCTTGACAATACTTCAAGCTAAAAATGGAAAAATTTGATCATTTTTGTCAAAACTCCCTTCCTCTTTCCCTCTCTATCCTTTGTTCCATCTATCCTCTTTCTCCCTTCTTCTCTTCCTTCCTTCCTCTTTTCCTCCTCCTCTCCCTACTCCTCCTCCTCCTCCTCTCCCTTCTTCATGCATATCTTGTTTAAGTACAAGCTTCCAGTCCATTTATAGTCTCTGTCTTGTTCTTTCTCTTTATCAAGGCCCATGTTAGAAACCTGTTTTTCTAACAAAGCCCAGCCTTTATTCTAGGTGATATTGTATGGTGATTTAAGTAACTTTTTTGTCACTTCATGCAGGGTATTTTTTGTACTTCGTTTTTCAATCATATTACACTATCATTACTGCTTTTACTCCAAACCAGTTGAGACAATCCCAGATGTTCATCTTAAGTGTCAACTTCTTGCTTCAAATATTTTATCAGTGTTGTTAAAAGAAACCATTTATGTTCAGAAGATAAAGTTTAATACAGAATATTAGATGGTTAGAACATCATTTGAAGAGCTTCATGAGAATGTTTTAGGTTTGGTCTAGTGAAATGATTTCCAGATACATATGGGACTGACTCACAGCAGCATCATTTTTTACCTCAGGCAAATGCTAGAGTTAGGAGTTTGAGAACACCCTGGGGCCCTGATTCAGGCTTTGTAAAATTGGAAATAAAAAGCTGTCATGGAAACTATCTCTTAACACAGAAAGAGATGACATTTAAACATTGCTTCTCTTAAGCCTTCCAAATCTTAAACCAGTCCATCTAACAAGTAGAATCTAATTTAGATTTTTAAAAAATCTAAGTTGAAGGTAGTCTGGAAAATAGGGTTTTCACCTTTCCAGTTTAACTGATAGGATGATGAATATGAGGTTGTGTAAGTCCTTTTCTCAGTTTTTATCAGAAATGGAAATCTGGGTGCCACCCAATAGTGACTTAGGAGGCTCTTGAATTTTCCTCCTTTCACAGATGCACCAAATATAATATACAGCTTCACATAGCAATTGCCTCTGAGAGAAACACAAAAACTAGCCAAGTGATTCCTACATATCAAGCAACTGAGGAAAAGCCACATCAAAACAGGCTGGAAAGGTTAAGACACATGCTCACCAAAAAACCCACCCCTACCATAGTGTGATCAAATCCTACCCCCAAGCTGCTCCTTGTAGAGCAAGAAGTTTGGCCCATTCTTATGAAACCCCAACTTTTAAGGCTATCGTCCAAGAGATGGACCCCCAAATTACCTAGCTCTGAAAGCGAATGGGGCTGGCATTCATGAGTCCAACAGAACCATAGCAAACAAAGGAGCATTGCATGCAAGCACTGTCTGTGGCAATCTCCCTAGGGCTCAGTGCAGAGGGGATCAGGCAAAAACGCCCACCCTCAGTCTTTTCCTGGAAGGAATTTGACTACATACTATATACACTGCTACTTGAAGGCCCAGCTTCTAATTAGAGTACATCTGGATACTGACTGTGATCCTCCCAAGAGTCTGAAAGAGCCATGTGCACTTCCCTGCCTTCCTCTTCTGAATCACTCTAAGAGTAAAACCAAGAATCCAGCTTCTCCCTGGAAGGAGCTTGTCCACACATCTAGTCCTCTAATTTTGAGGCAACCATCTGAGAGACAGGCCTTCAAATCACCTACCTCTGATAGCTAAAAAGCCTGGGCCCTCACATATTAAATTTTTAAAAAGCAGTCTTCAAAGGGGTGAACACTTTTGTCAGCTATTCCCTCAAGGAATAGCACAGAGAGAGCTCACAACAATGCCTGTGTCCCAGTTTTTCCTTGGGAAGAATTTGCATACGTTCCCAGCTGCTGTCTGAGGTTCTGGCTTCTAATAACTTCATGTGCTCACTGTGATCCTCCCAGGAGCCTGATAGAACTGGTGAGTTCATCCCTCCTAATTCCCCGCCCCCCCAGCTTGCTCTAGCAATAATACCAGCGTTCAGTTTCTCCCTGAAAGAAGCTTATTAACATATGGAGCACCCCAACTTTTATGGCTGTCATCCAACTGTTATTAGCTCCCAAATCACCTAGTGCTAGGAGCTGATAAAGGATTAACATTCATGAGTCCCCAGGGACCACAGAAAACAAAGAGGCAGTTCTATTTGGGTGCATAAGCAATTTCAGAGACTATTCCCTCTGGCTCAATGCAGAGGGAATAGACAAAAATACCCAGCTCTTCACTGATAGGAGCTAGACTGCATATCTAACATCCTGACTTTCCCAGCTGTGCTACTTGGAAGTTGAGCTTCTAATTAGCCTACATTGCTGGGGCAAGCAATCAGTAGTCATCCTGGTGCCTGAACAGGCATATGGGCATTTTCTATGCCTGTGGGAAACCAACAGGTCTTGGTACATTCTCAGCTTCTGAGAGCTGCTCATATACAAAGACAGCTGTTTTGACAATCACATAGGTTTGAGCTGGGTGGGGCTGATTGGCAAGGTTCATCTACATGAATCCCAGCTCTCAAGCTAGAGAGACAGGCAGAAACCTACACAGATAGTTAAATAAAATAAAGAAACAAGGGAACATCTTCCAAACAAAAGAATAATATGTCTCCAGAAACTGACCTTAATTAAACAGAAATGATTTACCCAATAAAGAGTTCAGAATAGCAATCATAAAGATACTCACTGAGGTAAGAAGACCAATATATGAATAAAGTGAAAATTTCAGCAAGGAAAAGATATTAAAAACTATCAAATGTAAATAAAACTGACGAATACAGTAACTGAACTGGAAAAAAAAATAATGAAGAGGTTCAACAGCAGACTAGTTCAAGCAAAAGAAAGGATCATAGAACATAGGAATATATGATAGGCTATTAAACTTTAAAGAATAATGAAATTATATCAAGCATCTTCCCCTACTACAGTGGTATAAAAGTAGAAATTAGTTACAAGAGAAAAACTTGAAAATTCACAATTATGTGGAAATGAACAGCCTGCTCCTGAACAACCAATTTGGTCAAAGAAAAAATCAAAGACCAAAGTAGAAATAAATGAAATAGAGAGTAGAAACTCAATAGAAAATATCAATGAAACCAAAAGCTGTTTTTTAAAAGATAAACAAAATTGACAAAAGTTTAGCTAGACTAAGAAAATAAAAGAGAAGACAATATCAGAAAAAAAAAGAGTTGTGACTTATAATAAATACTAATAACCATAAGAAACTACTGCAAATAATCATATGTTAAAAATATAAATTCCTACAAACTTACAAGCCTCTAAGACTAAATTATGGCTGAATAGAAAATATGAACAGACCAATTACTTGTAAGGAGATTAAGTCAATAATAATAAAAATAAAAATAAAAATAAAAAATCCCAACAAAACAAAAGTCCAGGACCTGAAAGCTTCACTGGTGAATTCAATAAAACATTTCAAGAAATATTAATAGCATTTTTTTCTGAAACTTAAAAAAAAAATAGAAAAGTAGGGAACACTTCCTAACTCATTTTATGAGTCTAGAATTACCATGATACCAAAGCCAGACAAGGAAGAAAATTATAGGCCAATATCCTTTGGGAGAATAGACTTTTTTTAAATTCTCAATAAAATTGCACAGTACATTTAAGAGATAATACGCCATGATCAAGTGAGATTTATTGCAGGGATTCAATGATGGTGCAACATAGACAAATTTATAAATGTTATGTATACCAGAAAACCAAAATGAAAGATATAATTCATGTGATTATCTCAAGAGATGCAGGGGGGGAAAAGCATTTGATAAAATTCAGCATACAGTCATGACAAAAACTTCCAACAGATTAGATATAGGTGGAATGTGCCTTAACATTCCATGTATGATAACCTCACAGCTAATGTTGTATTCAAAGCTTTCAGAGAAAAGCTGAAAGTTTTTTCTATAAAATGAGAAATGTCTACTCTTGCTATATCTGTTCAACACAGTACTGGAAGTTCTAGCCAGGGTATTTAGGCAAGAAAAAAAAAATTAAAGTATCCAGTTGGAAAATCAGAAGTGAAATTGTCTGATTGTAGATGATATATTATATAGAGAAAACACTAAAGACTCCACCAAAAAACATTATTAGAAGTAACAAACAAATTCATTAAAATTGCAGGATACAAATCAATACCAAAAAATCAGTTGTATTTCTATATAGCAATAATTACTGTCAGGAAAGGAAGTTATAAAACAGTCAATTTACAATAGCATAAAAAATATCTAGGAATAAATTTAACCACAATATGGAAGATCTGTACACATAAAACTATAAAAATTGATGAAAGTGAAATGAAAGCACAAAAGATACTCTCTATTCATGGATTGAAAGAATTAATATTATTTAAATGTCCGTGCTATCCAAAGTGATCTATAGACTCAATGTAATATCTGTCAAAATTCCAATGGAATTTTTGTTTTAAAAAATTCCTAAAAAAATTTTTTTTTAAATATATTTCATTGATTTTGTACAGTGAGGAAGGGAGAGAGATAGAGAGTTAGAAACATTGATGAGAGAGAGTCATCTATCAGCTGCCTCTTGCACACCCCCTACTGGGGATATGCCCGCAACCAAGGTACATGCCCTTGACCGGAATCGAACCAGGGACCTTTCAGTCCCCAAGCCGATGCTCTATCCATTGAACCAAACCAGTTTCGGCAAAATTTCTAAAATTTATGTAAAACCTATAAGACTCTATATAACCAAAACAACCTTGAGGAAGATCAAAGCTGGAGGCATTTGATATCCTCATTTCAAACTATATTACAAAGTGATAGTAATGAAAACAGTATGGTATTATCATAAATCAGACACAAAGATCAGTGGAACAGAACAGAGGGCACATGGGTAAACCCTGCATTAATCATTAACTAAGGCACTAAGAAAACACAGGGGAAAGGATAGTCTCTCTTCAATAGTCTTGGCAAAACTGGGCATTCAGGCAAAACACCCATATCTTGCATCATAAGCAAAAGTCAACTCAAAATGTATTAAAGACTTGAAGAGAAGGCCTGACCCTGTCAAACTTTAAAACATACACACACACACACAAAAAAAAAAAATAACATGTGGTAAGATCCTTATCCTTAGTCTTGGCAATTACTTTTTGGATATGACACCCAAAGGAAATACAACAAAAGTAAAGTCAACATAAAAAGCTTCTGCATAGCAAAGGAAGCTGTCAACAAAATGAAAAGGCAAATGGGGGAAACTACTTGCAAACCACATACTCAATAAGCTTAATATACAAAATATACAAGAAACTTATATAATTCAATAGCAAAAAACAACACACAACCCAATTAAAAAATGGGCACAGGTCCTGATTAGACATTTTCCCAAAAACATACTAAATGACCAGCAAGTACAATATATGAAAAGAGACTCACTGTCACAAATTGTCAGGGAAATACAAATCAAAACCACAATGAGATATCATCTCACATCTGTTAGGACAGCTATTATCAAAAAGACAACCAGTACAAAAAAACAGCATGTAGATTCCCCAAGAAATTAAAAATAGAATTACCATATCATCCAACAACCCTACTTCTGGGTACTTATCCAAGGAAACAAAACCACAGTCTCAAAGAGATAGCTGTACTCCCATATTCATTGCAGCATAATCACAATAACAAAAAAACCTAAGTGTATGTTGACAGGTGAATGGGCAAAGAAATATATAAATAAAATTTATATATATATATATCCTATCTAATAAAGAGGTAATATGCTAACTGACCATCATGCCCTCACAAGATGGTGGCACCCACAGCCAATAAAGAGGGAATATGCTAATTGCCACACCCTCAGAAGAAGGCAGCACCCACAGCCACAGGATGGCGACGCCCAGTCCCCTCAGCCCCACCTCAGCCCCCCTCAGCCCAGTCCCCCAGCCCTCTCAGCCCTGCCTCATCCAGCCTCAGTCACCCAGTCCCCTTAGCCCTGCATCATCCAGCCTCAGTCCCCCAGTCCCCTCAACCCCATCTCACCCAGTCCCCACAACATCCAACTTCATCCAGCCTCAGTCCCCCAGTCCCTTCAGCCCCACACGGAAAGGCAGTTGGGGGCTATTGGGCCAGCAAGGGAGGGATATTGGAGGCAATTTGGCCAGCAGGGGGGAACAGTTGGGGATTATCATGCCAGAAAGGGTGCAGTTAGGGGGCTAGCAGGCTAGCAGGCGGAGTAGTTAGGGGCAATCAGGCAGGCAGGTAGGCAAGTGGTTAGGAGCCAGCAGTCCCGGACTGTGTCTGACTGCCGAGGGATCCCCGATTGGAGAGGGTACAGGCTGAGCTGAGGGACACCACCCCCCCATGCATGAATTTTGTGCACTGGGCCTCTAGTATATTATATATTATACATCATATAGATTATATCATTCAGCCTTGAAATAAATTAAGGTAGTTCTACCATTTGCAACACTTGGCTGAATATGGAGGGTACTGTGGTATGAGAAATAAGCAAGACAGAGAAAGACAAATACTGAATGGTAGCACTTATATGTTAGGATTTTTTTTAAAAACCACACTCATAGCAACAAAAAGTAGAATAGTGGTTGCCTGGGCCTGGTTGGGGGAGTTTAAGAAATAGTGAGATATTGGTAAAATGATACAAACTTTCAGTTATGAGAATCTGAGGATATAATATATAACATGGTGATGACAGTTGATAATATTGAATTGAATAATTGAAATTTGCTTTGAAACAAGGCCTGGGGATGGGGAAGGAGGCAGGCTAGAAGGGGTCAAAATAGGCAAAAAAGGGAACATATGTCACACTTTCAACAATAAAGATTTTTTTTAAAAAAAGAAAGTAGAACTCAAGAAAGTAGAACTCAGCCCCGAAAAAAGCAGAAATATGGAGCAGAGGACCTGCCTGGTGAAGTTGTTTTGCTAAGGATCGGTCCTGTAGCCTTGATCGTACATGGAGTCTGTGTAGTTAAAAATCTACAATTTCTTTCATAGATTATAGATTATAAATAGATGATAAGATATCTAGACCTCATTCTGATAATAATCCCAATTCTATATTTGCCAAGGAAGGGAGTAGACTGGAAGCCCTCCTGTGTAGTTTTATTGTTTTCAGAGTGTAAATTCTCCTTCTGACATCATGGCTAATGTCGAGCTACCAATCGAATGCCAATGGAATGGGAAGGGATGGGCATAGTCAACTCTTTTTATTTAAAATTAATTTCTTTATTGATTAAGGTATCACATATTTGTCCTCAACCCCCCATTTCCCCCCACACACTCATGCCCCCCTCCCCTATTGTCCTTGACCACTAGTTAATCTCATCTGTGTGCACATAAGTCCTTTGGTTGATCTCTTCCTTTTATCCCCACTCTCCCTTTGAGGAGAATGGGGATAAACAGTCTGACCTATGGCTCCTTATCTCTGGGTCTGTTCTTGTTCATCAGTCTATGTTGTTCACCATTTCCCCTAGATGAGTGAGATCATGTCCTACTGGAAATATAAGAATCAAAAATGAGACAAGCAATAATCGTTATGCTGAAAGAAATATGAATCAGTCAGTAGTGAGCTTCTCTCTGGGCCACCAGTTCTTTTGAGACCCAATTTCAATGTCAATCAGTTCCTTATGTGTACATGTCAACAATGATATTTCAGTTCTGGATGGTGGGCAAATGGTGGTAATGCAGGTCCAACCCTCCCTGGTCTGGTCCTGGGCAACCTGCAGTGATATACAGCTGCTGACTGCTATTATGGTAAGGCATCATCAGCAACTCCCATCTCTGGACTGCTTCTCTTCTGTCTTCATGGTTGGTGTAGTCCTGTCAATTCCTCTCTGTTGTCAGAATCCACATGGCCTCGGAGTTGTTTTCTGAGAATATACAAACATATTCTTGACCAAAAGGTAATAAAGGAATATTTTCTATAAATTTGATTTGGGATCCTTTTTTATTTTTTTGCCCAAATGATTTTTCCTCTGCCTTGTTTTGACACCATGTGTGTTTTCCATGGGTGTCTTGCTGATAGCATTACAATTAATTTTCTAAAGTACAAATTTTTCTAGATATAATTTACTTTCAGTATATTTTTCCTTGCATGATATTCTTCTACTTTCCCCCTTTTTTAAATTTAAATATTAGGAGGCTTTTGAAAATTTTATAATGTAGTTTGGATAGTTTTTAAATTTTAATTTTTTACACTATAATATGACTGCTTTAGGTCCTTTTCCTGTTGTGAGATTTATCATGAGATGAACTACCAATAAAAATTTTAGTTAACACTTTAGGAACAGCTTTTTGTCAAGTGCAATTAGTTTTAAAAACCTTCCAGAGTGGGTTTCAGCACTTCTCCAAGCCTCTGGCTTCCGAGAAGAATGGAGGAAGTTCTTCTTGGATGGGGCTTTGGCTCACCCTGGAGGGGGTGAGGCATGCTAGTATGCCCGCTCAGTGTAATTCTGAAGCTGTTGCTGTTGTGTAGTTCTGAAGTGCATTGCATTTCTGAAGTGAAGGGAGAAGATTAGAAAGCACACAGTGGTCCTTACTCCAACCCCCGAGACTTCTGTCTGAGATTAGATAAGGGATGTGTGAGCATGGGATGCCCAAACTGGTTGACTGAGCCACCTTTGGAAAGCTGCTGAGTACACACACCTTAAATCTGGAGCTGTGTTTCTTTCCCTCTTGGAACGTGCATTAGTTTGTTATATTCACTAGCATGACTATCTGTCTGGTGCTTTTCCAGGAAAGAACCACGAAAGTTTGAACACTATATGCTTTTGCTCATTACCATATTCCAAGTGTCTAGCGATAGCACCCAAACTGGCACTTTGAAAAGTATAGAATCCCCAGAATGCCAGAGTTCAATTCTTTCTTAAAGGCAACCTACCTGTTCCTTGATTCATCTATATGCCCACAAATGGCCCCCAGATGGTCCTGAATTATACTATAATAAAATAACTAAATTATAGTTCTTGATTTCTTGGAAGCAATATTTAAATACAGATACACTTTTCATGTGCTTTGCTAGATAGATAATGTCTACCTTTTAAATCTTCCTTATAAATCAGGCATTACTCTCCTTCAGATACTGTGCAACCAAATATTGAATGCAAAGAAATCTATTCTGGGTCTCAATAAAGTAATATTTCTTTGTTTTATCTATGACAAATACCTTCATATGATTCACATCTAAGAACACAGTAACATCCCTAGAGAATGGGACAGAGGAATCATACTGGATTTGTTACTATGATAAATGAGAAATATTTCAATTGTGGAAAGATTCAGAGATGCCTCCTAGTGGAAATCTGAACTTAAGAAGATGAAATATTCTATTTCAATGACTTTCTGCTTCCATTTCTAAATCAGCCCACCAGTTTTCATATCTACAACTGAGATAATTCGTTAATTCAAAAATTTATTATATAACTACAGTCTATAAAGTCCTTTTTGCCCGCCTTCTAAGTTGCTATGATGCTAGGAGAGTTATTAATTTTTTCAGAAGAGAGAAAAATATAACCACAAGAAAACTGAAAATTAATTTCAAAACCATTTATTGCAAAGAGCCAAAAGTAATAAAGAACACTGGAACAGTGGATGACAATACCTTTTTGAATGTCAATTTCATGAGCTCATCACATTTAAAGATTCTCAAAAAAATTCAGAATATTTTTAGAAAGAAATTTAACTTCACACACTAAATTCAAGAAACTCAGTTCGTGGGGTCAGCAATCTCTTTCTCCCCTAACAAAGACAAAAGTAATTGGTTAAGACTCTTTTCAATTATAAAAAAAAACAAAACTGTCAAAACAGGTACAAATCTTATATACAATATAGGTTGACCTAAAATGGAGCCAAGTTAAACGGAGGCTGAATTGCAACCAGATGGGAATATTGGAGAAACTATTAAGTACTAGATGATCTAAATGTTTAGAGTAGTTGATCTAAATGTTTTATAAAGCACTTTTCTCCTAAAATTCTGTATCTACAAAAAATATGAAGAGAAATTATAGATATTTTAGCCAATGAACTATATAATAGTATCCATTCGAGTGCACAAAAAGTTACCTGATTGTCTATATATCTTTTTTATTTTATTTTTCAGTTACAATTGATATTCAGTATTACTTTGTATTAGTTTCAGGTGTACAGCATAGTATTTATGATTTATGTAATTTACAAAGTGATCCCCCAACAAATCTTGTATCCATCTGGCATCATACATCGTTATTACAATACTAGAGGCCCAATGCACAAAATTCTTGCAAGAGTAGGCCTTCCTTCCTTCCAGCTGCTGGCACTGGCTTCCCTCTGACACCTGGGACCTGGGCATCCCTCTGGCTGCTGGCAGGGAAGCCCAAAACTCAAGCAAGCCTCCAGCCCGGGCTTCCCTCGCAGCCCCCGCTTTGTCCAGAAGGTCATTCGGAAGGACATCTGGCCTAATTAGCATATTCTGTTTTTATTATTATAGATTATTGACTATATTTTCTATGCTGTACTTTGCATCCCCACAACTATTTTGTGATTATCACTTTAGTTGATCATCTATAAATCTTGATCTCAATTTATAAGCTTCACAGAGTCATGGATGTCCAACCCTCTTATTTAGCCCTCCTACTTGGTATCACCATATTGATGGTCTCCAAATGCTGATGTGCTTTGCATATGCAATTACAGTGGCAGATGCAGACTAGATATCATGATTCTAACATAAGAAGTGAGATTTTTTTCTATTACTCTACCTTGAATGTAAGTTATGGCAACTTAAGGAAAAGAGACTGTGTTGGTTTTACTTCTCATTCTTTCAGAAAATAAGTACAATTAAAATGTGTTTACCACTCCTGCTGCTGCTGCAAACATTACTTTTTGAAATGGAGAGTTAGGAATTTTGAATTAGGCAAACGCCTAACCTTAAAAAAGTACCTTGCTCTGAGAGATTGTTTTACTGCACAGCAGTTTGGAGCACAGGGTAGCAAAAGACTATAAAGTATTAAACACAAGTAAGTTCAACAATAAGAAACAGTTTCTTGTGAAAATTTCCCCTTTGTTTTGAATATTCTGAGAGAAGCATTTAGGAAGTTTGCCACTAGGTAAAAAAAAATAAATAAATTAAATACACTTTTAAATATACACTGCATTGAGAATTAAATCACCAGGCAGTTTCAAACCATAGGGCAACAATGAATCTACAAATTACATTTATTGGACACATTTTATCTGGAGGAATCTCAGAGCACCTTAAAACCTGATTAGAAAGCATATATCTAGGAATCGGAGCGCCCACAACTGAAAGAAACACCGCTGCCCCTGGGCCATCTGAGCAGCTCTTAGGAAAATACAGCCATGTCACACTGAGAAGGGACACAGAGGCCCCTGGCTAACCACACCACGCATCAGCTCCTCATGCAGTGCCAGGGAGCTGCGTATTACAAAGCATGGTCTTGAAATGAGAATGTCTAAGAAATTACACTAGAACCAGCCATCCAGGAAATGACAGTGTTTCTCTCAAAGCATAGTGAATAGAGCATGAGCTGTGGACTCGGACTATCCTTGGGGGCGAAACGCAGCTTAACCATTTAGTAGCTGTATAATCTGGGGCAAGTTCTCCAACTGCCGAAAGTCTCAGCTTTCTTATATACATTACTCCTTGTAGTAAATGAGATGATTCAGGACCTTAACCAGTGCTTGGGACCCAGCAGCTGTTCAATAAACTTTTGTTTTTGTTTTCTTCTTTTGGTTACTGATTAGAGAAATTAGCATATTAAGAACATTATTATATACCTAAATTTGCTTTCTTATTCAAGTTGGTGTTATCCTCACCACCATTTAAATATATGCACACACACTCTACAATACATGATATATGTATATCAATATAATATGATTTTGCTGTATGTGATTCCATATATAGAAATTCCATATATAGAATACTATGTGTATACTAGAGGCCTAGTGCATGGGGGAGATCCCTCAGCCCCACCTGTGCCCTCTTGCAATCCGGGACCCCGTGGAGGATGTCCAACTGCCAGTTTAGGCCCCATCTTCTAAATTAGCAGTTGGACGTCCGTCTCGCAATCCGGGACACTGCATGCACCAGTGTCCATACTTTTCATACAGGTGAAAGGCATCTTGCTGTTGTATGGGCAGCTACATTTTTTTTTTGCCCTGATTCTAAAAAGTAGAATATAACATGATCTTTCTGAGGCAGTAGGACCATTTTCCCCATCTTATGGGTGGAAAAGCTGAAGCAGAAACAAGTTAAGTAATTGGCTTTGTCACACAGTTTTAAGTGTCAGAATCAGGGCTGACCACAAAATGTGCAAGCCAGAGTCCATGCATGTCATCGCTGCATCATCCTGTTTTTTTAGTGTTAGGCTAGCCTTGCCAGGTTTTAATTTTTAAATATAAGAGACTGTTCCCAATATATAGGAATGCATGTTCATCCCATCCTATATAATAAAAGGGTAATATCCAAATTGACCCTAAACATGGAATGATCAGAACGACCACTTGACCAGTCACTATGAGGTGAACTGACCACCTCTCGTTCCCGTTCCCTGGATGGCAGGCTCTGATTGCCCAATGGTGAATGAGGAACCAAGGTTCAGTGTATATGTGTGTGGGGGGGGATCCTTCTGATGAATTAGGATTTAGTAGCAATGATCTCTTTTTCAAATAATGCAGAAGCCACCTTCCTTGTTCAACTGTGTATGGGATGTGGCAGTTTATGAGCTATGACACAGTCATTCGAAGTCGGGACCCATTGGGGGATATCCGACTACCAGGTTAGGCCTGAACCCCCCAGGCCTAAACTTGCAGTCAGACATCACCTGAGGGACGTAGCAGTGTGCCAATTGGCAGACGACCAGGGAGGAGCCCAAACTGGGGCTGAGCACTGTGCAGCTCACACTCATTATGGCCATTGCTCCTGCTGCTGCCACTTGGTAGTGCTGCCGTGGAGGTGGGAGAAGCTCCAACCATCACAGCTGCCACCAGCTTCTGGATGAGTGGCCCTCCCTCTGTGGGAACGCACTGACCACCAGGAGACAGCTCCTGCATTGAGTGTCTGCCCCCTGGTGGTCGGTGCGCATGGTTGTTCTGGTTGTTCCAGTCATTCTGCCATAACAGTCACTTGGCATATATATATATGTATATGTATATGTATATGTATATGTATATGTATATGTATATGTATGTGTATGTGTATGTGTATGTGTATGTGTATGTGTATATGTATGTGTATGTGTATGTGTATATGTATATGTATTAATATGTATGTGTGTATGTATGTATGTATGTATGTATATATAGAGACATGTACATGGGGAAGGCTTTGATTTGCACCCACCATTATTAGAGGAGAACTTGGAAAGACAATTGAATCTACCACACACATAAAGAGATGGACTTTATGTAGGAGCAGAGGGAGCTCTCCCATGTTGTCAAGAGGGGAGGCTGAGTCTGAGGGCAGGTGATCAAGGCGGGTAGATGTGGTGGTAGGAGTCTTGGGGAATTTTACTGATTTTTTAAAATTTTTGGATTTTTTTTTTTTTCCAGTGGAGTGGATGCAAAATTATCAGCTGAGAGTGAAGGTAAGACAGGAAATTTGGGATCTTTGAGGATAGAGAGGTATATAAAATAATCATCTGGACAACAGTGGGAATAAATAGGATAGATAAGGCAGGGTTCCTGGCCAGCATTAAAGGCACTCTTGAGGTTGTGCTCATGATTTTATTCATTTATCTGTTGTCTAAAATTTTACATATGTCCCCTTTTTCCCCCTTGCCCCCGCTGGCTCCCTAGCCATTCCCACCCCGGGCAAGCCTCCACCATCCTAGTGAGTATGCTCATTATTTTAAAGTGTGACCAGTCAGCATGTTTGCATTTTTCATTTGCCATATTCAGCTGCATGACTACAAGCATGAAGAAGACAGAGAATTTGATTTATCCAGGGTTTAAATTAAATCTAGGATGGCCAAGAAAATAGGATGACAAGAGAGAGGTAACAGGCTGGAGAGTGTGTGCATTGAATGTATTATAATGGTGAGCCTAGAATTTAAGCTGTAACAGGAGGAGAAAGAGGACACCAAGGGTGTGAGGGAGAATGGCAGGGTGGTAGGATGGACAGGCGGGAGGTGCTGGTAGGGTTGAGGGATTATGGAGAAAATGGTCATAGAACTTGCTGCTGCAATTGAGATTATGGAGGGTGGTAATCATTAGCAAGGACAGGGTTTAAAATGTGACCATAGTGAGTGGCTGAGGGACAAGTCAAGATTGTTGGCGTAGAGAAGGTCAAAGTTCTAAGAGGCCACTATGTTGGAAAGATTATCAAGTTCTATATTAAAATCACTAAGACTTTCAACAGTGATAGTGTGAAAGACTTTTATTCACCCGGAACTTAGCATATTGAGAAATGAAGGGGAAGACCCAGGAGTTGGAAAAGGACTCCAACAATAAGGGGAAAGGCAGTGATTTAATATGATCCCATGATATTCAGAGCTGATGGGATCTCATGGTCTTTGTTGACATCTATAGATGAAAATGAAGAGATCCAGGGGGGAGGGGGAGATTAAGAATAAAACATTATCTTGTCACCCAGAGATGATGGTATTTTGGAATCCATTTTTACAGGTTTTTAGATACCTACCCATATTGAATAGAAAGAGTGGTAGAGTCAGTTACAAAAAACAACAACCAAAACAAAACAACTGTGTCTGCTGTCCTCTTTACCTCACCGGAAAACTCAAGCACCTACTAGTAGTGAGCTGAGGAAAACAGCTGGGAATGAGGAGAGGAAGAGCTGGGAAGAAAGTGTAAGCCTACACTTCATTCAAGGAGTCCTGCTTGGAACCTCCAGAGATGTTCAGCCACTTTGTTCCCTCAGACTCAAGGTTTACAACCTGAAGCCAATTAGAATGCATATGTTGAATAAATTTGGGGTTAATGTCCCTAGGTCTGTGTATTGAAGATATCTTTCCCAGTCTGGGATGGTTTGTTATTCTATCTAATCAAAGTTATAAATTTTATCTGTTGGGGAGAATTTTGTTTCCCTCGCCCCAGGTTTCCACCAGAGAAAGACTTTTCAAGCCAGACAACTGAGGCACTTTTTCTGCATGACCATCTCCTTTTCTGGGATTCTGCCCACAAATGTCATCTGCAATGGTCTCATTTAACACTGATCTCCAAATTCTCAACTCTACCAGACACCCACACACTGGTTAGTTTCCACCTCTCTCTAACCATGACCAAAACCTGTCTGTTGCCCAATGTCTGAAAGAGTTGTTCTCAAGCATGGAGGCTTAGTTTTCTGACTATTGATGTCAAGGTGTTAAACCTTAAGTCTTCATTTTTGGAAGCAAAAGTAAAATGTTTCTATCAGTTTACTTATCCATTTGTATGTGATCTATCTTTTTGCAGTATTTGCTTTAATCTATCTTTCATGGACATTAAGAATTATCTATAATGTATCAAATCTGTCTCCCAGTTATTCAATTCTATTTATAGAAGTTCTAATTGGTCCTTACTCAAATTTTTATCAATTTTAACTTATTTTTTTCTATTTTTCTTATCAAATATTATCCATATTTATTTTGTGTTGCTTTTCAGATATTGAACTATAATTTCAAAGGTATTTTTATTTCAATATTTAAATATGCAAGACTTTCCAAACTCAGCTCTTCAAATTTTCAAGGGATACTTGTTTTCTATCTAGAGCACATGTGTCAAACACAAGGCCCGAGGGCCAAATCCAGCCCACCAGGCCTTGCAATGTGGCCCACACCGCGCTGTCATCACTGCACTCCGCTGTCAGTTTATGACATTGTCAGTTTATGACTGTTCAGTAAACCATTCGGCCAGCGATTTAGGCTGGATTTTAGATTTTGGCCCCTTCTCTGATTGAGTTCGACACCCCTGATCTAGAGTCTAGATCAGTGATTCCCAAAGTGGTCTATATCGACCCCCAGGGGTCTATGACAACCTGCAAGGGGTCTACGTCAGCGAAAAAAAAATTTGGGGGTCCATGAAATGAAAATGGGGGTCCACAATAGTGGATCTCAACATACACTGATAGTACCTATTTACTTACATCATATTATTTTATAATATAAAAACATATAAATTATTTATAAAAGTACCTATGAAGTAAAAAATTTATAATATATGTTTATAAAATTGTGTAAGTTGTAGGATAAAAACCTGCACATAATGATATACCAGTATCATCTTGTTACAAGCATACGCGCAGTAAACATTCTTGCCAATTTTTGTCTCAAAGCTTTGCGAACTTGCACCGACTTGTTCAATTCGTCCCTCTATAAATATGAATGTGAGAAAAATACGTTCATTCGTTTCCTGAATCTTGAATAGGAAAGTGCTGAGAAAATATTTAAAAAAATATAAACTGGTAGTTTATCATACAAATTATAGTGAATCAGTGTTATTTTGTTTGAGAATGCCGGAGAAAAGTACGTACATTATTTTTTATTAAATTTTAACACTAAACTTCACTACAGTTAGAAATTTACAAAAAAATCAATATCAGGTAATCAACTACCCAAAACCGAAAAACATGGCAAGGGGTCTACGGCATAAACAAGTTTGGGAACCTCTGGTCTAGATCAAGACAGGTAAACTTTCTTTTCAATTCCCTGTGTTTATGTATAAACTTTGCCATAATCTTCTTTTTTGCTGAGATTTTAGCCTTTTGAGATCCTAGTTTTATGTAGGAGTCTCATTTTTAGCTCCTATTTGTAGGGGCTCACAGTCCTACCGACTCTTTTTCCACAAGCATTATAAAAGTCCCTCCATAACTCAGAATAATAACAGCCCCTTGGGCAGCAACACCATAAGTTCACATGTTTATTACCTTCATTTTCAGTACACTATTTGTTTTTTGCACCTTGAGACTTTTTTCCTTTTTTACAAGCACTGTTGTGAAATCAAAAATTTTTTATTGTGTTCAGCATCTATTCTTTTAAAAGGAAATGATTCAGTTCCATAGAAAATCATATTACCTGATCAGAAATTCTGTATTATTTTCTAATACCTAAAAAATGAAAATTACTTCTCATTTGAGTCACATATAAATATGAAAGTCTAAATAAAGATTTATTCTCATCTTGAGAATTACCTATTTAATTAAATTTTTGGAGGAGTATATTCACTACCATTTTGATTAATAAAATATCTGACTACAGTTGAACATGTAGCAGTGTTTTGTGTTCAATTTGTTTTTTCTTAAATATATTTTTTATTGTTGATAGTATTACAAATATTGCCCAGTACTCTCCACCTTTACCCCTACCTCCCAAGTATATGAGTAATTAATTGAAATTCATCTAGACTAAATACTCCACTTAAAAAAGGTCATGTTGGCTAATAAGATAATTACATAAACTTATAAGAAAAACACTTTAAATACTTTCAGGAAGAAATATTGAAAGCAAAAGTATTGCCCAGCAGGTGTGACTTAGTGATTGAATATCGACCCATGAACCAGGAGGTCAAAGTTCCACTCCCCAGCAGGGCACATGCCTGGGTTTTGGGCTTCAGCCCTGAAGGGGGATGTGCAGGAGGCAGCCAATCAATGACTCTTTCTCATTATTGATGTTTCTTTCTCCCTCTGCCCCTTCCTCTCTATGAAATCAGTAAAAACATATTCAAAAGAATAAAGTATTAAAAACTGTACCATTAACATATTAACCAAAATAAAGTAGGTATGTGTTTAGTAACATAAAATAAAATAGTTTTATAGGAAAATATTGCCAGAGATAGTGCTACATTTTGTAATGAAAAAAGTCAATTCAGTAGGAACATGTAATAGCCCAAATTATCTGCATCTACTACCACAGTTTTAAAATATATAAATAAGGTTAATAAAATGGAAATAGAAAAAACATAATTAACTAGACACTTTGATAATAAAAAATGAGGAAATACATATAAGATATGAAAAAAGAGGAACTAACTTGACTTAATTGGAACTAATTGCAGTTATATAACATTGTACTGTGCAATTGCAGACTATTCTTTTTTAAAAAATATATATTTTATTTATTTTTTACAGAGAGGAAGGGAGAGTGATAGAAAGTTAGAAACATCGATGGGAGAGAAACATCGATCAGCTGCCTCCTGCACACTCCCCACTGGGAATGTGCCTACAACCAAGGTTACATGCCCTTGGCCGGAATCGAACCTGGGACCCTTTAGTCCGCAGGCTGATGATCTATCCACTGAGCTAGACGTTCTTTTTAAGTGAACATAGAATATTTATTAAAAGGCCATATATTTATTTATAAAAAGACCATACATTTCCAGGTATCAAAGCATATATCAACAAATGTCAAAGAATTGAAATAATTTAACATATGTTTTCCAATGGCATTGAAATTAAACTAGAAATAAAT
Source organism: Pipistrellus hanaki (assembly GCF_964339955.1). Taxonomy (NCBI): domain Eukaryota; kingdom Metazoa; phylum Chordata; class Mammalia; order Chiroptera; family Vespertilionidae; genus Pipistrellus; species Pipistrellus hanaki. Next base: position 68,533,037 of record NC_140504.1, on the reverse strand, counting down.
AAAAAATATCTAGAAAATTTTATTTGTTTGTAAATTAAGCAGTATACCTCCCAATAATCAATCCTATTCAAGAGAAATGAATGTATATGTTCAATAAGAGATGTATGATTATGCAAAGCAAATTTACTCATAATATCCCCAAACAGAAAATAATTCAAATGCCTTTCATTAGATGAATGAGTTAATTGTAGTATGTTGATACATAGCAGTTAAAAAGAACAAGCTACTGCAACATGGAACAAAAAGGTGGATTTTATAGATATACTAGAGGCCCGGTGCCTGAAATTTGGGCACAGGTAGGGTCCCTAGGTCTGGCCAGCTTCTGGCTGCCAACTAGGGTCTTACTTCTAGCTGCCTGCTGGGGCCTCCCTTCCCTGGCTCTTGGCTCTCGGCCAAGGCCTTTCTTCATTATGTGCCGCCCCCTGGTGGTTGACGCACATCGTAGCGATAGATGGAACTCCTGGTCTCCTGGTTGAACTCCTGAGGGGACAATTTGCATATTAGGCTTTTATATATAGATTGTTGACTACAAGGGGCCAGATACAAAAAAGTACACACAGTATTATTTCATTTATATGAAATTCAAAGACAAAATCTGTCTATTATGATAGATATCAAAATAGTGGTTATTTCAGGAAAAGAAGATGGTAATGATTGAAAAGGCACATGATAGAGTATTTTGGGTAAATAGAAAGATTTCTATGTCATCTTGTAGGAGGTAGTAACATAAGTGAGTGTGTGTGTGTGTGTGTGTGTGTGTATGTGCATACATATGAGTTTACTTTATTGTTGGCATCTTATAACTGCTATTATGGACTAAATTGTGTTCCTCCCAAAATTCTTATGTTGCAGTGTTAATCCCTACTACCTCAGAATGTAACTGTTTTTGGAGATAGGAACTTTAAGGAGTCAATTATGGTTACTGTAAATGAGGTCTTGTGTGTAGGCTGTAGTCCAGTCTGACTAATATTCTTATTGGAAGAGGATATCAAAGAGATACCAGGGTCACGTGTGTGCAAAGAAAAACTTGTGAAAAGTGGCAAAAGGGTGGCCTTTCACAAGCCAAGGAGGCAGGCCTTAGGAGAAACTCCCTGCTGGCACTTTGATCTTGTACTTCCTGCCTCCAGAACTGTGAGAAAATAAACTTCCGTTACTTAAGCCACTCAGTCTGTGTTTTTTTTGTTTTATGGTAGTCCAGGCAAACTAATACTACCCCCAAAATAGAAAAGAATAGCTAATATTTTAGGTGTTTATTATGGGCTCATTTAATTCTTTCAATAGTACTATGAAATAAATACCATTATTAACTTTATTTTACAGATAATACTTTAAAAAAAATGAGTAACTTGACAAATCATAAAGCTAGTAAGATGCAGTGATTTGACTCCAGGCTGCCTGACTCCAAAGTCCATATGTTTAATCCCTAGATTATATGTTTACTTTCTAGATTATATTTCTAGATTATACCGCAGAGGTTTGTTTGTTTTTTAACAGTTATATAGCAGACAGCAGTGGTTGTGCAGGAATTTCCGGGAATGTTCTTGGACATGGGCACTGGGAAGGAGAAAATTCTAGAGCATGGGGCATTAGGATGAGTAATGGAAGAGTAGGGTTAAAAGGATCTCTGGTGTTGAGTCAGGAGGAGAGGGACCCTGGACTTCATCCTCTGAATTTAAGTGTCAGCTACAAAAAAAAAGGCTGTTCCCGCATTTAAGTAGATACCTGATTTACTTCATTCTAACTATTTATGAATGTTTCCCACTATGTACAAAAGGGGCCACATGCTAATCTGACAGCTCAGGGAAGGCCTACATGGCAGTCTTACGAACCCTTAAGACCTAAAGTAACCACAGGATGGTCTAAAATTAAAACTTTAAAAGCAGTTCTGGTAGGTAGTCACATCCTAGGACAGCATCTTCACTGACAAGGTCAATCTTTACCTTATCTGATGAGCCTATTGTCTTTTTGCATCTACAATAACATATTCTTGAAATGTCAGAGTAACTTGTAAACACCCTTTTTTCTGGACCCCTCAGGGCACAACTAAATTCCCTGGGTGCCAGGACAGATACCACAAATCCCTTCATTGTTATTGTCATTATGTTCATAGTTGACTGTTATCTATCCTGTACCCACCTAAGGAAAAGAAGTATGTGTCTATCATTTTACACTTTATCCAATCCCAGAGGTTGCCCCTCCCCCCACCTTTGTTTTCTCCCACCTCTCAACCTATCACTAATGGATTTTATGTAACCCACCTACATCTCCTCCTTTGATTGTAATGTATAAAAATAGGTTTAAAAAAAACCAACAAGACATAACAACAACAACAAAAAAAAAAACACACCATTCTCTAGAGCGCATTCAAATACATTGAAATTTTGCTTCCCAGCAATTGTTGGTAGTTTGGTTCAAATAAACTCACAAAAATTCCTTACAGGTTTGGATATTTTCATGTTAACACCACCATATCCTCAGACTCTAAACTCCTTGAAGTAAGTGTAACCAGACAAGCAATGGGTCCGTGCTGCCTGTCACTACTTGAGCCAATTAAGCAGAGACAGGGTTGAATCACATATGAGCACTTATTCCAATACTGATGGCAGTCTGCGAGAGCAGCAGGTCATCCACAAAAAATCTGTTCTGCAGCTCCCCATAAGCCAGCTGCTTATATAGGGTAGGACAAGGATTACGTGGGAAACCAGGAACTATATAGGCTTAGGGAAGTAGGAGGCTCCACTGTTTGGGCAACAAGTTTGCTAATCTTTCCATGATAATACACAGGTCTTGAATGAGAATGGACCACATTCCAAGGTAGACTTCCAGGTCCAAGGTTGACTCCCAGGTCCAAGGGCATACAACTCCCAGCCAGGTCAGAATGCCCTTTCTTTAACCAACACAAGGCAAACATGGTTAACAGAGCATGATTAATATTTCCCATAACCATAGCTAGTCCCCAATCTTCTATTTTTGCCCCTAACGTAGGGACTGTATCTAGTTTCCATTCTTTTATATAAAATGGGACACTGAATGGACACTCAGCACATGTTGTTAAATTAAATGGAAAGGACTGGCAGGTTCCCAAATGACTATTCCTACTTAACACTTTTCCTTGAAACTCACCTTATGCTCATCTCAAATCTGGAAAATAAATTTCAGGCTCCTTTTCTACTTTCCAAGTTCTGCTAGGCTTTATTTATTAATGCTAATCAAATCTGCCAAATGTGCCTGCTGAAAATAAAATGGGATTCAGCCGTGAATTTTTGGTGCCCTGTTTCCTCTGTCATTTACTCTTCTCTAGAGCTTTGTTTTATCTCTGTTCCCTGCTTTCCCTTGCCCCCGTCCGCTCTGTGCAGTTGTCTCCCTGTCTTTTGCTCTCTGATTTACTCTCTTTGAGGAGGGCTGTTACTGGAACTGCATCCGGAGATTGATAACAATGTCTTGATCTTGCACTGTAATTGCTGTGTCAAGATGGCAGGCGCAGCAGGCTGCCACATTTTTAACTCTGACTAGAGAGCAGATTTGCTGCATGCTGATTAATTTCGGGGTGTGAAGGAGTGCGGGGTTCAAATGAGGATGTGACTCCCTCAAAAAAGGCTCGCTCCCTTCTCACTTCAAAGACAGAATCACTAACCATGCACTAGTACACTCATTCACAGGGGTCAAGGCATTGTGTCTTTCCATATATTGTATTTAATTGGTTTGTAATAATCTTTTCAGAACTTTTCAAGATAATGCTTATTTAATCTTTCCCAAGTCCTTTTAAATAAATGAGAGTCTGTACTACTATTCTTTGTTATAGATAAGGAAATTTGTTTTGTCAATAAAGGTCTTCCATGTGCAGTTTGGGGGGCTAATGCACACATTTCATCCCATTGGACAGTGAATCCCAAAGGGGGGTATTTTTGAGTGAAGCAATTAATTGCCTTTGGGGCCCACCCTCAGCAGAAGTTGCATTTGCATAGATGAAGCATGGGATTGAAACTGACATCATGTTGTACTCATAGTTTGGGCTAAAATGTGATCAATATTTCCTGATATTTGAATTATAGGTGGTGAGTGTATATATTTTAACCTACGGGAAACTTAATTGTGTCTAAATATACATTAAAATCTTGCACTCAACCAGCATGTTGGATAGTCTTGCAGTATGTCACTAATTGGTCTTTGTTTTTAATTTATATAACTAAAACATATTGTGTGTACTTTAAACTCTCCTGTAGCATTGGAATGAATGCTATGAAGTGATTAAGAATAGCAAACAGCTCTTAGTCAACTATGGGAAGGCTGGATCTGGAGTGAACCTGGTATGCATATCTGTTAAGATAACACGAACAAAGCAATGGGGTTGGGAAGTTGAACTGGATGAGCTCTTGAGGGCTGCTCCAGGTCTAACCATCTATGAAAACAGCTCATTTGTAATGCCCCGAATAAATTCACATTTAGCAAAAGCCTTTAAAGCTTTCTTCAAGTGGGTAGGTTTTGTAGTATGTGCTGTGGGTGTTTTCAGATAACAGGAGAGAATGCAAAGCCCTCAGCAGCTGCTTATCTCTAGGTCCCCAGAATTTAACACTTAGGGATTTATAGCAAACTCACTACCCTAATGGAAACAAAGGGTCACTCATCTCGCTCAGAGCTAAACCAGTATGTGCTTAAAGTTAATCTCCCTAATAATATACCAAAGACAGCAGTGTAGTGAGCTGAAAGCTGTTGCAGAATCTCCCAGCAATTCTGCCTAAAAATGTGATGGCTTCCAAATTCCTGGACTGCTTAAGTATAACTGAAAGTATACTCTCGTCTGAAAAGTGTTATACTTATTGCTTCTAGCTTATTATTTATGGAGGAACCAACAAGCAGATTTAGGTATATATGAAGCTAGCTCCTCCAGTCCTCTAATGGAAAGGAAATGCAGGGACTAGCCGGTGTGGCTCAGTTGATTGGGCTCTGTTGTGTGCACCAAAAGGCTGCTGGTCCGATTCCTATTCAGGGCACATGCCCAGGTTTCAGGCTCAATCCCAGTTAGAGGGCATGAAGGAAGCAGACAATCAATGTTTCACTCTCATATCCATGTTTCATCTCTCTCTCCCTCCCTCTCTCTCTTAAAATAAAATAAAAAATACATAAAAAGAAAAGAAAGAAGGGAATGCAAGTTTTAACCTCAAAGAAATATAAGTTTTGATTATCTTCAAATTTCCTAATCATGAGGTTAAGTAATTTATATAGAACTAGAGGCCTGGTGCACAAAATTAGTGCATGGGGAGGGGTCCCCTCAACCCATGCAGCACCCTCTCCAATCCAAGACCTCTCGTCAGTAGATGTCCAACTACCAGTTTAGGCCAGATCCTAGAGATCAGGGCTAAACCGGCAGTTGGACATCCCTCTCACATTCTGGTACCACTGGCTCCTAACAGCTCACATGCCTGCCTGCCTGCTCGCCCCTAACTTCCCTCCCTCCCCACCATCCTGGTTGCCCTTTACTGCCCTCTCCCCCCACCAGCTTGGCCACCCCCAGCTGCCCACCCTCACTGGCCTTGTCACCCATAACTGCCCCACTATGCTGGCTTGGTTGCCCCTTACTGCCCACCCCTGCTGACCTAGTTGCCCCCAAATGCCTCACCCCAGTCTGGTCACCCCTCACTGCCCTCCCCTGCAGGCCTGGTTGCCCCCAACTGTCCTCCCCTGCAGGCCTGGTTGCCCCAAATGCCTTCCCCTACAGGCCTGGTCCCCCCCAACTGCCCTCCCCTGATGCCATCTTATAGTGGCCATCTTGTGTCCACAGGGGGGTAGCCATCTTTGACCAGAGGGGGGCAGCCATCTTGGGTGTTGGAGTGATGGTCAATTTGGATATTACCCTTTTATTAGATAGGATACTTTTCTCATAATAGAATTATTTCAGGACTAATTTATTTTTTCAATTTTATTGAAGTATAATTGACAAAATATTAATATATTTGAAGTATATAATGTGATGATTTTGATACACATTATTAAAGGTTTGCCACAATTGAGTTAATTCACACATCATACCTCATATTTACCCTTTTCTTTGTGTGTGTGAAAACACCTAAGTACTACTGTGTTAGCAAATTTTAATTCTATAATATAGTTCTATCAACTATAGTTACATTGTTATACCTTAGATCTTCAGACCTTATTCATCTCATAAATAAAAGCTTGTATGCTTTTACCCAACCCTTTCTCTAATAAGGGAGATACTAGGAGTTGAGGGTTCCTTCAGATTGAATGGTGCTGTGGGACTTAATGGCAAAGTGTATCTTAGACTTTCCTACTTGATGAGGTTGTGGGCACTTTCTCAGTCGCCTGATGTGTAAGAGTCACTCAACTAGTTTTGGAATTTCTCTCAGAGAGAAATGATCCGTGCGTGACTGTCTATTTAATGCATCCGTGGGAAAAGGAAAATTCAGGAGCTTCATGTCATCTTCTTGGTGACATCCTCCTCCCCATATCTATTTACATTTGACAGAACCTATAGAAATAAGTTGGTCCATGCTTGATAAATTGTAGATGAGGAAATGGGCATAGAGAAATTACCTGACTTGCTTAAGTGGTTCAAAAAAAAATGGCAATCACCAGTCTGATTTCATTTCTCCTGTGTCTTTATATGCCAAGAAAGTTAATAATAGAATGAGATCATGACTTCTGAAGTAATGGGAAGCATTAGAGATGAGAACTCTTTCTGGTGGCTTATCCCACTGAGATAACTAATTTTCTAGAATTTCCCTCTAAGAACTTGGAGGATATGGAACTACATAAAGAAGAGTGTTAGAGAAGTTGGGAAACTTAATCTTTAAATAATCATAGAAAGATCTGTTTCCTGTTCACAGTAAAAACTATACAGATTTTATGAGTATATTTGTTAAATGTAGAGAACATAACTGAAGCCATTTAAAGTCTTTTAAACTCAACTGTGGATTTTCACAATATAGTGCCATATATTAATTCTTGGGGCATGCAATAAAATCTGAGAATGCTAAAGTTTAATGTAATGAAGAACCACAAAATTAAATACCGAATTAACACTACTAAGTCAATGCTGTGAATCATTGATCTGTAATGTTGGATCAAATCCCTGATAATATTTTTGAGGGAAGTGGAACTTGAATCTCCTTATGGATATATGAACATATTTTTATTACTTTATTTTTTATTGAATTTGTTGGAGTAACATTGGTTAATTTAATTATCTAGTGGCCTGGTGCACAAATTCTTCCACACTGCAAAGGAATTCAGGTGTCTGGTTATCTGGCTCCCTCCTCCCTCCTGTCAGGGTCCGGGGTGCGGGCGAATGGGTTTCAGGGTTGTCAGGGTTCCAACAGCAAACTGACCAATGGCCAATTCCACATGGAATGGTGCTCCCACCTCCCTGCTGTCAAGGTCTGGGGTGCAGGTATCCAGCTCCCTCCTCCATACTGTCAGGGTCCAGGGTGTGGGTGAAAGGGATTTGGAGCTGTCAGGGCACCAACAGCAAGCTGACCAACGACCGATTTCGTGACGAATGGGGCTTCTATATCCCTGCTATCAGGGTCAGGGGTTTAGAGATCTGGCTCCCACCTCCCTGCTGTCAGGGTCCGGGGTGTAGGTAAACAGGAATCTGGGCTGTTAGGGTGCCAACTGCAAGTCTAAGTCAGTACTTGTTATAGCTACCAGCTGGTCATCTGGCCACTGGTCATTCTGGTCATTATACCATAACGGTCACTGGGATTTTATTATATAGGATAAGTTTCAAGTATACAATTCTATGATACACCATCTGTATATTATATTGTGTGTCCACAATCCAGAGTCCAGTTTCCTTCCATCACCAGTTATTCCACTGTACCCTCTTCTATTCCTCCACCCTCCTTTCCCTCTAGTAATCACCATGCTATTGTCTGTGTTTGTGAGTCTAGTTTAGGTTTTGTGTGTGTGTGTGTGTGTGTGTGTGTGTTTATTTAATCCTTTCACCTTTTTCACTCAGCTTCCCACCCTCCTTCCCTTCTGACAGCTGTCAGTCTGTTTTATGTATCTATGAGTCTGTTTCTATTTTGTTTACTAATTTTTTTGTGTTTTTTTTTTATTAGACTTTGCGTATAAGTTAAATCATATGGCATTTATTTTTCTCTGGCTTATTTCAGTCGCCATAATTCAATCATACTAATGCAAAAACAGCCAGGGCAGAAGCTCTTTCTTTTGCCTTCAATTTTAAATGATAGCTTTTTGAGTAAAGTAGTCTTGGTTATATGTCTCTATTTTTCTTCTTCTTTTTAAAATTCTTTATTGTTTAAAGTATTACATATAGTATTACATATTGGTATGTCTCATTTTTTCTTCTTTGATGTATTTGATGTACTTTTTTCTTCATTTTTACAACCCAGTAGTATTCCATTGTGTAAATGTACCACAGTTTTTTGATTCACTCATCTACTGATGGGCACTTGGGCTGCTTCCAAATCTTGGCTGTTATAGATAACACTGCAATGACCATCGGGATGCATATATTCTTTCTAATTAGTGTCTCAGGTTTCTTTGGATATATTCCCGGAAGTGAAATCTCTGGGTCATTAGGCAGTTTCTTTTTTTATTTTTTGAGGAAACTCCATACTGTTTTTCACAGTAACTGCAACAAACTCCACCAACAGTGCACAAGGGTTCTCTTTTTTCCACATCCTCGCCAGTACTTGCTGTTTGTTGATTTATTAATGGCAGCCATTCTGATAAGTCCTTAATCCATTTTGAGTTTATTGTTGTGTATGGTGTAAGTTGGTTGTCAAGTTTCATTGTTTTGCATGTATCTGTCCAATTTTACCAATGCCATTTATTGAAGATACTATCATGATTCCACTGTGTGCTTTTGCCTGCTTTGTCAAATATTAATTAAGCATAATGGCTTAAGTCCATTTCTGGGTTCTCTGTTCTGTCCTATTGGTCTATATGTCTGTTCTTGTGCAGTTTTGGGAATAGTGGCTTTGTAATATAGCGTGATATATTGTGTATGGGGTGCCACCTGACTCTGGGTCAGGCTAGCAGCACTGTTCTGAGGTTAAGGGTGGGAGTGTGACAGGGGTTCTCCTGGCTGACACTCACTGTGTGGTCTTCGAGCCGGATCCTAGGATGCTGGGTCCCAGTGGGCTGGTGAGGAGGCTTGGTGAGGGAGTTCACTCTGGCAGCACATGCTCCCTGCAGACACACTGCTGTGGCATGGTGGTGATTCCACATAAATTATGGCTAGCAAGTGGCATTCTCTAGGCATCCTCTGCCCTTCCTATTAAAAATTGTCTCCTCAACTGTGGCTAATTTGTTAACTCAGGGTGGATGTTCTCCATTTTAGTTGCTTTTTTGGCCTGGCCCTATGAGGAGGTGCACAATATTGCTGCCTATTTGGCCACCATTTTCTATTCTCATCTCTGTTTTTCATCACTTGAAATATTTTGTGCCAGTTCTTTCTGACCTGCAAAGTTTGTGTTTAGAAATCAGCTGATAGCCTATGGGAACTTTCTTGTAGGTAATTAACTGTCTTTCTCTTGCTGCTTTTAAGAGTCTTTCTTTCTTTCTTTCTTTCTTTCTTTCTTTCTTTCTTTCTTTCTTTCTTTCTTTCTTTTTTTTTTCAACCTTTACTATTTTAAATATGATGTGTCTTGGTGTGGATGTCTTTGGATTCCTCTTGTTTGGGGTTCTCTGCACTTCCTGGGTGGAACAGTGTTTTGTTTTGTTTTTTTCCTTTATTAAGTTAGGGAAGTTTTAAGCAATTAATTTTTCAAATAGTTTCTAAATCCCTTGCTCTCTCTGTCTTCTTTCTTTTACCCCCATGATGCAAATGTTATTACACTGCATGTTGTCCCAAAGCTAATCTAAACTCTTCTCATTTTTTTGAAAATGCCTTTTATTTTGCTCCTCTATTGTGTATTTTCTGCTACTTTGTCTTCCAAATCACTGACTCAGTGCTCTGCTTCATTCAACCTACTATTTATTCCTTCAAGTATATCCTTGATGTCAGATATTTTATACTTAATTTCTGACTGGTTCTTTTTCATAATTTCTATGCCCTTTTACATGCTGTTGAACTTTCCATTAAGTTCTTTGAAGTTCTCACTAAGTTCCTTGAACATCCTTATAAGAATTTTTTTTAAATTCTATATCTGGTAAATTCTTTGCCTCCATTTCATTTAGCTCCTTTTCTGAAGATTTCTCCTATTCTTTCATTTGGTCTATTTCTTCCCATTTTGGCTTCCTGTTTGTGTTTATTTATATGTATTATATAGATCTGCTTTGTCTCCCAGTCTTAATAGGTTGGCCTTATATAGGAGGTGTCCGATGTGAACAGATTTTAATTAATAGTGAAGGCTTTGAATACTTCTGAGTTGTCTAGGTGGAAAGATTGTATGTGATCTCCTAAGGGAAGCCATACTCTTTTTTTATTTTTTTATTTTATTGATTTTTTACAGAGAGGAAGAGAGAGGGATAGAGAGTAGGAAACATCAATGAGAATCATCGATCAGCTGCCTCTTGCACACCCCCTACTGGGGATGTGCCCACAACCACGGTACACACCCTTGACTGGAATCAAATCTGGGACCTTTCAGTCTGCAGGCTGATGCTCTATCCATTGAGCCAAACCGGTTTCGGCAGGAAGCCATATTCTTATTCTAATCTTCAATAACAAGCCAATTTAATTTAAAGAGTTAATATCACAAGATACCGACAAGTCATTTGGTAAAGTGGTAGTGTCCCTTTGAGAGGTGAACAAGAACATTGGTCTTCCCAAGGCATTGAAGTAATGATATGAGGCATAAGAGTCCTTACATGCCATTAATGTGAAAAGCAAAGTATATTAAAGCTAACTTTGTAGTGTTCTTAACGTGACAAATTTATAGCTACTTAGAGATTAATAGTATGGTGGCCAAAAGTGTTTCTGTGTTACACATCAGAGCTTCACAAATGAAACAGATGTTTTTATATTTAACCTGTGATGATATTTACTTTTTTCTCCTCTACTTATTGGCTGATCACCGAAGCAAGCAATTACCCACTTTTCTTTTGCTGAGAAATTGCAAACAATAATGTAACTAGAGGCCTGGTGCACAAAATTCATGCATGGGGGAGGGGTCCCCTCAGCCTCTCCAATCCAGGACCCCTCAGGGGATGTACAACTGCTGGTCTAAACCAGCAGTCGAACATCCCCCTCACAATCCTGGACCGCTGACTCCTAATTGCTCACCTGCCTACCTGCCTGGTCGCCCCTAACTGCTCCCCCTGCTGACCTGATCACCCCTCACTATCTCTGTGTGCCAGCCTGATCATCTTTAACTGTCTCCCCGCTGTTGGCCTGTTCACCCCACACATCCTGCTTATTCAGTCATTTGGTCGTCCCTCACTAATCACCCTGCTGGCCTGGTCACCCCATGCAGCCTGATGTTCACTCATTTGATTATCCCTCAGGCCGGCCCTGGGTGGCTGGGCAGCCGCCATCCGAGGCTTGCCTGTGCCTTGGGCCAGCCCTTGGTGGCTGGGGGCTGAGGGGACTGGGGGACTCCAGAGGCAGGTGAGCAGAGCGGCCAAATCCACCTGGGGACAGGCCCAGTCATGCCATACTCCTGCCACCTCAGCAGGGCTGAGGGGACTGGGCACACCCACCCCACTACAATCTTTGAGGGTGTGACAGCCAATTAGCATATTTCCTCTTTATTAGATAGGATTCCCCCCCCACACACACACTTTTTAATATACTCTATAAACTAATAAAAAAATAGTTAAACACATTGAAAATGACTAGGTGGAATGATCCATAATGCATAGTCACTGAAAAATAAAAATTGATTGACTCTTGAACATTTTCAATTTGCTAATCACTTCACAGAATTTGCAGTGTGTAGTTCAGATTCAACTACATTGTTCTATTTACTTGCAGGATAGTGTTAGCCAGTTATCAAATTATTCTTAATAAAAACAACTGGTCAATAAGTAAACATGTTTAATCTTTCTGGCCACACTGCAATATGCAATAATGGTAATGAGTGAAAGTTGCTTGCTCATTTTTAATTCCTTTCTTGCCCACAAAGGATTGCTTATATCTTGCCTGATTGTTTTTAGGTCTATTTTTTGTATCTAATGTTCAGCATGGGACTAATTAATGGATTATAATTCTAGCTCACGTGAATTATTGAGTGACCCAAGGAAAGTTATTTTTGTTCTCTGGGTTGTAAATTCTTTTTACGTGCCAAGAGAAGGTACCAAATGTACCTTTTTCAAATGAGTTTTGAGAAATGTAACTTTGAAAACGCAATATAAAACTTTCCCAAATCCAAAAGTACTATATAAATGTTTAATTATGTTAGCACTGATTAAAATGCCCAATAGAGGTACATTAGTCTTGTTTTTAACCATCTATTCTCCCTTATTTTGCAAGAAATGCCAGATAAATAACACTGCACATCACTCTTGATTAAACATTTATACAAATAAGTGCCTTGGTAATGTTTTTGATTCATGTCTGAGTGGCCTGGGGTCTAGGTACTTGTGGTTAAGTTTAATTTTCTTCAAAGTTCTTTTGCATCTTGCAGTGGAATATTTCTTCAGGGAAACATATAGTTCCTTTTGAGAGTAATTTCAGCACAGTCACTGATATTCTAGATAAGTTGATGCCAGATGTTTTATTTCATGCCCCACATATTTACTTTATAAACAAGCTAACAAATGAAATTTGAATAGCTTACTGGAGGAGAATGAGTGTCTGTAATGATGGGAGAGTTGGGGATGAGATTGGACACTGTACTGTTGGGTGACAAAGAGGAGAGGGTCTCTGCTGATGAGACTGTGGGAGAGTGAGCCAGCTTGAGGGCTGCATAAAACCAAGCTTGCCAAGCTGGGAGATTTTTCAGAGAAATAAGCTGAATCTGACCAGCTCACAGCATCTTTTCAGAGAAGGAGCTTCTAATTATGGCAATCTGACTTTGAAACCTTTTTTTTTAATCTTCACCAAAGGAATGAGGATATTTTTCCATTGCCATTTAGAGAGAGTAGAAGTCAGGGTTATAAGGGAAGAGGGGAGAGAGTAAGAGAAACATCAGCATAAGAGAGACACATCCATTGGTTGCTACCTACTTGTGCCCTGATCAGGGCCAGGAATTTAACCTGCAATCTGCCCTTGACCAGAAATTGAACCCATGAGCCTTCGCTCCACAGGCCAGCACTTTAACCAGGCCGAGCTGGCCAGGGTGAATTTTTTTTTTTTCCTTACCTAAAGAAACCACCATTAAAATCCATTTTAAATGAAAGGATTTGTTTTATTTTTAGTCACCAACCTAATGAACTGTGAACCTAATGGGCTGCCAACATGGTAAGGTGTGATGTTTTCTTCTTGAATAATTACTTTTGACCTTTGAATTTACCTTTTCTTATCTGGACCACCAACATTCTAATCCAGTCCATCTAGTCCACTGTCTCCCAACCCTGGCCAGGCTTCACCTTGGGGACCAGGAGAAGAGAAGGAGCAAGAGCTGCTTTCCTACTATTGCTCTTCACTCTTATGTTGCTTCTTTGGGATTGGGACTGGGAAGGAAGAATTAAAGAAGGGTGATAGAATTATTTTTACTTCACAGGTGCTACTGTGCATCCTTGATTTTTTAAAATTTCATCTGTGTGGTATGCCCCTAAATGTGGACTCTATCACTGACCATATGTGAGTTCTTTATGAGGTCCCTTGCTGAGTCATTGTCTGACATTAGGAATCCATTGGTGGACACCCTGTTGCCTGATCCAGTCATGCGTACCACAAAGTCTCTTGCTCTTAGTTATAATGTCTGGTATTCAGCCTTCTTGAGTCCAGCTAAAATGACTCAAGCTCACTTGCTTTCCAATCTCAATGGAACCTCAGCCCTCCCAGTGAGCTGCTTGTCAAGTGATTCATTGAATAATCCTCCCAAACATTTTGTTTTCAATCAGCTCAGTTACTCACAGAGGGCAGATCAGTAAGTCCATTGCATAAGAAGATTGTCAATGGAATCAAATGACAGTTTCCTAATCTCTGTAATGGAGATGTCATTATTAGCATTGAGAGAGGTGGGTTCAATCCCAAACATTCTCACCCATTACTCACTTCTCCAGGTCAATCCTCAAATGCATCATCTTTTGCTTATATACTTTTGGGGCTGAGCAATAGAGTTCTGCCAGCAACTCATAATGGGTTCTGCAGAGGTTTGCTAAGTAGGATTTTAGAATATGGAGGCACTTAGTTAGTATCCCTTGTTTTCAGCTTTGGAGTATAGCCTCATTCTAAGAAAAAAAGGGAAAGTCCTTTTCAACAGCCTGCTACATTTGATATGAGGGGATTAAAAAAACCCAGATGTCATGCCACTATTCTCTATACCCCAGAGACAACATTATTTTCCATGCCTAAACTAGATTTTAAATACAAATAAAGCTTTAATCCTGTATAATAAAAGCCTAATATACAAATTGTCCCCTTGGGCGATCCTTTGACGGCTAGCTATGACATGCTCTGACCACCAGGAGGTGGTGCAGAACATGGCGGGTGTCAGTGACACAGAACTGTCAGTGGGCGGCAGTGGAGGTGCTGCTGGCCCTGATGGGCCCTGAGGAGAGCGGGACTGTGGTGGGATGGTGAACCAGGCCAAGGCGGGGTGCCAGACAGGGCTGCAAGTCTGGGGGCATGAGCTGGGGTCCCATTTCCTCAGGCCATGCTGAGGGACTCCACCCAAGCACAAATTCATGCACTGGGCCTCTAGTCTATATAGAAGGCTAAGTGACCACTGTACAGCTGTCCGAAGATCTGACCTACTAACATATAACACATGCACTGGCAATTTAAAAATAAACGTTTACACACTTGCACAATACATATAAAGCTCTCGCCGATATCAATCACACATGAAGCCAGAATGTTTCTGGAGACCAAAACTTATTGTACCTTTTACATGCAGAAGCAAAAGTCTTAGTTAATATCATTCTGGTCATGTAGAAGGAGAGGTTGTTCTGATTCCAAGAATTGATTTGTCCCCGTCTGACACAGACCTCCCATCTATAATAATAAAAGTGTAATATGCTAATTAGACCAGACAGCCAAAGGACCTTCTAAATGTTATTCTGGATGAAGCTGTGGGGGTGGAAGCAGAGGTGGTTAGGGGCAATCAGGCAGGCAGGAGAGCAGTTAGAGGTGATCAGGCAGGCAGGCAAGCAGTTTCAGTTGATCAGGCAGGCAAGCATAGTGGTTAGGGGCAATCAGGCAGGCAGGCATACAAGGTGGCTAGGAGCAATCAGGCATGTAGGAAGAGGCAGTTAGGGGTGATTAGTCAGATAAGCGAGTGGTTAGGGGCAATAAGGCTGGCAGAGTTGTTAGGGGTGATCAGGCAGGCAGGCAGGTGAGCAGTTAGGAGCCAGCAGTCCCGGATTGTAAGAGGGCAGTTGGACATCCCCTGAGGGATCCCAGATTGTGAGAGGTTGCAGGCTGGGCTGAGAGACCCCCTCTTTGTGCATGAATTTCATGCATTGGGCCTTTAGTTTAAAATAATTTGAAGACAGCATTTGTGATGACTATTAATAAATTACAAGGACAAACTAGACAGAGTAGGAATATTCCTACCTGAACCCGTTTTCAGACATGGCCAGTTATATGTTGCTTTCTCTTGAGTTTGAAGAACATGTGACTGTCCCGACCTGCGGGGCAACAACGGGGGGCACGCAGGAACCACCTAAGAGAATGAAGCAAACAAGGAACGCGAAAGAATGGAGGCAAGACAAGGTTCTGATCAAGCCTCAACTTTATTCTTTGAAATGGCTGTATTTATACAGCAGAAACAAAGGGAGGCAGGGTTGCCTATGCAGAGGGGTCTTTGGCATCTGGCAACACAGGATTGGCTAACTGCCGGGGCGGTGTGACATTCCAAGGTGCAACATTCCAAGGCTGGGCTATCTAGGGGGGGGGAGGATCAGGAAGGGGAAGTTGCTAAGCGGCAGGAAGATGCTAAGCGCAGGAAGATGCTAAGCGGCAGGTTAATCTTATCTTCTGGCCAAACCCTCAGGGCACCGCATAACTTCTGCTAGAAGGAACTTAATTCTATTTTCTTAAGACTGAGTTGCTTGTCTCAACTCCGCTGGCTCCCAACATGTGACGGTAAAGTTGTAAATAATTCATCACAAAGGAAATTAGTCCAGTACTCTGAAAGTGTTTTTACTCTTAATGTGGTGTACAGGGAGATATTAGAAAAGTTTAATCACTTTATCAGTCATTGTTTTTATCAATGTTTTTATATCATGTTTTTGTTGTTTTTATATTATGTCTTTATTGTTGTTATATATGTTTATTAATCAAGTTATCAATCATTGTTTTTATCAATGTTGTTTTTACATCATATTTTTATTTTTATATAATATCTTTGTTTTTATATCATGTTGTTATTGTTTATTAATTTATATATTGTTTTCATATATAATTTTCTTTAATCTCTGACACTTCTATTATAGAAAAAGGGCAAATAGCAATATTAAAATATTTTGTATTTTAATTTTATAACACTATATTATATATAATATTTTGACATGTAATTTTTTGCAGTAATATAATTACTGCACAAATCTTTCTTCTAATTAATTTCCTTTCAATGTGCATGAATCTGTACACTGGGCCACCAGTTAATAAAATAAAGGACTTGCAAATATTTGGTTTAGGTAGTGGTCAACGATGAGAAAAGCAGCTTTTAAGAAATCCACACTGGCCTTTGGTGGTCCACCCAGCTCAACATCTCTAATCTCTACCTTTATCACATGAGGTTTCAAGTACCAAGCACAGGGACAGTACATCATATAGGAGGTTTTTAATGTTAAAAACAACTCTGAAAATTTGTTGGCAGAATTTTTAGCTCATTATCCTTCAAAGTTTCAATGTTTCTCATTTTAACCAAAATAATTTTGTTTCACTGTGGTCTAACCCTTGCTATTGAAGTAATAAGAAAAATCAGACATGCTTTTCTTTGCTGTCTACTTTGGGGATTCTGAGAGATGAAATGTGATTTAAGGCCCTTGGGTAGGGCACATGGTAATTACAGATGAGGCAACTAAAGCACAGAGAGGTTATGATACTTTCCTAAGGTCACACAGCTTAGAAATGGCAGAAGTTGGAATTACAGAGCTTGCACTCTTAGTGTGTGTGTGTGTGTGTGTGTGTGTGTGTGCACGCGCGTATGTGTGTATTTTTTTAAGTTAATACTTTATTGATCCAATAAAAATTTTCAATTACCACTATGTGCAAAACTTGCTGATTATTTTAAAATTTTAATTATTTTTTTCTGCTTTAAAAATATGTTTTTATTTATTTCAAAGAGAGAAAGGGAGAGGAAAAAGAGATATAAAAATCAGTGCACAACGGTTCCTTTTAATCCACATATTTACCAACACTGTTCTTTGTTTTCTTTTTTTTATAATAACTACTAGAGGCTCAGTGCACAAAATTCTCTAGGCCTCGCTGGTGATTGAAGCATTAGTGTCCGGTTTGGACAGGCAGGTCCCAGCTCACCTATGAGCCCTGGGCATCACCTGGGCCCCCAACCTCCCATGCTGCCCCCCTCCACCTGAGTCATGGAGTCCCCACTTGGCTCCCTCAGTGCCTGGGAGCTGGGCTGCAGTCTAGTCTCCCACCACTTCCACTGGTCACCATCTGAGGGGCAATCGTCATGGTGATCGGGCCCCATTCGCACCCGCCTTGTCCTGGCACCACCTGCTCACCTATTCCACTGCCTCCTACTTCCAGTGCTGCCTCGCCAATGTCCACCTGGTGGTTAGCACACGTCGTAGTGAACAGTCGAACTCCCAGTTGAACTCTCAGTTGAGGGGACAATTTGCATATTAGGCTTTTATCATATAGGATTCTGACAGGTATGAGATGATGATATTGTCAGCTCCTTGTGGTTTTGATTGCCACATCCCTGATGATGTTGAGTATCTTTTCAAGTGTCTGTTGGCCATTTTAAAAAATTTCTGTTTAGCTACTTCAGCCATTTTGTGATCGGATTATTTTTTGGAGTTGAGTTATATAAGTTCTTTTTTTTTTTTTTTTTTTTAGATATTAACCATTTAGCAGATATATCATTGCAAATACTTTTTCACATTCAGGCTATTGCCTTTTTGTTTTGATAGAGGTTTCTTTCACTGTGGAAAGTTTTTTTTAGTTTGATATAGTCCCATTTATTTATTGTCTTTGCCTCAGGAGACGTAAACAAGAGAATATTGCTAAGACCAATGTCAAAGTGTATTGCCTGTGTCTACTTCTAGGAGTTTTATGGTTTCAGGCCTTACATTTAAGTCCTTAATCAACTTTGAGTTTATTTTTATGTATGATATCAGAAAGTAGTCTAGTTTCATTTGTTTGCATGTATCTGTCTAATTAGATACCAACATCATTTAGAGAAGAGATTGTCTTTATCTCATTGTATATTTTTACTTCATTTGTCATATATTAACTCACCATCTTGGTCTTGGTTTATTTCTGTGCTCTCTATTCTTTTTCATTGATAAGTGTGTCTGTTTTTGAGCCAGTACCATACTGCAGTATATAATAATTTGAAATCAGGTAGGGTGATACTTGCAACTTTGTTCTTCCTAATCAATTATTCTTTTCCTATTTGGGGTGTTTGTGGTCCCATAAAAATTATATAATTATTTTTTCTAGGTGTGAAAATGCCATTGATAGATTTATAGAGAGTATATTGAATCTATAAATGCTTTGGGTAATATGGACATTTGAACACTATTTATCCTTCTAAACCATTAATTTGATCCTTCCATTTTTTGTGTATTTTTCAATGTCTTTCATCAGTGTTTTATAGTTTTCTGAGTACAGGTCTTTTACCTCCTGGTAAAATTATTAGGTATTTAATTTTTTTGATGTAATAGTAAATGGGATTTTATTAATTTCAATGACTGATAGTTCATTATTAGCATAGAAAATGCAATATATTTCTAAATATTAGTTTTTTATCCCGCAACTTTACTGAATTCATTTATTCTAATAGTTTGTTGTTGTTTTTTGTGGACTCTTCAAGGTTTTCTATATAGTATTACTATGTCATCTAAAAATTGTGACAATTTTACTTCTTGCTTTCCAATGTGGTGTATTTTCTTTCTTTTTCTTTTTTTGTCTGATTGCTGTGACTAAGATTTCAAATGCTCTTTTGAATAAAAGTGGAGGGAGTGGGCATCCTAGTCTTAATTCCTAATTTTAGAGATAAATCTTTCAGCTTTTCACCATTGAGTATGATGTTAGCTGTGTCATATGTAGCCTTTTTAATGTTGAAGGGTGTGCCCTCCATTCCCAGTTTGCTGAGGTTTTTAAAAAATCATAAATGGATGTTGGATTTTGTCAAATGTTTTTTGTATGTATTGGAATTATCATATAAATTTTATCCTTCATTTTGTTGACATGGTATATTATATTGATTCATTTGCAGATATTGAACCAACCTTGCATCTCAGAACTAAATCCCACTTAATCATGGTAGTATGATTTTTAATGTTATACACCATGACATTTTAAAAAATGCTGAATTTGGTTTATTCCTATTGCTGAATTTGGCTTACTACTATTTTATTGAAGATTTATATATCTGTGTTCATCAGTCTTGTGATTTCCTTTTTGTAGTGTCTTTATTCTTTGAATCTTTTGTAAAATTCACCTGTGAATCTGTCTGGTCCAGGACTTTGTTTGATGGGAGTTTTTGATTACTGATTTAATTTTATCACTAGTATTTTTACTCTTCAGATTTTATATTTCTTCTTGTTCAATCTTGAAAGCTTTGTTGGTATATAATTGTTTGTAGAATTTTCTTTATAATACTTTGTATTTCCCTGGCTGTCACTTATCCTTTTTTATATTTTTTATTTTATTTTTTAGGGCTCTTCCTCATATTTCCTTGATGAGGCTGCCTAACGGTTTATCTTTTTTTTTTTTTTTTTTTTTATCTTTTCAAATAAATATCTGTCAATTTTAATTGATCTTTTCTGAGCTTTTTTGTTTGTTTGTCTTTGTTCTTTTAATTTTTATTTATTTATTTATTATATATTTTTATTGATTTCAGAGAGGAAGGAAGAGAGAGAGAGAGATACAGGAACATCAATGATGAGATAATAATTGATTGGCTACCTCCTGCACACCCCTCATTGGGTTCCAGCCCACAACTCAGGCATATGGCCTTGACTGGAATCGAACCTGGGACCTTTCAGTCCACAGGCTGATGCTCTATCCACGAAGCCAAACCAGCTAGGGCAGTCTTTGCTCTTTATATTATAGTCTGTCTCACTATTTTGGCTCTAATTTTTATTATATCCTTATTTCTACTTACTTTGGGCTTTATTTATATTTATCTTTCTAGTTCTTTTAGATGTAAAATTAAATTGTTTATTTGAGATTTTTTTTTCCTGTTTATCGAGGTAGGCCTATCTATATTGCTGTGAATTTTCCTCTTAAATCTGCTTTTGGTGTGCCACAAAGATTTTTGGTCATTGTGTTTTTATTTCACTTGTCTAAAAATATATGTTGATTTTCTCTTAGATTTCTTTGTAATTGTTTAGTAGCATGTTTTTTAGCTTACATATGTTCATGTTTTTTCATTTCTTGGATTCAGACCCTTTCTTTGCATGACTTTGTATATTTCATCCCATTCCCTTCTGGCCTGATAAGTTTCTGTTGAGAAATCAGTTGTTAGTCTTATGGGGGTTCCTTTATATGTAACTTCCTGTCTCTCTCTGGCTGCTTTTAAGATTCTAACTTTGTCATTGGTGTTTGCTAATTTAATTATAATATGTCTTGGCGTCGGTCTTCTGGGATCCATTTTGCTTGGGACTCTGCGAGCATCTTGGATTTGTGTGGGTTTTTTCTTCTCTATCTCAGGAAAATTTTCTGTCATTATTTCTTGAAATACGTTTTCCATGTCTACCTCGGTTTTCTTTCCTTCTGGAACCCCTATTATTCAAATATTGTTTTGTTTTGCATTGTCCCAAAGCTCCCGTAGGCTCTCCTCCTGCTTTTTAATTTTTTTTTTCTAGAAGCTGCTCTAATTGGGTATTTTTTTCCATCTTGTCTTCTAGCTCACTGATGCGATCCTCTGCTTCTTCTAGTCTGCTCTTGATGCTTTCTATTGAGTTCTTCATAGTAGCGATGTCATTTTTCATTTCATCTTGAGTCATCTTCATTTCCTCTTGGGTTTTTTTCATTTCCTCTTGGGTCTTACTCATATTGTCAAATTTGTCTTCCATTCTTTTTAGCCATCTTAAGATCGTTACTCTGAATTCTTGCTTTGGTAGGTTGCTTGCCTCTATATCATTTACTTCCTTTTCTGGTGAAGCCTGCTTTTCTTTCATATGCGGGCTGTTTTTTGGTCTCCCCATGATCTAGGATGTCTGGTTGTGTAGTTCTCTCTCTCCTGCTTTGATTTAAAGGCACAAAATACAACACAACCAGGTACAACACACAAGGCACTGAATAGAAATGTGTTTGCAATATTAATAACCACCAATAAGGGTGACTAGAACCCAGCTAACAAAAACATACCCTCATACAAAAAGCATAGGCAAATCAATCTTATAAAAGAAAAGCATACAACTTCAGTAAAGTTAACATTCAACATACAACTTCAAAGAGTTACAGAAAAAGACTGTTTTGTTTTTTTTGTTTTGTTTTGTTTTTAGGACAACTGCGAGGGAGGTGTGAATGGGTTTGGAGGAGGTAGTTGGAAATTAGATATATACAAGTAGGGTGAAATTTTAGGAGGGGGTAGACAGAAGGAATGGGGGAAATCTAGAGCATGAAAGGGTTAAGATAAACAGGGTATCAAAGGAAAAGATTGGAAAGAGGGTGAAGGCATAAAGGTAGGGTTGAGATAGAATAAAGCGTTGGAGAAAGAAGGATAGATAAAGACTGTAGAACAGTAATCCTGAAATTTAAAAAAAAAAAAAATATATATATATATATATATATATATATATATATATATAATCAAATGAAATAAAAATACTAAAAATAAACAAAATAAAATAAGATGAAAAAGGTAAATTAGTAGTAGTAATAATGTTGATTACATATACAATGTAATAATTATCAAGATAAAATCAAGTGAGGAAAAAGAAAAAAAAATAGTTTCTTGAGTAAACGTTGCAAATATTGAAAACAAAAATAAAAAACAAAAATTTAAAAATTTAAAAAAATAATAATAAAATTTTAAAAATTTAATTAAAATTTGCAGTAATGAAGGTCATTCGCTTCCTCTATTGTTATGATCCAGTCCTGATTTTTAGGCAGTTTTGCTTTGTTTTTATTACACTAGAGTCAATTTGTGAATTAGCCTCTGGGGGCAGTGTTTCTAGGTTGACTTCCCAGACTCTAAAGCCTCTCCAGCTTTTTTTCTTTTTTTCGTCCTCTCTGAAGCTGGAACTATGGAGGGGGGAGGGGGCAGGTCCGAGCAACTGCAGTCTCCCGCAACTCTCCGATATCCCTCCGAGCCGGATCCAAATGTGTTGCTCTTTAGATATCTCCCCTGTTAGGAGCCCCGTCCACTTTCAAGGGTGACAACCGCCCAACAGCGGGGGCTTCTACTTGTAATCACCGCCCCTGTCCTCCAGCTTCCAGGAGCGCACTCTGTGCGCACAGGCTTTTTGTTTTCGCTTCGAGCGCTCTCCACCCTCTCCCCGCGAAATCTGACCTTTTCGCTGAGCAGTGGGGCAATCCTGTGAGGGCAGGTGTTCGCGCCGCCTGGGATCCGCGCTCTGGGGGTCACAGATGCTTGGTGGTCGCTGCGGCTGTGGATATTCAGGCCTCTGACACGATCCTATCTTCCTCTCAAGATGGCGAGGTTTCCCCGTCCAAGCCAGTAGGTAGCTCCTGGCAGGGACACAGCCTGCGTGGGTGCTTCCCTGTGAGGGGCACCTCTGTCAGCAGCCCCCCCAGCAGTTTCTACTGGTGTTCGCTGTCTCCCAGCTTGCCTATAAACACTCACAGCACAAGACCCTCAGTTGCTCTCTCTTTCTGCTTCGGGAGAGGGCTCAGAATCCGCCCATCTATTCTTCCGCCATCTTACCTCCCATGTTTTTCCATTTCTATTCTAGTTATTGATTTCTAGTTTCATAACATTGTGATTGGAGAAGATGCTTGCTATGATTATAATCTTCTTAAATATACTAAGAAGGTTATTATTATAATCATAATCTTCTTAGTACATTTTGTGGCCTAATATGTGATCTGTCCTGAAAAATATTCTATATGTACTTAAAAATAATGCATTTTCTGTGTGTGTGTGTGTGTGTGTGTGTGTGTGTGTGTGTGTGTGTTTGGGGGTGTGTGTGTGAAATATTCTTTAATATCTATTAAGTCCATCTACCCTAATGTGTCATTTAAGGTCACTCTGTCCTTGTTGATTTCTGTCTGAATGATTTGTCTATTGATGTAAATGGGCTATTAAAGCTTTCTACTTTTATTGTCCTATTGTTGACCTCTCTATTTCTATCAATACTTGCTTTATGTATTTAGGTGATCCACCATTTCATGCATAGATATTTTCAAGAATTATATCCTCTTGTTGGATTGGTCCATTTATCATCACAAAATGCCCCTCTTTGTCTCTTGTTACAATTTTTGTTTTAAAGTGTATTTTGTTTGATATAAATATGGCTACCCCATTTTATATTTGTTTCCATTAGCATGAAATATCTTTTTCCAGTCCTTAACATTCAGTCTATGTGTATCGTTTGATCTCAAGTGAGTCTCTTGTAGGCAACATAGAGTGTTTTTATGTCTTTTGATTGGTGTGTTTAGTCCATTTACATTTAAAGTAATTATTGATAGATATGTAGTTATTGTCATTTTACTTATTTTTTCTTGTTTATGTTTTATTCCTTCTTGCTGTCCTTTGTTGTACATTAATAACTTTCTAGAGGTGTTTTGTTTAGATTCCTTTCCTTTATATTTTTTGTGTATCTATTATAAAATTTTAGTTTGTGATCACTAAGAGATTCATATAAACAAGCTATGTTTATAGAAGACTATTTTAAATTTATAATCACTTAAGTTCAAACATTCTAAGAACAATACAATTTTTACTCATCTCCCCTTGTAAACATATTTTATATCCTATGTCTATCTCTTTTTTTATTTTTTATTTTATTGATTTTTTACAGAGAGGAAGAGAGAGGGACAGAGAGTTAGAAACATGGATGAGAG
The DNA here is from genome assembly GCF_964339955.1 of Pipistrellus hanaki. Classification (NCBI taxonomy): domain Eukaryota; kingdom Metazoa; phylum Chordata; class Mammalia; order Chiroptera; family Vespertilionidae; genus Pipistrellus; species Pipistrellus hanaki. The sequence continues at coordinate 68,508,823 of NC_140504.1, read as the reverse complement.
AGAATTACTGATCAGCTGTCTCTTGCACACCCCCTACTGGGGATGTGCCCGCAATCAAGGTACATGCCCTTGACCAAAATAGAACCTGGTACCTTTCAGTCCGCAGGCTGGGGCTCTATCCACTGAGCCAAACCAGTTTTGGCCTATGTCTATCTCTTAATACTATATTTACACATGCTCTTAATACTTTTTCATCTAACCTTCACACTAGCTCTATAACTGTTTGATCTATTATTTATAATAAGTCTTTCCCCTTATTGGCGTGATTTTTCTCGTTTTTATTTTATTTTTAATTTTTTTAATTTTAGTTTTGACCTTTACTTTTCCACTTAAAGAATTCCCTTTAACAGTTCTTGCACTACCAATTTAATGTTGATGAACTCCTCTAGCTCATGCTTGTCTGAGAAAATCTTTATATTTCCTTTAATTCTGAATGATAACCTTGTGACATGGAATACTCTTTATTGTGGGGTTTTCCCTTTTATCATTTGGAATATATGGTACCATTCCTTTCTGGCCTGCAAAGTTCTGTTGAAAAATCAGCTGATAGTTTTATGGGGCATCCCACTGTATGTAACTAACTTCTTTTCTTCTGCAAGTTAAGATTCTCTCTTTCTCTTTAACTTTTGCTATTTTATTTATGATGTGTCTTGGTGTGCGCTTATTTGAGTTCATCTTGTTTGGGACTCTGTGTTTTCTAGACTAGCAGGTCTATTTCCTTTCCCAGGGTGGGCAGGTTTTCAATTTTTTATTTTTATTTTTTTTATATCTGATTCTTTCTTCTCCTTTTGAGATACCTACAATGTATATGCTGGCACTCTTGATATCCCAGAGGTATCTTAAACATTTCAGTTTTAATTTTTTTTTTTTTTTTTTTTTTACTGTTCTGAATGTGTGATTTCTATTAGCTTGTCTTCTTCTAGTTTGATTCACTCTTCTGCATTATATAATTTGATTCCCTCTAGTGTATTTTTAATTTTAATTATTGTATTCTGCAGTTCTGATTGGTTCTTTTTTATATTATCTGTCTCTGTTTAAGTTTTCACTGAGTCATTTGTTCTTCTCCCAAGTTTGTTGAGTATGTTTATAACTATAGTTTTAAACTTTGTATCTGGTAGATTGCTTATTCATTTATTTATTTATTTATTTATTTATTTTTTTTTTTTTTTAGAGCTTTGTCCAGTTCTTTAATTTGGAACATATTTCTCCGTATGGTCATTTTTTTTCTGTTTTTCTGTTTGTTTCTATGTATTAGGTAGATCCTCTGCATCTCCTACTCTTCAAAGAGTTGGCTTATGTTGAAGGCATACTGTGGGGCCATGTGGAAGAGTTCCTCCCAGTCACCAGAGCTAGGTGCTCCATGGGTGTTCCATATGGGTTGCACATATCCTCCTATTGTGAAGTTGGGCTGTGATTGCTACAGGCATGTTGAGGTTGACTTCAAGTTGATTGTAAAAACTAGCCATGACTGCAGTGGGCCAGCTGTTATGTGAGTGTTGGTCCAACAATTAGGACGTGCTTTTGCAGGGCTCTGGTACCAGCTGGGTCACTAGTTGTGTCAGACTTGGGACCATTAAGTGAGAGACACAATGTAAGCAGTCTGCCTGCCATTTGAGCTGGGTTTTTGGCCACTTTGTAGGCACTACCTTGTGAGCTGAGACCAGCCATTATTTGTGTCAGGCATGAGATGGCTTGTTAGGAGCTTCATTGTGAACTGAGGCCAGTGTTGTGTGTGCTGGGCTTGGGGTCATTTGGTAGGAACTATAATGTGAGCCAAGTCTGGTTGCTACTTGTGCCAAGCCTGAGTGTGAGACTTCAGTATTAGCTGAGGCTGGCCTTCACTTGTGTTGAATCCAACCAAGGTTATCAAGGGGAGTCTCTGTAGCCAAGATATCCTTCTTTATAAATCGCAACCACAAAAACCTAGCTCCTCTTTTAGATTGACTAAATGCTATTCAGCCTTATCATTTGTCAGACTTTCCAAAAGAGATGTATCACACCCTGCTTTCCTCCATGTCCTAGACGAGGCATGATGGTACTTCAAAGGATTAAATGTTTTAATACTAAGTTCCATGTATACAGTAAGAGCCCAATAAAGTTCTTAAGCATTTATGGTAAGCTCAGAATTCCATTACAATGTGATAAATTATGTACAGTATTTAGTATATTGGAACTAGAGGCCTGGTGCACGAATTTGTGCACCAGTGGGGTGCCTCAGCCTGATCTGCAGAATCAGGCCGAAACTGGCTCTCTGACATCCCTTGAGGGATCCTGGATTGCAAGAGGGCACAGGCCAGTCTGAGGGACCCCACCTGTGCACAATGGGGGCCAGGGAGGGATGCGGGAAGTTGGCCAGCTGGGGAGGGACCACAAGAAGTCTCCAGGGCATGTCCAGCCCGTCTCACTCAGGCCTGATTGGCCAGACCCCAGCGGCAAGCTAACCTATCAGTTGGAGCATCTGCCCCCTGATGGTCAGTGCACATCATAGCAACTGGTCAACTGTCTACCCCCTGGTGGTTAGTGCATGTCATAGCGAGCAGTTGAGCAGCCTTAGCATATCATTAGCATATTATACTTTGATCATTTGGATGGCTGACTAGCCACTTAGCATATTAGACTTTTATTACATAGGACTAAAGGCCTGGTGCACAAAATTTGTGCATGGGGGGGTGTCCCTCAACCTGCCCTGCACCCTATCCAATCTGGGACCCCTCAGGGGATGTCTAACTGCCGTCTTAGTGCCAGTCCCTGTGAATTGGCCTAAATCTGCAGTTGGACATCCCTCTCACAATCTGGGACTGCTGGCTCCTAACCATTCAAATGCCTGCCTGCATGATCTCCCCTAAACACATCTGCCTGCTGGCCTGATCACCCCCTAACCACTCCCCTGCCAGCCTGATCGCCCCCAACTGCCCTCCCTTGATGGCCTGATTGCCCCCCGCTTGCTCTCCTGCACCAGCCTGATCACACCCCTAACTGCTTGCTTCCCCTCGCTGGCTTGATCACCCCTAACTGCTCGCTCCCCTGCAAGCCTGGTTGTCCCTAACCACCTCTGCCTCAGCCCTGCCAGTGGCTTTGTCTGGAAGAAAGTCAGGATGACTGGAACATGTCAGGTTGGCCCGATCTAATTAGCATATTACCCTTTTATTAGTATAGATTACTTGCTAATATATAGCTCCCATTTAATTCTATGTGCTTTGAGGGTATAATTATTACTACTATGCATGGGATTTTGCATGTACTAATTACTTTCACAACATTCTGCTATGGTTCTTGATTTAAAAAGTTATTCATATATATATATATATATATATATATATATATATATATATATATATATAAAATCTCCATTGCTCTCTCCTCCCTATATACTGTCCAGGAACAAAAGATTCAAACAATTAATAATTTGGAGAACAGATGTTATTGTTGATTAGGAATTATCAATTAAATGATATTTCATTCTTCAGCCTTTTACAATATGCATTTACTTGGGAGCTGAATGTAACTGAATATCTTAAATATCTTAAAATAATGATATGGGATGGGTACTTTGCATTACTTTGTCCAACCAGATCTAAATGTTTTTTGGTTAACATGAAGAAAAAGTATAACATGAAATGCTCTGAAAGAAATGTGTGTGCTCATTTGAAAAGAACATACCAATTCTACATTTAGTTAACATTCATTTTATAAAATACCTTAAAAGAAAAGATAAAGTACTTGAGTTTACATAACCAGAATTGAAAAAGGATGAATATAAATTAATTGAACACATAACTATTTTGCCACATTAGACAATTTTTTTTTAAAAAAGGCATTTAAAAAATAAAATAGAAATTGGGAAGAAAACCCTTCATTCTATTGCTTTTTCTGGAAACTTTTCCTAGAAAGCACTAAAATTGCAGGTTAGCAGGTTATACCTGTTTTGTTGAAAACATGCCATAATTTGCTACCAAAATCTGTCAGCTTAAGAGAACTAATTAGAACTTTAAACAGGATTATAATTCAGTGCAAATTAAAGCTTTACGTTGAAAATTGGGGAGGAATCATAATGTCCAAACTTTAGGAAACACTTCTGAAACTAAAAAGGAGATTCACATTATGAAGAAATCTTTGCAAGTATTCCTGTGTGTGAAATGTTTAAAAATTGGCCCTTTGAAGTTGCAACGGGGAGTCTGTATTAAGACTATCTGCAATGAGGGCAAGGTCATCTTTGTGGAAAGAAGTTCACGTTAACCATAAGCACTGCTTTGATTAAATTTCAGAAAATTTGGCCATTGAGGGGAAATAAATTTATGGGAATTACTTTACTTGACTACCATTGAGGATAAATACTTTTACCCCTAGAACCTGTTGGGGGATGGGGAAGAGCAGGTTAATGCTGCCCATGATTTGTTTTAAATATTAGGGATATTATAGCATGCCAGCTAAAAAGAAGAAAATCATACTACCAAGACTTGGAGAAATGTGAGGAGTGCCTAACTTTTTGGATCACAGTAAAACCAAGTTGGGATCATTATCAACCATTAATGGGCAGTCACTTTATAATTAAAAATATGTGGGTTTAATTATTTTCTCAAAAGTTTTTCTTGGAGTTTGATTAAGTCATAAATAATAGGTAGCAATGGGCTTTTCATGACAGTTTTTGATAGAAAGTTTTCTCTTTTCATTCCATTCTGTACAAGTTTTTGATTCATTCTTTTAAATGACAAACCAGTGGTTGATATTGAGTACAAGATGTAGAGATTTTGGTAGAAGTTAGTAAAATAGATTTTTATAAAAAATTTCCAGTCTAATTTACTATATTCCCATAAGTCTCCTCTTTTTTTCCTTCTAATTCTCACTTGAAATGTTCACACATTATTCAGAAATTATTTGAGAATGTACTGTTTTCTAACATTGTATTTTGTATCATTCCTAATCTATTAAGACTGTCATAACAATGGTATCACAATGAAGAGGCAATTTTTAGAATTTAGACTGTACCTATGATCAGCAAGTCACAAAGCCCAAAATACAGTGCTATTCCCATGTGACATCCAAAACTGATTAAATAACTAAAAAACCATGATGACATAACATTGAGTTCATAAAGCAATGGAGAATTAGCCAATATAATTTTTAAAAAGTGTAAGAAAACTGCAGACATATTCCAAACTCACAGGAAGAATATCTAAGGCAAATTAAAAATTCCCTTCTAGGGACATTAATCGGCTCAGAATCACCTGAAGAAATTAAAACACAAGTACAAACTATCCAAGGCGTGTGATTCCTCAAGGACCTCACATCATGATAGTGAAACTGTCAAGCGAGGGCAGGTGTCAGTTTGCACAGGGGTGCATCAGTTCCCCTCCAGGTCACTACACGTGTCTTGAACAGCATTACTTTCCATGGGATCTGCTAGCTGTTTGGTCGCATCCTTTCACATCCTGAAGAGCGGCTCACCATCAGATGCATCTTTTTACATCACACTGTATGTCAAGTTACGGAGTGGGAGAGAAGCATGCACAATCCTGCAATTAGTCTGTATTTAGAACACCTTCTGTGGTTCAGACACTTTACACAGACTTTTGTCTCATTACTCCACTAACTTGTCATTAGGAAAGAAAAAAAAAAAGTAGATTGCCTAAAAATTCTGAAGCTTTGATGGAAACCTTCCAGGCTTTGTCCATCAGAGACTTTTACCATCAAAAGCACAGATAAAAAAACCAAACTGAAATCAGCTTGCAACAGTTTGTGCTTTAAAAACAGTGCTGATCGCATCACAGATGCACAATAAATATTTGTAGCGTTATGAAAAGTATCAACACAGTTTCTGAAGAACCAACCTCCGTATTGCAAAAAAAGGCAAACCTAGACATTTCTTTCACCTGACTGGATGGAGCATTATGCAGCAATGAATGAATTTACAAATTTAATACAAATTGTAATTTGATTGCAGAGAGAGAATTACTAAGAATTTTGCAAAAAAAAAAAAACAACCCCCAAAACACCCCAAAATAAAAAAAAAAAGATTTGCCACAGTAGCATTAACACTTAACAGTGCATCAAAGATTTAATGTTTCCACTGCAAAATGAACTGGATCCTAAACCTGTTAGGTACCAGAGTGTGATCACTCAAATAGGAAGTTTGGGAGAGGTCTGACCATAATTTTACCTGAAAGTCATGAGTGTGTTTCGGGGAGACAGCATGCCTCACAGTGATTCAGGCATACAATCAGGGGACCTCATTATACAAGTTCTATACACACTGTCATATGTGAGAGTATTTGCCCACTTCTGCAGATAGTTGCTTTCCAATAGTTTAGGTTTTCAGTTGGGACACCCTTGGGATGACAAAGATGAGAATAAAGAAGATTAAGATCCCAAAACTTAGACTAAAAAGGGAAGCTCCTCTACATTATATGAAAACACTTTATAAAAGGCAGTTCACTGACAAAAAAAAAATGCTTTATACATTCAGGTTTTCCCCATCTCTCAACAACAATGGTTTCCAAAAAAAGACTCAGTAGTGAAGGCCACACACTATTTTTTTTTTTTTTTGCATTAGTTTGATATGTTGAAAATCAGAACCTTTAAAGCATCTTGCAAATGGGAGAGATGCAATTGGTGGGGACGAAGTGTGAGGGGAAAAACCAAAGTTAAGATGTGACTTAGGTGTTTGGTGTGGACAGCAAGGGGGTTGGTGGGAAATGTTACAGCAGACCTGACCGCTCAACAAAGGGTCCGTCAAGAACACAGTACAAGTATCAAAAAAAAACAAAACTAAAAACAAACTGCAATTCGACAACTTGTAAACAAGGAAAAGCATTTCACAGATTCAAAGTTCAAGGGAAGTAAACGTCTTTAAATTATTCTTTTTGTCAGTTCAACCCTGATTTAAAAGTATGGCTAGCAAAAATAAAGAAGCCGCAGCTGTGGCCATCCTGAGCAAGCAGCTGTCTTCGGGGAAGCAGCCCTTCCAGGCCCTTCGAGAAGCCACGTGAAGAGGAGACACCTTCTTTCTCCAATCCTGCTGCGCGTCTCTCCTGTCCGTGCTCCTGGAATATGCACCAATTACTCGACGTGAGGGTGGTGACAGTCCTGGCTGCTATAGATTCAGACGTGGGGAGACTGGAGGGGGGAAGGCAAATTCCCGGAGGATGCTACGGGCCACTTCGACATTATTCTGCGCTATCTCTAAGGCTCTCTTCACCTCTTCAAAGGCATAACCCTCTCCCATCAGTTTTGCAATTTTTGCATCGACATTTTCCAACGCTGCCTCGGGCCCGTGGGGTTTTCTGTGGTGGACTTCTGGTGCAGTCCTTCGGGGTCGTGGCTTAGGAGGTCTGGCTGGTGCTTGTGAGCCATCTGTGTAGATTTTAAAGAGAAGCGTCATTTAGATAATGAGATAAAAGGAAAGACATAAACAGCATGATCTCATTTTATAAGAAAATATATTTTTCATTTTCTCTACAACTGAACTATTTTTTTTTTCCTTTTTATTGTATATACAGGAGGCTCAGTGCATGGATTCATGCACCGGTGGAGTCCCTCTGCCTGGCCTGCACCCTTGTGCAATCCGGGATCCTTTGAGGGGTGTCAGAGAGCCTGTTTTGGCCCGATCCCCCCAGGCCAGGTCAAAGGATGAATCTGTGCACCGGGCCTCTAGTATGCATATAAGTTATTTAGTTAATCTGGTCCCACCCTCCCCCCTTCCCTTTGAGATTCATTAGTCTGTTCTGTTTCCATATGCCTGTGGTTTCTGTTCCTGTGTTAAGCGTCTGCCCCCTGGTGGTCAGTGCATGTCATGGCTACCAGCCAGTCAGCTGGTCACTTAGGCTTTTATATATTTACAATAGTGGCCTGGTGCACAAAATTCGTGTACAGGGGGTGTCCCTCAGCCTGGCCTGCACCCTCTCCAATCTGGGATCCTTCTCACAATCCGGGACTGCTGGCTACTACCGCTCACTGGCCTGCTGGCCTGATTGCCCCCAAATGCCACCCTACCACCTTACATACCCCCAACTGCCCCCCCCCCAGCCTGCTCATCTCCAATTGCACCCTCCTGCCAGCTTAATCAACCCCAACTCCCCCCCCCCCCGCCTACTTGCCCCCAACTGCCCCCCCCCCCCCCACAACTGGCTGCTCACCTTCCACTATCCCCCCTCCCACCAGCTCGATCACCCATGACCACCTCTGCCCCAGCCCCGCCACCATGGCTTTGCCTGGAAGAATGTCTGGAAGAATGCCTGGAAGGTCTCCCAGTCTAATTAGCATATTACCCTTTTATTAGTATAAACAGATTGTAAGGTAGGTTACATTGTCCCCATGTTTAACACAAATTTATTCCCAATTCCACATATTATTCTTCAAGCTTTATGAAGTAAGAGATGTAGAAGAAGGAAAAAAACCTGCCTGAAAAAGACAGGCTTTTACTCTGGCAACATAGCGCAGCCTTATTTACTAGATGGAGGAAGTGTCTACTAGATAAAGTCTGTTACAAGCTCACAAACATTCCTTACGAACACGCCACCTGGCCCTCCATCCCACCCGTGCCACAGCAGCACTGCTCTGAGAACATGTTTGTACTGTCTCTGCCTGTCTGAGTTTTCAAGTTAATGCTATGAAGTGATGCCTTACTGATCCCAGGGAGGGGGCTTGGGTAGAAATAAAGTGAAATGTAGATGCCTCGAGTCTACTTCTAGGTTGAACAGAAGTACTTTGCTGAAATACTTTATCCAGATTCCAATATAGGAAGCTTTGCTTGAGAAAAAGCAAAGCCAGCCAAAACATTAGCAAGGGCCAGCTGAATTCCAGATCAGTCCCCTGATGATAAGTTTCTCTCAGTTAAACCAAATGACATAGGTGCTCACAAGTGGAGAGTAATTTAGACAAAATAAAATTACAGGCCACCACCCGTACACATCACCAGGGCATGGGCTGATAACTTGAGAGGGTTGTATACTCTTTCATGGATTTCCATGTAACTATATTTGGTATTTTAACTGAGATGCCTAGGATTTAAAAAATATTACAATAAAAATTGTCGAATTTATGCCATAAAACAGTATGTAGACATCAACATTTACCATTTTTTTTTTTTTCTTAGAGCATACACAAATGCCAAGTGATAAATTCAGTAACAGGTTAAGTAAACAAGGAAGGTGAGGCTTCTTCCCAAATGCCTCTTGCCACCTGTCCCCATCTTATCCCATCCCAATCTCTGCTGCCTTGCCACATTTCCCAGTGGCTTTAGGAGATACTGTAAGTAGATATTTTCAATAGTAAAATCTAAATCATAAAATATTATCTAATACCTTATTTCATATTTTTCTAAGTATGATATTTTTATATGAGAAGATAACTTGCAAAAAACATCATCCCATTCCCATTCCTAGCAATCCCATATAATAAAAGCCAAATATGCTAAGTGTCCAGTGGTCTGTTCAACCAATCAAAACATCTGCTAATGATATGTTATGGCTGCTCAATTGCTGGCTATGGCATGCACTGACCACCAGGGGGCATACCGTTGATGGGTCTACCAGTCACTATGACGTGGACTGACCACCAGGGGCAGATGCTCTGATCAACAGGTTAGCTTGCTGCTGGGGTCTGGCCAATTGGGACTGAGCGAGATGGGCCAGACATGCCCTGGAGCCCTCCCGCAGTCCCTCCCTGGCTGGCCAACCTCCGGAGTCCCTCCCCGGCCCTTGTCGTGCACAGGTGGGGTCCCTTGGCCTGGCATGTGCCCTCCTGCAACCTGGGACCCCTTGGGCGATGCCAGAGAGTTGGTTTTGGCCTGATCCCACAGGCTAGGCCGAGGGACCCCACTGGTGCATGAATTCATGCCCGGGGCCTTTTAGTATTTATATAACATACATAAAACCACCCACGATGAAAATATTTGGTTCCATACCAAACTGAATAATAGTCTTATTTTTAATTTTTATTTCTTATAAGATGATGCTCAGTATGAAAAAAATATTACAGTGGTAGGTAAAGCTTATTAAATTTTGCTCATATAAAAGAACACATTAATTCCTGGTTCTTGCTAAGTCTGTATTGTTTCTTGCTGTAACTAAATATTTCAAATATTTATGGTCTGCTAAATTGCATTGTTTACTGTGTTTTGAGGTTCCATTTATTTTTCTATTAAGTATTTCCATTATGTTATGCAGAGATGAACAATAAATTATACTTTGCTTCTTATCATTTCCAAAAAACTATTAGAAATTCTAACAAGCCTTCCTTTAATCAATTACCATAGAATTTATACATTGAAATCTCCTCTGTTCTGATTTAACTGATAAAAGTATCTAGACATAAATCAAATCTAAATTCCTTGTATTCTGCTGGTAATTTTCTAAGATTTTTTTCTACCATTGTTATTTTGTTTCTGTCCAAAATATTAAGAAGGGCACACAAATGTCAAGCACCTGTGGAAAGAAAAGCTACTAGTGTGCGAATGTACTGCAAAAGTAGTGCAGGAAGGCAGCCAGAGTCGCATCAAATAGGGTAACTAGAGAGAAGTCTTATGATTTAGAGCTTTTAGATTTTATAAACATTTGTATCTTTGATCTTGGTAGATGTCACCTATTAAAAAACCCCAGGAAACATATCCACTCTGTGAGGCTGCTATAATAAGTACTGGCCAAATGCAATGAAATTCCAATCACTAATTTTATTTAAGGGAAAGCTATTCTTTGCTTGTAAAAATAAGTAGCAAGCATTAATTTAGGAAACCTAAATTAGCAAGAAAAAAAAAAACAGAAAAAAACACTTGCACATACACACTACAATTAAATCAAATCTCTAGTTAGAGTACTGAAGGTCTCTCATTCTGGAATTGGTATTTTATTTTTGCACACAAACTATAATGGAAATATCAATGAGAGAAAAAGACTCAAACTCATTCTGGAATGAGTCCAGATAGATTTTTGAAGACATTTTAATAAAATAAAACCTTATTGAAGCAAATATTTTTTCAATACATGTATTTGCCTTTTAAATCCCAAACTCATAGGTCCCAGCCCTCATTGCCCTAACTCAAAATCTAGTCCCCCGAACAGTGCTGATAACTCTTCAGAATCTTACAAGTGCCCAGAAGTTGAACTGCATCATCATTAGAGCCTACAAATGGAAAAATGGAATCTGTTGCATTTTTTTTTTTTTTTAGTATATGTTACATATGAATTTCTACTTGTCATTGAATATTTTATTCAATTTTGAATATCATATTTTTGTTTGGCTGTTGTGGTCAGATACATCTCAGTGTGGCCTCTAAGATATTGAGTAACTCTGATTTAAGCAATTTACTTTTACAATTCTCATTCTCCAAATCTATGCCTGTATCTCCATTTTTAGAGTTATTACTTATCCCTTCACAGGTAGCATGTGAATTAATTAATTAATGTAATGTTCACTGTATGTGCTGAGGAGATGATTTAAAAGAAAGGACAATGTGTTTACATTTTTAATGATCACTGCTACACTGAAAACATCAATTACTGTTATTGAGAGGAATGTCAGAGGGGTGGAAGAGGATAAAAACATGCCATGTTTTCTGAGTGCATACTTCTGTAGAAAGATTTTAAACAAGATCTTAAGCAAAATATCTTACAAACTGAATAGGGAAAGCCTTTTTTTTTTTTTTTTTTAATAAAAAAAGAGGCAGACCATTTCCATGCTGATCATTAGAACAAATTGCTTAAATGAATATCTTTTGACACATTTCTTTTCAAAGCTCATAAATAGCCTTCTCTGTACCCACTTTTCTTTTTCACAATGTCTAATGGTAGGAGACGGCAGGTTCTTATTCGCTTTAGAGTGTGTGGGTAGGAGAAGGAAGCAATGAAAACAGAAGATAAAGCTATCACACAGTTCCTTGAATTATGATAGTGTAGTTTTGGAGTACATGGCATGACGAAATTTTACCAACTCCATGGGAATTTCTGTACCTGAATAAATATCATCCTTAAAAAGTTATTGAAAGGGCATGTCTTTACTCTAGAGCTGTTGTCCATGCTCAGAGTATTTTTAACTCCTATGTGCAATAGCAACATCAAAATAAGTACAAAAATATGTGCATATAAATATGTGGAGCACCAGTTTTACTCAAGGATGTGAGATTGTTAATAGTTTTTAATACTGAAACAAATAAAGGTGTACCAATAAGTAAAATACAAAATTTGCATATATTTTTTAAATTAACTGACATTGAAGCAATTTTCCTGCATGTGATTGTCCACTTTTATTTAGAGCCTTACTCCTTGTTGTTCAGAGTTAATTATTTGGTGTAGAGAAAGATTTTAGAAGCAATGATTTAAGAGTAAATTTGATTTAATTTTCATTTTCTGAATCTATTAAAGAGCAGAGTCATAAAGTCCTGGACAGCATGGGAATTAACCTGATGAAAACATAATTAGAAGAATCCCTTGAATGAGTACTGTGCATCATGCATTTTATTTTTTTTAATTAATTTATTTTTAATATATTTTTTATTGATTTTTTTTGTACAGAGAGGAAGGGAGAGAGATAGAGAGTTAGAAACATCGATGAGAGAGAGTCATCTATCAGCTGCCTCTTGCATACCCCCTACTGGGGATGTGCCCGTAACCAAGGTACATGCCCTTGACCAGAATCGAACCCGGGACCTTTCAGTCCCCAAGCCGACGCTCTATCCATTGAGCCAAACGGGTTTCGGCTGCATCATGCATTTTAAATGAGGACACAATCAACCCCTACAGGGCAAAAGCCACAGTATATAGAAATATGTAGTATATCTAGTATATCTGTGGTAATAAACTCTCATAATTACAGAGTGGGGCAGATTGAATAGTAGAAAAAAGAACTAAAAGACCAATAGGTGAACTATGCTATAAAAGAAAAGGGTTTGGCTCAGTGGACAGAGTGTCGGTCTGCAGATTCAGGTTCGATTACAGTCAAGAGCACCTACCTAGGTTGTGGGCTCCATTCCCAGAAGGGGGTGTGCAGGAACTAGCCTATCAATGATTCTCATCATTGATGTTTCTATCTCTCTCCTCCCTTCCTCTCTGAAATTAATTGGGGGGAAAAAAGTGAGGGACACTGTTGCATGTTAACATCTATAGGAATGAATACCAACTGTTTTACCACAAGAGGTCCTTATTTTTTCCTCCAGTATTTAAACTTTGGTTGTTTTTTTTTGTTTTTTTTGTTTTAGTCCATATTTTGAAAGATGTGTTTAATAAGCAAATGTCATTATTCATGAGTACATTTTCCTACTTCCTATTTCTTTTCTATTACGTCTTATTTAACAATAACTACAGCACCGTTTCTGTATTTTAAACCAAAGAAAAGGCACTTGATGTGTCAGTTTTCTTGCATATAGTTAGAATTTCAAAATATTAGTGTTTGACAATACATAAAAATAATGGACTATCATACCATAATTTAAAATGACATTTATTTTATAAGTTTATGTGGTAAGATACATATGATACTATGTTAAATGGAATTGAGATAGAATTGACATATTAAGTATGATTTCAACTATGTGAGCATGTGCATAAAAAAACGTTAGAAAGAAATACTCATTTGGCAATAATGTTTTTTGATGATAGGATTACAGATGATTTCTTTTTCTTGTTGCTTTTCAATTCTATTCCATTTTATACATGTCTATATTTGGAATACTTAGCATTACATTTGGCCTATCATATGCCTTAATGAATTTTAAAATGGTTATTTTGTACAATCTAAGACAATCTCTAAAGCTCATTCAGTAGTTCAGTGACAACACTTGGGATGGACATGAAGACTCTTAAGCCACTGATTTCTCAACTGAATCTGAGGATTAACTGACAAAAATAATATAAATTTAACTGATTAAGGAACGTTAGAAATCTAAAACTCATCTAAGCATATTATATTATAATAGACAATTATGACAGTTAAGGTTATAACATACTATTTTTAATGGTTATTAAAGAGCATTAGATTTGTATAGAAAAAAAAAAAAAAGCCCTTCAGGTATTCCAACTGTGTAAACAATAACAGTTTTATTATCCTTGTTAAAACACAAAACAAAATCTTCAATAATTTATCTTAAAACATCATTAATGACAATACACAATTCTAACCCTTTGTGAAGTGAAGCCATGATTTCTAATTGAGATTTTAATGTAGATAACTATAGAATATTTGACCTTAATATAAAATTCATTAAACACTCAACTACTTTTCCTTTAAGCAACCAAAGGAAATGCAGTGTTGGAATTAATTGCTTTATAATTATACATCCTTTATTTTGTCTGTGTATTTGGCAATAAGACCTTTAGCAGTTACAAATAGATTCAATACAAGTTATGTGCTAAAATTATTGTATTATTTTCCAGTGTTGCCTTGAACTGCTAAGAATATGAAAAATCTCCAGAGCTAATGCCGCACTTCCTCAGCATGATTGTGTTGTTCTACTACAAGATAGATTCCCTGGGTTTTTCAAGAACAGTATTCAAACTGTAGCGAATTTTATCTTATAATGAAAAAGCAAAACTAAAGTTTGTGAAAATTCAAATATATCTAGTAATAGGCACAAAGACCACATGAATAATATATTCACGTGAAGAAATAAGCAGATTATTAGCAAAAAATAGCCTCCTCATATACAGGTATATGTGAATTTAATACAAGCTGGTTAAATCCAGTTACTTCTGATTAAATATCATTAAATATCAATTGTTACATCTAAAAGCCATCCTCCCCCCCACAACTTTTATAATTGTCTTAAACATTTGGAAGGCTCTTTGTTCATGTAGATATGTGTGTGTGTATGTGTACACACACACACACACACACACACACACACACACACACACACACACATATATATATATATATATATATATATATATATATATATATATATATATACACACGCCCTTTTTTAATAAAATTATATTTTCAAATTCTATAGAGAGTGTCTTTACATAGAAATTTTACATAAACAAATCACTACTAGTCATTTAGATCACCATAAGGACCTGAGAAATCGAATTTACAATAATTCCATCAGAATCCTCAACGGTCATCTTAAAAAGGCCTTATTGAAAGCATATTACTGCAAAATAAGGGCTATTATAATCCTAAAGATACATAACAACAAGCCTCAAGTTTATGATGAAAAGACCTAGGATAGAAGGCAAGCCCAGTCTCTCTGCTGGTGTGAAATTAACAAGTGGACCTCTTGGTAGCTCTGTGAACCACATGCGAGCAAAGATCTTGTTGGAAAAAGTATCTTATTTTCTGAGGTTTGACCTTGTTTGTAAAGAGTTCAGGGAGTAAGTTGAAATATTTGCTGTCACAGCTAGTGGAAGCTCTCAGAGTAATAACCAGGTCTCTTTTATCACGCAGGTAAAAGCTGGTTCAGGCTTCTGGTAAATGTCTATTTGGGGACATTTCAATAAGGTTTGTGACTCAAGGTTTATCCTTAAAATTTCTAGAGTAATCAGAATTCCTACCATTTGAAATCACACAGGTGAATGATGTTCCTCTGGGTTCTACAACACCCACATTTTATGGAACAACTTGTAAAGAAGCTGTGAAAATAGAGCATTTTGGCCACAACTCTTCCTGTAACTTGAGTATATGTTTCTTCTAATTCAGAGTTGGTGGTATTCTAAATCAGTCATGGTACTCTCCTCAAACTCGTACTTTTACATCACTTCCTTATGGGACTTGATGCCTTCATTTACACAGAAGCTGTCTGGTATTGTCTCCCCTTCTTCTTGACTTTCACACTTTTTCACTAATCTGAAAATCTACCCTTTTGACTGGAATTACAGTGCTTCATTGGCTACCCCATGGATATGTCTAAAGTCTTGGAAAAACTAGAAGTAATCTGGTAAGAGGCATGGACCAAAAATTGAAAAGGCTAATACAATTTTCTATCTTCTCCTGAGTTTTATTCAGGTATTAAAACTTACAGGAGAACTTCAGCATTTCCTATGCATGTCATCAAGTATACAAGAACTGGCTTGATAATTCTCAAATCAGCCATTACTTATTTTGATTCAGAAGTTACAGAATAAATGGCTATCACTAATAACAAACTTTCTGTGAACCGAGGTTTGAGCTAAAGAATAAAAATATAGTAAGAAAAACGTCTGATGTTTACAATTATGAGATAAAAATATTGTCCAAATTGCTAAAAAAAAGGGGGGGGGGCCCCGGCTGAGTACAGCTTGTATTTATTAAAATGGTATATTCTTCCACTTAATGGCTGGTAATGGAACACTGACTGGTAGACTTAAATAAGCTGTAAAAATTAAGAGCTTTGTGCTAGTATTAATTCTAAAGAGAATTCTTTCTTAAATGGAAAAATGAGAGAATGTTGATTATAATGTATAGAGAGATTTTCCTTTTTCAGATATCTGGTAAGGCAGAACAAAAATTAGAGAATGAATAGATATGCATCAGAGAACACATTTTACTGACTAATCAAAGATAACAGAACAGCGATTTTTCTTTTCCATGAAGTAATTTTGTAGGCAATCCTCTCATAATACAAGCTTTATAAATAACTTACAAAGGTGATAAAAATACTTTCTTAGGCTGGCAGTGCTCTCTGAACTGTAAATGAATTAAAAAGGTAAGGTACTCCAAAGAGCACTGAATAAACGAAGGCATTATTACTATTATCAGCCAACTCACCTGAAGAGGACGGAAGCTGATCGTAATCCTGGGATGTTCTGTTGGATTTGACATTTTCACCTGGCAATCTCCTAGCAGGAGGCAAAGGAACTTGGCCACTTGCTGGATCAAAAAAGGGATCTTAAAAATTAAAGATAATTTTTAATGTTAGAATGTCTCTTCTGGTTGATTAAAGAAAAAATTCTAGAGATTTTAATTTTTGAAAATAAATTACAAAACTAATTTCATGGCCGATAATAATTTTTAATCTGGCAGCATATTTTCTATTTGTCACTCAAAATGTTTTCCCATTTATTACTAGATAAAAAAGGTAACCCAATTTTATATTTTTATTTTCAGATATTATTTAATTGTAAAATTGTTGATGCAGCTGTTTCTAATTTTTATTTTCTGTTCCAATCTTTTATGTACAATGAATAAGTTACAGAAACTGTTGTAATAGTTGTAAAAAAGGATTTTGAATTTTGCTCTATCTGAAATCAGTTAATCATTCTTAATAGGTAGTCTGTAAAATGGACATTATATTTGTGACTTGTGAGGACTAAATTAATTTATGAATCTGAAATCCCCTGTACACATATGGTGCTTTTAAAAATAACATTATAGGCATCCTATGTTAAAAATCACTGTTGTTCATACCAGAGCAACAGAGGCCAGGCCCAGAGCAGCCAGGCCCGGAACAGCTCGCTCCTCGCCTGCCTCCGCCCCAAGGCTGCCTCTCAGACATGGCTGGAAACTTTTGTGGGAACTTGAGGGTCTGCTGAATCAAGTGAGGAAGGCTTAGATCTGGATGTGTTGAGTTAGTATAGCGCTGGGGTGCTGATCTGTGAGTGCCTTGTGTGGGGCCTGGATGAGGTTGGTTGATCTATTTGGAAATGTCTTTTGTGTGAAGTGTATCCTTGGGCATGTGGAGGTATTATTGATTTGAGAAAATGCTAAGTAACTGATTTACTATCTGAAAAATTTAAAGTTCTGAAAGTTTAAGGTCTCTTGCCAAAAAGAGGTTTTAAAGCTAACACCTTAATTTTAATGGAGAAAGGGAATGACAAGCCCTTCCCACCCAGAACAGGTAATCCAATTCCAATCAGCAGCTATGTTTAAAAAATGTGTCCATTTACACTTGAATGGCTACACCTTTTGATAGCCTAAGGGCAAGTTTACATGTAAACAAGTTTGCTCTCAATTCCCAGGGCAGAAAAAACAAGGTTTAAAATTATTAGATTTTAAAATTTATTCTTAGAAGTGTAAAAGTTTATTAATTAAAACAACAACAACAACAACAACAACAACAAAATAAGGAGATTGAAAAACCTGATGAACAATAATAGTAGAGTTGGAGATATGGGAGGGGAGTGGACTGACTGTTCTGGGGGGGGGGGAAGGGAGGGAGGAAGAGACTGAACATAAACTGTGCACCTATGGATGAGGACAATGGGGGGTGGGGAGGGGGCGGAGGGTGGGGTGGGAACCTGGTGGAGGGAGGAAGAAATGAGGAACCTTTGTAATAATAAAGATTGATTAAAAAAAAAAAAAAAGAATAGGAGTGGAAACCAAAGCTTTCACTCTAGTATCTTTAATATGGTTTTGAACCATGTGAACTATTCAGAGTTTTAATTAAATAGTTTCTTTTTAAAAAACCAAAAAAAAAAAACCCCCCCAAAAAAAATCACTGTTGTTAATTGGCTCAATGAATAATAAATTTAATTGTTAAAAGTTGTGTTTTTTTTTTTTGTTTTGTTTTGTTTTTTACTACTTTGGCAGTCAAAAAAGGAACATCTGAAATAGTGAAAAATATATATTGTAGACAAATAAAAATTTACTACTTCTATAATAATACTACTAATTAACTGGAACTAAAGGCAGAAAGAGATTTTTGTCAATGCTACTATATCAAAGTATTAGGCCCATAAACTTAATTGGTTTAAAATTAGTAGTTCCTGGGTTTAAAGGCATAAAAGTGATTGTTTTGGGTCACTGATAACTTATTTAGCCACTATTTCCATCACGAAAACTTCTGTTTTCCTCTCTCATCTCACTCTGCCAAATCTCCAAAGGTGCTACCACAGTTCTTGGAGGTCAGAAACCTTATCTTATTCATCCTGTTTGAATTTTCTCCCCTAACACAAACAGTACCAAGAACACTGCCTAGCCTGGACTTCATAAGTATTTACTTTTAACTACAAAAGGTAAACACAGATTGATTTTTTAGAAATTCAAAATCAAACTCATGAATTTCACTGACAAATCCATGAAATTTGAATTGCTGATAAGGCTAAAATTGTAAATATTAAAGACTTAATTATATTTCATTGTTTTAACTTCCATTTGAGTTTTTCATTAAGAATATGTAAGAGTTTGGTTACTTAAGAAGGTAATTCATGCTGATTTATATTGATTTTTGTAAATAAATAGGCAAGACTTGAAGTCATTAGTTATTTTTTCCCTACTCGAGTACAATAATTCTCCTCAGCTTTACTGGAGACATTTTGGCCTAAGCAAGGCTACTTAAGTTGCTTTTATTAATTTCAAAATTAAAATGAGTCTTAGAATTTGAGCTTTTAGTATTTGAAGAGCCAGTTGTTCAGCCTCATTAATTTTGCCAAAAAGTTTTAGTAAGATAAATCAGATTCTATGAAACAAATGTTAAATGTTAATCTTGATGAGAAAGAGTAACCAAAGGAACAAAATATAGTAATTTTTGAACAAATTTAGAAATTTTTTAAGGATTTAGATTTACTTAATAAAATTTACTTTAAGGTTAGAGGAAAGATTATCTTTTATAATACATATACTTTTTTATTTCCTTAAAGGTAATTTATGGGTTTGACAGATATGCTTTTTTCAATCATCTACTTATTGAAGGCTAAACATTATATTCTAAATACATAGTGTCATAAATAGACTACAAAATATATAGTTGTTATGTTGTTCTGTTAAACTATTTCACTTAAAAAGTTACTAGATACATGAGTAATACCATAAATAATATAAATATGGTTTAGTATGAATTGCTGCCATGTTCTGTCATGCTTTTATAGCAAGTTGTGAAGTTAGTATGGGTGCTTTAATGGAAAAAACAAAACAAAACAAAACACACTATTACTGGAGATACATAATTAACTGTCTCCTGATAAGGAGAAATTGAAAAACAATAATTTTTTAAAAAGTAATTCTTTAAAAACTAATTTCAGTATAATTTTATATCCACACTTAGGATTAAAACATACAAATGGAAAATACAACAGCCAATGTACCATTATCTTTATATATAAAAAGCTAATATGCAATGTGTCCCCACAGGCTTTCTATCAGGAGACCAGGAGTTCTATCAATGTGTGCTGACCAGCAGGGGGCAGTGCAGAATGAAGGGAGACCCCGGCCAGCAGCCAGAAGGCTCTGATCACCAGCCAGGCCTAGTAATTCTTCATGTGAATTTCAGGTGAATTTCATGCACCAGGCCTCAAGTCTATATATAAAAACCCTAATATGCAAATAGAACAAAGGGTGGAAAAATCAGTCACTCTGATGTGTGCTGATCACCAGGGGGTGCATACAGAACATGGCGGGTGACAGGATGGTGGTGCAGGTGAGTGGGGGTGCCAGACCAAGGTGCTGGTCATTGTCATTGGGGAGCACTTCTAGTGGTTACTGAAAATAATTTGCTCTCATGCTCCACGGTCCAGCACAGCGCTTGCAGCCACTGCTGGCACTGTCAGTAGGTGTGAGCGGCGGCTGCCAGCCCTGATCGCCCCTGAAGTTTCTCCACCTCCTCCTGCTCCTGAGGTGCAATCAGGGCAGCAGCCACTGCTTGCACCCACTGACAGAGTCGGCCCCAATTGCTCTGTGCCATCAACATGTGGGAGTGGTGGTGGAACTGCCTGCAGACGGGGGATTGGACCTGCGGTGGGAGGGGCAGGGTGGCGGCATGGAGGATGGGCCGAGGCCTACCACAGCCACAGGACCACAGTTCCTTTCAAGCTGCATGAATTCATGCACTGGGCCCCTAGAATAGTAAATATTTAAGAAATGAGAATAAACATGACAGGATTAACTATTTTGAAAAGCAAAATACTAATGCCTATGATTTATAATAGGTAATGCTAAATTTAAAGTTTAATACTATTTTAAAGGTTATTTAATAAAAAAAAAAAAACTAAGGGAAGACTAGAAAGAAAAGGTTTGCTAATTATAAAAGAAATGGGAAAGACTTTTGGTAAAGATGGCAGAGTAGGCAAACACTGTGCTCAACTCCTACCACAACCACATCAAACTGACAAATATACAACAACCATCTCTGAGAACCACCTGAAATCTCGCTGAGCAGAAGTCCTATAACTAAGAATATAAAGGAGCCATGTAGAGCCTGGTATGCAAGGTGGAGATATGAAACAGGCAGATCCCACATCCCTGCTGTGGCAATTAAGAATTAAGAGGCTTATCTCGACTGAAGAGGTGTTCCCTAAGGAGCAAGGGGTCTCCAAGCCAGCACTCCAATGCCAGGAAGAGGAGTCTTCATAACATCTGGCTATAAAAACCAGCAAGGACTGCATCTAAGTGAGAGGGAAGGCAGCTGGAGAACTAGGTGCTGTAGGTCTTAAAGGGCACAAACTCGCTTACAAACACACTCACTCTGGGCTCCTACGCAGAGGCAGCATCTCAAAACCAGGGACATATGGGGAGAAACTGAATTGACTGGCTACGGCTGGGTAGGCAGGGGTAGAGACATCTCCCTCCAGGGTTGAAGTGTTAGCAGGTGCCATTGTATTTTTGTTGAGGGCTCCCCCTATCCAGACATTCTGGCCGAAGTGGGTGCTGAATCTGGGATCTCTATTAACCTGGCTAACACTCTATGCCCTACCCTGGTGATTTCCTGAGATCTTGCCTCATCCTACCAGCATGTTCACTTGAACCTTTTCCAGTGGATCCTCCACACAAGCAGCCTGACTTGGCTCATGCTGCAGACTTTCCTAAACCCCCCCCAAGGGTCCACAAAACTTTAAAAAAGCAGTAAGTATCTGGCCTTTGCGTGTTTTTCTATGTTAAGATAGGAATGATCAGTGATCAATCTTAACTTGGCAATGTACTAGGTGTACCAGTTAATAATGCAGATTTTTTTAAATAGATGAAGTTACACATAGGTTGATAATGTATGCTATTTTGTTGTATTGACAGCAAGCCTCAAAACTTCATGTCAAATTTTCTGAAGATGTTAACATAGATATTTTTACACTTAAAAATGTTGAATTTCATGCCCCAAAAAGAGCATTTGCGGGAAGTTTTAATTCATTATTTTGAAGAGAAGTGCTGCTGAAAGTTATAGTATATTTCGGAAAGCTTATGATGAACATGCTCTACCTCAAAATACGTGTGAATGCTGATTTAAACACTTTAAAAGTGATGATTTTGATGTGAAAGATAAAGAAGTTCAGGTCGACCAAAAAAGTTTGAAGACCAACAATTACAAGCATTATTAGATGAAGATGCGTGTCAAACTCAAGAACAACTTGCAGAAAGATTAAACGTTAATCAGCAAACAATTTCTGATCATTCACAAGCAATGGAAAAGATTTTAAAGGAAGGAAAATGGGAGCCACATCAAATGACTGAAAGACAAATGGAAAACTGAAATCATCAGTAAAATGTTGCTTCAATGGCAGGAAAGAAAGTCTTTTTTGCATTGAATTGTAACTGGTGATAAAAAGTGGATTTATTTTTGAGAATCCCAAATGCATAAAATCAAGGGTTGATCATGTCAACCATCAACATTGACTGCAAGGCCAAATTACTTCAGGAAGAAGACAATGTTCTGCTTTTGGTGGGATTAGAGAGGTATGGTGTATTATGAGCTTCTAAAACCAGGTGAAACCATTAATACTGAACTCTACCAGCAACAAATAATCAATTTGAACTATGCTTTGATCATGAAACTACAACATCGTATCAGAAGACACAGCAAAATAATTTTGCTTCATGATTATGCACCATCACACTCTTCAAAACTAGTTAAAGACATGTTAAAAAAGATTTTTCCTGGGAAGTACTAATCCACCCACTGCATTCACCAGACATTGCTCCTTCAGATTACCACTTGTTCTGATCGATGGCACATGCACTTTCTGAGCAGCATTTCAAAATTTCTACTTCAGAAGTAGAAAATTGTGTCTCTGAATGATTTGTCTCAAAAGAAGAAAAGTTCTATTGGGATGATATCCACAAAATACTTAAAAGATGGGGAAATGTGTAGATACCGATGGACATTACAGTCGGTTGTCAGGTTAAATGGAGATCCGTTCCTATGATGCGATTTAACGCGATTTTCACTGTAAGTAGAAACCCAACTATGTCACTCACATGGAGGACATACACAGCAGTAATGAAGTGAAACAGTAAAAAAAAAAAATTAAAAGAAAAATAACAATTCCTGACATTTGCTTGTGGTAAATAAATAATAAAAAACAAAGTACATAAATTGAAATTATGAAACTTTTTTATTTCTGTAAATAAACTAGAGGCCCGGCACATAAAATTCATGCACTGTGTGTGTGTGTGTGTGTGTGTGTGTGTGTGTGTGTGTGTCCTCAGCCCAACCTGCACCCTCTCCAGTCTGGGACCCCTCAAGGGATGTCTGACTACCCATTTAGCCAGGACTGCTGGCTCCCAACCACCCGCCTGCCTGCCTGATTGCCCCTAACCACTTATGCCTGCCAGCCTGATCACCCCTAACCCTGTAGTCAGCAAACCATGGCTCGCGAGCCACCTGCGGCTCTTTGGCCCTTTGAGTGTGGATCGGTGTTAGAACCATTTCTTCAAAATAGATTCGCCCAGGCCAAAAACCAACTTCAGCGCATGGACCAACAAAGTTTATCATACTGTACGTGTGTGCCCGCACATGGTATTTTGTGGAAGAGCCACACCCAAGGGCCCAAAGAGCTGTTTGTGGCTCGTGAGTGGCGTTTTGCCGACCACTGCTCTAACCCCTTCTGCCTGCCAGCCTGATCACCCCCTAACTGTCCTCCCCTGCAGGCCTGATAGCCCCCAACTGTCCTCCCCTGCCAGCCCGTTCACCTCTAACTGCCCTCCTTTGCCAGTCTGGTTGGTCCCAACTGCCCTTCCCTTCAGGCCTGATCCCCCCCAACAGCCCTCCCCTGCTGGCCTGTCGCCCACAACTGCCCTCCCCTGCCGACATCTTGTGGTGGCCATCTTGTGTCCACATGGGGGCAGCCAACTTTTGAGTTGGAGTGACAGTCAATTTACCTATTACATCTTTATTAAATAGGATGGGAGATGGCTACGTATGTCGAGTCCAACATAACCTGAGGACTGACTGTACTTTGAAGAAAGCACTTTTCATATTTCTTTTGAAATTAGTGTTTTCTTTGATTACAAAATCCACATTGTTAACTGGTACACCTAGTAACTCTCATTAGGTAGCCCCAGGTCTGATATAAGCAGTGGCCAGTCTTGACTTGGAATATAGCCTCAAACATGGCACAAGTGGCAGCTGGCTTTAACCATCATCCTGGTGCCCATCAAAGGGTTCCATGCCCAACACTAATGGCTGCCAGCCTTAGTTTGTAAAATAGCCTCTCTCAGGAACCTCCAAGCCCAGCACAAGTGGAAACCAACCATAAATTGCTCACTTTGTAGCTCTTACCAGATAACCCCGAGCCAGGAACAAGCAGTAGGTAAACCTGACCGGCACTATAGCCCCACCCAAGAGGCTCCAGAACAGTACACACCTGGTGCCATATCAGAGCCCCACCAACCAGCTTTACAAATGACAAACCCAAAGGGCAGACTTGGCTGGCATTAGAGTCCCACTATAGAGACCCCTCATCTGTGGGGTCAGCCCTTGCAAAACAGCTTGTCCTTTATAGTCAGAGCCAGCTCTCAGACCCAGTCAGCATGAAGGTCAAACTACCCACCAACATGAAAGCAATAACCAAGCCCTGGTCGGGTGGCTAGGTTGGAGCACTGTCATCCCATATACTAAAAAGGTAGTGGGTTGGGGCATGTATTAGAGGCAAATGATTGATGTTTAACTCTTACAGTGATGCTTCTCTTTTTACTCTTGATGTTTCTCACACAGATGTTTCTTTCACTCCTTTCCTCTCTCTAAAAAAACCAATAGAAGCATATCTTAATACATAGAAACAAACACAGGGAGTTAGCCAAAATGAGGACTCAAAGAAACATGTCTCAAAAGAACGAGAAAATGAACTAAATGAAATGGACAAGCAATCTTCCAGATGCAGAGTTCAAAACAATAGTTATATGGATGCTCAATAAATGTAGGGGAGGAGTAGATGAACTCAGTAAGAACATCAACAGTGAGGTAGGAAAGGTAAAAAAGTGATAGAAAACAAAACAAAAAGAGAGTAAAAAATGAAGAATGCAATAATTGAAATGAAATTAGCTGGATTCAGCAATAGATCAGATGAAGCAGAGGATCAAGTCTGCCATCTGGAAGACAAGGGCGTTAAAACCATCCAATTAGAACAGCAAAAGAAAAAAGAATTTTAAAAAGCAAGGGTAGTTTAAGCAACTTCTGCGACAACATCAGTTATAACCACATTTGCATCAAAGGTACTACAAGAGAAAGAACAAGGGATTTAATGCTATTTGAATAAATAACAACCAAAATCTTCCCTAATCTAACAATGGAAACAGATGTACAGTTCTAGGAAGTATAGAGAGCCCCAAACAGATGAACCCAAAGAGGCCCACACTAGGACACATAGTTAAACTCCCAAAGGTTAAAGAAACAGAAAAAACCTCAAGCAGTTAGTTATGTAAAGGGAGCTCTATTAGGCAATCAGCTGTTTTTCAACAGAAACTTTGCAGGGCAGAAGGGAATGGCATTCAAAATGATGAAAAGCAAGGAACTACAAACAAGATTGCTCTACCCAGAAAAGCTTTCATTTAGAATCAAAGGAGCAACAAAGAGTTTCCCAGACAAGAAAAAACTAAAGGAGTTCATCTCCACTAACTCAGTGTTAGTGTTATAAGAAATGTTAAGTGACTTCATTAATTTGAAAGGATAAAAAATACAAATAAAAAAGTACAGGAAAAAAAAAAGATCTCATTGACAAAGGCAAATATCTAGGAAATGCTATGGATCATCCAACTATAAAGCTTGTACAAGCATTAACCCTTTGTATGCCATAAGAATCTATAGGCACAATTCAATTCAAAATATGTGGCATGTGGGGATGGTTTCCATTTTGGATGCATGGCAGTTAACTAGTTAAAGACAAAATTTAGAAGATTGTGTTATTACAACAATAAATTAAGGGATACACATAAACACATGCACAAAAGAAGTACAAATACTCCAATCAAAAGACCTAGCATAGGTGAATGGATAATATAACAAGACCCATACATATATTGCCTACAAGGGACCCACTTCAGATTGAAAAGCTAAAAGTAAAGGGATGAAAAGAGATATTGCATTCAATTGGAAACAAAACAAAGCTGGGGTAGCAATAACTATATCAGACAAAATAAACTTTAAAACAAGGGCTGTAACAAGAGGAAAAAAGAACATTCCATAATGATAAAGGGATCAATTCAACAAGAAAGTATAACTCTTGTGAACATCTACACATGTAACACAGTTGCATCTAAATATATTAAGTATTTAAAGGATATAAAAGGTCAACAGTAATACAGTAGTAATAAAAAACTTTAACATCCCATTGATATCAATGGATAGATTATCCAGACAGAAAACCTACAAAGAAATAGTTGCCTTACATGACACTTCATACCATAGGACTAAGTTGATATTTTTAGGACACTTCCCAAAAGTATAAGAATGTACATTCTTTTTAAGTGCATGTAGAACATTTTCCAGGATAGATAAAATAGTAGGCCACAAAATAAATCTCAATAAACTGAAAAAGACTGAAGTCCAATGAAGCATCTTCTATCACAGTGGTATGAAACTAGAAATCAATTACAAGAAGAAATCAATTACAAGAAGAAAACACAAAAAATGTGGAAGATGAATAACATGCTACTAAACAATGAATTCTAACATATAACTTAGCATACTACTTAACAGTGAAATCAAGGAAGAAATCAAAACATCTGAAGACAAATAAAAATGAAAACACAATGACCCCAAAATCCATCCAACAGAGCCAAAGAAGTTCTAAGAAGGAGATATATAGCAATACAGGCCTACCTCAAGAAACATGATCAACCTCAAATAAACAATCTAACATTAAAGGAACTAAAAAAGATGAGCAAACAAAGCCCAAAAAGAGAAGGAAGGAAATAACAAAGATCAGAATGGAAACAATAGAGATAGAGTCTAAAAAGACAATATAAAGAGGTTCTTTGAAAAGACTAATAAAATCGATAAAACTTTAACCAGACTAAGAAAAAAAGAATTGAAAGAGGAGAGGTGACAACAGACACCACAGAAATACAAATGATATAAGAAAACTAGAGGCCCAGTGCATTAATTCATGCACCAGTGGGGCGTCCCTCAGCCTGGCCTGCAGGATCAGGCCTAAACTGGCTCTCCGGACATCCTCCAAGGGGTTCTGGATTGCCAGAGGATGCAGGCCAAACTGAGGATATCATTGGTTGGCCAGCCAGGGAGGAACTGTGGGAGGGCTCCAGGGCATGTTTGGCCCATCTTGCTCAGTCCTAATCAGCCGGACCCCAGTAGTAAGCTAACCTACCAATCGAAGTGTCTGCCTTCTGGTGATCAGTGCACGTCAGAAGCAGTTGAGTGGCCTTAGCATATCATTAGCATATTATGCTTTGATTGTTTGAACGGCTCACTGGATGACTGGACACTTAGCATATTAGGCTTTTATTATATAGGCTAGGATACTACAAACAATCATAGTCCAAGAAAATGGACAACCTGGAAGAACCAAATTCTTAATCCTCTAAGACAGAAACAAGAAGACAGAAAATCTATGCAGACTGATATCTACTATGAAATCGAAGCAGTAATCTAAAAACTTCCTAGAGTCAAAAAACCTGATTGACTTGTCAGCTTCATAGCATAAGCTCCCTTGGTAGCCACATCATGATGCCACTTTATAAAGGTCACAGTCAAGTCCCCATGAATACTTTTCAGTACTGTTACTAATGATTACTTAAAAGTAAAAACAATAACAAAACAATAAAATGAAGGTAATTCAGAAAAACGTATCACTGTTATAACAACGTAATTTACCAAAATATGTTTTGAATGAAATTATATGTAGTAACATTTTTAAAACCTACTAAAAAATTACTACACTCAGAATCAGAGACAAAGTCTAAATTTTGTTCCCACCATTACGATTAGCCCAATCATGGAGCCCTCTGGTTCTCAGGGATGCCTTGGTGACACATCTGTACTGGGATAATGTCTACAGCACCATTTCCACCTTCTATTCTTCCTATTGCTTTTGCCATTTTTGTAATCCTTTTGCAATTAGACCAACCAGTTGACAAACAAACCTACCCAACTGCTATTTTCCCTTTCAGTTTTTTTTTTTTTTTTTTTTTTTTTTTTTTTTTTTTTTTTGCCAAGGAGATAGAAACCAATGAATTACTCATTTGACAGTATGACCTAAGAAATATTTTTGCTTTAAGTGAAAAGTTTCTCTCCTACCTGAAGGAAGAAGGAAAAGGTCTTGTCCTGAGGATGGCCGGCTACTGGAGCCAGGAGGTTTTGAATGTTCGATGAGACTATGCCTTGCAGGAGGTGGAGGAGGTGGGAGGGAAGGGGGGAGGGCATCAAAAGCACCTTCACCTGAATTTAAAGAAAGGTCAGTATCAACAGCAGAACTTCATTAGTCAAAACACAGTATAAGGCCAAAGTAATTATTGATTTTCTCTTGCTGCTTATAAAGAACTTCACTTGCAGTATTTATCCAGCTGTTCACCAACTTTGATAATGGGAGTTAAATATTTTGTGGACTATGGAAGCAGCAAACCAGACACACACACACATATGTGTGTGCAAACTTTTCCTATTTCCCAGGTCTTTCTATTAAAAAGCAGCACTGCAGGTTATGAAACAGCTTACTATTCACCTGTGAGCTTTAAATCATTAAGACACTAGAATTTCGAACTAAAAATTATGTCACACCATCAAAACAGAACTTTTTGTGTAACAGCCTCTAATTAGAAAATCACACTATGCACAAAAATTTAATGTCACATAATAGATTATCTTTTAAACTTTATCCTACAAGGTTGTAAGTTATTGAAGTTAATGCTCCATATATTTTATTATCAAAATATACCGCAAATGGCCACCTACAGGAAAAAAATGTATTTTTCTATTACAATACCATATTTTCCGGCGTATAAGACGACCCCTAATTTTACAGTTAAAACATAGGTTTAGGCCTATATTCGCTGTATAAGACTACCCCCCACTTCCGAGGCAACACCAGTTCTTTTTTTACTACACTTGATCTTAGCCAAAAGGCCGAGAAGCGATACCAGTTCTTTTTTTAATAGACCACCTCTCTGACTCTGGCCAATCTGAGCAGGCTTTTTAATAAAACACAGTATAGCTTCGGGTACAGAACATGTATAATTTGCATGCATAAAAAGCCTGCTTGGATTGGCTGAGTTAGAGAGGCAGTCCAAGCAGCCTTGCAGTGATTGGTGCGGGATCGAGTTGGAAAATTCGTTTAGTGGCATATCCAGACGTTTTTTGGGATATACTTGGCGTATAAGACCCCTGATTTTTGGTTGACTTTTCTTTCGTTTCAAAAGTCTTCTTATAAACCGGAACATACGGTATATCACTAAAGAGAAACAGTTAAATACTACTTTGTGTGGTCACAAAGCTAATTACTCATATTTGCATATTTCCAGTTTTAGCAACTACAGAACACTGTGAAATGCTTTTGTCTATTTCCCCCTGCCACATGTACTATTCTATGCATTTTCCTTTATAATGATTCTTTAAAAAAAATTAAGTTGCAGAGTATATAAGCAATCTCAAATGCTCTGCGAATGAAACAGTGTATATAAATAACTACATATTCCAGTAACAAAAATTCACACGTTTAAATTTACTGACAAACCAAAAGGTATATGTAAAGAAAATAGTTTTACGATTCATGCAGCTTGCTTTGCAAAAAATACTGAAAGTATTTTCTTTAATAATCAAAAATATTTTTCTAACTTAAAATATGTGAAGGTATAGCAGAGGTAGTTCTACTATCATTCCAACCTTAAGCTATCTGTTAAATTATCTGATTCATCCAAATACTTTTTCAGCCGTGTCGGGCACCATGCCTGGCACATAGGTAACATGTAGATCTAAATCATAAGGATCTTACCCAAAGAGCTTAGAGTCCATAAGGAGATCTAAGAAAAGTTCATTAATGATTTAAGATGAAAGTTCCATAGGTCCCACAGAGAGAGATTCATTTTAAGAGGGAAGAGGAATGAAGAAATTGGCATTAAGCAAGATGTTACCAAGAACATGAAGGTCTGGGCTAGCACTGGCTCAAGTATATTTGTCAAATGGGAAGATGGTGTCTTTTAGACAGAGCAAACAGTGTGACTAAAGCATGAGACGTACAGAGGAAAGTGGGGTTAAAAAGATAGGTTGGAGCATTTGTCTATGCTGCCCAATATAGTAGGCACCATGCACATGTAGCTATTTAGTTTAAATTTCACTAAAATTCAGTTCCACTGTCACATGTGTGAATATATAGACCCTTCAATCACCACATGAAGTTCTATTGGACAGTGATCACCTAGATCCTGGAGACTTGGGTAATAGGTCAAACATCAGTGTATAGGAAGAATAAGGGAGAAAAATACCACGTAAAGAAGTTAGAAGCCTTGTCGTTCATGTAGGTGAGAATAAAGCACTGAACTACTGAAAGGACAGGAGAGGTTTGTAAAATAAAAAAGAACAGGAGAGTAAAAGATATCGCAATAGTGTAATTGGAAACACTGCTTGATGGTGTTTAAGGAAAAAAATAAAGAGTTTTACTTCACATTTCTGGCAGTCTAATAATTCAGAGAAGCTTAAAAATGGACCTTCATCATACATTGTTTTACCATAAGGTGACCCGTTATTATAAAGCCTTAATGTGTGGGAAGGTTCTAGTTGACTTCCTCTAAATACAGGGCAAGAAACTTCCCACCTAGGCTTAAGGGCTTAACACATGCAGCCAACTTTAGCATGCATACACAACTCTGTGTCTCCACACAGGTGCACACACCGAACACAAAGTATGCTGCTTCATATTAAAATTTGAAACAAAAATTTAGATTCATTGGATATGTGTGTGTGTGTGTGTGTGTGTGTGTGTGTATGTGTGTGTGTGTGTGTGTTTATTGTTGTTTTTTGGTTGTTGTTTTTTACAATTCTTTGCAATGGTGATAATTTATTCTCAGCTCTCTACAATAAAATATATAATTTTCCATAATGTAACTAAGTGGGACCGGATCATCTTATGCTGAAAGAAACAGTACACATTCATTAAAAACTGTACTTAAAGAAAATTTCAGATGACCACTGCAAATCTATCAGAACACAAGTGCCTGAATAATGCTCTCATAGATTTAGTAGTTGAAGATATAACTTGATAAAAGTCTGAGGGCCAGCTATTGACACCATTGCTTCAATTCTCTGAATGGAATAATGGTCAAATGAACTTGAGAGCAGCATCACCTGAAGAATCCATTCTAATTCAGACAGGTTCAGAACCTAGTGAGTCTGCATTACACGAAACTCCAATTTCTGATAATTCAGATACTAAGTGAAAGAAGAGGCAGGATGGCTTGTTAGAAATTTTTAAAAAAGGTTTCAACCTAATGGAGGGATGAGAAGATCATAATCAGAGGGCGTCCTGTTGAGTGAAGAACCATGCTTTGGATTGTCCCGAGTTGGAGGCCTGGCAGGTGGTAATGGCACTGGATCAGAGGCTGAATCAAAAACATCTCCTAGAGGATAAC
Organism: Pipistrellus hanaki; assembly: GCF_964339955.1. NCBI lineage: Eukaryota > Metazoa > Chordata > Mammalia > Chiroptera > Vespertilionidae > Pipistrellus > Pipistrellus hanaki. Next base: position 68,477,200 of record NC_140504.1, on the reverse strand, counting down.
ACAAAATCTTAATGTATTTTCAATTCAACATTGCCATGGACTTTTGCCTTTAAATTCTGACCATTAAGATGTAGAATACAAAGAGAATATGTATTATACATACCCTTTACATATATGCCTAACTCAGGGATGTTTGATTTCTTCATCTCTGAAGATGTACCATGTGTTCCATTCAATATACAATGACCATTATCATAAGACCTATGGCAGAAACCAGAAGATAAAAATCATAAGGATAATTACTTTCTATTTAAAAGTCACTTGGGAGGGTGATGGGAACCAGCAACCCAACTCATATAATAAAATTTGAAAATAAGTATAATTAAGTTGCTTTTCTGGAAAAAAGTACAAATAATATTATCTAGATACTCTTACTCAAATATTTGTAAGAATTAAAAATAAATATCCCATTGAACACAAATTACTTTTAAGTGAAACTAAGAACTACAGTAGTCACAAAAAGTGTACTTGAAACACATCTTTGAAATTAACATATTGCTTTGAAAGAGTTCACTAATTGTCAAGTTTTTGAAGAAAAAAATGTAATAAAGCAAAGAAATATGTTATTTAACATTATATTTTTATTCCTGTAATTTGAGCTGTCTTTATAACAAACTAGAGCCCATCAAAGATGGAGAACAATATTAAATGATTAGCACTGCATTAAAATTTTAATGGTCAGCCTGGCTGGTGTGCTCAGTGGTTCAGTGTCCAACTATGAAACAGGAGGTCATGGATCGATTTCCAGTCAGGACACATGCCCACGGTGTGGGCTTGATCCCCAGTAGGAGGCATGCAGGAGGCAACTGATTGATGTTTCTCTCATCTATGTGCATATCTCTCTCCTCTCCTCTCTTTAAAACAAACAAACAAACAAACAAACAAACAGACAAACAAAACAAAAACAAAACAAAACAAATAACCTATTAAAAAAAGTCATTAAAAAAATCTGATAGGCATATTCAAAGACCTAGAGTCTATAGTATAATTTCACTGCTGCCACAAACTGCAGTTCTGACAACTGTACAAAAATGACTTTAGCAAAAGTCTTGGGTATACAACAAATATTTTGATCTAGGTGTCTATAAGGATAATACTAAAATTTGTTTTTTTCTGTTGAAATCATACTATGAACACAATGGGTAAAATTGGGGCATGGGAAGACAGCAACAGGAAGAGACGATAGAAACCATGTGTTGTCTTCAGAATATAGCTGTGTAACAAAGAAATTCATCAACTTCTGCTCACAAGGAGCTATATAGAAAGCAGAGTTTAGATTTTACTTTTCTCTAATTTACTCTGAATTCTTGGGGCAAAATAGAATCACATACATAATGGAGGAGTTGGTGGATATTTAAATAGTTATTATAAGAGTGCTTCATTTGTAATTCATTTTCATTCTCTCAGGTAGCCACCTCTCTTCAAGGGGCCAGAGAAGTTTCATTTAAAAATAGTTAGCATGTATTGAATTTTCATAATAACGATGGATTTTTACTGAAACTGAATTGAATTATTAATCTACTGTTTAACTTTTTACACATATTGACAATTTGATTCTTCTGATGTTCCAAAGGGTAAGGGGGAACAGAGGAGAAAAAAAATATTTAAGCTTAAAGAATGTTTTGTGGACATAAGAAAATACTCATCCATCAGCTTTCAAGAACAAATTAGATAAAAAATGCACTCCAATTAAGTTTAGGGATTATCAACATTTATTACTTCTCTATAACAGTACAAAGATGGTAATGGTGGACATAATTCAATTTTATATTCTAGATTTGGGAGCTCTGCCATCAAATAACTCATACAATATGATGTGACAATTAAAATTTAAAGAATTAAAATTATACCCCTCACTTTTCCAGCAATGAAAAATAATTATACCGTGTAGAGAGAAATATTTCATCTTATTTCAGTTTTTAAAAATGACTACACATTTGTAAGAGTCAAAGGAATTGAAAATTGTAATAATTTGTATTTGACATGAAGGAATAACTTTTTTCTCTTTTAAGAGTAGTAGACACTTGGTTCTCCTGATACAATAAATTGCCTCTCAGTTATTTCGTTGTCTTCTCAATGATACTATTTTAGCAGCAAATGTCTTAAACACCAGCAATTAGCAAGAAATACTTCAGTTCTTGCTTTGAAATATGAAGCCCTGGACTTCAAAATGTTAATAATCCCAGTTAATAACTTGGCATAGTGTTGATAATTCCAATCAAGATCACTCATTAAGACAGATCTCTGGTTATAGTGAACAGTTGCCTTTCTTTTCCAAGCTTTGCATTTTCTGTCTCAGTATAACATTCAGAGAAAGGCATTAAGAACATTTTTTAGGTTTCTCATCTGAAAAGGGAAAGCTGCACACATAAAATGCTTTCCGTTGACTGACTAGACCTCAAATGGAAACTGTAGACTAAATAAAGATGGCATAAATGATTGAAGTGTTCAAGGGCTCTCCTATCTCTCAATCAGGAGGCACTGGCAGGCAGAAGGCTGGGCCACAGCACCAGTGGAACCCTAGTTTATGTTCCCAGCACAGCTCCTGAGACGTTATTACACGAAGAAAATTGAGGCTTAGAAAGTAAGTTTTGAAGCTGAGATTTCACTTGAGTACCTCATATATGTCAGGCTTTTAAAAGAATAAATAATAATATATTATGGCTTACTAATTCAATTAAAAAAGACAAGTTAATATTTCAATACACAACACCCATTTTTAATAACTCATATACTTCAAAGGGGCTACTTCAAAGATCAAGGATGTCTCTAGAATAGTGAGAATAGATAACTGGCAAGAAAAAACACTATTCCTCACATTCTTACTTGCTCCAAGCAAAAGGAAGATAGACAGTACCTGATAAAAAGCAGTTAAGAGAAAAAGTTTTAGGGTTTTTTCCCTTTTTTTCTTCAAGATCTGAATAGAAGGAGGTAGCACATCCAGATGAGAAATGAATAGAAATTACACTACTCTTTACATCTTGAAGAAAAATTCTAAGGATGGTGGCATAATACCTTAGTTTCTAAGCACACACTTTTCTTCATGAAATATGTACTTAGAACTTATAAAAATGGATTGAAACTAGCTAATGGAAAATTCAATTAATCACTATAGGTAACCATCAACAAAATTTGACCAGAGTATGATTTGTTTTTAGGGAGGGAGAGAGGGGCAAAATAATGTTCCATTAGACTTATTAGTCAACTAAATTAGTCAAACAACTTGCTGAAAAATTTGTATCTTTTAGTTTTTTCTGAAATTCAGAAAACAGTATATAGAAAGAAGAGGCTTTGAGCAAGAAAGCAAGGATTTTTAATAAACAGATATGATTTATTGGGTCGGCAGCTAAGTAATTGCGGGTTTCACACATATATGGCTTCAGTTGAATTTTTAGTTTGCAGACGTAGTACAAATGTAAAACACATTTTGTTATTTTATAGTTGGCTATTCAGCTGTTAATCAGTAAAAAAAGTTTTTTGATCTGTTTTGTAGTTTTCGTTTGGCGTTCGTTGAAAAATGGAAAATCAAAAGGAACATTTTCGTCATATTTTGCTTTTTTATTTCCGCAAAGGGAAAACGCATCGCAAGCTCATAAAAAGTTATGTGCTGTTTATGGTGACGAAGCCTTAAAAGAACGGCAGTGTCAAAATTGGTTTGCCAAATTTCGTTCTGGTGATTTTTCACTCAAAGATGAAAAACGCTCTGGTCGTCCAGTTGAAGTTGATGACGCCCTAATCAAAGCAATAATCAATTCAGACTGTCACAGTACAACACGTGAGATTGCAGAGAAGCTTCATGTATCACATACATGCATTGAAAATCACTTAAAACAACTTAGCTATGTTCAAAAACTCGATACATGGGTTCCTCACGAACTGAAAGAATCACAGTTAACGCAACGCATTAGCAGCTGCAATTTGCTAAAGAAACGTAATGAAAATGATCCATTTTTAAAACGACTGATAACTGGCGATGAAAAATGGGTTGTTTACAACAATATCAAGCGGAAAAGATCGTGGAGCAGGCCAGGTGAACCAACCTTTTACCATTCAAGGAGTTTTGATCTTTACAAAACTCCTTGAATGGTAAAAATTTCAATAATGATGATGATGTCAAATCGTACCTGATTCAGTTTTTTGCTAATAAAAACCACTCAAACAACATCAAAAGCTGATATTCATCAAAAGAAGGTTTTGTTATCAGTTTGGTGGGATTACAAAGGAATTGTCTACTTTGAACTCTTACCACCCAACCGAACGATCAACTCTGATGTCTACATTGAACACCTAACGAAATTAAACAATGCAGTTGAAGAAAAGCGGCCCGAATTGACAAATCGAAAAGGTGTTGTATTCCATCATGACAATGCAAGGCCACACACATCTTTGGTCACTCGGCAAAAATTAATGGAGCTTGGTTGGGATGTTTTGCCACATCCACCATATAGTCCTGACCTTGCACCATCTGATTACTTTTTGTTTTGATCTTTACAAAACTCCTTGAATGGTAAAAATTTCAATAATGATGATGATGTCAAATCGTACCTGATTCAGTTTTTTGCTAATAAAAACCAGAAGTTTTTTGAACGTGGGATTATGATGCTGCCTGAAAGATGGCAAAAGGTCATTGATCAAAATGGGCAATACATTACAGAATAAAGTTATTAAGTTCCATGAAAAAATTGTCTTTTTCTTTTAAAAATCCGCAATTACTTAGTTGCCGACCCAATAATTGCTTAAAAATGAACATCATGAATGATAATGTATATGCAGATGTGAGGAGATAAAAAAGTTGCCCATATTCTTACCTAAGAGGAGGTTTTACATTATGACAATGAGATGGCTGTGGATTCAGGGAAACAGGATGGGATGAAGGAATCTTATATTCATCATCATCTTCCTCTACTGGGTCTCTTGTCTTTTCTGAAAGACAATTTGCTAAAGGACCAGTACACCTACCAGAGAGGAAGAAAAAAATCCAGTCTAGTATAAGCATAATAATTTAGAACAAGTCTGATGTGACATAATCAAATTAAAGAAGATACTTTGTCACGTGTATTCATTTTTCAATTACAAGGTAATAGCAGAAGGCTGTTCTTATGCTAAATACAAAGAAAAGAATTTTCAATCTTTTGTTAAGACTCTACTAATAAAATAAAAAAATGTTATACTTATAATTTTAAATGGCACAGTAAGAAAAACTAGTAACCTGTCAAATAAAATGATCTTGGAGCTGTTAAGAGAAAATGCATAAAATTATTCAAAGCAAAGCTACTAAATATTAACATTTTGTTCCAATTTAACTTACATCAGTAAATTAAGATTTATATATATATATATATATATATATATATATATATATATATATATGTATGGAAATTTTATACTAGTATATTAATGAAAAGGTTCTTATAGAAAGGTCAAACTTTCTGTCTTTAGTAAATATTACCTATAGTTGAAAAATAATCCTACTTTAATTAAATGAAATCTTCCTCCTTGAAGTCACAGTTTAAATTATTTCTTTTCCAAATACAACCAAGAAACAAAAATGACCAAAACAATTAGAAGTAGATAATGAGAAAACTAATTAAGTTGTTGAGGTATAGTACATTATTTTTCTGGCTTAAATTCCCTGGCTAAATGAAAAAGAATGAAAATGATTAAGATGATCACCTAATATATGTTCAAACATTTTATTCATCCATGAAAGTAAATAAATTAAACAAAGCCAAGCAAACAAAAACCTTCTGTTTTCACAGTTTTTGTTACTGGAGTTTAACCCTTGGTGACGAAAGAGAGAAATACCAAATTAGAAATGCAAAAACCTATCCTGATCAACTTTAGGACAACCAACCAGTTTGTATGACAGTGGAGATACATATGGAGCCAAAACTTTTCGTTAATCATCATGAACTTATGGCAAATCTATTTCATTAAATTAAAAAAATGAAAATAAAGTATTTTGAGACTGCAATTTTGAAGCACCTTCTGTAGAGGGAGCAAGAGTCCTTTGGTATGTTCACCATCAAGCAAGCCTGAAATAACTTTCATTTTGATCTTCTCATTAGTTAGAATGAAAACAATTTTTAAGGGCTTTGTGTCCATTATTAGATGCTTTGAAAACTTGAAGGTTTTCAAACTTTAATGATAACTGAGTCTCTAGGAAGTTCAGAAATTAAAGAAAAATTGCTTATAAGATTTTTCAAAAGTATATTTTTACCCATCTTTGGAAACTTTTTCAATACCAATTTCGAATTCTTATTTGAGTGATCTTGGAATTCAAATGACAGTTCATGGTGGGATAAAAGCACAGTGATGCAGTGACCAAGTCCACTGTCAGTGCCCAGAGCACAAGCTAATAATTATTAATAAACTAAGGATTACCCCTTCTGAGGTGTAACCTTGGGAGATGTACATTCTAAATGAAGGCCAGTGAGGATATGGACTACAAAGTGATGGCTTGATTAGAGCAGAGATTTCAAACACAACCTTTCCACAAACTCTTATAAACATGGATATATCAACTTAGCTAACTCGAGGACCAAAGTGGGTTGGTTCTATTAGCAAATGAAATGAGAAAAATATGTACCTTTTCTATGCACTAATACTTTCATTCATAATGAAACTTTTCATATGCAATTGAAATAAACTGTATAAAAGAATAAGAACTATTGACCAAATATTCAACAATCATATCAATAAATGTCAGGAAAGTTCTACTACCTGCCTGAAGCAGGTGACTCCCAGAGATTTGAGTTTTTAAAGGAGCACTGCGTTATAAGACTAGAACAGACAATTTTGAAATCACATCTGTTGCAACTGGTTCTATATTTTCTCTTCACCTTACTCTTTCCCCCCCCTGCAAATCAACTGAGGGAGTATTTCTGAAGGAAATGAAAATCAAAGCAGGGAAGGTGAGGTGCTTGACTGGGAAGGGGGCATAGAGGAAATCTCTACCTTCTCCTCAGTTTTGTTTTGAAACTAAAACTTCTCTAAAAAATAAAGTCTTAATTAAAAATAGAATTGAAGAGGAAGGTACAATGAAGATAAAGAAGTTGTATACAAAATACCAAAGGAGAAATATTGATTCACGCAAACAATTACAATATGTGTAATTATATGTGGGATTTTTTTTTCCCTCTTCACAAACTCATTCAAGAAGCAGGTTCAATTTAAGTTGCAACTAAATAAATGGTAAAATGATTAGTTTAAGAATTTTCATTAGCGATCATGTATGTTTACTTTACTTTTGACAGTGGAGAAAATATCTAACTTTGGGACATGGGAAAATATGCATCCACTGATTTCATATAAGGAAAATTTTTAGGATACCAGTTAAATAAATTGAAACAAATTCTATTTGGCTGGTTCCAAGTTAAACATGCCAAGTGAACCATCCTACCATTTACACCTACTGCTTCACTTTCTTTATATTATCATTACACGCTGATGGAGTGTTCTGCACTGTGGTAGCCATTGGTGAGCTAATAAACTGGTAATGCACAGGACACATACTCTCAAAGATGTACAGCCATCCTCACCACAACCTTGTAAAATTCATTGTGTGCTAATTATTTGAGCCTTCACTGAGTAATACATCCATTTTCTTCCTGTACACATTTAAAACAAAGAATATGTGATCTAACACCATTCTTAGTGATTTTTATATTTTGAAACTGAAGGCTCACAGGTGCATTCTTCACAAGCATGTCAAAGTCGCGGCTAGTGGGCTGTGACTTTGACATGCTTGCTACAATTTCGTATATTCCTGGTGTGAGGCATACAGGGTGGGTAAAAGTAAGTCTACAGCTGTGAATACATGAAACACAGAGGTTATTCTTGTATTATTATTTATTGTTGTATGATTTTTCATATGAACTGTGAACCTACAGCTGCCCCACCCTGTATAATCAAAGGGTGCCTTCTACAGATGCCTTTGGATTTACCTACCCATGTTTCCCCGAAAATAAGACATCCTCCAAAAATAGGACCTAGTGCATGGAAAGATAAGACATCCCCTGAAAATAAGACCTAGCGCAACTTTGGGAGAAAAAATTAATATAAGACACTGTCTTATTTTTGGGGGAACAGGGTATATAACATACTTCAGGCATTACCCTAGCAAGTTCTTTCCTTCCCTTCATTTGAGCAATTCTTTTTTTATTGAATTTATTGGGGTGACATCTATAATAATAATAAATGCATAATATGCAAATTGACCGAACTGCCAAACAACAAACTACTGTCCATACAAGCATGCTATAACATACACTGGTGCCAGGCTAGCCAAGCAATTGCACCCCACTCCTGTCACCCACAGAGGGAGAGGTGCTGCTACACTGATGGCAATCAGTGGCAGTGGCAGGGGTGGGGGCAGGGCCAGCTGTCAGCAGAGGGTGAAGGAAAGCCCTGATAGGCCCTGACTGCCAGCCAGGGTTAGGGACCCTACCTGTGCACTGTGGAGTCCAACCGGCTGGATCCGGGTGATCGGCTCCCTCAACCTCCTGCAGCGCCCACCCCCAACCCCCGACCTGTCCTGCCTTCAGTTGCACCCCCGACTCCCAACCCTGACAAGAGGGAGCCCAATTCCTCATGGAATCAGCCATTTGTTAGCTTTCTGTCATTGCCCTGACAGCACTGAATCCTGTTCACCTACACCCTGGACCCTGACAGGAAGGAGGAAGGAGCCCAATTCCTCATGGTCCCTACCCTGGGCTGGCGTTGGCAACAGAATATGTCTGAAGACCAATTATTAGCACAATGTATCTCTGAAGCTGAAAGAAGCCAGCCTTGTTGACAGAATGTATCTGAAGACCAACTATTGGCACCAGGCATCTAGTTGGTTAATATTATTATATAGGTTTCAATTGAGCAACTCTTAATACCTCAGTTAGTCCACCCACTTTTTCAGAAAGAAATAAAAGTAGAAACATCCATCTTCACTTTCTATAGATGATCCTCCTGTGACTGCCCTTGACATAAACATGTCTTTTCTATTGTGTGCATTTAGTTATGCTTGTTCACTGACACTGTATTTGTTTTATACATTCACCTAGGTCTCTCTTCTATTTCTGTCTTAAATTGCAAAATACTGAAGAGCAGACCCTGAATCAACAAAGGCCTGCCATGGTATGTGTCCAGGGGAGTGCCCACAAGCTTTTAGAGGAAAATAATAACTGGTTATTACAGGAATACATGACCATGCTGTTAATGGAAAAGGCATAACATTTTTAGGATCCTTTCATAATCTAGAAAAGCATTTTAAATATAATGTTATTTTTCTTGTTTTAAACATGTAAGATTATTTAAGAATATATGAAGACAAGGCACTTAAAATATTTTATTAAAACTGAATTTTTAGAGCCTGCAATGCAAACTGGTTCGTATTTTTTGTAACTATCCCAATTCTAACAGAGAAAATATGTAACTCAGAGAAATAATAGCTCAGAGAAGTGCTAACACCAATTATGGTTGAATTTGAAATGGCTACACATGTACCACATGTAAGTCATTTCCCTGATATATCAGAGTAAGGCTTATAATTTACGTATTAATTTTGAAGGTTTTTTCATCACCAAAGAAAGTCAGTATGGCATATTATTAGGTTTCATATGCTTAAATTATATATGCATTTTCACTGACTTGTTTTCAAATTGGAGAAACAAATCTCAAGTTACATTTTTAAATTAACTTATTCAGGACCAGTATTACTTCTAATACTTTCAGGGTCTGCTTTAGCAATCAAAAAGATAAATGTTGAGGAAACTTGAACTTTTCTCCATACCCTAATTTTCCAATATATGTCAAATATTAAAGACTTCACGATGATATTTAAAGTGGAATTACTTACCATAGCAAAAAAAAAAAAAAAAAATGAAAATGACCCAAATGTTCCTCAGTGGAGGTGTTTTACAATGCAATGGAATGCTTACTCTGAGCAATAAGAGGAACAGACTATTGACACATCTGACAACAGGGCTAAATCTCAAATACATTATGCTCCATAGAAAGGAACCAGACTCAAAAGGCTACATACATACATACTGTATGATTCTATTTATATGACCTTCTGGATAAAGCAAAACTATATGGACATAAATCAGACTGGTAATTTCCATGGGTTTGCAGTGAGAGGAGAAATTCACACAAGACATGGATGTGTGTTTATTGAATAGTCCTAGTCCTTCATTGTGGTGGTGATTACATGACTATGCATTTGTTAAGACTCAAAACACTATACATTAAACATTAGGGTTTTACTGTAAATAAAGTATGCTTTACTAACAATTGGAAATATTGTATTTTATAATTAAAATTTATTTTAACTCATTTAAAATACTGGCCATAGCACCTTTTCACAAAGAAATATGCTTAATCTTCTTAGAGGCTTTCAAAACATTAACTATTTTGAGCCTATGGAGAAATGTTAACAGAAACATAAGAAATGTTTGGGTATAGTGTAATACGTGAAGATGTCCTTATTTAATATGAAAACAAAATCGCTTTCTAACCCTACACATTTTCTATCAATGGATCAATATATTCATGAAGAAATGGAGAATATATGGTAGATTAAGCCTCTGTGTAACAAAAAAGAAACAGTATAAGGAATATGATTTAGATTGTATCTTTAAACAGAATCCAGTGGCTCACATGTCCATCAAAGACTACCTAATTGTTTGTGATCATAAATTACAGGTAAAAGATTGGTCAGACTACTGGGGTAATGTTAATACCAGTTCCCATCAAAGCTTTTAGATGGATAAAATGAAAGGTTAGTGGAATTAGTGGCATTCCCCCACCCAGATTATAGCCGTCCTCCAAGTGCCTATAATATTTATTTTGTACCCTTTTCACACACTACTGCTCTTTTAGTTGATACTGGTTTAAAATGATATATTTGAAGCCCTCAATTCTTCTTATCCATGTATCAACAAGTAGGTTCCAGCAGCAATTCCCCAATAAAACAATAATAGAAAACCTATGTTAGGATAGTCCAGCTGCTTTGCAGAAGGTTTAAACAAAACTTAACCTTTTTTTTCTGCATAATCACACTGATTTATAAATTAAGTCTGAATTTCAAATACTGAATCATATCAATGGGTCCAAACCAAATGCACAAACATTTCTATATGCTTCATCAAGGAGAGAAAAATGGGATAGAAATCACAACGAACAAAGTGAAAAGAAGGACCTGTTTTACACCATCTCCTCTATACCATGTCAACTGTTACTTATAGGGCACTGCCAGCTTTGGTAATAGTGCACTATTCCATCTAGCAAAGGCAAAATAATAAACAAAAATAGTACATCAACTTAGCACATCTGAAAAAATTTTAAGGTAACAGAATGAAAGCTGGTACAAGGATTAATAAAAAAAACAACAATATTCACTCACTAGGGTTCACTAGGGTTAATAAAAATAGAGTAATTCTTAATTATAGTTGTAATTTACATTAAAAAGTTTCCACCACATTATATTTAACTCAGTGATACTAATCCCCTCAAAATCTCTAATTGAACATACCAATAAACTGGATTAATGAAGACTGCAGTACACATTGCCTACATAATAACATAAAATGTTTTCCTGCTCTTTTGACTTCAAACATAAGAGAATGTAGGCTGGTGTGCACCATATATAAGATGAAAAATGTCCATCAGGCTCATTACCCTGAAGTTTTTAAAAATTACAATGTGATGTTTGTTTTAATAGCTTCTGTAGCCTCGTACTTTTTTTTTCCTTTTCTTTTTTCTGTCATTTGCTTTCTATTTAAAAAGAAAGCAAAAGAAAGCAAAAACTTTACAATGAATTTGTCCATCATTTCAGTCACACTTGTCTAGCCTTAGAGTTTTACACTTACCTATCTATGGACCACTTTGGACACTATTTAAAGACAACCACACTTCCTGGCACGCACACATGCCCAGGTGTAGACCTCTTAGATGACTTTCACTAGAAGGTGGTAGTAGTTGAAGCTGCATTCACAAATCTACATTTCTAGTTTATTTTCCCCAACAGTTTAGTATATAAAGGAAAATTATTAGAATAACCAATAAAAGGTAATTATAATAACCAGTTATTATAATAACCAATAAAATGTTCTAAATATGTTTTTTACGATATCAAAATTTCAGGGGTAAAGAATATGTAGTTATCATGAAGGTAATACTTTAAATATATAAGTTCCTACATTGTTAAAAATCTCACTGAATTACATTCATATATCTAGGAATGTAACCAGTCTACCAAATTTGGCGCAGGTCATGTAGAACGGAACTTATCAGCTTTAGATAGTACCTACTGAAATCTCCCCCTGCAAAGCATTTACATGTCATAGGTGTTTGATGATGTGCTATACCACGAAACTTAACAAACCTGGGCTGGACTGACTGTGCAGCAGAAGGCAATACTACTGCATTCTCTTTTCCCTTGGGAACCCTAAGATTAGACTGTTCACTCATTTGTAGGGACACCTACAGTGTTGTAGCCATCTTGATGACACATACTACTAGTAATTGAAATATTTGCCTGAATACAATATAAAGTTTAAAGCTTGGATGGTAAGGCCAACTATCCCCTCAAACATCTCTATTTGAAGATTTGTGTTGTGTAACAGGCATCTAAACTCAACAGATCCATAAGTACTAATTTTACCACCTCTGCCCTTTCCCTTTCCCACACATGCCCCTTCTTTGATCTCCCTCACTTTTGTAAATGGCACCAACCATTCACCAAGTTTGTTTTGTTTGTTTTTTAGCCAAAGAACTATGTAAGTGTCATCTCTGACTATCATACCTCAGAGACATCCAATTTATTAACAGGCATACTGGATCCAAATGCAACCCAAAGCTGACCATGTAACTTCACCAGTATCATGCAGTGAAAACCTGGCCATCTCTCACTGGTCTACCCATCAGATGACTGCAAGTCTCCACTGGTCTCCCTGTTCCCACTTTTGCTTTCTTAAAGACTCTTCTCCACAGAGCAGCTAGTGAAACTCTAAAAACACAAACCAACATCATCGCATACTGCTGATTAAAACCTTCCAATGGCTCCTAAAACTAACCAAACACAAGTTCTTAGCATGGCATTAAACGCAGCAGAGGACTTAGCTTCTACATCATCGTTCAATTCCAGTCACATTGCCCGTCTGACTCACTGACTTCACTGTTTTGAATATGAGTTCTGTTCATGCTTGTCACCCAGACAATCTAGTGGCCCTTTCTTTCCTTTGCAAGTTTATGTTAAAATATTTCATTTCCCAGTGAGCTCATTTAAAGCACAAACCTCTCTATCACTATTTACCCCTTCACTTTTCCTCCTAGCATTTACCATTGCCTGACAGTATACCACAGTCACCGGTTTCCTTTCTGTCCCCTGGGTCAGAGCATTGATTCCAATGAGGATGGGGCTCTATCTGTTCACACTATATCTCTAGTCAGAATATGCAACTGAATGAAAATAGAATAATGAGGCCAAATCTGATTCTCTATTTACTGAACCTAAAACATTAGCAACTTTATATGTTTGGAAAAGTATATGACAATAATCAACACCACTACTTCCAACAACAAAAGAGACTTTTTATAAAAATATAAACCAAGTAATATTGGTTCCTGTGTATTTGAAATCTTAATAGGTCAAAAAGTACATAAGATTCTTCTATAAAAGACCAGGCACATTATAATATTCTTATAAAAACACCCATAAAAACATTCCTCAGCATTCCAGAACATTCTCTTACCTGGAAATAATTATTCCATCATTACTTGCAATATTGTTTTTTTTTGCTTGTATAAAACATCTTATCTTGTTTCAAATAAAATAAATATTTTTACTTTTCAGGTTATATTTAGTATAATTTTGAAAAAAAATCAAGTTATCTTAGGATTAAATATAATTTAGTAAAAATTTACACTACAAAGTAAACATAATGCACATAGGATTTTTTTATTCATCCTCCCACCCAAAAATAATTACTTATATCTCAAGGTTTTATTTAAAACTTTTATATTTACAGCTAAATGTCAATGTTAATGAAATATAAATCATTTAGAAAAACATTTAAAAAAATAAGTGAATTTATACACACTAGTACGGTGTTAGCTTTTATGACAATATTTTTAAAAGATAAATTATAGCTTATTCTAGGTCCCAAGATGTATTACACAATAAGTCACATAATTGCAAACACACAGTTTTACAAGAAAGTAAACATCATCACAGAGTAGCCTCTTTATCAAGTAAGTAGGAATCAGAGCAGCGTTATATACTTTAACAATTACACCTCAGTAAACATTTATAAGAACATGGTATAGATTTAAAGGTAAATGCTAGCTTTAACATTACTGAATTCAACGTTGGGTTTTTAACATTTGCGAGACTGCAGAAGTCTATTTTAGGTAGTAATTTGTAATTTTGCTTTGGTCTGATTTTTGAAACATGCACTAAGATTCCAATATGCAAATAGTACTTGAAAATCCACCCAACTTCCCTATTTCAGTGAGTTACATTTTGCCCTCTGTTCTATGATTATATAACTCATTATACTTTGGTTAAAAACTCAAATGAGACCATAGTTGACAAAATATATTAAAAAAAAAATTAAAAAAGTAGGGCAGAATCCAACTCAGACTGGCTTCAGCAATGGGACACAATAACCAACTATAAATGAATATTCAAGTTGCCAAATATTTGATATATAATTAAGACTACAGATAACTACCACTTAAAATATTCCATAGAACTTAAAAAGTTGAAGCTCAGAAAAATTTTGGAGATCATGTAAGTAAATTGATCCCTTCTTTTAGTAAAGGGAGAAAGGGAGGCCCAGAGAAGTTCCCTTATTCGATCCAGACAATTACTTAATGTTGGAATCAGGTCTGGGACCAGATCTAAGTTTATTTTAATGTTCATTTTGGAATTATATGCTGGTTTCATAATAAATACAGTGCATAAAGGATTAAGAAAAACACTTATTTAAATATTAAGTGACAAAGGAGGACATGAAATTATCTCTACAATATAATCTAAATTATGTAAAAAAAAGTCTTAAAGAAAAAATGTCAAAATATTAAAACTGAGCATTGATAACTGGAGTATGTATATATTTGTATTTATGCATTTAATTTTTTCTTTTATATACTTCCTATCTTTTCTACAATGAACAACTCCTAGCTAATAGTAAGAATAAAAATAAATGTGAGAGATAAATGTGACATTAAAAGCCAACAGTTGTATTATTAACTATGGTTAATCTGTAGCATGCATAATACAAAGCTAATTTGCAGTTAAGCATTGCTAAAATATTTCACTGGTTAAGTAAAGCAATTGCATTGAGGAAAATATCAAAAGTAAAGAGAGAGAAAGTGTATCCACAAACATGTGCAAATGAAATTATTACAAAAAATGTCAGTAAAATACATTTTACTATAAATTTATTCTTCTTTTTCTACTTATAAAGAAACTTCTGGCCCTGTGCACTAAATTCGTGCATGGGTAGAGTCCCTAGCAGCTGCTGGTTGCCAGCTGGAGTCTCCCTTCCCAGGCTACCAGCTGCTGGCTAGGGCCTTCCTTCGTTCTGTGCTGCCCCCTGGTGGTCAGTGCATATCATAAGGACTGATCAAACACCTGGTCTGCCAAACTCCCGAAGGGACACTTTGCATATTAGGCTTTTATATATATATACTTATTATTAAATACAAAAATATATATATACATATATATAGATGGGTACTTATTATTAAATATCTATCTATCTATCTATATATATATATAGATATAGATATATATAGATGGGTACTTATTATTAAATACAAATGAAGCAAACTGTAACCTCTGCCTCTTCTCCCACTTGCCAATATAAATTTAATAAATAGAATGTGAAAATTTAATTTTTAAGTAGCAAGTTTCATTTACCCCATTTTCTGATGTTCTCTGAATTCTCAAAGGTAATTGAACTTATGTGTTATAGTACATATACATTTACCCAGAGTTCACTTGAGGCTCGAGTATCATATGCTACTGATTTAGAGCCCACTACACATAATATGTGTACATGCTTCCAACTTCTGCCTGCTATATATCTGTCAGTTTCAGGAAAAGTGACCATTGGAAAATGGTCCAATTAGCTTAGTTTTTTACTGTCCCCTGAATGATGTCACATTTCACACTCTGGCTTTTTTCTCATGCACTCCCCCTTTCCCAATTATACCTACCATCCATGATTCAGGAAATTTCCTTCCTTCCTATAAAGCATCTTTGACTTACAAAATCTTTAATAACCTCTCCTCAAGCTTATATAAAAACTAAAAAGTTCAAATTCATACAATTTAGTGCATAATGGTCTCTAGTGATTTCATATATGTTAACTTCATATTAAAGTAGATTATAAATGTTTGTAAGCTCATATCTACTGTATCCTTCTTTTGCATTCATATGCACAGTGGGAGTTCAATGACCAGAAGAGAAAGATACTCTAAAAGTTTCAATTAGAAATGAGAATCTTAGCAGATAATGAAGTCAATCAACCAAGCAACTAGGTATTCTTGGTAGTATCTATTTAGTAGAGAGCAAACACAGTCAGGTGTTATGGGGAATTAGAAAATACAAGAATATGTTTTTGATGTGAGAACCTTATTAATGTAAAAGGCACTTTAAAATTAGAAAACAGTAGAGCAGAGTACATAATTATATGTGTAGAAAATAAATGGTGGGAAGGGGAATGAGAATCAGTTTTACTACTAGCATTATGCCTGAAGAAGTCACAAAATGTTTCATAAAGAAATAGAGCTTGAGAGACATGGACTTTTAGAATAAACATTCTGGAAAAAAAGTGGTGCTGGAACAGAATGAAAAACTCACAAAGCCAAAAAAAAATCAAAACAAGATTAGAGGCAAGCACTAGGAAATTACTGAACAGTATTGTAGTTGGGTAAAATTCTGTTGGTCTTACTGCATAACAGTATAGGATCATATAGGAGGAAAGAAAGAACAATGCTGTGTTGTTTATTGGTGTGTGTTTTTTGGGGAGGGAGTTATTGTTTGTTTGTTTTTAGTCTTCACATAAGGATATTTTCCCACTGAGTTTTAGAGAGAGTGGAAAAGATGGAGAAAGAGAGCGAGAAATATAAATGTGAGAGAAACATATTGATTGGTTGTCTCTTGCACAAGCCCCAACCAGGTCCTGGGCCGGTGAGGAGCCTGCAACCAAGGTACATGCCCTTGACCAGAATTGAACATGAGACCCTTCTGTCTGCCGCTGACACTCTATCCACTGAGCCAAACCTGCTATGGCAACAATGTTTTGTTTCCCATAAGAAAGTGATCTTGGGAAAGCATAATTTAAATTAATTTGGCTGCGAAAACAAGATATATTGGAGGAAAAATAGGGCAGCCTGATTTAATATGAAGAGTAGGAAAATGGGAATCAGAAGACTTGGTTTTATCCTAGTTTGATTTTGGTAAATGTATATAATTGTCTATTGTGCCTCCTGTGTTCCCATTTTTCTAATGAGACCCCTGGGTTAACTTATTTTTCTAATTTTAAAAATCTATTGATATTAATTCTGAGCTCATATCATATGATCGGATATAAGGCTTGTCCAGCTATGAGCTGAAGATAGTGCATTGGGGAAGATCTGCTGAATATGACAAAATTCAAAACAATAA
The DNA here is from genome assembly GCF_964339955.1 of Pipistrellus hanaki. Classification (NCBI taxonomy): domain Eukaryota; kingdom Metazoa; phylum Chordata; class Mammalia; order Chiroptera; family Vespertilionidae; genus Pipistrellus; species Pipistrellus hanaki. Next base: position 68,459,526 of record NC_140504.1, on the reverse strand, counting down.
CCAACAGGATTTAATGGATGAATGGATCTGGGAAATGAGAAAATTGGAGGAATCAAAAATTATTTATGATGTCAAACTGCATCAAAGATTATTTATGATGTCAAACAAATAGCTGGGGGAAATGTGGTATCTCGAAGGAAGAGAGCATACTGGGAGGGAGAGCTTGCTGGGCTATGTGCTCCTCCACCTTCTCTTGGCTGCAGGGAAGACGGCTTTCGCTCCCTGCTACTCTATGTGGAATCTTAGTGCTTAGGGCAGGTCTCCAAGATGCTGTGGTCACCAACAGAGAACCAGGAAGGCCCTAGACTTCTGACATTTCAGTTTATAAGTACATCTGGATCATTTAATTGATACATTTATATTCACCCCATACTTTCTGTGATGAGAATATCAAAACCACTCTTTATGATATCTTTATGCATGAGTAAAGATCTCCATATTCAATACAACTCACTTGATGCTAGGGAGGAGGGCGGTAGCTGGAGGAGGAGGAGAAAGCCGAGGAGGAACATCATACTCTTCACTTCCTAGGTGACCATTGGAAAATACCTGAAAGGAAATTAAAGGGTTAGTTTAGAATTTAATTTCTGAAGTACCTTAAAATAATAGCACCTTTAGAAAAACTTTGAAATTAATTTATAACTTTAGTTTATTTAATCAAGTGAAATACAATTTACTTTAAGAGTTAATAGACTACAGTGATAATTCACACCATCCAAAGTAGTACCAAGTTACATTAAAGAAATCCAATACAATGTGATTCTTAAACAGTGATAAAGAATACTATAATTTCTATAAATCAGATACAGAGAGCTAGATAAATAAAGAGTAAAATTCCCCAAGCATGATAAGTTTTTACTGAAAAATTAGAGTCTCTGTAAGGATTCAGTACAGAGAAAAGTAGCACTGGTGCAATTCTTATTTCAGTTCATCCCAAGTGCTTGAAGTTTATCTCTCAGAGGCTAACAACATTTTTAAGTTTCTCGATAATACAGTATATGAGTATAAACAGAAATGCCTCTGCTCTTTCAAACTTCAGCAAAACTGGCAACTGGAGACCTATTCTGACTTTCAAAGTGCAGACACTTTTATACATAGATTTCCTTTTGTAAATGACACAAGCCAAAATTGTTACCTTGCTCATAAGGTACCACAGAGTGTCACTGTTTTCCAGGGTGGTCAGTTATATTACAGAAACTGCCTTAACGACTGCTCTGTACTCAAACAACTTGAAATTAACACAACCTTAACAGAGAGAGCATAACTTTGCAAAGACATACTAATGAGGAAAGCTTAAATGTATTTTAAGACCTTTAAGCAACCTTTAGGGCACATGTGTCAAACACAAGGCCCGCGGGCCAAATCCAGCCCACCAGGCCTTGCAATGTGGCCCGCACCGCGCTGTCATCACTGCACTCCGCTGTCAGTTTATGACATTGTCTGTTTATGACTGTTCAGTAAACCATTCGGCCAGCGATTTAGGCTGGATTTTAGATTTTGGCCCCTTCTCTGATTGAGTTCGACACACCTACTTTAGGGCTTTATCATTGGCCTCTTTCCCACACTCTTATTAATGAATACATAAAAGGTATAGGTGAATGTTGGTGCAAAAAGGATGAAATATACCTTGAATAGTCCTAGGTAACACAATTAATGACCTGCTAATTACTTTTTTGTCCCCTTCATGTCTAAAGTGGTGTTGAAGCTTTAGAATGCAAAAATTGAAAAGGTCCTACATACCCTTCTCTATCAACCTTAAAATAAGTAAAGCAACAGGTTAAGAAATACATTTGAAATATATCAATGTTTACATTTCAAAGCTACACATTCTACATTTTTCAGTTCCCAGGCCGAAGCTCTATCCACTGAGCCAAACCGGTTTCGGCTCACATTGTACATTTTATAGCATTAAAGTTTACTCTAAAACCTAGGCCCTATACTAAAGTAACATTCTCTCTCTCTTTTTTTTTTTCATACCTCCCCACTTTAGACTCAATATACTATAGTTAAGCTATGAGAAAATGTATCTTTAAATGAAATCATGCTATCATAGACGTCTGACTATAGACCAGATATCAGAACAATGCATTTTAAAAAATTTACTAGAAAGAAAAAAATTATTAAGTCATATTAATCATTGTAAAGTTCAATAGAAACCATTAAGTTAAAAAATGCCTTAAAGGGATGAAGGAAGATGGCAGCCTGCAGGATAGCAGTGAGGAAGAGAGTGTGAGAGAGTGAGGGAGCAAAAGGGGAGAGAGAGAGAGAGAGAGAGAGAGAGAGAGAGAGAGAGAGAGAGAGAGAGAGAGAGGTATTTGTGTGTGTGTGTGTGTGTGTGTGTGTGTGTGTGTGTGACATTAGGTCCTCCAGGACTTTTGAGGGCTGGTGGATAAGGCTATCCTAGATGGGAAGACCTGCTACTGGTGCAATCACTCCTGGGGAAGCTGGCTATGACACAGTAACCACACCATCTTGAAGGGGAAAGCTGCTGTGACTAGGAGCCCATCCTCACCACACCCTGAATGGCCCTAGACACCACCCTGGACTCTACAGCCACTCTGACCCAAGACCTGCTACCTCAAATGCAAGGCATATGGACACTGGGACCCCAGCCACCCTGTCCATAGGATCCTGTGAGTTTCAGAGTATGCTCCCCTCCTGCCAGCCCACCACTTTGGCCCGTGCCCTGTGACTGTGCAACCTGCCTGCCACTTCCACCACTTCAACAGCATGTCCAATACATCCAAGCCACTGGGCCTGCCAGTGAGTCTGGGATTGCGCAACCTGCCTCCCAACCCACCAATACAACTGCAGGCCACATGCATCTCCACGCCAGGGCCCTTCAGGAAGTCTTGGTGGGTGCGACCCCTCCAGACAAGCCCATCAAGGTAGTCACAGGTCCCAGGCGACTCACAGCCTAGATTTTTCAGTAAGAGGAAAAGTGGGGAGACAAAGTAACAACCTCCAAAGTAAAGAGTAATCACCAGAAAAGGTACTAAATGAAATGGAGGCATGCAATATGTCATAAAGAGAATTCAGAGTAAGGGTCATAGAGTTTCTAAATTGGATAAATGAGAAAATTGACAACTTAAGTAAGAATCAAGAGGAAATAAAAATGATATAGCTAAAATAAACAACGCAATGGAAGGTTTCAACAGAAGACTAGAAGAAGCTGAGGACCAAATTAGCAAATTAGAAGCCAGTGCTGAAAAAAATTACCAATCTGAACAGCAACTGGAGAAAAAATTAAAAAAAACAGGAGGAGAGCTTAAGGGAACTTTGGGACAATATAAAATGAAGTAACATACTTATATTAAGGGTGCCAGAACAGAAAGAAGAGGAGCAGGGATTAGAAAACGTATTTGAAGAAATAATGACAGAAATCTTCCCTGATTTGGGGAGAAAAAAGTAACAAAACCAAAGAGTCCCAGAAAAGATAAATCCCAAAAGACCCCCACCAAGTCACATCGTAATTACAATGGCACACGTTAACAATAGAGAGAATTTTAAAGACTACCTATAAAGAATCTCCCATTAGATTATCTGATGATTTCTCAACAGAAACACATCATCAGGCCATGAAGGAAATGGTATGAAGTATAAAAAGTGATGCAAAGTAAGGGACTTAATCCAAGAATATATTATCCAACAAGGATAGCATTCAAAATTGAAGGGGAAATCAGGAGCTTCGCAGACAAAAAAAGGCTAAGGGAATTTATCAGTATCAAGCAATGCAAAAAATGCCAAAGGTACTGTTATAAAAAGAATGGGAAAAAAGGGAAGAAGGAACACAGGCACAAAAAATGGCTACAAACAAGTATTTATCAATAACAATGTTAAATGTAAATGGCCTAAATGCTTCAATCAAAAGACAACCAGTGGCTGAATGGATAAAAAGAAAAAAAAAAAAAATGACCCATATATATGCTGTCTACAAGAGACCCATCTCAGAACAAGGGACTCACACAGACTGAAAGTGAAGGAATGGAAAAAACATCTTTTTGGCAAACAGAAATGAAGGGGGAAAAAAAAAAAGCTGAGGTACCAATACTAATATCTGACAAAATAGACCTCAAAGTGAAGGCCATAACATGAGATAAGGAATGCCACTTCATAATACTAAATGGATCACTACAACAAGAGGATATAACTCTGGTAAACATATATGCACCCAATGTAGGAGCACCCAACATACATTAAAAAAAACAAAACAAAAAACAAAAAAAAAAACTTCTGAGAAGTATCAAGAGAGAAATCAACAGCAATGCAATCATAGTAGTAAATTTTAATACTAACATCTGCACTCCACCAGAGGGCAGATGCTCAATGCAGGAGCTGCCTCCTGGTGGTCAGTGGGCTCCTACAGGGCGAGTGCCTCCCAGTCAGAAGCCAAGCTCCTGGCTGGCAAGAGCAGCTGTGGTGGTGGGGGCCTCTCCTACCTCTGCTACAGCACTAAGGATGTCTAACTGCTGGGTTAGGCCTGTGGGGAGTGGGCCTAAGCTGTCAGTGGGACATCCCCCGAGGTTCTTCCAGATTTTGAGAGGGTGCAGGCTGGGCTGAGGGACCCTCTTGAGTGTATAAATTTTGTGCACTGGGCCTCTAATATATTAATAATAAAGCATACACGATATTTTTTAGTACTACCATTAAATTTTGATAAGTCACACAGGCAATGGTGTCTACCATCAGTAAGACTATAAAGGACAGTTAATGATATACTTTATTCTAGGAGAGCAATAACCTATCAAAGTTAAGTAACTTTCCCTAATTTTGTGACATTATCTATTCCTTTGCTTTAAAATGCAAGCAGTACTTTCCCCTGCTGCTTTAGACACAGTTATTAATGCACAGTAACCGAACATTTTCCCTGCTTCTGCAATATCACCGTGTCTTTTCTGAGTCATTTACTTGGTTCTTGGCATGTTCTGCTGTTTTGTTTATGTTCTGTGGAAGAGCATTCATGCCACAGTGATCTTAGCACAAAGCCTCTCTGACTTCCACATTTTATAAGACAGTAGGGCTGGGTGAAAACTGATTGCTGATTTATTTTAATGATCTTTCAATGGAAACATTAACCAATGAAATGACTTTATCTTAGTACAGCTGGAAGAATTCATGAGTTTACTGAAATTCTCACAGCAAACCTACCCAATTTGTTTAATAGCTGATCTTGCATACAATACACCTAATACCAAACACATAATTCATCCTATTTTTTTTTCCTATTTGATAGATAGAGGTTATACATTTGTGCAAACATCAGAGGACTTTAGTATGCAGGTACTGAGGTGATGTTCATATTTCTGCTCTAAAGTGCTCCTTTTATTACCTGATAGTGGTAGAACAACAAGATTAACACGATTTCATTCTGAATTTCATGCTCCCAGCTGTATCCATTTCACTAAACAGAAAATCATTTTAGCTGCCCTACCTGAGTGACTGCATTAAGTCATAACTTTCTGAGTTAAAAATAAATATTTAATTTTCTCGGGAAATCTAAAAGGCTTGCTTGCAAATGGGAGAAAATTCTAGTTCTTCAAATGTATATGTTGGCAGTGTTGACTAAAGCAGTTCACACAGAAATCCCACTCAGTTGGGCCTCTTTAATTCTCAAACAAAGAAACATCCTTTTCTGTCTTACTAGCTCTCTGTCCCCAACCCACCTTAATTCCATTGGACATTGAGCCTCAACACTAGAAGAGCAAAAGCCACAATCTCAAAAAGCAAAATCGATGTATTTATCTAGAAATATCTTCAACAGATACTGCACACAGGATTTTAGAATAATGTCATGTGTAGTAACATGACAAGTCAGAAATAGTTTTTTATCACATAATCTATCAATTTAAGTATTCTGATTCTATCACTCCTCTTGTCAGAATTTTGAATGTGCTTTCCTGTCCAGATTAGACAGCCGAACAACCTCCCAGATGTCATTCTGGACAAAGCCGTGGTGGTGGGTCTGAGACAGAGGTGGTTAGGGGCTACCAGGCAGACAGGTGTGATAAGACAGACAGGTGAATGGTTATGGTGATCAGCAGGCAGGCAGGTGAGCAGTTAGGAGCCAGCTGTCCTGGATTGTGAGAAGGATGTCTGAGTGTCAGCTTAGGTCCAGCATCAGGCCTAAGCTGATAGACATTCCCCGAGGGGTCCCAGATTGTGAGAGGATGCAGGCTAGGCTGAGGTGATCCCCCACTCCATGCACAAATTTCATGCACAGGATCTCTAGTATAGAATATAAAACACTCCATAATTAGTTTCAATTTGCATTGCCATAGTTTTGTCTGTTTATTCTATGATTATGCCCTATATTCTGTTCAAAATTGACTTCCTACACTATGCATGTTTCCCCACCTCCATTCCAAACCTTTCTTTAATGTCTATAAAAATACCTACCAGTCTTCCAATGTCTACAACCAATGACCCTCTTACATGAAACTTTTTTTTAAAATTCTTTTTACCTTATATCTCAAATAGAATGTTTTTGTCTTGGGGAACCCACATTGTATTTTCTGAATGCTACTTCTGTGTCTTATTTCTTAGTTAATGGTATACCTGTCTCACCCTCACTATACTGTGCTTTATTCGTTTTGTATTCCCTGCAGTTTGTAGTACTCATATAGCTGAAATAGGCTGAAGGAATAAAAATTCACTGGGAGAATTTTAGATATGTGGGAAATGAATAATCTGAGTTATCACATATTTTATTATAACTTTTTGGTTACTTATATGCTAGATTAATATTTTTCTACATGCCTCAAGATGCACTGGGTCCTATTCTTGAAGATTGAAATATTTTCTCATGATAGATGTTATCTAACAATTATAGTTAAAAAATCTGGGACTCTTGAAATATAGGGAAAATAAATACTATGTGATAATCTTTGCACAATTAAGAAAAACTTTTTTATTTACACAAAACCTATAAATATCTTGTCTTATTTTCATGGTAGGTGATTTTTGTCCTAAAGCAGTGTTTGTATTCTGATATTTTCAGGTTCTAGTCACATTATTAACTTGTTCCTTAACAAATATTTTGTTGGCTATTTATTTGTTATTGGTGGTAGGTTTTCCTGACCTCATGCATGTAATCCCACACATTCACTACCCTCACAATGTTGCTATAATTTGTCCTTCTACATCAGACTAGAAATAAAACCAGCACACAGAGTGTACTTATTTTCTGAAAGACAGCCATGGACATTTATAGGCAGATTTAAGGTCATCCATATAAATATGAGCCTCACCAGCAGAAGAGTAAAAGCCACTATCTCAAAAAGCAAAATCACTCGATGTATTTATCTAGTAATATCTCTAACAGATACTGTTCACAAGCTCATTTTAGAGTAATGTCACATGAAGTAACATGACAAATCAGAGATAGTCTTTATCACATAAGAAACAGCAATAGCTTTAATTTTTCAAGAGGAACAAACCAAGATAGTTGGACACAATATTAGCATCTAGAAATAAGGAAATAAATTCCAAGTGTCAAATGATGTTTACAACATTATACTGCAAATATTTTCACCTCAGATGGTTAACACCAACTGACAAATAAAATATTTCTGAAAGAATAGGTTAATAATGTGACTAAGACCTGAGAAATTCAGAAAATGAAAACAATGCTACTGCACAGAAATCTCTTACTAAGAAAATAAAACAAGGAAAATAATCCCAATAGCTCTTAGCTTGCAGATTCATGTTATAAGCATTATGTTAGCTATTTGATTATGGTAAGTGGGAAGGGGAAGAGAAAGGGGAGTAAATGGAAGCCACAGAAAATTCTTACACTTCACTTTAACTATGAATTAGAGGGCTTTTTTTCCCCTCAGAGCTCACTACAACTAGCAAATGAAGTAATTAGAACTTAATTTATTCTTGCTTCCCTTACCATTTGTCTAGTGAAGATGCAAATAAAAAGGGCAAATGTTCTAAGGGATGATGAAAACTGGCACATGAGAGAAGACACATGATGACAGGGAGTGAGTTGTCACTCCATTTATAGGGTGTTTAGTTTTATGAATTCCCCGTATGGTATTCCATATGTACATTTAATTTTAATTTACACTTTTAGAACTTAGCCAAGTTTTCTTATCTTAAAGAGGGAAGACCATACTTAATTTGAAGCATTGCCTCTAATGAAAAAATGTCTAAATAATATATTTGAAACAAAAATGTAACTTTCCATACAAAAATTAACAACCAACATTCTGGGGCTTTTAAGAGCAGGTTTATATTAGTATTAAAACTGTATAACATAGTATTGAAAAGAAACATGAAAGGAGAGGTCTTCAATGAACTGGCTAAGATAATTATTTTAAGTATTTTTGAAGTTCATTCAGGAAATAGTTTTAAAAAAAATATATTTTATTGATTTTTTTTTTTACAGAAAGGAAGGGAGAGGGATAGAGAGTTAGAAACATCAGTGAGAGAAACATCGATCAGCTGCCTCCTGCACATCCCCTACCAGGGATATGCCCACAACAAAGGTACAGACCTTTGACTGGAATCAAACCCGGGACCCTTCAGTCCACAGGCCAAACCAGTCAGGGTAGGAAATATTGTTATATGCTGCTAATAAATAACTAGTCAATTCCTGTCATAAATAATTTCAACACTTTTCTCAAGAGAAGTCTGATCATGTAGGAATGAAAAGAAATAGAGACTAAAGGAAAAAAAAAAGACATTTAAAAAAAAAGAATGGTGTGGAAACATTCTTTTGAGGATAACATTCTCCATTTTTAGAAAGGATCATAAAGATGCTTTTAAAAATTTTTTCTCTTTAATTTACATATTTAGATGACTTTGGGAAGAAACTTTGGAGATCTTCATATGTATAATAGACTAGAGGCCCGATGCATGAAATTTGTGCAAGGGGCTCAGCCCCCACTGCGGCGGCAGCTGCCTTTGCCTTGGCTACCTCCTGCCGCGGCTTCATCCTGAAGGACGTCCTGTCTAATTAGCATATTACTTTATTATTATTATAGACTAGAGGCCCCCTGGCAACCCAAGCGGAGACCCTGGTATCTAGGATTTATTTATCTTCTACAATTGAAACTTTGTAGCCTGGAGAGGAGCCAAGCTCCCTGGCTGCAGCCCATTTTTGTTTGGATTAATTTATCTTCTATAATTGAAATGTTGTAGCCTTGAGTGGAGTCCAGGGCCGGCCAGGGTGTGCAGAAAGCTTGGTTTCCTCCATCGCCAGGGAAACCCAAGCCTCCTGTTTGCTCCATGGCTGCAGCCATCTTGGTTGGGTTAATTTGCATACTCGCTCCTGATTGGCTGGTGGACATGGCTTGTGGGTGTTGCAGAGTATGGTCGATTTGCATACTACCCTTTCATTAGATAGGATGAGACTGAAGGTGCAAACCAAGGACAGTCAATGGCAAAGAGTCCTGTCAAACCACCACCACTCTTCCCTTTGTGTTCAATGCCATCCTAGAAAGTTTTTAGTGTTCCTATCCTGGCTATCCTACAATATCACAGAGGTAAAATATTATACAAAGTTTTCATTATTACCTCCCTTCATACAGGGGCACAAAAACACAAGTGCACACAGACACAAACACATACACACACAGGAGCTGAGCACATGTCACATTTCACACTTGTTTCTAAAATATATTATATTCCTCAACTGCAAGCCATTGTACTGAAGGAATAAGTTACTTCCTTAAAATAACAATTTAAGGTCAAGAGATGTGGGTTCACTTTAATATTAAAGTCTTCAAAAGAGGTAAGCCTCCTTTTGCTGAGGGAAGATGGGATAATCTGATCTCAGAGGCAAAAATATCATGGATACGAGAATATAAGCAACTCTGCCAAGGGCTTATTAAGAGTTCTAAACTCAGTGATTCTGCTTTTGCCACTTCGGTTTCCTGTATGTTTAACTTCTTTCCTGAACATATAAGTGGCAATATCCTTCAAGAAATCAACATATGTGAGAGTCTCTGTCTCTCAGTTTTATGGAGAAATAGCTGGCTGTGTAACAGTGAACTAGACTTGGTGTTTTCACATTGTTGAAAAGATTCATTTTACCTCTTTGCATAGGTGTACTGACAATTCTAATGCTTATTTCTGATATGCTATAATTACATAACTGTTTTCAAGTTAGATGGAACTAGGAGATTAAAAAAATAGTTCTAATTTTTCCACCAAGTTCCTAACAGGAAGAAAAAAAAAAAGTTGTTTGGTGAAATAACAGAAGGTGAAATCAATCTCTGGCAAATTGTCTAGTGTCTTCATATTAAAATTAAATCATTACTTAGAACCTTTCCTTAACTTCTTTTAAGTTTAAGTTTTAATGAGCTTCTGAATATTTATAACTTGGACTCCATTAAAGACTTGCAGGGAAGTACCACACTAGGCAAACAAAACAAAACAAAACAAAACAAAACAAAACAAAACAAAACAAAACAAAACACTGCCCAACCTTTTATACTACCTCCTGCAAGAAGAATTTAAGCAGGTTTGTGTATTTCTTACCTTGGCTCCTTCTAAAGGCAAATCATGGCGTCTGTGTTTCCTCATTAGTACTGGGTCAGAGCCCATTCTATTGTGCCTTCCATTTACATTTGAGCTTGCTGTGATTCCAGGCTTTGGAGAGCCATCCCCTACCAGTCGACAGCCTGCTGACTGATTAGTCCCAAATATATCTCGAGGGCACCAGGCTTCAAGAGGCATTGGCTGGTCTCTGGAAGGCACACTCTCCACAGGATGCAAATGGCGACTTAGTCTATTTTCAGGTGGGATAGGGGGAGGTCTCTCCGGTGGAGGGGGGGGAGGATCTCTTAAGGGAGGAGGTGGTGCTGGGAGTGGTTTATCTTGTTTTCTCACCATGCAAGGAGAAGACTAAGGAGACACAAGAGAAAGAAAAATCAAGAGTTGTACTAGGCACTGAAATTACTACCAGAATACTATATTACTGCTTTTATTTTCTAAGCCATAATAGAGCTTTATTAGATCCGTATGTCATCTTCTTATAAGTTTCTTTTTATTACCAGTTAATGAAATTTTAAAATGTTAATGGAAGACTCTTATAAATATATTTCATTAGAAATACTTCTGTAGAAATGAGTATATAAATTGAAATGTTAAAATTTTAAGGACTGTACAGAAAAAAGCAGAATACCAAATTTATATGGTGATTTTGAATGGCTGACATAAAAATAATAGAATCATTAATTAATTCATTTGCACGTGTCGATGACTTAGGAGAGGAAGCCATCAAAGCTGGGTTTTTTTTTTAGTTTTTTTTTTAAGCAAATTGTAGTATCACTGAGTGTTGGTTTTGCTATATTTGTATTAACTGTTGTAATATAAAGAAATTCATAAGGAACAAATTTGCTCTGGTTCTTTATCAACTACTAGAAAAACTGATAAATAACTATACAAATAATATAGTAGCATCATTTATAGTCCTCACTTGAATTTCATGGTTCCTTAAAATGAAAAAAAAAAGTCTGATTATTAAATGGAGATATGAAGGTATGCTCCAGAATTGACTCTATATAACTTGTGAGCTTTCACTTTTATAGACTTGGTTCATCTGATGAATGATTTGTGTGTGTTTTTTAATTTATATTTTTAGACAGATATCAATTTGTTGTTTCACTTATTGATGCATTCATTGGTTGACTCTTTTTAAAAATTTAAATCCTTTATTGTTTAAAGTATTACATAAGTTTCCTTTTTTCCCTATTGACCTCCCCACCCACGCCTATCCCCCAGGCACATGCCCTTACCTCTCCCCCATCTGTGTCCATTGGTTATGCTCATATGCATGCATATAAGTCTTTGGGTTGATCTCTCCATCCCTTCACCCCTACTTCCCTTCATAGGTTAGACAGTCTGTTCAATGCTTAGATGACTCTGGTTCTATTTTTATTCATCAGTTTATGTTGTTCATTATATTCCACAACTGAGGTCATGTGATATTAATCTTTCTCTGACTGGCTTATTTCGCTCTATATAATGCTCTCCAATTCCATCCATGCTATTGCAAATGGAAAGAATTCCTTCTTTTTTACAGCAGCCTAGAATTCCATGGTGTAAATGTACCACAGTTTTCTAATCCACTCATTTGCTGATGGGCACTTAGGCTGTTTCCAATTCTTAGCTATTGTAAATTGTGCTGCTATGAACATAGGAGTGCATATATGCTTTCTGATCGGTGTTTCTGTTTTCTTAGGATATATTCCTACAAGTGGGATTACTGGGTCAATTGGAAGTTCCTTTTTTAATTTTTTGAGGAAACACCATACTGTTTTCTACAGTGGCTGCACCAGTCTGCATTCCCACCAGTATTATAAGAGGGTTCCTTTTTCAACGCATTCTCAATAGCACTTGTCATTTATTGATGATAGCCATTCTGACAAATGTGAGATGGTAGCTCATTGTAGTTTTGATTTTTATCTCCTGGATGATTAGTGACTTTGAGCAGGTTTTCATATGTCTCTTGGCCTTCTGTGTGTCTTCTTTTGATAACTGACTATTTAGGTCCTTTGTCCATTTTTTGATTGGGTTGTTTATCTTCCTTTTGTTGAGTGGAATGAGTTACCTATAAATTTTGGAGATTAAACCATTATCGGAGATAACATTGGTAAATATGTCCTCCTATGCAATGGGCTTTCTTGTTGTTTGTTGATGGTTTCTTTTGCTGTGCAGAAGTTTTTTATTTTGATGTAGTTAATTTGCTTATTTTCTCCTTAGTTTCCATTGCCCTAGGAGCTGTATCAGTGAAGATATTGCTTCGGCATATGTCTGAGATTTTGCTGCCTGTGTATTTCTCTAATATTTTTATGGTTTATTTAAGTCCTATATCCATTTTGAGTGTATATTTGTTTATGGTGTAAGTTGGTGCTCTAGTTTCATTTTTTTTTGTGTGCATGTATCTTTCCAATTTTCCCAACACCATTTATTGAAGAGACTATCTTGACTCCATTGCATGCTCTTGACTCTCATCAAATATTAATTGAGCATAATGGCTTGGGTTGATCTCTGTTCTGTCTCATTGGTCTATATTTCTGTTCTCGTGCCAGTACTGGACAGTTTGAGAATAGTGGCTTGTAGTATAGCTTGCTATCTGGTATTGTGATCCCTCCAACTTTGTTCTTCTTTCTCAGGATTGCTATGGCTATTTGGGGTCTTTTTTTTTTTTTTTTTTTAATTCCATGTGGATTTTTGGAAAGTTTGTTCTAGGTCTTTGAAATATGCTATTGGTATTTTAATGGGGTTTACATTGAATCTATAGATTGCTTTGAGTAATATGGACATTTTAATGATGTTGATTCTACCAGTTCATGAACATGGTATGTTCTTCCATTTGCTTATGTCTTCCTTGGTCTCTTTTTTCAGTGTCCTATAATTTTCTGAGTACAGTTCCTTTACCCCCTTGGTTAAGTTTAATCCTAAGTATCTCAAATTTTTTGTTGCAATAGTAAATGGGATTGTGTTTTTGTTTTTAGTTTCTGTTTCTGTGAGTTCATTATTGGTATATAAAAAAGCCATGTATTTCTGGGTGTTAATTTTGTATCTTGTTACTTTGCTGAATTCATTTATTAGTTCTAATAGTTTTCTGATGAAGTCTTTAGGCTTTTCTATGTAGAATGTCATGTAATCTGTAAATAATTACAATTTTTCTTCTTCTTTTTCAAATTGGATGCCTTTAATTTATTCTTCTTCTATGTGCCCTGACCAGAAATCCAACCCCAAATCTTGGTACATGTGGGCAACACTCCAACCAATTGAGATACCCAGACCAGGGCTGATATGTGCTTTTGATATTAAAAGAAACATACTGTGTGTTTGCATAACCCTGCCTAAGTAACATCCTAAGATGTGTTAATATGATTTTAAAACCAAGTTAACTTGAATATAGAGGAATCAAATATTAAGGAAATATTTTGCTTCCAACTAATTTAGACTGCAAAGCATAATACCAAATGGAATTTTTTAAATCCTGTTCTTAAGTTTGCAAAATATCAAATCTGTAAAAATACCTGCATAGACTGCAAAGAACTAAAATAAACTGTGGGCTTAGATTTACTGAGTTAGAACTATGTCCTTAATATTAAATAGTAATGTAATTACTCTGCAAATAATGTAATTCTTTATAATTAATTGCTTCAGGTATAAAAAGTACATATAATTCCCTCTTCTGAGTCACCTTGAAACATGGGTGATAATTTATCATACCTTAAGCCCTTATGCAAATATACTCTCATTACATTTTTCTTGTCATGACACTATGAAACTGAGTATAAAATATCATTTGATAAGAGTATTTTAATACATATAATGACCTTTTAAATCCACTTTATAGAATAACTGTACTTACTCTGCTATTTATTTTAGCAAGTCAGTGGGCTGTTACAGACATGTGCTCTCTCTGAATAATTATGTAACTTTTATAATAAAAATGCTAGGAATATGACTGTGATTTCACCATACACAGAATGAGAAACCTATCAATACTGTTCAGGAGCAAATAAGAGCACAGAAATATGTGAAATGAAATTTAAAAGAAGCTGAGCAATCAATAACTGTCATGTAAAATCATCACTATCTGTTTGTCATAAAATTGATTTACCTTTGGTGAACCAGTTGGACTGCTACATGGAGAACGAACGATGCCTTTCTGAATCAGATCCAGGCGGGGAGGCACGGGAGGCAGGCTGAGATGTGGGATCTGCAAAGGATCCTGTTGGGGCTTTCTTCTCTGTGCAAGGGGAGATGACCCTGGTGAAGTGACCGGTGAATTCTGCCTATCAGCACACTAGAATAAAAAAATATATAACAATGCTGTTTATTTGATGTGTAAAGTAAATGCTTTTCATAAGGAAGACAGTTGGTTTTGAGAAGGTGTCTGCCATTGAACATCTGCTGAAATAACTCACTTAGTTAACTCTGATTAATGATGGAAAGAGCTTACACTGTCCCTCAAGGGTGTTATTATATAAAGAATAAATGGACAAGTTTCTCCTACATATTGTAGAAAGGGCCTGAGAAAAAAAAGAACAGCAAAAGCATAGTTGAAAAACAATTGAATGCAGACATAATTCTAGAAGGAGAAACATTCAATGCAGTAATACACATTGTTCTTGGTTATCTGTATTATAGAATTTTCTTTGGTCTTTGATTTATAGCACATTCTAGAACTTAGAAACCATTTTGTTCTATATAAAATATGTATGTATCCAGTGTGTAATCTACTTTCCTACAAACAAATTAAATCAGGCAGGGTTTTAAAAAATTGTGTATTTAAAATAAACAGGTTTGAGCCCAAGTATTTTCTTCCCCAATCTTCATGTGGAAAAGGAAATTTCAAGTTCATTGTTATTTTTTTTAAATTGATTAACTAAATCTATAAAAGTCTGTGCTTCTGCTAAAAACTTATATATTTCTATGCCACTATGGCTTTTCCATTTTGTCTGGTAGATAGCATCAAAAAGCCAATAACAAGCACTTCTATTTCTATGTATATTACCCTTTCTGCTTTGGAAGTTGTTTTTGTTAATGTGAAATAACCTGATTACTACTTGGTACAAAAGCCATACTAATTAATCAAGTGGCCTCACCAGGACAAACAACAATCTGTTCTGATATATTAGGCAGTTTCCTTTTCAAGGCTGTTAACTAGCTTGTTGGAGATCTAGGCTTAATTTTTACACTTACTGGGTCAATCTAGTGTGCTTTGATATTCACCTGTTTCCTAATATTAGTATTTCCTAATATTATAAAGAGTTTAAGCTTGTTGTTAAGCCATTTCTCCTCGAGCATTACTCACCTTTAGAAGAATAGTCAATGTCAAAAATTGACAACTTAATTCAAAATCTAGTGACATTGAGGAAGATTTAGCCATTCTGTCTTTATCTAACTGAGATGGGATGACAGATTTGTGTTCATATCCACACTTAGTTACATTTTGTAAAAATTTCTAACTCACTATAATTGGGTTTTATCTTATATTTTTCTCATGATTAGACAGGGGTTGCTGGTTTGATAAAAAAGACAACAGAGGTAAAGTAACATTTGAACACTTCATGTCAAGGGTCCACACTATCGATAGGATTGATTAGTACTGATATTGATCTTGATTATCTGGCTGATGTATTAACTGTCAGTGTTTCTTCATGGTAAAATATAAAGTTACCCTCTTTTCTCCCCCTTTCCCTACTGTACTCTTTGCAAGAAAGTCATTATGCACAGACCACACTCAAAGAGTGGGTGTTTTGTTCCCCCTTGTGAAGGATTTTAAATAAATTTGAGTGGCTAAACAGAAGACCATACCTCAGATATGCCAGAATACTGTCATGACATTACTAAAATCTCAAGTCTTTGTCTCTTTCAATTAATGCCAAATAATTTTTAAAAGGTTACTACATTTAGATATAACTTCATGACAATTTTAAGAACATGTTCTTTTTAGCAATTTCAAGATTCTTTTTATGTCTCTTACCTGTGATAAGAAAATATCTTCAATTGTTATTAAATTGAAAGAGAAAAATAGTAGAACCTTTATAGTTATAAATTGATTTTAATGCAGTCAGTGATTCTAAACAAAATAACAATTCTACCCATAAAGGTCATTGGGCCTTACATGGTCATAAACTTGAACCTTATGGAATTAAAGCTATCAAATAATGATCATAGAACAAAAATAATTCCTGATATAAAGGTATGTGTATCATGTGTCATAGTATTTCAGATCAGGAGATGTCACAGCCAGCTAATTCTCCAAATTCCCTATAAGATAAATTATATTATCTGAAAACTAGCAAGGTTTAACTGATAAAAATATGTTGTTGATCTGGTTATCCTCCTTTACAAAAAAAACAAAAAAACAAACAAAAAAAAACAAATCAAGAAGCAAGCCATTTACACAATTCCTATCCCAAATTATTCCTATCCCAAGCAACATACAACTGCACTTCACTAATTTAGGTATTTGCAGATAAATTTTTCAGTGCTAGCTGCACACATTGTTAAGGCTACTGAGCAAGACATATGCTCCACCAAGCACTTTCCTTCCACAAATATCTTCCCGTTTCCCTCATTACTTGAAACAGCCCATTACTACCAGAACTTGACTACCACTTTAATTGATAATATTTAAGCAATTACCAAATTCCTGGTATGTTTAAATAATGGGGTGGATTTTATTGGAAATGGATGAATTACTAGACATGGCAAGGGTATAATAAAAAGTCGCTAAAACAGACATCCAAACCAATGTGTGTGGTGCAGCAACAACCTTGAAATTGTAGATATTTCCAGACAAGCACAATATCTTATAGCTATGATTGTAATTGGAAGCAGACCTCACTTAGGACAATTCATATTATAGTCTAAAAATGATTATGGACTGTCCTGAAGAATAATTCATTTTGAAGCATTCCAGTACCAGTAAGTTGGCTGAGGAAGAAGAATTTTGTGGATAACAGATCTGTATGTAGAGGGACAAGAATGTTTTATCTTTATTGATTATATGGATTAAATTCACTATAACTTATTTATTTTACCAAGTTCTCCTAAAGCATAGTAGATAATTTAGCAATGCCCTTTAGATAATAATGCATTATTCTTTGCTGAACACAGCTATCTCTATAAACAATTCTGCAATTAGAGGATTGAGTCTTTGCATCAACTTTTATTGCTGGTAAAATTCAATGCTAACTATGAACATTTCTAAAAGTTTTTAATAGTTGGTCACATAAAAGGTAATTTTTAATTTATTTAACATTTTTATTTACTTCCTATTTGAAAGTCTAAGGAACAAAGAAGCCTAACACAATGCTTCACACCCCAGCTCATAAATAAATGAGACATTAAAAATTCATGACATCAAACTTACCAGTTCAATTTACAGAAAAGAAAGAAAAGCCATTTTTCCCTTCTGAAAATATAGAAGCAAAATAGATTGATTTAAGGTAGATCCAAATAATTTATTCTTTAAACTATGCCTGTATATATATATTTGAACATTCAAGTGTCAACTGTAAAAAACTTTATTTTTAAAGTACCATAATTTCTTTGTTATAGGTAGTCATCAGGAGTGACAAAGGGATATATCTAGTCATCTTTAGTCTCCTGATTCTATTATTCTCTTCATAGATTCCACAAACATTCCTCTTAGCCCTTCACTCTGCCTTCTTCTTCCACAGATCACTTAAGTCATTTATCTTTCTCTACTTCTGACAGGTGATAATAGGAACTTGGGGGAATAAACAACAACGGACAATAATACTGGAATCCATCCTTAGGTTTAAAATTCTAAGATTGTGCTAATTTAATCACCTCTAACTGACTTGTCCTGTAATCCTCAGAATGATTACTGTTTCTTATGCAACTCTTACTAATTTGCACTGTAGTCTCAGAATAACTACTATTTCTTATTCTGTCTAGAAATACGGATTTAAAATATTTACCTAAAAATCTTGAGTAGAGAACAGGAAAATTTTATTTAAATATTGAATAATGAAAGGTAAGCATTTTGTTGATAGGGATATACTATTGGAGTGTGAATTTCAAGTGTAGCTGTCAAGATAAAGGTCTCAAGCCAACTGATTATAAAGAATAAGGTTTTGTTTGTTTGCTTTTAGAAAACCACATAACCACATAATTAAATGTATAATCTGACTTCATATGCACATATTTCCTATATGTAAGATTTACATTTCAGCTAAAATGTTAAATGCCATGCAAAAATCACTGCCTACTGCTATTGTTTCTGGTGGATTACAGAATAAGGATAATTTATTTTGTGGAGACTTTATGAATTAATACAATTAAATGAAATATGATAAAATACACTGCTATAAAACATTTAACTTTTGTTTGGATGATATAGTTAGGAGCACTGACTATTTTTGATATAGAAGTGACAGATGCAACCTATTATACATCCAGTCAAAGTTTGCCCATTTTCACTGTGAGAAGATAACTCTCTTAGAGGTATCTTTAAACAAAATGTTCTCACTCTTCCCATTTCCTTTTTTGTCCTCCACAATTCCTCTCACTACCAGGCCTAAACAAAGCAATAGTGACAAAATCAAATATCTAAACAGATGGATTATTTCCACACTAAATACTTACAAGGCATTCAAAAGTCAAACAGAAATGCTGCTAGGATTATTTGCTATTATTAAACTGACCAATAGCACAAAAATGAAGAAACGTAGTTTAAGAGCAAGAATAAGTTCATAAGTTCAGGAGAATGTATTTTGTCAAACTTTTCATTATAAAAATGTTTTCTTGGTTTGGGCACTCCACTCTTGACTTTTCAATTGTGTTTTATTTCATTTTTTTTCCTCCTCATTATTTAGAATATTCTTCATTAAGGCATTCTTAAAAAGATCCTGTTCTTTTTGCCACTGCCTTAAGTGAATCCCTTTCTTTGTTACTCCTTCATCTTTAGCTATCCACTTTATTAAGTTAACAAAATAGAAAAGTATGCAAAAGTTAACTAGTAAAACATAGGAAATAGGATGTGGACAGAATTTATTGCACAATATTAAAATTAATTTATATAGAGGTAACTGCAAGAGTTGGGAAGAGCCGAAACCGGTTTGGCTCAGTGGTAGAGCGTCGGTCTGCGGACTGAAAGGTCCCAGGTTCGATTCCGGTCAGGGGCATGTACATTGGTTGCGGGCACATCCCCAGTAGGGGGTGTGCAGGAGGCAGCTGGTCAATGTTTCTCTCTCATCGACGTTTCTAGCTCTCTATCTCTCTCCTTTCCTCTCTGTAAAATATCAATAAAATATATTAAAAAAAAAAAAAAGAGTTGGGAAGAATGGAGCCATGACTTCAAATCACTGGATAGCTGATTTGTATAATTCTATTTCTTTATCTTTGGGGTAACATTCAGTACATTCAGTTTTTTTCTAGTAATGTATTTGCTTTTAGAACTTCAGAATAGATTGTCTTTTTTTATTTTATTTTATTTCAACTCCTTTCAAAATACAAAAGTTGGGCACCCGTATTATCAGCATACTAGCATATGAGTCTAAGAATTTTTCACAAGTTCTTTAACACTAGTAGCTGATGAGTACGTCTTTAACAAACTGGAATCCTGGAGCGCTAGAGATTTAAAGACCACATTTGATTCTTTTATGTCTACCTACTCACCAACTATTCCAAGGCCTTTGCTTTCTGAAATGCATAAACGCTATTCTTTATTTCTCTGACAAAATTTAAAAAATTCTTTAGCACTTAGAATTGGATGCTAATGACTACCATAGTGAATAGAGAGAGCCGAATTTATAATTTTAACAGAAAATTCTGATAGAAACGGTCCAAAAAGTAAAGTAGCCAAAAGCCTGTCTCAGCATGCTCAGCAATTACCAATAATAATCAGGGACTCACTCAATTTAGTCACTTCATTTTGTCCATATCTTTTTTTTTTTTTTTTAAGAGTGACTTTTTTTTTTTTTATAAAAGCTTTAATAAGATCTATTATAATGGAAATGGAAAAACATTTATTAAGAAATTTCAAACCCAGGCAAGATACTATTAAAAACAGGACAAGAAAAAACCTCTCCAATTACTAAGATGGGATTTCTGACAATCTAGGAGATAATCAAAGTCAATTTTATAATATTTTTAACAAGATTTTTATTTAATGAATTTTCATATCTGAACAAGATAGATACACATATCATACAAATGATGAGGAGGGCTCTTAGAGGCTCAACATTTCCCTCTAAATGAATGAAAATTGATGAAGGGGACTTATATAAAAATTTTATCACAAA
Organism: Pipistrellus hanaki; assembly: GCF_964339955.1. Lineage (NCBI taxonomy): Eukaryota > Metazoa > Chordata > Mammalia > Chiroptera > Vespertilionidae > Pipistrellus > Pipistrellus hanaki. The sequence goes on along the minus strand of NC_140504.1, from coordinate 68,438,770 downwards.
AATATAATGTTTTAAGTGTATTCTCCTTTCTATTAACTATTGTCTTCCTTCTTTATATTAATTTGTGAACATAACACAGTCTAAAGTCTTTAAAAATCATCTATACAGATTGTTATTCAGAAGATATCCATTAGAAAAACATTTACACACACAATTATTTGTAGGATAATTATAAATGATTTATGTTCATCCATTTTGTAGTATCTGTACCACTATTCCTTTAAAATAATAAACAAAAGCTTATATAAGTAATGTAGTACATTAGCAATAGAATCCTTTCCTGCTTGCTTAGTCATATTTTTCAGAAGCCTCAATTTATAGGAATTCAAGGAGAAACTCAAAGTGAAAAAGAAAAGTTCTATCAACTTGATATATAGATGCAGTGGATCCCCAATCAAAATCCCAGCAAGTTATTTTGTGTTATCATAAAGCTGATTCTAAAGTTCCAATATTGAAGGAGAAGAACAAAACTATAGTAATGATACTACCTGACATTAAGACTTACTATAACTACAGTAACCAAGCATGTGTGCTATTGGCAAAGAATAGCCAACTTCATCAATGCAATATAACATAGTGCCTAGAAACAAACACATAAATAGTGAACTGATTTTTAATAAAGGAGCAAATATAATACAATGGAGTGGAAATAGTCTTTTCAACAAATAGTGCTGAAAACAACTGGACATCCCCATGCAAAACAAACAAACAAACACACCAAAAAAACTAGATACAGACAATACGCTCTGACAAAAATTAATTCAACATGGATTACAAACCTGAATGCAAAATCAGCAAACTCCTAGAAGAAAACAAGAAAAATATAGATGGCCCTGAGTTTGGTTGGATCACTTTTTTAATAGAACAAAGATATAATCCATGAGAGTAATAACTGAAAATGTGGGCATCATTAACATAAAAAATACCTGCTCTTGAAAGACACAATCAAGAAAATAAAAGGACAAGCCAGAGATTAGAAGAAAATACATATATAAGACAAATCTGATAAAAGGACTTTTATTCAAAACATACAAAGAACTCTTATAACTCAACAATTAAGAAAACTAACAATTGTACTAAAAAGAGGGCCCACAGCCTTAAAAGAAACCTCACAAAGATATAGCGATGGCAAATAAATATATGAAAATATGGTGCACAGCATATGTCATGAGGGAAATATAAATTAAAATGAGATAACACTGTACACCTTTTTGAATGGCCAAAACCCCAACCACTGGCAACGCCAAATACTGAGGATGTCGAGCAACAAGAACACTTATTCACTGATAGTGGAAATGCAAAACAGTACAAACACTTTAGTTTGGTGGTTTCTTACAAATTAAACATACTCTTACCGTATAATACAGTAATCATACTCTTTGGTGTTTACCCAAAAGAGTTGAATACTTCTGTCCACACAAAAATCTGAACACAGATAGTATTCATCGTAATTATTCTTAATTGCCAAAACTTGGCAGCATCCAAGATAACCTTGAGTAGATAAATGAATAAATAAAATGTGCTACATCGAAACAATGGAAACTTACCTAGTACTAAAATGTCAAGCCGTTAAGAGACATGGAAGAATCTTACAGAATATTACATCATGAAAGAAACCAATCTGAGAAGGCTATGTACATACAATTCAAACTACATGACGTTCTGGAAAAGACAAAACTAGGGAGACAGTAAAAAGATTAATGGTTTTAAAAAAATAAGACTAATGGTTGCTGGGGAGTGGAGTGGGGGAGATGAACAGGCAGAACATTAAAGATTTTTAGGGAAGGGAAAATTCTCTGCATGATTCTAACAGTAGATATGTATCCCTATACATTTGTCAAAATCATAGAATGAACAACTCCCAAAATAAACCCTAATGTAAACTACGGACTTTGGATGGTAATGAGATGCCAACAGAGGTTTGTCAATTATAACAAATGTTCCACTTTGGTGGGGGATGCTAATAATGGGGCAGGTTATGCATGTGTGGGGGCAGGGGGTGTATGAGAAATCTCTGTAGGGCTCCCTCAATTTTACTGATCCAAAAGCTCTAAAACAGCTGTAAAAGTCTTTTCTTTTTAGTTCAATTTTTTTTTCTTAATTTTTAAATTTACTGGGGTGACATTGGTCAACATGAACAAACAGGTTTCAGGTGTGGATTTCTATGTTACAAGATATGTCTATTGCACTGTGTGCCCACCACCCAAATCCAAGTCTCCTGTCACTATACATTAGGACTTCTCCCTGCACCCTTTCTGCTGGAACCACCACACTACTGTTTGTGAAAGTCTTAAAATAAAAACAACACAAAGCAAAACCACCACCACCACCACCAAAGTCCTCTAACAAGGGGAGAGGAGAATTGTGCTGCTTTTCTTCCTGTTGGAAGGAAATGTAGGCAGGCACCTTCCTACTTTTACCAAGAACATGGATGTGTGCGTGTATAAAGTGATGTTCACTATTTTAAGTTATTATTCATGTTCCACTAATAACTTCTGGAAATGTTTACACAATCAGAAGCAATGAAGAACAGGAAAACTGAAGCACACTTGGAGAAAGAGTGACTGGATTAAAGAGCTGACTTCTCTTTGAAGTTTGACAGGGAGGCAGTCAATAAAACTGCCAACAGAGTACTTTAAAGTACTGCAAACAGCGTCACAAGTAGAATAACCCCAAGGGCACAGTTTCATTAAAATGTGAAACATGCCGAAGCCGGTTTGGCTCAGTGGTAGAGCGTCGGTCTGCGGACTGAAAGGTCCCAGGTTTGATTCCGGTCCAGGGCATGTACCTTGGCTGCGGGCACATCCCTGGTAGGGGATGTGTAGGAGGCAGCTGGTCGATGTTTCGCTCTCATCGACGTTTCTAGCTCTCTCTCTCTCTCCCTTCCTCTCTGAAAAAAAGTCAATAAAATATATTTAAAAAAAAAAGTGAAACATTGTTAACTACACAGAGTTATACTGCTTCTCCTTGAAGCACCTTTTATGAGAAGGACGTAATCTCCAGGCTCTATAACCCTGAACATTCTTTAAAGTTTCACATTTTATTTTAAACATTTCTATGAATTTTGAATCCTGATACAAATATATGTGATTTTAATTTAAATATATGGTTTCCCTCTTTTCTTGCAACCTCCCCTTAAATCTTGTAGCAAAATGTAAGCTGAGAAGTATGTCATGTTGATTGTATTGGCTTCTTATGCCCTTTGGTTCACTCAGCTGCATAACCAATTTTGAGCAGTCAGGGAAAGGTGACATGTAATTCAGAAATATTTCCATAAAAATAGCTGAAAAACAAGAACATCCTGAGAATTAAAGGAATAAACTTCGGTCACTGAAAAATGCTCTTATGCAAAACACCTATTGCTCCAAAATACCAGACACAGCTGGTTTTATTAAGCAGTTACTATTGAGTTACTACTTTAGAGAATACTTAATCATTTTAATTTATGTATGTAGAAAATAAAATTCGGAAGCTCATGCAAATTATTCAGTCCTTAAAATGTAGTCTTAGCTGACATGTCAGCAACTTTGCATTTTCTCTGAGTTTTGAAAATAAAAGACTGTTTCTGAATACATTACTTTAATGTGACCATGTAATGAAATCATAACTATGTATAGATACATTAAAAAATTACAACCAAATGCTTGTCAAGCTAATACAGTTTTAGTGTCTAATAACAGTATCTAAAATTGAAAAAATAAAACTTCCATAAATGTCTTAAAAATACTGTTATTTAATTCTTAGAAGAACAACAATATTTCAGGAGTCTTAAGTAACATTATATAAGAAATTAATGTTAATAACAACTGATATTAAATGTATATTATGTGCCAGGACTGTTCCAATGGCTTTACATATATTAATTCATTTAATCACAATCCTCAGAGGTAGGGTTTCACAGATAAGATCACCGAGTGATGAAGCACAGGATTAAATAAGCAACTTTGCCCTCCAGGAGCTCAAGATCCACTTGGAGTGGCCAAGTCAAGTACAAGAGTTCAAGTGCTTGCTTCTCCCAAATGACTACCGGTACATATTCAAACTGTTTTTGTGGAATATATAACAACTAGAGGCCCAGTTCACAAATGCATGCACCAGTGGGGCCCTAGGCCTGGCCTGCAGGATCAGGCTGAAACTGGCTCTCTTGACATCCCCTGAGGGGTCCTGGTTTACAAGAGGGCACAGGCCAGGCCAAGGGACCCCACCAGCACATGACTGGGGCCAGGGAGGCACACAGGAGGTTGGTCAGCTGGGGAGGGTGTGTCTGGACCCTCTGGCTCAGTCCCAATCAGCCAGACCCTAGCAGCAAGCTAACCTACTGTCTGCCTCCTGGTGATTAGTGCATGTCATAGCGACTGGTTGACCAGTCGACTATCTGTCCCCTGGTGGTCAGTGCACATCATAGTGAGTGGTTGAACAGCCTTAGCATATCATTAGCATATTACACTTTGATTGATTGAATGGACAACCAGACAACCAGGCACTTAGCATATTAGGCTTTTATTATATAGTAGGATGTCGTCAAGGTCTTCTATAACATCGCGTAGCACTTGGAAAGCAGTGTTTGCTTTGTTAATCACATATAATGAAGAAAATGCTACTAATTTGCAGGAAGATCATTAAGAAAATCAGTAAACTTAATGCAATTAAATGGCAAACATGAACCTGTGGCTCTGGATTGCTTAAAGTCATCCCTGACTGTACCAGTGGGCATAGTGGGAGAAGTAAGGATGACTGGTCAGCATGATTCCTCTTGGGTGGTATTGGTGTTTCACATATCTGGCCCCACCCACTAAATGACTGGTTTTCCCTGCCCATCAATCACGGTGAAAACCAAAAATGTCCCACATATTTCTGAACACCCTTGGGAGGCAGAACTACCCTTGTGGAGAATCTTGTTCTACACTGTGGATGCTTATTTTGAGTTTTTTATTTCACTGGGACTGCAATCTCTGTCATTATGCCTCCAGCAAAGGCTCAAGCCCTGCAATCAGAATCTAAGTCACATTAAAAAGGCAATTACTCTTCTAAAAACACTTCAATGGTACTGATCTGTACACACAAACTCTTTCCTCAAGATTAGCAATACAATGATTCCTTTCTTTACCCTTATTAGAAAAAGCAAGAATTGGGTGATATGTTAAGATTTTAATTAGTAAAATGTGTTTTAATTGATGATTGCAACATTAGGAGAATGTATATAAAACTACAAATAATTCTCTTGACCTATGGTCCCAACCATTTTTATTCTTTTATGGTAAATTGTTTATATTTTAAATACTGTTTTTTTAAAAATATAATGTTTAAAACCAAATGAATTAGTAACCTAGGTTCATATACTAGTTCAGTCTGTCAATATTTTTATTTTGTATTCAAATCCTTATTTTTCTTGTAATTTTATGTATTTGGTGAATAATAATACATTATATCAACATAATTACTAAGGAAATATTAAGACCGTCCTTCACATCTTTGGCAAAATGAAACAAAATTCTGATGAGCAACAAATACCTTTTCTAAGCTTTGTTCTCCCTGAAGTCAGAGAGAAGGATGTGATCTTACCAATCATGCCCTGGAATTCCTTTGAGGGCTCACATCAGATCCAATTATCCTAGAAATTCTGACAGATCAAGGACACAGGCAATGGTACAACTTGAAGCAAACTGTTCCAGTTAAAATCCTAAAACAGCCTATACCAAGGAAGGCGACTAATACTCTGTATTATAGATCTGTAAGTTCTACTTGTGTCTGTAAAATTAGCATTATGAAATATATTTAACTTATAATAATACAGTCTATATGTTTAGCATGCTACTATTTATAAACTCCAGCTGTTGGATGGGATCTCACCAAGGTAACAGGAATATACAAGCAGCTTAGTTCGCTATGATATGATGAAAGCATTATATTTTTTTTAATGTGTTGATTGATTTTAGAGAGAATGAGACAGAGAGAGACAGAGACTGGTTCTACTTATGCATTCATTGGTTGCTTCTTGTATGTGGTGGCCTGACAGGATAGAAGCCACAACCTTGCCATATTAGGATGATGCTCTAGCCAATTCAGCAACCCAGCCAGAGGAAATAATTTATAATTTAAAGATTGCAGTATGCTTAAGATAGGCAGAAAGGTTCCACAATATAGTCATCTACCTATTCATAACAGAAGAGAAAGACGAGATGAGAATTTGAAAAAGCAGATTAAAAAAATCAATCATTTTGCTGGACAATGACTCTTGGAGTTGAGGAAATGAAATAGTTTTAAAATGAATGAGTAAGTGAATGAGGCAACAGAAAGATTAAATAAACATAGAAGAGGAAAATTCTGGCAGAAGAGTTGATGTCAAATGGCCATGTTATATTTGTTTATAATCTTAGCTATATGACAGAACTGGATAAAACTTACAATTTGATGTATAGTACATATATATCGTCTTCAGATTGGAACAAAGGCAAAACGATGTATAGATCAGGTCACTTGCCTCAAAGAACATTTAGTAAATATCCGCTGAGTGTGTTTAGGTGCCAGGGAACTCAAAGGTAATAAGACACTGGCCCTAGCCTTAAGAATTAACAGTCTCATAGAGAAGACAGTCCTCTAAATAAAACACTAACAATTCAGTACTTCTACGGAAATAGAAGTATATATAACATGTTATGGGAACACAGGGTCAGCAATCTTTTTGCCAGTTATTCAGAAATAACTGATGCTTTTGTTTACATTAATATTTAGGTTTTACTAAATGGCAGCGATTTATGAAATATTATAAAATTCAGTAAGTTTAATAGACTAGAAGATCAGTGCACATAAAGGCATTACACTGAAATATGATTCCTCAACTTAAAAAAAAACAATTACAAGTTTCTTTAAATTTCTCTAATATCTAACTGCTATAAAATGTATAGAAATAATTGATTGTAATAAAAGTTTTATTAAATGACACTATTGACTGTCAAATACTAGTAAGCCACTGAAGTGGTGCTTTTGGGACAATAATGTCTGAAAGTACCATTCTTTCTTTCACATAAACTACAGAGGAGATTAATGTAAAAATTCACTCAGCTCCCTTGCCAGAGTACTCCCAGGTACATAGAACTAAACATGCATGACCGAGACAGTGGTAAAGAGATCAGGAAAAAACCACTCAATCCACCTTCAGCATTCTGCTCATTTCATGTCACCAGTGACTCCTTTCACTCGCCAGTGCACCTCCTAAAACAGAGCTCAAGCTTCACCTTGTTCAATGGGAAATGGACCCAGAATGCAACTTTCCCCAAAATCCTATGTGGCAAATACCACTTTCCCCCAAGCAGTAAAGGGTACAAAATTCTTAAAAGAATTGCTCGTAAAGCTTCCCCTGACATGAATCACCGAAAGAAGAAAAATATATTTAATAAAGAAGATTGAAATGCCCTTTTTCTAGCTAAAAAACATTACCATCGAAGTCACCTGGACTACCTGAGCTGTTGTTGTATGCTTCTAAAAACACTTTTATATCATTCCCTATTATCTGGGTATTCAATAAATATTCTTAAAATGCTTACAGGGCCCTAGGCCTGGTGATTACAATCTTCATAAAAGCCAAATAGTGAATATTTTAGGCTTTGCAAGTCAAGGGAATTATGTAGGTACTTATAAAATAATTTAAATATTTAACCATTTAAAATGTAAAATCATTCTTAGCTCACAGAAAACCAAACAAAAACAGGCCATAATCTGATCATTTGAGTGCTAAATCACAGTCATATATCCAAACAAAACTAAGACAATTATGTTATTAAATTTAAATGAAAGATCTTTTGCACCAAGACTAATTTCTTCCAGTAAAACTTGTAAGAATGATTTAATGAAACTGTCCAATATCTACTGGAAACTTCTATTATTATTTACCTTCATTAGATATTTCAATAGCTATAGAAAATGCTCTGTACCTGTCAAGTTTAATTCAGTAGCCACAATGCAAGTGTCCACTAAGCATTTAAAATATGTCAAATGTGTCTGAAGAATGAAATTTTAAAATTTTATTAAATGCTAATTATTTTAAATTTGCATTTGAATAGCCATTTATGATCTCTTCATCAAGTGATTTCCTACCAGAAAGATGGGTGCATAGGGCAAATACAACCTGATGCCATTTCACGTTATCAGCACTCCACCCTGGCAAATAGGTTTCCAGTTATCTGCCAAATCCTAATGAATTGCAGTAGAGGTCCTACAGGCTGTGTAGGCCAAGTCTGAATACAATGGGGAAGGGAGTCATGATTGATTAGCCATGCCTGCCATAAGTTGGAGTTGGCAGGCACCTTCACAAGGTATTTTAAGGCTCTTTAATACCACAGATTGCCATTTCACTTACATTTAGAGCACAAAAGTTCTGAATAAATCTGAAATTCTTATATCTTACTGTACAGAGACTAACTTGATATCTAGAGTCCAGCTTTCTTGATCATTCTATTTCTCGTTTGTAAATTACTTAATTGGCATTCTGGTTCATTGACTAGTCTCTGATGAGCTAGGTTACATAAATACCAACTGGGCAGTTGCATCCATTCTCGGTGCACTCACAAAGTCAATTTTGTCAGCAGTACTGAACCACAGATTATGGTAAATGCACAAAGGTAAATCTTATGTGACCTCTTAGTAGCCAAACAGAAGGCTTGACTTTTCTGGGAAGAAAAGAACTTTATTGGACACTTCTTTTACACTTCAACAAAGACTAATTTTAATCCGTTTCATCATTTCCAATTTTAATAATTTTATTTCTTAATGTTTATTCACATTCTGCTGTTACCAGTCTTAGATAATGTATAGTTCTATATGAAAACTCGCACCATCTTTCACTTTGAAATTATAACCAATGAGAATATAGTTTGAGTCCACAGTTCTTTCATATCCTATGAATTCATCATCCTGTCAACATAGCTTCTATCTTCACCTTCCTTTTGATGCTTGAATTTTTCTTTCCAAAACATACTCAGTCACACTGCATTTGTAACAGCATTTTTTTTCTTTGCCCACACACCAGCCTAATTAAACCTATGTTTTCCAGTTTTACCTTTCGAACATTTGCCAACCGATTCATCATCAAGGACTCCTCTCGGTCATCGTCATCATCCAAGTCCAGCATCGGCATTCCAAAGGGGTCCATAATGCCACAGCACCTGGAGCCTTCGTCTCTTGGATCAAAGGGGTCCACAATTATGGGCTCCGTTCCTTTTATTTCACAGCGACAGAAGGGGCAGCCCTGGCCATCGGACTCCTGAACAAACACATAAAATGTGCTGATTGGTCTTTGTTTAAATAAAACAGTACTTGGAGAAACCAAAGTTTTATAAGTATAAAACAAAGTTGCAAAAGAGTTTTTGGCAAGTCAGTGGGGGCAGGGGAAGCAGTAGTGGAATAGAACAGAAGGCCAAAATATATGATAAATATGCAGTATTTCTAATATCAAACTTTTACAGAAAAAAATTCTTTTTAAAAAAAAGTTTGCTTTGCCAAAGAAAAGGAACCTAATTTTACTGAATCTTCACTGATAATTTTAATGTATGAAAACTTTAGTCCTGTAGAAATGAGAAGTTGAATCATGTCCCTTTTTAACAAAAGGCACCAATGCTAAACATTTTATAAAAAGAATTTTTTAAACAAAAGTACATTATAAATAAAATAATAGAAACAATCGGAATAATTCATTTTAAAATACATTCTGGAAAAATTCCTGTGCATTAAAAAAACTATGGCTAAATAGTGCCATTTTAATTGCCTGTTTTTTTTCACCATTGATGTTTCTCTCTCTCCCTCTCCCTTCCTCTCTGAAATCAATAAAAATATATATAAAAAAGGAAGATAGACGGTATACTATATTCACCACTGTATTTTTGTTTCTGCATTTTACCCTGAATTTAGTAGTGTTTCATTTAAGAAAAAGTAAAAATCATAAAATCATTTAAAGGCAGAAATGCCATGAATTAGAACCATATTAGAGACAAGACATGTAAAGGAAGCTGACATCTTTAAAGAAACCATTTAGTACTTAATTCAAGACTGCCCCTTCCCCTGGTATGTGATAGATCCTCCCTTCCCCTAACTGATGGACGGAGAATGACGTAGCCTGCACCTGCAGTCCGGACATTCCTGAACACCTAACCAGGCACCTTATATGGACTGAACATTGAACCACCAATCAGCACCTGCCAAATACCCTAAGCCCCATCTCTTCCCTTTCCTCTCCTCAAAAGGCACCTTCACCCCTGCACATGTGCTCTTTCTCCCTTTGGGGTCTTCTCTTCTAACCAGTATCCTGGTACTCCGGCCCCTCTGTCTCATCTTTCAGTCTGATGGGAAACTGGTGATCTACCTGCCCTGCAGTGACACACTGACTAGCAGTGAAATAACACTCTCATTCTCTCCTGGGACAATGACTGAACAACTCCTCTGTGGCAGATCCTGTGGTTGGTAGTTAGTTCTTTCCAAATTGTCACTCAGATAAGCAAACTGAAATCTACATTGCCACAGAAATGATCAAAGGAACACACACAAACAAACACTCCTTGGGTTGGTTAATGAGAAGAAATTGCAACATTCCCGTATTTATCTAGGGTTACATAATATTGGAAAGGAACCTAGAATGGTAAAAATAGTTGAAACAAAGTGGTAGAAAAAAAAATAGACATGCTAATACTTATTTCAGTTGTCTCAAAGCCCAGTGGACCTGAGTGAGCACATATAACGTTTATTTCCACACGTGCTCAGGTGGGCTTCGAGGGAACTTAAATATTATTTGCTCCACATTTTATGAATGACAAAATTGAAAATATCTTACCCTGATATTTTCTAGCACAGGAATAAATATTTAAGAAAAACTAAACCTTTCAATAACAAGAACATTAAATTTAAGTATACTTTCAATATATGTTGTCATCTTCATAAAATTCTCTTAATATAAAAGTGTGCTACTACTGGAATTTTTTCTTACAGATCTGTATAAAATAATTTCAAAAGGGTTGTTCTAATATATAAGAGCAAGATGTGAAAGAGGTCATGTTCCCTGTGTATTTGCTGTATGCAGCATGGAAAACAGTACTCTGGGCTATACATGGACACTTCATTTGTATTGGGTCTAGTAATAATTAATGTCGTTTTTCAACATTCGTTTAAAATCTTGCTTGGCGTTGACTTGTATTGACATAACCTTCAAACACATGGTATCTACAGAACGTGTGAAGTGCAATTAACAAGTTTTGCTTGAAAAAGTTTATGTTTGGTTTGGTTTTTGTTGCAGAACTAGGGCTAAGAAGATGGCGGATGAAGAGCATATTCGGCACTGCATGCTTTACGAGTTCCAATTAGGAAGAAAAGCAAGTGAGGCTGCAAAAAACATCTGTAGTGCTCTTGGTCAAGATGCAGTTAGTGCCAGAAAATGCCAGCGTTGGTTTGAGAAATTTCGCGAGGGAAATTTTTCGTTAGATGACAAGAGTGGTCGAGGCCGTGTGTCCAATTTTGATCAAGAAGCTCTTCAAGCTCTTTTGGTGCAAAATCCTCAAATTACCCAACAAGAGCTTGCGACAACTTTAAATTGTTCACAAAAAACAATTTCCAATCAATTGCGTGCACTTGGCAAAGTCCAAAAGTTTGGAAAATGGGTTCCTCATGAGTTGACCTACAACAACCGTAATCAAAGAGTCACAATTTGCAGTTCGCTCCTCTCTCGTCAAAACCGTTTGCCGTTTTTAGAGCAAATTGTTACCGGAGATGAAGAATGGGTGCTGTATGTTAATTTGAAAAGGCGGCCTCAATGGTTGGACAAAAATGAGGCTCCGCAGCCACGACAAAACCTGACTTGCATGCGAAAAAAGTGATGTTGTGTGTTTGGTGGAATTTTAAAGGAATTCTTCATTATGAACTTTTACCATCTAACCAAACCATTTCAAGTGCAGTGTATAGTGCCCAATTGGAAAGGTTAGCCCAAGCTTTAAGAGAAAAAGAACCCGCGCTGATTAATCAGAAGGGCGTACGTAATTCTTCACCACGATAACGCACGACCGCATACTGCAAGAATCACTGCTGAAAAACTGCACCAGTTGGAATGGGAAGTTCTCCCTCAACCTGCATATTCTCCTGATATTGCCCCTTCCGATTACCATTTGTTTCGTTCTTTACAAAACTTTCTTCTTGGAAAAAAATTTAATAATGAAGAATGCCTCAAAAATGCATTGACCGAATTTTTTGCATCAAAATCACAAGAATTTTACAACAGAGGGATTAAAATGCTTCCTGAGCGTTGGGCACAAGTAGTAGAAAACAACAGCAACTATATTGTTGATTAAATTTTGTTGTATTGTTTAAATAAATTCAATTTAAAAAGTATTAGAAAACGACATTAATTATTACTAGACCTATATACATTGAAAAAAAACAACACTAGAGAAAGATTTAAACATATACAAAAGCAGAAAGTATAATGAATCCATATATGCCTATCACACAACTTCAACCATTACCAATTCCCCAATCCTCATTCACCTGCCCTTTTGTTTGCTCTTGGATTACTTTGAAGCATATCCATAAATGCATCTGTAAATGTTTTAGTCTGTATATATACAAATAGAAAATACTTTAAGGTCTAACTAGAAGATAATTATTACTAAAAATTAGTCCACTCAATCTAAAAAAGTCATACTATCTTTAGTGCATTCCCAAGAATGTGTGAGCCACTATACTCAGCTCCAAAGGCTTCTTTTAGAACCCTCAAGGTCAATTTGCATGTTGTTTTGGTTAAACATCATTTACAGTTTTACATCTATTTCCAAACACAGGGTAACTACAAAGATTAAGTTTGGAAAGGGAAGGGCTAAAAGGCAGTAACAACTTGATGATAAAAGAAAAAGCCTGGGACCAGTTAATCTAAATCCCAATTTAGTTTTACTTCATCTCTCCAACCTAAAATGCTACACAAATCACTGACTTGTGTTAGAGAAGCTGTTTTATGTATATATAACAAAAGTTATCTTCTGTTCAGCTTTATCTTTGTTGAGAGTTAATATTACTCACTAGATCAAAACAACAGCTGCAATATACATCCTTTTAAATTTGCAAACAGATCACACTAAATGTGTCTCCCTAGTGGTATTTACTGTAATAGGACTTCACTCACCCTCTTTCTCTGTAAACTGACTACTGTCGTATGTAAATTAAGTTTCACCATAAATTCTCAAATGCCACTGTGGTGCTCTGCCCTGGTTTCTGTTAGATGGTTGACTGAATACCCATGAGGGATGTCTTCCACAGGCATATAGTAACTCCTCAGGTTGGGCATCAATAATTAAAATAATGTTTCTGTCAACATATACTTAGTGCAAGATCAAGGGGGATACATTAAAGAAAAAGAAAGACCAATAAATAACTCCCTTTCTAGCCTCCAACATATTAATGTTCTCAGAATGTTAAGAGGAAGTACTTGGGACTCCACCATTCTAATTGACTCAGTAGATTTCACTTCCTCAAATAAGAAATACCACCAAAACAAAAGATACAGAAGTTAGCGGAAGTACTAAGCTCATCTGAAATTTAACTATGTAATATGTTCACAATAAAGTAATTCAGATATATGCTAACCATTAATACCATAAATTAGTGATTTCCAACAGGAGTGCCACAAAATTTTTTAAAACATGCAATACCTAACTATTTATTATAGTCAGGGGCACTGACCTCTTTTCCCTTAGACTGTCAAATAAAAAAAATGACAACAGCCAACACAAAAAGAGCCATCTGGTGTTAATGAATAAAAATTATACTTTTTTTTTTGTCAGATCAGCAATATATATATATATATATATATATATATATATATATATATATACATATATATATATATATATATGATGTGCTACAGAATTTTAGTAAATTAGTTTATGTATATCATGAGATGAAAAAGGTTGAAAATCACTGCTATAATTATATTAGGGGCCCAGTACATGAAATTCATGCACTGAGAGGGGGTTCCTCAGCCCAGCCTGACCACTCTCACATACTGGGAGCCCTCAGGATATGTCCTATTGATGGTTTAGGCCTGTTCCCCATTGGGAGCGGACCTAAGCCACAGTCTGGCCTCCCTTTGCAGATGGCGATCGGGCTGATCGGTGGAAGGCGCTGCTGCCACCACTGCCATCACCCTGCTGCTGCAGCCACTGCCAGTCACCACAGCTACCAAGGTATTTTCATCAACACAGACTCCAGTCCCTTCACTATGAAAAAATGACAACTTTCTTTAAGCATTTTCAAGATGTGTCTTTCATAGGATATGACATTTCTTTCTTCGTTTTTCTTTTTATCCTCACCTGAGGATATGTTTCCATTGAATTTTTTTCCCTTCCGTCTGATCCCAAGCTCAGCCCCTTCCCAAGCCTAAAGCCTCTACCCCAGGCTTTAGGCTTGGGAAGGGGTCCCCACCCTCCCCTGTACCTCCAAAGGCAATCTCAATCCCTTCCCAAGCATAAAGCCTCTTCCTGATGGTTGGCTGAGAGTGACCTGGGTGCCAAGGAGGTTCCCTGGACTCATGTATGTATGCAAATCAACTTCCATCTTTGTTGGGTTAATTTGCATACTCACTCTGATTGGCTGTGGGAGTAGTGGAAGTATGGTTAATTTAGATGTTTCTCTAATATTAGGTGAGATTAAATATAAATATAACTTTAGGTAACCTGAGAACAAATCAACATTGACAAAAAATAGGAAAAAAATTATTTCCCTCCCAAATGTACCATCCAATTTAATAAAGAGGGAATATACTAATTGACCTTCATGCTGTTGAAAAGATGGTGACACCCACAGCCAATGAGGGAATATGCTAATTGAATGCCACATCCTCAAATATGGTGGTGCCCACAGCCAATAAGGAGGGAACATGTTAATTAATTGACTGTCACACCCTTAGAGATGGTGGCACCCATAGTCACAAAACAGGATGGTGATGCCCAGTCCCCTCAGCCCCGCCAGGGCGGCAGGTGCACAGCCTGCCTCCAGAGTCCCCCAGTCTCCTCAGCCCCCCAACCCCTAGGGCCTGCCCCAGGCACAGGCAAGCCTCATATGGCAACTGCCCAGCCACTCAGGGCTGGCCTAAAGCTCAGGTAACCAGGGCTGGCCAACGCTTGCACTGCGAGCAGTGGCAGCAGCAGAGATGTGATGGGGGCATCGCCTACCCCTGGTTACCGGGTCACCTCCCTCCCCTGAGGGCTCCCGGACTGTGAGAGTAGGCAGGATGGGCTGAGGGACCCCCCCCCTCCAGTGTATGAACTTTAATGCACTGGGCCTCTAGTTACTTAATAACATCTCAAATAAAAATCTTATTAAATGCCACCAAAATCATCTCATTATCGTCATATTAATTACCTTCCTTATCCTTTCTATTTTAAATATTGTTCACATGGATTTTATCTCTTCAATAATAACCTTTTTTCATTTTTTTATAATAAACATTATAAGTAGTGCAATTTATTTTCTCTCAGGATGATCAGTTGAGGACACATTTTAATATCAAGCACTTCATATGGAGGATCTGAGAGGGTACATAGCACTTTATGAGTCTCGTGTTAGAGTGTGTTTTATGTTTTTACTGTGTGTGTGTACTTTCTGTATAATCTAATTTACATCACCTTGTTATACTTCAGGTAGATTTAGAGTTCCCATAAATCTTTTTTCCTAAACATGGAAGAATTAGAAATAGATAACTATATACATAGATACATACATACATTGAGAGTAAATTGGTTCCATACTAAGCATTTTCAGAACATGATATTTCCCACAGAAACTCAATAACTTATTGTTAAAAGAATAAATAAAAGAATGAAGATTGTTAATAGTAATCTTCGACTAAATCACCCAGGGTTGGAGAGATCTTTAGTTTAGTGCTCTTTCACGATGGGCAAGGGAGAAGACATTGGTGAATCCAGACTTAGAACTTTTAGTTTTAACTTGGGAGGCTCATAAAAACAGTGAATCAGAAAAGAAATACAGGAAGTCCTCAGGTTATGTTGGACTCAATGTATGTCATTTTGTAATAATGTCGCCATTTCCCATTTATTTATTAAAAAAAAAAGTTCTGTCATTCCAATATATGTACATATGTGCTTTGTTTACTATTTAATTTATTACAAGTAAAGGTCAGGAATTGCTATCTTTCTTTTAATTTTTTTTTTTTTACTGTTTCACTTCATTACTGCTGTATATGTGCTCCATATGAGTGACGTAGGTGTTTATGTAAGTGGGTTCCAACTTATGGCGAAAATCGTGTCACCTTGCACTGGAGGAATGGATCTCTGACGTAACCCAAGGACCTACTATACATACTTTCTGAATCAAAACTATTGGATTGGAATACTACACCCAACAATTGCAACTATGTGACACTGGATAAGCCATTTCATCTTATTTGTGCAGTGTAAGAGAATGTATGTTTTAAGGAATATCTTAAAGATAAATTAATTCAAAGCTTTCCAAAAAGCATATGTGAATTCCAGTTGGTATCTATCTATCTATCTATCTATCTATCTATCTATCTATCTATAAAAGCCTAAGTGACCAGAACACTGGAATGAAGGCAAGGATTGGAATGAGAAGTTGCTATGAGGCATACTTCGAGAGCCATCTGGCTGGATCTGGGCCCCTATGGGCCGCCTCCAACCGTCCTCAGCCCCTCCCTCCAGCTTGCTGGGCCCTGGATTGGCCTCTCCACCCAGATCAGGGGTGGGGCCAGCCAGCCAATCGCCCATGGTCCCTCCCCCAACCAGCCCCAATCCAAGTGGGCCGGACCCAAACTGTGCACAAATTGGTGCACAGGGCCTCCTGTGATTATTATAAAAATAGTCTCAATAACAAAGAAATAGAGTAAGATAACTGTGGAAACATCTTAGTATCTGAAAAAAGTTCATAAGAATTCTATCTTGAAATGAAATGAATGTAAAAACTGCAGGTCCTTTTTATTTTGATGTAGTCCCATTTGTTTATTTTCTATTTGGCTTCCATTGCCCTAGGGGCAGTATCAGTGAAGAAGTTATTTTGGCATATGTCTGAGATTTTGCTGCCTGTGGATGCCTCTAGTATTTTTATGGTTTCCCATCTTATGTTTAAGTCCTGTATCCATTTTGAGTTTATTTTTGTGTATGGTGTAAGTTGGTGATCTAGTTTCATTCTTTTGCATGTATCTGATCAATTTTCCCAAAAGCTTTTTTTACAGCAAAAGAAACCATCAACAAAGCAACAAGAAAGCCCACTGTGTGGGAGAACATATTTGCAAATGTTACCACTGATAAAGGTTTAATCTCCAACATCTACAGACAGCTTATACAACTAAATAAAAGGAAGATGAATGATCCAATTAAAAAATGGGCAATTGACCTAAATAGAATATTTTCAAAAGAAGACAGAAGGAAGGCCAAGAGGCACATGAAAACATGTTCAAAGCCACTAATTATCTGAGAGATGCAAATCAAAACAACAATGCAGTACCATCTCACACCTGTCTGAATGGCCAACATCAACAAATCAACAAACGACAAGTGTTGGCGAGGTTGCGGAGAAAAAGGAACCCTCGTGCACTGCTGGTGGGAATGTAGACTGGTGCAACCACTGCGGAGAATTATTAGTGTATATAAAGTATTAATCAGATATATGAAATCCTATAAAATAAGCAAGTAATATGTAAATTAACTGTCATGCCCTCACAAAGATGGCTGGCTGCCTATGACCAGGCTGGCAGGAGAGTTAGTAAGGGACAAACGACTGAGTAGGCTGCTTGGGGCGACCAGGGCCAATCCCCAGGATTGGACCTAAACTGGCAGTTGGACATCCTCCAAGGTGTCCCAGATTAGAGAGGGTGCAGGCTGGGCTGAGGGGAGGCTAGCCCTAGCCCCTGTGCACTAATTCCATGTATCAGGCTGCTAGTATCTTCATTAAGTGATACCATCAGTTACTATATTAGAAAATAATAACTAAAATTGCAGGCACTGTTGTAAGCACTATCCACATATTAACTCATAAAATCCTGAGATAGGTAAAATTATTATTCACATTTTACCAGTAAAGAAAATGGAGAGTTTACATAATTTGAGGGAGGTCTCATAGCTCAGCAGTACTGAATAAGAAGTGATATCTATCCCAGAAGTCTGTTTTAAGATCCTAATCTTTTATCACTACACTATCACTATATGATATTATACTATCAGAATATTACCTGAGGTTCATTGCCTATGTTAAAATAAAGTTTAAGAATAGCTGCCTACTACTGATAATAAATGAAAAAATAAATATTTTATTCAAGTTGCAGTTTTCAAATGAAAGAAGCTACTATAATCGATAAATATTCTGTTTGCTCTAACTGAAAAGTTTCAACTTTTAATATGAAGATGCAGCAAACCTTGTTGTAGTAAGTATAATATTCCTTCAGATATATATTTTTTCATAGTAATAGCTTTTTTTGAAATACTTGTTGCTAGAATCCAATTTAAAACTTCAATGCATGAAGCTTATGAGAGTTGGCATTCTTAAGACATTTTATTTAATGGAGCCAACTTTTAAAACACCAATCAGAAGCCCTAGTTAGAGGTAACTGAAAATGTTGCCAAAGTGCCAATATCTGCTACTGAACAGCAAGGCACAGCACAATACAGCGAGTGTCTATTTATTGTAGTCACTACATTCAGAGACAAGCATCTGTCTATCAGAATGTATTTATATTGGTCTCATGCCTTTCATTCCTGTCATGTATAGAATTATGGTCTGTAGTTCATGACATCAATATAATATTTTTGGACAACTCAAGTAGCCCCTACATTAATCCTAAAATGAAAGAAGAGATCCAACATTTTATCAAATACAAAAAGACACAACATATAATCAAGGACATAAATACTGATTTATAACATTCTTAAAGTCAAATATTATTTGTAGTTCCATGGTTACAAAATTTCACTGATGCTAGAAATTGGTTGCTTTTGAAGGAAGATACAATAAAAGATTATCTCTTACTAAAGGCCTGGTGCACGAATTTGTGCACCATAGGTCCCCTTGGCCTGGCCTGCAGGATTAGGCCAAAACTGGTTCTCCGACATCCCCTGAGGGATTCCTGATTAAGAGAGGGTGTAGAACAGGCTGAAGAAGCCCACCAGTACACAATCAAAGCAGGAGAGAAACCACAAGAGTGCTCCAGGGTGCATCTGGCCCATCTCACTCAGACCTGATCAGCTGGACCCAAGCAGCAAACTTACCTACCAATTGCAGCATCTTCTCTCTGGTGGTCAGTGCATGCCATAGCAAGCAGTTGAACAATCTTAGCAAATCAGATTACACTTTGATTGGTTGAACGGCCAACAGGATGACTGGACATTTAGCATATTAGGCTTTTATTATATAGGACTGCCTTAAATGAGGTGGTACTGGCTACTCATTTCTCTTAGAGAACTAAACATTTATTTTTCCTCAGATAACTTACAAATGTCTAAATACAGAACATCCAAAATTTTTTAAATTATGTCATAATAAAATTAGAACTTACTGATTTTCATCTATTGACTTTTTTGTGAATTATTATTTTTCAGGCTCCTATATCTTTATTTTAAATTATTTTGCAAAAGTATGCAAAAGAAATAATCACAGGAAAAAACTAATCTTCCTTTTAATTGAATTAAAATCCTTAGCAACTATGGTTGCATATCTAATTGATACATATGTATCCATTTTTATTTTGAAAGTAATATTTGAGGAATATGGCCTAGAGTTTGTACCATTCATTAGCCAAGAAGCCCTTATCTAGATCCCAGGAAAAAACACAGAAGGAAAACTATTTCTTTACTTAACACTTTATGTGGTAACCCTGCAATTTCACTGATGCATAATATGCTACTACAAAAAGAAAAATGTAGAGGAATTCAGGGTGAAGAAGAAAACTGTTTTGATAATATCTGAGGAAAAGTGTGGACCTGAAATAAAACCATCCCAGTTTTACCATGTAGAATAAACAGAAATGCCACACCCAGCAAGATACTGTTTCAAAGAATGCCTCTAGAGAGGCAATTATTCAACTTGTTTAGTATTCTGTGCAAACACTGGCTTGCTTATTCAATTGATTAAATAACACAGATGTTTTGGGGGGGAAAAGGTATCTGACACCTCTTCCCTTCTGAGGCATGACTAATGGGCCATTATGACAGCAATTACAGAGAAACCGCTTGTAGCCTGTAACAACTGACACCACTACTGTGCATTTCTTAGGGTTTCTGCTAATTACATAATATTTAGTCTCCAATGAATTTTAATTAAACGAAAGTAGGGCATCAAATAGAAGGTAAAGCTGGTGAAGGATGACTTGCTAAAAGTTCACACAGGCACAATGTTTTATGGTCAGGGTTTAATCTTTCCTATTGGACTTGGACAGATTTATCAGAGCTTCTTGGCAGATATGCAGTCTTTAAAATCTTTTCCATATCAGCACGGTCAACCAAGGTAATAGAAAGTGACAAGAAATATCTCAGATCCATAATTAAATTTGAAGGATAACAAGATGTTCATTTCAAGTAATTATTAAAAGCATTTAATTATCTTTATAAAACATATAGATTTCATTTTAACTTCTTGAGGGTAGGGGCTGTTTCTTAGTGTTTTGCTTTCTTAGTTTAGAGATTAGCCCAGAACATGAGAAACAGAAGCTGCTTAAGGGATGTTTCCTAAAAAAATAAATGAGTGAATGAATGAATGGATTTGGGATCTTGCAGAATAATGGATGAAACAATACACTGCTGCTTCTACCAGTCCAGTTAAGAGAAAAAAAATAACAAATTATTCCTGTGCTTAATTAAGTATAAAAACTTAACTCTTTTTCCACAGAAAAAAATGAATAAAAATATAAAACAAAACACTGGTTTTCAAGTCAGAAAACATGGATTCTAGCCTATACCATTTCAAATAAGCAGAAAGTTGCAAAAGAGTCATATTATTTTAACTATATGCACTCATATCCAGAAATTTAATATCATTTTCAATTATACCTATAAGTTTAGATACAATTTTTAAAATATATTTTATTGATTTTTTTTACAGAGAGGAGTGGAGAGGGATAGAGAGTTAAAAACATCAATGACAGAGAAACATAGATGAGAGAGAAACATCAGCTGCCTCCTGCACACTCTCTACTGGGGATATGCCCACAACCTTGGCCAGAATCGAACCTGAGACCCTTCAGTCGGGAGGCCGCTCTATCCACTGAGCCAAACCGGTTAGGGCTAGATACAATTTTTGACAATATATTGTAAAACTATGGAAATGTTCAATCATTTTGTTCTCATATTAACCATCAATTAGGTAAGTTCAGTGAGCAGCTCACTGAGGCTACAATGTGAGGATTTTAGAATAGCTAATGTTTGTTAACTTCATTGACATTATAAGACTTTTATTTCTCCTCAATAAAGAGGCATTTTGCAATCACATGTCTATTGATTATCAAACACTGCTGTTCGTATAACAATATGAAAGGTGCAAACACAGATGTGGTTTTTTTTAGCAGGAAGCACCATGGTGTGACATCTTTATGTAAATGTAGAAATATTCAGTTTACCCAAAGTAGCAATGTTCAGTAGCTGAAGTTTCCTTTAACCACTAAGATTATGTATGGAATACCACTTTGGAATTCTCAAACCTTGGCCTAAGAACAATTTTCTTCAAGGTGGAGAAAATTTGGAACAAGGGGTCACAATGCATGTTTTCTGGTGTAAAATGCAATAAAGTAGAAACTTGGTCTTTACTGCCTCTATGTTAGTGTATTACTGCAAGCAAAAGAAATAAAATAACATTGCTCAAAAATAAGTGGAAGAAGTAAAAATGTGAAAAGTTGAAGGGAATCACTCAGCTACTGAATAGAACAAATGGATAGGATTTGAAGTTTAAAATTCTTAGGATTCATTCTCAGCTTAAGCATAATAAAAATTATTTGAAAAAATCACAGCTACTTCTAAGAAGAGAAATGAAGAGAACTAAAGCATTACAAGACTTTTCCCAAGTGATCTCAAGTATCAATATCTTTTTATTAAATGTAACAGAGTCCCCTTCTTCTATTTCCTTTATAAAACCTATAGGATATAGTCACAAATATTTACTAACTACCACTGTGTAGGTGGGTAGCATGCTCCTGCAGTGAGAAGGATTCAAAAATAGGTAAAGCAATCCATGCTCTAAAAGAGAAACATGTAAATACATAAATGTTTACAATACAAATACAATGAAGTAAGAGCTCACAGGACATAAGTCAGAGAAATGTATATTAATCACGAACTGTCTTATGTGGGAATAATTAAAAAATAATGCTGAAAGAATTCCTTAGCATACTTTTCATTAATTTATATGCTAAATTCTATGATCGGTTTAAGATGTTAATAACTTTAACATCTATTGCCATGAGTGTGATTTATTTTTATTATTATTTCAACCTGAGTGCTTTTGAATGTGTCATCTTTTGTTACTACTTACTTAGTAAACTACTGTCTTAGTACTACAGTCTTATATAGCTTCTCCTAAAATTTTACTCTAGACTGTTTTCAGTGATTGGCAATTGATGCACTTCCTCAATTTCTAAAAGTAAAACTGAGAATTATTTCAAAATAAAACAGAGAAATATAAAATGGTAATAATTTATGAATATGACTGGACATATCCTCACATAAGGTAATTAGGCCAGTATGAAAAACTGTGAAGTGAACCAAGGAATTCATCTGCTACTAGCAAGAGGAACTGCACCATCTGGAAGGCACAGTAATACACAGAAAAGGTGTGGTGCTGCAAAGTGCAAAAAAACACCAATGACAACTGGGAACTAGCCCCATGTCTTTTGCACATAACTACCAAAGAGTTCACAAACTTACTATGTAAAATATATACTATTGGTCCTAACATTTTAAAAGTTATATTTCTTTAAAGAAGAATACGGAAAGTAAAATGAAATATTTTTTGTTTTATATCCAGCCATCTTCTTTTATTTGCCTTAGGCCATAGGTACAGAGCTATTTTGTACAATGCTTTCAACAATAATCAAAGGTGTCTGCCAAACTCATGAGAGCTTCTGACTTTTAACCCACTTAACTTCCAAGTATGAGATAATTATCAGCTTAAAGCAGCCAGGTCCTGCAATATGCCTGTGTGTCTATGCTCTAAGACCACGACTCCAAGAAGAAGCTGAAAAGCACAGGCTATTCAAGGTGGCAGAGTACTTTGAGTTTTTATCAGCCTAAAATTTTGGTTTTCTTTAGAAAGGAATGCAAATGTTTAGTTTCTTTGTACCTGTGAGAACCATCCTACCACACTCAAGGCTAAGTCAATTCAAAGAGTGACACATAATTGCCTCTGTCAGTTTAATCCTTGCTCTAAAATGCTGGGTGGGTACTAAATAAAGCAAAGCACCATAAGTAGTCCCATCCCAGTCAATGTGGCACATCAAAAACATGTCTAGTATTTTCTACTGATACATTTGAAACACACTTGCAAACAGTTTTGCCTTCTACAAGCTTAAGTACATTTATTGTAAGTTATTTATAAAAAGAAATGTTTAAGTCTACAAACTATTATTGTTAACATAACTTAAACATGTGCCCAGAAGCTGAGAATGAGCTTCCTGACACCATAATGAGCATCCCTCTTCCTGCAACTTCTCCTACACTATGTACAATTCACCAACATCATGAAGGAATAAAGGGAAATCATGGCAAGGATATCAAGGAAAACTAAAGTAAAATAGAATCTCAGTGCATATTGAGAGAAGTATAGGAATGTTCAACAATTTTGTGAGGTCACAAAGACATCAGGAGTTCAGCAATGGCTTTGAAAATGTAATTGGATTGTAATTCATTTCTAGGTCTTCCTCTTTTTCTTCATTCATTTTTAAGTATCATCACAGGAAGAAGGAGGCCCTTATTATAAGACTGTGAACAAGTGAAAGTCAATATATTTTACTAGTGGCCCAGTGCACGAAATTCATGCATGGGGGTGGGGGAGGATTCCTCAGCCCGGCCTGCACCTTCTCCAATCCAGGACTCCTTGGGGGATGTCCAACTGTCAGTTTAGGCCTGATCTCTGCATGCCTAACTGCCTCTGCCTTGGTCCCCACCACCATGGCTTTGTCCGGAAAGACTTTGGATGTCCAGAAGACATCTAGTCAATCTAGTCTAATTAGCATATTACCCTTTTATTAGTATAGATTATCAAGTAATGAGTTCAGAAGGCATCATGGCTCCTCTAGTCTGCACCCTTTCCTGAACTTAAGACATCCTTCCTCAGGAGGACGGAGCTTCTGGGGAGGAGAGAAGATCAGGAAGGAGGGGGCTTAGGAACAGGGTAGGGATATCAAATACATACTCACCTGCATGTCTTTAAAAAGGCTTGAAAGGTAATTATTTCCTTTCTAACTAAACACCATCAACAATATTCATTTCAACATTGGCTGAATTAAACAACAGTTTAAATATGGCTTGATCAAAATATTCTGGATAATGGAAGATATGTAATATATTCTGGTATTTGGAGCACATGCAAAATTGGAAATCTGTCCAAAGAGCCATTTTAAGATCTCACCTTTTATTATAGATTAAAAAAGGGTAAGAAAACCCTTGGGGAAACAAATTATTCTCTAGGTCTCATTCAAAAACATCTAATCAATTTGTATTTATTCAACATGTCTAATTTATCTTAGATTCTGCAATTTATCATAGATTCTGTTTCTGTAAACTGAAAAATTTAATGTCTGTTTCTGTGAGAACTATTAGTATTTCGGAAGCATTTTCTGTCTGATTTTCCTATTTTAGCATTATGGAGCAACCATAGAGACAGGAGCTACAGTGCCGCAGGAGAAGAGGGATGGTTTAAATATCAACCTATGATTTATCTACTGAAGTTTACTTTTCTTTGGATCTGATGTACTATAACTAGATTATGATCTAAGTAAATTATGTAAATGTAGTTAATTGGTAATATGGATAAGGGACTTTCTGAAATCAATAGTGTTAAAGAACTACTTAAAACTAATATAAACTGACACATGCAAAAGAAGAAATATAAAAACAAAAATACCATATTATATACAAGAAAGATATGTGTTTTGTTTTTTTTAACAACTCTTCAAACAAAGCACTTCTCAGTATTATTTCCTGAATCATTAAGATGAAGAAAATTGAAAAGACAGATATTGCTAAGGAATATAAGGGAGAATTCACATTGCTAATTAAACCTGGATTATACCTGCCATGCTGTAAGGCAAGAGGTGCACATCAAATGCCCACAGGGCTCAATCTTGACATCTTTGTCATTCTCAGCACAAATTTTGCAGAGCTGGAAAGTGGAGCCCATTTCACAATATAATTCATATTGTTCCTGCAATTTGGGTGAAAAATAACATTAATGTTATTTCTTGTATAAACTGTTAACATTAAATATTCTCAAATACCATTCTTGCTCCCATCAGGATTGTGTTGCTATTTGAGACATGTTATAAATTGATAATGGAAATTTGGTCTACAAAAAAAAAATATTTTAAAGATTTGAGCTTTTATTATTATAAAAGTCAATGACATAAGTTCTTTTACTACTTGGGACTATTTAATGTTTTGTACCATTCTTTTAGGAAGGGACTTGCTTCAAAAGTCACAGTGTGCCCTAGCTGGTTTGGCTCAGTGAGTGGAGTATCAGCCTGTGGATTGAAGGGTCCTGGGTTTGATTCCAATCTGTGACACATGTCCAGGTTGCAGGCTTGATCCCCAGTAGGATGCATTCAAAAGACAGCCGATCAATGATTCTCCCTCATCATTAATGTTTCTATCTCTCTCTCGCTCTCCCTTCCTCTCTGAAATCAATAAAAATATATTTTAAAAAAATAGTGATACAAAAGACAAACAAGGTTTTAAAAAGCAATGTAATTAACTTTTTTTTTGTAAATGCCACATGCTCATCTAATTTTATTGTCAAATTACCAAAATCTATGAATAAACATGATTCTTGCTGAATATTAAATTTTATTTTTTAGATACCTATAGAAATTCCAGAATGGAAGGAAGGTAGCATTTGCCAAGCCCTTCCTGCAAGTAAGGTTCTGTGGCCCACATTTATATGTCATGTAAACTCCAAAGTATAATAAGATATATTGAATTTAAAAAAATAATTAAGGTTCAATAAGTTTAAGTTTTCCTTAAATTCTATATTAAATTTCTAAATTGCATACTTTCCCCCCAATCTTAATCACTTCAGCAACCAAAAGTTGTTTTACTGAAACTCTGATTTACTGGTTCAGAACCTTTTGATATAGTACAATTTTCAGTGTTCAAATATTGAAAAGATCTGTCACAAAGGAGATACAAATATATTGGTGAGTGTAAAGAAAATACAAAAAAATGGTGTTATTTAATAGGGATACAAAAAATGAATTATATTAATAAAACCTGTTTAAATAAGGCAATGTTCTAATCTAGAAAATGCCTATGTGCCTGGTACTGGTAGGGTAAATAAATGACAATATTTAATCCCTAACCTACTAAAAGATTTTACAATCTTGGTGAGGAAAACAATATACATAAGACATAGATAGATATACAAATATGCACCTATACACATTAATATGTAAATCATGCCTACCATAATGGATGTATGTGTGACTATATAAATATATATATTTTTTAATTTAAGGAAAAAGACATGAGAGAATAGATCAAGATGGAAAAAAAATTAATCTAAAGCAATCCAAAATAAATTATAAATCATTGAAGTCCCTAAAATAAAATATACATTTTTATGTAGGTTATGACATCCAAAGGATCAATTTACAATTATAAAAAAATTTTTACAATAACTTAAAAACCTAAATGCAGAATTTAATTCAATGTAATGGGTATTTTAGCCAAATATGTATAATTCGTTTAATGGAATGGTACTCTTCTTGAATATGTATATTAAAATAATTGTTTTATAAAAATAAATGTTATGAAATATAAAAGTTTTATTAAAATATATACTATAGAGTCACTATATAAATAATAGAAACCATATGTTAAATTTGAAAAACTGCCCACAAATTGTACATATGTCAATAAGTATAATAATATCAAGACCACTGGGACTAAAATCTAAAGAATTAGAAATAAAATTTAAAAAATTATTGTCTTCCCCAATGCCATTAATTTGTTTTTCATTAGATTTTTATTTATTATACACATCACAAAGCCTGGCCAGTGTGGGTCAATTGGTTGAGCATCCTGACATGCACCAAGAGGTCTCTGGTTTAATTCCTCATCAAGCACATGCCTGGGTTGTGGGCTCAATCCCCAGTAGCAGGAAGCAACTGATTGATGTTTTTCTCTCATAGATGATTCTATCTCTCCCTTCCTCTCTCTCTAAAACATCAAGAAAAACATATTTTTAAAAATATATATGTTATAAAATATTTTAAAACTAGATTACATATAAAATGATGCTTTTTTATGTATAAAATGATCCTCTCCTTGACTCCCCAATATTTTTACTCACTCAGTTAAAAACAATGTTACTAGTTTGGTGTTTCTTAATTTTTATTTTCTAAAATTATTTTAATGTGTTCATAGGTGATGATTTCTTTATTCACAGAAATTAAACTTACACAGTGTAATTTTACAAATTGAAATGTTATATAACTGAGTGTCCCAAGATGGAAGTTTTTTTTACAAAAAATGCAGAAGTGACCATGTGATTATATAGAACTACCATCCTCCTGCTAATGACTTTTCAGTATAATACAGTATGGGTATAATTTTTTTTATTTTATTTACTTATTTATTTTTAAAATATATTTTAATGATTTTTTTACAGAGAGGAAGGGAGAGGAAAAGAGAGTGAGAAACATTGATGAGAGAGAAACATCAATCAGCTGCCTTTTGCACACCCCCTAATGGGGATGTGCCCGCAACCAAGGTACATGCCCAGAATCGAACCCGGGACCTTTGAGTCTGCAGGCCAATGCTTTATCCACTGAGCCAAACTGGTTAGGGCAGGTATAATTTTTAAAACTATAATAGAATATTTCAGTATTTTCTAAGTTTCCATTTTTAAGAAAAATGCTAAAGCAAACACCTGGGATATAGAGCTTTGTGTATATATGCAAGTGATTTATATATGGACTCTAGAGTCAAAGGTATTTTTACTTAGATTTTGGTAATTACTGAATGCCACCCAGTTACACTTTCACTCATAATCTATGAGGCTGCCAACAATGGATTTATAAAAATATAATTATTATCTTCAATAGGGTTCACTTATTCATTTGACTCTAAAAGCCAATGCCTATAAATTATCCTAACTGCTATGCAGTTCCCTAAACCTATGGCTCCGTCATATTTACCTATTTATCTTTGGATTTATCTACCTATCTCCCCAAATAACTAACAAAATTATATTGGAAGCAAGAACATTAACAGCAAAAATTTTTATTTAAAAAATGGAAAAAGTAATGTGTTTTTTTTCTTTCAAACACCCTTAGAATTCCTTAAGTATCTTTTGCATTAAGTGCCTGCACATGATTTTGACTCTAGAGTAAGTAGAGAATTTTATTTATGTCAAAGCATTCTAGATACTTATTAATTATAAGTACATTTGCACAAATTGTCCTTACCTGTGTAACTTTTATATGATCATGTGGTGTAGGTTCACATAATCCAGTTAAATCAGGATTATAACTCCTCCCATCAGGATAAAGGTAGCTAGAAATTAAAGATACATTTTATTATTATAAATTTATGTTTTAATTGCAACTAGGTTATTTTATCAGATTATTCTATATTAAAACACAAACATTTCAATACTTCCTTTTTATTTAACTTATATCAAGAACCTATTCCATCTCTATTTCCATAATATTATGTTATTTTTAATACTTTTAAAATCTAGAAATCACTTTCACATAAGAAATATATAACATATATTAACTCAGCTACTAAGCAACCATTTCAAATAAATACCTTTACTATATGTCTGTTAGGTAATTTAAAATTTTATTTTACTGGTCTCTCATATTCTATACCAATATACTCTGAACATGTATATTTTTGCAATTATTACATTTTTCATCTGAAGCACAGTTAGTGTTAATATATCATTTTAAATTATATTTAACACAAGAAAAGTGGAATTAAAGCCCATAATTTCCTCCAAAAGTTATTCAAGCATTTATATGGCGTCCCTGTTTCTCCAGTTTCTTCTTCTCTCTCTTTCCATCTCACCTTCTACTCACCCAACATGTTTAAAGAAATCAGAAAGTGTTGCAAGTCCATGTTTAATTTACTTCAAATCAAACTATGAACACAGAGAGTTTTATGAATATAACCTTCCATTATTAGAGAGAACTGAAAGAAGAACTAATGCTCCAAAATTATAGTAATAATGCCATCTTTCTGTGGTAAGATAGTTTTTACTAAGAAATTCATTAAAAATTAAATTTATTGGATTTGTAAATACCTATTTTTCATTTTTAATGGCAGTATTACTGTTGGATTTTGTCAATTCAATGCTATGACTAATTTTGTTCAATATCTCTCTGTGCTAAATGGCTTAAAATGAAAAATTAAGAATATACTACTACAGTGGTAAATATTTTAAAGGAAAAACTATACTAAAACTGTTCTGTGAAATAACAAAAATATTTATCCTTAAATAGTCTATGAATAAGTTAGTGTTAAAATTTACCTAGGAAAACCAGAAAAAAATTAACTTGGAGAACAGACAATTCTCAAATGGTAAGGAATGAATCAGTGAGATAAATCTTTAAGACTTAGGAAAAGTGGATGATTATATTTGAATACGATACAAAGTTATAGTGTTATTCTGAGGCTGGGATAAAATTCTACAAATATTAAGTAAAGAGTGATAAGCAAAACTAGTAAGGAAATTTCTTTTTATACCCTAAAGTGGCCAATTTTAAAAATTATTATATAACATTTTGATCATCCCACTTCAAAAACATGAAATTCTATGAAGTCAGAAATGAAAGATTACAAATATGACAATAAGACAAAGAAGAGGTTAAAACACTCTATTTAAAGTATAAAGAAATGACAATTCCATGACCATTCTCCCCAGTGAACAAGGGTGCTACAAAAACTGTGAAGAAAGAAAAAAATCTTAGCTAGTTATAAAAGTAAATTTATCACTTATGTCATATAATATTTGATTTAATATCAGGAAAGAACAGCTGACTCTGGTGATTGCTGGACTAAGATAGATGATATGCCTCCCATGTTTCTACTGATCTTAAAACAAAAAATCATGTAATTAATGTAATATCTATTTTAACCTAATCTAAAACCTGATCTACTTATCAGTTTAAAATTCTGATCTAATCTATTTTTAATGTAATTCATCCCTAAAGTACAAATTCAACTCATCAAACACCCCTGAAGATGTGTGTATGCATGTGTGTTTGTGTCAATATTAATCGTTACTCTATGTAGGTATTCGGAGGCAAGACTACTACTTAAAAATTATTAAGTTTTGGTTTTGTTTGAATTTTGAAAAATAGATGGAAGGCACTGTAAACAATATACATAAGCCATAAGAAATCACAGAGTTGCTCCCTCACAACCTCTATTGATAAATTCAAACTTTAAAGCTTATTCTCCTAAAAGTAAAAATTCTGCAATCATAGTACTTCAAAGCTACACATGTAAATTTCTGCTGCACTAAAGGTCAAGTATAACTAACTGAGAACAGCAAATTTATCATAATTAAGAGGGAAAAAAATAGTACCTTAGTTTGCCACACAATTCTCATATAAGTATTTCTAGAAAGCTCACAACTTTAAAAATGCATTCTTTTTTTTTTCCATATTGATCCAATCACTATTTTTTTCCTCCTGTTAGGTTTCTATCACAATCTATGCTATGGCAAGTTGAATCACCTAGGTCTCCTGGTTACTCAGTAAAGCAAAGCGCTCAACAATCAGTGTGATGAAGTGACACTGGAAATTTATACAACAAAAGAAGGAAGTGGCATAGGACTAAAATGAATGACAGGTATGGATACTATGAAGGGACTTAACAGGTTGCCTAAACTTTTTGGATAGGCTAAAGTAGGTTTACAGTTGGTCATATGCAAAATAATACAAGAATTAATAAATAATAATACAAAGATAAACTGTTTTGCATCATCACAATTGTAAGCCTACTTTTGCCCACCCCTGTGTATGTGTATGTGTATGTGTGTGTTTTTGTGTGTGTGTTATATCTATTTTAAAACACCTTTTAAGTAGCAACTTCTTTTCTGGGAATAGATATAAAATCTCATTGCCATTTCACGTTGGAATTTATTTGCTTTAAATATAGGGAAATTAAAATAAGTAGGTTATCTTCAAATAACTATATTTAAAAGATAAACAATAAAAACAAAGGAGTATCCATTTCTTAGTCTTGAAATAAATAAAAAAACAAGCAACCAGGTCACCCGCTTCACACTATCCATTTTCTCCATTTCAGAGCGGCCTGTATTTTTTACATTTGTGAATGTGCCCTGATGCCCATTTCTCATACTCACAATCCTTCCCTGCTGCCATCAATGAGGGCTTGAAATAAGGGCTTGTTATGAGGTATGGTCTGTAAGATATTGCCATCTCCTGTCACATAGCCGATGGCCCACTGTCCCAATCTAGTGCAGCTTAACCGGAAAATATAACTGTAAAATATGAGGAAATCATGTTTAATCATATTTGAAATGTATATAAGTACTACACAATTTGTTAAGTTTTTTAAGGTAAAGAATAAACAGAATCATTTAGAATTTCTAATATAAATTTTCCTTCTAAATTATTTTAAAACTGTTGTACGTCTCTATGGATTAATCTGTAACAGAAGCGATGATCATTTCATTTAAATATCTCCAGAGTTATATGAGAAAATAATTGAAGTTGTAAATTATCAAGTGATTTATTGCCATCACCATTAGGTAATGCCCTGGCTGGTAGTTAGAACATCACCCCTGAGTACTGAAGGTTTGCAGGTTCAATTCCCAGTCAGGCACATACCCAGGTTGTGGGTTTGATCCCCAGTCAGGGTGTATAGGGGAGACAACCAATCAATGTTTCTCTTTCTCAACCCCCCCACCCCCCCACTCTTTCTTCCTCTCTCTAGAATCAATGAAAAAAACATATGCTTGGGTGATGATTAAAAAAAAAAAAAAAGAAAGAAAAAAAGGAGCCCTAACCGGTTTGGCTCAGTGGATAGAGCATCAGTCTACAGACTGAAAGGTCCCAGGTTCGATTCCGGTCAAGGGTATGTACCTAGGTTGCGGGCACATCTCCAATAGGAGGTGCACAGGAGGCAGCTGATCAATGTTTCTCTCTCATCAATGTTTCTAACTCTCTATCCCTCTTCTTTCCTCTCTGTAAAAAAATCAATAAAATATATTTTAAAAAAAAAAAAGGAAAGAAAGTGCTGGTGGTAGAAACAGCTATGATAAATTATTTTGGAAATTAAAAATAAAATACATGGGTAAAAATTTAATTTGTCCATCCCTGACAGAAACTGAGCCAGTTTCTACTGTGGAATTCAATATACTATTTTACAATTAAAAAATTATAAAGTTTTGGTTGTTAATAATATGCATTATTATTGAAAATATGCTTTTTATTTCATGTATTCTAGCCATATATCTCTAAATAAGAACTCAAAGACATGATCTATAAATATTAAGAACTTCACTTTTGTTATAAAACCTTACAAAATAACTTCCCAAGAAAATGTAAAAACATTCTCCTAGACAGCCTGAAAACAAAATATAAACCCATCAATTACTGGCATCCTTAATTGGATCAAAAAATTCCACACAGCTTTATTATGACTGCCAGTTGGATCGCAAATAAAGCACAACCTGAGAAACCCTAATGTCCTTGGCAAAGGCCCAACTATTCCCTTTACCATGAAGCCAAAGAGATGAAACACTTTCCAAGACAAAGGACCACTTAAATAGATATATTTTGTAAAGCAAATATTTATCAAAATTATTTGATGTGTTCATTAAAAGTTTTCCTAAACACATTTTCAATGCCCTATCAGACTTTATATATTACAGTTTATCACAGACTAAACATTTCATCTTTAACTAACAATAAAATAAATCTTTACAGGGCAGGTTGGGAAAAAAAGAAGACATCTTTTCAGACAGACAGCACTAACATTTTATTCAGAGAACTATTCCAATAGTGATGAGACCTGGTTTTTGTTTCCAACACTGTCATTAATTATCTCCAGATCTTGAACCAGAGAACATAAAATAGACTCAGTTTCCTTATTATTTTTATGGAATTGAGCAGGATAATTCCCCAAATAGTTTCTGTGTTAAATTGGTAAGACTGCATAATCCCAACCATATCTCATCTTTCAAATCATATTTCATAAACAAAAACATACTTTAATGCCAATCCAGACAGTAAAAATTATGGAAAATCTTGGCTTGAGAGATCCTTGGATGAAACAAAATGACTCATCTAAGCCACTGTCCAAAATATCTGACCTGCTATCATGGTCACAATGAGAAACATTTCTCCTTAATCTTAACAGAAGACTTCAACTTGAGCTAAATAAACTGTCATTTGCACCCACTACCTTCTTTTTTATATACCATACAAATTGTTAAATATAGAAAGAGGGAAATTTTCATTATAGCAAAGAAGAAAGGAATCAACAATAGTGGCTTGTACTTGAAAATACTTTTTAAAAAGACATAATTTATGCCGAAACTGGTTTGGCTCAGTGGATAGAGTGTTGGTCTGCAGACTAAAAGGTCCCAGGTTCGATTCCGATCAAGGGCATGTACATTGGTTGTGGGCACATCTCGGTAGGGGATGTTCAGGAGGCAGCTGGTCTATGTTTCTCTCTCGTCCATGTTTCTAGCTCTCTATCCCTCTCCCTTCCTCTCTGTCAAAAAAAAAAATCAATAAAATATATATTTTAAAAAATAATAAAAAAATAAAAAGACATACTTCATGTTACAAATCTAATAAAAACAATATTAGAAAAGGTAAACTTTAAAAAAACACCAACCAAATTCCTTCCTAAAATGAAATGATCTATATGCGTATATGTAAAAGGCTAAGCAACTGTCTGACCAGTAGCTATGACTCGCACTGACTATCAAAGGGCAGACACTCAACACAGGAACTGCCAAGCTGTAGTGACTTGGCAGTAGCAGTTTTTGGGTGATGCACCACAGAACCAGAGAGGAGGGAGCCTGATTTAGGCTGCCCTCTTGCAATTCTGGATCCCCCTGGGGATTTTGGAGAGCTGGTTTTTCCCTCATTCCTGCATGCCAGGCTAAGGAACCCCACCTGCAGGAGGGACCTCACTCACCTGCAGATGCCCTTCAAAACGTGGCGCCACCCCAGGTGAGGCCAGCTGGGAAGGGACAGTGGGAGGTTGGTTCCAGGGCTTGTCAGGCCCCATCTCACCCAGTCTCACATAACTGGCCACCTTCTAATTAATTTCCTTGCAATGTGCAGGAATCTGTGCACTGGGACACTAGTCCCTATATAAAAAGTGTACACTCCTGGCTACTGAAATGGTGTCTCTTTACTAAAATGTGAGTGTGAGGGGACGGGTCTCCACTGTCCTTACTGCCATCCCCAGCATGCCACTTGCCATGGCACAAATGGCTAGTATGCATCTGATGTACTCCTAGATCAGATGTAGGGAAATGCATTAACCAGGGAGGATGCATTTTCTGATGCCAGATTTGTCATTAATAAGGTTGGATTTCTTGGGAAAAGTCAAAAGGGCTGACCAAATAGTCAACCTCTATGCAGCTGACACAGATTATTATCTGGAAAAATAAAATCAATTCTCAGCTGTAAAGAACCATGATATATAACAGAAGAAGTTCTATTGGACATGAAATTGGCTTGGTTTATAACAATGGGTTATTTATATTTATATACTTACTAGAGGCCTGGTGTATGAAAATTCATGCACTGGAGGGATGGTCCCTCAGTCCTGCCTTCCCCTTCTCACAGTTTGGGAGCCCTCAGGGGCGGGAGGCAACCTGGTGATTAGGGGAAGATGGTGCCCTCATCATACCTCTGCTGTTGCCACTGCCAGCAGTGCAAGTCTCAGCCAGCCCTCCTTTCCTGAGCTTCAGGTGGCCCTGGGGTGGCTGGGAAGCCACCATCCAAGGCTTGCCTGTGCCTTTGGCCAGCCCTGGGGGCTGTGCAGCCACCATCCACAGCTTGCCTGCAGCTCTGGCATCAGCTGGGCAGCCACCATCCAAGACTTGCGTGTACTTCAGGCTGGCCCTAGGAGGCTGGGGAGCTGGGGGACTCTGGAGGTAAGCAGGTGGAGCGGCTGGACCCACCTAGGGGCGGGCCAGGCTATGCTGCGTTGTTGCTGCCCTGGCAGGGCTACGAGGACTGGGCACAACCATCTTGCGGCTGTGCGCGCTGCCATCTTTGAGGGTATGGCAGTCAATTAGCATATTCCCTCTTGGCTGTGGGCGCCACCATCTTTGTTGAAGGTGTGATGGTCAATGAGCATATCCCCTCTTCATTAGATAGGATATGTGTTATGTACTTATGTTTATCATAGAGCCAAATTAAATGTCTTAAAAAATAAAAAATGAACACGGGCCTCAGGCAGTTTGGCTCAGTGGATAGAATATCAGTCTGTGGACAGAAGGGTCCCAGGTTCAATTCCAGTCAAGGGCATGTACCTCAGTTGCAGACTCCGGGTGAGTGCAGGAGGCAACCAATCAATGTTTCTCTCACATCGATATTTCTCTCTGTCTTTCCCTCTCTCTTCCACTCTCTCTAAAAATCAATGGAAAAATACCTTCAGATGAGGATTGAAAAAACAAACAAAGAAATGAACATGAATCTTACATTCAAATATACACATACAATTATATACATAAGTACAGGTACCTTAAAAATAGTTAATATGCTAATATTCTATTCCAATTTGAAAACCAGAACTCTGAGACCTAACAAATGGTCTAAGTTCTTAAAATTACAAAGTATTTTGTTTCACTTTATGAACATACATTTCAGAACAAGCACAATATATCATTTTAAAGTATTCACTTAAGAATCTTTAATATGACTGCTGAAAAGTCCTACCTTCCAGGTTTGGTGCTGTATTTCTGCAGTCTTGCCTTAACTTCATCATATGTGAGAAATGCCATGTAACCCGGATGTGTTACAGCTAAGAAATTCCAATTCCGCAAAATAGAACCCCAAGGCTAAAAATATAAATAAAACATATTAACTAGATAATATCAGCTATCAATTACCAGCCCATTATTTAATACACTAACTAAAATGCTCTTTTAAATTTTAAGATGAATATGAGCTTATGTGGTTCAGGCCAACTTTTATTATCTAACAGTAAATATGAAAAATTTACTCTCATTTTGGAATATGATAATTAGGCAGAAAACATTTCCTAAGTATAGAAAACAGAGAACGAAAAAAAAAAAACCCCATAAAAATCCCAATAAAGCACTGTGGTAATTTAAAACTTAAACCACATCTCTCTTCTCTCAAAAACCCTCCAACTTTGAGAAAAGCAAATGTCCTTATAAATGGCCTAGAAGAACCTTACAGGGTGGATCCCCAGTTCCCTTTCTTCCCACCTGCAGTCACCCTCCCACTCTCTGCCTCTTCTCCACGCAATCTGGCCTCAGTGCTGTTGGCCTGAACACAACTGCACTCTCTCACTGCAGAGCCTTTGCATCTGCTGACTCCTCAATCTTAATTCTCTTTCTATAGATAACAAAGATTGCGTTCTCCTCATAGAGCCTTCTCAGACCACCCCATTTAAAACTGTTACCTATCATCACCCTGTATGTCTGTTTTATTCTCTACTGTACCTTTAAGTGTCTCATTTTATAGAACAAGTCAACATATCACAGAATGTAAATGATTTAGCAAAGTTTACACATCAACCATAAGCCACAAAGCAAAGAATGTGCCTGTCTTGCTCACCAAAGGGCGCCAGCACTGATGCCAGAAACAGTGATGAGAAAGGACTATCAGTGACTTGTCTACAAGGCCCTGACTCCCAATCTGGTGTTCTGCCTTTGGTAACACATCCTGTACTCACGTTTGGTTTTATCCTTGCACAATTATGAAATTATAAAAGGTTTAAAGTGAGTTATGTAAAAATCTTTCCCAGAAATACACATACCAACACCAACACAAGGTTTGTATCATTCTCTCTTTAATGTGATTAGCTGTCCCTCACTAGTTACCATGGCAAGAGAGGAAAGAAAGGCAATCAGTGACAGACAACTTCGCTTGAGGGTGTGACTGAATCATCTCGGCCACATTTTAAGGCCGAAGCTACATTTTTCCCAAGCAATTGGCAGCACACTGTATCTGTTGTGCCAGATTATTAACTTACATCTTCTACATGAAAGGGGGAAAAAAGGTGGTTTATGTTGCCAAGTGAAAGTTGTAGAAATAGTCATCTAGAAATTATTATTAGTAGAGGACTTCTGCTTTTGTTTGTTTTGAGACTTGCTTCTTGTAAGTGTTAAGGGTTTCAAATTTGCAAGGCAGAATTCTTTAATGATTATATCCATTGAGATGAGAATAATAGAAAGAATGATTTAGTAATGAAGAACTTTTTAACCTTTTTCTGACAAAAGAAAAATCTTTAACGCATAGCCCCCATCAAGCTGAAATATCTAACTGAGCAGACAAGAGCTCTACAGAACACTATCAGGCAATACGTGAACAAAAGATATTTTTAATTTTCCTCTTAAGGCATGACTGAAAACTACATACATAAACAAGGCGTGGAAGAAAAGCAGATTATGTTTTTGCTTTTTTTAAACTGAAAAAAAAGCTGATATTATAGGCATGGAGTTTTTTGTTTTTTTTTATTTTTTTTATTTTATGTTCTGCTTCCCTATCTGAAATGGACAAGGATGGAAAGAATATAAAATATTTGGGTCACTTCCATCCAAATCCACACAAATTCACGGAATAGTTGTTTTTAAAAAGTGCTAAACTTTACAGACAGCCAATGCTCAGAACAAAATACAATAGAAAAAACAAAGCTTGAGTTTTGAGCCAACTGCTGCAGTATTTAGCAACCACTTATTAGGACTAATTCAGAGGGTCAGCTTCTACTGCAAAAATACTTATGTAACAGAAAGAGTCTGTGTACTGTTTTTCTTGTGAATGTAACCCACAGTCAGAAACATGTGGTAGTTATGTGTTATTGTTTGTTTGTTTGTTTGTTTTTACATATTTTGCCAACTAATGGTTTAAAGAAGGGAAAACAAAGTGCTTTTGAGAATAATAATTACTTTTGCAATTTTGTTTTTAGAGATTAGAGGACATCTTTTCACACACATTAAAACAAAATTATCTGGAAATTTTTAATGACTAATAATAAATAAATGAAGTGAATTCAGGAGACTAGTCCCTCCATTATCCCAAAGTTCTATTATTTTCAAAAACAGCCATTTACTAAGTTACAACTTTTGCTGGAAGAAGGGCCTCAGCTGGTCTGCCCTGATATTTTCTTACTATTTGATATAATGAGTGATTTTCCTATTTTTCTCTTTATTCCATTGATGCTATATATTCCATAGTAGATCCCCCAAATCACTCATTCCTCACCCTACTGCCCTCAAATGTATTGTCCCATTTCTCAGCAACCAGTCTTCTCTATTAGTGGCAGAAATTGAGGGAGAAGGGGAACAGCAGCTCCAGGGAAGGGGAAGAGAGAAGCAAAACCCTGTATTTCCATCCCAGGACTTTAGTACCTGCCAATCCATTTCTGAACTACCTGAAGGGAGAAGATTCAAGACAGACGAAAGAGGAAGAACTATGGAAGGTAGCCATTGCAAGTTCTTTTCCGTGACTTCCCAGCATTTGTTCCAGTTTTGGCAGAATAACAGAATGAGGGAAGAGAGGAAGAAAGGGTAACAAAGCATCCAGCTTTCTTACTTCTCTCATTTCCTAGTCATTCTCAACTTCATCTCCTAGCCTCTGCTGACTCCTTCTTCAAACCCTTATGCTAGTTCTCAATGTCCGACTCCCATCTTGAAAGGGTACTTTGCCCACTTTCAGATCCCACTCTGCTAAATATCTCACATCCAGCAACTGAGAGCTAGAAGAATTCACTGCCAATTAACCAGCATAGCACAGCTGCAGAACAAGTATTCACAAAACTACATTTTCATATAGAGTATACAACTATAACTTAAAATTATTACTCAATTTTTAAAGTTATATAGAAAAGTTCAGTAAAAGTTAACAATCCACTTTGGTATTCATAGAACCAATTTTTCCCCCTTATTTTAAATTACATGTATGATTACTTATTTGAATAATAAAACCAAAAGCAACAAAATATCTCAAAAATCTATAGGGGCTAATGAAAGTACTTTAGCTAATTCTATAGTTATGTGTCTTAAAAGGAACGAGGTTCTGTATGGTCCACAAGGAAGAGTTCGGTTTTATCTAAAACTTGTCACAGTTGCTCTGCTTAAAAAGATTCCTTTCTGCTCCCATTCCAATGGCATAAATTATATATATATATATATATATATATATATATATATATATATATATATATATATACTTACTATATTAAGATAACCTGGGCTGTTTTAAAGTAAAACAGCTTATAAGAAAACTAAAGGCCCGATGCACAAAATTTGTGCAAGAGGCTCATACCTTGCAGCCCTGGCTGCCTCAGTCCTCGCAGCCCCAGCTTTGTTTGGAAGATCATGTTTATTCTGCTGTTCAGTCTAATTAGCATACCAGCTCTTTATTATATAGGATATGTGCACATATTAAATAGCAATTTGGCTAAATGCTTAACCAACCTTAAGTTGCCCTCATACTTTTAATATACTGTATAACTCTGAGTTAGTCTAGCGTTTAATATCCACACTAACGAAGTCATCCAGACTCCCTCCCCCCAAAAAAAACACTCTCCCCATAATGAACAGTTAGGTTTAATGTATGAAAATAACCTTTGTTCTCTTCCTTCACAAGTGGGCGAGGCAAACCTGCTGCTATTTAGAATGTCTTTAGAATGCTAACTAAAGTATTTGGTAAATTATCAGAAACTTTTAAAAGAAAGGAGAGGTCCCATTATAAAATTATCAATAACAGGAAACACATCCTTTTCCCAAAATTTATCTTAAAATCATATGTAAGCTGACAACCCATATATACCAAGGAAATAATCAGGAAATTGCAGTAAATTGGAAATAAGCAAAAGCACACTTTCTGTAGTCATTTACCTAATTTCGTATCCTATATGCCTAGGCAGAATTATGACTTTAAAGTTGTAATAAAGTAAAATATTTTATATGAGTATTGCTGACAAGAGTTAATTTGCCTTCTGTTAACAGGTTCTTTCATAAATTTAAAACTTAATCCCACCCAATCTTGTTTTCTTACATGAATCAGTCACTCGATCCTTGCAGGCTAGTGCAAAGCAGAGTCATAAATCACTGAAGCAAAATATTTATAATATGGCAAACACAAAAACCAATATTGTACTCTTAACATATGCTGAAAGCAGGTTTCAAAAAGAATAAATCCAACTAAGACTAAAATAATAAGAAACTGCATCAGATTATAAGCAAGCCAGCCTGGTTTCTGATCAATTTATCTCACTGACTATATAATTTATCAGCAAGATTTTAGGTGGGCTCTTTCATTTTATGACTACTTAATTGAATTATATAGATGGTACGGCCAATTTCAAAACACAAATTTTAGGTATTCATATTCAGGAAAATTCCATTATGACATACAAAAGAATAAAATGATAGTGTCCAGCTTTCCTCATATGATATAAAGAACTAATTTAAAAAACAACAACACCATAATAAATAAGATGGTTAATCTCAAAATCATATATTAGGGATAAAAGAGGGGAAAAGGCTTAATTTTCCAAAATAGATATTTGTTAAATGCCCTATTACATTGATGAAATATTATGTGACAACTGAACATTGAAAATTATACTGCTGAAAATATTTTTCAGATGGAAAGATGTTTTTAACTTATGACTGAATGAGCAAAGCCAGTGGTAAAACAGTGCACAGAGTAATTACCTACACTGAACAGGATACATTTGTTATTTATTTCCAAGTTTACTCTTTACCTTCTCACCTGATGAAAGTGGGAGGAAAAGGAGAGAAGTTGGGAGACAATCCCAGTAGATGCCCACCCATAAAAGTTGCATTATATCAATTATTGAGCCTAAAAGACTAACAAAGTAAAGTGAGAAACCAAATAAGGAATTCAAAACAAAGCTCCTTTGCATGAATCTTCTCAAAGCTAACAAGCAACTGGTAGGCTCACAGCACCTAGTAGTCAACATTTACATCAAAAACCAAAATGTAACATCAATGACTGGCTTTAAAATTACAGACTATCAAAAATGAGATTATTTCCAATATGCTTGTGGTATATGTGCATGTGTTTGTGAGAGACATACACAAGTGTCCACACAAATGCACCTAAGCACTGTACACGTATACTAAGGAGGGAAGGATTAAGCAAAAGGAAACTTACCTGAAATAGCCTGGTAAAAATATCAAATTCAAAAACTGAAATATAATCATTACATGTTAAATCAATTGTTGATTTTAGAGCCATAGCTTCCAGGCCAGAGCTAATTTGATGGACCTCATGAAGGCACTGTCTGAATACTTTCCATGGCACGATAGTTCTGTGGAAGAAAAAAAAAAGAGTAATTGAATCAAGTATCATTTAAGATATACCTTCCATTGAAAATACAATTCCATCATAATATTAATATAATTGCATTTGTACTAAAAGACAAATAGTTGAGAATATTGTCCATAATTCAGAATACATGCAATGGGTTTTGCTAGCTGGATTATGTTTTATTTGCTAAGAATATGACTAACATCTTAATCAATTTTTCTCTCAAATAGTCCTTGGCTATTAAGATATTTCTATAAATTCACGTGAAAAAGGGTATTAGGTGAAAGTCCTGGATGTCTGAACTCTTTGTGTATATACGATTATGTAACTTAGAATCAAATTAAATTTTCCCCTCTATTTATTTTCTTAAAATAATGATAAGACAATGGGTTCATATAATATAATCCTTTGTTTATTGCACCATTATCTACTACCTTGAGAAAGAGCAGGTGGAAAGTCATTAAGACATTTCAGCCATTACCCAAAGTTTTCAATAGAGAAAAAAAGCACATGTTATCTAACCTTTCATAGTACACAAAAAGAAATCTTAATGTTTTTAACCAACCACACAAAATGTCTATTACATAGAATTTTATTTATTAAACACTTACTAATTTATTTATATTTAATTATAATTATATAATTTATAATATAAAAAATATTGTTTTAGGTAATGCATTGACCTGGTTGAAAAATTTAGAACAGCATAGAATGGTAGCCATGGAAAAGTCTCCCAACCTATCCCTGCCTGACCAGTCTCCAGCATTCACCCACATCCTCCCCACCATGAAAATAAGTAACACTCATTAATCATTCCTTAGTTAACTTTTCCCTTTAGGGATGTTAAATACCTACTCCTAAATAGGTGGAAAAAAGAAATTATATTTTTAACATTTGAAAGCTGCAATTTTCATATATACCCACTTACAAGATTGCATATATTTAAATTTTAGGCTTTTCTTTACCAAATAAGATTCAGGCAGAACAAACTAAATTGGCTCCATCCTGTACCAATCCTCCCAAGAAAGCATCACCATAAATGTACAACTTTCATATTCATTTAAATAAGTATCTACTGTGTGGTGGTCAAACTTGAGTATGCATCAGCATTATTAAAGAGATTGGTAATACAGAAATTGCTGATCTTCAACTCAAGATATTCTGATTCAGGATGACTGGGGTGGGGCCTAAGAACTTCCCATTCTTACAAGTTCCCAAGAGATGCTGGCACTGCTGGTCTGGGGACAACATGCTCAAAGTCACTGGCCTGTTGTATCTAATAATTGCTAAGGCAAGGCATATTTCTGTGGAGAAATCTAACCATGCAAATACAAAATATCATCTCCCTTCTTGAAGAGCACATTTGCAGGGTATAAATAAGCTTGTAATGCAAAGGAATATAGAGGCAAAATGCTTAAGGAAAAGCTGGAGGAATTCCATAGAAGGAGCAGTCT
Organism: Pipistrellus hanaki; assembly: GCF_964339955.1. Taxonomy (NCBI): domain Eukaryota; kingdom Metazoa; phylum Chordata; class Mammalia; order Chiroptera; family Vespertilionidae; genus Pipistrellus; species Pipistrellus hanaki. The sequence continues at coordinate 68,395,585 of NC_140504.1, read as the reverse complement.
GAGGCAAGATGAATAAATGAATGGAGCGAGGTTTACAATACCATGCTGCAGATACAAGAAAGTTTAGGTTTGCTATAACATTAAAAGAAAAAAAACATATGAGTCTGAATACATCAAAAGGTTTTTCTCTATGTATGAAAAAAACAGGAAACCACAGAGAACCGAAGAGAGACACCACATCAGACACCATTTAGAAGAAATGCACATCAGGCTCTGATTAAGGTTACCAAAATGTTGCTGTTTTAAAAGAACAAGGAAAACTTTTGATAATATTAGAAGGCTATTGATTGATAGTGAAGTGCAAATATGCATCTGCCCAGCTTCATTACAGTTATAGTGGAAGTAGTGACAACTAAGAAGCATATTTTCCTTCTCTATATTAAAGTTCTAAATATTCAACACACAAAAGGGACATGAACCATGATATTCAATGCAAAAAAAATTAAAGGGGGTGATTTAGGAAAGAAATATGTTTTATCTTTTGTATAGAAATCTTTAAAAATGTGTCTGTGTATAAAGTATAAAAATAAATTCACGAAATAGACAGTTTTAATATCTATTATCATAAAAAAATCCTCATCCCAATATTTAGGGTATCTGCAGATCATAATTCTTTTAAATAGCCAATGACTTCCCTAAGTAAATTATTTTTTTAAATGTACAAATTTCTAAAATTGTAGTTAAACATAGCACTTTGGAACAATAATTTATGAAGGGGCAAGTTATATTTACACAATACTTGTGTAAATCAGACTTCCTCATAATTCACTTGTAATAAACCTAATGTTCAAACAAGCATTTGCTAGAATCTTAATTAAGAAGTAACAGGAATTAACAAGGGCAATATTAGGTTAACTACTATAAACAGAAGTTTGTACAACAAATACTCTTCCTTTGATCAGCTGAGCCAAATGCCCACTATAGGGATAGGATGGGGGGAATGGTTGGGAGGGGGGATCATAGTGAAAAAACAGAAACAGAGTGCAATGACAGCTTTTAAAAATTTGTTTAAAACTGTTACACTAAGGATCTAAACTTTCCAAAGAGGATTTCAAGTTGCTACCACATTCATTCCTGATATGTCTTAGGGGACAGCAGGGAAGGTGACTTTTCCCATCTTTATATATTTATTTATTTAAAATTACTTTATTGCTGAAACCAGTTTGGCTCAGTGGATATAGCGTCGGCTTGGGGACTGAAGGGTCCCGGGTTCGATTCCGGTCAAGGGCATGTACCTTGGTTGCGGGCACATCCCCAGGAGGGGGTGTGCAAGAGGCAGCTGATCGATGACTCTCTCTCATTGATGTTTCTAACTTGCTATCTCTCTCCCTTCCTCTCTGTACAAAATTAATAAAATATATTTTAAATAAATAAATAAATAAATAAAATTACTTTATTGATTAAGGTATCACATATTTGTTCTCATCCCCACATTCTCATCCCAAATCCCTCCCCATGAATGCCCCCATCCCCCTGTTGTCCCTAACCACAAGTCCTTAGGTTGATCTCTCTCCCTTATCCCCACCCACCACTACCTTCCCTCTGAGGTCCGACAGTCTGATTGATGCTGTTCTTGTTCATCAGTCTATGTTGTTCATCATTTCCTCTAGATGAGTAAGCTCATGTGATACTAGAGATACACTTATAAGAACCGAAAATGAGACAAGCAATAATGGTTACGCTGAGAGGCAAATGAATCAGTCTACAGTGATCCCATCTTTAAATTAAACTGTAGCAACAAGACAGAGTGGTGGTTTCTACTACCTCTCTCCTGAGAGATGAAAAAAGTGAGAGAGAAAACATTGGTGAATTGTCTTACAAATACACAACAACATGAGTGTGCTACCGGAGACCTAGGAAAAGGAAAGAGGAAGAAAAGGAAAAGAAAGAAAGGACATAAGAAGGTCATCTAAGCTTTAAGATCTCATCAATCCAGAAATATTTTAATCTGTCCTTTTGCCACTTACAATTATCAATCCCAAGTTGAATTAACTTTAAAATCCACTGCAAAGCACAAAGAAGGGAATATAAGACCACTAGGAGCCAGATACTTGTAATAATAGTATGATTTGCAGATATTTAGACTTAAAATAGGAATAAGACTTGCCATTTACTGATGGCTTACTTATTATCTGCCAATCACCAAGTTAAGTTCTTTAAATATACAACTTGAATTTAAAACAGTAACACTTTCGGACATATACTTAACTTCATAATACAGATAGAGAACTGAGGATTAAAGAGGTTAAGTGATTTGCCCAAAAAAGACCTTACATATGTCAGGCATTGTCTTAGATTCCGAATGGAAATAAAAATAAATTCACAAACTAATAGGTGAAAAGACTTCTAAATAAATTATAGTGTGGCATGTGCTAAGGATATCACAGAAAAGGATGCATGTGCCATGGATGGAAATACATGAAAACAGAAATTGCATTTTATTCATCTTTTCCCAAGACAAATGAAGTGTGCAACTAAAATTTGTGTTTTCAAATTAAACTATGTTCTGGGAAGTCAAGGGAACGTCTCATGAGAGTGTTTCACAGAGAAGGAGTCTAGAAATTTGACTGTGCTACCATTCGTCTACTACTTAAAAAATATTCGATGACTTTTTAAAAAATGATAACAGGTTCATATAATGTCAGGAGAGACAGAAACTTGATAAATATAAGCCTATATTATAATTCTGTTATTAGATATTGGATGCTAATATATTACAAAAACAAAATAATTCTATTTTAAAATCTTTCAAATTGAGTGTCCTTTCAGAGTAAATAGGATCAAATTGATAAAAGAAAACAAAACTGCAATGGGTTCAGCAGGTTGGCCACTGACAAGTCACTTGACCTTTGAGGCTTATCTCCTCCTCCGTAAACGTGGAGGAGGGTATTAGATCTTCTACTTTGAAAAAACTACAGTTTTAATACAAAAGTATAAGGAATGGAAGACAAAAATGTTAGAAGATTGAGACCCAAAGAAAAGCAAAAAGCAATTTCATGAAACCACAAGTACAAAAAGAGCCATAGGTTTTATTTTTATCTCACATGGGGGAAAATCACATACTTAAGGTGTGAATCTCAACAAAGGCCAGGGTGTTTGGAAACAGGAACATTAGTATACTTCTGGTGTGAGTGAATGATAATTCACACAGCATTTCTAGAAGGGAATTTGATACCAGGTTTCAAAAGCCTATACATTTGTACTCAAAAGCCTACTTCTAGGGATTTCATCTTAGAAAATTATGGTAAATGTGTGCATGCGTGCGCACACCCACACACACAGTAGTGCAAAGATCATTCATAAGTGTCTTCACAGTGTTGTTCACAATAGCAAAATCATAGGACATAATATATCCATAGATTAGAACATTTTATAGTAATTAACAAGTATGCAGGAAAAATACTTATTGACCTAGAAAAGTGCTGATGGCCTATTAAATGCAAATAGGATTTAAAAAAATTGTACGTCCTTTATGTTACAATGGTACAAACTATCTAGAACGTCTGCAGAGATCACACAGATCTTATTTTATTTTTTATTACTTTTAAATATATTTTATTGATTTTTTTACAGAGAGGAAGAGAGAGGGATAGAGAGCCAGAAACATCGATGAGAGAGAAACATCAACCAGCTGCCTCCTGCACACCCCCAACCAGGGATGTGCCCGCAACCAATGTACATGCCCTTGACTAGAATCGAACCTGGGACCTTTCAGTTCACAGACCAACACTATTCACTGAGCCAAAATGGTTTCGGCTCAACACAGATTTTAAGTGATGATAAATGAACAGTGGTAGGATTATAAGTGATTACCTTATCTTTTTCTAATTCCTAATATGTTCTGATAGCTTAAAGAAAAAAAGATATACTGAAACCATTTTTAAATATACTATGGAATCATTAGGAAATAAATTTAAAAAATAAGTATAGTATTTTCTTATGACATGGGTGTTTTATGTAGTAAATACAGAAGAATTTTCAGATTAAGCTCTCAGAAGCAATAAGAGGCTTCAACATGGTTGCTGAATACAAAAACAATACATAAATATTAGTTGTATTTCTATATGTAAATAATACATATTAGAAAATAGACTTAAAAATACTTGACTTTTACAATAGCATCTGAAAATTTCAAATAAATAGTAACAAAGCTAATAAAAGATAAGGGAAGCCACAACATAAACATACACACTTAGAGGTGTGACACAAAGTAATATACCATTTATTAGAACATTCTGCAGTTTTAAGATAAAAGTATAAGAAAATAAAAATGAAAATGTAAGGAAATTGATACCCAAAGAAAGTCAAAATATTTTGATGAAACCACAAGTTCAGTAAAGGCCACAAGTTTTATTTTTAACTCATAGAATAAATTAGCAGATTCGATACAGTCAAGATGTGAATTCTCACCAAAATAACTCCTAGATTTAATATAATGCCAATAAAAAGTTCTAGAAGATAATTTTACAGCTGAAAATGAAAAGCTGATTCTAAACTTAATAGGAAAATGTCAACAGCCAAGAATGATCAAGCCAATCAAATAAAAACAACACTGACAAGCTTATGCTCTTGAAGTTAATTAAGACAGTGTGTATAGAGAAGAGACTGACAGCTGTCAGAAGGGAGGGGAGTTACATGCCGGTAAAAGGTGAAGGGATAAAGCAAAACGAAACCAAAACCTACAAACAACAACAACACAACAAAAACCTCATAGACACAGAAAACAGTATGGAGATTACCAGAAGGGGCAGAAAAGGATATAGGGTATGGGGGATAAATGTTCTTGTAGCTACGTGCATGAACATGGATGAATTCCATAACATAATAAAAGAGTGAAAGAAGCTAATTTTTTTTTTTTTTTTTTTACAAAGAGTATAATTACATGATTTCATGATGATAGAAGTTAGTATACCATGGGCAAGCTGTGCATGCATGAGAAGACCTGAAGGGTTGGGGAAAGTTGGATTCTGAACTGAAGGTAATAATATGTTATTACCTTATATAGATGGCATTTACACTGGTGTGCCCACTTCATAAAAATTCCTCACCCTACATTTCTGATTTGGGTACTTTTCTGTAATATATTAAACTTTAGTTATACTTTTTAAAAGTTGACATTAAAAAAAATATAAGATTAAAAAGAGAGAAAGGAATGTGGGAAAGGACAAAGTACCTGCCATACTATAAATAAGAAAATCACGATGTATGTGTTTCGGCCTTTAGTTGTTGCTGAGGTGGTTGTGATGGTAATAGCTGTCTAAAATCTATTCCAGCTCAGGGACATAAAATGTCATCTTGGCTTTAAACAAAATGAAAATCTCTTCTCTCTCTATTAACCCATTTATTTTCAATGTCATCTGAATTCACCTTGATCAACAAAGATATAGTCAGTGTCAGTACCTTTAAACTGAGGACTAGCTTTTTTCTAAAGATAATGGAATATTCAAAAGATATTTGATATTTTTATTTTCATTATGGAAGCAAAATATTAGTACTGTGACCGCTAAGTGTGTTGGTATTTTACATATAGTTATTCCTTAAATCCAATCTCTTTTTTGTTTGTTATGACTACTAGTTAAAGGACATGCAAATAGATTTTTTTAACAGGCTATTACTGCTCTTGCTATTCCATTAATAGAGAAAAACAACTGTTTCCAGTAACCCACAGAAAGAGGATATCAAAACCTATCTAGTCAAACAGTCTACAACTAACTGTTTGTAGGACGATAACCATGGTTACCAAGGAGAGACATAATTAGATCTATTTTTCCTCATAAGTGAAAATGCCCGACTCTCATACAGAAAGACACAGATGCTAGATATTTGATATTTTCCTTTGTCAAAAAAGTTCACAACATTTTGTCTATATTGCAAATCAAGCATTACTTCTCTGTATAATGGACAAGTATTCTCATTTTCCCACTTCTAAACTTAAATTTAGAATCAAACATTTTTTAGAAGATTACAGAAACAAGGAAAATAACTTAACATTATTCCTGATTTTCTCAATAACCTCATGTGATAGTCGTGGGCCAATTAACCAAAGACTGCACACATTCCTGAATATATGCTGGAACTTTGAATCAACTTCTGTAATGACCACCAGGTGCCACAGCATCCTGCACATGCATAAACTTTCAGAACTGTAGTCTATGACCAATCAAAAGTAGTATTTCTGCCTTGGCCCGTGTGGTCCAAGGTTAGAGTGTCCGCCCACCAACCAAAGGGTCATGGGTTTGATTACCAGTCAGGGGATATACCTGGGTTGCAAGTTCATCCCTGGTCCCAGACCTGGCAAGTATAGAACACAACCAATCAATATGTCTCTCTCCTTCTCCTCCCTGCTTCCCGTCCACTCTCTCTAAAAATCAATGGGAAAAAATGTCCTTGGATGAAGATGAACAACAACAAAATAGTATTTCTTACAGATTGTGAATCTATTAAAAATTGCAGTACTCCACATTTTCCCACTCCCCTTATCTGTAACCAATATAAATTTTTCCACAACTTATACTTTTATTCCCCAAAATATAAATATACAAGGTGCCAATCATCTCTAAGACAATGAGCATGTCTTTTCTTTTTCTTTTTTAAATATATTTTATTGATATTTTTTACAGAGAGGAAGGGAGAGGGATAGAGAGTTAGAAACATTGTTGAGACAGAAATATCGATCAGCTGCCTCCTGCACACCCACTACTGGGGATCTGCCCTCAACCAAGGTTCATGCCCTTGACCGGAATAGAACTTGGAAACCTTCAGTCCCTAGGTTGAGGCTCTATCCAGTGAGCCAAAACAACTAGGGAGAGCATGTCTTTTCTACCTAGCCATGCTACTGTGGTTTAGGCTTTGCCCCAAACTTAGTCCCATATTGAATAGCATATGGCTCAATAAACCCTTTCTTTTTTTTTAAAAGCTTTCAAGCTCTGAAAGTCATTATTATTTTTAAATTTAATGAGAGACCCAGTGCACAGAATTCATGCATGAGTGGGGTGTCCCTCAGCCCAGCCTGCACCCTCTCCAATCTGACACCCCTCGAGGAATGTCCAACTGCCTCTTTAAGCCCAATCCTGGTGTTTCCCTAGGCTCGCCTGTCTCCGGCACTATTGCCCCTAACTGCCCTCCCCTGCTGGCCTGATTGCCCACTACTGCCCTCCCTGCGGTCCATCTTATGGTGGTCCATCCTGTGTCCACATGGGGGCAGCCATCTTTGACCACATGGGGGCAACCATCATCTGTGTTGGAGTGATGGTCAATTTGCATATTACTCTTTTATTAGATAGGACTAGAGGCCCGATGCACAAAGATTCATGCAAAAATGAGCCTTCCTTCCCTTGGCTGCCAGCACTGCCTTCACTCTGACTAGAGATATCTTTTCACTCTGGCCCAGAGCCGCCTTTCTGCCTTCCCATGCTGCCAGAGGCCCAGAGCAGCTGGGGTGCTGCGGAACACCTGCATCCCACCCAGCCCCCAGCCATTCAGCACCTGTGTATGCAAATTAACCCACCATCTTTGTTGGGTTAATTTGCATACACACTCCTGATTGGTTGGTGGGCATCGAATAGGTACGCTCAATTTGAATCTTACTCTTATTAGTGTAGATAGGATAATAGACTGACAGACAGGTAGATATATTCAAAAAGTTCTTAGTAATAAGGGATACAATTGGATTGGGTTTAGAAACCACTGCTCAAATTCATTATTCATACTTCAGCAATAGTGACCCAGTTAAAACCCATCAATAGTCCCCATTTTTCTCAGGACTCCAAAGAAATTTCCAAAATGCAACTTTGCATATGGAAAAAGGAAGTCCAACAGGGCAGAAATTGACAAATCTTTCAGAGCAAAGTCCAAGAGATAGAATAACAATTTCTTTAGTCCTAGAGACAGGTAATTCTTATCGTGATTTCCATGTTCACTAAGGAATGTTCTGGATATAATATGGCTCCACATATAATTTATCTACAGTGATACAAGTATCCTCATCTGCCTTAGAGTAGCATTAAGCATGGTAAATTGAAAAAAACCATCACTCTGGTTACAGATCAGCTCGTGAGCTTAGCTAAACTGTGTCTATTCTCTAAACTAGGGGTGTCGAACTCAATCAGAGAAGGGGCCAAAATCTAAAATCCAGGCTAAATCGCGGGCCGAATGGTTTACTGAACAGTCATAAACTGACAATGTCATAAACTGACAGTGGAGTGCAGTGATGACAGCGCGGTGCAGGCCACATTGCAAGGCCTGGCAGGCTGGATTTGGCCCGCGGGCCTTGTGTTTGACACATGTGCTCTAAACATATGATTTGTTTTAATAAAAACGATTTTAAGAATGAGAACCAGAACCTAAATCTCGGTGATATTCTGGTAAATGTCACTTATTACATGGCTCAACTGGAAGAGGGGCAAATGAATGGCAATTATATAACCTTGAAGTTACATTGTATCTTTCTTTACAGCAGATACCAAAACAATTCAGTTCCAAAGATCGCATTCTCTACTGAACAGACTGCTAGACTCTTCATTAATGTAGGTGCAACCCACACACAATATCATCTCCTCCATAGGCCTGAGCATTTTTGACCAATCTAGTAAATAATTCCTCAGGAACTTTCCTAAAGGGACAAACTGATTTTAAGTATCTATTATTTTTTAATATACTGTCTTCCTAAAATTAAAAACATACTGCTTAAAAGACAGAAAATTATAATTTGGCATCTTATTTGCTTTTTATATCTAGGATCTACATTAGGATGAGTTGAACAAAATAGACTTATAATTTTATTTTCCTCATTGATATAAAAACAGATAATATTTTATTAAGTAGAAATATTGAAATGTACTCTGAGTTCTATTTTAGTTTTTTTTTTTTTTTTTTTTTTCCTTGCTCTTCTGGGCTCTTGCTGCAGCTTCCTTATAAAAGTCCTTAATTTCTATTGTGCAACCCCTCCTTTAATTAAATATGACTAAGTTGCCTCTTGTTTGACGAGAGGGAAAACTGATCATTGATATGCTAGAAAAACAAGCATCTCACTCACTGGAAAGGTAAAGCAACCATTGTCCTTTGTCTCTTGTTAAAAGTGAAAATACAGGAAACCAAAGGAGGTCCATACCACTTCCCCAGGAAATCAAAGGTAGAAGCAATGAACTGAGCTTTAAATAGATCTTTTCCCCCACATGATAAACAGGACAGTTCCTTACATTCTACCGTACTTTTATATAGGGATACATACAATTTTACTTTTTAAAACATTATATTTATTGATTTCAGAATGAAAGGGAGAGAGAGAGAGACAAGCAACTTCAATGATGAAAGAGAATCATCAATCAGGTGTCTCCTGCATGCCCTATACAGGGCATGTGTCCTTAACTGATTTCAATTAAATGAACAACAGTTCCTGAAAATCTAAACATGAGACACTGCATTGAGTTACTTCAGGAAATTCAAAGATTAATAAATAAGCCAGATTTCATGGAGCTTATAGTCTAACGAAGTAAAATAGCTACACAAATAATCTTAATGAAACAACAAAAATAATGTCAGGGCTAAGCAAGAGCTTAGAAGAATTTAAAAAAGATATCTAGTAACAACGATAGGGAGAGAACCATAAGTGTGGTGAACATTGAAAGATTACTAATAACTTGTTGACAAAGATTATAAAAATCTTCACTAAGAAAAAGAAATAAGTAAAGACACATAAACCTACTGCTGATGTGTCAGGAAAGAGCCAATTAATCACTTCACTGAAAAACAGGACATAAGTAAAGGAAGAGAGAACTTAAATGCTGGAAAAATATGCCAGGAACTAAGTATGCTAAATATACTCAATACCCAAAGGACTAATTCAATAGCCACTTAAGAAATGATTCAATATTATATTGAAAATAGGGTTAGCTTGTATGAAAGCAATAAACACAGAGATCTACATATAACTCTAATAAATATGTTTTCACTAATTTTTGAATAAGAAAATCAATAAGAACTTCATGGTCAAGTGGAACCATATAATAAACATTCAATAATATAAATGTATTTAAAATGCAGTAGAAACACAAAGCATGGAGTAATTAAAGTGAATGCATAACAGGGTGTATATTATTGAGAACCACCAAAAAAGGGGGATTTCTGAGCTAGATTTGAAGAAGGGTGTCAAAATTCTAGGATGGTAAAAAGAAAGAGGTATTTAGGGAGTACAACTATGGGAACTGATGATAAAAACAAAAATTTGTAGATAATAAAGTCATTGAAAATATTGATCAGAAATAGATATCACCCATCCACCTACCCATTCAATTATTTATATAGTCTGATAATATTTATTAGTGCTACACATACCAGGATATGTGCCAGGCTCTGAGAAATACAATGAGTAAGGCATCATTCCTGCCTTCAAGGAACCCTCCTAGTCTATGGGGAAATGCAAACATATCAGAAGTTCACTGTGGTCTAATATGACAGATGTGAACACAGGTAACTGGAAGCATAGAGCAAGTATGTTCACCTTAGATCAGTATAGTCAAGGAAAGCTTTCAAAGTGGCAACAATAGGTAAATCATGGGAAACTGGTTTCCCACCCAGTAAATGCAAAAAGGAAAAACAAACATAATCAGGTGGGGGGATGGAAGGGGCAACATCTACATTAATAAAAGAGAAACATGCAAACTGACTATACCTCCACTATGCCCACAAGCCATGCCCACCAGCGAATCAGGAGAGAGTATTCAAATTAACCCAAACAAGATGGCAGCAACCATGGAGCAGGAATGAGCAGGAGGCTTGGGCTGCCCAGGTGATGGAGGAAGCCAAGGTTCCTGCCCACCCTGGCTGGCCCTGGCCTCTGCTCAAGGCTACAAAGTTTCAATTATAGAAGATAAATAAACCCCAGATACATGCTTCCATCTGGCCCTGGCCTCCGCTCAAGGACATGCTGAAGAAGAAATAAAAAGGGAGGGGTTGGAAGCTTGGGTCGCTGTGGGGTGACCAGACCAGGATGGGAAGGCAGTTGTGGAAGATCAGGCTGGTGGGGGTGGGGCCATTATGAGTAAGCAGACCAGCAGGGGGCGATAGGCGTGAGCAGGCCTTCAGTGGGGGTCAGTTGGAGGTGAACAGGACAGCAGGGCGGGGCAGTTTGGAGTGAGCAGGACAGCGAGGAGGGCAGTTGGGGGTGAGCAGGCCAGCAGTGAGGGGGCAGTTGGGGACAAGAAGGCCAGCAGGCAGAGTGGTTAGAGGCAATCAGGCAGGCAGTCAGGCAGGTGAGCAGCTGGAGCCAGCAGTCCCAGATTGTGAGAGAGATGTCCGACTTCCGATTTAGGCCCGATCCCTGTAAACAAGCAGTAAGACATCCTTCGAGGGGTCCCATATTGGAGAGGGTGCAAGGCCAGGCTGAGGAACACTGTCCCCCTCTCCCCAGTGCACAAATTTCATGCACCGGGCCACTAGTTAGGAAATAAGTGTAGAGTGCTGGATAGTTTATTTCTTTGAGGATGAGCTGGGTACAAGCTGAAGTTGGGTACAAGCTTTAGTTCCTAAAGCTTATCATGTTCATGGGATTTTAGACTTCAACCCAGAATCAGTAAGGATTTGTAGGGGTACTTCAGGAAAACAAAATTAGAATGATTAGTTCTATTTTGTAGAAAGGTATTGGTCTCACTAAGAGAAACAACTGGATAGGTTGTTACTGAAGACAGGAAGGCCAATCACAAAGCTAGAAGAAAATGTGAATTTGAAATTTAAGAACAGAACTTGAAGCAAAGAGGGGGAAGAGAAGATATATAAAAATATTCAGGAGTTAGAATCCAAGGTTCTTGTTGAATTATAATTTGGTTAGAAATTCATGTCTGAATGTCCTCAATGTCCAAAGTACTTAGTAGGAGTAGCCCAGTAACTGCTATTTGACCTGCTTAGAAAAATAATGTCACCCAGAGTCTAATACATTAATGTGTCCTTCCTTTAAAAGCTAGTAACACATTTTTTTGAAACTTCATGCCTACAGTTTCTAGATTACAAATTACTAATCCACAGTACAAATATTCAGTTTTGTATTCGCCTCATTTTGCAGAATTTACTTAGACACATACTATATAATAAAAGGGTAATATGCAAATCGACCAAATGGTAGAATGACCAGTGGCTCTAACATGCACTGAGCACTATGGGGGCAGATGCCCAACACAGGACCTGCCCCTGCTGCATAGTGCACTCCTACGGAGGAGTGCTGCTCAGCCAGAAGCCCTGAGCCAAGTTCATGGCTGGCAAGCGCAGTGGCAGGAGCCTCTTCCACCTCCTCTCCTCAGTAGCACTAAGAATGTCCCACTGATGGCTTAGGCCTGCTCCCCATGGGAAGCGGGCCAAAGCCATCAGTGGGACATCTCCCAAGGGCTCCAGACTGCAAGAGGGCGTAGGTCTGGTTGAGGATGTCCCTGAGTGCATGGATGTTGTACACCAGGCCTCTAGTTTATTTAGTAATGTCACTTCTGTTTTCCTACATATTTCTACTATCTCCTGATCAATGAACAACTAAGTAAGCAAAAGCAGAACTCAACTATGAAAACATTCAATCCATTTGCATAAGAGTCTAACAAATACAGAACTCCCCAACCAGTTTACCCTGACACAACATGTCCTACTGATCCCCTCAGGACCTCACGCAGGCGGGTCTCTTCACAGCTGAGCTTGGGTCCTGAGGAGGGAAATGAACCCTACCATGACTTCAAAAAGATTGAGAAGCAGAGAAAGTAAGCATTAGGCATATGACACCTAAAGATTTTATGTCTGCTGCTTGTTTTTATATGGTCTGAATCCTAAAATTGCCTATAGAAGTTTTACAATGTCCTTTGAAAAATAGCTTTTTCCTAATTTTAATTCAATTTTAATTTGTTCTTACTGAGAGTTCTTTTTGGAGTAAAAACTCACAAAATACTCCTCAAGCTAAAAGCTGCTTTATAAAAATCATAATCTGTTTGGCTGATTTTTGGAACTAAGCCCTCAATGGTTCTGTATTGGGCAAAAATGCTGCTTTAAGTTCAAAGGTGCTAGTTAGGGCAAATAAAAGAATTCTCATGTGACCTCAATGGAAAGCTGGATAAATGATAAATGACAGGAATGCTTCCATGCAAGAACTAAGTTATGTGAAATGCAAACTAGTATCAGAGCATAAGAAAGATAAACGAATTCAACCTTTAAAAAGACTATACCATTCATTCATTTGTTCACTTGCATTCAATAAAATATTGTGGAACGACAAGCTGAAAACCCACAGAGAATATTAAGATAGTTTCTCCAATGATCTATTAAAAGAATCATTAATTTTGATGACTATAGAACTATATCTGAATTCCAGAAGGAGTTTTAAATTTGGCCCTCATCCCAAAAGTAAAAATGTTTTAAAAAAAAAAACTAAGCAGCTTCTTAAATAAGTGAAGACAGGAGATATAAGTGCAAGGATTTGGGAGGTAGAGAAAGTAATCGTTATTTCAAGAATCCCATTTGATTTAGTAGCACTTTCACTCATGTAGCAGTTGAACAGAAACTTCAGCTCCTCAATGTCTATGGCTATAAATAAAGGGAAATAAAGATGTCTCAACTGCATAATGCTCTGTGGTTTAAGGTGCCAACAAAACAAACTCCTCTCTTGAAAAACGTGTGAGCAATCTTTCCAGTTTTTACTGACCTTTCGACAAGTAATTTCATGACTCACTAAAATTTTCAGTTTTCAAAAAGAAATACCACAATTTGTCCTATAGATTTTCTAAAAATGTTAAAATGAGAATTATTTTGAAGGTTACCAACAATTTGCATTAGGCTCAGTGTTGACATTTGAACCGTGACTTCCAGAAATTCTCTCAGTTCTTTTTCTCAGAACTCATCAACAACTTTCTCTTTTCTACTATTCACAAACTTGTAATTAATACACTCCTGCTGTTATTCTCATTTCATTTTTAATTCCTCGTTTGTGACTGGATATCAGAGCATTGCAAATAACTAGCTATCTGGAATATAAAATGCCCCTAGTAATGGCAATAATGGCATTTCCTCCATTAGTGCCTAAAAAATAATGCAAAATATATTGTATTTAAGAAGTGGGAAAAAGGCTTTCACAATCTCAAAGCCCCAAAATTATGTATGTAATAAAATGTGCTTTGCTTTATGTAAGTATATTCTAATCATGGTGGAAACTATAAACATAGCACTTCCTAACGAAAAGAAAAAAAGAAAAAAAAGACAATGGTACAGTTAATTCACCAGCATCAGAGAACTAAGACCACCAAAAGCATATACCAACATTTTATATGCCTCATTTCGCAGTTAATGTATAAACATTGGCCTTTAACTATAGGATGAAAACAATAATCCATGTGTAAGCAGTCTCTTCCTCCTGAATACTCAGCTGGGGTTCTGCCTACATTCAAGGACATTTTGATGTGCACTCTCATCTAAGGGACCCTTCAAAGGCTACAGAAGAAAACATGTGCCTCCTAATGTTCAGATCAACCTACTGGGAATTCCAAACAAATTCTTTTTTAAAGTTTGTAAGTTTTAAGTTATCCTGGCTTCAAACATATAACTCCTATTATTTTACCACACTCACCTGATTCTGAGCAGGAAGTACATAAAGGAAAAGTCTTTACCTGGCCATTTTATGATATATGCAACATTGAGCTAATAGTACCCTTATTTATATTCCTTGTTTACTACACATATATCCTTTCTGTGCAATGATACAAAGAAAGCTTGAATCAAGGTTCTAAGGCTTCCTCCCCCCTGAATTTAAGGTCTTAACCAAGCTTAACCACTACCTCCTTTAGGAAGCCATCCGACTTATGAAGTTCTGAAGCAACTGCTCCCTGCTAAAGTGTCAGAACAATTAATACCACCATCTTCATAGTTATCTATCTTTTTTGCCTCTTATTTTGTACATGTGTCCTGTGTGTTTACTAAATTATAAAATGTTATGAGCATCTCATGTACAGAAACTGTTTTACATATGCCTTCTTCTGAGGGCAAACTAACTCTATGAATGATCTTGAAATAAATGCTGTATAACTGATATTTTCTGTGTAATAACATAAAACTATTCAGTTATTGAGGTATACTTGTGGTCACTGAGCAGAAAAATAAGCAATCAAAATACTTATCAAAAACACTCAAGTACAATACATTCTCAAACTACTAAAATCTATACCATATGGAAATGGAGGAAGGACTAGGTCATTCGTCAAAGATGGAACCCAACTAGAAAATGATTTTCACTTACTTGTCTCCAAAAAACTTTCTCCAGAACTCGGCAGCATCTGCTTTCGTGATACGAAAATTATCTCCCTGAAATTGCCCATTGGGAAAGATTGCTTTGATTTCTGCCAGCATATGACTGAAGATAAGGGACAGTTTTGTGAGATTTCGCCTGTAAACACAAGGGGGTAAAGAAAAAGAAATAAATATATATGTTTTAATAGTACCATATATTATGAAAAATAAAATTATATACAGTATCTACCTAGGTGCTGGGGGTTGATCATGAACCTCTATTTAATAAGGACTCTAAAAATAATGATCATAAAAAGTTGTACATTTCAATTCCTAACAGGCTTTCCATTTACTAATCCATAGTCATTTAACATAAATATGAACAAAATAAATTACATGAATTTAATGGGAGAAATGGACACCAAAAAAAAAGTAATCAAATATATATGCTAAATGCAGAGTGTCTATTTCAACATGGGGGAATAAGGAAAGACATGTCATTAGAGGAGAGTCTAGAAAGATAAGTATTTGTTTGACAGATTTAGGACTTAGAATGGAGAAAACATGAGAGTAGGAACAACATGTGCAAAAGCACAGAGATGTAGAATAAAACTATTTATAAAATACCTATGTTTAGCATGGCTAGAGAAGAACAGAAGATGAGTGGAGGAAATGGCATGAGATAGGATGAGAAAATTTGGCTGGAACATGATGCAGAGGCATCTGAAATAATGAAAAAATTTGTCAAATACACTTTCCACTCCTACAAAAAAGTCAAGTTTCTGATGATGGGTTCCAAATATATGCATATTTTAAAAGCAGTTCTCATGTACTCCCCTTGTTAAGGGCTCTCACTATAAAAAAACGAGGTCCTTGCCCTGGACAGTTTGCTCAGTGGATAGAGTATAGGCCTGTAGGCTAAAGGATCTCAGGTTCAATTCCAGGCAAGGGCATGAACTTTGGTTGCAGGCTCCTCCCTGGCCCGGGCCCTGGTTTGGGCTCATGCAGGAGGCAACAAATGGATGTCTTTCTCTCATATTGATATATCTCTCTGTCTTTCTCTTTCTCTTCCATTCTATCTAAAAATCAATGTAAAAATATCTTTGGGAAAGTATTAAAAAATACACACAAGAAATGGGGAGCCAATGAAATGGAATCAAGGGAAAAGGAGATACTGTTTCTATTCTAATGCCCAAGTAAAGTCCTGGAGATTTTGAAACGATTTAAGACATAATATAAAGTATGACTCATATTTCAAATAATGGCATCATCTGCACTCCTTCCTACCATTTCATGAGCTTAAACCTTAATAATGTTAATCATTTTTTTAATACTCAGCAAAGGATGTGTGTGTGTGTGTGTGTGTGTGTGTGTGTGTGTTAATAGATTTTAGGAGAGAGAGAGAGAGAGAGAGAGAGAGAGAGAGAGAGAGAGAGAGAGAGAGAGAGAGAGAGGGAGAAACATCAATGTGGGAGAAAAACATCCATAGGTTGCCTCCGATATGCACCCAAACAAAGATCAAACCCACAATATGAGTAATGTGCTTTGACCAGCAATCTGAAGGGTAGGAGTTGAGGTACAATAATTATTTCAAGACTAAAAGTAAATACAGAGGAAATTTAACAGAGAAAGCTATCAAATCTGGAATGTATATAAAACCCTACAATCTTTCAACAAGACCTTGACATTGAAAGTTGTGGTTCTTGCCGAAACCAGTTTGGCTCAGTGGATAGAGCATTGGCCTGCAGACTGAAAGGTCCCAGGTTGGATTCTGGTCAAGGGCATGTACCTTGGTTGCGGGCACATCCCCAGTGGGGGATGTGCAAGAGGCAGCTGATCGATGATTCTCTCTCATTGATGTTTCTAACTCTCTATCCCTCCCTCTTCCTCTCTGTAAAAAATCAATAAAATATATGTATATATATTTTTTTAAAGTTTTAGTTCTTTTTTCTCTTTTTTAGTTAATGTGTCTGTGTTTAATGACTCTAAAATAACAAGCAAAAATAAACATGTTAGGTACCAATGAGATCATATAATATACACCTGTCAATAAAGTCAATGGGTATGACTCTTTCTAAAAGGTTTATTACAAAAGAAATATGTAACTTTTTATGTGATATGAATACAGAATAAATGAAGATATTTGTGATAAAAAGTGGAAAAAGAATGAAAAGTAATCAATTAGGTATAAAGTTATCTACATCTCAATAAATTCATCTCTGTTGGAAAATCAAGATGTCCCAATTTCCATAATCTTTATTAGCTATGAGAAAATTCATGGGGGGAAAAAAGGGTCAAGTCTTAGACCTTATTTGAGTGCTTGACTGGCAACAATAAACAATCTGCAAAATCATTATTATGCATAATGTTTCATCATTTGCTTAGATTCAGCCACATTTCCATACAACTCTGACTAATTCAAATGTGAAACTTCTTCAATTAGTTGAATCTTTGATCTTTTCATTTATGTCAACACACCCTCATTTAGATGATTGTAGATATAAGAAATTCAGTCTTAGAAAATGAAAAGTAAACTGCTGAACCATATCAAAGAAAAGCATTGTGGCCAATACAAACTGCAACTTACTTTTGAAATCTGAGTTTAGGGAAAAGCATACAGTCACTTTAGGAAAATCTGCACCAAATTTATTTCTATAATTAGGTAAAGGGTTAATTTTCTTCTGAAACTCCAACTGATACATACAGAAGAAAAAAGAAAAATCAAGATGGCTATAATTAGGGCAAACCAACTGTTTCATATTTTCTGAATTGGTTGTTTTCCATCCCCTTGTTTCTTTGTTCTTTAATCTTTTCCAAATGTTTTCCATTTTTATTTGTTAAGATCTAAAGTCTGAAGCACAATGCCAATGATTACCCATTTTGGATATTTGACCCACTTGCTATGTAGACACTAAACTTTAAAACAGAAATAGTAACACTGTGTCTTTATAATTTATAGCCATGAAGCTCTAGTAATCAGTAGTACCTATATATCTAACCACTGTTTAATTATAAAATGTGTGTAGTTTAATTTTCTTGTTCTGGCAAATGAGTTAAACAGTCTGTTCCATGCTTCCATGTCTCTGGACTTATTTTGTTCATGAGTCTATTTTGTTCATTATATTCCATACATGAGTGAGATTATGAGATACTTGTCTTTCTCTTCCTGATTTATTTCATTTAGCATAATACCCTCCAGGTCCCTCCATGCTTATTTTTAAATACATATACATACCATAAATATGTAAGTGATTATTTTGGAAATCTATTGTTGAAAAGACTGATTTACAGAGCTTGCAATCAACATCAAAATATGAAAACAAGGAAATAATACTACTATCTGATGTCAGTTAAATTACCAAGGCAAATGGGTTTTGTTTTTTATATAATTGTGTGGGTTTCTTTTTTGTTTGTTTACTATATTTTGTTAGACATAACGTGTTTTAATTCCCTAGCCTTCTCTGAACACTGAGATATCTATTTAAAAAATAACTTCTTAATTCAAAAGTAAATACCAAGAATACAGTCATCTCTAACTATGTAGATAGTGGAAAGAGGGAAACAACTACACATCTTCTTTGTAGCTGAAATGTTTTTCTTATTATAAAACCTTTCCATACTAGTCTAATTCTCTCTAAGCTCATTTGATTACCTCTCATCATAAGACCAACAATAATGACTGCTTAATAAAGATTTGATGCTTACTAATTAAGAATGTTTCCATCACTAAAACTCCCTACTTCAAAACAATGAAAATATAAAATTATGTCTACAAAGAACAATCTTATAATTATAAATGTAATTAATTTTACAAGGAATTCTGCAATACTCGTTCACTTTTAGTATAAGAGCTACTTTATTTTGACTAATTACAAACACATTTCCCATTAACCATCACAAGCTCCTCTTTAAAATTTTGTTTTGTGTGAGATTTTGGTGTTATGAAATAAAAGTATTTTGATATACCAGGTAGTCCAAAGTAGCTTCTGGATTTCAATAGGGAGTAAACCAGTAAAGATGTTAATATCAGAGGAGCCACGAAGAAAAGTAAGGAAGGAAAAGAGAAGAAAAACTGAGATGGGGAAGAGAAGGAAAACTACAATAGCTATATTAAAGAGATAGATATAGATATAGATATAGATATAGATATAGATATAGATATAGATGATATAGATATAGATATAGATATAGATATAGATATAGAAGCAATGTATAAGCAATGTCAAGAATATCACTTAAGGAGCAAAGTACCTCTTTTATCCAGGACTCAATCACTTAACACTGTATTTCTTTAATATAGTATAAATCAATTTCTCCAAAAGTCAAGTTATACTACTGCACAGAATGCAAGAATGAACCAAAGTGAATTAACACAATTGAAATGATGATGCTTCACTATTCATGAATAAGTCACTGAAGCTTACGGTAGCTACAGCCAACATCATTTGGAGACTCTGGGTGCACAAGTTTTGATGAAGAATGATATAATCCCACCATTAATAAAGGAATATCATATTGTGGGGCAAAAAGGCATGAGTAGATGATTATTATATAATATGATGGGGGCAATACAACATCTATAGCCATCTCGATGTAATAAATTAAATCTTAAAAATATAAAATAAATCAAGATTTGATTAGCAGCCTCCACTAAAATGTGGGGAAGGGGGCACAAAATGAATGTAATCTAATTAGGTTGCATGTGGATTTTGTATTTTCTCTATTCAAAAAAACTGCATCCATAAATCAAAGAAAAATAAGAAGCTTTAAATGCTTAATTAGTGAAACATTTTAAGTGACACTTTACATTAATAAGGTCCAAAGTTTATGAGAATGTACTGCTTTTGGGGGGAAAAAACAACAACAGGGAGGACCGTTTTTTTTTAATCAAAAACTATTAACTCAATTCAATGTCTTCTGTGCAGTAGTATAACTTGACTTTTGGAGAAATTGATTTATACTGTTTTAAAGAAATACAGTGTTAAGTGATTGAGTCCTGGATAAAAGAGGTACTTTGCTCCTTAAGTGATATTCTTGACATTGCTTATACATTGCTTCTATATCTATATCTATCTATATCTATATCTATATCTAACTCAATTCTCACATTTAAAAGCTAGAACATGTTCCTTTTAATCTTTATAAGGTGAAACAAAATCAACATACAGAAAAAGCCAGGACATAAAAATATAAACAGTGGCACTTAAAATAAGACCCACATCTAGTAAAAGAGCAATTTCCATTCATCAAATTTCTGATATAGCAGCCTCCAGAACAGGTAAATAGAGTTACTTCACACACAGTTATTGTATCTTGTGAACATTATAGTTCCTAAGAATTTGAGCAGACTCTTAGGAATAGACTATAGTTAAGATGGATCCTGAGAATTTTAAATAAAAGTGGATCTTACCCATCCCCTTGCTAAGATGGTCTTACATTTTCAATAATTTGAAGGGGAGAATGAAGCACGCACATTTAAAAAGTCCAAATTCCATCGAAGACTGAGAATCTCCCCAAGTTATCAGAGAAGTCAGGAGTGTGTTCAAGAAAGACCTAACCCAAGATCAGGCAGAAGGGCAATTTTCAATCTGCTCCAACCCACCTCATAGAAACAGACCATCAAACCTCAGAAGGAAGGTAGGGGAGAGTGGGGGTAAGAAGAGAGATCAACCAAAGGACTTGTATGCCTGCATATAAGCCTAACCAATGGACACAGACAACAGAGGGGTGAGAGCATGAGTGAGGGGGATGAAGGGGTAATGGAGGAATAAGGACACATTTAACACCTTAATCAATAAAGAAATTAAAAAAAAAAAAAGAAACAGAATGGCTCACTTAAAAAGGAATTTAGCGGAGAGGGCGGAGCTTGAAGATGGCGACCGAACAGATGGACTTGTTCTGACCCCGGCCCCAAAACAGATAGAAGCAACATCTGAGTCGCTCAGGGAATGTTGATTAGCAGCTAAGGGGCAGCGGATCACTCTAGGAAGATAAGGAAGTGTCCGCTGGACAATTTTTCCTGACCAAGCGGCCAGCACTCCCGACTTCTCCCGGAGCTCCGGGCTCAGCGCAAAGGCAGCGCCACCCTACCAGGAAGGGAGCAGCTTCTCTGAGGCCTGGAAAACCCACAGCCGAGGAGTCCATCGAGCACCTGTGGCGCCCCGATCGGAGCAAGCGGGTGGATTCAAGGAAGCTCTTCAACCACCCACAGAAAGGTCAGAGTTTGCGTGGCTAGGCTGAGAGTTCAGGCTGTGAAAGCCCCATTGCTCCCGCGAGGCCCCGCCCCCAGAGCGGCCCTGAGCGCGCCACCAGGAGCGCCGCGAGGCCCCGGCCCCAGTGCGGCCCAGAGTACCTCGGCCCCGGAGCGCCACAAGGCCCCGCCCCCAGAGCGGCCCAGAGCACGGCGGCCCCGGAGCGCCGCGAGGCCCCGCCCCCAGAGCGGCCCTGAGCGCACCGCCAGAGGCGCCGCGAGGCCCCGCCCCCAGTGCGGCCGCGGCCCCGCCTATATTGTAGCCCAGGAGAGCTGCGAGGGCCCGCCCCCAGAGAGAAAGAAGGCCAGAGCAACCAAAGTCTGGGAGGTCAAACCGGTAACACTGACACCTAAGGACTGAACTACAAACTGCCTTTTTTTTTTTTTTTTTTTTTTTTCTTTTTCTTTTAATTAATCAAAAATAAATGGACACAAATAACTAAGATATAGCCTACCTAAAATTAAGGACTACCTTACAAAACTGAGGTGCAGTGGAAAGCTGGGAACTGCAAGACTCTCTGATCCAAGAACCAGGCATACCAAATACAATAACAGAGGAAGTGATTGAACTCTACTGGACAATTTTATGCTAATTATACTATTCTTTATTTTATTTTCATTTTTTACATTTTTTATTTAATTTTCATTTTTTACATCTTTTACTTCAGAAACGATTTTTTTTCTTTTTTCCTTACTTGATTTTACCTTTTCAATTATTACATTTTTCAATCTCTATCTTCACTATTACTACTGCTATTTTGCAATTTTTTTTTTCTTTTTCTTTTCCTCCCCAGTACCATTTTACTTTGTCTTTATTTTACATTGGGAGTAACCTTCATTCTATTTTAATCTCTACTATAGCATCATTCAACCCTATCTCAATTCGACCTTTACCCCATCACTCTCTTACTAAACTTTAACCTTTTAGTCTCCAGTTTATCCTATCCCTTTCCGGCTTTAGTTTTTCCTCTATTCTTTCTGTATACCCCCTGCTAAAGCTCTCACTATACTCATAGACCTAAGTTCCAACCCCTGATACAAGTGTATAAATATCACTCTCTGCACTATATTAACTAGTTAAAAAAAAACAAAAAAAAACGGTTCTACTTTCTATCCTTTTCTCATTGTTTGAGTGAAGGTTGATTATTGTGAATATTGGTGCTTTTCAGTGAAATTGTTATGCTTATTCCAGTGTTGTTATTGTTGCTTTGTATTTTTTTTTAAATCCTCTGTTTTTGTTTGTTTCTTTGACTTCTGTATATCATAACCTTACTTAATAATAGTGGATATTGTATTGTAGTTTGTATTAATCTCCAAGTATTGTTACCAGCATTGGCTGGGCTCAGTGGTTGATCTATGGCAATTTTCTCCACATATATATAGTTTGTTTCCCATTTTTTTAGTTTGCTTCTTCTCTCTCTCTCTCTCTCTCACTCTCCCTCTCTCTCTCTCTCTTTCTCTCTCTGTCTTCTTTTTCTCCCTGTTTTCTAACTTCATTTTGTCATTACTTTATTTCTTCTTTGACTTTTTTTTTTTTTAATTTTTCTTTATTTTATTTTTACCTTCCTTCCTTCCTTCTCTCCTATACCCTAATTTGCCTATCGCTAGGGGTTACCTTTATTAGAGGTTATTAATATTGTAAATACATTCCTGTTAAGTGCCTCTCGTGTTGTACATGGTAGTGTTGTATTTTGCACCTATAAACTAACGCAAGAGAAAGAACACCACATAACCAGACATCCTGAAAAGAGATACCATGGGAAGACAAAGAAACACCCCACAAATGAAAGAAAAGCAGGCATCACCAGAAAAGGAAGTAAACGAGCCAGAGGCAAGCAGCCTACCAGAGCAAGAGTTCAGAATAATGATTATTGGTTGGCTAAAAAGAATGGAAGAGAAATTTGACAATAACCAAGAAGAAATGAGGAAGAACCATCAGGAATTGAGGAAGAACCAAGAAGAAATGAAAAATGACATCGCTACCATGAAGAACTCAATAGAAAGCATCAAGAGTAGACTAGATGAAGCGGAAGACCGCATCAGTGAGCTAGAAGACAAGATGGAAAAAAATACCCAATTAGAGCAGCTTCTAGAAAAAAAGATTAAAAAGCAGGAGGAGAGCCTACGGGAGCTTTGGGACATTACAAAACAAAATAATATTCGAATAATAGGGGTTCCAGAAGGAAAGGAAACTGAGGTAGACGTGGAAAAAGTATTTCAAGAAATAATGACAGAAAACTTTCCTGAGATAGAGAAGAAAAAACCCACACAAATCCAAGATGCTCGCAGAGTCCCAAGCAAAATGAATCCCAGAAGACAGACGCCAAGGCACATTATAATTAAAGTGGCAAACAACAACGACAAAGTAAGAATCTTAAAAGCAGCCAGAGAGAGACAGAAAGTTACTTACAAAGGAACCCCCATCAGACTAGCAACTGATTTCTCAACAGAAACATATCAGGCTAGAAGGGAATGGGATGAAATATACAAAGTCATGCAAAGGAAGGGTTTGAATCCAAGAATACTGTACCCAGCAAGACTATCAATCAAAATTGAAGGGGAAATCAGGAGCTTCACAGACAAAAAAAGACTGAAGGAATTTATCTCCACCAAACCAGCAAGGCAAGAAATGCTAAAGTGTCTACTGTAAAAATAAAGAAATAGGAATTGAAGAAGGAACATGGCTATAGAATAAAAATGCCATCAAATGAGTACCTATCAATAATAACCTTAAATGTAAATGGATTAAATGCTCCAATCAAAAGACATAGGGTGTCAGATTGGATAAGAAAACAAGACCCTTACATCTGTTGCCTACAAGAAACCCACCTCAGAAAAAAAGATGCACACAGACTGAGGGTGAAGGGATGGAAAAAAGTTTTCCAGGCAAATGGAAAGGAAAGAAAAGCTGGGGTAGCAATACTTATATCTGACAAATTAGATCTCAGAGTGAAGGACATAACAAGAGATAATGAAGGTCACTTCATAATACTAAAGGGTACAATCCAACAAGAAGAAATAACCCTGGTAAATATATATGCACCCAATACAGGAGCACCCAAATACATAAAAAAACTGCTGGAGGACATTAAGGGAGAGATTAATAGCAATACAATCATAGTAGGAGATTTTAATACCCCACTGTCACCCTTCGACAAATCATCTAAACAAAAAATCAGCAAAGAAATATCAATCCTAAACGACTCACTAGACCAGATGGAATTAATTGACATCTTTAGAACATTCCACCCCAAAGCCACAGAATATACATTCTTCTCAAGTGCACATGGGACATTCTCAAAGATAGACCACATTTTGGGACATAGGCAAAGTCTATTCAAATTCAAGAAGATAGAAATCATATCAAGCATCTTCTCAGACCATAGTGGCATAAAACTGGAAATTAATTACAATAAAAATAATCCAAAGAAATCAAATACATGGAGACTAAACAACATGCTATTAAACAAGGACTGGGTTACCAGAGAAATCAAGGAAGAAATTAAAAACATCCTGGCAACAAATGACAATGAAAACACAACAATCCAAAATCTATGGGACACAGCAAAAGCAGTTTTGAGAGGGAAGTTCATATCCTTACAAGCCTATTGCAAAAAACTAGAAAAAATGGTAACAGATGAACTAACTCTACAACTCAAAGAGTTAGAAAAAGAGCAACAAGAAAAGCCCAGTGTAAGCAGAAGGAAGGAAATAACAAAAATCAGAGCACAGATAAATGACATAGAGACCAAAGAAACAATACATAAGATCAACAAAACCAAGAGCTGGTTCTTCGAAAGGATAAACAAGATTGATGGACCTCTAGCCAGGCTAACCAAGAAACAAAGAGAGAGGACCCAAATAAACAAAATCAGAAATGAAAGAGGTGAAATAACAACAGACCCCACCGAAATACAACAGATTGTTACAAAATACTACGAACAACTCTATTCCAACAAACTAAACAACCTGGAGGAAATGGACATATTCCTAGAAAAATACAAACTGCCAAAACTCAATCAGGAAGAATCTAAAAATCTCAATAGACCAGTGATGTGGGAAGAAATTGAAACCGTCATCAAAAAGCTTCCAGCAAACAAAAGCCCAGGGCCAGATGGCTTCACAGGAGAGTTTTACCAAACATTCAAGGAAGAACTAAAACCTATCCTCCTCAGACTATTCCAAAAAATCCAAGAGGAAGGAACACTTCCGAACTCCTTCTATGAAGCCAACATCACCCTAATACCAAAACCAGATAAAGACAACTCAATGAAAGAGAATTACAGGCCAATATCCCTCATGAACGTAGATGCCAAAATCCTCAATAAAATTCTAGCAAATTGACTCCAGAAGAACATCACAAAGATCATACACCATGACCAAGTAGGATTTATTCCAGGAATGCAAGGATGGTACAATATCCGCAAATCAATAAACGTGATACATCACATAAACAAATTGAAAGATAAAAATCATATAGTCATATCAATTGACGCAGAAAAAGCATTTGACAAAATCCAACACCCTTTCCTGTTAAAAACTCTTAAAAAGGTGGGAGTACAAGGATCATACCTCAACATAATAAAAGCTATATATGATAAACCCACAGCCAACATTATACTCAATGGGCAAAAACTAAAACCATTCCCTCTAAGAACAGGAACAAGACAGGGATGCCCACTCTCGCCACTCCTGTTTGACATAGTTCTGGAAGTACTAGCCATTGCAATTAGACAAGAGGAGGAAATAAAAGGCATCCAAATTGGAAAAGAAGAAGTAAAGTTATCCTTATTTGCAGATGACATGATATTGTACATAAAAAAACCAAAAGACTCCATTAAAAAACTAATTGACTTAATAAATGAATTTGGCAACGTAGCAGGATATAAAATTAATGCCAAGAAATCCATGGCATTTCTATACACCAACAGTGAAACTACAGAAACAGAGGCTAAAAAAGCAATTCCATTCACCATCGCACCAAAAAAATTAAGATACCTAGGAATAAATTTAACTAAAGAAATAAAGGACCTATTTGCGGAAAACTACACAACACTGAAAAAAGAGATAGAGGAAGATGTAAGGAGATGGAAGAACATACCATGTTCATGGATTGGTAGAATCAACATCATCAAAATGTCCATACTTCCTAAAGCAATCTATAGGTTCAATGCACTCCCCATTAAAATACCAACGACATATTTCACTGACCTAGAAAGAACTCTCCAAAAGTTCATTTGGAACAATAAAAGACCCCGAATAGCCACAGCGATTCTGAGAAAGAAGAGTAAAGTAGGAGGGATCTCAATACCAGACTTCAAACTATACTACAAAGCCACTGTTCTCAAAACAGCCTGGTACTGGCACAAGAACAGACAAATAGATCAATGGAATAGAATTGAGAACCCAGATATCAACCCAAATCACTATGCTCAATTAATATTTGACAAAGGAGGCACGAATATACAATGGAGTCAAGACAGTCTCTTCAATAAATGGTGTTGGGAAAATTGGACAGACACATGCAAAAGAATGAAACTAGATCACCAACTTACACCATTCACAAGGATAAACTCAAAATGGATACAGGACTTAAACATCAGACGGGAAACCATAAAAATACTAGAAGCATCCACAGGTAGCAAAATCTCAGACGTATGCCAAAATAACTTCTTCACTGATACTGCCCCTAGGGCAATGGAAGCTAAAGAGAAAATAAACAAATGGGACTACTTCAAAATAAAAAGCTTTTTTACAGCAAAAGAAACCATCAATAAAACAACAAGAAAGCCCACGGTGTGGGAGATCATATTTGCAAATATTACCACTGATAAAGGTTTAATCTCCAACATTTACAGACAGCTTATACAACTAAATAAAAGGAAGATGAATGATCCAATTAAAAAATGGGCAATAGACCTAAACAGAATATTTTCAAAAGAAGACAGAAGGAAGGCCAAAAGGCACATGAAAACATGCTCAAAGTCACTAATTATCCGAGAGGTGCAGATCAAAACAACAATGCGGTACCATCTCACACCTGTCAGAATGGCCAACATCAACAAATCAACAAACGACAAGTGTTGGCGAGGTTGCGGAGAAAAAGGAACCCTCGTGCACTGCTGGTGGGAATGCAGACTGGTGCAACCACTGTGGAGAACAGTATGGAGTTTCCTCAAAAAACTGAAAATGGAACTCCCATTTGACCCAGTAATCCCACTTCTAGGAATATATCCCAAGAAACTAGAAACACCAATCAGAAAGGATATATGCACCCCTATGTTCATAGCAGCACAATCTACAATAGCCAGAATTTGGAAACAGCCTAGGTGCCCGTCAGCAGATGATTGGATCCAAAAACTATGGTACATCTACACAATGGAATACTATGCTGCCATAAAGAAGAAGGAATTCTCATCATTTGCAGCAACCTGGATGGAATTGGAGAGCATCATGCTGAGTGAAATAAGCCAATCAACGAAAGAGAAACACCACATGACCTCACACATCGGTGGATGATAAAGATCTTTATAAACTGATGAACCAAGAGACAGATATAGAGAAAGTAAAGCAACAGGCAGACTGTCAAATTACAGTGGGGAGGGTAGGGATATCAGGGGGAGATAATAGATCAACCGAAGGACTTGTATAAATGCATATAAGTACAACCAATGGACATAAAACTATGGGGAGGGAGGGGATGTGTGGGAGGGAGGGAGGGGGGCAATAAAAAAAATCAAGAAAATATGTAAAAAATAAATAAATAAATAAATAAATAAATAATAAAAAAAAAAAAAGGAATTTAGCAAACTATGTCAGTCAAAAAACTTCACGAAAATAGGTAACCAATGAAGGATTTTTTTTTTTAATTTTGTTAAAGAAAACATAATAATAGACCACTAATGTGGCTAGGGAGACAAAGGCCTGAAAGTGTGGCTAGGAACGATGAGCCTGGAGCTCCCTATAGTATACTCTTGAACAAGAGCAAAAGGCTACCCTCAAAATAAGGATGCTGCCCCTAGGGTAAATATATTTGCTTTCCATAATAAATAATTTTAAATGGACAACTTACAAATGCCTTATTTAAACATATCTCAACCAGGAAATATGTCCATGATATTCAATTGTAATACCCTTTGGCAAATTCCAGGAGATAGTAAAAAGACATGCTTCATTTACCAACTATCCTAAATTAAAGAGTTTGGTTCAGAAGTTTGATAGTACTGGGTTCACACCCTTCTTCTCCTAGTGGTCCCGAATAACTTAAATAACCTTTGTCTGAATCTGTTTCCTCATCTCTAAAAAGTTTCAATTAAATTTATTTCTTTGTTATGAGAAATAAATAAGATATGCAGGCAAAGCCTACCATATCTACTTTTTAAAACTCTTAACAAATCAGTTACTTACTATAATTATTAATTTTCCTACCATTTCTGTTTAAAAGTATAAATATTCGTCATAGCAGTCTTTCTTCTTTCTCCCATATAATACTGATAACCATCTTCATAAGGTAAAATCAACACTCTTGCCTTATGATCCAATTGCTATGTGGCCTTTGATAATTCCACAGTAAACAATGGGCAAGTATTTGATTCATCCATTTAGTCATTTATTCTGCAAATCTTGATGATCTATTATATAGCTTGATCTAGATACTGATGATACAATCCTATTCTTAATAAATTTAAGGGGCTGAGAGATCTCCCAAACTATAGAAAATTATGAGAGTAAAACTGAGATAGAACCAGAACAAAGGCATTAATCCATGAGAGCACTGTGTAATTTCTGGGGTGGGGTAGTTCAGACCAGAATGTGGCCCTGCACAGGGAAGGGAGAGTGAATGTGAATTAGACTAGCAATTAGATATCGTTAAATGAAGCCATGTGGATTTTAAAATCTATGATTATAACAGCAGTTTATAAGAAAAAAAGGACTACATAGAGCAAACCATATCTCAATATATTCAATACAGCTTCCCAAATATTTTTTTAAATAACAGTTATTTCAACTTTGTGGCAATGTCAAAGTAGGGTTAACAACATCCCTTTGATGATTTCAGCAAACAGTTTTATATGGAAAATTTATTATGAGAACCTACTACACTATAATATGATCTCTGGTACTTTCATCTGGTTTAAAAGCTTAACAATGTACTTCAATAAAGAAAATTATTTTGTCTTTGGTATTAGAAGTCTTTTGATTAAATCTAATCTATAACAAGTATCCCTTTGTAAAATAAATTTTAAAAATACAGACTAGTCTATTACTTGAAAGAGAAAAGAAAAAAAACCTTCTATATTTCTTTTCATATTAGATTTTTTTTCTTCAAAATGAAAAAAACTAAAAGGTAAAGCAATTATAGAAAATCGTGGCTGTAATAATTTACCAGTTTTACAGGAAAATTTTCTTGGACAGCTATAAAATTATTAAACTTTCTGAATATAGTAAGAACAACAAATATTTCTTTTTTAAAAAGTCTTTATTGTTGAAAGTATTACATATGTCCCTTTTTCCCCCCCATTGACCCCTTCTTGTTTGCCTCCACCCCCTGTACCAGGCCTTCACCATACTATTGTCTGTGAACATGGATTATGCATTTATGCATATATGTTTTTTGGTTGCTCTTTTCCCATCCACCCACATCCTCCTTCCTGCTGAAACTGGACAGTCTATTCCATGTTTCTATGTCTCTAGATTTATTAACAAAGGCATCTGCAGAGTGAGTGGGGTCCCTCTGGTAGGTGGGCTCCCTCGGCCTGGCCAT
Organism: Pipistrellus hanaki; assembly: GCF_964339955.1. NCBI lineage: Eukaryota > Metazoa > Chordata > Mammalia > Chiroptera > Vespertilionidae > Pipistrellus > Pipistrellus hanaki. The sequence goes on along the minus strand of NC_140504.1, from coordinate 68,365,331 downwards.
CGGGGATTGGGCCGAAACCAGCAGCCTAACATTCCCTGAGGGGTCCAGGAGTGCAAGAAGGCACTCTGCAAAGTTACTGTTGCTTAGCAGCTCCAGTGTTGAGCATCTGTCCCCTGGTGATCAGTGTGAATCATAGTTACTGGCTGGTAAGCTAGTTGGTCATTCACTTGGGCTTTTATATAAAGAGATATGAAAATGAGCCAGAAGCTTCTCTTAACAGTTTGTCCTCTGTAAAGTGAGGTTATTGTGTATCTACATTCTGAGTCCCATATCATTCAGCAGGGCTCTCATCACTTTTATTCCAGTCAGCAGAAAGTGACTAGATTACTCTGGCACTACAAAGTCTATGGACAAAAATTGTGAATCCATTTCCCAAACTGCAACTAATAAATGAGTACAACAGAGAATGTTACATTTTCAGTTTTCAGATGTTCTTCAATATACTTTAGTCACAGGCTGCAGAAATCTTGAAGCCAAGACATAAAATTCTACCATAAAAATTTGAAATTATACCAAGCATAAAAAGTTAGTATATTTGGAAACCTTGAATTTAGTTTTTGTGTTTGACATTAAAAAAAGCATATCTATTTTTTTCTTTATTCAACAAAGAAAAATCCTTGAATAACATTGGCTCTCAAAACAAAAAAAAAAACACAAAGCAGAAATAACAAAAATAAATAAATAAAAAGTAATGTAAGAGCTCTGTGTTTCATGTTAATGAATAATAAATACCAGAACACTGAAACCATATAAAAATGTGGACTACCAGAACAGAGTATCCCCACTGGAAAACTTACAGCTTAGAAAGTTAGTTTTAGGGGCGGAGCTTGAAGATGGCGACCGAACAGACGGACTTGTTCTGACCCCGGTCCCAAAACAGATAGAAGCAACATCTGAGTCGCTCAGGGAATGTTGATTAGCAGCTAAGGGGCAGCGGATCACTCTAGGAAGGTAAGGAAGTGTCCGCTGGACAATTTTTCCTGACCAAGCGGCCAGCACTCCCGACTTCTCCCGGAGCTCCGGGCTCAGCGCAAAGGCGGCGCCACCCTACCAGGAAGGGAGCAGCTTCTCTGAGGCCTGGAAAACCCACAGCCGAGGAGTCCATCGAGCACCTGTGGCGCCCCGATCGGAGCAAGCGGGTGGATTCAAGGAAGCTCTTCAACCACCCACAGAAAGGTCAGAGTTTGCATGGCTAGGCTGAGAGTTCAGGCTGCGATAGCGCCATTGCTCCAGCGAGGCCCCGCCCCCAGAGCGGCCCTGAGCGCGCCACCAGGAGCGCCGCGAGGCCCGGCCCCAGTGCGGCCCAGAGCACCGCGGCCCGGAGCGCCGCGAGGCCCCGCCCCCAGAGCGGCCCTGAGCGCGCCACCAGGAGCGCCGTGAGGCCCCGGCCCCAGAGCGGCCCAGAGCACCGCGGCCCGGAGCGCCGCGAGGCCCCGCCCCCAGAGCGGCCGTGGCCCCGCCTATATTGTAGCCCGGGAGAGCTGCGAGGGCCCGCCCCCAGAGAGAAAGAGGGCCAGAGCAACCAAAGTCTGGGAGGTCAAACCAGTAACACTGACACCTAAGGGCTGAACTACAAACTGCCTTTTTTTTTTTTTTTTTTTTTCTTTTTTCTTTTTCTTTTTCTTTTAATTAATCAAAAATAAATAAATGGACACAAATAACTAAGATATAGCCTGCCTAAAATTAAGGACTACCTTACAAAACTGAGGTGCAGTGGAAAGCTGGGAACTGCAAGACTCTCTGATCCAAGAACCAGGCATACCAAATACAATAACAGAGGAAGTGATTGAACTCTACTGGACAATTTTATGCTAATTATACTATTCTTTATTTTATTTTCATTTTTTACATTTTTTATTTAATTTTCATTTTTTACATCTTTTACTTCAGAAACGATTTTTTTTCTTTTTTCCTTACTTGATTTTACCTTTTCAATTATTACATTTTTCAATCTCTATCTTCACTATTACTACTGCTATTTTGCAATTTTTTTTTCTTTTTCTTTTCCTCCCCAGTACCATTTTACTTCGTCTTTATTTTACATTGGGAGTAACCTTCATTCTATTTTAATCTCTACTATAGCATCATTCAACCCTATCTCAATTCGACCTTTACCCCATCACTCTCTTACTAAACTTTAACCTTTTAGTCTCCAGTTTATCCTATCCCTTTCCGGCTTTAGTTTTTCCTCTATTCTTTCTGTATACCCCCTGCTAAAGCTCTCACTATACTCATAGATCTAAGTTCCAACCCCTGATACAAGTGTATAAATATCACTCTCTGCACTATATTAACTAGTTAAAAAAAAACACACAAAAAAAAACGGTTCTACTTTCTATCCTTTTCTCATTGTTTGAGTGAAGGTTGATTATTGTGAATATTGGTGCTTTTCAGTGAAATTGTTATGCTTATTCCAGTGTTGTTATTGTTGCTTTGTAATTTTTTTTAAATCCTCTGTTTTTGTTTGTTTCTTTGACTTCTGTATATCATAACCTTACTTAATAATAGTGGATATTGTATTGTAGTTTGTATTAATCTCCAAGTATTGTTACCGGCATTGGCTGGGCTCAGTGGTTGATCTATGGCAATTTTCTCCACATATATATAGTTTGTTTCCCATTTTTTTAGTTTGCTTCTTCTCTCTCTCTCTCTCTCTCTCTCTCTCTCTCTCTCTCTCTCTCTCTCTCTCTCTTTCTCTCTCTCTCTTCTTTTTCTCCCTGTTTTCTAACTTCATTTTGTCATTACTTTATTTCTTCTTTGACTTTTTTTTTTTTTTTTAATTTTTCTTTATTTTATTTTTACCTTCCTTCCTTCCTTCTCTCCTATACCCTAATTTGCCTATCGCTAGGGGTTACCTTTATTAGAGGTTATTAATATTGTAAATACATTCCTGTTAAGTGCCTCTCGTGTTGTACATGGTAGTGTTGTATTTTGCACCTATAAATTAACGCAAGAGAAAGAACACCACATAACCAGACATCCTGAAAAGAGATACCATGGGAAGACAAAGAAACACCCCACAAATGAAAGAAAAGCAGGCATCACCAGAAAAGGAAGTAAACGAGCCAGAGGCAAGCAGCCTACCAGAGCAAGAGTTCAGAATAATGATTATTGGTTGGCTAAAAAGAATGGAAGAGAAATTTGACAATAACCAAGAAGAAATGAGGAAGAACCATCAGGAATTGAGGAAGAACCAAGAAGAAATGAAAAATGACATCGCTACCATGAAGAACTCAATAGAAAGCATCAAGAGTAGACTAGATGAAGCGGAAGACCGCATCAGTGAGCTAGAAGACAAGATGGAAAAAAATACCCAATTAGAGCAGCTTCTAGAAAAAAAGATTAAAAAGCAGGAGGAGAGCCTACGGGAGCTTTGGGACATTACAAAACAAAATAATATTCGAATAATAGGGGTTCCAGAAGGAAAGGAAACTGAGGTAGACGTGGAAAAAGTATTTCAAGAAATAATGACAGAAAACTTTCCTGAGATAGAGAAGAAAAAACCCACACAAATCCAAGATGCTCGCAGAGTCCCAAGCAAAATGAATCCCAGAAGACAGACGCCAAGGCACATTATAATTAAAGTGGCAAACAACAACGACAAAGTAAGAATCTTAAAAGCAGCCAGAGAGAGACAGAAAGTTACTTACAAAGGAACCCCCATCAGACTAGCAACTGATTTCTCAACAGAAACATATCAGGCCAGAAGGGAATGGGATGAAATATACAAAGTCATGCAAAGGAAGGGTTTGAATCCAAGAATACTGTACCCAGCAAGACTATCAATCAAAATTGAAGGGGAAATCAGGAGCTTCACAGACAAAAAAAGACTGAAGGAATTTATCTCCACCAAACCAGCAATGCAAGAAATGCTAAAGGGTCTACTGTAAAAATAAAGAAATAGGAATTGAAGAAGGAACATGGGTATAGAATAAAAATGCCATCAAATGAGTACCTATCAATAATAACCTTAAATGTAAATGGATTAAATGCTCCAATCAAAAGACATAGGGTGTCAGATTGGATAAGAAAACAAGACCCTTACATCTGTTGCCTACAAGAAACCCACCTCAGAAAAAAAGATGCACACAGACTGAGGGTGAAGGGATGGAAAAAAGTTTTCCAGGCAAATGGAAAGGAAAGAAAAGCTGGGGTAGCAATACTTATATCTGACAAATTAGATCTCAGAGTGAAGGACATAACAAGAGATAATGAAGGTCACTTCATAATACTAAAGGGTACAATCCAACAAGAAGAAATAACCCTGGTAAATATATATGCACCCAATACAGGAGCACCCAAATACATAAAAAAACTGCTGGAGGACATTAAGGGAGAGATTAATAGCAATACAATCATAGTAGGAGATTTTAATACCCCACTGTCACCCTTCGACAAATCATCTAAACAAAAAAGCAGCAAAGAAATATCAATCCTAAACGACTCACTAGACCAGATGGAATTAATTGACATCTTTAGAACATTCCACCCCAAAGCCACAGAATATACATTCTTCTCAAGTGCACATGGGACATTCTCAAAGATAGACCACATTTTGGGACATAGGCAGAGTCTATTCAAATTCAAGAAGATAGAAATCATATCAAGCATCTTCTCAGACCATAGTGGCATAAAACTGGAAATTAATTACAATAAAAATAATCCAAAGAAATCAAATACATGGAGACTAAACAACATGCTATTAAACAAGGACTGGGTTACCAGAGAAATCAAGGAAGAAATTAAAAACATCCTGGCAACAAATGACAATGAAAACACAACAATCCAAAATCTATGGGACACAGCAAAAGCAGTTTTGAGAGGGAAGTTCATATCCTTACAAGCCTATTGCAAAAAACTAGAAAAAATGGTAACAGATGAACTAACTCTACAACTCAAAGAGTTAGAAAAAGAGCAACAAGAAAAGCCCAGTGTAAGCAGAAGGAAGGAAATAACAAAAATCAGAGCACAGATAAATGACATAGAGACCAAAGAAACAATACATAAGATCAACAAAACCAAGAGCTGGTTCTTCGAAAGGATAAACAAGATTGATGGACCTCTAGCCAGGCTAACCAAGAAACAAAGAGAGAGGACCCAAATAAACAAAATCAGAAATGAAAGAGGTGAAATAACAACAGACCCCACCGAAATACAACAGATTGTTACAAAATACTACGAACAACTCTATTCCAACAAACTAAACAACCTGGAGGAAATGGACATATTCCTAGAAAAATACAAACTGCCAAAACTCAATCAGGAAGAATCTAAAAATCTCAATAGACCAGTGACGTGGGAAGAAATTGAAACCGTCATCAAAAAGCTTCCAGCAAACAAAAGCCCAGGGCCAGATGGCTTCACAGGAGAGTTTTACCAAACATTCAAGGAAGAACTAAAACATATCCTCCTCAGACTATTCCAAAAAATCCAAGAGGAAGGAACACTTCCGAACTCCTTCTATGAAGCCAACATCACCCTAATACCAAAACCAGATAAAGACAACTCAATGAAAGAAAATTACAGGCCAATATCCCTCATGAACATAGATGCCAAAATCCTCAACAAAATTCTAGCAAATCGACTCCAGAAGAACATCACAAAGATCATACACCATGACCAAGTAGGATTTATTCCAGGAATGCAAGGATGGTACAATATCCGCAAATCAATAAACGTGATACATCACATAAACAAATTGAAAGATAAAAATCATATAGTCATATCAATTGACGCAGAAAAAGCATTTGACAAAATCCAACACCCTTTCCTGTTAAAAACTCTTAAAAAAGTGGGAGTACAAGGATCATACCTCAACATAATAAAAGCTATATATGATAAACCCACAGCCAACATTATACTCAATGGGCAAAAACTAAAACCATTCCCTCTAAGAACAGGAACAAGACAGGGATGCCCACTCTCGCCACTCCTGTTTGACATAGTTCTGGAAGTACTAGCCATTGCAATTAGACAAGAGGAGGAAATAAAAGGCATCCAAATTGGAAAAGAAGAAGTAAAGTTATCCTTATTTGCAGATGACATGATATTGTACATAAAAAACCCAAAAGACTCCATTAAAAAACTAATTGACTTAATAAATGAATTTGGCAACGTAGCAGGATATAAAATTAATGCCAAGAAATCCATGGCATTTCTATACACCAATAGTGAAACTACAGAAACAGAGGCTAAAAAAGCAATTCCATTCACCATCGCACCAAAAAAATTAAGATACCTAGGAATAAATTTAACTAAAGAAATAAAGGACCTATTTGCGGAAAACTACACGACACTGAAAAAAGAGATAGAGGAAGATGTAAGGAGATGGAAGAACATACCATGTTCATGGATTGGTAGGATCAACATCATCAAAATGTCCATACTTCCTAAAGCAATCTATAGGTTCAATGCACTCCCCATTAAAATACCAACGACATATTTCACTGACCTAGAAAGAACTCTCCAAAAGTTCATTTGGAACAATAAAAGACCCCGAATAGCCACAGCGATTCTGAGAAAGAAGAGTAAAGTAGGAGGGATCTCAATACCAGACTTCAAACTATACTACAAAGCCACTGTTCTCAAAACAGCCTGGTACTGGCACAAGAACAGACAAATAGATCAATGGAATAGAATTGAGAACCCAGATATCAACCCAAATCACTATGCTCAATTAATATTTGACAAAGGAGGCACGAATATACAATGGAGTCAAGACAGTCTCTTCAATAAATGGTGTTGGGAAAATTGGAAAGACACATGCAAAAGAATGAAACTAGATCACCAACTTACACCATTCACAAGGATAAACTCAAAATGGATACAGGACTTAAACATCAGACGGGAAACCATAAAAATACTAGAAGCATCCACAGGTAGCAAAATCTCAGACGTATGCCAAAATAACTTCTTCACTGATACTGCCCCTAGGGCAATGGAAGCTAAAGAGAAAATAAACAAATGGGACTACTTCAAAATAAAAAGCTTTTTTACAGCAAAAGAAACCATCAATAAAACAACAAGAAAGCCCACGGTGTGGGAGATCATATTTGCAAATATTACCACTGATAAAGGTTTAATCTCCAACATTTACAGACAGCTTATACAACTAAATAAAAGGAAGATGAATGATCCAATTAAAAAATGGGCAATAGACCTAAACAGAATATTTTCAAAAGAAGACAGAAGGAAGGCCAAAAGGCACATGAAAACATGCTCAAAGTCACTAATTATCCGAGAGGTGCAGATCAAAACAACAATGCGGTACCATCTCACACCTGTCAGAATGGCCAACATCAACAAATCAACAAACGACAAGTGTTGGCGAGGTTGCGGAGAAAAAGGAACCCTCGTGCACTGCTGGTGGGAATGCAGACTGGTGCAACCACTGTGGAGAACAGTATGGAGTTTCCTCAAAAAACTGAAAATGGAACTCCCATTTGACCCAGTAATCCCACTTCTAGGAATATATCCCAAGAAACTAGAAACACCAATCAGAAAGGATATATGCACCCCTATGTTCATAGCAGCACAATCTACAATAGCCAGAATTTGGAAACAGCCTAGGTGCCCGTCAGCAGATGATTGGATCCAAAAACTATGGTACATCTACACAATGGAATACTATGCTGCCATAAAGAAGAAGGAATTCTCATCATTTGCAGCAACCTGGATGGAATTGGAGAGCATCATGCTGAGTGAAATAAGCCAATCAACGAAAGAGAAACACCACATGACCTCACACATCGGTGGATGATAAAGATCTTTATAAACTGATGAACCAAGAGACAGATATAGAGAAAGTAAAGCAACAGGCAGACTGTCAAATTACAGTGGGGAGGGTAGGGATATCAGGGGGAGATAATAGATCAACCGAAGGACTTGTATAAATGCATATAAGTACAACCAATGGACATAAAACTATGGGGAGGGAGGGGATGTGTGGGAGGGAGGGAGGGGGGCAATAAAAAAAAAAAATCAAGAAAATATGTAAAAAATAAATAAATAAATAAATAAATAAATTAAAAAAAAAAAAATAAAAAAAATAAAAAAAAAAAAAATAAAAAAAAAAAAAAAAAATTACACAGAAAGTTAGTTTTATTTATTTGTTCTTGGTAAGGAAATATGCTAATACATGTAGTAGGCACAGAATAATCAGGTCTAAAAATTTTACTAGTAACTTTCATTGCAACCAAGAGTTTAAAAATATCCAAATTTAGGGAGACTTATGTTTACCATACGATGGCTGATCAATACTCAGAATCAAATCCCTTAACTATTTCAGTCGGATTGATTACAAATGGAATAACCCCACATCAGTAAAACCAGCCTTCCTTCAATACTGGCTCTGAAGTAGAAATACAAATGTAGCTAATTGGCCTAATCCCTGAAGGCTGCAAATCACTATAGTAAAAAAGCCCCAGCTCTAAAGTCAAACTTATCTAAACTAGAGCTTAAGCCAATTAGAAAATGAATAACCTTGAATATCAAGTTAACCTCTTTAAGCTTCAGTTTCCTCTTCTTGAAAGTATCCTATATAATAAAGAGGTAATATGCAAATTGACCCTTACACCTTCACAAATGACTGCCTACAACCAGGGGGGTTAGTGAGGGAAGACCAAATGACTGAACAAGCAGGCTGGGTGGGGTGACCAGGCTGGAAGGGGGGTTAGTGAGGGACAAACAAATGATTGAACAAGCAGGTTGTGTGGAGTGACCAGGCCAACTGAATAGCAGGCTGCATGGGGCAACCAGGCCAGCAGAGGGGTTAGTGAGGGACGTTCAAATGAATGAACAGCAGGCAGCATGGGGTGACCAGGATGGCGAGGGGACCATGAGGGGGGGCAGTTGGAGGTGACCAGCCAGCAGGGGTGGTGGAGCAGCTGGAGTGACCAGGTTGGCAGTGGGGGCAGTAAGAGGCAACTAGGACAGTGGGGGGGGTGGGGCAATTAGGGGGCAACCAGAGGGAGGGAGGGGCAATCAGGCCAGTGGGGAGTGGCAGTTAGGGGTGACCAGACAGGCAGACAGGTGAGTGATTAGAAACCAGTGGTACAGGATTGTGAGAGGGATGTCTGACTGCCAGTTTAGGTCTGATCCTAAACCGGCAGTCAGATGTCAGACATTCCTCAAAAGGTCCTGGATTGAAGAGGTTGCAGGCTGGGCTGAGGGGACCCACCCCCACCCCATGCACAAATTTTGAGCACCAGGTCTCTAGTGAATTATAACAGTACTTGGCTCAGAGGATTTGTGGAGGATTACAGATGGCCAAAATGTTTTCTGCTCTTCCCAACATGGAGTGAAGTCTATCCCTTGTACCTGGGATAGGCTGTGCCTTGCTTTGATCAACAGAATGTGGTAGAAAAGACACTGTGTAAATTCTGAAGCTAGTACTTATGAAATCTGCAGTTTCTGTCTTTAAATCTTAGAAAACACCTTGGAATTTAACCACCATGCTGTGAGGGAACTCAGTCATGCAAGAAAGGCCCTAGTGAGTTCCCAGCTGCAAGACAGCAACAAATGTGAGGCCACTGGACCCTATAGCTGAACCTGAACCCAAGCCAACACCACATAAAGTGGAAGCAGCTCTCAAACAAGAGAGGTTCTTATAAGAAATCTGGATTATGCTAATTGGAAATCAGCCTACTACTACAGTGAATTCCCAAACCATATTTATTTAGATGGTCAAACAACGAACTGAACTGTAAAAACATCATTACGGTAATCCAGTAATCCACTGATTTTTACTGACAACCAACTTAATTTCTACAAGTCTTAAATGCTTACAGGTAGAAACCGCATTAATATCATATGTATGCAAAGTGTAAGCAAATACCTGGAATGTTTATAGACTTTATAGCAATCCTTTAATTGAGCTGCCATTTAAATCACATATGTTCTGAAAATGATTTAACATAACCAGATTTGACATATGTCTAGATAAGAAATCATCATGAATGTTGGCTTGTCTACTTCATTCACTGGGGTCTCTGTTTAAAAGTCAGACACTATTAATAATTCCTTACTTATCAACACTGAAGTATACATACTGATTTTTAATCATAATTCCTATAGCTCCCAACTGAACCTAAATCATTACTATAATAAGCAGGAGAAAACTCTTTAAAATACTGATGTAGAGATCATTGTACTTGTCTATCGCTGTAAATGCATTTAAATGAAATGGTTATTCAACAGATGTATTGCTACAAACAAGACTTGTAGGATTTAATTTATACATTAAGCACAAGAATCAATCATTATTCATCTCTGGAGATACCTATAATTTAAAACTTTTAATAGAAATAAGAAAACCCAAATACTTAAAAAGAAGAAGCTGTTTGGATATTCAGTTAAGCCTTAGAATAAAGAAAGAGGAACATGCAACCCTATCCTATATAATAAAAGGCTGATATGCAAATCGAATGAATGGCGGAATGACCTGTCACTATCAGGGGGCACTGACTATCAGGGGGCAAACACTCAATGCAAGAGATGCCCCCTCATGGTCAATGCACTCCCACAGGGGGAGCGCCGCTCAGCCAGAAGCTGTGCTCAAAGCTGGTGAGCTGAGTAATGGTGGTGGAAGCCACTCCTACCTCCACTGCAGTGTTAAGGATGTCCTCTGAGGACCCCAGACTGTGAGAGGGCTCAGGCCTAGATAAATGACACCCTCCCCTCTCCGCAAGTGCACAAATCTCATGCACCGGGCTTCTAGCAACTTATAAAAATTTTATTTCTGGCTTAACTATTTCCTGTGTAGTCACGTATTAAAGAAATTAAATATTAAAGAGAACTAATATTTACTTGTAGTAATCTGCAAAGATCAGGCTGTAAAAGCAGCACCAGTTAATATTTTCCTTCTCTGACATATCTTGCCCCATGACGCAGCTTGCTGCTTCTCTAAAAGTCTAGCTTATTTGCACAAACATCAGTTCTCCTTGTTTTTCAGAATGATTTTATGTGCATAGAAATTGCAATCTACATACATGGAATTCCAGTGACTTTAATAAAGTTGATTCACTCAACAAATACTTTTTGAGGCTTTGCTCTGATCTGTCACTATTCTAGGCAATGGGAACAATAAGATAAAATCAGTTATGCCCCTGCCCTCTGGGGTTCATAATCTGAATAATCTATATAATAAAGGCTAATGGCTGTAATGACCAAAATGACCAAATGAATAGTCACCAGGAAACACATGGAACACCTTCTGCCATGGCCCACAGGCTCCTATCACAGCAAGGCTGGTGGCTGGCGAGCAGTTGGGGTGGCAGGAGTGTGAGCAGGGCAAGGTGGGTGCAGCGAGAGAGGCAGGCCTGGTCAGCAGCTGCCGTGGAGGCTGTGGATCAGGCCCAGAGAAAGGCCTGGAGAGACAGCTGTATTGGGGGCCATTCTGGATTTCCCAGAAGAGCCAATAGCTGTTTAGAAGGCAGAGCTTTGGACACTGACTGGCACAGAAACGGACCAATCAGAACCAAGTCTAGGTGAACTGTGAGGAGCAATGGTTGCCTATAAGGCAGCTTTTGACACTGACTGGCATAGAAATCGACCAATCCGAACTTAATCTGGGTGAACTATGAAGACAGAATCTAAGGTGGGGGCTGAGGAGGGATTTTAAGGGCAACAGCTGTTTGATGTAAGGTGTAAGAAGGCAGTTCAATTTTTTAATAACTGGTTTGGCAGTATAGTGCATATGGCTTGCTATCAGTCCATATATAGCAATTTTTCTCTGCCAAAAGCATCTCCTCCTGATGAAATAGGCTCCCCCCACCCCATTTAAGCAATCCTATCCTATATAAATCTATCTATACTAATAAAAGGGTAATATGCTAATTAGACCAGGTCAACTGGCCATCTTCTGGATGTCTGACTTCCACCGGATAAAGCCATAGTGGTGGGGGCCAAGGCAGAGGCAGTTAGGGGTGAGATCAGGAAGCAGGGGAGAACAGGAGGGAGATCAGGCTGGCAGGGGGTTAGAGACGGTCAGGCCAGCAGGGGAGGGCAATTGGGAGTGACCAGGCCAGCAGGAAAGGGCAGTTGGGGTCATAAGGCAGAGAGGCAAGTGATTGATAGGAGTCAGTGGTTCTGGATTGCTAGAGGGATGTCTGACTTCAAGTTTAGACCCGATCGAACATCCCCCAACGGGTCCCAGATTGGAGAGGGTGCAGGCTGGGCTGAAGGGCACCCTACCTGTGCATGAATTTCATGCACCAGGTCTCTAGCTACATATAAAAACACACAATTACAGCCCTGGCCATTGTGGCTCAGTTAGTTAGAGCATCATTCCATATATCAAAAGATTGTGGGTTCGATTCCCAGTCAGGGCACAAACTTGGTAGCAAATTCAATCCCTGATCAGGGCACAAATGCGAGGCAGCCAATTAATGTTTCTCTCTCACATTTATGTTTCTCTCTCTATTTCTCTCTCTCTCTTCCCCCCACTCTCTATTCTCCCTCCTTTTTTCTACCTTCCCTCTTACTTCTCTCTAAAAAAATCAATAAATAAAAATATAAAATAAATTTTTAAAATCAATAAACATATCCTCAGGTAAGGATTTTCTAAAAAACCACACACCATTACAATGCAGTGTCACTGTACAGGGTAGGGGGAAAGTAGTACATTTACAATTATTTATATAGCATAATTAATAAACAATAATACAAGCATAAACTTTATGCTTCATATACTCACAACTATAAACCTATCATTTCCCCACCTTATGTAAATGAAGTACATTCAACATGCTTCAGGAACACAGGGGCAAAAAGAAAAAAGTGCTCAATTCTGACCCTCTTAAAAAGGGTTAAGAGAGAGAGTGGAAAAGCTAAAGAAAAGCAACAAGCCTGTTAGACAAAGACATGTGAGTGTGGATCAGTCTGGCAACATGACAGACTGTAGGGTCAGAAGTAATTTGTATCCAGAGGAGAGGCTGATAGGGTAGCAATACCACACTAGAGATATGAAACTTGCTCCCTATGCAGCAGGCCTGCCCACTGACTGGCACAGACCCACCATCTACCAGGCCACTCAAGGATACAGAGGTCTACATATCCAAGCAAGATTCCACCAGGGAGAACTGAACTTGGGGAAGGGGGGGTTGAAAATGAAAACCACTTTCAATAAAATGTCTCACAAGATATAATTTAATAACTAGGACTTCTTAGATCTTGGTCCAAATGCAAAAGCTTTTGTTGAAGTTTTCTCTGTTGTAAGACAGTAATTGAATTTTGAGGGTTTCTTCCCTATGCCCTTGATGGAATATAATATAAATCTAACAAACTGAGAAAACAAGCAAAAGAAAGTAATGGCTCACAGAGAAGAATACACCAGAAGCCTATGTCTTAGAAGCAGATGTTCTACTTTGGCAGACTCTCGGCCCCTGGTGTATTACCATTCGAAACAGACTCAGAGATCACATTGGCTGATGCACAACAAAAAAGATGTGTTTCCATTTCAAAATACCTCAGTGATTCCCTCACTTCCAGAAATGATTCACCAGATAAATATTTAGTGTAGTAAAGAAATGTATCCTTTTTCCATGACCTAAAATAGGTCACTCGATATGGCCAACTCCACATTATCAATAACCAATCAAATGCCATGCCACCAGAGTGACATTCTTTCAGATAACTCCCTGGATAGGAGGCTCTGCCAAAGCTCTCAAGAATAATCCTTTTTTATTCCATTGAATGCACTACAATCTGTTCTTTAAAAATGGACTGTAGTTAAAAAATACATTTTTCCATTCAATTTATGGAGCCTGATGTATTTCCTGTGTCAAAATCTGCAACAAAAATCTATTTCTCAGACATCTGTTTGGTGTAATGCACATGTGCATATGGTACTGCATGAAAGGTCTGCAAATAGCAATTTATATACCCTAGCATTTGGTTTCTGATCAGGAAGAATTTCCACTATGTCGGTTGGTGGATTTAATTCAGGTTATATTAATATATATTATTTATTACTGTTCATCCCATAATTCACTATATATATTTGTTTATTATAAACAGCATTTTTATAGTCAAATATAAAGAAAAAAAGACTAAACATGAATAAGAATATTTATTTTGTGGGCCTTAGATTTCAATTTGGTATTTAAGTTCTAGGGCAAGAACAAAAATAAATCCCTACCAATTATATACAAAATTCATTCCTTAGAACAACAGCCTAAGCATCACTTCACAGTTTGATAAAAATGCATTATCTCAGGCTCCAACCCAGAACTATTGAATCATATTCTGCACTTTAATGCAGATTCATAGATTTAGGTGATTCATATACAGGTTTAACTGCTGAAAAACACTAGTTGAGCAGGAACCTCAAAAGACCTTTTCTTTTTCATTGTTCTGCCTCTTAAGTAAAATTGCATGTAAAGCCACCCCAAGATTTAAGGACCTATTTTAAGCCTTGTGAAAGATCCCACTCTACTGTCCCAGAACTCCCTAATGAGCTGTCAGCAGCCAAGATCGCCAAAGGGCTGGAACATCACTGTTTGAGAGTGAGTTAGCTTCTCTTTCAGGATAGACCTCAGGGGCAACTACTGGTAGGACTTTCGTTTGCCAAAACTCTTGCTCAATAACCTAAAAGACTCACCCTAGTCCTTGGTAGCCCGGTCCTGGGACAGTCTGTACTTTTCGTTTGTAAATATTAATATCGGACTGATAATAACCTCATCACCACACCCCAAGTCACCCCCACATCTCTATCCTTGGAGAACTTGTTCCTTCTGATTGGCTAATGCATTGCAGAGTTCAGACAGGGCCAGCTTCATCCTACTACAGAAAATAGAAGACACACACATCACTGGTTCACTGTAAGTGTGGCTCACCTATACGCCTAATTCGAGAAAGGAGCAAATTAGTTTTCTGTTCAATAATCTCCCTCAATCACCATTTTCCTTTGAGATTCATAATGCAAGCAATCAATACATCTGCCATGTTTTATTCTATCCTTACTAACAGCAAAGTGGGTAAGGTGGGGGCAGGGAGGGAGAATAAGCCTTGCCAGCTGAGAAATAAAAAAAAAAATATTATCTCAAAATGCCACAAAGGTGCTTTTCCCACCTGAAACTGATTTTTCCCATGCTATATATCTCCTTGTAACTTCATAATTACAGAGCAATCAGCGCCTCCCAGACAATCCACCAGCATAAATATCCTTGGAAAATGTCAATCAAGCCGGGCTAACTAATTTTATCATGAGAACCTCTAATCAAAGAGAGAAAGATCTTGGCACAGTGATAGAATGATGAACACAACAACACAGGCTGGAACCAGGCCAGGGAGTGTCGAAGCTTGAAAGGAGCAGCTGCAGAATTCTGAGGGTGACGCTGCTCTGTTCTGGCACCTGAGAGAAGGAAAGTGAAAGGCAGAAAGAAATTCTTGGCAGGGCATGTAAGCATGCCCAACACTGAGAGGCAGCTCAGAGTAATAAATCAAGGGTAAAATTAACTAAGAGGCTCTGAAGAGCAGTGATGCAGAGAAGCAAGCCTTTTCAATAAAAGAGGATTGATGAAGGAAGATATTTTATAAACCACTAGTTCCAACTGCTTGGATTTAAAAGTCCTTGAAATGTCTGACAACAACAAAAATAGGGGAAACTAACATAGGATTCATATTCATTTCAGCAAAAGGGCATTAACACAAAACCAATCACTTGTTTGGCATTAAAGAATATTTTCACACCACAAGAATAAGAGGGACATAATTTTAGGAGGGAAAAATGTATTCCTTTACATTGAATAAATTTAAGTTCAGGAAAGACTCACTAAAATGCATGCTATAACTTCCAGTTCCTGGTCACAGGCAGGCCTGAGGAGCGCCTGTCAGGAGCAGTTCAGAGAACCATGTAGAGTGTAAACGTTTCACCTCCTTGTACCTCTAACCCAGCTAAAGAACTTCGCTAGAGACACACTACAAGCTCTGAAAAAGAAATGAAGTAAAAAGTGTCAATAATGAATTGCATACGGTCTATTAATAGAATTATTATTCACCTATGAAATATTAGCTCATTTTTTTCCAACTCTGAAACTGACTTGTAATTACAGATCATACATGGTAAATATCCATGTGGAAAAAGAATGACTTTTAAAATATAACTAGCCAACACTAAAAATAACATGGAAGACAATGGTTCCCATAAACTTATATACTTAATTCAACTGAAAGTTTAACACAACATGGAAAGATTTCTTTGGACATAAAATCCCAGGTTATCAAAGTATTTGGATAGTAAAATTTAGTGATGTTAAATACAAATATTCTCTGTTAAATGTCCTGACAATTATTACCATGGAAGAGAAGAGAAATCATTATTTTAACATGAATCTAAAGTAAATTAACCTATTATTAAGTTATGCCTCCTTACTGAAAAACTCCAATAAATTTCTGCATATCCCAATACTTCTCAATTGTTGAAATATAATATAATCAGACATTTATCTTACTAGGCAGTTTTGTTTCAAAAGTGAGCACTATCATAAAGGCATACTTAAGTAACATTCTTTTAGGACACTTCAAAATCACAGAAATATAGATAAAGGCATCTTAGAAATCATAATTATTTCTATCTTCTCATTTATAGAAGTGGAACTGCAAACTCAAAAAAAGCTGTGATGGGCCCAAGGTCACAAACTAATTAGGGGCTTTGAACTCCTACTTTTACTGAAACTACACTTGCATTTGGTTCCCAATATAAATTGGCAATATCTTCTTATGGGCTCCAGTGGTCAGCAAACTCTTAGTCAACAGAGCCAAATATCAATAATACAATGATTAAAATTTCTTAAACTAGAATTTTTTTTTTTTTCAAAATAGACTTCTGAAAAAAGTTTTTTTTGAAAAAACTATTTCTTTTGAAAAAACTATTTTTTTTGAAAAAACTTTTTTCAAAATAACCACTTTTTCAAAATAGACTTGCCCAGGCCATGGTATTTTGTGGAAGAACCACACTCAAGGGGCCAATGAGCAACATGTGGCTCGCGAACCACAATTTGCTGACCATGGGGCTAACCAATTAATCAAACATAACTCATGTTTAAATGACAAAAAAAGTTAATAACTAGTACCAAATAAACATATTAAAATATGTTAAATATATATGCATATATTCTACTAAACAGAATATAGGCATACCTGATGACAGCAATTTCAATCTTAGATACACACACACACACACACACACACACACACACACATATCTCCATCAGAAGTCCTATATAATAAAAACCTAATATGCAAATTGTCCCCTTGGGCAATCGATTGAGAGTTGGACAGGAAGAGGAGAGTTTGACCGCCTGCTATGATGCATGCTGACCACCAGGGGGTGGTGCGGAACATGGTGGGCGTCAGCAACCTAGCACTGGCAGCGGGTAGCAGAGGAGGAGCTGCTGGCCCCAAAGGTCCCTGAGGAGAGTGGGACTGCAGCGGGAAGGTGAAGCAGGTAAGCAGGTGACTCTAGGCCAACTCGGGTGTGAGCAGGGCCCAATCGCCCTGCCAATCACCCTGCAGACAGTGACCACCTCTGTCAGCAGGACACCTTGAAATGCAACCTGGGACAGAACTCTGAGATCCAAAGGGGTGTTTGGAGGAGATGAGGAAGATGCCTGAGTTATAAGATGAAATAGGAAGTTTTCTTAAAATATATAAAGGAAAGTATACACATTTGAATCAGAGATGATAAAGCATATCAATTCACTAAAAATAATAAACTGAATAATATTAATAATTTTCAAGATAATCCTGTAAACAAGCCAATAATGTGACATAAATATAAATACCTCAAGGAGAAACTCACATACCTACATATGCTCACAATGTACGGAATGTCAGATTCCTGCCCTTCTTTCATTATTTGGCCCCTGCCTCTGGCCTCATTCCTCACTGGAACTCTCACACAGGATCTGAGTGACTTAAATAGGCAGTGCTGTTTCAGGCACCAGTGCCCCTTCTCACTTCCAGTTCTCCAGCTGGAACAGTTCCCAGTTTACTTCTCAGTCATACTAATTCTTCCCTGGACTTATGCAAAATTGTCCAGGTGCTTAAGTACATCTTTCTTGGAAAAAGAATCCATAGATCTCTACTAGATTCTTTAAGAGGTAGCTGTGAGGCAAAAGATTAGAAACCAGCATTCTCCAAAGTTGCTAACTAAAAACTTAAGTGAAAATTCTATAATGCATGGATGCCAAATACCAAACCAAAGTCCCAGACTCCAATGCTCCCACCAATGCAGGTCCCATTTTTCGAAGGGACTCACAGGCACAACCAAAATATGAAAACAAGGGTCAAATCCTAAAAGTCTAGCCATAAAAATCATGCACTTGTCCTTATGTTTTGGGAGGAAAGGTCACAAAAAAGGGAAGAGGAAGATGTTTAACTGGTTCCACCTAGATATGACTTCAATCTATACTTGAGGAAACTACTTTAGAAGCAACTCGGACATTTTATAGGATCAGTGGACTCCATTATTAAATTAACGGCTTCCTAAATTATTTAGAAGACAATGAAATTCTCATTAATAATGGGGAAAATTTTAATGAAGTTATTTAGCAAGAGGGTTAATATAAGTGATAAAGTTAATATTTTCTTGGAATGTGTAAATATATGTAGATATTTTAATGCATTATTCAATTTCACCAGTTTAACTGCTTTATTTTAAGAATAGGACTATTGTTTGGCTTAGATAGGGAGACAGGTAACATTTAACCCTATAATTTAATGAAAAATAAATCAGAGAAATCATCCAAGTCTTCACACACTCCATCATAAATAGCTCTCATGCATAACCACTTTATGTTCAAATTTTGGTTACTGAAAGATATGCACTGAGCAAGCAATTCCAGGTAATTTGCTAATTGTGATTACTGTAATGTGTAATTTTTAGTTGTGAT
Organism: Pipistrellus hanaki; assembly: GCF_964339955.1. NCBI lineage: Eukaryota > Metazoa > Chordata > Mammalia > Chiroptera > Vespertilionidae > Pipistrellus > Pipistrellus hanaki. The sequence continues at coordinate 68,346,438 of NC_140504.1, read as the reverse complement.
AATTATCCAAGAGATTTGGAATACACAATTTGTAGAATAATTATGGAACCTCTATTTCTTTAGTCTCATATTAGAAGAGACTGACTTTATAAGATTTATTTTTCAAGCCCCCTCCCGAATTACCTTTGCATGGCAGTTTGTATACCTCTAATTCTCCACCATAACTGCTACTGACTACCACTCATTTCAAAAATCAAGGTTACCATAAAGACACTCAGTTTATTTTCATGGAGTGAACCCCTTCTCAGAATCCTCAAAGCTCAGTAAAAAGAGCCTAGCAGGAAGCACTCTGCCCCTGCCTTCCACCCGCCTCCAGTTGAAAGCCGGTGGGGCACAGAGGAGTAGTGTCTTCAAATTCTCTCATGTGCTAGTTTTAATTATGTGTCCTATTATTACAATGCACAGTGCACTCTTAGTAAAAAATCAAATTTAAATAATATAAATGTAGATTGAAAGGACAAAGTAATAAAACTGGTTATATATTATTTAGGATAAGGAAATAAACTTAAATTTATCATGTTATACCCCTTAAATGGCTACAAATTTTCCCATCTCACTTTTTTTTTTTTTAAAGTTACACTGTCCCCTCAAAAATATATTGCTGGCTTAAAAATATCTGATACTAGTATCAGTTATTAGAAATACCAAGGCATTCCATTACAGGAGTGCTTTTTAAGGTAATGCTGAGAGGAAGTTTTTTCTATTTACCTAAAATCCTGCTTTTCTCTCAAGCTACCTACAACATTTTTCCATAAAAATACCAGTTCTCATATAGCACACTGCACACTTAAACTCCCTCCTCACTCCGACATTGTTAATACATCCAAATCATAGATGATTAAAAAAAGAAAAGACTTCCCAAACCTCCATTGTCCTTTACAGGCAGTTACTAGGCATTTCTGCTCTCCAGCACTTCAAATATGGTTCCTCTAAACTGAGCTCTACTGTAAGTGCAAGTGTACACTAGATTTCCAAGAACTAGTATAAAAAAAAATTTTTTTTCTATTTTTTCTTCTTTTCCTTTTTTTTCTTTTCTTTTTCTTTTTTTTTTACAAACCCTTGTGTGGAGGGCTGACTTGCAACAGATCGCAGCGAGGGAGCTCCTCTGCTACATACGAAACCCCGACCCAGAAGCAGGTCGTCTAAGAATGGTTTAGCGCCAGGTTCCCCAGGAACGCGCGTTGTGCGAAGGGCGTGGGGGCGGCCCCCTTTCCGGCCGCACCCCGTTTCCCAGGACGAAGGGCTCTCCGCATCAGACCCTGGTCCAGAAGCGCTGCACCGCACCGCTGCGGCGAGGCAATAAAAAAATATTTTAAATGACAATACTTTTCATATCATCTGCTTCTTTTTACTTTCTAACATGGCATGTTAGATAATCTCAAATTACATGTATCTCCAATTATATTTCTAGTAGCCTCATTGTCCTTTGAACTCATCCTCCTCCCACCTTCCTTTATACCTACTGCTTTGTTTCTATTTTTCTTTCATTTTTGTCTCCTCTTCAATGATCCTTGAATCCACTTAGACATTCCCTGTACAATTACTGTTCCTCTATTTTCACTCTGTAATGAGAGAACATTCTATTTCTAATACCTTCTACCAATATCTAGAAAGAAAAAAAAAGAAAACTGACATTATAGTTATCAGCTCCTTTTCCTCACCACACAGTAACTGCCACATCCACCATAATAACTGTTCTTCTGGTCAGATCCTTTCATCCAAAAGATAGCCATGGGCACCTATTGGTTTCCCTGCCTCCAATCTCTCCCCTCTGATACATTTCCATACTTTGTCCACGATTATTTTCTAAAACACAGGTCAGAGCACTTCATTTACCTCCTGAAATAAATGTCAATGGTAGCCTTATTTTTATAGTCTGCATTTCTGAGCATAACAGTCATTCTTTCTAGCCTGAACTGACAATCCCAGCCCATTTTTTTTTTTTTTATTATACCTCTCCTTTAAAACATCTAACCCAACTTATTGTACTTGTACATATAATTCTCTGGAATGTTAGGTACATTCCAAACCTCCTGTCTTTGCTCTTGCTATTGCTTCAGACTGCAAGACCGTTCCCTTGCATGGGTGCTTACACAAATCCTGCTCATTCCTTAGGAAAGCTATCTCCAGTCCCAGAAGCTGCAATTAATCACTCTACCCTCTGAAGTCCCATACCACTTTGCCAGTATTAATAGCACAGCATTTACATTTTTTCTTCCTTTGAATTGTATTCACTGATCTATCTCCTCTGGTGTGATTCTTTTTTTAAAAAACGAAAGAATAGAAAGGAGTTAGGAAGAGGGGAAAATGGGAGTAAAACAATTCTTAAGGATAGGATCATGTTATACATTATGTTCCCACTAGAGACCTGGTGCATAAAAATTCATGCACTGGGGGGTCCCTCAGCCCAGCCTGTCCCCTCTCACAGTCCGGGAGCCCTCAGGGGTGGGAAATGACCTGGCGATCAGGGGTAGGTGACGCCCCCAACATGCCTCTGCTGCTGTTCAGCTGGCCCTGGTTACCTGAGCCTAGGGCTGCCTGGCAGCCGCCATCCAAAGCTTGCCTGTGCCTTGGGCTGGCCCTGAACGTCTGAGAGCCTGAGGGAACTGGGGGACTCTGGAGGTAGGCACACATGCACCTGCAACCCCAGCTGGGCTGAGGGGACTGGGCACTTGCCATCTTGTGGCTGTGGGAACCACCATCTGTGAGGATGTGATGGTCAATTAGCATATTCCCTCTTTATTAGATTCCCATGAGCTGCAATACCATAGCAGGGACTGAATAGGATAAATGTTTGCTAGATGAAGAACAATGTGAATGAAATTCATTATGGTTTTAAAATCTCAGAAATTCAAAAAGATGTTTAATTATCAGTTTAATATGACAATTACATATAGCATGTATGAGTTAATAAATAAATTAACTTCTATATGCCTTGAGCTAGATACCTTAAGTCTGTAAAACTCTCAAGAAACATAATCAATTTTTACCACATAATGGAAATTATAGGATAATGAACATAGTCCTCTAAGGGAAACTGCCTATATTTTGCTATATTCATCAAATTCTACTTCAAATCAAAAGGAGGATTGTATGGTGATTACCAGAGGAAAAGAGGGGTGAAGTGGTAAAAGAAAATAAAGAGGATAAATGGTGATGGAAGGAGACTTGATTTGGAATGGTGAACACACAATACAATATGCAGATGATATATTCTAGAATTGTACATGTGAAACCTATGCCATTTTATTAACCAATGTCTCTCCAATAAATTCATTATTTTTTAAATGAACATGGCAGGATGCTGGAAAAAAAGATTTTATACCAACCAGAAAGGGGTCACAACAACTTAAATTTATATCTTGTTAATTAAAATTTATTTCCAACAGGTCTTTAAAGCAAAAATATTACACTGAAATTTTAGAATATTTGAATTGGAGAGGTTTCAAAACCCCAGATTACTAATCTTAGAGGCATTTCTTTTGTCTGTACAAATGTCTCCATTTTGTGGATGGGAAAACCAGGATACTAGGAATACTCACACAAAATTAACTAGTTGATTAACAAAAATAAATGTAAAAAAAAGAACTTATTTTTTCTTATATGTCCTAACAAACTGACTCATTAAAACTTTTCAAAAAAGGCAGAGATAGGAAGTATGAGCTCCCTATCTATTACCATCAAGCAGATATTCTTTTTAAAGGTCACAAAGATATGATGAGCCTCAACCCTTCACACTAAGCTTTGCAAATAGCTGGCTGAAAAGCAACACAAAGAAAATAGATATGCCACAAGAAGCAGCATGGGTTACACTAGGTTATTTTTATTTTAAAATTAAAAATTAAAGGGCAGAAATTTCTAAAAAAGACTCAGAAAAAATAATCTGAAAGCTTATAAAATATAAATCAAATATATAGAAATATTTAGTAGTTAAATCTTTACTAGAATTAAAGAAACAGATGAGGCTGATTGTAGCTATGAATTTATGTAAAAAATTCACTATTGTTTACAAAAAAAACAACACTTTTTTAAAAAAATGAAGGAATGCATTTTCATTTAAAAACCTGAAAACAGAACCCAAGTGATTTACTAAGCTATTGTTATTGTGTTGTTCAGAGATAAAAATCAATATTATTTTAGATTTACTCTTTATCTATGGCAATGAGTTAGTTTTCATTAATAAATAGAACAGTTCATCACACACGTATCTAATAAAATACCATTATACAAAAGGAAAATTAAAACTAAGTAAACTTCTACTGAAACATCTAAATTGCACTGAAATAAATTTTACTGCACAAAAATTTTCAGGAAGATTAATCATTTTTTTCTATTTTTCATTATCAGCAATTCAAATACTATACTAGCTAGCCACATAATCTTGTAAAGAACCCTGAGAATTTGGTATGTGTCCAGTAAGTATTTTTAATAGTTCGATATATAATTTGTGAAATAATTCCACAATGTTCAGAGAAACACATACAATTAAGAGAAAACATAGCTTCATTTCATCTATACATAAAATTTCACAACGCATAAGAATTTGTAATCAAAACAAAATTTGTATTTGCATTAATGAAAAAATAATCAACTGTGATCTTTCTCAAGATTATGCTCAAAGATTATTCAGAATGACTGTTTTTAAAGTCTAATCTAATATATCAATATCAAGCAGGAGAGGACATTAGTGATCACATGGTGCTAAAATTCATGAATTTATAAAGTATAAAGTAAAAAGATGCAGAAAACTTATCTGACACCATACAACTATAATAGTTCAGTGGTCAACAACTCATTAGTCAATAGAGCCAAATATCAACAGTACTATGATTGAAATTTCTTTTGAGAGACAAATTTTTTAAACTTAAACTTCTTCTAACGCCACTTCTTCAAAATAGACTCGCCCGGGCTGTGGCATTTTGTGGAAGAGCCACACTCAAGGGGCCAAAGAGCAGCATGTGGCTCCTGAGCCGCAGTTTGCTGACCACGGAACTATTTGAAAACAGAATCAAGTCTAAAATTAGATCTTAAGATACCGTAATATGTACTCATTCATTATTTTACCACTGCATATGGAATAAATATGTCACTACTTTATATGATAAAATCAGAAACCAAGTCACCAAGAAGGAACCTTTGTTTACAGAACTTTTCCCAAAAGATACTGTTGATCCATTATCTGTTTGGCCAGCTTAGCTATGCTAACTTCAGTACTAACATCTTTCATCTATTGAGCCTTCTAAAATCATTAGGCAAATAATTTTCCATATAAAATAGAAGAGGAAATTAATTTCACATTCGTCTTCAAAAATTATTCAATTTTTCACCTAAAATAGTATTTTCGTTAAAAACTTAAGAAACCTAAAACAATAAACATTTTAAACATTCTTAGCTTAACATTAAAACTCTAAAAGACCAAGCTAAATTATTAATTTTATTCTTCTTTACTCAACCTTATGTCATGCCCTGTCCCTGTCCCATACTTTTTAGTAGTATCTGATTCCTTAAAGATTTCTGGGTGCATTTGTTTGGAGTCTGTGTTAGTACCCCATTTCCCTGAAAATAAGACAGTGTCTTATATTAATTTTTTCTCCCAAAGTTGCGCTAGGTCTTATTTTCAGGGGATGTCTTATCTTTCCATGCGCTAGGTCTTATTTTCAGAGGATGTCTTATTTTTGGGAAAACATGGTAGTAAGCTGTTCAGGTAATCACTCATTCTCCAAAGATCCCATTTGAACACACTATGCGTTTTTATAATATAAACTTTATATCAATTTCATGCTATACCACAGACGTTCTTATATAATTGTACTGTATTTATGCAACTATACTCATAAGATTCTTAAAGACAGGACTCATAATTTCTACATCTCTTCTTTTCCTCTATATGCTTTGTACATATTAATGCCTTTCCAACTGTTCTTAGTTAACATAGATAACAGAATCTGTAACTCTTTTTCTCACTCTTTGATCCATGGACAATAACATACATGAAGGTTAAAATACTTTAACAATGAGAATAACATTAGTAGATATTCAATATATGTTATTTATTTGGTTCCCTTTGTTCCATTTATAAAACTAGTAACTACTGGTGCAAATGCTTCATATCACAATTTAAAAGATCATTTTAGGGCAATTCCAAAACTACATTATATCCAAACACTAGAAGCACTGAAAGTAAATTATGAAAAATTCCTAAAACTAAGTATTGTAATTAGCTAACCTATTTGTAGCCTTTAATAGTTAAGATTAAATACCAGCTGCTTAAAACATAAAATAAACCACCATTTAAATAGATTCATTCATTCATTCCTGAAATACTTATTGAGAAATACTTCTAGGCAATAGTGATATAGCTGTGAGTGTACAGAAATATACTTTAACAAATGAATGAACATCCAGATAAATACAGATACATACACAAATAAAACAAAACTTTTGTTTCATTATACTCCATTTTGTTGCAATAAGATCAGAAGAAACTACAATAAGATCAGAAGAAAGTGTGGAGACAACACTTCCATCTATGAAGAGCTTGGGAAACAAATATACCCAATACTCATAGATTATTAAAATAGCCTAACTGAATGCCATGAATGGAATAACATTACTTGAAAATTGTGTCAGTAATCATTTGACATCTATGTGGAAACCTAAAAGCTGATGGAGGTTAGGAGGAGAGAGGATACACTCAATATGCTGCTTCTGACACAAAGCTACTTGTAAGCTTACCAATAGTGACTTCAGACCTTTTCCTTATTATGAAGCACACCCATCATCTGTCAAGAATAATAAGCAAAAGAATAACCTAAGGCAAAACTATGGAGCCATTAAAAAAGATCAGTGGGTGCTAGGGGGTGAGGGCTAGGGGACTAACAGACCAAGAACAAAAGATTTTTAGGGCAGTGAAATATCCTGTATGATACATGTCATACCTTTGTCCAAACACAGAGTGTACAAATTCAAGAGTGAATCATAGTGTAAACTATGAAATCTGGTGATCATGATGTGTCAAAGTTAGGTTCATCAATTATAACAAATGTGCCACTCTGGTGGCAGATGTTAATAATGGGGGTGGTTATCTCTAAGTAAGGGCAAAGGCATATATGGAAAATCTCTGTACCTTTACCTCAATTTTGCTGTGAAACTGAAATGTCTCTACAAAAATACAGCCAATAACAAGAAAGTAATAACATCACCACCATCTTGTGTGTGTTTTTTAAATCCCAATGTATCTAATAAAATGTCTGCTTTATGTTCATTCTTGTTTATAGTTATTTGAGTCATAAAATAAAGTACTAGGAGATAGGAATGTGTACAAATCCCAGGCCAACTCAGTAACTGCCAAATACTGTTCTTTTTGTTTTCATTTGCAAATCCTGGTTGGTTAACTGTTTTCTCAAACAAATGAGTGCTCAGATCGGACAAAGGTCACAACACTGCTTAATGGTATGTAGCAAAATAACAAAGCCATGGTAAACTACACATGTGGCTTTAATATCCCACTATCATACCTCTGAAATGAGGTTCAGTAAAAAATAAAGGTGGTATATTTATTAGTAGAGAACCATAACTCTCAAATAACTAAATATAAGCTAGCATAGCAAAAATAGCAAGACTAAAATTTCTAAAGAAACACATGTTTGCAGACATTAGATAAAAAAACAAAACTTTAAAGTTCTCCACTGACTTCAGGAAGAAATATAATGTTTCACCAAGTAAAAAAAGCATATACTCAGAAACATGCTTTAAGCCTTGCTAGGAGTTCTACAAATTAAGTGAAACTAGTTTTGCTATAGATTTCTGCCCATTCAAAATCGATGACTACATGGATATAGTGCCAATCTAAAGACATTTCTATTGAAAAATATTTTCCCTCATTTTTTGTCAATTAAATTAATGATACTGCTTACATTCTCATTATAATCACTGCACCATTCTCTATTTGATTACTAAAATAAAAAAGTTATTGGCCCCAAATCTTTAACAAAATATTAAAAAGTTAAAATATTCAATTAAAATATCCAGAATTATTTTATGGATCAGATTTATTTAAAGTATTTTAATATTGTTTTAAATCCATAAGAATCACACATTTTAAAATGACTACCTATATTCCAGAGCTTATCCTAATGTAATGAAATTATTAAAAATATTAGAATCTGTCATGGACAGATGACTCAGTGGTTAGAGCATTGGCCTGTGCACTGAAGGGTCAATTCCCAGTCCAGGGCACATACCTAGATTGCAGTTCAAACCCAGCCCTGATGCAGGGACTGTGTGGGAGGCAGCCAATTGATGTGTCTCTTTCACATCAATGTTTATCTCTTTCTCTCTACCTCCTCCTCCCTGCATCCTCCTTTCCACTCTCTCTGAAAATCAATGGAAAAAATATCTTCAGGTGAGGATTTAAGAATATATATATATATATATATATATATATATATATATATATATATGAACCCTACTTTACAGGTATAATGTGACTTGAGGAAGAAATAGCTAATCATAATAAACATTATTTCTAAACCTCACAATTGTGTTGATCATGTCAAATGCTAGAAAACATCACTTCCCCAAAATATTGCCTAGTTTGAGAAAGTAATCCATAGTTATAAAACATTTTTTTCTACAATCAGAAAATATAGAAAGACTTTTAATAGAATTGCTTTCAAACAAGAAGAAATTAGACACTTTATCAGATTCCAAGGCCAAACTAAATTCTTATATTAATTTCTTAATACTTCTTATTAAGAATAAAGGCCTGCTACTTCCAGGAAATACTAAGGTTACCCCTTAAAACAATTCATAGGTTTAAGTTTAAAACACTGCTCTATACATTAAGTATCCGTACTCTATAATATATATAGTTTAGAAACAACATGTTTAGGTTTAAGTTTAAAACACTGCTCTATACATTAAGTATCCGTACTCTATAATATATATAGTTTAGAAACAACATGTTTAAAATCCATTAGGTCTTTTATTACTTTTATTACTGTAATTTTATTATCAAAGCAATTAGTTGTCAGAAGAAAAGCATTAGCAGATATGTGATTTAAAGCATTTTTAAAATTCTAATCCAAGTGATTAAAGAATAGTTTCAGGAAACCTTAATTAGGTCTTCCCTCAATATTCAAGGGCTGAAGCTGGGCAAAATCAAAAGCAGGGATTTAATTCCAATATTTGACAAAGATCCAAGCTGATAAAACTAAATGTTTTGAGTCTATATGAACATAGTTGCCTAAGAAGCATAGTTAATACCTTCCAATATAAGAAGATGAATTAAATGCTAGCACTAATGCTAAGGAACAGTCCTGATACTTGTAGAATTCTATTATAGAATTCATGTCTGATGGACTGGTAGCAACATAAAATTAAAGAATCAATTATTTTGTCTCATGGATTGGTGGGTGACCCTTAGCAAGTCAACCTCTCTCTCTCTCTCTCTCTCTCTCTCTCTCTCTCTCTCTCTCTCTCTCTCTCGTGCATGCATATAACTAGAGAAAACTGAATGAGCTCAGTGGATGATGTCAATGTCAATTTCTTGCTATTCATATTGTGCTAGTTATCCAAGATGATAATGTTGAGGGAGGCTGGGTGGAACTTAAAAAGTTGGGGGGGGGGGAAATTTGCCTAGATAAATTCCAGTATTCTATCCAGCTCAGAAATCCATAAATCTGTGAAAATCCATTTCCTTTTTCCCTACATGGTTTCCCTCCTTTCTTCCAGTCACCCTTCTTAAACTTGTTTTACTTAACTTCCAATAACTTGGGCCTACCAGTAATTTCCAAATTACCACTTTCCTACAATTGACACAGAGCAAAAGAAGACAATTGGTAAATGCAGAAATGGACCAAGAAGAATGGTTGATTATAAATGTTAAAAGACTCTGTATGCATCAATGTCTATGCCAGTCACTGCACAACACAACAATGAATAATAACAGACCTAGACACAGTATAGTCATCTCAAAGAATTTACAGATCAGTGTAACAAAGGCAGGAATCAACCTATCATGCAAATGAAGTAACATCACAATTGTGCTTTGTGCTATTCAAAGGCATTTCACCTGGCATCTTTGTGAGGAAGGTAAGATCTAAGGAATAAGTGGAAGTTACTGATACTGAAAAGAAGATAGGGCCACCACAGGCAAAAAAGAGCATGGGCAAAAATCCTGTGGTAAAAGGGAGAAGAACAATTCCAAGGGACCAGAAGAAAGGCTAGGAGATGCAGCAAAGAAACATGAGAAATCTGGTGTGAGATGAAGCTGCAGGGGTAACATGGGACAGACTAAAGAGGACTTTGTAGGTTATGTTTAGGAGTTGAGACCTATCAAAGATTTGAGACTCATATTCTTTGTACTTCCTATTTCTATAAAAATTTTATGTAGGATAACTGCAAAGCTTTTCCTTGACTACTGTTTCAAATAAAATCAATATGTTAATTTCAGAATCCTAATTTATTATTTCAATTTAATCATCTTAGGTTACTTAAACTGACTGCCTTTCAGGTGCTCTTGAGAGCATGCCCACCCTTTCCCTTTCGGTCTCTTCTTCCCAGGCCCATTATCTTTGCCTTTCTCTCTCCTAAGTTCCTAACTTTCTATTGTCTTGGTAACCTGATAAATAAATGCTCTCTTATAATTTGAAAAAAACAAAAACAAAAACAACTGACAATTCATCAATTTTCTCATCTATAAAATGTAAATGAAATCATCATCCCCATATATGTCTACTGAGATAAATGGCAACATGAATTTTAGAAGATAAAGCAAAGGATAAATTAGCACATGGATTCAAAAACAACACTGCAAATAGTATTAAAACTAACCTACCAAAAAATATTTTTAGATGGGAAAATTCATCTAACTCAGCAAACATATTAGGTAACAGTGATAGATCCTTTTCTCTGGAAGGAAGAAGAGTGATAAAATTATTTTTTTTAAAAACCTCTAGAGAATTTTTCACTATATAAGAGCACATTCTAAGTGACAATTACTACAAACAAAACAGGAAGAAGTCAAATTAAGCACAGATTGAACAAAATCTCCAACACAGGTATCTCAGGCCTTATCTTTATTAGCTTGTATCACAGAGGAAAATATTTTTTAGAAATTAGTGATGACAGATATAAGAATAAAAAACTATTATCACTTTGCAGATAATAGTTATCAATTATTCTAAGTTATTAATAAATGCAAAGTAGTTGCTCCTTAGCCACTTTATTATTTTTATATTATTTTTATGCAAAGGTTTTTTTTTAATAAGGTTAGAAAAAGCCATTTCTCCTTCAAAACATTATAATTTTTTACTATGAAAATATCAGTTCAAATTATAATTACACATTTGCATTTCAAGGTCGATTAAGTTATGCCCCCAAGAATCAACATCAATATTGCATTTATAATTTATCACAGAAATACTAGAGAATGTATAATTTTGTGAAGACTCACATTTGAGGCACAAGTAAGCAATTATACATACAGAACCAATGTAAGGAGATAACTGGTAAGCTATACACACACAAAACAAAACAAAACAAACAAACAAACAAAAAAACACATCTCAATTGGGAGAACTCTAAGCTGGGTATCACACTTAATTCCTCTTAGAAAACGGAAGCTGTTTTTGTGGGTTTTTTCCCCCTCTTGGGAAATCTGCTTTTCTACTCCTCATCAATAGCAGAATATCACTCAAGAAAATCTGTATTACATGCTGCTTGCAAAGTCTATTAGATTTTTCCATGAAGATAGATCCTATGACTGGAAAAGCTGGTTGATGATATTGAATGTAGCCTGGCTTAAAATAGAATTCAAGTAAGCAATTTTGATTTTTTAAAAAAATTCTTTCAAATGAAAATGGAGGGGAAAAAAAATCATCTGCTTTTTATGACCAAGTACTAGTGCCCCAAAATTTAAGAAATCAAGGAGTCAGACCCAAAATTTGAATAGGATTTTGGACAGAATTAAATTCTCCCACTCAAAAGCTCTTACATTTTCATTTTTGTATGTTCATCAGTAATAAGAAGAAAAATACAATTTGGTGAAAAAGAAAACTTACAAAATAGAACTTAGATATGAGAATTTGTCAATATACCTAAATCAAAAAGCATCAGTGAGACTAAGTAACTGTTGCTTTCACTTTTGTTTTATGCGAAATAGAATATTTAACTTGATTTAAATTCTGTAATAAATCTCATCTAAGTTATTTGTCATGAGAGTGAACAGATTTTGATGCTACAACTAAAATATTTGAATAAATTATTACTTCCATTATCGAACATAGTAGATAATAAACCACTATCTACTATTCTCGAAAATCTCTTCCATTATCGAGAATAGTAGAGATATATAGTATATGCTCAAGCAATGACTAAATAGACTAATGTAAGCATAAAGGGACATACCAATAAGTTTTGCTAATTCATTTGAAATCACTCCTGTGCCCACTCAATCTGTCCCATTCTCATTGACACTATTGTAAATTCAGGTTTTAATTACTTCTTATTTATCTATATTAATAAAAGCCTAGGTAGCCCTCGTGCCCTCACGGGATACCCTCACATCATCACAAGATGGCTGCCACAAAATGGAGGCTGGGAAAGGCAGTTTGGGGTAAGATTAGGCCAGCAGGGGAGGGAAGTTGGGGGCAACCAGGCTGGTAGGAGAGGGTAGTTGGGCAACCAGGTCTTCAGGGGAGGGTAGTTGGGGGCAACTAGGCTGGCAGGGGAGGGTGGTTAAAGGCAATCAGGCTGGCAGGGAAGCAGTTAGGGACAATCAGGCAGGTAGGCAGGTGAGTGGTTAGGAGCCAGCAGTCCCCAATTGTGAGAGGGATGTCAGACTGTCCCTGCAGGATCAGGCCTAAACCAGCAGTCAGATATCCCCCAACGGGTTCCAGATTGGAGAAGGTACAGGCTGGGCTGAGGGACTCCCCTCACCCCCATGCACCAATTTTGTGCACCTGCCTTTAGTATTATAATAGTCTCTATAGAAGTGTCCTGATTACTAATTTTATCAAACTCCATTTTTTTTTCTGCCCAGTGATGTCAAATTTTCAAATACAAAACTGGTCATGTCACTCCTCTTCCATTAGTCCTCATATCTTAATGAATATGAGACATATTCCTTAGTCTAAGATTCAAGATCTGGTGTCACCCATCTCCATATCTGTATTTCTGTTCTTCCCCCATAAACACCACCACCACATACCTTGTATCTGCTGCCCTGTACCTTGCACAGCAGTCTCTCCTCTCTCATCCTCTGCCCACTGATATCCCCATTTGTTTCTGAAAATGGAACTAAATGCTATCCACAAAACACTCCATAAAACAGCCCAGCCTGACATAAGAAATCCATCTTCAAAAGTTCTTTTTTTTACTTCTTCCCAGTACCCTACTTATGAAAAATCCTAATGTTCTTCATATACCAACATTATTCCCTGAATTTGAGAACTACTTCAGGATAGACAGCTTTAAATCTAGGGAGAATGTCTGAAACATCTATAAGCACCTATGTGTTTCCTAAATGTGTGAAAAATAATTTGTTACTTTTGAGTGCAGTAGTAAAAGGAGAGATCAAAAAAACGATAAGCAAAAACCACAGGAAGAAAGGTTGTTAATAGCTTTACTTTACAATGGAATATCCATAACCTTTACAAGTTCCATTGAAACATACAAAGATTACATGAAGTCATCTGATTTAATCTTGTTTTCCACTTTGCTAAACTATAAAATTAAGAACAAACTGACTACTCCAAAGCCACTTGAAACAAACCTGTTAATTAATGTCATTTAGACAACTACAAGGAAGTTTTGTCCAATCTTGGTGCTTAAGTTTCTTTCTTCAAAAGCTTAATTTTGCTATGCTAATTCTCTTGAGTATACATAAGGCTATAGCTACATTAAGAGAACTCTTATAAATACTATTTATTCTTTCCTATGCTAAAAAAGATATTTTAAGAAATAAAAGCACTCCAGAAAGTGGTTTACAAAAATAAAATAAAATGAAGCAATAAATATCTCTTAGAAGTACCTACAAGTAAATGGAGCATAAAGTGAATTATGTTTTATGTTCTATCCATCAGCTGTTCACCTAATGTCAAGATATGTGCTTTTAAGAAACAAAGTCTGTATTTAACAGTTAAATTATCACCTCCTTAATCAATTCAATCAACTATCAAGTTTACTGAGTATCAAAATATGGGCCTAGCACTATCAAAGTGAATATTGAAAAGTAAATGATCTCTGCCAAAAGAACCTATATTTCAACTGAAGTGACAAGTCTACCACAACTGTAGAGCAATGTGTAACAAAGTATACTTTGGCATACATTGGTATCCAGCACATAAGAGCTAACTAAGACAGGTTCAGGAAAAGAAGAAATCAGCAAGGCCAAACCATGGAAGAGCTGGGACAGGACCTGGGTGGGTAGGATGAAGTGATTTCAGGGGGTGTGGGGAGATGAAGAGAAATTATGAGCAAAGGCAGGAGGACAAAAATTAGCTTGATAAGAAGGATTAAGAGGGAATGAAAAATAGATGGAGACAAGTTTGGAGCAGTGACTAATGAGACAGGATATGTAAATTAAACCAGATTAATCTTTTGCAACAGAGGCAAATGCCCACAATGGGGATTAAAGTGTTAAAGAAAGCTTCCCTAACTTTAGCACAATGGAAGAACAAGATACTGAAAGGCCAGTCTTTAAAAGTAACCTAGCCCTAAGCGAGGGAAGGCTGAAAAGCACAGTTGCAGGAGTAGGAAATAAGCAGCAGCAGCAAAGATTATTATTTAAGGGAGAGTAGATTCACAGAACTCAAGACTAAATGAAGAGAGAAAAGAGATGAAAAGGATGAGTAGTCACAGATGATTGGAAGATTCCTGACAGTGGTAGAAGCAAAAATGTTGGGAAGTAAGAGGAAGAGTTCAGCTTCATTAATCTGAAATAATGTTATTAATTCCCAGTATACATGCTCACAAATAATATGAAAAGTAGAGCTAAGTTGAACAGAAAGAGTCAAGAGAACCATAAGTATGACAATGGTAACTGACAGTTCAATGAAATCACCAAGAAAAGATGAAACTTGGATCAAAGACTAAGCTTTGAGGAATAGTGGCATTTAGGAGGAAGAAAACCCAGCAAGAGGAGTGCAGAAGGAATAGTTTAGAGACAAGAAACAAATTGAGACAGATATTGTTACTGAAAACAAGAGAATGAGTATTTAAAAACAAATGGAAGGAGCAGCAAAAGTCAAGCCACTGAGTGAAACAATAAGGTCAAAGAAAATCTTAGAGCAACTTCTGAAAACTGAACTATACTGAAGCCCAAATTCAGGAAATAACAAAAGGCATGGTTTAGGAAAAATTAAACAGCTGGTACAGCACTAATTTAGCAATCAGGCAGACAGAAAAGTAACCAAGGCAAATTTTCAGGTTTATGTGAGAAAGAAGTTGGTATTAATGAGCACTTTACATGTGCAATGTATTATACACATTTACACAAACAAGGCACATTGTCATAGCCAATAAAATCTAATTTTCATTAAAGTTTATTTCTATCAACTTATCATTTTAAATCATTGTGCTGAAACTTGTTTCCAGGAATAAAAACACATTTTTTAAAATAAACGATTATTTGAAAAGTTTTCATTATATTATCTTTGTTTAAATATTCTGGTTTCCAGAAATCCATGTGCTTTCACTTAAATATGTCACAATACTACTAAAATGGCTGTTTAAAATACCCAAAATTTCATCAGAATTAGTGAAAACTTGTCCTGAAAAAACTTCAGACAATAATTATTTCTAAGAATGGAAACTAATAAGTTGGTACTAACCAAATGAATTTACAAACATAATCTCGTAAAATCAACTTCCAGACAAACACAAAACCCTTTATTCCGTAACAGTTCAATTTAGTGAATAAGCCATTAATTTTAATAGTTCAACATCAACAATCAACATGTATTGAGATTATATCCTTGTCCTGAAAATAAGAAAGCTTAAGACATAAAATCTCAAGTATTTATAGTGCAATTACAGACACTGGAAAAACATTACAAATGTAATAAATTCAGGTTCATGGTAATAGCGTTCCCTACTAAAAGAGAGCAATTTAAAAATAAAACACAATGACTTCAGTTTTTTCACATCAATAAAAATGCTGAAAATAGCACTGACATTTTTAAGACAACAAACTAAATATCAAAATTAGGTTAAAAGGGAAAAAAGTGAGATTATGTTTACTTTTGATGATATACCATAAATACAATTGTGCATCAACACTAAATGTAAAGCAAATACTGCTCAAATAATTCTAAACGTAACAGAAATTTTATAAATTCTTCAACTAATAAATTAAAATGTAGAAAGCCTATAGAAATTTAGAAAATGGTGATTGTGAAAGTTAGTTTTATTTAAACTACAAACAAAGTATACAGCTAGTTTACTAGTAGCTACTCTGGCTTCAAGACCTTTAGCAGTTTATGAAATACAGAGTACAAAAAAAGTAAAGTCTAGAGATTTAGATTTAGAAAACAGGATTTGTCATGTGCTACTGACTTATGAAAAAAAAAATAAATAAACTCAGAGAAAATGGTTATGTCAATGAGCAAAAGGAAAGTGGGGGGAAAAAAAACTATTTCAACTCAACTCTTTCCAACTTAACTTCACAACTGCACCTGTCAATCTACGAAACAGAAATACTACTTATATGTACACAAAAACTCCTTTATGCTTTGAACACAGTTGGCAAAATGTTAGACATAACTTGACTAAGTCTAGACTTGTATATCAGCTAAAATTAGTCAACCATTGTGAAAACCACTTGAAATGTATAAATATAAATATTTAAGTTGGAGCAGGAAGCTTCTCTGAGAGTCAACTTAAAAGATTTAATCAAAATACATAATGAGATAAAAATAGGTTTCTAAACTCAAATGCAGAAACTGAATGGCCCTACAACTTAATTTCTGGTCAAAGTAATCAATAATATAGTTTCTGTTGTTGTTATTGTTTTGTTGTGCTGTATTTTAGGGTTTTTCTGTCATATTTCTCATGTCTTGGTTTCCTTTCTCGTGGAAAAGTTCAACTCTCATTTTGAAAAATACAATAACATCAGAACTTTGCCTAACTGCTATACAACAAAATTCTCTAAATGAATACCAATGTTTCCTTTAAGTTTTACTTACATATAGAATACAATAATTCCTAAATTATGATGATGTGCTACTACTACATAAAAAAAAATTCCTAAATTTTTTTTTTTTTTTTTTTTTTTTTTATGAATTCCACTTATCCTAACTATAATGGAGTTCAGAAAGAGAAGGCTAATAGACTTTAAAGTAAGAGCAAGATTTGAAGGGGGGTTATGTAGATTTAATTTGGTTTTAGGAAAAAATGTATGATATAAATATAGTACACTAGAGGCCCTGTGCATGAATTCATGCATGGGTGGGGAGCCCCTGTTTGTACCCCCAGTCTTGCAGCCCCACCTGGCACCCTGCCATGGCCTGGTGCCACCCCTTCATCTGCTCCACTATCCCGCCTACAGGGTAATCAACCGGGGCCATCTCCCACACCACCACCACTGGTTGCCATCTGTGGGGCAATCAGTGGGGTGATCAGGCCCCTGCTCACACCTGCCTTGGCCTGGCGCCACCCGCTCACCTGCTCCACCATCTCACCATGGTCACGCTCTCATAGGACCCATCCACTGCCAGTGCCTCCATTGCCACCCACTGCTAGTGCCACATCGCAGACATCCACCATGTTCTGCGCTATCCCTCAGTGGTCAGTGCACAACATAGCAAGCAGTTGAATTCCTGGTCAAATGATGGCCCCAGGGGGCAATTTGCATATTAAGCTTTTATTATATAGAATGGCTAAGATATCAAAGTTCATGCGGATCATTTACTACGTAGTTCTCTCTCCCTACCCCAATCCCATTTTTATCTTATAGTGATCATGGAAAATAACCCATTCCAGTTTACGAAGAGCAATTCATTTGTTTTCAACCTTTCACCATAATTAAAAGCTTTATGAATTTCACACACACACACACACACACACACACACACACACACAATTAAAAATGTAAAACCTCAAAAAATACAGGAAGAAAAATTTTAGGATAAATTTTAAGAAGTCAATACCATAAAATACATATACAGATAAACTAGACTCTGATACCCTGTAAGGAAATCAACGGAACTAAAAACTTAAAAGACATTAATTTGGCTTAAAGAGTCCTAGGAAGTTTGTTTTCCACCTTTGGGGCTACTACTCCCCAATCCATTTTGTTCTTGACTAGAGAAAGTGAAAATTTTTTTTTAAAATGAAAATTTAACAATTTTAATAACGGTTCATCAGATCTGGTTTAAAGAAGATATTTTAGCTATATCCTTAAAGGTGGGAAAGGAAGTGACGGCTGTGAGGGGCAATAAGATGCTATTTATTTCCAACATTTAATTTTTTATATAAAAGAGAATTAAAATTTGTATTGTTTCTATTTTCCTAATTTTATAGGATTCAGAAAATTGATCTAGGTATTCTTTTGTCCCCCACATCTAAACACAAAATAATTTAGGTGCCTGACTAACATGATTCAGCAATCCTAATCCCTTAAAGAGAAACTAAACCTATTCAAATAGTAAACATTTGCCTAAGAGACCCATCAATATTTCAATGCCAACAAGTTCAAAGGTTTATACATTCACCTTCTTAAAAGTCAAGTGCGAGAAGTAAATGATCTTACTACCAGTAATCCCTTTTCAGTTCTACCACTAGGTAGTACCCTATCACAAATACCAGACTATAGGCAGGATGTTAAAATTTCATAATAAGAGTACAGATTCATATAAATATTAATGCAGAAAGAAAGAGAGAGGAGGTTAGAAAAAAAGAAGACAGAAGAAAGAAGGGGAGATAGGAAGAAGGGGGGAAGGAGGGAAGAGAGAGGGGGAATAGGGATGGGAGAACGGAAGAAAGAGAGGAAGGGAGAAATTTATGCAAGGCGGGTAGAAAAAGAACCTACTTACAAAAGTCAGGGGCACTTCATCATGCTAGTGCCAAGTAAGCATTTGTACTCTTCTCCCCATACAAAAGAGGAGGCATTGCAATCATCACACCAATAACCCTGGTTTCTCAAGATTCCCAGCTATTGAGATGTGCATTTTAAAAAAACATACAAGACTGCCCAGCCAGTTTTGCTTAGTGGTTGAGCATCAACCTACAAACCAGAAGTTCATGGTTCAATTCCCGTTCAGGGCACATGCCAGGGTTGTGGGCTCAATTCACAGTATGGGGTATGCAGGAGGCAGCCAATCAATCACTTTCCTCTCTGAAATCAATAAAAATATTTTTTAAAATACTAAAAAATAGAGAGGATATTGCCCATTGAGTACCCTTTCTTTTTTTCTTCAACTCTTTTGTAATTATTTCAACACTAGAAACCCAGTGCGTGAAAATTCATGCACTCTTGGGGTCCCTCAGCTGGTCTGCACCCTCTTGCAGTCCAGGAGCCCTTAGGTGATAGCTGACTGATGGATTAGGCCACTCCCCCTGGGGAGTAGTTATAAGCCACAGTCAGACATCCTTGGGCGGGCTGCTGCTGGTTGCCACCACCCCTGATCATCACCCCCCGCCGCCTGCTGGCACCTGCCTTGCCTGGCCTGGCGCTGTCCACTTGCCAGCCCTGCCTTCCTTCCCCCCCTCCACCCTGTCTACCAGTCGTTCTGCCTTTTGGTTGATTTGCATATTAAGCTTTTATTATATAGGATTTCTCTTTATTTTTGCCCAAATTCTTCTCAATCTCAGAGGAAGAAGCCAGGCTTCTCATTCCCAAAGTGATGATTCCATCCTTTCTAAACTCGTCTCATGATCCAAATATAAATGGGCATAAATGTGAGAGTGTGTCTATATATATCTATCCTTGTTCATATCATTTTATCACACTGAACATACTTGTCTGCATTTTGTTGTATTTTCTTTTTTGTTTGTGTAACACCTTAAAAACTGTTCCATATCAGCTCATACAGACAACTCATTATTTTTGTAAGTGAAAATGTTCTATTGTGTAGGTATATAATCCTTTTGATCCTAGCATTTGCTACTATAAATTACAATTTTTATTTATAAGTATTTTTATTCATAGGCATTCACATATGAACTAGAGGCCCGGTACACAAAATTCATGCACTGGAGGTGGGAATCCCTCACCCTCTCGCAGTCTGGGCCTTCTTACTGCCCGCCTGCTTGCTGCCCCTTAGCACTGCTATGGAGGGAGGTGAGGCTCCTGCCACTGCTGCTGCTTTGGCCAGCTGTGAGCCCTGCTTCTGTTGGAATGGAGCTCCCCCTGTGGAAGTGCCGCTCAGCCAGAAGCCGAGCTCAGTACTCCTTAGCGCTACTGCAGAGGCAAGAGAGGCTCCTGCCACCACCATTGCTCTCATCGGCCCTGAGCCCAGCTTCTGGCTGAGCAGTGCTTCCGCTGTGGGAGCGCAATGACCACCAGGGACAGCTCCTATGTTGAGTGTCTGCCCCCTGGTGTCATAATGACCAGTCATTCCACCATTCGTTCTATTTGCATATTAGGGTTTTATTATATAGGATATTTTTATTCATAGGTATTTATATGTGAATACATATGGCATAAATACACCAATAGTGACCGTGTTTAACGTACTTAACATATCACAGTTTTGCATGGGATAACATGCTACCTTTTTCTAGGAAAGCTGCTCAAGAAAAGTTGGCAAATGTGAAAGATATAAAATGTCTTAACAACTGACAAGTCTGCTAATTCTTGAGCAACTCCAATAGTTCAGGTCCTATTCTTAGTATGATCATGCTAACAGGCAAAGATTTTAAATCTTTCCATGGCTGGTTAATTTTGGAACAAACGTTACTCTGTGTTTTGGATAAGTAAATGAGATCTCCTCCCTTTAGAGTGAACTAAAATAATGTCCTCACTCAGTTACATGTGCTGGGGGTGAGAGTTAAGTATCTCTTCGGGCACACTCAGAGCCAAAGAAAACAAACCAGTTAAATCTAAAATACAGTGAAGAGATAAGTAAGAGCAGGACGCTTTCAGATGTGGATGAGAAATAAATCTCCCATGTGATAGGATTTAAAAAAATTTTTTCCGAAGTATCCACTATTCTTAGTTCCCAAACAATTATATCCATCTTGTTTTGCCTTTCCATCTTGTGGTTTCTATAAAAAGCAACATGTTTACATAATCAGCATACAATATTATTCACATATCACTCAGTAGCACTGTCTAGAGAACTGAATAATGGTGTTTAGGTACTTTCTGATTTATAACATAACTGCTCCTTAAATCAAAGACAACAGAGTTGCTTCCTCAGACTGGAGCAGAGAAAACTCAGCCTCAGCCCTCTCCTCACATCCCCTGTTTTGCTGCTTGTGTTCCTGTTTATGGCTCAGAAACATACTTGTTTATAGAACCCGTTCAATGCCCTATTCATCCCCAGAAGTTAAGTGTGTTGAAATTAAAAAAGCTGTGCTTAAGTTTGATAAGTGAAATGACAGAGGACAGAAGGTCTAAACAGTTTTATCATGTGTCCTTCTAAAAGGCCCTAAAATTCAAACATCACCTCTGACATTCTTCCTGCTTTTACTGAAAATAGATGGCAAGTCTGAACTTCACTAAAACAGTCGGCTTCAGGCTAAGATCAGTGTCACTGACAAACAAAACCACACAGAACTGAGAGTTCACTGGCCTGATCTCATTTCTGCTTCTTTGGAGACCTCCCTTCCACACCACTGTTAAGAGGAAAGGGCAAGAAGCATGGTCTCCTCCAGACTGAATCAGTAGGTTTTGCATTTCTCTTGCTACACCAGACTCCTTCCAGGCTACAGCAGTTCAACAGAGACAACGTCAGATTCACAAACTATTTTGACATTACTAGAAAATCTTGAGTTCAAAGTAACGAAACACATACGAGTTTCATGTTTCTTAATTAGCTTATATCCTACTTACAAATCAGTCAGTCTATTCAATTTCCCCCCATCCAGTCACCTGTATACTTTGATAAATAAGCACTTTTCCTCCTGGGTCCCTCTTCCTGCTGGGGAACATGGACTGCGTCCTGCACCTGGGCAATCTTGACCTTTGAAAAGGAGGATGCTTCTCTATCTTGGTCACAAGTACCCTCTGTTTCATGTTGCAATAAATCCCTTGTGCTGAGTTCTAACTTGCCAAGTTCCCCTAAACTCTGCACGCAGAAATTTTCCTCTTCTCAGAGTAAAAATCACCCTATAGGGCTCCACTGAGTTCCAATTCTTACCATTTCTCCATTACTCTCCTTCCTTAATGTTCCTGCTCTCTCTCCAATTCTGGCTCTACTGCTAATTCTAAATAGCTGATTCTCAATTTCCCCACTGCCTTTCATTTGCTTAAAAAAAAAAAAATCCAAATAAGGTTTTTCCTCCCCACTCCTCCTCACACTGTCACCCTTCCTACTTTACCTTTTAAACTCAGAGGTTCTCTAAAACCCTCCCCCTTCCATAACTCTCTTCCCAGTCATCAGTCCTCCCGAGAAGCAGAACATTCACTGGGAGTCTTAAACTTAAGCCTAGAGGTGTTTTCTTCCTATTGCTTCACAATTCCCAAAACTTCAGATTTACAGGTTGTCAAATTCCTCTGAACTCCCTCTGCAGCCCCATTCACTACTCAGGGATGAATGGGAGGGAGCCAGTCTTCTTTCTTTAAAGGGCAATTTTATGCATATGGGGCCTTGTAACTGGTACTACTGTGGTAACTTACCACAGCTTCAAATTCAAATGTCAAACACCAACCCTGCTTACGCATGTAAAATGGACTGCAGACTGCTTTTCTGCTGGCCAAGCAAGATGACTTTAGTTAACAAAACACAGAACCTAAACCAAATGCCACAAATTTCTGTCACATTAAGGACTTACACCACAAGCAGCCTTGGCTCAGGGTACCTGTGAAGTAGACAAAGGCTGTCTTTAGTAATTCTACTTTCCCCTCTCTGAACCCCATTCTTCTTTCACTGAACTATTCCCTGGTGCCCAATCACATAGCACACTCCTGCTCAGTTAGCATAAGGCAATAACAAGTTAAGAGAAGATCTGGATACCAACTGTGGAAATCTGGGCGATGGAAATGGGGGAGGAAGCCAGCAGCTCACCCTGATACAGTAACCTGATGAGATAGCCAGAGCACTGAGAGCAGGGGCGGTCTTCCACTTCACACCAGCTACTAACAGAGCAATTGTAGTCTTTTACCTTCTCCCTTTGACTCAGACATACAGTAAAAACTACCTCTACTCCCAGCAAATGTGTCAGAAAATGACAGTATATAACACTAGAGTGAAACCAGAATAGTTACCTAGAGCATCACTTTAAAGCATCTTCTCTTTCTATTCTCTTACCCTAGATTACCCTATAAGTCCTTTAAAGAACTAATCACTAACTGAATGACAGCATTTTGTATATGTTGATATCCTGGTCTGCATACCCCACAAAAATGCACAGCAGGTCCTAGAATAAGGTCCTTTAGTTCAGTGTTGTTATGTTATAATGCTGATGAAATGTCGTGGGAATTTTACACTTGTTTATATCACTTAGCCTGTGGTAAAATTGGTTTCCTTCTACGTCATATCACTTTAAGTACAGAACATATTAATGACGTTAAGAAAGACTTACTATACACTCCAAGAGGACTGAGGTATATCTTGTTTATTCACCACTGTAACCCTGTTTGCCTGGCATACAGATAACTGTGGGATGAAGGCCTTACTCTAATCATTGTCATCTCTTCCTCACAGTTTTGCAGCTAATGGCTTATCAGACTCTATGCCAAGATTCAAACCCAGGGCAGATAAAAGGTTTTTTTAAACCAGTCTCATCTCCTCATCTCCTAGACCCCTGAGTTGGGTGAGGAAGGATGAGCTAGAATGGAAAGTGGAAGGAGAGGAGGAGGACAAAAGGGAGATAGAGAATAAAAAAAATTCTAAACAAAATGTAGCTATTATTTAGTTTTCTGTCTACTTTCTGATCCACATGGGAGAAACTAATTATCTTATCCTAATATATAAAAAGCTAGGGGCCATCACGACTGAAACAACTGGGCAAACGAACAAACAGCAGGCTGCCTGGGGCAACCAGGCCAGCAGGGGGGTTAGTGAGGGATGACCAAATGACTGAACAGCTGTGTGGAGTGATCAGGCCAGCAGGGGGTGGCAGTTGGGGGCGACCATGACAGCGGGGGGGGGGGGGGGGGGGGGGACAATCAGGCCAGCGGGGTAACAGTTGGGAGTGACCTGGCCAACGAGGGGAGGGGGGACAGTTGTGGACTACCAGACCAACAGGGTGGTCAGCTGGGGATGACCAGGTCAGCAGTGAGGGATGACCAGGCTGGCAGAGGGGGTTGTTGGGAGTGACTAGGCCAGCGGTGGGGCAGTGAGGGATGAGCAGGCCGGCAGAGGGGGGCTGTTGAGAGTGACCAGGCTGGTGGTGGGGGAGAGGCAGTACAGGGAGACCAGACCGGCAGGGGGGGCATTTGGGGGCAACCAGGCAGGCAGGTCGGGGGCAGGGAGTGACCAGGCCAACGGTGGGTGGGGGGAGGGGAGGCTGATGGGGACAGCCAGGCCAGCAGGGGGTGCAGTTAGGGGCAATCAGGCTGGCAGGCAGAGACAGTTAGGGTTGAGCAGGCTGGTGGGGGGGGGGGGCATTTAGGGGTGATCAGGCAGGCAGGCAGGTGAGCAGTTAGGAGGCAGCAGTCCCTGTGGGATCGGGCTTAAACTGGCAGTCAGACATCCTCTGAGGTGTCCCAGATTGGAGAGGGTCAGGCTGGGCTGAGGGGGACCCCCATGCATGAGTTTCGTGCACTAGGCCTCTAGTATAACTAAAATGGGACCAGGACAGACTTCATGTTCAACAAATCACGTTGAAGGAACCAATGAATAAGTACATAAATTCACATATATTTGAGAGTAAGGTAAATTAACAATAGCAGTTTTTACGATCATGTATCTCTTGCTTAAATTTTCAGATTATGAACAATTCCTCATTAAATTGTTTTAAGGTACAAAGTACCTTGCCATTAGTTGAAATTTTTATATGCTTTTGACTATTCCTGATAAAAAGGTGTGAAGCCAATAATTTATGAAGCCATTGTGTCACCATCCTAATCTGATGCTAAGTATTCACTTTCCAGTATAATAAACAATGTGCTGCGTTATCAAGTGAACCATAATCTTTCCACTCATATTTAATTTCCGATCTCAATGGCAACTTTGAGAATATTTTGATAACATAAATTGATGGAAATTAGACAAAATCAACTTAATGAGGTTTAAATTCCTCAGGAGATTGGTTTAATTAAGCACCTAAACAACAAATCCAAATGACTTTGAAATCTAAAACCAAGCACTCCAGGCTTCTAAATGACTCCCATACAACATGTCCCCAATTTTGTTTATGGAGACTCGAGTTCATTGTACAACTCTAAGGCAAAAAGATAGTAGATAGTTCTAAAGAAATCCATTATGTCCTTAACCAGACAAATGTACTCACATACTACACACATAAATTGTTCTCTATTAAGTCATTCTTGAAAAATAATAAAACCATGTGGTACAAAATGTCAAATACATTTTGTCATTCTTTGAAAAGTAATAAAACCATGTGGTACAAAATGTCAAATACAGTGTTAAAAGATAGGATCTACATTAAAAAGAGATAAAATATTAAATGAGATACAGTATCCTGGAAACACTATAGCTTCAGTATATAATCCAACAAATTTCCTACCCTGGTTTCTAGTCTTTAACACTTTAACATAAAATGTATCAGAATAACCTTGCATGTACATTGTAAATGGTGTCACTTTATCTACAATGGTTTACCACACTTTTGTAAGATCAAATCTATATTCCTTTGCACTTAATTATTTTGTCTCTAATTTCTTTTACCCTTTCAACATCTTTTATCATTCTCTCTCTCAAACAATATCAAAGTAGCTCACATTAATTTCATAACTAATAGTATTGATTTCCACTAGGCAGTTAACCAATATTTTTCCTATATACATTCAACCACTCCACTAGATGATATTACAATGCTCTTTTTATAAGTAAAAATGTTGACATACAGAGGTAAATTATCTAAGTTACACAGTTAGTAACTTGGGAAGCCTGAGTTTGAACTCAGATCTGTCTGGCTAAATTGTACATGGAAATGAGTGAAGCCTGAAGAATCAGTAACAGAATACTAATGAAGTTTAAAAGCACATTTCATGGTTATAAGAAAATGAGAGGTGGAAGAACTGGGGGGGGGGTGTTTGCAGAATGAGATTTTGTAATCAAGCATTCAAAAGGCAGCAGTAGAATCCAAAGAGGACCACACCAAGACACATCATAATTAAAATGCCAAGGGCAAAAGACAAAGAGAGAATCTTGAAAGCAGCAAGAGAAAAACAGTTATCTTACAAGGGAGTACCCATAAGACTGTCAGCTAGCTGATTTCTCAATAGAAACTATGCAGGCCAGAAGGGAGTGGCAAGAAATATTCAAAGCAATGAACAGCAAGAACCTACAACCAAGGTTACTCTACCCAGCAAAGCTATCATTCAGAATTGAAGGTCAGATAAAGAGCTTCACAGACAAGAAAAAGCTAAAGGAGTTCATCACCACCAAACCAGGATTACATGAAATGCTGAAGGGTATTCTTTAAGAAGAGGAAGAAGAAAAGGGTAAATGTAAAAACTATGAACATCAAAAAAAAACATCAAATACATACCTACCAACAAGTGAATCTAAAAATCAAGTGAATAAAAAATCTGAAGAACAGAATGGACTGGAGAATATAATAGAATCAGGGACAGAGAAAGGGAGTAGACTGACAATTCTCAGGGGGAAGGGGGTCTGAGGGGTGCGGGAAGAGATTGGACAAAAATCTTACACCTATGAATGAAGACAGTGGCAGGGGGTAAAGGCCTGGGGTGGGGTGGGGAATCAGGTGGAGGGGAGCTATGGGGGAAAAAAAGAGGAACACCTGTAATAATCTGAACAATAACGATTTATTATACACACACATAAAGGCAGCATGATTTGTCCAGGGATACACATGGATGAGTGGAAAAACGGTAAGAGTACATAATAGTGCAGTCACTGAGGTGAGAACTGTGGTTCCCTAGCATGAAAGTAACATCTGGAATGCAAAAAGACTATGCAATTCCCTTCAAATGCTAGAGTATGCTATGAAGACTCATATAGACATCTATAAGGATGTGCCTGTTACAAGAGTCAGAAAACTATGGAAGTCTTGACAGGAAGGTCTTTTTAAAGTAATTAGGAGAGCAATATACACAGTGATCCAGTTGTACATGAAATTTCCAATATTGGTCCAAGGATCAAGATATAGAATGTGATGCTAAAATGTTTTCTATGTCAGTGTGGAAGGAAACATTCCCTTTACTTTTCCATTCAGATATAAAATGAATTGTAAAACATGAATGAATCACAGGCAAGGAAGATTACATGTAGCCATTCCCTCATTTTCTCTGAAATGCAAGATGCCTGGTATTTGCTTGCTTTATATCTATGCATACAGAATGTAATGCAATTTGGCACAGCCACAAATAGAGAACTTGGAAAGGGCATGAATACAAGGACATGCATTGTTCTTGCTATATAATACTGCCCTTCTTTCCACTTGCCCACCTAGAATATATCACAATTTTTAATGATTCTGCAGGGGCAGGGTATCTCAATACCAGAATGGGTGTTCATTTGGGAAAAAAACAAAAACAAAAACATGGTTATAATTATTATAATAGTTTTATCAACTGTGTTTTGCATACTAAAAACTATAAACCTATTTTTGCCTACTCCTGTATAATGAAGCATAATTAAATAACTTGGGGAGCAAATCATATCCTTCCGTGAGTCTATATATATCCCATCCCCAGTGTGATGATGTAAGTTGCCTTTTAGACTAAAAATTAAAAACTAAACGTTTTCTGAAAATGTCTCTCATCATTATGAAACTTTTTTTCCCCCTAGTACTCATCTCCCACACAAAATTTGGTTCCTATAACATTTGTAATTTCTCGTAAGTGGTATCACTTAGTCTAAAAGGTTGCAAAGCACAGGGCATTTTTCCATCCATTACAATATAAGCCCACAAACTCTCCAAGCAAGAAACTGAATTTCACCAGTGTGTGTGTTCAGGAATAATGCCAGGCACCTGGGCTCTATTAAGGTCTTGAAGCTCTGGGGAACAGGCCAGGCAGAGCTGCACCAGAGTTGCTTCCCCAGACTGCCCAAATGTAGAAAGGGAAAGAGAAATATGTGGGGGGCACAGGTAAAATAAGGAAAACACAAATACTACAAACTAAGGAAATCTGGGCTATTAATAGATAATACGCTGTTTAATCCTACATAGGTCATAAAAGCCAACAGAGTTAGGGACAGTCACATAATGTTTTAAAACAGAATAACAGCATAATATAAATCACAACAATATAATATTAAAGGGCCTCATTAGCATGACTCAGTGTTTGCTTTGAGCTAAGCAAGGTATAGTTAATAAAGCTTTATTTACATGGCCATGGCTTTACTTATTATACAAATTTCAAACTTAAATCTCAAAACAATGCAGCAGAAATGGTGAATACTTTCAATACAGTGTTTGAGTTTAGCATGTAGCTTTGGTTGACAGAATAATAGTGTTTTACAATTATGTTTATTTCCCTCTCATCTAAAAGTGTAGCAGTTCTAGTCTATGGCATGACAGTCAATGACCAAGGCTTCTCCTTTGCATTCCTATTCCATCACTCTTCTCCACGTGACCCAAGATGGCTCAAAACATACTCACATTCTAGACAACAGGGAGCAGGAAAAAGGGGGAAAGAAGGGCGTGTGACCTCCCTTTAAGGGCATAATCTAGAAGCTGCACACCTCACTTCTACTCACATCCAATTAGTCAGGACTTACTCACAGGGCCACATCAGCCCATGCAAGCCCAGGAAATACTCTTTATATGGGTAGATAAAAATAAGGGATGATGTCATGATAAGAAGCAAAATAACTTTTGGAGGATAATTAGCAACCTTTAATGAAGATGGCAATGGAAACTACAAAATTATTTTTGTTATATATTAAATGAAGTTTCACTGAGTAGATTAAGTCAAATTAGACCATCTTTCCTTAAAGAATAAAATACTAAGATAGAGCTAAGTAATATTAAAAATGGGATTATATAGCCCTACCTGGTTTGGCTCAGTGGATAGAGCACCAACCTGCGGGTGCTCTGATTTTGATCAAGGGCAAGTTCCTCAACTGCAGGTTCCTCCCCAGCCCGGGCCCTTGTCGGGGTATGTGCAGGACAGTTGGGGGGGGGGGGGGGATAGGCCTGCAGGGGAGGGTAATTGGGAGGGACAACGCCTGCAGGGGAGGGCAGTGGGAGGGAGAGGGCCTGCAGGGGAGGACAGTTAGGGGTGACCAGGCCTTCAGAGGGAGGCAGTTGGAGAGGACTAGGCTGTAGGGGACAGTTGGGGGCAACCATGCCATCAGGGGAGAGCAATTTGGTGTGAGCAGGCTTATAGGGGAGGGCGGTTGGGGGAGACCAGGCCTGCAGGGAACGGCAGTTGGGAGGGACAAAGCATGCAGGGGAGGGCAGCTGGGAATGAACAGGCCAGGCCGGCAGGGGAGGGAAGATAGGGGTTTCTCTCACATTAATGTTTCTCTCTCTTTCCCTTTCCCATTCTCTCTAAAACCAATGGAAAAATATTCTCAGGTGAAGATTCAAAATAGAAATAAAGTAGGATTATATAAAATATTAAACATTTTAAAAAACACAAAAATAAATATTTTCCCATTTCAGCCTCAAACTTTTAATTAGTATAGAAAATGAATAAATATGCCTCAGTAAATTTAAATAATATTACTCTTAATCCGGGGACAAAATATTCTCCACTTTTCTTTGAGTGATAAATTTACAAAACAGACATGATTATATTTAAAATATAAATTGAAGTATTTTAATTGAAAAATGTGCATAGTTGAATATAACCTATTTGCTTTTTGAAATAATTAGCAAATCTATGGTACTTTAACCCTTGGTCCAGAAAAGGTCAAAGGAAATTTTACACTTTTTCTAGGCACATTTCAAGTTATTACCTACATCAGCAGTAATGAGGGAGTTCAAGGTGAGAAAACATTTCAACCACAAAGGAAGAGAAGCTTCTAGGGAACTTCTCTGCTGCATTTCTACACCCAAAAACTTAACATGTATAATTTGCTGAAATTCATTTTCAGTTACAATCCTGCTGAAAATAAAAAGCAATTTAAGCAACAATCATTTTTTTTAATCTTCTATCTCCCATGTAGTGATGGCTAAAGAGACAATATAATAACCTCTAATCCTATCTAATAAAAGAGTAATATGCAAATTGACCATCACTCCAACATATAAATGTTAATTCATTAATATTCACCAAACTCTATGAGATAAGTATGATCATTTCATTTATCAAATGAAGATCAAAGATGTAATCAAAGATGGCTGCTCCCATGTAGACATAAGATGGCAGGGGAGGGCAGTTGTGGATGTTCAGTTGCAGGCCAGTAAGGGAGGGGAGTTGGGAGGGACCAGGCCTGCAGGGAAGGGCAGTTAGAGGCAATCAGGCCTGCAGGGGAGGGCAGTTAGGAGTGACCAGGCCAGCAGGGGAGGACAGTTGGGGGGAACCCAGGCCTGCAGGGGAGAACAATTGGGAGGGTCCAGGCCTATAGGGGAGGGCAGTTAGGGCTGACTGGGCCAACAAGGAAGGGCATTTGGGGCTGACCTGGCCTACATGGAGGACAGTCAGGAGTGACCAGGCTGGCAGGGGAGCTGTTAGGTGTCCATCAGGCTGGCAGGGGAGTAATTGGGGGTTGATCAGGCTGGCAGGCAGAAGCAGTTAGGGGCAATGAGGCAGGCAGGCAGGCAATTGAGAACCAGAAGTCCTGGATTGAAGAGGGATGTCTGACTGGAATCAGGCCTAAACGGGCAGTTGGACATGCCTCAAGGAGTCCCAGATTGGAGAGGGTGCCAGCTGGGCTGAAGTATAACCACCCTCTGCATGAATTTCATGCACCAGGCCTCTAGTGTAATGATAAAATAACATTTTAAAATACCATTTTTATAAAACTCCTTTAGAAAATAGAGACTACTTTTTCAATCTGATTTTACAGTTGATGATAAAACTAGAGGCCTGGTGCATGAATTTGTGCACTGGTGAAGTCCCTCAGGATGGCTGGCAGGGATCGGGCCCCAGCTCGCACCCTCAGCCACGCAGTCCCACAGGTCCCTTGGGCAGGCCACCATGGCCTGGCGCTGCCCCCTCACCTGCTCCATCATCCCGCCTAAGGGGTGATCAATTGGGGCCTGGCCCCCCACCTGGCTCCCTCATCGCCTGGGAGCTGGGTGACGGGCCTGCCCCCTGGTGGTCAGCTCATGTCATAGAGAGAGGTCAAACTCCTGATCAAACTCCTGGTCAAACAACTTGCATATTAGGTTTTTATTATATAGGATAAACATTTCTGTATGGAACATACAGGTAAAATAAATGTAATGAATACTGTTTATATAGTTGTTTTCTCACAGTGAAGGCAAAAGATCAACTTCTACACACAAAATTGCAGCCATCTTTATGATGTGAAGGTACTTCTCTAAAATCAGTGGTTTCTATCTTCTTTTACTACAATAAGAACTGATATTAGTAACGCCTATTCCTGTTCCAAGTCACAATTCTCCTAGTTATCTTGAGGATGAACCAAAATTTAAAAAAAAAAATCCTTTCGAGGTAATTAGCATTTATTTTAATTTAAAAGTACCGACGACTTAGTCTAGGATATTGCTAAAAAAAAATTTTTTTAATATGCATTAGTATAATTTTGGAAACATTTGTTCACATTTCTAAATGATTATCCCTCTGCAAGAAAAATTCCTACTATTTTAAGCCATTGTAGGAAGTGAAATCATTTATTATTGCTGCAAGTTTAATTTAATACAGTCTTAATAATTGTATGCTATCTTCAAATACTGTCAATGTAAAGAAATATCTCATTGTATATATAACTAGTGGCCCAGTGCAGAAATTTGTGCACATTAATTTGTGCAAATTAATTAGAAGAAATATTTTAATATTGCTATTCACTCTTTCTCTACAATGGAAGTGTCAGAGATGAAATAAATTAGTAAAATGTATATGAAAAATATATAAGTTGATTAATAAACAATAACATGATATAACAACAAAGACATGATATATAAACAATAAAAGCATGGTATAAAAATAACATTGACAAAAACAATGACTGATAAATTGATTACAATTGTTCTAGTATCTCCCTGTATATCACATTAAGAGTAAAATCACTTTCAGAATGCTTAACTAATTTCCCTTATGATGAAGTATTTACAACTTTAACATCATATACTCTTTGAAGTCGAGAGAAAGCAACATATAACTGACCATGTCCAAAAACAGGTTCAGGTAGGAATATTCCTACTCTGTCTAGAGTTTGTCCTTGGGATTTATTAATAGTCATCGCAAATGCTGGCATCACAGGAAACTGTCTTCGAATTATTTTAAATGTGAGGCCAGTGTCAGATGGGGACACTGGCTGGCTTCTTTCAGCTTCAAAATGTCAACAAAAACAACCAAATTCACAAACAACAATGATGACAGATCAAAACACATGCATGCAATTGGTGCCAGTGAGAGCTTTATTATGTATCACCCATGCACGAGTCAATGTTTATTTTCAAATTGCCAGTGCAGGTCATATGCACCAGCAGGTCTGTTGATCAGACGGTCGGACAGGCAGTTGGTCACTTAGCCTTTATATATATATATTAGTCAGCAGGCTTATAAACCTAAGAACCCCCACAATCAGGTATATTTGACTTGACTCCATTGTCAATAGAACAAATGAACGCTTACTAAATTCTACTGCTCTAGATGTTAAGGAACAAACAAAAGAGTAATAATGCAGAGTTCCAATCTGTGCTTTCTATGTCTC
Organism: Pipistrellus hanaki; assembly: GCF_964339955.1. Lineage (NCBI taxonomy): Eukaryota > Metazoa > Chordata > Mammalia > Chiroptera > Vespertilionidae > Pipistrellus > Pipistrellus hanaki. Next base: position 68,313,382 of record NC_140504.1, on the reverse strand, counting down.
CTCCATAATGCATTGCTGTCAACATCAAAACAACCTGTAAGGCTGCCTGTGGTATCCCACCTTAAAAATCTCTGCGAGTCATGAAGAGAAAGTATACTAACAAAGCCATTCTGTAGGGTAGTGGTCGGCAAATTCATTAGTCAACAGAGCTAAATATCAATAGTACAACAATTGAAATTTCTTTTGAGAGACAAATTTTTTAAACTTAAACTTCTTCTAATACCACTTCTTTAAAATAGACTCGCCCAGGCCATAGTATTTTGTACAAGAGCCACACTCAAAGGGCCAAAGAGCTACATGTGGCTCGTGAACCACAGTTTGCCGACCACTGCTATAGGGTGTTCCAAAATTGCCTAGTAAGGTTGTCCCTTATTCATGTGACACACATTTAGATCTTGTACTTCATTTCCTAAAGGAAGCAACATTTCCTATCAAAGCCTTTCCTCTGTATATTAATACTTTCTCCTGAGTCAGCAATACAAAGATCTGAATGTTTTTCTTCTGCTAGGAAAAATTTGGCAACCTTGATACAGGATCAATCTTAGGAAACATCAAAAAATAACAAGAAAAATTAATCAGATTTTGTTGTGGGAGACAGGAGACAGATGAGAACTACATATTTCTTCTTTTAAAAAACCATATCTGTATCTAAGAGTTTGTTTAAAAAAAACACACAAAAACTTGCAGTCTAAGATTAAATTATTTGATCATATATTTTCAGAGACAAAGCCATTTTAGATTACAAAGTGAGACACATACTTGCATGTAATCAACTGCTTATTTCATGAGCCTAATGTGAAGCAAGTCTACTACAACTGTAATTAGGGCACAATTAAAAAAAAAAAAATCACCCAACTGATTCTTTCAGGTTTTGAGTACCCCCTCTGCAGAGGGTACGTGGTCTAATACAAAGCTAAAAGTAGTGAAGTACTGAAAATACAAGGCAGTAAAACCAAACTTCAAAACAAACAGCTAATGGGTTCATTTGAAATATCCAAAATGCAAAAATGTGTTATTTAAATATGAAACGGTATGGTACTTCCTTTCTTGGTAACTTCCTTTCTTGTCATTTTTTAAATATATCCCCATCCCATCTCACATCAGAAGCATAACCATGCTCATAGTTGAAAAGTCAGAGAGCAGAAAAGTATATTACAGAAAGAGAAATCCCAAGTTTCTATCCTGCTGAGATGCCCAAATCTATAGAACCCCAACAGAATAAGCTTTTACATATTCCTGAGCTAGGTGAGTTAAGTTTCATACCTTTAAAATGTCTTCCATGACTCCTTGCTCTGCCTATATCTAAAACTGCTATTCAACCCTCCAGAATCAGCTCAACTATAATTTCCACTGGAAGTCTTCCTGACCTCCACTTGAGTCCTGAGGACTTTGAGGGTCCCTTAACTAGATACAGGACATTGAAGAACCAAGATAGAACTGTTTCTATGCTACCAACTGGAGTTTTTTGACAAACAGTAAAAGCTAAAAAAATAAAGTGCCAACCCTCAATTGGCCAAAAAAATGCTTTAGGAGTATACATTTGAATTGTATGTTAAAAGACAGGTAACATAAATGGGAAAAACAAGAAACCATCAGCAAACATCTATAATAATAAAAGCGTAATATGCAAATCAACCAAACGGCCAAACAGCAGAAGGACCTTCAAAACAATCACACTATGACACTGTTGTGAGGCCAGCCAAGGCGGGTGCGATGTGACAGTTTGGGGAGGGGGGGGGGGGAGGGGCCTGTCACCGCCCCATGATCACACGATCACCCACAGAGAAAGGCCCAGGCCACTGGCAGGCAGGGCAATCAATTGGGGGCCTCCATGATTGGCCCAAAGAGAGAGGCCCAGGCCACCCTCTGCAGGACAATCAATGGGGGGGGGGGGGGGGGGGCGGGGGGGCAACTCTGGAGAACCTGGGATGTGTGGTGATGGATGCAGGCAGAACCAGGCCAAAATTGCCAGATCCAGATGGATGTGTGGCTCTGCCTGCATCCATCACCACACATCCCAGGTTCTCCAGAGTTGCGCCCCCCCCCCCCCCCCCATTGATTGTCCTACAGAGGGTGGCCTGGGCGGGGCCACAGAGCCAGCAGCTAGGAAAGGAAGACCTACCCTTGCATGAATTTTGTGCATCAGGCCTCTAGCTGATAATACTGAGACAAGCTATTTTAGTGGTCAAAGCAGGAGGTGATAGGTACACTTAGATCTTTGTCCTTGTCTTAAAAATGTGAAGTGTTAGGGAAGAGCTTTTCTGGAAGGGGAAGCAATCTGAAGAAGTAACAAGATGGAAAAAGATCTTGGCTCAATCCAGAAATTGAAATTAGGCAAAAGAGGCTGAAGTTTCAATGTTCTTCAAGAGTAAGCAAGAGAGAAACATGGTATTTTTTTTTTAATTATTTCAAATCAGGGGAACCAAATAAAGAAATAAGGAGGGAATACTGTCATATGGAGGTAAAGAACCTGGTTCCAAAAAGTAGGGTAAAGCCAGAAAGCTTATCAAAGCAGTTTCAGGTTGATACAACTGGAAAAAAGGAACCACTAAAAACTGTTATAAAAATTATCTGGCACAATATAATTAGACTATAAAGAATGACATTTCTTCAAGAAAGTATACAATAATGACTAAATATTATTCACCTGTTTTAGGAAGAAAGCTGTGTATCAAAGATCCCCATATATAATATATTCATAATATTATATTAATTTGAGTATTATATTAAATGAGTATTAACTTAAGAGTTACCACCAAGAAACTACTCACTTGGCATTAAGAAGCAATATATCATAGATGCAGCAGGTTCCAATTTCATATGTCTCAGTAAAACTTTTAAATATATTAAATTTAAGCAGCAAAGTATAACAAATAATTAAATATGTAGAAAGTGGCTTCAACAGTTCTGATGGTTCTATGGTATTTAGATCTACACTAAAACATTCTAGACTAGGGGTGTCGAACTCAATCAGAGAAGGGGCCAAAATCTAAAATCCAGCCTAAATCGTGGGCCGAATGGTTTACTGAACAGTCATAAACTGACAATGTCATAAACTGACAGCGGAGTGCAGTGATGACAGCGCGGTGCGGGCCACATTGCAAGGCCTGGCGGGCTGGATTTGGCCCGCGGGCCTTGTGTTTGACACATGTGTTCTAGACAGTAGTTCTAATTATGGATCAGCAGGCCAAAGAGTAATGCATGTGGCTTCAAGGCCTTTTTCACTCTTTCTAAAATGTTACATGAAAACACAATCCTCAGCTGATTAAAGGAAGTATCATATAAGATTAACATGCTCAACTGACTTAAATTTATGTGGCTTAATAATTATTCAATTTTTCCTTCCATCCCCAGAAAGAAAACAAAAACAAACCAACAACAACTCCTGTGTATAGAGGTCTAATCACACCTGCCTAATTTTATGGTGATTCTTAAATAGCATATCTTGAGATTAGTATACATTCATCCACTGTTCCTTTAATACATAGTTACTGAATATCTACTATGTATAGAAACTGGAGTAGGCACTGGAGAGAGAATGGTGAAGAAAGAAAATTATATGGATTATGACAGGTTCTGGAAAGAGAATAGAGCACCCTGCGAGTTAACAACGTGCAGAATAATATACAAAGTGATTGGTCAAGGAAGGCCTCTCTCAGGAGCTGACATTTAAGCTATGATCTGAAGGATGAGCAAGAGTTAGATAGCGGAAAAAATTATCAGGCGGATGAAGCTGTGGCTTATGTGGATGTCCTGACTGCCTGAAAAACTAAAAAATGTTAAATGCCTGGAGCACGAAGACCTGAGGAAAACTGTCTTGAGATGGGATTACAAAGGCAGATAATGGAGAAATATAAGTGATAAACCATCCATATGAATAAATAGTGCTTTTTGTCGTGTTATTTCTCAAGGTTATTGCTATCACAATTTCCATTCACTTCAACCATATGGTCTTATATAATGAGAATAGATTTTTGAGGCCAGAAAATAAAAACCGTAACTCATTCAGTTGATGGCTATGGAGAGGTGCCAGGGTCTTACTTGAAGCAGAGGAGTGAAAGCAGACCAAATACCCTTCTCTGGGACAAACAGGCTTATTAATTTCTATGACCAGTTAAAACTACTAAAGACAAAAAGACTTCAAGATAAAAAGACTGTAAGATAAAAATGAGTGATTTTTAAAACTCATTTGACCTTCAGATACTCAGTAGGATATTTTCCTTCTGCTTGAAATCAGTTTCATTTTCGGAATAAGAAATGCTATTAAGATTTTTTTTTTTTTAAGTATCCAGGGGTATTTTAAGTATAAATGTTTGAATTCAACTCTAATTTTAAATAAAGTAAGACTCAGATTCCAAGGCATTTCCCTTAGAATTCAAACATTTTTATTACTCATGGAAAATTTCAAAAGTTTAATATGCTTCTCTTTTAAATTTACTGAAATCAATAATGAACAATTTAGAGACATGGTTTTTTTTAAAAAAATCTTGAAGCAGCATAACTTTTAATATGAATATTAGTTTTCTCTGAAAAAGTTACACAATCACTAAAGACCAATGTTCCAAAGGATTTAGAACTTGATAATTAAGTAAAATCTTTAATTTTAAAAAACCCCTGAAAGTTACTATTTTATTTAGATTTTAAGATTGCCAGATCCAGAATAAGCTGACCTTCTTAAATTATCCATTAAATAGCCCACTGTTTTGTTACTAATAGTTTTTCTTACTGCAAAAGAAATCTTTAACTCTACACCATTAAAAACTTTATCAATCAAAACATCTTCACTGTATACTTAAATGAGGAGTTTTTTCTGTTTAAGGATTGGGATAAACTTTGATAATAATAATAATAAATTAAAAAAAAAAGTTATATAGAGAAAATCTAGCTTAAGTAAAAAAAAATTACCCTATTGATTTCATTTGGAGAAATAGTTTTTAAAACTCCCTAACACAAAAGTACAACAGACTTTCTGATATTAATTTTCTAGGGCTTTTACTCAGAATCCAAGGAACTGCTTCTTACATAGTTGTACACAGCAGTTGGTATTTTTTCCTATAAAACAATGCTAAACGCTATTTCAACCAACAAAGAGCAAAAGGAAACACAAATATATTTCTAGTAATAAAGAGAAACCAGAAATTTAATACAGGTAAATGGGGGAAGAGGAATGAGCTACATAATATTGATATCATGTTGTATTTAAGATGAATTTTAGCACAAAATTAACTATGTAAGTTGATTATACGTGCAAAATAAGAAGAAAATGAAAAGGACTCACTCGTGTTAAAAATCATTACACATAATGTGTGCAGGTCTTTTTCAAACTTATAATGTCATCTTCTCTAAGTTCTACCTTTTCACAGTGAAGAAAATCTCTAGTAGAGCTGTGGGAAACTAAAAATAATCATAATCACCATGAAGAAAAATGAACATGAAAACTTAATTTAGAAAGGTGATAAGATACCCGAAAAAAAATTTAAATGTTCAAACTAAATGAACTTGATTCTGCATTCCCATCAGAAATTTAAAATGGTATTATGTAAAATTAAGAAGAAAAAGAGCTTTATTCTAAGGCACACTGGTACCCAGAAAAATTTTCATATTCTTAGAAATATAACCTCTAGTTCCAGATGAACTTTCAACCACATGCAATAGATTGTTGACAAATTAAAATATATGGTGTATATTCTGCTCTGTCCAAGCTTCAATGATCTGCAGTGAATTGGAAACTTCCTAAAATAACATCTAATTAAAATTCTTTACAGTAGTTTTAGATTGTAAATATAGCAAATAAAGTCCTTCTCTCTCCTTGTTTACTTGCCATCTGTCTCTTAAACTTCAAGTACTGAAAATGCTACAAGAATTCTAGTTACTTTAATCACATATAAGGAGCTGTTTTAATTTAATCTCATATAAATAAATAATTTTCATCCACATAAATGAAGTAAATAAAGAATTGTTACATAATAAAAAATTATCAGCAACATAAGATAGCCACACTGGTCTTTAAATGTATTGGTTACCTTGAGTGATTAAAGGAAAACACTGTTTGCCTTCTTGTGTCTCATATATAAAGCTCTATTTCCCAACCTTAATATCATGTCAAAGATGTACTAGGACCACCGTGCTGCACAACTCCCTGGAGTACCATTTCTCCTAGGAAAGAGTAAACGTGTCAAGACATATCTGCCACCTTCTCTTTGTTAATTGGTTCTAAAAGCGGAAGATACATTCCATCAAGACCAGGAGCCCCGTCCTCTATTTCAGATGGTACCATCTTTCTCCATCCCTGATCAAAACAATATATCATGGTTCTCTGTATCTAAAATCAACTCTCAAAAAATGAAACATGAACTTAGGAGAGTCCCCAATCTTACCATAATGAATTAAACTGAATTTCATTATGTAAGATGAGCTATCAAGGTAAATTAAAAATAATAATACAAGGAGATTCTAAAATTAGTTTACAGAAATACCTTGAACATACCACAGAGGTAACCCTACCTAATAAAATAGTAATATAATAGTAATATCTAATGGGAGGGAAGTTGAGAGGGACCAGGCCTGCAAGGGAGGGAATTAGAAGGGATCAGGCCTACAAAGGAGGTCACTTGGGGGAGATCAAGCCTGCAGGGGAGGGTAGTTAGGGGTGACCAGGCCAGCAGAAAAGGGAAGTTGGGGGTGACCAGGCCTGCAGGGAAGGGCAGTTGTGGGGGTAGGAGGACCCAGGCCTGCAGGAGAGAGCAGTTGGGGGAACCTGGCTTGCAGGAGAGGGCAGTTAGGGGTGAGCAGGCCAGCAGGGGAGAGCAGTTAGGGACAAACAGGCTGGCAGGGGAGCAGTTAGGCATCAATCAGGTTGGCAGGGAAGTGGTTAGGGTATGATCAGGCTGGCAGGAAGCAGTTAGGGACAATCAGGAAGGCAGGCAGGCAAGCAGTTGGGAGTCAGCAGTCCTGGATTGTGAGAGGGATGTCTGACTGCCCATTTAGGCCTGATCCCACCAGGGTTTGATTAGAGAGGGTGTAGGCTGGGCTGAGGTACACACACCCCCATTCCCCCATGCACTAATGTGCACCACGCCTCTAGTGTGAAATAAAAGAGTATTCAGGATGGGGCACAAGTAGGTTTACAGTTGTGAGTACATCAAACACAGAATTTACTCTTATATTATTACTTATTAATTATTGTATTATTTTCCATACAAACAGCTTTAACAGGACCCACCTACTTTTGCCCTATCCTGTATATCTTAAGGATCAGTTTCAACCTCCAAAGTTATAGGAAGAGAATAACTGTTTGCCAAATATATTAAAACAAGTTTTAGTACTAAAATATGGCCTGGGAAAAGGATGGATCAAGGCCAATCAAAATGGTAAAGTTGAGATTACTGACATCCCACACTAGTTAACTTACAAAAACAAAGAAAACCACCCCCACCTTGGTATAGTGAGTCAAAACAAACTGCTGACAAATCCTCACAGCTATGTGAGGGGGTACAACAATAACACACAGTGAGAACACACATGCCTCTGTTTTCCTTTAAAGTCTGTTTCTAAGTCTGCATGGTTGATAAAAAAGAACAGCCATTCCTTTCTTTAAAAGCCCTATCTACATATTCAAAATGTCTCAGATGTCCATGCTCCTGCAGAAAGAAAGAAAGAAAGAAAGAAAGAAAGAAAGAAAGAAAGAAAGAAAGAAAGAAAGAAAGAAAGAAAGAAAGAAAGAAAAAGAGAGAGAGAGAGAGAGAAAGAAAAAGAGAGAGAGAGAGAGAGAGAGAGAGAGAGAGAGAGAGAGAGAGAGAGAGAGGAGGGGGGAGGGGGGAGGGGGGAGGGAGGTGAGGGAAGGAAGGAAGGAAGGGAGGGAATGAAAGAAGCATATGTGGCAAAATAATATCTGATCCCACCCTCCAAGCTTGCCTTTGAGAAAAAGAGATAGCAGTTAAATACATAAATACAAATAAAATGTTAGCTAAAATCTGAAAACTAAGTTACAAGTTTAGCAATTCTTATCTGTTTTGAGGAACTCCATCAATAAGAACACAAGAGGCTTACACTAATAAGCCATTTTTTATTTGTGCACATGTACTTATGCACTCTCTGAGGAGTCGTAAATGCTATAGCGACCATCTGCTACACAGCAAGCTATAAAGAGGATAGAGCACCTCTGTCAATAATACGTGCCAGATAAAAACCAGACTATTCATGTCGAAAGCATAGATTTTTTGGAGGATTCCCCAGTTGCTGAAAAGTACTGTGTATTCAGAGTCATAAATACAACACAGCACAGAAACAAAAACAGTCTTTGAAGAAATGTTAAAATAAGAATAAGAGGAAGTGAAAACACTCATAAGAGCTCAGAAGGAGAACTAATCTGTCAGTAGGAGAGCCGTGAAATATGCTCATTACCATGCATAAGTTGGGGGAATAGTCAGGACGGTGAATTTTTGAGGGATGTATTTTATAGGTGCTAAGGGAAACCACAAGGACATTCCATTCAAGAAGTGCTTCCAAATTGTAGTAACCACCAGCTTTATCCAAAAATGTCACTACATACATTAAAGACAGCTTGTATACACATAGAATTAAGAATTATTTTAAAATATAATTACTCTAAATAATGGTGCTAGCATGTTTTGTTTGGTTTTTTTCCTTCTAAAATCAATGGCCCTCATTGCCAAATCTGAAAAAGGTGATATTCAAAGGTAACCTACAAACCTTAGGCTATTTGATTGGACACTTTCCCATGTAACACTTTCACTTTCTCCGTTTCCAGGCCCTAGTAGACAATAATCAAGGAATAAATCAGGTTTTTCAAATAATCCTACAGCAGTTCTAGAGAAATAATCACAGATTTTTATGAGTGTTTGCCAACTATGGAATATTGTTCTAGATACTGTGGGAGATATATAGGAGCAAAAAGTGGCTTTTGTCTTTAAGGAATTTGAGACATTTAAAATGACTTCATACCACCATTTAAAAAACATAGAAATATTTGATAATATATAGTTTAGTGCCACATAATTGCTATAGTCTGAGGAAAAAGAGATTTTGGCTAGAGAGATCACAAACTGTTGAAAAAAGATGGGGGTGGGGACAGAGGGGGAGTTTTGGTTCTATCAAGAAGAAGAGGATCTGCATAAAGGGAGGCAAATAGAAAAAAAAAAAAGAAAGAAAGAAAGAAAGAAAGAAATTCTAATGATAGTGATTAGGCCAGAAACTTTCAACCTTTTCCATAAACTAATTAAAATTCTGCGGCACAAGATATATGCTGTCGCTCTGACAAAAAAAAAAAATAAGTATAATATTGATTCATTCATATTTGACAATCTCAGTAAAGGGGTCAGGTATTGCATGTTTTAAAAATTCTTGGGGAGCACTAGTTGAAAAATCACTGGATCAGGCCAATCTAAAACTGAGAGAGAAAGAGAATTTAAATCCTTCTTTTCCAACAATATTCCTTCAAAGGCCTTACAGAAATTTATCTTTCTTGGGATTCTTTAAAATAAATTACAACTGTGAGTGGATCCCTGTGGTGATGATAGAACAAGCTTAGTAAAGTTAAAAAGTTCTGAAGGGATCCAGGATTCCAGTCTCCTCTGTGCCACCTCAATGATCCCTCATTACTACCCTATTTAATAAAAAGGGAATATGCTAATTGACCATCCCTCCATCACAAAGATGGCTGCAACCACAGCTGAAGCCAAGTTCCCATAAGGAGCCTTAATGAGCAATCAGCAGGGACCTGACACTAAGCCACATGTGTCAAACACAAGGCCCGCGGGCCAAATCCAGCCCGCCAGGCCTTGCAATGTGGCCCGCACCACGCTGTCATCACTGCACTCCGCTGTCAGTTTATGACATTGTCAGTTTATGACTGTTCAGTAAACCATTCGGCCCGCGATTTAGGCTGGATTTTAGATTTTGACCCCTTCTCTGATTGAGTTTGACACCCCTACACTAAGCCATCCCCCGCCCCTTGGGGCTTCACAGGGGACCTCAGGCTGTGCCCCACCACCCATCAGGTCTTGACAGGAGACCTCAAGCTGCACTCCCAGTGCTGGATCGAAGGAACTCAGGCCGTGCTCCCCACCCAGCGGAGCTTGACAGGGGACCCAAAGCTGCACCGCCCTCCTGGTGCTAGGCCAGGAGACCTGAGGCTGCGTGTCCCCCCTCTCCCACCTGCAGGGCTTGACAGGGGACCTCAAGGTGTGCTCCCCACCCCAGTCTGAGCTGGGGGACCTCAAGCCATGCCCCCATCCTGGCCGGGCCAGGGGACCTGAGTCTATGCCCTCTGCCTGTCAGGCCTTGACAAGGGTGGGACTGGCGGGGTCTGGATCTAGTACAATTGGGGGGTGGAGAGGTAGGGGGCCGTAGCCAGGTCTGGGACTCAGGCTATTTTGAGGCACATGTGGGTGGGCGAGGACTTGACTCTTGGGTGTGTCCCAGACTCTGATAGGAGGAAGGTTTTCATATACATTTTACTATTTTTCTTTCATCTCAGACACTTCTATTATAAAGAAAGGGCAAATAGCAATATAAATTATTTCTTCTAATTAATTTCCATTTTAATTTGCATGAATTTCATGCACCAGGCCACTAGTGTACATAAAATATTATTTGACTAAGCAATTTTAAGAGCAGGCAGGTTATCAGAAATGCCTAGGGTACTTTTTTAAAATGTGGCTACTCTGATCCCAACTAGTAAAGACAGAAATACTGTAGAAGTCAGGGGTCTGTACTTAATCATTAGGATTAGAATGCATCATCGGGTCCAGGAACTATGTAGGGAAGCACTAGACCAGATGACCCCCAAAGACATTAGTTTTTGAACATATCTTGTGTTAAAAAAAAAAAAAAAAAACCTACAAAAGAGTTTAACTTTACTGTACTTTAAAAATTATCATATATTTCAGAATACCAACATAAGATAGAAATTGGAGATCTAGGGGGCTTTGGCTCTCAATCATTGACTACTTGTCATTAACTTTTATTGCTCTTAGAACAAGCATGTCAAACCCAAAGGCTAACATGGGCCAAATAAACAAGGTTTAAGTTTATGTGGGCTGCAATAAAAACAAAAGCTTCAATTTTCATAGAAATATAGGTTTATTTCTATAGAGAAATGCTGAATACAAAGGGCTGGAAAAAAAAATGAGCAATCCTTAACATAATAGAAAATTTTAATAAAAATTAATGTTTTTTCCTAAACATTAACTTACCAAAGACTGAATAACTGCACAAATTAATGAGCATAACACAAGTAAACCTATTTTTTTTATTCTCCAAAAGCAAAATAAACAAGTCAGTCCAAGACTAATGATGTGGCCATTGGCTGCTAAAATATTCGCTGCTAGTATTAGTAGAGAGAAATGGCACGCCTGTGCGTAAGGTACATAAGGAAAATGAATGCAATACAATTACAGTAATCAGTCATTAGTAAATGTAGTTTGTTATTAATAACTAGAGGCTCCATGCACTGATGGAGTCCCTTGGTCTGGCCTGTGGGTATCAGGCTAAAACCAGCTCTGTGACATCCCCAGGATTGCGAGAGGGTAGTTCTTGGGTGACGTGCCCCAGAATCAAGCTTCCTCTTCTCTGGTTTTGGTTGCATCAACCTAGAACCACAGTTGCCAAGTCACAGCAGCTCAGCAGCTCCTGCACTGAGCATCTGCCCCCTTGTGGTCGGAGTACATCATAGCTACTGATCAGATGGTCTGACAGTCAGAAGGTCGCATAGTCAGCAGGTCGCTTACGTTTTTATATGTATAGATTATGTATAACAGGATATTGTAAAAATTCAGTTACAACATTTTTTATTAAAATGTTTCTTACATACCATTATAATGGCTGGGCCACAAAAATATTCGTTGTGGGCTGCATGCTGCCCGCAGGCCACAAGTTTGACATGCTTGCCTTAGGATCACATTGGTCACTAATTATAAAGCATTACTGGCAGAAATAGAAGAGAAAAGAAAATCAAAATTGCCGTAGATTATATCAATAGTGCAGGAGTCAGTAAGTTATGCAGTCTCTGTGGCAACTTCTCACTTCTATCATTGTAGTCAGAATGGGCAAGTATCTGTGGCACTGAAATTTTCTTTCTTTCTTTCTGGACCTGACCCACAGGTTGTAGTTTACCAAGTATTGATAAAATGGAAAAAAGTATGTGATACATTAGCAACTTCAAGATTTCAGATGCTTTATAAAAACAATTTTTATATATCCAACTGTGGGGAGAAGAAACTAAAGTTAGAATTTTATGGGGAAAAACACTCACAAAATTTGGTAAGGAGACTATTCTGTTTCTTAGGCCTTGAATCCATGCAAACCTCCCTTAATCAGATAAACAAAACCTGGTTGACCAGAATGCATTCATTCTTTAGTCAAAGTAAAAGTTTCTGAAATTTCTGGAAAAGAATAAACCTGACAGCTTCATATGCTGTCACAGTCACAGAAAAATCAATATACCTCATTAAAAAAAACCTTTAAAACAAAAAGTGAAGTGTTTGCACAACTGCAAAATAAGTTAACATTTTATTTACATTAATATATTTGGCGGGGGGAGTATTTAGGTAATCTTTTTTATTAAAGGGAAAAAAAAACTCATCTAGAGAAGTTAAAAGCTTAAAAAAATCACAGACAAGGTTTCACACACGTACACATGGTGTGGGGCGAGGTGGAAGGAGGAGAGAGAGAAAGGCATGCTTGAGAAATGAAACTTTAAATAGTCCTGAATTTAATATATAGAAGCGGTCTTGTTAAAAAAAAAAAAAAGCTTGCAATTACTGACCATTTGACATATAATATTAATACCTGTGTAATGAAGATGAGAAAACACACCTTTTTCACAAGTATAAAATGTGCTAGGTGTTCAAATGAGTCCTCCTGAAACAAACTTAAAAAAGGGTTTACAATACCTACGCCTTCAGATGTAACAGCTGCAGGCTCAACTGGTAATGAGACATCACTCAGAAATATATCACAGGTGATTCCTGTCAAGTCATGCACTCTCCACTCAATTTAGCTTCTCTCAATAGAAAATGGAATATTTACCACTTGACTCTGAGGTATAGACATGGATAACAAAGATAATGATATAATTCTTATGAAGCAAAATTCCACTCTTCCTAACGTATGAATAATTTGTTTTCCATTATTTGTTTTCCATAAATTTATAGCAGTCAAAGTTTAAAAGAGAATGAGGTAATACTTAAGGGAAAAACATAATCGTTTTCTCTTTCAAAGGATAATGAGTTTGAGATAAAACTGCCTTAGTATATTTGTGGCTTCTTTTATCTTTGAAATTTTTTTCCCCTAGAAAGCCAACAAGAATAGAAAAAATTTACACTCAACAGTTTTCACTATTGTTCTGCATGTCACCTTTTTTTCAGGCTTGAGAAGACTAAGAGGAATCAGCCTGCAAGAGCAAGAGAGGTTCCAGGGCAGCTTTTCAATCAATGATAAAAAGAGGACAGGCATATGTGGTGCTACCCTTCTTTCCTCAGTTTTGTAGCTTAAAAATAGGGAGCTGCAGCAGAAAGTCTATAACCATGAGGTTCTAGATTAGGGGTGTCGAACTCAATCAGAGAAGGGGCCAAAATCTAAAATCCAGCCTAAATCGCGGGCCGAATGGTTTACTGAACAGTCATAAACTGACAATGTCATAAACTGACAGCGGAGTGCAGTGATGGCAGCGCGGTGCGGGCCACATTGCAAGGCCTGGCGGGCTGGATTTGGCCCGCGGGCCTTGTGTTTGACACATGTGTATGAAAACCCAAATACTAAGCAAGGGGACTGCAAGATCAAAAAGAACTTGTGTGTCTCAGCATTGCTGAGAGATATACGGGATGGCAAAAGGAGGTTTACAGTTCCCAGTATGGGAAAGACATGTAGGTTATGATTATTACAACAGCTTTATTTGATCAAAAGAATGTCACAGTGCAACTGTAAACCTACTTTTACCGACCCCATATATTCCTAAATATATAAGCTACTGTTGGTTAGGTATCGTTACTTTTATTTCTTTTTCTTTATTGATTGAAGTATTACATGTGTCTTTATCCCTCCATTGTCTCCCCAACCTCCCAATCATGCCCTCACCCTCAGCCCCTGTTATCTGTGTCCACTGGGTATTGTTACTTTTAGCCAAATGCATTCCTACTTGATGCAACTTAACCCTTTGCACTCCGCTGTCCCCTCTCAGGGGACATCGGAATTCTAGCATGTCACTCGGATGTCCCCTCTCAGGGGACATTGCAGTTTATTAGTGATTACGGGGAATTGAGTTAATTCAACACACGTTTCGCAAAGTAGCGTCGAGTAGCTGGTAGCCAATGTCCAGAATGGTTCGGAGTGCAAAGGGTTAATTAATCCATGTTGATAAACACTTGTAAAATTTTGACCATCCAAAATTTAGATTACCTAACACTTTAAGCCAAGAGTTGGCAAACTATGGCCTATAGCACAAATTTTGTCTAACACATGGCTTTGTAAATAAAGTTTTATTAAAGCCATTCCTATTCATCTACATAGCCTATGCTTTCTTTACTACTCTAAAAACAAAGTTGAGCAGTTGCCAGAGGCGATGTGACAAAATCTAAACTATTTACTATCCAGCTCCTTATAGTTTGCTGACCCTGTGCCATTTTTAGAAAAAATTATTTTTGTTTAAACTAAAAGTCTTAAGTTGATTCTCTGAAATCTTAAAGTCATACTTAAAATACTTTTTATCTTATTATTAGACACAAAAAGTGAATGTGAATGTACCCTATTCTATGCCATAACACAGAAAACACCTCCCACCTCTTTTTTTAATTTGCAATCCAGAAAACTTTGTAAACAGATTTAGTGGTGATGATATAAGTCATAATTAAAAATTTTAATTAATTCTCCAGAGTTTATCACAAAATAAAAGAATGAAATAGAAATTCTTAATCAAAGATAATCAGGGCTATTTATATTACAACTTTTAATTAAATGTATATATTTATAGCATTAATAATCTCTAAAGATATGGCATTTTATACATTAAAATCAGTAAGACTGTCATAATAAATTACTTATAAATTAATATATATAAATTTTATTATTGATAAAAGTTGAACTTTCTATGCTTTTCAATATATATATAAAATTAATGGGTAGTTTAATTCACCATGCGTTTTATTATAAACCTGAAAAAAATTACAAAATATTTAAGCCAGAGGTCTTTCAAAAAGAATAATTTTAAGACAATTTGTTTGGCATTATCTTCTACCAAGCAAAGTTTTCATACTATCGTGACATACACTCAAGTTTCAATTGTCTCTCCCTCCTTAGTATACATTTTCCACTACCATATTTGGTCACTTAAGAGTGAATTTTGTCTTTTAAAAAGATTTTTTTTAAATCCTAACCTCCACCCTACCTATGAATGTGATCTTATTTGGAAATAAGATCTTAGTAGACATAATTAAGTTAAGATAGGGTCATTATTCTAGGCCTGATCCAATATAACTGGTATTCTTGTAAGAAGAGAGAAATTTGTTTTTGTTTTGTTTTTAATATGGAATGCTTCGCGAATTTGCATGTCATCTTTGTGCAGGGGCCATGCTAATCTTCTCTGTATCGTTCCAATTTCAGTATATGTGCTGCTGAAACGAGCACAAGAAGAGAGAAACTTGAACACATGCAGAGAGCAGAACACCACATGATGACAGAAACTGTGAAGTTATCCTGCCACAAGCCATGGGATGCCCGGGGCCACTAGAAGTGGAAATAGTCTTGGAAGCACCTTTTGTTCTTCAATGGTCCAACCAAAGAACATAGGCAATCTCAATCTCTTTATTATGAACTAGAGGCCCAGAGCATGACATTCATGCACTGGGGATTGAGAGGGATGCAATGTGGGAGCCCTAGGGGAAGGCTTAGGCCTGCTCCCCGCTAAACTGGGCCTAAGCCAGCAGGCGGACATCCTCCGAGGGGTCCTTAGTACTGCCACGGAGGCAGGAGAGGCTTTTGGCTAAGTAGTGCTCCCCCTGTGGGAACACACTGACCACCAGGGGGCAGCTCTTTCATTGAGTGTCCAGTGTGCATCATAGTGACCAATCATTTGGCTGTTCAATCGATTTGCATATTAGCCTATTATATAGGACTAGAGGCCCGGTGCATGAAATTCGTGCATTGGGGGGAGGGGGGTGTCCCTAAGCCCAGCCTGCACCCTCTCCAATCTGGGACCCTTGGAGGGATTTCTGACTGCCCATTTAGGATCAGACCTAAACGGGCAGTTGGGCATCCCTCTCACAATCCAGGACTGCTGGCTCCCAACTGCTTGCCTGCCTGCCTTCCTGATTGCCCCTAACCACTTCTGCCTGCCAGCCTGATCACCCCCTAACCACTTCCTTGCCAGCCTAATTGATGCCTAACTACTCCCCTGCCAGCCTGTTTGCCCCTAACTTCCCTCCCCTGCAGGCCTGGTTCCCCCCTCAATTATTCTCCCCTGCAGGCCTGGATCCCTCCCAACTGTCCTTTCCTGAAGGCCTGGTTGCCTCCAACTTCCCTCCTCTGACAGCTTGGACACCCCTAACTCCCCTCCCCTGCTGGCCTGATCACGCACAACTGCCCTCCTTGCAGGCCTTGTCCCTCCCAACTGCCCTCCCTGCTGGCCATCTTGTGGTGGCCATCTTGTGTCCACATGGAGGCAGCCATCTTTGACCACATGGGGATAGCCATCTTGTGTGTTGGAGTGATGGTCAATTTGCATATTACTCTTTTATTAGATAAGATTCTGTAATGACCTCACATGTGAAACTTGAAAACTATATGTGTTTAAATGCAAAGTAAAACAAGAACTTAAGTTTTAACTATGAATTTAAAGATACCAAAGATTAATATTAAACACAGGCTTAGAAAAATTAGTATTCCTAAAGCACTGTATAGCAAAACAGGACAGGACTAAATTTTTATGACCTGCTCAGTTAGTGCTTGATGCTAATCTATTTGCATTTCTGGCAACTTCACTTCTTCCTTAAATCACTGAAACACACACACACACACACACACACACACACACACACACACAAAGATGCTTCTAGGGCTAGATTTCCAAGCATTCCTCAGGGCTATAGGATTATCACTGCAGCTTGTCTGTTTTATAAACATACTTTAATTTAGTTTTGTAAGAAACTGCCAAAGGAGCTTTCTTTAACTAAATAACAAATCAGCCACTTGAAAGACATCAGTCATCAACCTTCTCTGTGGGAGTATTATTATTATGAAACTAAAAACAGGCATTCTTTCTTAAGTGCTCCTGGATTTTAATTATCAAATTTGAATGTCACCAGATATTTAGTGAAAGGAAAACATCAATTTTAATAAGCTGCCTTAAGACTGAAAACATAAAAGGTATTCAACCATAAAGCCAAGTTCACTTGAGTCTTGTGAGTTGGCTTACAGTAATACAATAGTTACCACTCTCAGGAATTTATAAACATTTGATGAACTCTATGCTGCAAGAAAAAAAGTCTCCAATTTTAATAATAATCAAAATATAATGTGTGTATAATATATAATTTGACTTGGAAGAAAATTAAATGCATTGCAATAAAAATTTTCACAGCTAATAAACCAGGAGTTGGGGGGTGGTATTAATACAGTACTGAAAAAAATTAAATAAAATAAATAGCAAATAAATGGATAAAATGTAAACATTTTATTTAAAAACTATGAATTTAGTTTAAAGTTATACCTAATAACTTGTACGCTTTTGTATTTTGAAATTGTACCCCAAAAAGGAAACTGCTGATGAAACCCCTTTCACTTTTTACTTACATGAAAATCAACAAGAAAATTACTTTGTATCTGGTTAGCAAAGAACCACGGATATTTAGCCATGAAGTCTTTAACAGTCAGATTCTGCAAGTTCTCACCTGCCCACTCTCACAGACCCCCTTTGTTTAATTTGACATTTGTCTAAATAACTTTTTTGTGGTCTCTACTTTCACAGCGTGTTAAAGAAATAAGCTCCTTCGTTTCCAAACTTTAGAAAAGTATATTCACATTTCCCAGATTCTGAAATATGAATAAAGGCATTCTTATCAAAACTTAATAAACTTTTTACTCGTTTATGATAAATCAATGTCAGGAAGGTAGTCACGTTTTCTAAAGAAAATCCCATTTCCTCCCTGGCAGACACACTTTCTCTTAAAAGGACTGACTAGTATTTGTCCTTGGAATCCAAGTTATAGATTGTAATTTTAAAATATTAAAAAGTAATATTTTCATTCCTCTAATCTTTTGCTAAAATAGAAAAAAAATGCCTAGGATACAAACACATATAGAAAAAAGTTAAATAGTAACTATGTATGTTTAAATTAAAATATTTGTGTTTAAAAAAGCATCAATAACCTATTTTGATTTATTAAAAAATCATTTTTTTCTTATCCCATGAAATGCAAAAGAACTGCAATTTTCACCATTTGTAAATTTAAAAAGAGACATAAACTAGGTTAATTTTTAAAGTGTAAAATTATTTTTAAAAAGAATATAAGCCATTCCCTTTCCTGTATAATAAATTATATTTCATAGAATAAATATCATTCGCTAGAGCACAAATTATTTTTAAAAAAAAGACATAATCCTAAGATTAATTCTCCTGCAAGTAATTATTGTGATAACAAAAACAATATTTTTACCATAAACTTACTGAATTTGAAAAACTATAAACTGATGTAGCAACAGCAGCATTCATCTGAAACAAACTACAACTTCCTTTTATGACGTTGAATGAATTATCTGAGCCAAAAAATATAATGAATATCCAGAAAACAATTTAAAAGCTGAAAAAACAGACTGGAGTCAGGAAACCAACAAGGTCACAAAGACACTTGGGGCAGAAATGGCCTCAGACCGTGAGATTGCTGTACTCAGTTCATCAGCACTCTTTCCTCACTTCCTGCTCCTATGCACAGAGCTGCCTCGGAGAAAATGTGGAACTACGTGACACTACAAACAAGGCCATTAACCTGTGAGGTCCAGTAGTAATTAAAACTATTACATAAAGCCCACGTTGTGCAAACAGGTCAATCTCTTTAGGTGGTTAAACTGAAAACCCATGAGGAATTTCTGAACTATTTCGATGACCATGTAACCAGCATGTTTTGTGTTTATATTGTACAAACATAAATATTTAAATTAATGCAACATTATTCTTTGGCCAAAGCAATGTTGTCATACAGTGGTATGAGGAAAGAAAGTAGGTTTGTTTGCAGTTTTGTGTGTTGTCACTTTTATTATTATTACTGTGGTAACTAATGTTTTTAATTCAACTTTTTACTGAACCATGTATCTTTAATATGTCACTTCCACAATGTTTTTGGTACACTAACTCATAAATCACAACACAGATATAAACAGCAAGCCAAGTGATCTGCAGTCCTTTAGCAGGAAAGGCATTTTATTAATGTAACAGGTTATACATTTTTCTTTCTTCAGCCAAATGGTCAGTGGAGAAAATATTTTTTTCCTGAAAGATTTTAATAAAGGTTATCCTTTTCTAGAACTAATTTTTTTATGTCAAAATCCTTGTAAAAAAAAAATCTTAATTGGAGTGAATATAATTATACCAACTATACAAATTATGGTTTGTTTCTACAATACATGTGCACAAGAAAAGGTCCAGGGCTTTAAAAGACATAAAAAATAACACAACATCTATGTGTGTCTCTCTGGCACAAATATTTTAAAAGCCTTTATTTTCTTACAGATAGGTTATCAAACACAGAGCTATTTAACACCTCAGTCAACTTTTGGTTTTGTTTCAGTGGTTATAAACTAGAGGGTGAGAGGGAAACAATGGGTTATAGCACTCTGATTCACTGAAGCAGTTCTAAAATATGGAAAATCTGAATATCCTGATCTGAATATTAGGCCACCACCTCTGAGTGTTCTTAAAAACAGTGCCCAACATCAGGCCTTGCAGAGTCTGTGATTAATACATAACTTTTTATATGAAATAGTACATTTTATTATTAAAATGGTCATCTGATGAAACTGCCAGTCAAGTCACCAAAGAAAGGCATTCTATCAGTGTTTACATTTGTCAGTGATCACTATCTTCATACCCATTTGCTTTTGCCACTAACACTTTAAGCGATAAGATGTTTGTTTTCTTCTCTGTACTTCAAACTATAAATTACCCCTTCTCCACAAGATCCTTAACCTCCATTCCACACATATGCACAAAAACATTATGTGTGCCAAAAATCACTGAATTACTCTTCCAAAAAATACCAGCTCAGAATGGTTTAGATACTCAGCTAGAGAAGCACGAGCTCAGGGAGAGGTTCAATTATAAGTAGAAAAAAGAAAAAACCATGGATGAAAAGTGATACAAGAGAAAGAAGAGATTACTGTAAAAGTCGAGCAAAGCATGCAGCCTGCCTCTACAGAAATCACTATTCCACCTATTCTCAAAGCAAGAAGCTTGCACTATGTGCCTTAGGACCTATTTCAGTAGTAAATAAATATATCTATACTTTATACCTCTTGCCTTCTATACAGGAAATACATTTTGTGGCATTTACTATATTTATCTTTCTATTTGTTTGTATTTTTATCACATATATGTTGTTACTTTAAAAATTCAGACTACTCATATTTTCACAATCAGTTAAAGCAAAAATAGTTCAAAATTGATACATGAATTTTACCCATTTGCCCTTACATTTAAAGCATCCACAGAGTCTATTTTTAATACAATAGGAACGTTAAAATAAACATTTGGATTCATATACTCATCTAGCATAATTTTCTTCAATAAAGTACTAAATCACTAGAGAAAATACTGATTTACACAATGAACTCCAAGTTAATATTTCTACTATAACTGTCCTACATTTTTAACCTAATAATACTAATGTACTTAGTGACATCATTTATAGAATTAAAAATATAAATATATTTTAGGGAATTTATAATATTCCCAATAATTAGTGTATCATACATGTAATAGCCATTCTACTAAATGGAATACTCTATTGCCTAACAATGATAATCATTTTTTACTGTTTCTTATATAGTCTATAGAACAAAATGCCAAAGAGCTCCTATATACAATGGCACATTTCAGCCTCAGTTTGCATTTGGAATCCTAAGGGAATCTAGAATTGAGAGTAAAAACATATTACTACCAAATAAAAAAAAATAAGTCTAAAATCTATGTCCTTGTTACAATGGACCAAGATATTTATCAAATGTAAATTTTGTATAAACACAGCTGGCCACAGAATACTATCAGAATATGGAACATGGATGACAATGAAATCTAACTAGGAATGCTAGACAAGCACAAATACTAATAAACTTTATCTTAAGGTTAAATTTAGGAGAGTGAAAAAATTTAGACACTTACAACACAGAATTTAAATAGTATCAATGTAATCAGTCAGCATTATGCAATCTATTATCATCTATAAAAATCTATAATCAATCAAAATTTATAGAGTCCCTATGATATGCTCCTACACAAAAAGTCACAAATATAAAAATTTATAAATGAAATAGTTGTTATAACTAATGAGTTAGCAAATGTTTCAAGTTACTATAAAAGATGTAAAAAGTGGGATACAAGTTTACCATATTACAAATTACTACAACCAATTAAAACACTGTATCAACTCAAATTCCTGACCTAGAAGTTACACACCTTCTCACTGTCCTAATATCCTAAAATGTAAATTTTAAGAGACTAGGAGGAATTTCGGGGCTATTAAATCTGGGAATTCAGGGCTACTAAGAACTGTAAAGATATTTCTAGAAAAACTTAGTTTTATTAGATCAATGGTAGAACTACGAAGTGAAAATAGAATTTAAAAAATATATTTTATTGATTTTTTACAGAGAGGAAGGGAGAGAGATAGAGAGCCAGAAACCCCACCAGGGATGTGCCCGAAACCAAAGTACATGCCCTTGACCAGAATCGAATCTGGGACCTTTCAATCCGCAGACCGACGCTCTACCACTGAGCCAAACCGGTTTTGGCTGAAAATAGTTTTAAACAAACATCTAGCATCTCACAATCTTGGCCATTCTTGAAAGGCCTAAGAAGAAATAATCACCTGGATACATCTCTACCTTATTTCTGGTTCCTTCTGGCAATCCAAACTGCCCTGGGCAGTCCTGTAGAACAGTCTTAAGAGCTTTAAGCTAAAAGGCAACTGGAAGATTTACCACATTCAAGATATATAAACTGGTCCAAGAATATTGTGATGAAATCTACAGTTATATAATTGGCTGGACTAGTATGATTATGTTAGGGATCATCACTAATTTAAAGAGCAAATTATGAGTAAATAAATCTTTATGCCATTTTACATTTGGGAGAGGGTTTTCCTATGTTTAAATAAGATGATTTTATTCTCTCTGGACTATTTGTTTTTTCTGGTATTTACAGATAAATTCAGAGTCTGCATACCTAGGTAAATTAATTTTTTCTATACAATCATATGTATCATTAGGCTAATTTTTCCAACCTGAAAGAAACATTAGAGATTTCTTAGAGATTTTTCTATATATAAAAGGAAAATAAATTCCACAGAGGTTAACTTAAACTGAAATTCAACTGAACTATGTTAAAACATCATATATTTTAATTAATACTGTCTTTGTTTTTCAGTTTGGAAATCTAAGTAAAGTAGCACTACCAGTGAATATTCCCAATATATTTAAAATACCCTAGAAATCAAATGATTTGTTATATTCTTTACTTGGTTTAAGGTACCATAGATCATAAAATTTAACATTAAATTAGCCAAACAACGAAGCTTTAATGAGGGGTCTCTAATTCAAAAATTATAGACACAAAATAAGGAGTCAGTTGCTGTCTCCTCCACCCTAGTCCAGTTTCTCACTTAATAGACAAGTATGAGAATGGAAACTACATCTCTCACCCACATCTACAACACCCACACATTCAATCGAGACTCCATCTTAAAGACAGTGTTTCTTATATCAAATACTGGTGGATGTGGAACAATAGGAAACCAGTAGCAATGCAAAACATTACAGCCACTTCGGAAGACAGTTTAGGAATTTCTTACGAAGCTGAACATAAGCTTACCATAAGATCAAGCAATCATGCTCCTAGGTATTTATTCAAAGAGCTGAAAGCTTATGTCCACACAAAAACCTGCATATGATTAATTACAGCAGTTTTATCAATACTTGCCAAAAACTGGAACCAAGATGTCCATCAACAAGTCAATGAATAAGCAAACTGTGGTCTACCCATGTAATTAGTATTACTCAGTGATAAAAATAAATGAGCTACCAAGCTATGAAGACATGGGAGAACCTTAAATGCATATTGTTAAGTGAAGGAAGCCAGTCTGAAAACATTACATTATTACGAACTTTCAATAATATGACTTCATAAGAGGGTTAAACCATACTGAGGAGCAAAGGGCATTTTATAAGCAGTGAAACTATTCTAAGATGATACCGCACTAAAAATTACATAACATTATACATCTGTCAAAACCCACAAAACTGTACAACACAAAGAGTGAACGTTAATACAAACTATGAACTTTAGTTAATAATTCTGTATCAATATTGGTTCATCAACTGTAACAAATGTACCGCACTATACAAAATATTTATAATAGGAATAACTGCATATAAGAGAGAGGGTACTTTCCAAGTAATTTTTTTATAAATCTAAAATATAATATCTATTTTAAAAAAATAAGAACACTCTCTCACAAATTAGCTATTACCACAAATTTTTGTAAAACTACAAGGTCTAGATAATGTGAAAAGTGAATACACAATTGAAATGACATTTCCCCAAAGTAAACACATTTTGACATTTATGCTACCTGTGAAACAAAAAGCAACATAAATGACTTTAACACTAAGAAATAAAATCCAAAATAGCCTTACCTGTCCTGTGACTGCTCCTCGTACATCCTCTCCTTGCCTTCTTTAAAGAGTCTTATGGCCCGCTTCGACTTTTTCATTAGACTATCAATGTAGATTTTAAAATATTCATTCTCACTGAGTTGGGCAAGTTTCTGGTTGTCATCGTATTTATTCAATATAAGTCGTAAATGCTGATATGTATCAGGTAAAATATCAAGTATATATGGTGGGCTATTTTTCAACTGAAGTTTGGGATTTTGGCACAGTCTGACCTGAAAAACAAAGACAAAAATAAAACATGTCATATGAACCACAAATACTTTTTTTTATAGAGATACTTAGTAAGCTATGTACTATTTCTTTATTTTCCATAGTATGAATTTTGACTTTAAATTATTAACACCAGTCTACAAAGAGTTGACAAATATCTCTTAATACAATTAAAATCTATTTCCTTCTCCTCCTATTCAGTTTTATTTTTTTAATTTAATTTATTGAGGTGACATTGGTTAATAAAATTACAGGCCATCCTCGGGTTACATTGGACTCGACTTAAGTCATTTTGTGGTTATGTCACCATCTCCCATATATATATATATATATATATATATATATATATATATATATATAAAAGTTCCACCATTTCAACGTAATTTACCACAAGTAAAGGTCAGGAATTGTTATCTTTCTTTTAAATTTTTTTTAGTTTCACTTCATTACTGCTGTGCATGTGCTCCATGTGAGTGACATAGTAGGTGCTTATGTAGATAGGTTCCGACTTATGGCGAAAAATCACATTACTCAGACATAACTCGAGGACCTACAGTATATAGTTTTCAGGTGCACAATTCTATGGAACATCAGCTGTATATTGTATTGTGTGTTCATCACCCTAAGTCAAGTCTCTTTCTATCACCATTTATTCTTCCTTTACCCTGTTCTACCTCCTGCTAACACCCTTTCCCTCTGGTAATCACCATAATGTTGTTTATATACATGAGGTTTTCTCTGGGTGGTGTTTGTTTGTTGTTTTTGTTGTTTTTTTGTTTTGTTTTTGGTTTTTTGGTTTTTTGCTCAGTTTTACTTCAATCATACCTTTACTTTCAAGTCCTAAAGTTTTCAACTTCTCGTCTACAATGTCTCATTGTTCATGAGTTAATAGAACTCCAGGGTATTAATTATTGCATACCACTAACATTCTCTTTTTAAAATAAAAATGAGGAATGAGACTCTTCTGCTGGTAACTAATGTTTCATATCTATATATTATTTTACTACATTGAACTCCTAGGTAAAATGCTTTTATAGATTTTAATTAATGTTTTATATATTGTTCCTAACCCTAAGGAGAATAAAACATAAGTGCAATTTTAATAACTGAGTTATTAGGTAGTAAATGGTGTCAGGTTAGAACGAGCCTTTTCCACCACCCCAGATTATCAACCATGCCTATAAACCTGTGTTACAGTATAACCACTCAGTCATTCCATCAGGTGCTGCACAACCACTGGGAGTACATTCACTTTCACATGTTCTTGTGACAGGGTATAAGGAACCATCCAATTATTTAATTAAATAATTGGGAATTGCTTAAGATCATACATAGAGTGAACTTGAAAAATATACACATACAGGCACATTTACTGAAAAGCTAATGAAGAGTAAACTTGAGGTTCCCTCATACACCTGGCTCTAAGGCCTTCATTATTACTATCATTATTATTATTATTATTATTATTATTATTTTGTAAGATTTTCAAGAGCAAGACATTTTAAACATAACTGGCTAAGACTGCCATCTTTTTCTAATATGACTTTCCTTCCATCACACGTATCCTGTTGGTTGGCAATGGAGTAGACATGGGCATTTATGGAATCAGGCTAATTAGAATTTGGGCTGAAGATACATTTAGTTTAGCTTTAGTGGAAGGTACATGTGAAGTGCACAGTCATTTCTAGAATTAAATTACTGCCAGCAGTTGTAATAAAAGAATAGCTTCAGAAATACTTTAAGTGCCCACAATACTGACTAGCCCAGCATAGGAGCAGGAAGGTCCAGGTCAAATCCGGTCATCTCAGTGTGTCCAGTGGATAATGTAAGAGAATCAAAGTATAAAATGTACAAAGTGGAAATTCCCTGATGTTTGTGAATTTCTCATACTTTTAAAGTATGACTTGTTATAACTTTTTGTTCAAAGAAAATTGACCTTCATATCCAATTTTGTATTTATACTTTTGTATATATTTTTTTAATTAAAAGGTCCCCTCCAAATTTCAGATCATGCAAAACTTGCATCCACTGCTGGATACCCATAAAAATGCCTGGGCCAAATAGAAAGCAGCTGAATAATACTACTTTCAAGAAACACAAACAAAAAAATAAGAAGCCCTGGCCAATGTAACTCAGTTGGTTGGATGTCATGGCATGCACCAACAGGTTGCTGATTCAATTCTCAGTTAAGGCGCGTGTCCAGGTTGTGGGCTGGATCCCTGGTAGGAGGCAACAGATTGATGTCCCATACTTGACATCAATGTTTCTCTTTCTCTCTCCCTCTCCCTTCCTCTCTAAAAATTAATTAAATTTTTCAAAAACTCAAGAAAACAACAAATGAAAAGAGTACTCTTAAACTTATTATCTCTCTTGCTTTTATAAAATAAAAAACATATAATTTTTTATGGGGAGAAAAAAATCTTCCTCAAACTATCAAGCATGAGCCCCTACCTTAAGACAACCATTTATTACATTCACTGAGAGCATCTTCATATCTTCCTCTTTGTTGTATACAGTGCCCAAAACAGAGCTGTCTAGCATATAGTACAGAACTAATAAATGAATATACAGATGACTTGGTTAATTCTGGAATACCACATACCATATATATACATAAAGTATATATGAAATACATAAATAGTATGATTATATTACTTCTCTGTTTTCATGATTTAACTACACTAATATTCAAATCAATAACCCAAAGGTATAGGCATAGTTTAAATGTAAAAACTTCCCTAAAGTCTGAGTAAGTCACAAATATGTAAATGATTTCAGAAATCCTAGTTGAAATAAGATACAGTTTTTCAATTCTTAAGACTAAACAATAGTATCAAAAGTATATACAAATTTCAAAAAGATCTCTACCAACTTCCTCCAGGAGCAGTTAAATTTCAGCACATAAAACTTGGTACAACATGTTACAATTTAAAAAATTATTAACTTGTAGTTAGGGAACTGGGCAATTGCAAATTCATTTCCTCTATTGTTGAATATATTAATTGATAAATAAAAAATTTCTCCCAGGTACTTTTTTCAGACATTGCAAATAACTATTCTTCAATAGATTCGTTTAAATGTTATACATTTTTAATTAACTATATATTATCTACCTAATCTTTTTCTCATTTGCTTTATTTAAATCGTAATTCTCTCTGGGAATTTATTGTTTCATTCAGTAATATTGTTTGAATTACTACTATATACCAGGTACTAAGCTTTGTGCCAGGAAATTACAGATGATTAGAAGATACTTCCTGCCTCAAGGAGTCTGGCAGAAGAGACCTAGTTCTCTATAATTAATTTAGGAGCAAGGCAATTCTGCTCTAAGGGATCTTAGTAAAGATCCTGTCCAAACCATTCATTTTCAGATAAAGCAACAAAGATTAAGGGACTATTAAGAAGTCATTAATCCAACACAAGAGCCTGCATCTTCTGAATCTCAGGCTGACCTTCTTTCTACCTATATCGTAATTTAATTAGTACCAGACATATAATCAATGATCCTTGGCTATACTTATTTACATTTTTATTTTATTCCATTTGCAAATTACATAAACTTTGGGACTCATTTTTTAATTTTACAAACCTTTGTGTCAGGCATTGTTTCAGGCGCTAGAGAATATAGAAAGAAAGAAATAACAGATCTGTGAGTTTTGTAGTGAAAAGGACTAGTGGCCTAGAAAAGAATTGCAGGAGAATTTGAGCAATGCAAAACAGGAATGTATGAAGTGCTACATGGGAGCGTTAAGAAAGGCATACCGAAATTTGTAAAAGGAATAGTCCACGCAAAGGGTGTGCAAAGGCTTCAGAGGAAGCAGAGTCCACATTGTGTGAAGAGCAGAGTCAATGCCCTCATTCGAAATCATGGGGAAACAGAAAATCCATGGGTGAGCGGTGCAAGTAGATTTGAAATTGGCTAGTCAGTTCATCAGGCCCCTACAGGTCACACAGTTTTCTAAATTTGCACTGAGGAACATGCAACATACAATGCTGAACTACCATATGCTGCTAAGCATGAAGTTCATCAGGTGGATTAGTATTAAATTCTAATTTATGACCACTCCTGCCGAAAATGAATAACCTTACACCAGGACTATGCCTTCTAAAAGGTCAAATTCAATTCAATTCAATAAATATTTATTGAGTGCTTGTTATGTGCAAAGATAGCCAAAGCCAGGGAAAGAAAAATTGCTTTTCATAAAGCAGTATATTAAGAAGAAAAATCAAGATCACCACAAGGTTCAAGTTCTGATTTTGACCTCTCCTAGAAGTACCCAGGGAATGAAAGTGGTCCCAACACAGAAGAGTTTACCAAAGAACAAATCTGCAGTCACACTTTACAATGATAAACTTTTCCGGGCATTGACTGAAACATGAAAGCATTAGTTCATTAGCAACATTCCTCTTTGCTTTTGAACTAAAAGGCAAAACACTTAGTATTGGAATTAGGCTAAAAATTGCATTATAGTCACTGACTCAAAGGATTTTAGAGCTAGCTAAAAAGGACCTTGGGGATCATCAAGACTAACTCCTTCCCTTTGAGATGACAATACTAAAACACAGAAATGGAACCTAATTGAGAGTCAGGCACTCTCTTCATTACAGTAAACAACTGCCCGGTGTATTTGTTTAAATGTATGTAAAGAATTTTAAGCAGACCTGTCTATATATGTCCGCATTGTTTGACATACATAAAAATATATGTCTAATTTATACATACTGTGTATATATATATTTTTCAATAGATTCATGTATATGTATACACATACATAAAAATTTATAATCAGTCATATCAAAGCAAAAGCACAACTATAAATACAGAATTTATAAGAATTTAAAAACCCATTAATTATTCTTAGAACACTTGCATTTAAAGAGTTTCCTGACTTTGCCTTAATTAAAATTTCCAACCAATAGGTAACAAAGAGGTATTAGGTCATCCAACATATTTCTTGCAAACAAGGTCAAACCAGGTCCTACAATGTATGAAAGAAAGTACACTGAACCAAATGGAAACTTCAACAGTAAGACATTGTGTCTATATGGTAGCAGACTTTCAGTATGAAACACACCACACTTCATGGGGCATTCAGTTATATTAAATCAAGTAAGGTACCCACAAAGTGAAATAACCATTTTTAAAGACAATATGGAAAGCCTGAAAGAATGCCTTATCTCTGCTTCTCATGTAAATGTTGTAAGAGGTTCTGTATTACAGTTACATAAGAGCACATCATCATGATAAAAAGCATCTATAAGTAGTTTGGGTTTTTGGTAGGCAGTTAGACATGAGCAGAACAAAGACGATGGGCCAAGTACAGGTCACCAGGACTAAAAGCCCCAAGTGCCTAACATCAGGCAAAACTGGGAAAACAAGGACTTCGCCCCTAGGCAACCTTCCTGTTCCAGCATATGCTAGTAATACAGTTCAGACTCTCCCCTGACCTTTCCTCGCCTGACCTACTGCTAGTTTTAGACCACCTTAGAGGATGAACAAGAGACAGAAGGATAACTTCATACAACCCCCAAACAAACCTTTGCACTAACCCCTAGGGATAACCTCTAGACTTCAGTTGTGTTTCAGCTACAGGACCAGAAAAGCAGCAAAACCAGACAAGGGATGCATGGCTGGCCTCAGGACCAGATGCACTGACTAATGACCCCCTGCCCTGGTGCCAACCAACCAGTCAGGACCCTGAAAGGAGATACCTGGAAAGCTGATGAATATTCTATTGAGATCCTCCCCCTGGGGCCTCCCCTAAAGTCTCCACCCTTAAAAGCCCTTAGGACAGAGAACCCAGCACACTGTCCCTCTCAGAAGCACACCCATGCTCTTCAAGTTCCCCTTTGCTTCCCCCAGGCCAGGCACCTTTAGCTTTCTCTCTCCTAAGCTCCAAGGCCCTTCTTTTACCTTTGTAACTTATTTCCTGAGCCTATTTCTTATAGAGCTCACTACTTCTTCCTCTCTTTCCACGTAAATGTTCTCTTATAGTTTGAATCTTGGCTCTGAACTCTTTCTTGGCCAGAACTTGAGTACAGAGGTTGCTGAACCAAGTTCTGGTCTGACCACTTGTCTAAAACCTGGAGTTATTACTGCCAACAGGTCTTTCCATTTGAATTCAGCAAATCATCACTAAGTGTACAAAAGGCAAAATGTATAAAGTATAAAATGTAAGAAGTATAAAAATAATATAAACTCTTCCTACATAGAATATCAGTTGGGCAAAATAAGAAAGTTAGCATATAAAATTGGATTTGGAGGAAACTAACAATTCCTCTATGGTTTTCAATAAAGATTTATTTAGAAGACTGATATAATGAAGCATCATTTAAAAACTAATTAGTTGTAATAAAAATTGCAATTGTATATTCATTTGTTTGCAATTTTTCTTCCAAATAAAAATGGATTCCAGCTGGTGTGGCTCAGTGGTTGAGTGTAGACCCATGAACCAGGATGTCACCAGTTTATTTATTTATTTTTTTTGTTAATTTAGCTTGAGTTTATTTTCTACTTCACCAATGAGGTCTTTTTGATATCACTTGAATTTTATTTTATTTTATTTATTTATTTATTTATTTATTTAATATATTTTATTGATTTTTTTTTTTGCCCCCCTCCTCCCATAAATACCCTCCCTCCCCAGAGTTTTATGTCCATTGGTTGTACTTATATTCCTGGTCAGGGTACACGCCTGGGTTGCGGACTCAATCACCAGTAGGAGACATGAAGGAGGTGGCCGATCTGTTTCCCCTTTCACATCAATCTTTCTTTCTCTCTATCCCTCTCCTTTACTCGCTCTCTAAAAATAGAAACATATTTTATTAAAAAAAAAAAAAAAAAAAGAATAGAATTTTCTTAAGGGTAGAGAGAACATATCTAATCACACTGGTCTATCACCTCACCTAATGTAGAATCTTGTACACAGTAGATATGCAATAAATACTTGATGAAGGGGAGGAAGAAAAAGAGGAAAGGAGCAAAGGAAGAATCTCTCACAAGAAGCTAATAATACAAATAGGAAGTCTATAATATATGATAAATCTGTCTAAAAAAGTGAGAACAAATTCATCTTATCAAATACAGGAGTAAAGATACTCTTGACTTAGTACTTGTTATAGAAGGAGACAGAATCATATGACTCCATCGAGCAGTGTGTTTGAATCTACATACCATGAACATAGACATTAGAATCAATAGAAGCTAAGATGTGGCCCTGCCATTTACTAGCTTTACAACATTGGGTCAGTTTCTTCTTCTGGAAACCTCTTAGAATGTTTAATTCTTAGAAGAGGAACTGTAAAATGCTCTGCACAGGTCCTGGTACATAGTTGACTATTTTTTAGTATTCCTTCTCCTTCCATATGCTGTTATACCATACATCACAAGATCCCTTCAGGTTTTGCAAAGGTATGAGAATTAGACCAAAGGTACTAACCACTTTTTTACCTCCTAAAATTTTTCATACTACCTGAAACTCTTAAATATGGAATGTTTTGTGCAGGAAAGCAGCAAATAAGGCTAATAAGCCCAGAGCAGTTACCTGAGCACATTATGATATAAAAATTTTAACAGGTAAAACATTTAATAATTGTTTTATTACTGCTATTGGAAGATACTATGAGTGAGCTTAACAATTATTTAAGTATGAATATGTTAAAAAACTAAAATTTTCAAAATGCTTCTTTCATTACTAGGGGGGGGAAATCAGCAACTTACAAATATATTTAAGACCCTTAAATATATGCTGAAACAGAGTAGATAAAAATAGCATCCTGGCATCATTTAAGTCACAGCATGTTTCTAAGATGATTTTCATGTATAGGGTGAGAAATTATTTCCATTTTAATGTTTTGCTTATTCACCCACTTAATTGCTAGAAGACAAGTAAAAATATATATTGTTTATTCTATAACATACAATTTTAAAACACATTGTTAAACATTACAACTATTATACCTTAAATAATTTCCTGATAACCCAAGATAAAATTTAGAAATGCTCTCAAAACTTGTGTTTATTTCCTTATTTCCCTTTTGTCTGAGTGGAAGTTAGTTATCTACCAAGGGTTTACTCTTCTACTTGTTCTTAGTCCTTCTTTCTCACCCTTGTAATCAAGGATGCCACTTTATCAATTATTTCTACTTACTTTACATCTTAAATCTTTCCCTACCAACATCCCTTAACTACCATCTACTAACATCTCCTACAGCACCCACGAACACAAAGTTATGCTCTGCTCAAACTGTTAAGGCATCATAACTTTAGAACAATGTCATGATTTTAGAACAATTTCTAAATAATCCACACATTTTTTTTCCAATCTAGACCCATCGTATAGGTGAAACTACTCTGACAGATCAACAGTGGTCTTTATTCATGAAATTCAAAGACTTCTTAAATTTTCATTCTACATGATATTCTCCACTTGAATTTGATTTTCTCAGAATTTGAAACTATCTCCTTATTGATGTTGTCTCAACCCAAGAAATCAAAATGTTCTAATTATTTTCCCACCTCTCTCCTCACTGTTCTTTGAAGCATTATTTTCCCGTCCTTGCCATCGAATTACAGATACAACCTGGCATACAGCCAAAAATTCCCATCTCTGACTTTTTCTCTTATTCTCACTTACTCTGCCTTGCTGATCTCTTACTGATCTATAGCTTGAAATGCTACCTCTATAGGCATATCTACCAAACATTTTCTCTAGTTTCAACTTCTCTCTTGAACTGCACATTCAATTTTTCTGACTTCAAAATGAATTTCACTCTGGCATGTCAAACTCAACATGGTCAAAAACAAATTTATCATGCACCAACTCCCAAGCTTCCTCTTTTTCTTCCTATGTTCCTTATATCATTAAGAGCATCACTGCCTTCAGAGTCAACTAGGCTGAAAACCTCAAGAGTCACTTTCACTTCACCTTTTCTTTCATTCTCTGTATCCGAAGGGTCACCAGGACATTTTACCTCCAAATACCTGCCACATTTGAGCCATACCTACTGTCAATTCTCTAACTTAGCCCTTCATTATATCTTGCCCAGTCTGTTTTAATTTCTCTTGATCATTATTACTACTTTTAAGTTTATTTTCTTTTAATCCTCCTTTGTAGAGTCGAGATTACACCACAGCCTTGACTTTTTCTCTGCTCAAAGACTTTAATGGTTTCTTGTCTAATAAACAAAGTTCAAATTCCTTGACAGAGTTGTAAAAGCCTCTTCGTCTTCCTATAACACACATCTCTCATTCCACAATCTCCCTTTACCAATTATTTCTTCAACCTATGTCCGCCACCTCACTGGAATGCAAAGCATACAAATTAATAGCTTGATAGTACCTCCACCATGCTGCATTCTATACCAACTGTTCACCTCTGCCACAAACTATCTCACAGCACTTTATTTATACCATATTATAGCACTTACTGCATTTTATAGGCTGGTATGATTAATTATAAATCTCTATCTCTAGAGTTGGGATATGACAAATGAATGAGGAAATCAATAGATATTATATAAAGCAACTTTGAAAGAAAGTAAGAAGTTGATTCAAAATCTGAATGATTAAAATTTTATACCAATTAAAAGATTACTAAGTGATTAAGGCTTCTGCTACATATATGCCCTATATCACAAGGATAAGCCAAGGTAACTCTTGGGAGGATTCCTTTAAGTTTGTTATTTTATCAAAAGCTTTTTTTTAAAAGTAACAAGTATCACAGCATGGATGGACCTGGAGATTTATGCTAAGTGAAATAAACCAAAGAAAAATACCATGATTTCACTTATATGTGGGACATAATGAACAAAATAAACAAACAAAATAGAACCAGATTCACAGATACAGAGAACAGATTGACATCTGTCAGAGGAAAGGGGGGGGGGGGGGGGGAAGACGTGGATGAAGATTAAGCAAAAAAAAGCAAACAAAACTCATGTACACAGACAACAGTATGGTGATTACCAAAGGGAAAGGGGGTGGGGGAAATAAATGGTGATTGAAAGAGACTTTACTCTGGATGGTGAACACACAATACAAAACACAGATGATGTATTATAGAATTGCAC
Source organism: Pipistrellus hanaki (assembly GCF_964339955.1). Classification (NCBI taxonomy): domain Eukaryota; kingdom Metazoa; phylum Chordata; class Mammalia; order Chiroptera; family Vespertilionidae; genus Pipistrellus; species Pipistrellus hanaki. The sequence continues at coordinate 68,279,146 of NC_140504.1, read as the reverse complement.
ACCTGAAAACTATACAATTTTATTGACCAATGTCACCCCAATAAATTCAATAAAATATTTTAAATAAATAAACATAATAAAAGTAACAAGTAGCAAACTGTAGGATCACTTAATTTAAGACAAACTCAAAACCTAACTCAGTACTAAACAAAACTGCCCACATGCTTATCTATATAGGCCTACTTGGGCACATGATTCTGCTAACACAGAACAATTTCACTAAGAAAAAGAAAATACGTAAAAAATTATTTAAATATATGGTACTTCCTGTCCCAAGGGCCCAAGAAAGATATTATTCTCAAACACAACAAATAGTTATATATAATTCAAGCTTCTTCGACTGACAAACTTTAAAATATATTATGGTCACAATGAAATTACAGAAATAGAGAATGAATTATATGCCAGATTTGACAAATGTGCTAAATGTACTGAGATAAAAGGCACAAAAGGCAGTTTGGCATCATTTTCTAAAGACTTTTAAAACTCAGTAACGTAATTTCAAATAAATGACAAGAACAGTGAAACAAAATTGCATACAGGTACTCAAAATGCTTTGCTCTCTGCCATCAATTAATTATTTTATAATTTCCTGAACTGCCACACATAATCAGTACATTTAGTATCTATTAGATAGAAAATGGTTTCCTCCATTTTTCATCACCTGGCTAAGATGCTTCTGAAAATCATGTTCAGGAACCTCACATTAATAAATTATCACTCCTACCATACTGATTAGCAATCATTTCCTTACCTCACCTCAGCACTTCTAGCAAGAGTACCATAATGCTGTTCGTAAAGGCAGTGGCCAGCAGAATCCAAACAGACAACTATCTCAACAGTGGCCAGAAAACAAGGGGGCAGTTCTCTACTTTGCTGCCACTGTACTCTGTGTTAAGTCTGCATCACAGCCCTTTCCATTCTAAATGGCAATTATGCATTTTTATGTCTGGCTCTGTTGCTGGTCTCTGAAGTCCCTGACAGATTAGGAGTAGAGTTATATCTTATCTAACTTTGCAACCCCAGTATAAGCACTTAATAGGGACATAGTAGGCTCTCGATAAATGTTTTATTATATAGTGCTTAAAAAAAAAAACACCCATCTTTGCAACAGCTTTGGAATGGACTCTACATTTCAAATGTATTTGAGTTCAAATGCGTATTCACGAGTAATAGTCCTATCACTGTACCAAGTAGAAATGAACTAATTTGAAAGAGTTTGGTGTCAGCTACTGAGTTATACTAACACAGAGAACTAAGGCCAGAAAATATGAGATGCTTTGGGATATGCTACTATTCTTTTCCTCAGTAAATTTACTATGCTAATTCTATGCAACTCAAGTTTTGTTACAAAACACTTTGCATCTTGTAAGGAACACAACTGAACAATTACTCTCTTCTCCTCTCGGTGACCTTGCACAGAAAGACTTCCTTCTGAAAACATAACAATTAGAACTGGAATCTCAGTTGGCCATTTTAAATTCTAGAAGTCAGGGAAAGGGACACAGTTACTGGACCGCTTCATATCCCTTAACCCTGCCCTTTACATAACTACCAGTTAAAACTGAAATTATGATTTTCTGTTATTCACAAGCTAAATTCATACTATTGCAATTACTTTACAAAACAGTTAGGTGATGTGTCAAGGGATTAACTTTTGGATTACTAGTAAAGTTCCTGATGTAATTACTGGGACAATGTTGAGAATCTGAACTACTTCCTTCACCACTGACAAAAAAAGATGAAAAGATAAACACATGTGAGGATTGCTTGTGCACTACACAATTAAATAAAAATATATATTCAGTTAGTAATGATCAATTCCTTTTTTATTAATGTGCAATAGAATAGTAACAAACATACTGAACTCTTTTATAACGATTTATGTAGTTTCCCTCCAGAAAGCCCACGAATGTATTCATAAGTGCACAGAACAATTTTGTCACTGACAATGAAGACAAATGGGGTAAAAACCATACAGTGCACCTTTGCCAACACCCACACCCACACTCCACTAAGTAAAGACTTGAGATAATTGATTTCCTTACAAGTCAAGTTTCTCACATGAAGAGGCTAAACCCAAATCCACAAAAGGGTTAATAAAATAAACAATAGGCAGAAGCTTAGCTATTAAATATCCATCTCTATTACCATAAACCATGGTGAAATAATTAAAAGTAGATACAACTTATGTTAACCATAAGTTACAGACCAAAATTAATGGAGATATTTAATGTTTCAAAAAGAATAACTGTATGTTAACTATAGCTCACCGCTTCCTTACATAAATCTTGTTCATTTGCTGTCCTATACAAATTCTGACCACTCAAAGGCGGCGGTGGTGTGGGAGGAGCAGCTCCCGGGCAGAATCTGACCCGTTTTTTGCCACTCGTGTAACAGATAAGTCAGAGGGAAACCTTGCATTCCTTCTCGTATACCCAAATAATGATTTCAGCAACGAGTGACCTTCAATTGCATACATTTTAGAAAAGGAAAGACAGCTAGTATTGTGCCTGCCAAATGCATGCAATTTTTCCAGCTGCATACTCCTCATTCTTAAGTATCCAATGCTAAAAACCAAAACCTGACCTCAAGCAGCAAGTTGCAGTTCTGACACTATGACGTCATTCTGTCTGGACCACTTTAATATCACAATTTGAATAAATTGGCAGAAGCTTAAATAGGTCACACTGAAGCCCAAAGCTAAGGATATTTATCTGGCAAAAATATTCTGGCTCTGCAGTTAGCACCACCAGCCACAGAATGGCAGGCCTATCATTCATCTAACCACCTGTACTTTCCATAAGGATAAATGAAAATAAAGTAAATCTTATCACCTTCCTGTGTTTGCTAATGCCACTGACAGTGGCTTTTTATGGCAAATATTTGCACACAGTTACAAACCAAAGTAAAGGTGACTGATACTATTTGATTTCATGAAGGCTTTAGCATATCCCTGCAAAATAATACTTTTTAAACCTCCATTTCCACAATAATTAAGTTATCAAGAACCCTGAGTCAAGAAAGATTAGAATTAGCCCCAAATATCTATGAAGTAAAACCATAAGGTGCTAAAAACATTTAGGGGAAAGTACTATTGCTTCAAAAGCAAGAACTATTAATTCTGGATCTGACATCTTGCTTCATTTCTTCTTGTGAAATTGTAGTTCATCTGAAAGCAACATGCAGAAACCACAGTGGTTTCTGATACTCAGCCCCACACCTCCATCATAAATTTTCCTTTCACGATAAACAATGTGCAATCAAAAGGTTTCCTGTTTCAAAATGGAATAGATGAAAGAAACTTTAACTTTACCATTAACAACAACGACAAAAAAGTTTCTTAATGAAGATGCTTTATCAAAGAAGAAAATGGAAATTCTCTCAAATACTGCTTCCTCATTTAAGGACTAATCTTTTCCCCCTGTAAATATTCTCAGCATCACACATTGTGGTTGTCATGAATGGTCCATCAAAGACTTCTTAAATTGCCTGTTTGCACTCTTTTGTTATCTAATTAATAGCAACACAGCCTCACACTGGAGAGAACTAACACTTCCAAAGTATTCTATGGCCATGCACCTGACAAAGAACAACCAACAGTAAAAACTTTACATATCTGAGTCATATAGAGGAACTTTGAACCTTGAAGAGTAGGACAAAGGAGGAGAGGGGGAGGAGTCTGCTCTGAATCCAACTTTTCAAAACACAGAGTGGATGTCAAACAGACTAAAAGAGCCAATCCAAATTAAAAGATTGTTGCCACAATAATAATTATTATCAATTACCAGTATAAGTAAAACTGAAGAAGCCATATCCTGGGTGACTAGGTCTAAGTATAGGCACAGTCAGACAGAACTTACCACTTTGTCCATGAGTTTCCAAGTTTTCTCCACAGTTCTGCGATCTGCTGCTGCTTGCTTAGGGGGTCCAACTGCATCTTGAATGGCATCAATGATGCCCAAAATCCGTCCTTTTCGGGGGTTTCCTCCACGACCACCGGGGTTTCTGCCATTCATAGAATTTGCCATCTAGAATCTCAGTTCTTCGAGAGGAAATTTAAAAAAAAAAAAAAAAAAAAAGTTAGTTGGTCGTGAAAATACTTAAGAGAAAGCAGGCCTGGTTAACTTGCACCCACTCTATCTTCCTACATCGATGAGAACAAAACCCAGGGTCCCAGACTCAACTTTTCAAAAGTGTGCGGATTTGCCCTCTGAGTTTCTACACAGTTTAGGAGCCAAGAGCTGAGACTTGCATTTGGGGCACTAAGAGTTAAAAAGGCATCCTTCTCACATTTCAAGTAGGGAAGGCTTGATTAATACCCAAGTCATAACAACAAAAAAAAACTTACACAGGTTTCCTCCAACTGGTTAAGAACACAATGTTCTCGCCCTCTCTCGCCTTAATTCCAATTCAAAAATGCTAGAACCAGAGACCCGGGAAACATTTGTGAGAGCCTTACTCCAAAACCGCCCTTCCACTCCGATTTTACCAAGTTACAGAATAAACGTAAAGATTTTTCTACAGAAGCGTAAGAGGCACACATGTCTGTTGTCAACAAAGGCTCAGAACTTGGCTATTCCCCGTTAAAACCGCCCATGATGGACCCCTGAGCAAAGGAGACAGGAACACACAATTCTCTCTAAACCAACGCGGTGAGGAGTTCACCCCAAGTTAAGACCCTTCCCGCACCCCACCCCTTCCACCCCCCCCAAAAAAAGAACTAGAAACCAACCAACCAACCAAATCCATTTCTAACAGAGAGGGTGAGAAACTGACGAGAGCGGGCACAGAAAGAAAAGAGTTCACTTCTTTCGCTCCGGGCCTCTCAGCTCCCCCAAAGGGGGGGGTGGGGAGCGTCCAGAGCTTTGTTTGGGGGACCCTTCCCGGCTCAGGGTCCCCGCCTGTCACTTTGGGACCTTCGCTGGGAGAGAAAGGGGGGACACAGAGAAAGGACCAAGTATCCCCTGGCGCCTCCTCCAGCGCCCGAGCCCCCTCCGTCCGTCCGGGGCGCTCTGGGTCCGGCTCCCCAGTGCACGCACCTCCCCGGGAGGGAGTCTGCAACCCCGGCGCCCGCCCGCCCCGCTCCCGCTCCCGGGCCCGGCCCGCGATCCGGGCTTTAATACCCGCTCCGGGCCGTGCCCGCGGCGGCGGCGGCGGCGGCGGCGACAGCTGGGGCCGGGGCCGTCCCCTCGTCCTCGGTGGCCCGCGCCGGGCCGCCCCCGGGGCCCCTGGGACAGAAAGAAACAAGCGCCGAGCCTCCGCGGCGCCCCCTTCCCGCCCGGCCCCGCCGCGCCGTCTCGGGCCGGAGACACGCGTGTGCGCGGGTCCGACTCCTCCACACGCAGAGCCCCCGGAGCGCGGGCAGCCCCCGGGCGGGCACCAGCGGCGTCCAACGCCAAGCTCGGGAGGAAGGAGCCCGTTCCCCCCACCCCCCAGAGCGCGAGCCCACGAGACGGGGAGACGCCACAATTACCGTCAAGACCAATCCACACCCGCTCTGTCCTCCCGCCCGACTCGGGAGGCCGCGGGACGCCGCGGCGGCACTAGCGGGAGGAGGAGGCCACTCGCTGGACACTCCACCCCTGTACTCCACACACACTGAGGGACGGGGCGCGGGGCGGGGCCGGGGGCGGGGCCGCCGAGGGGTGGGCCAATCGCGTCGGCCGGGGCGCTGCCAGACAGCGCGGGGCGCCAATGGGCGGAAGGTGCCTGTCCTCTCGCAGCCGCCCGGTCCACGTCTTCCACGGTACACAATGGCCCCAGAGGAAGGGCCGCTGGCCGCCCGGCCCAAAGGAAGAGGGACTCCAAGGAAAATGGGGGAGGCCGGTCTCACCCGAGAACGAAAGTGGAAAAGGGAAAGGAAATGGAAAAGATTCAAGGCACGAGGGAGAGCTGACCAATAGGGAGTGGGCCGGTGGGCGTGAGCGTCGGGGGAGCTGGAGCCCGAGCCAACTGGGGCTCGAAGGCGGGACTTCCTGCTTCGCTCACCTTCCTAGTCTTTTGTCTCATAGCAACGGAGTGGAGCCTGAGAGGCTGTTGCTCCTCTACCTGGGCGTGTCCCAGGCCCAAGAATTTCAGTTCCCTGGGGCTGCCAAACTCTTCTACCCAGGACTGCAGCCACCGAGGTCTAGGCACTGCCTCTTGTTGGCTATCAAAAAAAGAGCTAAGGTCACCCCAGCTTCCAAGATGAAGCGGAGACTTCACATACACTGTGATTGCCAAACAAAACTTCCTAAATTCCAGAGTGTTTTCCTGTTACAGTTAATTCTGGAGGGATTGCAGATCAAATATCAGGCTAATGAGAAAGCAAATAGTTAACAACACTGGCCAAGCAGTCTCCACTATTCATGCCAGGGCAGTGAAACAGATAAAGGGAATTGCTAATAAATTGCATTGCCCCTTTCATTGACTAGAAGTGTCTGCATTAAGTGACTGAAGAGGAAACAGTTTTTGTATTTTGTTCCAGTCACATTCACTCTATGTAGGTTTCTCTCCATCATAAAAATAAGCTGTCGCCGAAACCGATTTGGCTCAGTGGTAGAGCATCGGTCTGCGGAGTGAAAGGTCCGGGGTTCGATTCAGGTCAAGGGCATGTACCTTGGTTGCGGGCACATCCCCATTAGGGGGTGTGCAAGAGGCAGCTGATCAATGTTTCTCTTTCATGGACGTTTCTAGATCTCTATCTTTCTCCCTTCCTCTCTGTAAAAAATCAATAAAATATATTTAAAAAAAAAAAAAAGCTGTCAAAGATTCAGAAATAAATAGCCAACGTAAAACCAATGAATCACTGGAGTAGAAGTTGGTAAAATTTGTTGGGCCACACCGCCGCCCCCCCTCCCCCCCCCCCAAAAAAAAAAAAGTTTGCAAACTGGGAACACTCAAACCCAAGCATGGAATGAGGCTTGGGGTATACCACTACAGAGCAGCCTATGGAGTGAGAAATCAGTGTCTTCACAATGAATGGTAATTAAGCTAAATTAATGACTAAACTGATTTTGTCTTCTTAGGGAAGCTTCAAAGCTATTCTCCATTTGCTTTTGATTTTAACACACCTTATTGCATCTGCTGTTCTCTCCCAGCACGTGTATTCTCTCTTTCTGTGGCTCCATATACCATTCGAAAGGCCCACATCTGGCTAGTCTTACAAGGAAAAAGCTACTGTGTTGGAACTCTTCTTTCAACAATATTATAGATTAAACACATGCCTTTTATTTATTTTTTTTTTCTGTTTTACTTCAATCTTACCACAGGTGTTACTAAAAATTGCCTTAGATTGTCATGCTTTGGAATTTTCTTTTCACTACAGTTGGTAGTCTTAAATAAACTTTACACTGTGGGCTTCTCAGAGGTTGTGATATATATTCTTTCTCTAAACTGGTAAAATGTTTCTCAATGGTTCTAACCACTTTCTACCTAAACAGTCATTTTAGTACCATGATTATTACTATCAAGGATCCCAAGTTCTTATAAACACACTTTACAGTCCTAAATTCAAATGATCAAGATTTGCATTTGATTAAAACAGGCAAAACGTGTTCTTTGCAAGTAGTAAGATGATAAAACGTAGTTCAGGAAGTAATTTTGTTTCTTTGCCATTATTTCTGTGCCAATAATTACAGAGTAGTTCCTTGTTTTCACATTGTGTTTATCTACAAAAGTACTGGCCTCTCCATATCTCCTCTACCCATACGTATCTCCTTTACTTATAGTAACAGAAATTACATTTTCTGCTGAAACCGGTTTGGCTCAGTAGATAGAGCGTCAGCCTGCGGACTGAAGGGTCCCAGGTTCGATTCCGGTCAAGGGCATGTACCTTGGTTGCAGGCACATCCCCGGTGGGAGGTGTGCAAGAGGCAGCTGATCCATGTTTCTCTCTCATCCATGTTTCTAACTCTCTATTCCTTTCTCTTCCTCTCTGTAAAAAATCAATAAAATATATTAAAAAAAAGAAATTACATTTTCTAAGGGAAGACTGCAAAAGGAAAGAAACACACACACATATATTAGATTACCTTTTAAATAAACCAAAAATATAAAACTGTATGTATAAAGTTTTCAGGATGTGCAAAAACAGTGGCTTAAGGGAATATCGCAAGTACATTATTCATATTTATATCTACTAGTAGATACATGTAGAATAAATAAAATACATGTGATAGCAGTGGCATTTCTTTTATATTATTTTTTTCAACTGAAAGAAAAATTACAAGTTTTATGGGATATGGTAATACATATATGTATATACATACATATACAGAACACACACATAATATCAAGAAGTTACAGCTTCATTCTCAACTAGCTATTTTATTAAAGCCAACTAGAGTCCAAGTTAAGTTCCAGTGTAGCAGGGTTTCCATTTGAGCCCAAAGTCTGGTTTGGTTATTTCTGATGAACTAATGAGACAGTAATCTTCCCTGCAAACTATTAGCATGAGTTGACACACATGGAAGAATAAAAACTGTTGAGATAAAATTTCATATCTCAGGTGCCTCCAGTGAAGACACAAGGGATGGAGCATAATAAAGGAATGTATATGAAGGGGCTAGAAAGAACATATAGAAATGTTTTCATTAGAGACTTTGTGATATTCAGAGCATAAGCAGTAGCACATCAAGGTGACAGTTTGCTAGAGAAATACTCTCCTCATTTCTAAACGGAAAAAGCCAATCTCCAACAGGGTGTGGCTTAGCATGAAAGTGGCCTCGTTTGGCAGCATGGTGATTTGTAGCCTACAGTGAACTTGGATTTGGCATTTTTACATGAGAGGCGTGTTTTCCTGGAAGATATTACATGCAGCAGAATGATGAGACAGTTTACGTAAGAGTCTTGCAAGCACCATAGCTGGCAGTAGGTGATTAATAGAAACAAAATGATCATAAGCACATGTGAGACCCTGCCCCCAGAACTCCCAGGAAAGATTGGGAGATTTTGTGGCAGAGGTACTGAGAAATTTTGTAATGGTATCTATAAACCCCTGCAATTTGAGCATTAATACTTGACATTACTATTTGTATTCACAGAAAATGAAGATGATTACAGTCTTAAAACAGGAAAAAAATGTTTAGAACACAACTATTTGGGGAAAATATTTAAAGTGTTTTCGTTCAGTTCAATTTTTCTTTTTTCTTTTCTACTTTCCCTAAACTCACAGGTGACTTGTGCTATTGAATATGAGTTGACTAAATAACAAAGCAAAGCGTTCCAATAATTTATTTGATCCATAAAAGCTAGTCAAAAAACATTTGCTGAATGAATAAGTTGGCTATTTAAGGCTATTGCCCAGGAAGCATAAGCTGTCTCTGTTTCTGTCCAAATTCACATATTAAAGAGAAATAAGAACATTAAGGAAAGTAATAAATTTCCAACTCTCCTTAAGAACACATACTAATAGCTACCAGTGAAAGATGTTGACCTATGTATGGATCCATCAGATATAACCACACTCTGTGTATTGGTTTGGGCTCAACTGGAATTCTTGCTTAACAATAACCACAACACAAAAATAACATTGACTTAAGATAGAATCTTATCCTTCTCACACATGGAAAAAGTATGAAATATTGGCTCCATAATTTTCTCCTGTATCACCCCAGCACCTGGATTTCTACCCTCGGAATCACCTTATATTCCAATATGGCTATTGATGGTCCAGCTCTTAACACTGATTTTCAGGCTAAAAGTTAAGAGGAAAGGTAGAAGGGTACATTGAACTTCCAGGTAAGTCAATTCTCTTCAATTTTCAGAAAACTCCCACAAATATTTAGCTTTACTATCTCAAAGCCAGAATTCAGTTCCATGGCCAAACTTAACTACAAAAATGTCTAGAAGACAATGTGCTTTCTATTTTGGGAAGCAATATAACCAGCTAAAAATCTGGGTTTTGTTTAGCTAGAGGAGTGAATAGATGTTTGGCAACAAACTAGCAAATCCTAGCACAAAGATCTTGTTCTACAAATTAAACTTATGATTAATAGATCAGTTAATATATATTATATAGAGAGTAAGTTATCAGTTCCTTAACAGATACTAGCATCTGCTATTACCAGACACACACACATATATACACACATACATATATGCCTAAAGGTTGTCATATATGTAGTACATTATATAACTTTCTTTATAGAATGTGGGCTCAGTGATCCTAAACAATTCAATATCACAGGGTGCAAAATTAAGTATGCAATTACCTTAATACATTCCATCCTAAAGTTTATATCAGATTAAACAATTATATATCTGAAAAAAAAATCTTCATAATCACTTTTTTGTGATTTTTTTACCTAGACAATTAATTCCAAGAAAATTGTTTTCCAGATAATTATTTATTTGGCAGTTGTTCTTTATAATCAAATAAAAGGATTTGTGCTAAAAATAAATATTTCAAAATTTGGAATAAACTTACTACTTAGTCTCAGGTTTGTATTCCTTTGTACCTCCATTGTATTATTCATGTTTCATATTACATTTTTCATGTTTATTTAATAAGCCTTATTACAAGTCACAATGTAATTTATCTATAGTCCTTATGCATTTTGATGTATACAGATTAATAAAAAATTGAATTTTTATTTTTCAATTAAAATATAAAATCCAAATTTCAAGGCCAAGGGGGATCTTGGTACTAATCACATCACTCGGTTTTTAGCAGATCTGGAATTTGACAAATTTACCCAGGGTAATAAAATAAATATTAAACTCAAATTCATAGGAGATTAATGTATAGTATAAAAATATATGATTGTGTGAGAAACGTAACTGCTAATTAGACCAGTATTAATATAGACCAATTATATATTTATTTTTCTACAGAAGAAGCCAAATTAAGACCTGAATTTTATTCTCTCTCTCTCTCTCTCTCTCTCTCTCTCTCTTAATCCTCACCTGTGGATAATTTTTCCATTGCTTTTCAGAGGGAGGGAGGGAGTGGGGAGAGGAAGAGAGAGAGAGAGAGAGAGAGAGAGAGAGAGAGAGAGAGAGAGACATCAATGTGAGAGAGACACATAGAATGGTTGTCCCACTCCATGCACCCAGACCAAAATAAATGTAAAAATCAAAAGCAAATAACACTAGTAATGTTAGTAGAGATCTAGTATGTTCTAATTCTAAAGGAAATCTTCTCTACTGGTTTACAAGTTCCTCATTCTCAATGTAACCTGTTCCATTTTAAGAATTTTGATTGTTTCAGTACCCAACATCTATTAGCATTCAACCTTATCTTATCACCCCTGACTAGACACCAAGGAATAAAAGGTGACTAAACCAGTTATTATTTCCAAGCAGAAAGCAGGCATCATAAGTAATCATTATAAACTCAGCTGGTAAAAGCAGCAATTTCTTTAGGCAGAGTTCATTATGAGGAAGATGCTTAACTTAGCTTCAAAGAAGTGATTACAAAGTTGAGACATAAGATAAATTAGGTTGACAGTTAATCATAAAAGGGCCATTTTAGTCAAAAGACTACTAGTCAAAAGAGCAAAAGCATAAAAGAAAGAAAACAATTACATAAGCATAGAAATTAGTGGATCCATTTTGAGGGAAGTAGATAAACAAGAAACAAAAGTGGCAAGAGATTAATAAATTAAAAGAAGACCTCTGGTGTCCAATTAAAAAAAACTTGGATTTGAACTTCTTTATGGAAACCATCAAATGGTTTTAAACCAGAGCAGAGTAGATAGGACTAGATTAAAAGAGCAAGGGAGATGACATTGTAACATTTATATTTCAGAATATTCACCCTGATGGTCAGATTGATAATACTAGTAGATTGGAAAGGCATAAGACTGTAAGTAAGGTGGCCAGTTAGGCCATATGCAGTAAGTGATGATGAGAACCTACAAGTGGGGCAGTGGTACTAGAGGTAAAACACAAGTGGCATGTTTGAGGAATATTGGGGAAAGTTTTTTCCAATCCTATCCACCCCTTAGAATAACAAATTTCCAGGCCCCACTCCCAGAGATTCTGATCTGAGCCATCTAAGTGTTAAAACTCCCCAGATGATCCTAATTAGCAAGTGAGGCTGAGAAACAGATGAGTTAATTTAGTCACTGATAATTACATAAATATGAAAATTGCAGAAAATGAAGGAGACAGTATTAATAGTTAATCTCCTAGCTTTAATAATTTGGTAAAAGATAACTTCAACAACCAGCATAGATACTAACGAACAGCAGTCTATTTAGGGAAAGGGAGAATGAATTTTGTTTTTTTGTTTTTGTTTAAAAAAAAAAAAAAGGGAATCTATCCTGTTAGCAGAAGGAATTTTTAGTTAAATGATTGGATATATATGATTATGGTAATAGGTTTGGCAACATTAACAGGTGAGTAATTCCTGAGAGTTACAAAGTCATGGAGGTAGGTTATCTAGGGAAGAAGAGCACAAAGTTTACAGTTGAACACTGAGGATCAAAATTCAAAGAAAAGCAGAAAAAAATGGATCACAAAGCAATCAATTCAATGTGGTATATTGGGAGTACACCATTTCCATGGAGCAAACAACATTTTCCAATGTAGCAGAGGGGTCCAATAATAAAAATAATTTAAAAATTGCAAAACACATTGGAGTTAACAATTGAGAAATTATTTATGAGTCAAGGTCAATTGAAAAATGGGTTGAAAAGAATGGGAGATGAAGAACTGAAAAGTAGAGATTGGTTGTTGTTGTTGTTGTTGTTGTGTGTGTGTGTGTGTTTGTTTTTGTTTTTTAAGAAATATGTATAAGGATAAAGACAAGAATTCAGAAGTATCTGTAGATGACTGCAGAATCCAGTAGAGTTAGGAAGGGCAATATTTTGGAATGAGGGAAATTTAAGCATCTCTTTATATATAAAGAGATACATTTTAAAAATAGAGATTAAAGGGCATCTTATCCTACGAGAATAGAAATAAGTATACCACTGAGAATAAAAAGGGGTAGACATGCCGAAACCGGTTTGGCTCAGGGAATAGAGCATCAGCCTGTGGACTGAAAGGTCCTGGGTTCGATTCTGGTCAAGGGCATATACTTTGGTTGCGGGCGTGTGCAAGAGGCAGCTGATCAATGATTATCTCATCGATGTTTCTATCTGTATCCCTCTCTCTTCCTCTCTGTAAAAAATCAATAAAATATATTTTTAACAAAAAGGGGGAGACATGAGAACATAAAAATAATATATATACATATATATAATTATAAATACATTTCTAGAGGTGGTAAGAAGTCTTGAGTGATCACGCTTGATGGTTTCCACCTCTTCTAGATGTAGCAGACAAAACTGTATTTTCAAATGGAAGGGAACTTGAGGAGAGTAGTGAAGGTTTTGAGTTGAATTAAACCAAGTGGATAAGAAGAGAAAGATGAGAGTACATTAGAACTCAGAACCAGGAATCGGATAGTTGATGCCAAGTAGAAGAAATTGTAAATTTCTTTAATAGGCTGTTGGGGAAGAATGTATTGGAGTGACATTAGTTAATAAAATTACACAAGTTTCATGTGTACAATTCTACAATACATCGTCTGTGTATGTATTGTGTGTTCAATATCCGATAATTAAATATATTTAAATATTACATTTATTTTACAGGAATTTTTCTTTTCCAGTTATAAGAGTGAAATAGAAAATGAGGTATTTTCTCATATTTGTTATAAAGAGATTTAAAAATGTTTGTGATAATATATTTTTCACAAAATAATAAAACATTTAAAAACAACTTAAATTCACTTTTACTATTTGGAAATGTATGGGTTGCCTTAAATTATAAGAGTTTTATTTGGTTTTATCCATTTGTGTATAACCACTAATTAACTTTTTGTGTGCCCTTTTACACTACTAGTAAGTGAAACAGTAATCATCTAGAAAAGAAAGTGGTCTTAGAAGATGTCATACAGGGCACACCAAAGGAAACTTTCTAAACTACTACATCCCATTTTAATCTTTGTCTATGAGTAAAGGATATATATTCAGTAATCAGGTTGATTTCCAATACTGGGCCCTGAATGTAGAAGGATCAAAAAGGGCATTCATTAAGCCCCAGCTCTCTCATTCATCATTGAGAAGAATCGACAGTTTTAAGTCTATCACCAATGCTCTTGTTAACTGTCAACATCTCACAATAGACATTTTATCAAATTTTGCCATTTATGAAGTAGATTTCTGATGTTTTCAATTAGGGCTGGCTGGACCTGGGTATGACAGATATCATCTGATCATTTTTAATGGTTACCCTTTTTAGCACTCCTCACATCATAGCCTCCTACATATTTGCATGAACAAGTGTATGTACACACACGTTTATGTGGCCCGTATGACCAAGCCTGCTTCACTTAACCAATCTCAAGTTTTCAGGACTCAGCTGTCTGTGCACTTTAATATTTACATTTACCCACATTGCACATAATGTATTCAGATTGTATTCAAGTTTTGCAGGCAATCTTCTATTTTCTCTCTCCTCCCCAATTCTCTCTTTTTTTCCTCCTCCTTCTACCCCCAATTGCCTGGTAGAAAAATTATGACAAGTTTTTCACATAGTAGGTGTATCTTTTTCCAAATAGTTGCATTATTTCAGAATAATGGATGGCTTCATTGGGTAATGTTTTATGAAATGCCAGGCTTGGGAAGTGTTGAGATGCTTTGGGTTATATGCACCCTTCTACCACTACTCAAACAACTCCCAGCAGGAAGTCACTTGCTTCACTTATTTGATACATTCTTTGTCGCTGTCATGTCGTGTTTTTGTTTTGCCTGTTGACAAGAAGAAAGTGTCCATTTCCAACATTAAAAGGGAAGATCAGGAAGGCTTCATGATGCAATTTAATCCTTGGTATTAATTAAAAAGCAAGTGTACATTTTAAATACAATTTCATGGCCAGCAAGGAAGGTTGAGGAGCAGAGACCTCAGTCAGGAGATATATACAGAGTATAGTTCTACAGTAATGAAAAGAGATATTCAAATGAATGATACTTAGAAAATACAGATAAAAGGCTTTCTTACCAGCTACAGTTGCATCTAAATATGAAGAAAAATTTAAAAATATAAGGCAGCATTTTGGAATGAGTCCTCTGGGAAGTGACTAGTGTGATAAATATAATTGATTTTCTACTCTTTTCCCCCATGCTCTCTAAATGACCTCTTTTCAATTTTTCATCTTACTCTCAAAAGTCACCAGAAGATTTCTGATGAGGCAATCAAAATTATGAACATTGATTTTTTTTAAATGTACACAAAAGAATAAATAAGGGGATTACTTGAGTTGAATGTCAATAGCAGAGATAGAGAGAATTAGCTACCACCTGCTAAAGTTAGTCAATATTCTAAAGAAGCATTAAAATGTTTAAAAATTTTTTGGGGGAAATAACCACCTCAGTTATTCCCAGTTGCTAAATCTCTTCAGTCTTTTTTCCCCCCCTAGTTGCAAATAAGTTTACGAAAGAAAGAAAATCTGCTCATACCTTACAAGTCTCTTTTCTTTTCCCCCTTTCTTGCTTACTAAGTTTTTAAAGCATTAAACAATTCTACTGTTGCATCAGTGTATATAAAGACTAGCCAGAGAATTTTTGCTCTGGGTCAGGTGCAAAATAATTCTTGCATGAAATTAGATATTTCTTGGCAGAGCTAAAAATAACAAACTGCTTGAAATGCTATCATGGCTCATTGCAGCTTTCAAGTAAGCTTCTTTTCTCAGTTCCAGTGCGGATGGCATATCCTCTGCCTGTTAGCTGCATTGCACCCGCTAAGAGGACACATTTCCTCCTATCTGTGGATATTGACAGAGAATTGCCACATGTTTTCTCAGGGGCTATTTAATGTTGGCAGGAAATAAATGTTATTGTGGAACTAAGACTGCATATGCACAATTAAGCCATGTTATTGGTAGAAAGTGAGCAGAACTATGTTATGTATTTGGAGTTACCTTCATACAGACTGTTAATTGGCCTCTACTGGTTTATTCAACAGGTATTTGATATAAGCACATAATTATAGTGCCTACTATAAAAGTAAGAAATAATTGGGTGTTTAACTTGGGCAAGAGAAGTGAGGGAGGAAGTAAGCTAGACTTTCAAGGATGTTGAATGAAGAAAGTATAACACAGAGATTAGGGTTAAATGTTTAGGAATAGAGTGCAAACAGGAAACATAACAAATATTGAGGTTAATATGTCCAAGTGAAGGGGAAAAAAATGAGCTCCTATGCCAGAAAGTTCACATAGAAAATGACAAAATTCAAAAGATAATGAAAACCGTCCTGGCCAGTTCGCTCAATGGTTAGATTGGCAGACCTTTGGACCAAAGGTTATGGGTTCAATTTCTGGTCAAGGGCATGTATCATGGTTCCCAGTGAGACCCCTGGCACCAGTTGGGGCGAGTGCAGGAGGCAGCCAATCAATGTGTCTCTCTCACATTGATGTTTCTCTCTCTCTTTTCCCTTTCCCACCATCCCTTCCACTCTGTCTGAAAATCAATGGAAAAAATACCCTCAGGTAAGGATTAAAAAACAAAAAGTAATGAAAACTAAATTATAAGAAGTTTTAAATGATATAATTTGGAGTTTATGCTAATTCAGTAGTCAAAAGGGATTTTAAGAGTTACTAAAAAGAATAAAGGTAAGCCCTGGACGGTCTCATTCAGTGAATAGAGTGTCCACCTGTGGACCAAAGGGTCCTGGGTTCCATTCCGGTCAAGGGCACATACCTGGGTCGCAGGCTAGATCCCCATTAGAGGCTGTGCAGGAGACGACCAATCCATGGTTCTCTCTCATTGATGATGTTTCTATCTCTCTCCCTTCCTCTCTAAAATCAATAAAAATATATATATATATTTTTAAAAGTAAAGGTAAAATAAACGGAGTTTTCAAAATATATTTTTATTGATTTCAGAGAGGAAGGGACAGGAGAGAGAAAGAAAAAAAAATCAATGATGAAAGAGAATCATTGATCAGCTGCCTCAGAAGGTATGGGGGCAATCTCTGTATCTTTTTTCCAATTTTGCTGTGTAACTAAAACAGCTCTAAAAAAATAAGGTCTTAATAAACCTGATGCTCAGTTATGAATACTATTGAAGATATAGTCTCATTACAGAATATAATTGGACTTGGTTATTTCATAGATTGTAAGTTAATTAAGGCAACCGTCTATGCCATAGTTGTAGTCTACCTGCTCCTTTATTTGTTTAAGCTCAAGCACATTTCATTCAAAGTGAGGTTATTATTCATGCATGGGGACAGAAGGTATTTTTTACCCATCCTTTGATTAAATAAATAAAACTCACTATCCATCAGTAAAAACATGCACACATACATACACACATACCCACACTCTATGTAGAAATAGGATCATTTACCACACAGCAGTCCCCAATGCAAGAAAATTTTTCAAATACACTTTAAAGGCCTTTTTTTTTTTTTTGGATCAAAGGAAGAGGCTTCAAATCCACTTCAGATAATTTATCTTACTAATTAAATTGAACATTTATGTAACACAAGACACCTGATGGCTGAAATGGAAGAGCCTATTAGA
The DNA here is from genome assembly GCF_964339955.1 of Pipistrellus hanaki. Taxonomy (NCBI): domain Eukaryota; kingdom Metazoa; phylum Chordata; class Mammalia; order Chiroptera; family Vespertilionidae; genus Pipistrellus; species Pipistrellus hanaki. The sequence goes on along the minus strand of NC_140504.1, from coordinate 68,261,649 downwards.
AATGCCTCTACATTAGGGGTGTCGAACTCAATCAGAGAAGGGGCCAAAATCTAAAATCCAGCCTAAATCGCGGGCCGAATGGTTTACTGAACAGAGTGCAGTGATGACAGCGCGGGGCAGGCCACATTGCAAGGCCTGGCGGGCTGGATTTGGCCCGCGGGCCTTGTGTTTGACACATGTGCTCTACATTTTTCTTGAGGTCTCATCGAAGGGTAATCTTTAACAAAAGATATAAGAGAAGAAAAATATAATTACTTCATAAATAACACATAATTATAGACATGTGCTAAATCAGGATTTGATAAGAATATTCTTATTCTGTATAGTTTAGGTTTATGTTTTTCATACATGGCAGCTTCTACTGTTTAATACTTAACTAGTTAAGGAAGTTTATCACTGTGGAAATAAAAACATTTATTTGAAGTCTAACATGGAATGGATTGGATTTAATCCAAAGATTTCTTAATAATGCTTGAGTCATAAATCCATAATAAAATGTAAAAAGTTAGTCATAGTCATTAAAGAACAATGTGTGAAAATAAGTATTTAATAAATTCTAGCTTGTGCAAAGAGTGAGAAAAATGGGGAGGGTTAATGAGAGTGAAGGAAACTGCTTTATATAAGTGTAAATTTAATTAAAAACCTGATGTAAAAAAAAAAAAAAAGCTTTGGATTAAATTAGGCCAGAAAAGTGCAAGTAGAACTTTAATTAATAACTTTTGATAGCACAAGAAAGACACAGCAGTGAAGGAAATGAGCTATGAGTGACTAAAGTTAATTGTGGAAATTGGTGGTTCTTAGACTTCAATGGTACTTACCCTGTTAATAATCAGAAACCAAATTCATTTATAGTTTCTGATGTAAAGATATTAGGTACACAGAGAGTCTGTTAGGTAGAATCAGAATATTAATAAACCCTAGAGGAGAGCATTTACAAATAAAATTCCACAGAGTGCTAAAATTTCACTATCTCTACTCTTAAGACAGTTCCAGAAAAGAGTGGATTATTTTCCCTCTGGTAGCAAAATAAAAGAAACAGTGTTTGTAATTTCGGGGGGGGGGGGGGGGGAACAACAACAAAATAATGGCCACAATATTCACAGTTGGATAAAGAAGTCAGACATTTCATTCTGACCCTAATGAAATTGGAAATAGTTGAATATCCTATTCCATTCCCCACACAATGGATGAGCCATACTTCTAATTATCTTCACTCATAAAATATATTAATACTCATTTACAGAAGCAGAATTTGCAAGAGAATAACCAGGTATAATAATAGTTAGGTAACACTGATTATATCAAGACATAATAACATTAACATGTATATGTTTCATAGGTTTAAAAGTTTATTAGCAATAAAGGGATACAAAAGGCATTATACTAAAAACTTAGCACAAGACCAAATTTATCAAGTTGGGTCTTAATAACAAGGTAACAAGGATAAGAAAGAAGGTAGATGTGATAGTGCACTTTAAACACTAGACAAAAGGTCAAGTGAAACCATCAGGATAGTTCCAAATTGGTGGCATAGTAAGTGGATGCTATACTGACATGCTCTCAGGACCAAACTGGAATTACAACTAAAATACAAAAAAAAAAAAAAAAAAATCCTGAATAATCTATTGAAGACTAACTGGAGAGAACCCTGATAACCAAGGACAGAAAATGGGGATTGTGTAAAGACTGGTAGTGCAGGGGCATGAAAGGGCTGGCCAGGCTCCCACATAAAGCAGTTCAAGTCCAAGAGAGCTATCTCAGTTGTGGGGGGCTCCCACTGAGAACTGCTGGGTCTAAACTCAAAGCTGAGCTCCCAGCCAAGGACACTAGAACTGAGAAAGGAACCCATATAATATCTGACTGTGAAAAGCCTTGAGGTTGCTGTCTGCAAAGGAGAGATGACTGGAAATGCAGGCACCCTCTTAAAGGGCCAATACACAAAATTTCGTGTAGAGCTACTTACCTCGGGCTTCAGCAGAGGGAGGGCAGAGTGAATTGGAGCTGTGTGAGCAGAAGCCTGGGATGGGGCTGAAAGTTCCAACCCAGTCTAAACACTTGATTGTTTTCCTTGGGAATGAGACCCACCCTTAGAGGCTTTCCTTAAGTGATTGGGTTATTATGAACAGCAAAAAACATTTTTATTGCTCTTAGAAAATTTCAGTTAGAAAATTCCAAGAGTTGGGGGAGAAGTGTGCTATGACAGGGCAAAAATCAGATATGTATTTATCATAAATCTCAATATCACAATTATCCTCCATTTATTCAACAAAAAATGGCCACCGGGTTTTACTCTATTATAGGAGACTATGATTTTTTTTTTTTCTTGTAAGGTTCAGATAGCAATATTTTAAGATTTGCTGGCCATATGTTCTCTGTTGCAACTAATTGACTGGTATTACATCAGGAAAGCAGCCACAGACAATATGTAAATAAATGAGTGTGGCTGTGTTACAATAAAACTTTATTTACAAAAACAGGCCAGCATTGCTTGCCAATACCTGCTCAATTATTTCAAATTGTTTTGAGGCTTTGCTCAGCAGCCTCTTATTTTATGTATTATGTTGTTGTTTTTTTCTCATTTGAATTAAGTTCTGTGAGAATACCAGTGACCTTGCTTATCTCACTCATTGTTTTTTTCTTTACACCTAATGAAGGGGAACACAAAGGTAGCTTCATAAATATCAACTGAATGAGCAATAAATGAATGAATAAAACTAGCATGTAAAATTCAAAACACTCAAAGAAAACACAAAACACCACCCTCAGAATGTTTACTTAATTTTTCAGTAAAACAAGAAAGATTATTACTACAAAAAGATGATTTATTAGTTAAAAGTTTCTATTTATTTTTAGGTATGATTATACCACAAGAAGAAAATGGGAAATTTAAATTATGTTTTACAGTATACAGGGGTGGGTGGACAAAAGTAGGTTTCCAATAGTGCATATGGAAAATAATACAATAATTTATAAATAATAATACAAGAATAAATTTTCTTGTACTCTCAACTGTAAGCCTACTTTTGCCTACTCCCATACATCATTTTTACTTTAGGCCAGTGGCTCAAAACTTGTGGTGATTTTTCCCCCCAGGGATGTCTGGGATATATATTTGGTAATGCCTGGAGATATATATTTGGCGATGTCTGGCGATATATTTGATTATCACAACTTGGAGGAGGGGTACTTTTAACATCTGGCAGATAGAAGCCAGGGATGCTGCTAAATATTCTACAATGCATAGGACAAACCTCCACAACAAAGAATGATGTAGTCTAAAATGCAATAGTAGTGACATTAAGAAACCTTGACTTAAGTTTATTTCCTGTATGAAGGTCTTTGACCCTAGCCAGTTTGGCTCAAGAGCATCAGCCTGAGGACTGGATGGATCTCAGGTTCTATTCCAGTCAAAGACAGGTACCTTGGTTGCAGGCTTGATCCCTGGCACAATCAATGTGTTTCTTTCACATCAATGTTTCTATCTGTGTGTCTCTCCCTCTCCCTTCTACTCTCTCAAAACATCAATAGAAAAACATTCTCTGGTGAGGATGAACAACAACAACGAAGAATAGGTCTTTGCTTTTCTTCTTCTTTTTTCTTTTTCTTTATTGATTAAGGTGTTACTTATGTTTCTTATCTCCCCATCCCTTCCCTCACTCATGCCCTCAACCCCCTGGTGTCTGTGTCCATCAGTTAGGCTTATATGCATGCATACAAGTCCTTTGGTTGATCTAGGTCTATGCTTTTAAGAAAATTATTATAAAATTTTAGGATGTTACCTAAATCTATAGAGTATTTTTGAAACCTCTGAGAAAGCAGATTCTATTTCTTAGAAGCTATAATGTTTGCATGAGATGCAAAACCATTATAAAGGGTACATTTCAGTGGTGGTGGTGGTGGTGGGGTGGGGAGAGACAAACCTCACTATCACATTTGCATTCCAGGAACATTCAGCCCATCTGATAACCTGCTTAAAGAAGTCAGACTTCGGGCTGCCTGCCTGTGGAGTCACACAAGGTTAAGTGCCTACCACATTTCATGATATTCATTGGCCAAATGACAACAATGACAGTAAATTTGAGCTGATATCCTATGGCAGCAACAAAACAGGAAAGGAAGGAAGGAAGGAGCATTCCAAGGGCAAAAACAATACAGCAAATATCCTTTTATAGTTTTCATGGAAGCCTGTGACTTTGTTGTTAACATGTAGATACCGTCCATTGTTAAGTTAAATTGGCCCTATGCCACAATATCTTAACAAGTTAAGCTCAGGCAAACATTGACTACAGTTTTTTTTGATACTTAATGCTAGAACTATTTTTTCTTACTTTTAATTTTTTTAGATCTGAATAGCATACATCAAGAATCTGTTGTTCTAAATTCAGATATATTATTGAGAAATATAAAGAGTAACTTTCATAACCATTTACTCATACTTAACCTAACATAGCAGGAGAGCACAGGTGTGTGTGTGTGTGTGTGTGTGTAGGTATGGAAGGAGTATCTAGAAGACATTCAAAGACAATATTGGCACATTTTGATGCAGTTTATATCATTTAATAAATAACAGGGATTATATGTGAACAATTTAGGTACTTATGTTTTCATGAAACTTTATGGTGTTTCATGATTCAGATTCTACTCATATCTCTGTGCTTATTCCTTCCCTGCCTCCTTCCTAGGGAAGTCTTCTTTCTGTATTTTCTTGCAGATATTTAAAGTTCTGACTTTGGTCCCCTTTATCTCATTCTGTATTTTATTTTTGGATTTTATCTACTCTAGTGGCTTCAACTATTGCTTCCCTGCCTGTTACTTTCAAGTCTTTACCTCAATTTTTCATCTACATCAGGAATATATATATATTCAATTTTAATAGCTACAGATGTGTCTATTTGGAAATCATCTTGGTTCCCTAAATTGTTTATGTCCAAAATTGAGATCACAGTTTCCTCCCCTTATATGGCCCTTCTCCACAATCCCCATATCATCCATCTCATTGGTTAATACAAAAATATACACAATGGAATACTATGCAGCTATAAAAAAGAAGAATCTCTTACCCTTTGAGACAACATTGAGAGTCTTGGAGAGTATTATGGTAAGTGAAATAATCCAGCCAGAGGGAAAAAAAACAAAAACCTATCACACAATCTCACTTATATGTAGAATCTAATGAAAAAAAAAAAATGGATGAACAAAATAGATCCAGAGACATGGAAACATGCAATAGACTGAAAATTCAGAGGGAGAAGGGGCAGGGAAAAATTATCCAAAGAACTTACATGCATATATGTATAATCTATGGACAAAGACAATAATGTGGTAAAGGCCTGCGGAAGAACGAGGGGTGGAATAGAAGGCTTAATGTGGGAGAGGCAAGCGAAGATATATGTAATACATTCAACAATAAAGATAAACTTTTTAAAAATACTGAAGTCATCCTTCTTTTTCTCTAATCCATCATAAAACTGTACTTTTTTTGTACCACTGAAATATTTCTTAAATGTGTTCATATCTCTCCTGTTTAGCTACCACCACACTAGTCTATGGTACCACTCTGATTATGGTTACTTTTTTTTTTTTTTAATATATTTTATTGATTTTGTACAGAGAGGAAGGGAGAGAGATAGAGAGTTAGAAACATCGATGAGAGAGAGTCATCGATCAGCTGCCTCTTGCACAACCCCTACTGGGGATATGCCCACAACCAAGGTACATGCCCTTGACCGGAATCGAACCCGGAACCTTTCAGTTCCCAAGCTGACGCTCTATCCATTGAGCCAAACCGGTTTTGGCTGATTATGGTTACTTTTATGCTTAAACATTTTCAAAGTCATTCTATTGTTATTTAAGGTAAAAGACTCTTTTAACATAACCTGCAAAAATCTGCATGATTTAGTCCCTTCTTGCTTTTCTTGTCCCCTTCTCTCACTGTCTACTTCAATGTCATGGCCATCTTTCCATTTCTTATAAAAGCTCCTCTCTGGAAGGTGTAGCAGTCGTGGTGGTTGTTTTTACAACACACACACACACACACACACACACACACACACACACCTTTAGAAAAAAGGTTCTTTGCTGCCCTCTTTTATTTGACTCCCACCAGATTCAGAGAGTCATTTAAATGGGAGAAACAGTCATCTAGAAACTGCCAAACCACTCCTGTTTTTATAAACTCAAATGCAACTCAGTGTGCCCCCTTCACAATGCTGGTCACTTTTATGTTTGTATTTGTTTGCATTATCAAGCAGCTCAGCATTTTGGTCCCAGCACTTAGCTTGGTTTCTGGCACATAATAGGAGATCAATAAATATTTATTAAAAGTACAAATAAAAATCTAATAATTTCAACCTATCAACTCACCCCCAAATGCTTACACTCTCGAGTTCTCTAATTCTGTTGATTTTACCATCATCTCCTATACCCCAGGCCCAAATTTTCGGACTTCCCTGGCTTCTCTTTCTTTTTTTACTGTCAGTATTTCATTGTTTGCCAGGTGTCATGGACTCTACCTCCAGAGCATATGTCCCATAAACCTTCTCAATTACTGCTCTTTCCTGGGGCAGGTCCACCACATCCTGTCTCTGGGCTATTGCAAAATCACCCCGTTGGGCTCCACATCTAATCTTTTCTTGCCTCAAACTTACTTCTAGTCTTCCACAAACATGTTCTGTTGCTCCTATGAAAAAAACAATTTTAAGATTCCCAATTGTCTCTTCAATATAGTATCCAGTATGTGGGTTCCTTTGATTCAATGAACATTTTCTCAATTATCTCTAAATACTTTCTTTTTAATATCTTATATTCCAACTTAACTGAAATATTTTGGGTATCCAGTACATTCCTTGCATTCACCAAATTCTAAGATTTTTATCTGTCCTACTTCCCCCAAGAACTACTTGTACTTCAAGCACAAATTCCACTTACCATTCCTAGACTACTTTCTTAAGTTCGGGGACTCTTTTTTTATTGGTCATTTTATAGACTACAGTGGTTATCATCAAAGCTTGGGACACAAAGGATGTTCAATAGAGATAGTCAACAAATTGCTTCTATCCTCTTTCTCTCTCTCTTTTTTTCCTATGTAGCTTCGGTCTACAAAAAATAAATATTTTCTTACTTTACTTTTTTTTTCTTCTGAGTTTCCCCCCTATCATTTCTCAAAAAGACAGCCAAAAAATAAATAAGATTTTATGAAATTTACCTCCTTCGACATTTAATAATGCTACATTACAAGAAAACTGACAAGAGCAGGATGTTAAAATTAAGATCAAAGAACAATGAGCACCAACACTTGTTAAAGATTTGTGCTTTTCTGTACTCAAATATGATATGCAATTCATAAACTGGTTAGATTGGAGAAAGCAAAAGTTTATCTAAATTAATACTACATATTGTAAGTACTAAAATATTCACCCTTGAAAATTTTAAATTGGTTTTTACTACAATAGTTACCTTTCATCTCAGGAAATATCTCAATTCTTTCTTGAGGAGGTTAAACATGGGTGTTCTTGACATTTTTAGCTAAGACAACTTACCATATTATTGATTGTATTTATTTTCACATAGTCAACCTGAAAACTATAGTTTTAGTTATGAGCAACACGGATGTATTTTTCTTTTTGCAAAAACCAAATCTTAAGTTGAATCAGTCTTCTCCATCTGAAAATGTTTATTCCCAGTTACATTGTGATGGAAAAACACATTTCAATGAAATAATTCAATTTTGAAGTGCCAAGTGAAATCATGCTGAGGATATTAGAACCTAGCAAGACAGGTCAGACAATGATGTCAGAGTCCTTTAGGGTAAATTATAGACGAGGGGGGTGGGGTGGGGAGAGTGGTGGTGCCTATGGTCAATTAATTAGAATAGCAACGATTGGGAACCTACTATGGGGGTAGAAGACTTTCACCAAACAATACTGTAAGAGACAAAACCTTCATTGTGACAGCATGTGGATTGTGCCAAATAAGTGAACTATTAAACTTAAATGAAAAAATTACATATAGTCTATTGCACATTTTTTTCCAGTAAGAATGAATCCACTATATTTTAAAGCAGATTTTATCTTCCATTTTAAATATTTCTTCAACATAAACCATGTGAACATGATTTTTCAATAAGGATATAGTCACTTTTTTTTTTTTTTTTTTTTTTTTTTTTACTTTTAATGTTCTTTTTTATATAGAGATGTTCCTTGACTTATGATGGGGTTTTATAACCTCATTGTAAGTTGAAATCTTGTTAAGTAAAAAATGCATTTTATATACCTAAACTGCAGAAGATCAGAGCTAAGCCAAGCTGGTTTCTACTGAATGGTATTGCTTTAGCACCATTGTAAGTCAAAATAAATCAAACCATCCTATGTCAAGGGCTATCTATAGTTCATTACTCCAAGCTATATATGTGTACACAAATACACATCAGTATGGCTAATAAAGTGTATGAAGTATAAAATATTTATAGATTAAAAGAAAATATGAAAGTATATAGTATGCAGTTTAAATTTCATCTTTAAAAAATATTCATATGTGAAAATCATGATGATAAAACTACAAACCAAACAATGCATGAAAATCTTTCATTTTTTTCTTCTTCAAGACTCTCCCAAATAGAATTTAAAGTTCTTGAGGGCCTTTATGTGGAGTAAACTTAATGTAGATATGTAAAAGTGCCTAACAATAAAATAATTTTATCCTTACACTACTTCAAATTTTAATTCTGTGGTCATGAAACCTAGATTGAATGTCACCTGATGAGGATGAGGTGTGGTATGGAAACAGACATATTATCTGTTACAATATAGTACCAGAAATGTTTATTTACTTAAAAGTGAAATTACAGTAAAGAAACCTTACTCTATTGAGTTCATTTTAACATAAATTTAATAGTTATTTCTTAATTTTATCTCACTTAGGTAAAGATAATTTAAGAAATAAGAGCACCATTTAAAACATTGATTATCAGTAAGATGTTGAGAAAAATACCTTATTTTAGTGACAACTTAACTGAATTCATACTCCTTAATAACAGTATTGATGATTATTGCTATTATTGTTACTTATGTATTTGGGAATGTTTTATAGTTTTTACTAGAGGCCTGTTGCATGAAGAGATTCGTGCAATAGGCCTTCCTTTCCTTGGCTTTCAGCACAGGTTTTCCTCTGGCACCCGGGACCCAAGCCTTCGCTCCCGCCAGCATCTGCCTTCTTCCTCTTGTTGCAGACTCCAATGTCAGCAGTCCTTCTCTTTGCTGTGGCCAGAGTGCCACTCCTGTAGATCCCTTCGTCCCCCACCCCCCACTCTCATAGCAGGCGTCCTGCCCCACCATGCCCTCCAAGGCCATTCTGCGCCACCATCTTTGTCCTTCTAATTTGCATATTCCCTCCTGATTGGCTGGTGGACATAGCAGAGTGGTAGTCAATTTGCATGTTTCTCTTTTATTAGTGTAGATATTTTGGTTTATGGAATTTATGAAAGTTATTTTGTAGCATACAAATTTGCCTTGGGTACTATAGGTAACTAAGATTTTTGAACACTATTATTAGCTTGCAGTTTTTGAATATGTAATGGGTACTATGCCCCATGCAAAGCATTGTACTTTTATTTTCTCAGATAATTCTTTAATTCTTACAAAATCCCCATGAGGTAGGTGCTGATGTTTAGAAAATTAAGTAATTGGCCTAAATCATACAGCTAGTAAGCATCAGAAATTGGATTCAAAGCCAGGCTTTTCTGATTATAGAATCTGGTTCTTCAAACTCTACAACTCTATCTTCATCTCCTAAGCAAAAGATAAGAGAACCTTATGAAAAAAAAAATAAGTGAGCTTAATTATTAAATTTATCTTTACTGTTGAAAGTATTACAGATGCCCGCTCGCTTCCCCATTTTCTTCCAATTGACCCCTTCCACCTGGCACCTGCCCCTCTCAGGCCTTCAATACACTATTGTTTATATCCAAGGCCTATGCATATATGCATATAAATTCCCTGGTTAATCTTTCCCCTCCCCCCTCTCACTCCTCTATCCCCACCTTCCTCTGAGATTCATCAGTCTGTTCCATGTTTCTGTGTCTCTGAATCAAAATAACTCAATTTTAAATAAAGATAAGAATCACATAATCTCACTCAAAAGTGGACTGTAATGAACAGAATAAACTGTTGAACAAAAAGAATCTCAGAGGGTGGGTGGGTGAGAGGGAGGAGATCAACCAAAGAACTTGCATGCATATATGTATAACCCAGTAGAGTGAGAAAGGCCTGGGGCAGGATGGGGGAGGGTGGGGCTGACTATAAGGGTCAGTGGGAGAAAAAAGGGAACGTATATAATACTTCCAACAATAAAGATCTAAAAAAACAAACAAAAAATTTAAACATCCTCATACAAACATGTAAAATAGTATTTGACTAACTATATAGGTATTCAAATGTTTGGGTGTACATTTGAACTCTCCATCCTATTCCATTCATTATATGCCTGTCCTTATTCCAATACTTTATTACTATAGCTTTATTATAAGTCTTGAAATCTTATAGTATAAATTTTCCAACTTTGTTCTTTTTCAAAATTGTTTTGTTTCATTATGAGACTTTTACATTTTCACATAAATTTTAAGATATGTTTGTCAATTTCTACTTTTAAGAAGAATGTTGGCATTTTGATGGGAATTACATTAAATCCATAGATCAATTTGAGGAAAATTGTCATCTTTAAGTTCTTTTTTAAAGTAATATTATAACTGTTGATGATCCTCATTGTTGATAATATTCATAACAAATGATAATAAAAATAAAATATAGATTATTGAAAAATAAATTCAACTATTTTTATTAGTTACTCTTTTAACTTAATATAAAGTATAATTTGTACTGCAAAGTAATGCAGTCATATTAATGTAAAAATCAAAATTTTTTCTTTCTCAATTCTTGCTCTAAGGTAACTTTTTTCACTAGTTGTTTTATTTCTACTTTAACTTCCTTTCTAACTGGTTAAATCAAATCAATTTTATTTTTTTAAAATTTATCTTTATTGTTGAAAGTATTACAGATCCCCCCCCCCCACTTTTCTTTCAATTGACCTCTCCCACCAAAAGAAATTACACATTCACTAGTAAGTCATGTTGGAAAAAATATTTTTCATGCATCCTTCATTGTCTCCCTTTTATTTGTCTACCTCTAGAAAATGTGAACTCAGTCTCCAGTCTTTCTGCAGTAAATCTGTGTTGAGTTTTGCTGGTCATTTTGTGACATTCACAGATCAGTAAGTTCAAATTTAGAGGACTAGGAGTCAGAGATGAGGCGGTTAAGTCAGAAGGGGATTGACTTTAATGTCACAGTTCCTAGTCTGGGAAAACAACCCAAAGGCTTACAAAATTAACTGTTTCCCCTGGCTAAGTTCTGCAGCAGATGTTACTGGCAGACAAGCTGCCTTAGTACCAGCTTAAGTGCCCACCTAAGATCGAGGATTCTGAAGCAGTCCTTGCCCCCTTCTTGCTCATGCGAACATTATAGGATTTCTGGCTACATCACGATGATATTTATGGCTTTGAACTGGTCTTAGAATCTGGCAGGATAATATCTGGACTTCTGAGAACCAGCAAATAAATCAACTTGTCTTTAGCTTGTGAAATTGCTACAGATCCTTCCTATCCTATTTCTTCTCTTATCCTCGTGTGCCTCACAAAGTCACCTGATGTGGAAAATAATGGAGCTATATAAATACACATTCATACCTGCTGAACAGTTTCCAACATGCACATTTCCCTGATAGTTATTAGATTTCAGGTACCTTAAACTTAGACTAAAATCTGAATTCATTTGAGATAGCCTTTTTATCTGGCTTATCTATATTATTCTCACTATCATAATTATTTTCTTTAGGTCATTTTAAAAAAGAACAACTGATTCCAATTTAAGTTAAGCAAACCTTACACAATATAGTTCATATATAAACAAGATAGAGATAATTTGAAATCATTAGCCATGTTTCTCATTAATGACATCATATGAATTTTTTTATTAAACTAGAGGCCTGATATATAAAATTTGTGCAAGGGGCTCAGCCCTCACAGCCTTGGTCAGCCCTTACAAGGGCTTTGTCTGGATAGTTGTTCTGCTGTTTGGTCTAATTAGCATATTAGCTCTTTATAATATAGAACTAGGGGCCCAGTGCATGGATTCATGGGAAATGAGGCTGTGGTGGGCACAGGGGTAGATCTTGGCCCATCCTCTGCGTCCCTGCCCTGCCCCTCCTTGCCATAGCCCCCAGTCCCCTGTCTGCTGGCAGCTCTGCTCCTGCCTCAATAGCTCCCACACCCTGATGGTGATGGCCCCCCTCGCACTTGCTGAGGGTGTGGAGTGATTGGGGCCAATGCCAGCAGTGGGTGTGAGTGGGGCTGGTGCTGTCAGGGGGTACGAGTGGTAGCTGCTGACCAAATCATCCTGCAGGAACAGGGGAGGTGGAGAAGTCCTTAGGGGCAATCAGGGCCAGCAGCCACTGCTCTCACCCACTGATGGGGGTGAATGGGGTTGCCAGCAGCAGTGGGTACAAGTAAGGTGGTCACTGGCAGAGGGTATGAGAGGCAGTTGCTGGCTCCGATTGTGCCTCAGAAGCAGGAGAAGGTGGAGAAGCCCTGAGGCAGTTGCTGGCTCCGATTGTGCCTCAGAAGCAGGGGAAGGTGGAGAAGCCCTGAGGGGCAAATGGGAACCAGCAACAGCTGCTTGCACCCACTGACAGCACCGAGTGATCGGGGTCAGGGATGGGCAATAGCAGCAAGTATGAGCAGCAACTCTAGCACTGGCAGCAGGTATGAGCACCAGGTGGGACCATGGTTTGTGGGAGCAAAGAATTTTTGGTAACTACCAGAGGTTTACCCTGATGACAGCAACCAGTGCCCCTCCTTGGTCTGGTGCCCACACTCACCTGCTCCACTATCCCACTTTGGCTGACGCCACCATGTTCCATGCTCTGCCGCCTGCTGCCAATTCCCACCATGTTTCCTGCGTGCTCCCTGGTGGTCAGCGCATGTTATAGCAACCAGTTGTTCAGTTATTCTGCTGTCTGGTCTATTTGCATATTAGCCTTTTATTATATAGAACTAGTGGCCTTGTGTATGAAATTCATGCATGGAGGCAGGGTTCCTTCAGACCACCCTGCACCCTCTCCAATCTGGGACCCTTTGGAAGATATCCTACAGCTGGTTTAGGCACGATCCCAGGGACCTAAATCTGGGACCACAGCCTCATTTCCCACAGTTCCTTTCAAGAGAAACCAGAGGTGTGTGCAGCTGCTGGTGAAGCCTGGAGAGAAAGAGAGAGGCAAGGGCTGATCAATAGCTGCCATTCAGGCTGCGGATCAGACCCTGCTTCTCTTCGGACCTTTCTCCAGGCCTAAGCCACAGCCCCCTTGGCACTCAGTGCTGGGTCACCATGCCCACACTGAATGTAGGACTGATTTCCAGTGTTCGGTCCAGCCTTCGGTCAGTTGTTATGGACCCTGGGTTTTTATATATTAGGACTAAAGGCCTGGTGCACAAAACTCATGCGTAGGGGGGGGGGGGGGGTGCGGTCCCTTCAGCCCAGTCTGCACCATCTCTAATCTGGACCCCTGGCTCCTACCTGCTCACCTTCTTGCCTGCCTGATGACCCCCAACTGACCAGGTTGCTTCTAACTGCCTTCCCCCCCCCCCCCCCCGCGCCAGCCTGGTCTCCCCTAACTGCCCCCTCTGCCAGTCTGGTCACCCTCAAGTGCCCCCCTGCTGGCCTGATCACCCCTAACTGCCCCCCCCCACGCCAGCCTGGTTACCCTTTACTGCTCTTCCTGCCGGCCTGGTCACCCCCAACTGTCTCTCCACCAGCCTGGTTGTCCCTCACTGCCCTCCCCCTCTCCCCTGTGGGCCTGGTTGCCCACACAGCCTGTTGCTTGGTTATTTGATTTCCCCTCATTAACCTCACTGCTGGCCTGGTCACCCCACACAGCCTGCTACTCAGTCATTTAGTCACTCCTCACTAACTCCCCTGCCAGCCTGGTTGCCACACGCAGCCTGTTCAGTCATCTGTTCAGTTGCAATGATCCCTTTGGCTTTTATGTATATACATTAGATTGATTAGCCTGGCTCAGTGGTTGAGCATGGACCCATTAACCAAAAGGTCTCTGGTTTGATTCCTGGTCAGGGCACATGCCTGGATTGTGGACTGTATCTCCAGTATGGGGTGTGAGAGAGGCAATCAATCCATGTTTGTGTCTCATTGATGTTTCTATCTATCTATCACTTTCCCTATCCCTCTCTCTAAAAAAAATCTATTGAAACATTTTAATAAATTATATTGATTAAATATAAACTGAATATGTTTTGTGCTTTTGTTGCAATCTTGACCCTTATTCTTATAAGCCATAGCCTTGTTCAAGATGTTTCAGTCTTCTCACTCTTGGTTTCCTTCTCTGGAAAATGGGTTAATAATAGTAATGCTATACAGAACTGTTGTAAGGATTAAATGAGATAATTTATGTGAAGTGCTTAACACAGGGCTTGACATATTGAAAACATTTAATAAATAGCATTATGATCTTTGTATTGATGCCCATGTAAGGAAACTAATGTCAACTAATAAATACACATTTTAGTCTACTTGTATGTTGAGCAATACACAGTAATTAATATGCAGTGAAAATTAGGGAGAATTTAATTTGACTAAAAAACATTTACAATTTTCTCATAAATCTAGGATTAATTTTTAACTAAACTAATAAAGGATATTTAAGTATTAGTTCTAAATATAAAACTTTGAGAGCATCTATAAAGAATTCAATCTGAAGATAGGCCTCTAATAGTTGAAAACACATTTTCCTACTACTTAAGAATAATAAAATATAAATAAAAATATTTACAATGGTTTTCTTGATGTTTTACCTGGAGCTAGTTAATACCCATTTGTGTATTTTAAGAAAGAAATAAAACTCAGAATATAAAGCAAAAATGAAGCACTACTTACATTATTGCTTTTATACATTATCAAAACATTAACTTCTATGATGTTTCCTTATAAAACCAATTCTTTTCCTGTGGGTTTGTAATTTAATTATTTAAGCCAGAGAATGCATTACAGAAACCATTGTAATTTAAGATTTTCTTTTTCTTTCTTTCTTTTTTTTTTTTTTTTTTTTTTCAAATGAATGGTCATAACAGAAATTTAAAAACTAATTAAAAAGAAGAATGTTCTAATAATTGATGTCCTAGTAATTTTAATGGTGAACAAAATTTTGTTAATATAAGGTGGACCATCTTTCAGTTGACCTTTGCCTAAAATGAAATTATCTGTGATTTCAGTTATGTTGTATTATGATCAGAGTCAATAGTCATTTATTTTATATAAATAATTGTAATTTTATTTTAAAGCTTCTATAACTCAAGTAAAATTAGCCAATGTAAAAGTTGTGGTACTAACAAAAATTTCAATGACTTTTTTATTTTTTTAAAATAAATTTTTAAAAATATTTTTTAATTGATTTCAGAGAGATGAAGGTAAAGGAAAAGAGAGACATAGAAACATTAATGATGAGAAAGAATCATCAATTGGCTGCCTCCTTCACACCCCTCATTAGGGATCAAGCCAGCAACCCAGGGATCTAACCAGCAGCTTCTCGGTTCATCGGTCAACGCTCAACCAATGAGCCACACTAGCTGGGCATTAACCATTCTATTTGTAATAGAAGTAGATAAATATTTACTCTTATATATTTTAAGTTATAGTTAGCTCCTTGAACACACAGATCTATATCTATTTATCTATCTATCATCTATCTATCTATCATCATCTACCTACCTATTTGCCTATCTACCTACTTACTTACCTAAACATATACTATATAATAAAAGGGTAATATGCAAATTGACCAAACAACAGAATGACCAGTTGTTATGATGCACACTGACCACCACTCAACACAGGAACTGCCCCCTAGTAGTCAGTGCACTCCCAAGGGGAGTGCTGCTCAGCCACAAGTTGGACTGACAGCTGGCAAGTGCAGCTGCAGTGGTGGGAGCCTCTCCCGTCTCCATGGCAGCGCTAAGAATATCTGATTTTGACTTAGGCCTGCTCCCCCAGGGGATTCTATTGTCCCCATCAGTTGGACATCTCCCAAGGGCTCCTGGACTGCTAAAGGGGTGCAGGCCGGGCTGAGGGGACCCCACCCACCCAAGTGCATGATGTCCTGCACTGAGCATCTAGTATACATATAAATATGCTCAGAAAGAGTGTTTGTTTTTCTACCTCAGCCTTACTCAGAGTATGAGTGTAAAACTTCTACAGTTTACTAGTATTTGCTCAACTAAATCTTATTTATATACTGTTTCTCTTTATAAAATGGGCTCTGTACTAATACATGACATAAGCAGTACATCTGTCTGTTTTATGCATTTATGTCTTTGTCTACCTGATTGTGGATTTATAGATGGAAAAGGATGGATGAAGTCTCTTTATTGAACATGTTTGGGTGCCCCGCCTTTTGGAGATACTTGTTATGGAGGACAGAAAAATGCATGTCTCTGCCTGCAAGTATCTTAAAGCATTAAGCATTTTTTTGTAATAGCAATTAGTGCTAATTATAAGAATACAAGGATATGTTTGGTTTTAGTATTAACAATTCTTTTAATATAGAGTTTTACTGCCCTATTGTGTTGAAAGAGTCAATGCTTAAGACATGTTCACTCAAGAAGTGAGACTTACAACCTGTCTAATTGCTATGGAAACTACATTTTTTTGTTTATAAAATTGATTTTTGCAAAAAAAAATAATAGAAAAAAATGATTAAGGCAGGGTATTCTTATTAAACAATTTTTTGAAAATAATAGGTAATATTAACAATGTTACCCTTATTCTTTCATTAAACATAGTATGTCTACCTTTTACTTCACCCCACACATTTTTGTTGTTGCAGTAGTGGTCATTTGAGTCATTAACACATTTTACATAATTATTTTCTGGTTTACACTATATCTTACTTTTCTCATTAATGTTTATAATTCAAAAAGAAACACATACACAAGGCACATAAAATCATATATTCTTTAAATGTGATCTTGCCATTTTGTATGTCAATGTTTTTAAAACAACCTGTTACAAAGTGTACTTATATTCCTTCTACTACTAATCTTTATAATGCAGTTTTCCTAAAAAATTAGCCTATTCTCTGCTTCAGAATTAATCTCATTCTATTACCACTTAACATATTGACATATGTAGGCAGGTTTACAGAAGATATGCTCATGGTTAAGAGGTGATATGCAAATTGACCCTCATGTTGTAACACCATCACAAGCTGGTGGTACGCACAGGGGAGACTGGGTTCCCATAACACAAGATGACTGTCCACAGTGGAGGTGGGGTTCCCGTAACGAGCCATAATGAGTGATCAGCAGGGATCTGAGGCTGCTTGGTGCCAGGCCGGGGCGGGGGATCTGAGGCTGCGCCCCCCCACCTGCCCATCAGAGCTTGACAGTGGACCTCAGGCCTTGCCCCTCACCTGGTGGGGCTTGACAAGGGACCTCAGTCTGTACTTCCCACCCAGTGGGGCTTGATAAGGGGACCACAAGGCATGCCCCCTGCACCACGCTGGACTGGGGGACCTGAGGTCATGCTCCCCACCCCAGTGCCTGGCTAGGGGACCTCAGGCCATACCACCTACCCTGGTGCCAGGCCAGGGGACCTCAGGCCACCCCCCAACCCTGCATGTACCGGGGGACCTGAGGCTGTGCCCCCTCACCTGGTAGGGCTTGACAGAGGACCTGAGGCTGCCACCCCCACCCAGCAGGGCTTGACGGGGATGAGGCCAGCTGGGTTGGGGTCTCACTTGATTTTGAGGTGCATGTGGGTGGGTGGGGACTTGATTCTGGGTCCCGTGGTATGCCCCAGACTCTGACAGGAGGGAGATTTTCATATACATTTTACTAATTTTCTTTCATCTCTGACACTTCTATTAAAAAGGGCAAATAGCAATATTAAAATATTTTCCCTAATTAATTCCCTTTTAATATGCATGAATTTCATGTACCAGGCCACTAGTATCATATAATAAGTGCTAGCTGGCATAAATAAAAGGCATTATAGCAGAAAAAGTAAAGGCAAATTAGTACTGTCTTGGGGCATCAAGAATGACTTTATCAACTAGAATTGCCAAAAGAGAAGCTTTAGTTGTTAATGAAGAATATTCAGGTAGATTCAGGAACAAAACATTCCACAATAGGGATAATGCAAGATGTTAAAAACAAAGTAACCAAGCTTTACTCAATGTTTAAGGCAGAGAAGGAGATGGTCAAACTCATTTAGTGATACTGTCTCAGAAAACTACCTCATGCATAGGCTATTCAATGCATAGTGCCTGAATGGCATAGCAAGCTCCCATGAGCATAATACGTTCATTGATATCAAGCTAAGTTTTAGCCTGGTGAGTGTGATAGTGCAGCAGAAAATTCTGGGTGAAGTGCTGGGCATTAGGATAACTTTCTGTTTATAGGAGAACCATGGACAGGAAGTATGGAGAAGGGATCCATGATTGGGGAAGGGCCTTAGCTCTGGGCTTTGAATTCAGTTTACTTCACTGCCAGATAGAAATGCATTTGGGTCTAGAAGAACTAAAAAACAATAGAATCTCATAGGAAGAAACCCTGGCTGGATCCTATCTAATAGCCTGGATCAACATGGAGCATTCAGAAGGCTGTGTTATTGGGAAGGGAACACACAGAAGGCACTAGCTATACTGAATCCATAATAGCTAAGGATATTCTTTTCTCCCAAAGAAAAGTACACTGCAGACACATTAAGCTATTTTCTCCCTCTGCAATCCTTCAACTTAAAATTTCACACCAGTTTTAGTAATATTTTCAGTAAAATTATTAACTTCTTGAGAGTAAAGAGGGAAACAAGTAGAAAAGTATTGTCAGCGAGACTACACAGTCCTACAATGATTCCCAGTTTTATTAAGTCAGAGGAATGGGCTGGGTTCTACTACAGTCTGTTTCATTTGAGTTGGAAAGCAGCTTAATGGGGCTTCTGAGAAGTGTCTGGAAGATCAGGACTCTAGACTTTCTATTTACACTGTTAGTGAGCTCTGATAGTAGGTGTTGACTTTGCGAATTCATGACATACAAGATTAGAAACTGAGTAAACTTTTGAGATCAAGTCTCTCCCTAAATTCCTTTATGGTAAATAATTTCTGCTGAAGGTCTTTAGAAAAGAAGCTGAGAAGGACACAAGAAAGTCCCACAGATTGTTTATCTCGGAAATTCACTTCCTGACTCAAAAATCACAAACTATTAAGCAACAGGCAGAAAGAAGCCTGCAGATGGTATCTGTGTATGACTCCTATGAGAAGTCAGATGACTGACCTTCCTCTGACCTAGTATTTTCCCTAACAATCCCTTTAAAGTTCTTTTTTTTTTTTCCTTTTTATTGAATTTATTGGGGTGACACCGGTTAATAAAATTATACAGGTTTTCAGGTGCACAACTCTACAACATGTTGCCTGTACATTGTACTGTGTGTTCACCACTCCAAGTCAAGCCTCTGACCATCACCATTTTCTATACCCTCTTCCACCCCCCAATCACCACACTCTTGTCCATGTCCAGGAGTTTTTTTCTTTTTTTCCTATTTGCTCAATCCCTCCATTCTCCCACCCAGCTCCCTGACCAACAGCTGCCAGCCTGCTCTCTAAGAATCTGCCTTTAATTTAATTTGGTTATTAATATATTATTAACTTTATAAAAGCTAATTGTCCAATAAATTTAACATAAAACATTTTAAAAAATATATTTTATTGATTTTTTACAGAAAGGAAGGGAGAGAGGTAGAGAGCTAGAAATGTCAATGAGAGAGAAACATCGACCAGCGCAACCAATGTACATGCCCTTGACCGGAATCGAACCCGGGACCTTTCAGTCCTCAGACCGACGCTCTACTGCTGAGCCAAACCGGTTTCGGCAAATTTAACATAAAACATTTTAAAGGTTCAGATGAAGTATAAAGAAGGAGGGAGAGTTATCCATCTGTAATCGCACTCACTGATAATTTAACATGTCAATGATCTAAGTGTTTTGAGGATATCTGTTCCTTTTGTTGTTGTTGTTGTTGAGATACCCTTATTCTTTGGTTTACGGCTTTTCTTCGATAGTTTTTCTTTTCTTTTTTTAAAATTTAAATTCTTTATTGTCTAAAATATTACATAAGTCTCCTTTTCCCCCCTTGATCTCTCCCTACCCACCCCACCCCCCAGCACATCCTCTCACCCCCCATCTGTGTCCATTGGTTATGCTCATATGCATGCATACAAATCCTTTGGTTGATCTCTTAGCCCCTCACCCTCCACCTTCCCTCATAGGTTGGACAGTCTGTAAGATGCTTCTATGACTCTGGTTCTATTTTTGTTCATCAGTTTATGTTGTTTCATATATTCCACAAATGAGTGAGATCATGTGATGTTAGTCTTTCTCTGACTGGCTTTGCTAGAATTTTGTTGAGGATTTTAGCATATATGTTCATCAGGAATATTGGCTTGTGATTCCCTTTCTTTGTAGTGTCTTTATCTGGTTTTGAGATTCAGTTAATACTGGCTTCATAAAAGGAGCTTGGAAGTGTGCCTTCCTCTTGAATGTTTTGGAATAGTATGAGAGGATAGGTTTTAGTTCTTCTTTGAATGTTTGGTAACACTTCCCTGAGATGCCGTCTGGCCCTAGGCTTTTGTTTGATGGAAAAGTTTTGATGACTGCTTCAATTTCCTCCTTGGTTATTGGCCTGTTCAGATTTCTTTATTCTTGATTGAGTTTTGGAAGGTTGTATTTTTCTAGGAATATGTCCATTTCCTCTAGGTTGTTTCGTTTGTTGAAATAGAGTTGTTCATAGTATTTTTAAAATAATCTTTTGTATTCCTTTGGGTTCTGTTTTTATTTTGCCTCTATCATTTCTGATTTTGTTTATTGGGGTCCTCTTTCTTTGCTTCTTGGTAAGTCTGGCTAGAGGTTCATCAATCTTGTTTATCCTTTCAAAGAACCAGCTCTTGAGTTCACTGACTTATGTATTTTTTGTTTGTTTGTTTGTTTGTTTGTTTTGATTTCATTTATTTCTGCTCTGATCTTTATTATCTCCTTTCTTTGGCTCACTCTGGGGTTTTCTTGTTGCTCTTTTTATAATTCTTTAAGTTGTAGAGTTAGATAATTTATTACCAGTTTTTCTTGTTTTTTTAAGGTAGGCCTGTAATGCTATGAATTTCCCTCTGAGGAATGCTTTCACTGTGTCCCATAGGTTTTGGATTTTTGTCTTTCAACTCCAGGATATTTTTAATTTATTATTGATCTTTGTGGTAACCCAATCATTGTTTAATAGCATTATATTCAGCCTCCCACTGTTTTAAATTTTTGGTAATTTTTATTTTACTTGATTTCTAATATTATGCCCTTGTGGTCTGAGAAGATGCTTAATATGATTTCTAACTTCTTAAATTTGGAGAGACTTTTTCTATGACCCAATATGTGATCTATTTTTGAAAATGTCCCATGTGCACTTGAGAAGATGTTATTCTGAAGCTTTGGGGTGAAATATTCTGAAGTTGTCAATTAAGTCCATTTGATCTAGTGAGTCATTTAGGATTGATGTTTCTTTGCTGATCTTTTACCTAGAGGATTTATCCTATGATGTCATTGGGGTACTAAAGTCCTCTACTGTGATCATATTTCTGTCAATCTCTCTCTTTATATCTTCCAGAAGTTCGTTTTTGTTTTTTTTTAAAATTTTTTAAAATGTTTTTGGGTGCTCCTGTATTGGGTATATATATGTTCACCAGAATTATAACCTCTTGATGTATCCACCCATTTAATATATGAAGTGGCCTTCCTTGTCTCTTGTTATGGCCTTCACTTTGAGATCTATATTTTCTCATATAAGTTATGCTACCCCAGTTTTTTGTTTGTTTGTTTTTTTCATGAAAGATATTTTTCCATCCCTTCACTTTCAGTCTGTGTGTCTCTTGTTGTGAGGTGGGTCTCTTGTAGACAGCATATGTATGGGCCATGTTTTCTTATCCATTCAGCCACTGGATCTCTTTTGATTGGAGCATTTAGGCCATTTATGTTTAAAGTTATTATTGATAGGTATTTGTTTGTAGCCATTTTTATTTTTTTTGTGCCTGTGTTTCTTCTTCCCCTTTTTTCCCTTCTTTTTACAACAGTCTCTTTGGTATTTTTTGCATTGCTGGCTTGGTATTGATAAACATCCTTAGCCTTCTTTTGTTTGTTTGCAAAGATCCTTATTTTCCCTTCAATTTTGAATGATAGCCTTGCTGGATAGAGATTCTTGGATTCAGTCCTTTGCTTTGCATCATTTTGTATACTTCTTTCCATTCCCTTCTAGACTGATTTATTTCTGTTGAGAAATCATTTGATAATCTAATTGGAGATCCCTTGTAGGTAGTTTTCTGTCTCTCTTTTGCAGCCTTTAAGATTCTCTTTTTGTTGTTAACATTTGCCATTGTAATTACGACGTGTGTTGGTGGGTCTTTTGGGGTTAATCATTTTTGGGACTCTATGCTTATGTGACTTTTTTCTCCCCCAAGTCAGAGATGTTTTCCGGCTTTATTTCTTCAAATAGATTTTCTAACTCTTGCTCCTCTTCTTGTTGTCCTGGGACCTTATTATATGTATGTTGCTTTTTTTCATGTTGTCTCAAATATCCCTCTGGCTTTTGATTTTTTTCTCTAATTGCAATTCAGATTGGATGTGTTTTGCTTCCTTGTCTTCTAATTCGCTAATTTTGTCCTCTGCTTCTCCTAGTATACTGTTGAAAGCTTCCACAGTGTTTCTATTATAGCTATCCTGATTCTTCCTCCTGATTCTTACATAGGATGTTGATTTTCTCATCCATCCAGTTTATAACCCGTATGATCCTTATTCTGAATTATTTTTCTGACATACTGCATGCCTCTGTTTCACTTAGTTCTTTTTCTGGTGATTACTCCTTTTCTTTCCTTTTGTGATTGTTCTTCTGTTTCCCCACTTTTGCTCTTGAAGTGTCCAGTTGTATGGAGCCTGAGGCTGCAGTGATGGGCTTGGTGGCAGGTCATGTGGTCCAGACTCCTAGAGTGGCTGCTCCTCTAGTGGTTTCAGGCAGTAGCTGCTTGCAGGGCAGCTGCTCCTTGAGTGGTTGTGGGACAGCTGCTCACATATAGTATCTGTTCTTAAAATTAAAACTTTCCAGGGCAGAGCAGAATATCTGAGACCCCTGTATTTGGTGTGGGGTTGAGGGTGGAGTTAGGTTAAGGACTTTTCATTTACCTATAAAGTTATTCAGGTAGTGAAATGGAATTGACTTACCTTAAGAGCAATTATATTTTCTACTTTTGAGCCTTCCAAGTCCAGCCATAATTTCTAATCAAACCTAATAAGGTTTAGGAAAAGGCTGTTTCTAAATTTATGACTCATTTTTACAGTGTTTACACTGTGAAAGAGAAAAAAGTAGTTCCTTATTCATTAATATGAAATAATATTCAAGATATATTAATTGAAAACAAAATTAAATTGCAATGTGTTCATATTTGTGTTAAAAAGGAGGTAGAGTTATAGATAAATAACATATATATTCATATATCTAGAGGTGTGTTTTTTTTTCCAGTACAATATAAAAAAAAAAAAAAAAAAAAAAAAAAAAAAAAGCCTGATAACTGCTAATCCCTTGTGAGTAGGGTGGGAGAAAAGAAGGTTGGGGAAGCTCTAGATAATGTATAATGGATGCTAAGGGTGGGAGGAAGACTTAATTCTGATTTAATTGCCTTTCTTTTATATATTTTTACTATATAAAAGTATTGTTATTTTTATTAAAAAAACTAAATTTTAAAATTAAAAACTAGTTAAGTAAGTATATGCTTTTTGAAATGGTATAGATTTTAATCTAAAACTTACTTCTTTAGCAGATGACTGTTATGAGACAGCCAAATAATCCTATATAATAAAAGGCTAATATGCAAATTGACCAAATCGTAGAATGACCAGTTGTTATGGAGCCCACTGACCACTGGGGAGCAGACACTCAATGCAGGAGTTACTTTCTGGAGGTCAGCTCCCTTAGGGGGAGTGCCACTCAGCCAGAAGCCGGGCTCATGGGTGGCTAGTGCAGCTGCAGTGTCAGGAGCTACCTCCATGACAGTGCTTAGAATGTCTTACTTTTAGACACCTCCTGAAGGCTCACAGACTGTGAGAAGGCACAGGCAGGGCTGAGGGACCCTCCTTCCCCTGGAATGCATGAATTTCGTGCACTGGGCCTCTGGTCTTTAATATTTAACCTATAAATTAGGACTTTGTTATTTGCCCATTTCTGATATCCTAAAAATTTATAAAAATTAAAATTTTAGGAGACAAAAATGCAGTTTTAGGGAATAGTATAGCAAATTATATCTATTCAACCAGTTCAAACATTTCTATAATCTTAACAAGTATTATTTAGAAATATAAGACTGTGTTAAAATTTTATAGTGCATAGCCATCTTCTTTTTTGTTTTCTATTTCTTAGAGTACTGGGCATTTAGATAAACTGTAATTTAGCCCTCACTTGTGCTGCAAAAACAGAGGCCTACTGGGAATATCATTCATTGCCCAATCTGAAAACAAACAAGCAAACAAAAAACCACAACAACCATAAGAGAGGATTTTATTCCTTTTGTAAATATAATATTTACTGGATGTGATAGCTTCCCTTCAGCAATTGATGTCCTTGACTTTATGAATGAAGAGTGATGTAGAGCACATTCACTTGCTTATTTTTAATTGCCTAAAGAGAAATATAGCATTTTAAGTCTTCATCATTAGTCATGTAGATAATTTCAATGTAATATTCTGAGTAATTCTCAGATAATTCTTGATGATAGCTGACAAAAATAGGTTAGTCATAAAATCTTGAGATTGGCCATTTTTCCAGATTTATACATTTAAGAATACATTTCCCTTCTATTATTTAAAATTTTCTTATTTAAGAGTTTGCAAAAATCCAATGAATCTGTAACTAGACAAACAATGGGTCTGGGGTACCTGTCACAACTTGAACCAATTTAGCAGAGACAGAGTTGAATCATATGTGAGCATTAATTCCAATATTGCTGGAAATATGGGAGAGCAGCAAGTTATCCAAAACAATCTGCTCTGCAGCCCACCATAAGTCAGCTGCTTATATAGGTAGAAGTACAAAGGAAAAGTAGGCAAAAGAGCAGTTTACAGATATGCAAAAGGACGAGAGGTCTTCTAAGGACTTAATGATATGCAAGAGTTTGGGTTATATGGGGAAATAGCCAAGGGAGTGCCAAATGGGCAATTTACGGTAAGCAGGCTGGAGGTTTGTAAGGTATGCAGTTATGCAAAAAAGGCTGGGAATTTTCAAAGGGCTGGGATTCTGGTTTCTGTTACAAATCTTTGTTAATCTTTCCATGATAATAGGAAACTCCAAAATGAGGAAGAAGTGCTGCATCTCTAGGTCAGCCAGGGTAGAATGTGCCTTCTTTAATCAGAATAAAACAATCATGGTGAATAGAGCATGATTAATATTTCTTACAATACTAGCTGGTTTCCCAATATTCTATTTTTGCCTCCTTTTAGATCTTAACAAAGAAAATTTATCTAATTGTGGAAGATATGTTGAAGTGTCAAGAAACAGTGTTTCATTGGAAACTACCTGAGACTTTGACAGAATAAAAATATGTCCTGGTGCTGAGTTAGTAGATGAGAAGAGAAGAAAATAGAGATTTGATTGAAACAGTCTCTTTTTCAGTTAAGGATGTTTTCCTTCATTTTCTGACGTTAGACTTTTTAAATCCTTCTCTTGACTGCCCAAGCATATCCACCTTTTATGGACATTTAGTTTATGCCAAGTTGCTTAAACTTGGGCTAAAAATTAAGTTACATTATAGTAAGGTTGTAGAAAACCTCATGTATAACTGATATATAATCACATTACTTGAAAACAAAAAACAAAAGAGCATTTCACACCAAATGCACTTACATAACAGTTCTACTTCTAAGGTGACTTTGTCAGCTTTTGAAACATTTGGTCTATTTCTAGAGGATCTTTTACTAGCTTTTAAAACATTCCAAAAGAACTGTAATCTGATTGTTCCATAGATGCCTCAAGCTAAAAATCTCCAAAATTCCATAAATTCAATATCCCCCCATCCCATCCCGCTCAATGTCTCACTTTCTTTTCCTGCTGTGCTTCTATTTTTTTTAAAATATATATTTTATTGATTTTTACGGAGAGGAAGAGAGAGGAATAGAAAGTTAGAAACATTGATGACAGAGAAACATCAATTAGCTGCCTCCTGCACACCCCCTACTGGGGATGTGCCCGCAACCAAGGTACGTGCCATTGACCAGAATCGAACCCGGGACTCTTGGAATTGAACCCAGGACCCTTCAGTCCGTAGGCCAATTCTCTGTCCACCCAGCCAAACCGGTTTCGGCACTGCTGTACTTCTAATGTCAGCAAAAGGCTCTACACTTCTCTACCCTTAATTACAACACTTCCTCTGTCTCATCCTATCAAACTGTCCTTTTAAACATCTATTGGATATTCCCTTTATTGTCTATTTTTAATGTCATCCTAGATAAAGTTCTAGTAATAGCTTGTTCCCCAAAATATTGCAGCCATTTAATAATTAATCTTCTTTTATGTCTTCAATCCTTCTGCTCAAAGTCCATTCCCTCCTAAAATCTTAAGACACAGATATGATCATGCTGATTCCTTTAAATGACTTCTTTATGAAGAGTTCAAGGCTAATCCTTGCCTAATTCTCCATGATGTAATTCTGTCCTCTTTTTTGTATGTATTCTCTATTCTGAGTAGTAGTAAATGCATGACCTCTGCTTCCCTGAATGAGACAATTTATCCTATGATGGAGTTTAAAGAGAAATTGGGCAAACAAAGGTCCTAAGAAAAAACTCCTGCAAATATCCCCAGGAATAGACACAACAGTAAATAATATTTTAAAAACATGGGAAAAGTGGGCTTACTCTCTAAAAATAAACCAAAGTATAAATATAAGAGCACTTTAACCCCCCAGAGAAAGATATTAAGGAAAAGACTACAAAGAAGTAAATCACGGCCTTGCTAGAATGTGCTTTTCTTTTATTAGAGAAATTCATTAAAGAACACAACTCTATTTTGTTACAAGCTTGAGCCTGTAGGCAAAGAGGTCTAACAAGATACTTGTATAAAAGTATGAACTAATGTCCTAGAAAAGAAGTAGCAGAATGTTAATTTAATCAGATGAAGAAATCCCCCTTTCCTCAGTCCTTTACATTCCAGGCAAACCACACTCATTATCCAAAGCTCCCTGAAATAGAGTAACTTTCTCATACCATAGGGCATGCTGCTCTCTTTCTGCCTATGATGTTTTCTTCTCTCTTTGCCTGTCAGTTTCACTTCTATTCATCTATCAAATTTCCATTTCTATTGTCACCTGTGTGAAGCTTTCCCCATCACTCTCCTCTGCTGTAACACTTGCCACCACATATTGGAGAGTTTATCTTCTCAAGTATATTATGCTTTCTTCAAGGGCTCGAGTATATCTATTTCTCAATTGTTACAGAATTTTTCTGTGTGGGATGAGAATTCCACTCTCAAAAACCAAATACCATTCAGTAAACTTCATAAATGTACATATTTATATGTGGTAAAGCAATCTTTTGGTTCCCCAAATGGCATAGCCACTAAATGTTGGAACCAGAATGGAACTAAGGGTTACTTTGATGAATGGATGGGGAAAATGTCAGGGGAAATTGGATAATTAGATTATACTGCCAAGAAACTTGTTCAAAAGACAAAAGTCAGAACTTGTGAAAGTTAGGCACAACTCTTCTCCTTTACCACCCTACCACTGGGAACTCCTTAGATATTCCAGCAGTTACTCTCTGTGGTTGACATTGTAATCAAGACTTGGCTCTTGATTATACAATATAATAGCACAGTTGGTTCCTGCATTTCAATGCTAGAGCTGGATTTTCTGAGCTCTTCCTTCCCTGACCTACTTTCATGTAGCATTTCCTTCCTCCAAATGACCAAGATAGCGGAAAGGCAGGCTACTATCTCTTGATCTGAACCTGATCTTCATCTCACTTCTGTGATTTAGGACAAAGATAAAGACTTAAAGATAGGGTCATTTGCTTTTCTCCTCCAACCTTAAGGAAGGTCATCTAGACAGTTGATCCCCGCCTTTATATTATATGGTCAAAATTCTTCCCCTTCAAGAATCCAGATTGTATAACTCAGATAAAGAAAAACACACTGGCCGAAACCAGTTTGGCTCAATGGATAGAGCGTTGATCTGTGGACTGAAAGGTCCCAGGTTCGATTCCAGTCAAGGGCATGTACCTTGGTTGTGGGCACATCCCCATTAGGGGGTGTGCAAGAGGCAGCTGATCGATGGTTCTCTCTTATCAATGTTTCTAACTCTCTATCCCTCTCTCTTCCTCTCTGTAAAAAATCAATAAAATATATTAAAAGAAAAGAAAAGAAAAGAAAAGAAAAGAAAAACACACTGATGAAAAATATATCAAGGGAATAAGTAGTAATAAAGTTTCCTAGAAAAAAAAAAAAGTGGTGGTGGTGGTGGTGGGGAGGAGTGGGGGGATGGGTGTGAATAACAGCCAAGATAAGTTTTGGAAAAACAAGCACTAGAAGAGATTGGTGTTAATTTTATTAGGTGTGTATGAATATGTGTGTGTGGGAGGGGAGGTGGGAAATTAGGAAGTATGGGAGATGCTTATGAGTGGATTCCCTGGTGAAGAACTCACCTCTTGTGTTTTTACTTTGGAAACTCAAAATATACTTCTTACCATAAATCTTTAGTTTTTTCTCTTTTGTTTGGTTACCGTGTTAAATTATACCAACACTTTAGTAAATAAAATCACGTATAAATGCATACTGGTAGCATGGTCTTGGGAAGCTGAAGAAATGAGGTGGGTAAAGCAGTAGGGCCTCCGAGGGAAAGCAACCTCCCATGCAGACCGTAGCCATCATCTCAAAAGAGTGTAACCTCAGTCCATTTCAGTCTTTAAGCCAGAGGTTGTTTTTTACATTTTATTTTATTTGTTTTGATTTTCAGAAAGAGAGGAAGGGAGAGGGAGAGAGGAAAAATATCAATCTGTTGCCTCCGGTCTAACAGGGGATCAAACCCGCAACCTGGAAGGTGCCCTGACCAGAAATCCAACCGGTGATCCTACTATGCACAGGATGATGCTCAACCAGCTGAGCCAGGTTGGCTAGGATTAGATGTTGCTTTTTTTATGAATGACAGGGCATGGTGCATCTGCTCAAGGGCGGAAGAATATGCGAGGGAGAAAGTGTAATGAACATTAGAAAGAAAAACTGTGGTCAATTTTCATTTGAAATATTGACTTGAAGGAACATGAGAACACAAGCCAAATATTATCTCTCTTTAGGGTTGAGAGAGAACTAAATACAATGTAACATGCAATCACAGAATTTAGAGTCAGAAAAAGCCTTGGAAATTATTCAGTCCTTACTCCTGGTTTTAAACCTGGGGTTTAAAGAGATTAGAATCTTGTCCCATGATCATGCAGTGTGTGACAGGGAGGAAAAATATGGCAAAGAGTGGAAACCAAGACTCCTGTCTGTAATAACCTATGTCAGCTACATGCCATTCTGTACTTATCCTCAAATAAGTCCCTGTTGGCTATGATGAAAACCGATTCATGCCTCAAACCAGCAGAGTCCAAGAGTGATGTGTTTTCTAGTCTACTGTGCCTGATGAGCTCTCTGACCTGATTTGTCCTGCAATGTCTCAATTCTTCATTACCTAGTTATTTTTATGAACTATTTAATGTCATAAAATTACATTTGAAATTAAAAGGACTGTAATTTTTAAGGCTAAACTATGGGGATAATGTCGTTGGTAAGAAATCTTAAGTATATTATTACTTTTTTAAATTTCACAGATATCTATAAGTTCTGCTTGGAGGACCTGATTTGAACTAGATATGAAGAAATAAGCTATATAACAATGCATCTCTTTGGCAGGCCCATTTTCTTCATTCTTCAAAATGACTCCTGCTTCAGAAATGAATACATTTTATTAAAGCCAGTGTATAAACCTAGTGGTCATTGCAATAATATTGCAAAATATGAACGGACCTGGCCAAATAAGTATTTTTAGACAGTTCTATAAATGTCACCTTCCCACGGGATACATATTTCTATTCCTTTTTTGTGAATGAATGTGTTCCCCACTCCCACACTCCTCGTTTACAGGAAGCGGAAGAAACACTGGAATTACTAAATGAAGCATGACTCTTTTTCCAGACAGCAGGCCTGATCATGAGAATTAGAACGTCACTTGGCAACCGGATTTCTTTTCTCTCCTCAGAGACGATGACACTTCAGGAAAAAGTTTACCTCCACACACTTCCCAAAGCCTTATAAGGTCAGCCGAGTTCGCTGAGAAACATTTATTTTCCTCTGCCCAGTTTCAAGGCATCACAGTCTTTTCCAGAGAGTTTGCACTTCTACAAAGTAATTTAGTGAAAAGACTTTGGTTCTAATATTTGTTATATTAAACACTACTGCAACCAGTTAATTGCAAACTGCTCCAACTTAAAATAATTACCACGAGGGCATGGCTCTCACATATATTTTTAAATTAAAATCAGTTCATTGTAATTTGCTCCCAATTTATAAAATAATTATCGTGAGAGTATTACTCTGTGTCTTATTAAAAAATCATCTTTTAAATCATTTTAATATTGCTATATTCTACTTATAATATATTAAGGTTACTCAATGACACGATTGTTGTTGTTTTTTAGCTAAACTGGCAAAAATGCATAAGAAAAGTACAAATTTCAAAATGAATCAATAATCAGGTACACTTCTAGAGTAAAATGTTAAATTCATCTCATAACTAAACTTTTTGTTTTGATCACAGTGCACGATCATTTGCTTACATTCTTTTAGAAATCTTCCAGGAAACCTCGTCCTACCTACTTCTTTCATAATAAAAGTCAAATCCCCACTAATAACTAATAGCAGAAGAGAGTCACTGTGGAACAGAAAAAAAAAAATGCATCCTAAAAGCATTAGGATTTATTTGGAAAGACAAATCTAGAAAGCAAATTAGTGGTTGATAAATACTGAGGTCTTGAGTGAATACAGTCTGAGTGTTAACAAAACAGAGCGAAGCTGCCGGAAAGCCAGTTGCTGGAAGGATTTGTCCCATATGACGTCATGAAAGCCTTTGGAACAGAAAAGTCACCACCCCACTTCCTTCTGAGAGGGATTCCAAATGCCACTGAGAGTTCAAGGTACTAAAATACCCTGACTTCTTAAAGATCCACACTCCTGGAATAAGGACCCGGGATGTTTTCAATTTACCTGATTAGCTTGACAAAATAATCAGGTCTTAGAATGCTCTTGATCTTAAACTTATTTCTTAAACTTTGAAAGTATTATTATAAAATCACATAGAAACTGATTGCATCCTGACAAATCATAACAATTTGAGCTTAATGAATGAAAATTTGGTAACATTTAATTCACCTTCCTTATTTCATAAAATTTTATTATATTTGACATATGTTGATTTACAGGTGGTTTTCCATTTAAACCAAAACAAAATTAAAAAAAAAAAAGAATCTGAGGGTTTTTTTTGAAGATATGTTAATACAAAATGTAATGTCTATTTTTGTAGACAACACAGTATTTTAATTGTTTAAAATAATACGAATCTGTGGTTATTGAATGGTGTCATTTTGCTGGTGCTGCTAGAGGCATTCTTGCAATGTGTGGACTTGGAATTAAAGGTTTGGATGAGCTCACTTCAGCTGCTAAATTCAAGAAATAGACTTTTGTGGATTTGACAAAAATCTCCTGACATCACTCAAATTTGTATTTAAATTCGGATCCTGCCCCTACCAATCATTATTTTCTTCATAAAGGTTCTTTCTTGGCTGAGGAGGCCTTTGTTTGACAGGCCAAGAGATACCTAAGGTTTTAGTCATTGAAATAAACTGCCCAGTTTGTACCCAAATTATTTCAGTGGCAAGATATTTCCTATTGCATAGTTTTAAAGATTCCTAATTATTTTCTTCTCTTTATTCCCATTATAACAGTCTATATGCCATCAAACCATAAGGCAGGGAAACCTACTAAGAAAATAAAAAATAAAAATTCTATCCTGGTTAAGAAGCTGAGTGCAGAAAGAATATGCAGTAGGTTAAAAATAAATATTTCTCTGTGTATTTTATCATGAATTATTTCACTTACAACATAATTTTATCACAATCACAAATTTTTATCATAAAAATATAACACTTTTTAACAACTCTATAACATCATTTTAGATTTCCAGATAATGAGACAAAAAACTTTCCTAGAAGAAAAGCAAAAAGGCTCAACATTAATTTATAATGTTGAGTATAAAATTAACCTCTATGCTCATTATTAGAACTAACTCAAATAATGATAGAGCTCTCAAAAATACATAGTAATACCTTGGTTTAGTGTAAGATACTTGTGGAGGAGTTTGAGTGAGTTAGATTTGATACAACATTATTCTTGGCAGATACATTTACTCATCTGTTCATTTTTTTCAAATATTTATTAAGGCACTATTAGACATCATTCTAGGTGGTGGAATCATAGCCCTTGGGCTCAAATAGGGATTGTTCCAAAGAGGAGATAGGCACCACAAAGTAAGTACAGTGACTGAGAACTTGTGAGGAGACTCTAACCTGGATTCAGGATGATGGAGATTAGAGGGGAGGAATCTTCCTAGAGGTTGTCTTAATTGAGGACAATAATTGGTCAATAAAGGTAGCGTAGGCATTTAAGACAAGGAATAGAATCAACAAAATAGAGAAGCTTAAAACAGATAGTATCTAAGGAATTCCACTAATGTTGCTAAATCATAAAGTAGAAGACACAAAGGGTCAATGGAGGGCTAGAGGGATGGGTGGAAGCCAGATTATGGAGAGCCTTCTATGTGATGTTTGGGATCATGATCCTTTTCTTATAATAAATGTAGAGATATAGAAAGATTACAAACAGGTATAGACATATTGAGAATGAATTTTAAAGGGTTAGCTTGGAGCTAGTTGGGATTCTGCTAAAATAACCCACTTTAAAGTAAGAAAGAAGAGGGTTAGATAAACTTAAGAAATATTTTGGTGGTAAAATAAGCAGGACATTTATTGAATGGGAGAAGATAAGGGTGAAGGAATAATTGGGTAAATATTTATAGTGTGGGTTGCTATGTAGATGGTGAAGTCCCTAATTTGTATATAAGATCCTAGAGTAGTAAGTTGTCATGAGATTCCTTGGGGCTGAGAGACCTAAGAAAGAGGCTGGAAACTCCAGAATTCCATGAAGGGTTTATTAAGAGAACTCATGTACAGAAGCAGTTTCTTGGACAGCAGCAAGATAGTGGATCTCCACACCCAGAAAGGGGTGGGCCTTGTTATACATAGCCAAGTGGCATGTGCTAAGTGGCTTGTAGCCAAGGGCTAACACAGGTGACTGGCCCAGGATTGTTAAGAGCTGAATAATACAAAGCAGTAAAGAAGTTAATGGGCCTACTTATCTATGCAAGAACATTCCTTTCAGGTGAAGGATCACCCAGGGTTGTGATAGAAAAAGAAATCATTATTTCTATGCATTAGGAATGATTGATTGCATGGATGACAAAGAAGAGATAGAAATATGAAATAATTGTTTGAGAAGCTTGGGAGAGAAACATTGAGAAAGGTTAGATTATTCTAATAAGGATATATTTCATTAAAGGTAAGTTTGTTTATATTAGAAAACAAATCATACAGATAGAGATGGAGATGGAGATAGAGATATATAGAGAGAGATGAGAGAGAAAGGCAAGTTAAATGTCTAGTGAAGTTTACCAAAATATAACAAAATAGAGAGAGGTATACTTTAGGATTTATTTTATGTCACAGATCAAAAAAACCTAGATTTCTCTGCCTCTCTCTACATTAATATGTTAAAAATTCTCCATTATCTCTCTTTTCCTCTCTCTCCACACTTAAAAACAATGCTGTCCCTAAAACTCAGATTACAATGTCTATTACCTTTCTCTTCCTCCCCCATTCACCTTCCTTTCTCTTCTCTACAGGAGCACTCAGTCTTCCCCTTCACTAGAATTCATCTGATTGCATTGCCGAGAAGTGAGAGAAAATGTAGTGGAGCTAAAAATGGAATGCTAAAGTAATATGTATTTTTTCCATTGGCTCTTCCACTTATGAGATGTGTGCCTCTAAGCAACTTATTTCGCCTCTCTGTACCTGTATTTCCTCATCCATTATACTAGACTGATGACATTAGCCTCCAACTCAGAGTATTACAAGGATTAAGAGATAAATGTTGATTATATACAGTAAGCCCTCAAGAAATGTTAACCATGGCCCTGACAGGGTAGCTCAGTTGGATAGAGCATTGTCTTGATAAACTGTCCTGAGTCAGAGTCCACCTCCATAAGCACCTAAGTCACTCACATGGAGCACATACACAGCAATAATGAAGTGAAACAATGAAAAGAAATATAATTCCTGACCTTTACTTGTGGCAAATAAATAATAAAGAACATAAAAGCACATATGTACATAAGTAAAAATGATGGATTTTTTTCCTTTTTAAAAAAATATATTTTATTGATTTCTATAGAGAGGAAAGGAGAGAGATAGAGAATTGGAAACATCAATGAGAGAGAAACATCAATCAGCTGCCTCCTGCACACCCTCTACTGGGGATGTGTCTGCAACCAAGGTACATGCCCTTGACTGGAATCAAACCTGGGACCTTTCAGTCCGCAGGCTGATGCTCTATCCACTGAGCCAAACCAGCTTCAGCAGACTTTTTATTTTTATTTTTTATTTAATAAATAAATAAATAAATGGGAGATGGCTGACGTAACCACGAAATGACGTAGGTTGAGTCCAGGACTGCCTGTACTAAAATTCTACAGCACACCAAAACATATATATTTTGCTATTCTGGCTAAAAAATAGGTATAATTCTGATTCATTCACACCAGTTGGCTATTGTTGTGTTGACAGTTGTCAATTTTTTATTTGAAAATCTAAGGGCAAAGAGGTCAGTGCCCCTGACTAAATAATCAGGTATTGCATGTTTTTAAAAATTCTTGTGGCACACCATTTTAAAATCGCTGCACTGTTTGTTAGATCTGCCTATTTGAATTGGGAATGCCTAAATAAAATAATTTTGTTTTTTTCCTGATCACTTAGCACTTATTATTGCCTACCTCTTTCCTCTTTACCTCTGTGTTTCATGGTCTAAGTGTTAGGAAACAAGGTGGTTAAATTCTATGACAAAGAACAGTGACATGGTAAGTCAATATGAAAACTAGGACTGAAGAAGATTAAATGCATCTATTAATACTGACAACAATCCCAATGAAAATCTCTTGAGAATATTAGCAGATGCTGAGTTCAATATGAGGGCAATATTTTCCGTTTCTATATTTTTTGTTGAGCATATAATCACTGACATTTAATATAGTTGAGCTACAGGAAATAATTAAGCGGATCAAGTAAAATATGTACATATAAATTTTTTTCTGATATACATTTTTTATTTAGGTAAGCTTCTATACTGTACAATTAATATTTTAATGTGAACAACTCAGTATCATATAGTACATCCACAATGGTGCATAACTACTATCTCCATCCAGTTCCAAAATATTTTTATTATACCAAAAAGAACATAATCTTTAAGCAATTACTCTGGATATAAATTTAATACTGTAATCCTTATAAATTGAGACCTCCGTCTCAAAAGTAATTCAACAATAAGGCTTCATTTTTATTTTCAAAATTTTATAAGATTCATAAGACATGAAAAAGAAATATTTCCCTTTCACTGGGATCTTTTTCATGTTGATCCTGGTCTCAGCCTTTCATTCCTGAAGTCTGAAATTATGTGTCTGAATTTTTTCAGGATACAAAAAATGTTAAAGTTGTATTTCACAAAATATTATTACAGAAATATTAAAAATATTATGTAAGTACTCATGGTACTTCCTTCCATTCATTGAGTGGAAAAAAATAAATTATGTACTAACCCATTATAGTGACAGTCAGCACTATAATGAATGAGCTTCTTGGCTTCTTGCCTCCTCACCAAGTCTTACAATCACAGGCTCTCAGCCTGTGCTCAGCGGTGAGCATGCTCCAGCTCTGGGACAGTGGGAGGTGGGGAGGGGTAATTTAAGATCAGAAGTTCAACAAGCTGCAGTCCTATGTCCCAGTCCTAATCACTGGGGCCCAGAGGCCCAGTGTTGTATGTCTCCGTGTCTGAGTTCCTGCTTTGGTAACCTGTCCCAGTTTCTCTAAGACAGAGGTCTCCCCTTATTATCATTAGTCCTTGAGCCAGGGCAACCTCCACACGGCTTCCTGCTAGATCTCAGGCTCTGCAGAAATGAAGAGGGGCAAAGAAAGGTAGATGATTCCTCTTCCCGCTTCTCAGAAATCAAAGTACAAATGGTTTCTCCAGAAACCTGGTGACTTGCCTTTTAGTCCCAGGGCTGGGGTAAGGCAGGACGTGAGAATGGAGCTTTCTGCATAGGAAAAGCAAGAATTGGTAATGGCCTTTCTGAATTTGAAGAAGGAGAGGAGAATTGTTCCCTGGCCCAAAGCTCTCTTTCCCAAAGTGTGGAGTTATTCAAAAGAAATTGTAATTCAGACCTATGTTGCATACCAGTGTAAGGCCTAAGCTAATTTAAAGTCTTGTTTGTTACTGGTGATCTCTGTAAGCTCCTAGCAGAAGTAGCTTTGAAGTGATCCCATGGGGGCCCTTTAAGACCCATGCAAAAGCAGCTGATCGAATATAACTTTCTCTGGAGATGAACACACAGGTAATAATTAGAAAACATATGAAAAAGTATAATCATATGAGTCCACAGATGAGACAGAGAAATATCTGAAAAAGACTTTAAATAAAGTACATTTCAATTCTCCCAGGAAATAGAAGATTGACTAGAACTCACAAAATAAGAATGGGAATACTTGAAAAATAGTTAATTAAATGCAAGTACTAAACAAGACTATTGAAATTAATATTATTAGTATTATCACTTAACAGATTAAAGCACAGGTTAGAATAGCTAAGAGAAATACTGAACTGGAATATAACATTGAGGATGATTCAGACCAAATGGCAAAGAAAGAAGGAGATGGGAAATACAAAAAGAAAAGGAGTAGAGGAGAGAGTGAGAAGCTTCAGTATATGACAGTGGGAACCCTAGTCAGAATATGCCAGGCGTTCAAGGCCAATTTGAGTGTGGGGGCCCTGTCTAGAGTGTGCCGGATGTTCAAGGCCAAACAAAGGTGCAAAAGCAAGGACACAGCGATATTACTGCATGCACTGAGGAGGCGTACTTTTCTTTAACCCAAATACTGATGTCACTAGCTGGCAAGCAGCCTCTTTTGTCTAAGTTGGTATAAAGATGT
Organism: Pipistrellus hanaki; assembly: GCF_964339955.1. Classification (NCBI taxonomy): domain Eukaryota; kingdom Metazoa; phylum Chordata; class Mammalia; order Chiroptera; family Vespertilionidae; genus Pipistrellus; species Pipistrellus hanaki. Next base: position 68,224,130 of record NC_140504.1, on the reverse strand, counting down.
GTTACTGACCAGTGGGTAGAGGGTTGCTGTGTGTGCCATGGCTACTTTGTAAGCTACTTTGAAGAACTGTTTTGTCTGATGGCTCCTTGTTAGCAATAGCTATTGGTCTGCAATAAAGTTTCTCTTATACGCACATGACTGCTTATCTTCTCTGTCTAATACCCAGTGTCCACAGGAGTACAGCCCCTGGCAGAGGAGGACGTGTACTCCCACAGTTGGCGTAACTGAGCAGGATCAAGGAGGAATTTACTCCGATAATTGGCGCAGCGAGCAGGGTTCAGGAGAAAGTACTCTGACAATGACTAACGTGGCTTCCAGAAGAAGAGAATCAGGGAGCAGCAATATTTGAAAATACGTACTGAATGTAAAGGCTTGCCAAGAAGCATCTTAAGGGACTTAACTAATATCACAGTGAAAGGGAAGGCCATACACTCTCTCAAGGGAGCCTCACCTGTTTCCTTTGGAACAAGTTGCTCAAGAAGCAGCAGCACCCAAAGATTCTAACTACTCCTTTCTCTTAGGTTGGGACAGCCTGGAGGGAAATTCCTCCACCAGTTTCTCTAGTCCCAGCTCACTAAGCACCATCCTCATTTCATTTTATGGAGAACAAAGGTTTTCCTTTCTGAACTTCTCTTATTGCTTGACCCCAGTCTTTCCGTCTCTTAATCCCTGTTTTGAGAGGTCTTCATGCTGAAGCAGAGTACTGGGGACAATTTCACAGGCACTCCCTTGTGTGTGAGACACTCAAGAGGAATGGAGGATGTGCACACTGATGCAGCGTGACTGCCTACATTCACCACTCTGGACTGATAGTGCATACACACACACACACACACACACACACACACGTAAGGCCATGTGCAGGTGCCCACAATCATCACATAAAGAGAAACTGTGATCCAGACAAGTTTGAGGCCCCATTATTCCTTGGCGACTGCCCTTCCAGAGACAAGCAGGAGCGAAGAGGAAGCTGGAACACAGTTGAGAAGACACATTATTAGTGTACAGAAAAGGTAAACAGAAGACTTTGGAAATATAAACGAAATAGAGAAGTCTTTTTTGCAGGAAACCTTTGCATATACTTGCATACAACCTGATATAGGTCATTTAATGGTGAGAGGAAACGAAAGGAATGGATTCACTGACGTAGGGAGGAGAGAGGAAAGCACCACAGCATTCAAGGTTGTTCAAAAGAAGCTTCGAGAAGGCAGACAGGCACCTGCCTGAAAGGAGGAGTGGAGACTGCTGCCAAGCCACGAGACATTAAAAAGCTTCAGCACTCAGGATAAAATGGTTGTTACCTGTTCAGTAGCATGATACGCAGTCATCTTCTTCAGAAGTTTGTTGAGTGTGTTGCCACAGCAAAGGAAAAACATCCTTTGTGTATTTGTGTACTGATCAAAGCATGAATCTGAAGAGCCATCTCCCCCACTGCCTTTCCTGTAAGCAAACTGAAAATACCACCTGTGTCCTGACATCTTCGGTTTCTTTGAGCAAGATAGCCAAAGCATAGAACCACGTGACCATTCTAAGGAAATGGTTTTATTTATTTTCTGGTTTGGCTAGGAATGTTTGAAAGAGATTATTAAATGCTTAGTACCACTGAATGGAAATCTCCACTTTGGGTTTTTGTGTCTGCCTTTCTGTGCCTGTCTGTCTGTCTGTCTATCTATCTATCTATCATCATCATCTATCTACCTACCTATCTTACTTATTGATTTTTAATTCCTCTAAACATTTATGTGCTTTGGAATTTAGAGTATTTAGACTGTTTTAATTTCAGGAAATTTAGTGAGTTTACTATTCACTAAACACATGCTACTAAACATTGCATTGAACCATGTGTAATTGCCAATATTCAAATTGTTTTGAGCCTATGAAATAAAAATACAGTTTCTTAAGGTTCAAATATAAAGGATACAGAATGAGTTTTTACATTAGCCTCCAGTTCCTACTTTCGAAGGAACTCGTAAAACTCTCACCAATCACTGCTGAGGGAATAGAGCTGCCACAGCTCCAAGTCTTCCCTCAGCTGCATTTCCAGTTTGTATTACACTGTCTGCTTTCTTGAGACACTTCATTGCTGATGACAAACAAAATAAAGAGATAAACTGAGGCAAGCTCAAAAAGATGACTTTATTCTGGACAGGCTAACTGTAGCAAGCTGCAGGTGAGTTTGTTGAGAGTTTGGAGTAGGCATTTATGCACAAGGAACACAAAAAAGAGAGAATTCCGTTAGAGTCTGTTAAAATAAAAAAGAGCCCAGATGGTGTGGCTCAGTGGTGAGATTTTCTATTTTATGTCTTCCAGTCCCACTTGAAATTGCAATTCTTTTTACACTGGGTTCCTTGTTTTCACCAATATGTTTGCATGAAGTTTGCTGGCAAGTTTGGCTGCATTTTCTCCTCTTGTATGCCAACATCACCTCCCCTAATCTCCACCTTGACTTTTGCAGGTATCTATTATTAGTCTTCTGTGGACCTGTCCATACGTTATTTATGTGCTCATATATCATCTTTAAATGCATATGCACATACATGCACAAGGTTTGCCTTTTGTATTTGTTTTATAAAAATTATTCTGCACACTATTTACACTTCTCTGCATCCCTCTTATCTGATTTAAACTCATATTGTGGAAATCTCTTCAAAGCAGTTGAAATAACTTTAATACATGCTGCTTAAGAGTTGTCTAATATTCTGTAATACATATGAAGTAGAGTTCATTTTTCATGCCAGTGGTGTTATTAGAGCCAGCTTGTGTTGGCTCATGAGGACCAATCTCTTCCCAGCTCTGCATTTGGTAAACCATGTCCATAGGTGAAAATTAGTTATAGAGGGAATATGAAAAGCATCAAATGCAAAATAACAGTATTTGGTTTTCTTTTTAGAAAAACAGTTTACCAATGCACCATGGTTCATGCCACTGCTAGAGTGTGTGTGTTTGTGTGTGATATTTGTATCCCATCCTACGTAATAAAAGAGTAATATGCAAATTAACCATCACTGTGCTACACCCACCAGCCATGCCCACCAGCCAATCAGAGCGAGTATGCAAATAAATCCAACCAAGATGGCTACCAGGAGGGAGACTTGAGTTTCCTCAGCAATGGAGGAAGCCAAGCTTTCCACACACCCTGGCAGGCCCAGGCCTCCACTTAAGGATACAAAGTTTCAATTATAGAAGTAAACAAATCCAAACAGAAATGGTGGCAGCAATAGAGTGACCAGGAGGCTTGGCTCTTCTCAAGACTACAAAGTTTCAATTGTAGAAGGTAAATAAATTCCAGATACCAGGGCCTCTGGTTGGGTCACCAGAGGGTATGGCTGGCCTGAAATCCACCACAGGCCCCTCACCCAGGCCACCCCACACCCCAAGGGAACCCCACTCTGATCCGGGACACCCTTCAGGGCAAACCAGCTGGCCCCCACCTATGCACCAGGCCTCTATCCTATCTAATAAAAGAGTAATATGCAGATTGACCATCACTCCAACACACAATATGGCTGTCCCCATGTGGACACAAGATGGCCACCATAAGATGGGCAGCAGGAGAGGGCAGTTGGGAGGAACCAAGCTTGCAAGGGAGGGCAGTTGGAGGCAATCACCCTGCAGGAGAAGGCAGTTAGGGGTGGCCAGGCTGGAAAGTTGGGGGCAAATGGGCTGGCAGGGAAGCAGTTAGACATCAATCAATCTGGCATGGGAGTGGTTAGGAGGTGATCAGGCTGGCAGGCAGAAGTGAGATGGAGTCTAAACGGACAGTTGAACATCCCTCAAGGGGTTCCAGATTGGAAAGGGTGCAAGCTGGCTGAGGGACACTCCCCTCTCCTGTGCACGAATTTCGTGTACCAGGCCTCTTTTTAAACTATATTGTTGGAAACTCCTCTATGTGTCTGTCCTTACCTACAGGCACTTTCATTTCTATGAGAAACATTTTCAGGAGTTGGATTGTTGGAACAAAGAGCAAGAGCACATACACTTTAAATTTTAGCAGATGTTGCAGGATAACTTTCCAAAATTGCTGCAACAATGTATCAGATTACCTCTTTTCATTCTGATTCCCTTCAGCATTTGGTGTGATCTTTTTTATTTAATTTATATTTTCTGAACATTTATAAGGATTGAGCATGTTTTCATATGTTCATCAGTCACTTGCATTTGTTCTTCTGTGCCTTGCATGCTCATATTAGTTTCATCTGTGTCTTTCATGTATTTAAGCTTTTTATAAGCATTTTGCAAAATTTCTTTATGCATCATAGTTATTTAGTTTTTATCTGTCATCTGTCCTGTAATTTAAACTGGTGTTTGTATATCAATATTAGTATATTTTGGCATTAAAATATTCTTATATCATGTGTTCCTTTTTTCTTGTTTTGGGAAGGTCTTTTCAACCTAAATTTAGTCTCCTCAATGTTCTTTTAGAGTTTTTGTGTGTTTTTTTTAATTAGGTCTAAATTTGCTGGACATTTAAGTAGTTTCCATTTTGTTTATTTTTATAAAAGTAGTGTATTCTTAAATAAGTCACAGTGCACATACATGATAATCACCTCCCAAACCATTAAAATGGCTACATATATCCCCCTAAGTGGTTTGACTCAGTGGGTAGAGAAACGGCCTGTGGACTAAAAGGTCCCAGGTTAATTTTGGTCACGGGCACATGCCCGGGTTGGGGGCTCAACCAAGTAGGGGGTGTGCAGGAGGCAGATGATCATTGATTCTCTCTCATCATTGATGTTTCTATCTCTCTACCTCTCCCTTCTTCTCTGAAATCAATAAAAAAAAATTTAAAAGGCAAGATATTAAACAAAACAAAAAATACAAACCCTCAAACATAGCAACTTTTAAAAGTAACATATTTAAACATTTTTGAGAGCTTATCCTGATTAAGTCAGTGCTAGGAGAGTCTCTGGTCATTATTGCATAAATAAAATGCTCATGAAATTTTATGATGTAGAATTATCTCAAAAGGTTCCATAGTCTGTCCTTCCACACCTTTGTGGGCCCTGTTCCAAATTAACAATTTACTTTTACTATTTATCATCCTACATAAAAGTAAAATAAATAAGTCTGCACAGCAGCAAAATATGCTAAAATAGTAAAGTAAGGACAAAACTAAAAAAAAAAAAAAAAAATAGGTTGTATTGTTTCTCAGAAGATTCGAAAATACAGACCTCAGTGAATTATAGCAAAATGTTGATACTGATGATGTAGAAGATGATTTTGTAAAAGGAGAAGAAAAAGGAGGAGAAGGGGAGGAGGATAAAAGGTGGTAATTTTCATTACTACCTAAACCTGGCTTGTGGTGAAGAGTCATTGTTAAATTTTGTATATACTAGTACATTACAGAAAATAATATTTCTTGAAATTTTCTTATCATAGCAATGACCATCAGTAGCATATATGAAATATGTGCATATATATTTTTTTTGGGGGGGGGCATGGGTTATTATAGAGAGACCTCCTGTCTCATTTGATTACATACTAGATTACAGCTTTCCCAGTATGGCAGGTTTTTAATTCTAATTGTGAAAATAATACCTTTCCACTGTAAAGTTGGTAGTTATAAATTTAAATGATGATATAAGTGATTAGCACTTGTTAGCAGATTATGCTTAACATAATTGCAAATGCATGTGATAAATATGTTTGGAATACTTGTAAGAAATGTACTGCATCCTTTCAAATAATAATTTAATTTTTAGATGTGACCAGTAATACTACCTGACATTTATTTTATGGCAGTATTCAAGATATTTTCATGCAGTAATTATACTGAAAACAACTATAGTGCTAGACCTTATTCTTTCATCATTTTATGGATTTAAAAAAGTAGAGCAGTGTAGAGTAAGTTACATATATAGTAAGTAATGTAACAAAACCCAATAAACTCTGTACTAATTCTCACAAATATAAACATAGTCAATTATCTAGATTTTTATTTTTTAGAGGAAGTGGATGTGAGAGAGAGAGACACACACAGAGAGAGAAACATTGGTGTGAGAGAGACACCCCAACCAAGGATTGAGCCAGCAACCAAGGTATGTGCCCTTGACTGGAATCAAACCCAAGACCCTTCAGTCCACAGGCTGATGTTCTATCCATTGAGCCACACCAGCTAGGGCAATTATCTAGATTTTAAAATAACACATGAATTACCTTTACTTTAACAAGAATTACAATCAAGTTTTTAAATTTCAGCACAAACACTTAAAAAAATTCATAGTCGGTACATCTATGTACTTAATGTAATTATATTTGCCAGGATTTCATCATTTTCAATTACCATTTAATAGAAGCTAATTTTCAGAAGCACTTCTATAGAAAATTGTTACTTAAAAAACTTAACTTTGAACAAAGTAAAATACAATGTACAGAAACTTACTGTTCAAAACAGTACTAGCCCTGGGAAGTAATCACAACATGCTTTTAATTTAAAAGATTAATTTAGTCTTTAAGAGAAAGATAAAATGACCATTCTTCATGATTATTAATTTGATTAAAAGTTTTGAGAAATTGTTTTCATCATGAGCCAGAGAACAACTTGATTTATATATATTGGCTTCATTTAATATTTAAAAAATAAAACCATATGTGTATGTGTGTGTGTTTTTTCCTAAACATCAATCATTTAGAGGGCTCAGATTTACAGAGGCACCCTGATGAGTAGCATGTGTTGAATTTATAAAGCACTGATTGAAAAATTACACTACAAACAGAATTTTTTTTCATATGAGGCAGGATCTATGTATACAAATGTTGATATTATTTTTATAAATAGATACATATATATGCTATAATAAATTTTAGTCTTTATGTTTGCTAAATGATCTAAAAACTATTATAGACATAAAGGTAGAGAATACAAAAGGAGAGGAAGCAATTTTATAACTTTAGTATTTTTGTTAAATTGATTTTGAGAAAGAGAGAGAGAGAAAGATCAATTTGTTGTTCCACTTATTTATGCATTCATTGATTGTTCCTTTTTTAAAATATATTTTATTGATTTTACACAGAGAGGAATTAAGAGGGATAGAGAGTTAGAAATGTCGATGAGAGAGAAACATTGACCAGCTGCCTCTTGCACACCTCCCACTGGGGATGTGTCCGCAACCAAGGTATGTGCCCTTGACCAGAATGTAACCCGGGACCTTTCAGTCCGCAGGTCAACGCTCTATCCACTGAGCCAAATCAGTTTTGCCTAAATATATTTTATTGATTTTTTTTTTTTTACAGAGAGGAAGGGAAAGGGATAGAGAGTTAGAAACATCGATGAGAGAGAAAGGTCGATCAGCTGCCTCCTACACAGTTCTTACAGGGGATGTGTCTGCAACCAAGGTATATGCCCTTGACCGGAATCGAACCTGGGACCCCTCAGTCCACAGGCTGATACTCTATCCACTGAACCAAACTGGCCAGGACCTTTGGTTGCTTCTTATAAGTGCCCTGACTGGAGGTTGAACCCATAACCTTGGCTTACTGGGATGATGCTCTAACACTGCCAACTGACCTAAGTGGTCAAGGCCACGTTCAGTGTTGTAATGAAGAAAATGGTTATTCAATGTCTATATGATAAACTCCTAACTTCTTTCTACACATAAACCTCTGGGATGTGGGTCTTTTCTATGTACCTTACCTGTCTACTCCACAATTGCTTCCCAATTGAAGGCGCAATAATCTCCAGTAAATAGCTCATGGGATAGGAAGTCTATTTAATAAACTCCTGGTAAAATACTGGTTTAACATCTGGTTTAAGGGTATGCTTTTTTTTTTTTTTTTAAACTTTCCTTAAATTGTATAAACAGAGTAGGTATTTTTATTTTTGGGGGCAGTTTTATAAACAGTCTGGGCCACTATCATTATATTTTCCTTAGTTATTCTTATGTATATCATATGTTTTATATGATATATATAATAGATGTTTATCATGTATCTTCTAGTTGATTGTTGTCAAAACTATGTTTATTTGTCCTTGATATTAAAACTATGTTTTCTTGGTCTTTGAGTTCAAAGTAGAACATATAAGACAAAGCAATATCCCAATTTATCTTTGTTGAATGGATTATTAGACATATTTCTTTTGGAACAAAACTAATTAAGACACTCTAGCTATCACTTTTAGGTCATTCTCAGAGAAAATGTAAGAGAGGAGAAAAACCACTGGGTTGAGATCAGGAAACCTGAAATTTTGTCTGACTTTCCCACTAGCTCTCTGTGGCTTTGAACTAAAATTAAGACAGCTGTAACATACGGACACAATTTGCAACTTTAAATGTAGATAATTTTTGGAACTGATGAACAACAAAATAAATATAGGAATTATTTCAATGATGATCCAGCAGTTTCCTGGAAAGATTACTTGTGGATGAAAACTTAAGAAACATATAATAAGGATTTATGCAATTTAAGAATTTTACAATTTTAAAGGAATTAAATACTTGAAATGTTAATAATTCCATATGAGATTTCTTAAAAATTTAGCCAATTTATATATTTTCTTAAGAGTTTTATATCATGAAATAATACAAATTCTGTTGTATTAATCTCTTAAGTAAATTTTGATTGCTGTTAGTTGATAAGGCATAACCATGATAAGACCCTTGAGGTCAAACAAAACAGTTTTTATTTTTGTTAATCCTCACCTGAGGATATTTTCCCCATTGCTCTTCAGAGAGAGTAGAAAAGGGGGGCGAAGGAGGAGAAAGAAAGAGAGAAACATCATTGTGAGAGAGCCACATCAACTGGTTGCCTTCCACATGTGTGGACATCAGGGAGCAAAATCGAAACCAAAGTACCTGCCCTTGACTGGGAATCAAACCCTAGTCCCTTCCCTGCACAGGATGATGCTCTAATCACTGAGAAACACTGGCCAGGGAGAACAACACACTTAAAAAAAAATTTTTTTTTTATTGATTCCAGAGAGGAAGAGAGATAAAAACCTTAATGTTGAGAGAGAATCATTGATCGACTGCCTCCTGCATGACCAACACTGGTAATTGAGTCCAAAATCAAACTGAGACTAGGCTTTTGCCCCTAACCTGAATCAAACCTTGACCCACCTCGTTCACAGGTTGAGGCTCAATCACTGAGCCACATGGGCTGGACCAAAACCCTTTTTCTAAATATTTCCATTGACTGTTGGTTTTGATAGGCTCTCTTCAATATACCATGTTTCCCAGAAAATAAGACATCCTCCGAAAATAAGACCTAGCACATGGAAAGATAAGACAACCCCTGAAAATAAGACCTAGTGCAACTTTGGGAGAAAAAATTAATATAAGACACTGTCTTATTTTCTGGGAAACAGGGTAACACCCCTCTTCCCTGCTTGCGTTTGAACCAACTGAATTAGATAACAAAGCATATAAATAACAAAATATCAGCTTTATTACTACCAATAATAACTTTTGGAGAATGTAGTTTTAGAAATATTACTATTAGAGAAGTCAATTTTGTGTACACATCTCTCCAGAATTAGTCAGACATATCAACCAAGGTACAGACAGCACTGGGACCTGCAGCCTTTCCCTGTAGAGAGGGGAAAGAAGAGTGAGCTGTTTCATGCCTTTCTCTCTTCTCACTTCTCACCCCCTGGGGGGTGGAGGGGGGGAGGAGAGGATGGAGAGAAGCCAAGAGCGTCATGTTAACTGGTGCAACTTCACATGGAGGAAGGTGTCAGTAGTGGGGAATAAGTGTTGGCCCAAATACTCTCACCTATGATCACAAGGTACCTGCAGAAAGAGTTTACAATAACTGTTTTAAAAAGAGACAAACCAGAGAACTCATAAAGGTGGTCTGCATGAAAAGAGGGCGCTGTGAAGTTTTTATCACTGGATGAGGATCACTAGGGGCATATTTAGTCTATTATTTCTGGTGTCTTTTGCTCCTTACCTTCTTGGTTACCCCTTGCACAAAACCCTCTGAAGGAGCCTTGGCAGATGACACACAGCAGCAGCAACAGCGACTTTGTGCTCATCTACCAGCCAGTTTTCTTCAAAATACTCCAATTTACTGACCTCATTCAGGGTAGCTCCTAGGGGACAAAAATTAAGATTTTTCAAATCAGTGGCTTACAGACCAAATTCAACTACTAGCATTTTTAGTTGTTTATTCATTTGGATGTTTACTGTGTATTTTATTTGAATTATATTTACTCATTTATTTTTTAATCTTATGTATAGAAATTGGGATAATCATACTTTACAATCCATAGCATGTTACTATTATATACCCATGTAGGAGTCTTCTTGATTTTTTAACCCTAATTTAAAAAGTTACTATGATTGAGGGTTTGGTTTTTTAATTTTTTATTTATTTTTGTTTTGTTTAATATCCAGCCTCTCATTTCTCATAGCCTTGTTTTCCATGATGAAGGAAGGCCTTTAATGCATTTAATTTATATAATTTAATGTACATGAAACCTTCTATAATATTTGATGTTTTTTTGTGTGAATGTGTTTTTAGTTTATATAAATATTATGCCATAAATCCCATTCTTTCCCCCCCCCTTAATACTATGTTTTATAAATCCATGTTACTATGCACCACAAAATATTTTTATAAAAGTTGAATAAGTTTCCAACATTTACAAATTAGAAGATTTTACATTCAAATGCAGATTGTTGGTTTCTCTGAATCTATTTCTTCATGGCAAACCATCATAGAAGCTGTATTGACTGCTACCTTTGCAAGGGCATATACTTTCTATTTTTCCATTTGGCCCAGGTTACTCATTACACTGTCCCCTGTAAGTATGCCAATTTGTAGCCCCTAGAAGCCCCAGCATGAGCATGGCTCATGGAACATTGTGGCCTGCTAAATTCTTATACTTTACTTGCCTCTCCCCTCCCTTGTCCCTAACAGTCAGTTTCTACTTTAACTTTTAACTACCAGTATCTTTATCTCAGTTATTAAAAACTGTTTCTCCAAGGACAAAAAGTAACTCTGACTTTTTTGTACATTCACATTTGTAAATAATTCATTCTTCCTTTCCACCAGGCCCTTCCACTATGTTCTTTGTAAACATCCTTCCCTCATTTTGTTTTCATTTATGAGATACTAGAGACCTGGTGCATGAAATTCGTACATGGGGAAGGGGGGTGTCCCTCAGCCCGGCCTGCACCCTCTCCAATCTGGGACCCTGGCTCTTAATTGCTCACCTGCCTGCCTGCCTGATTGCCCCTAACCCCTCTGCCTGCCTAGCTGATCACCCCTAACCCCTCTGCCTGACTGCCTGATTGCCCCTAACTGTTCCCCTGCCAGCCTGGTCATCCCTAACTGCTCCCCTGCCTGCCTGATCGCCCCTATCTGCTCTTCCCTGCCAGCCTGAATGTCCCTAAGCTCTCTCCTGCCAGCCTGATCACCTCTAATTGCTCTCCCCTGCCGGCCTGATTGTCTCTAACTGCCTCTACCTTGGCCCTTGCCATCATGACTTTGTCTGGAAGGACGTCCAGAAGACATCCAGTCTAATTAGCATATTACCCTTTTGTTAGTACAGATGATTTCCCTCTATAGATATTATTTCTCATCGTTCCATTAGAGCCCTGCCTTTTCTCACTCTTCTATACCCTCACACAGTACTCCCTCTTCTACCACTGCTTCTAAGACCAGAGTTCTCTATAGTCTTACACATATCTTACCTTTTGCAGTACTGTATATACTATGTTTTTATTATTCACTCATTCACTCAGTCAGTCAGCAAATATTTATTGAGCTAATAGGTTCTAGGAATACTATTGTAATTTCTGGTAGTACAGAAATGAACAACAACAACCACAAACAGACTAATAAAAATATCTTCCTCTTTTTGTTTTTGTTTTTTAATCCTCACCCAAGGATATGTTTTTATTTATTTTAGAGAGAGACAGGGAGAGAGAGAGAGAAACAATGATTGGTTGCCTCCAGCATGCACTCCAGATGGGAATAAAACCTGAAACCCAAGTATGAGCACTAACTTGGAATTGAACCTGCAATCTTTCAGTGTACCGGATGATGTTCCAACAAACTAAGCCATCTAGGGAGGGCAAAGTGTCTTCCTATTTCCATGCTCAAGACTCATGGAAGATATCAGTGGTTGGAAGTAAGTATTGGCTCCACACCATCACTTTCCCACAAGTTTAGAAAATTCTCCTTAATGTCTCCTTATTTTTTTCATGGAGCTAGACTCAGTCTGGATAAGGCAATTCCTTCCTGTGCTCATGTTCTATTTCTGATATGCCATTAGACTCAAAGGAGGCCTGGCCATGCTGACCATAGTAAACAAGGAACTTTAATCATTAGAGCCTTTCCTTATCTATAGGTGAGAGGAAATTTAACTTGGAAATCTTTGAGTTGATAGGGAGGTTGTGGAAGAGTGCATTAAATAGTAGGTCTCTTTCCTAAAGTGGGTAGAAAGAACAAATGCATGAGTTTTCTGACAATTTGTTTTATGCATCTGGCAATGCAGTCTCTGACCATAGTCATGGGTGACCAGAAGCAGGGTCTTTTCCTTTGAAAGTCCTTTTCCATGAAGTAATTTTTCTTCATCTAATTCAAGATCTGGTTTGTAAAAGTGCAAGGCAACTTTTAAGATCAAAATTAATTTATGCCTATGGAAAAATTCCATATACCAATTTTAGATTGAAATTTGATTATTTATTTTGTTACTATTTCAGTTTTGACATTTTAAATTTACATAATATATTTATATTTTAAAGTTAATTTCTTTTTGTGTGTGAGTAAGAATTGCTTAAAGAAAGTCAATTACTGTATTTAACAGTACCATACACATCTACCAATTGTGTTTATTACAAATTCTGTAATTGGATCATACTTAGGTATTTTATTTATAAAAATAAAATTTTGGCCCTAGCTGGTTTAGCTCAGAGTGAAGGCCTGTGTATTGAGATACTGGAAGGTCAAGGACACATGCCCTGGTTGTGGGCTCAATCACCAGTAGGGAGCATGCAGGAGGCAGTTTATCAATGATTCTCTCTTATCATTGATGTTTCTATCTTTCCCTCTCACTTTCTCTCAGAAACTACCGTGTTTCCCCAGAAATAATACATCCTCCGAAAATAAGACCTACTTACAGGTTTCCTTCTGAGTGAAATATAAGGCATCCTCCCAAAAATAAGCTCCCGCCTAGGAGTCACAAGAAATTCACCAGGAAATTCAGGAATTGGATTGTTATGATGATGTTCCAGAAGATGATGACATGATTGTCATTGAATAAATGAGCAAATTCTTGATACTGTAGGATACACAGTTTGTCTGGTTTGTGTTGGCAACTACTGTACTACCGTACCGTATACAGGTAATAAATTTCTTTTATTTTCATTTAACAATAAATGAGTACCGTATTCTTCTTCATGGAAAAATAAGACATCCCCTGAAAATAAGACCTAGTGCATCTTTGGGAGCAAAAATTAATATAAGACACTGTCTTATTTTCGGGGAAACAGGATAGTAAAAATATATTAAAAACAAACAAAAATGATGATGTCACAAGTAAGAGAATCTGCTTTGATTCTCTTTCTCAGGTCTGAAATGGCAGGGTAGGCTTAGCTGGTTTGACCTGAGGAGCACTAGGAAGAATAACTCAGACCTAGTGCAAATTCCCATTCAAAAGGCCAGAATTTAAGATATACTAGTACTCCTTAGGGTCCTTCTTGAGGGCTTCTAGGTCTTTTCAAATCCCTTAGAATATATTAGTATTTCTATAGCAATATGCTTTGAGTCAATATCAATAAAAGCTCAGGAGATTTGTTGACCCAAACCATTTCCAGTGGTGACAGATAACAGAGAACATAGTCCCCAAAGATTGAGACAAAGGATCCATTATAGGTTTACTCATGGGAAAGGAAGCAATAGGTAGTGCTGAGGGAACAATTCAATAAATGTAAGGCAGCAAATAATAAACTGCACTTATTTAAGTTTTCTCAATTTCTACATGCTCAGTATATAAATAGGCATTAATTCTGACCTTTAGAAAAACATTAATTTTTAATGATATTGTCAATTTGTCACAAAAATTATTTAAGATACATAGTACCCTACAACTTTTTTTTAGCTTGCTTTAAAGAAAAAAGAGACACACCTAGTTCAGATGTGCCAGATGTGTCTGTTCTGATGATTTGTGTTATCTCAAGGTCAAATGAATCTCAGCAGGGAGACCACAAATACACAGCATTATGAATGACCTCAGGAGAACAGAAAAGTGAATATTAATCAATTTAAAACACTCCAAGACAGCAGGAGACTATTTTGGCTAAGTTGCATGACACTTAGTGAAATGACTATTTGACAGCTCTTTCATTCTAGGAAAAAAAGGTTGAACAAAGAGTCAGGGAGGTCATAAGTCAAATAAAAATTCCAAAAAAGAAATCAACCCTCAAAAGTACTATTAAAAAATATAGTATATCCAATGTGAAGGCATATTACAGTTTCTTATGTTTAATTTTAAAGTGTTGTACAACTAGTTATCAAGCATCAATAATTTCAATTGGATGCAGATCATGAATATTTGGCAAAAAATAAAACAAAAACAACACAAAAAAACTAGAAAGACTGCTCAAAGAATGTAGTTAATTGGAAGCAGAAAAACAGAAAATAATAAATTATGTCTTTTAATTTTTATTCTCTCATCTATAGGCAGTTCAATAATTGGTATTCTTTGCTGATAGCAACCTCAAAAATTATAATATTTTATTCTTTATTTTTACAAAAAGCATTAAAATCAACTCTGCTATATTCCGAGGACTGTTAAAATCACTAGAGTCATTGAAATACAGGGAGATAAGAGAAATGAGATTGAAAACCAGACAAGAAATGGAAAGTTTAGTTCCTGGAGAAGGAGACAATTTGTAGATTAAGAGAAGGGAAGAAACTGAGTGTGCTGCATATAAGGTTGGGAACTAAGGAATAACCAGAAGAAATTGTGAGGTTTGGAGCTTCCTCTAGGAAACTCATTGCACGTCTTGTTGCACTTTGAGGTCTTAAAGGTGGTTGTTGGGCTTCAAGTTGTACAATATCCTGCTCTAAGGCAGTATAAATTAAAGTTTTTGTGGTTCTAGCTGTCACATATCTACCCTGTGTGTTGACCTTAGAAATTATCAAATGCTAATTATAAAACTGGTCATTTTAATGATGTATATTAGATCATATTAGCATCCCTGTTGAAAAATGCTTCAAAAGCATCCATTGCACTTGGAATAAAGTTTATTTTCAGGATCACCTATAAGACCTTAAGTGACCTGGTCTCTGACTACCTCTCCAATCTCAGTCTCTATTACTCATCCTTGAGTGTCCATTCTGCCCTTTTACTAACTTCCCTTCAATGCCTCAAACATGTGATGCTCTGTATAATGTTCCCTTTGCCAGGATTTTCCAGTCCCACGGCCACCACTCTCCATCTGACCAACCTCTCCTGACCATCAACTCTAAAATAAATTAATAGACCCTCATTATTTGCTCTCATTGTATGTACACTATTCTTTTTCTTTATAACACTTACTACAAATTAAAATCATAAGGTAGTATATAATGCAATTATCTTGTATAATAACTTGAAGTGTTTAAGCTCCATGAATAGACTGATCAAGTTGCTTTTTATTTTATTTTTTACAATGAATTTCCTGGTTTACTATAAGTACTGGATAGATATTTGTTAAAAACAACAACAACAAATAAAAGGCCATTAGGTATATAACTAATTATTACCTAATATATGCAAAAATTTGAAGTCAAAATATTATTTTTAGCCTGGGGTCTGTAGAGATAAATTATAAATACAGCCCTAACCAGTTTGGCTCAGTGGATAGAATGTCAGCCTGCGAACTGAATGGTCCCAAGTTTCATTCCAGTCAAGGGCATGTACCTTGATTGCGGGCACATTCCAAGTACGGGGTGTGCAGGAGGCAGCTTATCAATGTTTCTCTCTCATTGATGTTGCTAATTTTTTATCCCTCTTCCTTTGTAAAAAAAATCAATAAAATATATTTTTTTAAAGTTATAAATACAGTGCTTAGTGATAAATACCTGAGCTAGATGACCTCCGACTGTCCTTGGCCCATTTAGCATCCTAGGATTCAGGAGAGCTGTGTACAGTCCTGGCTATGTGGCCTTGGCCCTTCGCATCTTTGTTTTTTGGTTTCCCCAAGTGTTACATGAATGGTTGAATTATATGGTCTTTGTATATTAAAAATTAAAGGAAATAGCCAAAACCGGTTTGGCTCAGTGGATAGAGTGTCGGCCTGGGGACTAAAGGGTCCCGGGTTCGATTCCGGTCAAGGGCATGTACCTTGGTTGTGGGCACATCCCCAGTAGGGGGCATGCAAGAGGCAGCTGATCGATGAGACTCTCTCATCGATGTTTCTAACTCTCTGACTCTTCCTTCATCTCTGTGAAAAATCAATAAAATATATTCAAAAAAAGAAAAAAAGAAAGAGGAACAAGATTCCCTTGTGTAGACATTATAAAAAAATAAAAATTTAAAAAAATAAAAATTAAAGGAAATAATATCTTTATGTAGGAATTTTTGAGAAGATTCATAGGAAGCACTAGGATTGTAATGCTTAGCAGCCTCTGGCTGTATCAGTTGCTGGTATGATGTCCAAAGTTAAGGACCAGGTCCATTCACTTTTCACCCATTCCTTACACCTAAAATGCATGTCTTATTTTTCTAAGCAGAGACTAGAAACATGTACAGAAGGACTCAAAAACAGCAAGCATTTAACTTTCTAAACACCCTTATCACTTCAACGTATAGGCTTGGTGCGGAATCACAGAACTCTACACAACAGCTGTTTTCACTATCTTGTGTGCATTCTGAATAAGTGATTTCTGCTTTAAAAGATGTTATTTCAAAAAGTCAAACATACAGCAGCTCTATCTTCACTGTCACTATATTAAAAAGTCATTTTATGGATTTTTTTGCATTCACATTCTATAAGTAAAAAAAAAAAAAAAAAATCCCAAATATATGACCCATACTTACTAAATGTGTTTGCTACTGTTACAGTTAAGTCTTTTGGCTCTAAAAGTACCATTCTGCCAAAGAACAGTGCCACCATTTCTCAAAGTTATTAGTGTTGTAGAGTAGCTGCCAGATTGTTTGGCATGGTTATATAACTACTGCTGATAAAGTTCAATTCATAGCCAGGCAATAACAGCCTTCAACTGAGGTTCACAAATGTGAGTCTGATAGTAAATCTATTACTGAGCTGACCTGTAATTTAACATAAAAAAACTATCTAGGTTGAAACATGACTTGCACTGAGCACTGCAAGATGTCACCAACTTATTTTATAATCTAGAAGAAGAAATTTTATTTCTAGCTTTCCTTTCTTGAGAAAGAGAGAAAATAATACCAGATACATGTCTCAGCCTCAGAAATATTCACTATATTTGTGAATTAGTGGGATAAGCCCTGATCTGGCAGACAGATGCTTTATGAATTTAGAGGTAAAAAAAGCAAATGGATGTTTAGTAATTAGCTTTAGAGTGAGATGGTTTCACAAATTACTACATGATGAGTTGGAAATTTTTAAAAATATGTTTTTATTTATTTTAGAGAGAGGAAGAGAGTGAGAGAGTGAGAGAAAGATAGATAGATAGAGACAATAATGTAAGAGAGAAACATCAATTGGTTGCCTTTTGCAGGCACCCACACCAAGGATCAAACCCACAACCTAGGTACTCTATTTTTCTGTGTATAAGACACACACCACTTTTCAAGCTCAAAATTTTTTAAAAAATCAACATTTTAAACACAAAACAGAACATATTTTTATTTAGTAATTACCACAAGTAATATTTATATACCAGTACAGTACTATGATATTATGCCCTTTCTCCCCCCCCCCCATTGACCTTCTCCCAACCTCTCCTACCTCCTGACTCATGCCCTCACCATCCCCACTCCCCAGTGTCTTGTGCCCATTGGTGTGCATATATGCATGCATACAAGTCCTTTGGTTGATCTCTTCCCCCCCTCCCTAACACTCCCCAGACTTCCCGCTGTAATTTGACAGTCTGGTGCTTTACTGTCTCTGTGTCTATCTTTTTGTTCATTAGGTTATGATGTTCTTTATTTTCCATAAATGAGTGAAATCATGTGGTATTTTTCTTTGATTGCCTGGCTTATTTCACATAACAAAATGCTCTCCAGGTCCATCCATGTTGCTGCAAATGGTAAGAATCCTTTTTTCTTTTTTTTTTCCCCCCTTTAAATAGCATCATAGTATTCCATAGTTCTCTAATCCACTCATCTGCTGATGGGCATTTAGGCTGATTCCAAATCTTAACGATGGTGAATTGTGGCTCTATGAAATTAGGAGTGTATATATCCTTTCTGATTGGTGTTTCTAGTTTCTTGGGATATATATCTAGAAGTGAGATTACTTGGTCAAATGGGAGTTCTATTTTTGTTTTTTTGAGGAAACTTCATACTATTCTCCACAGTGGCTGCACCAGTCTGCATTCAACAGCAATATAGGAGGGTTCCTTTTTCTCTGCATCCTCACCAACACTGGTTTATTGATTTGTTGATGATTGCCATTCTGACAGGTGTGAGATGGTACTGCATTGTTATTTTGACTTGCATCTTTTGGATAATTAGTGACTTTGAGCATGTTTTCATATGTCTCTTGGCCTTCCTCTGTCTTCTTTCAAAAAGTACTTAGGTCCTTTGCCTCCCCCTCCCCCCCTTTTTTTTTACTGGATCATTTATCTTCCTTTTATTATAAGTTGTATAAATTCCCTGTAGATGTTGGAGATTAAACCTTTATCAGTGATAACATTTGCAAATATGTTCTCCCATACAGTGGTTTTTTTGTTGTTTTGTTGATAGTTTCTTTTTCTGTGCAGAAGCTTTTTATTTTGATGTAGTCCCATTTGTTTATTTTCTCTTTAGCTTCCATTGCCCTAG
Organism: Pipistrellus hanaki; assembly: GCF_964339955.1. NCBI lineage: Eukaryota > Metazoa > Chordata > Mammalia > Chiroptera > Vespertilionidae > Pipistrellus > Pipistrellus hanaki. Next base: position 68,205,226 of record NC_140504.1, on the reverse strand, counting down.
GAGCTGTACTGGTGAAGATATTGCTTCCGCATATGTCTGACATTTTGCTGCCTGTGGATTCCTCTAGTATTTTTATGGTTTTCCATGTTATGTTTAAGTGCTTTATCCATTTTGAGTTTATTTTTGTTTATGGTGTAAGTTGGTGATCCAGTTTCATTTTTTTACATGTATCTCTCCAATTCTCCCAACACCATTTATTGAAGAGCCTGTTTTGACTCTATTGTATGTTCATGCCTCCTTTGTCAAATATTAATTGAGCATAGTGGTTTGGGTTGATATTTGAGTTCTCTGTTATATTTCATTGGTCTATATGTCTGTTCTTGTGCCAATACCAGGCTGTTTTGAGAACAATGGCCTTGTAATACAGCTTGAAATCTAGTATTGAGATCCCACCTACTTTGTTCTTCTTTCTCAGGATTGCTGTCTCTATTCAGGGTCTTTTTAAAAATTTTTATTTTAAATTTTATTTTTTACTCCAGATGAATTTTTAGAGAGTTCTTTCTAGGTCTGTGAAATATGTCATTGGTTTTTTAATCACTCACAAACATTCTTGACTGACATTGAATAAGCTTGGTTGACACACATAAGCCACTCTGGCACTGCTCCATAACCCAAGTCTTAAGCCTCTGCTCCAAGTTTGTCTATGTTGCTGGTTTTCCTCTTAAGGCTTTCTCTTTTTTTTTTGCATCTCAAGGAGTTGTTATTCCTGTTTTCTCCACTGACTGATCATACACTCAGAGGGAGGAGATCCAAATTGTCTCTCTGCAGCTCTATTTCCATGCTCTTTTGGATGGCTGATTACATTCAGTTTGAATTTTACAGAGTAAGACAATTGCTTGCCGGTATTTATCTTTTTATTTTTTGACATCTTTATGGACTCAGAATGCTCTGGTCCCTGTTACATCTGCACACTCTCCACCTCCAATTACAGCAGTTGCTGACATCAATAACAATAAGGCTCATGATTGGAATAAGCCTGTTTGACAAGGTATGGGCAGCCTCACATCCGTGCAGCTCCCTCCTCGCTGACTTCCACGTATAAGATGTCCCTTGATTTTCAGTCTAATGATTTTAGAAAAAAAAAAATAGTGTCTTATACACAGAAAAATATGGTATGTGCCCTGACTGGAATCAAACCAGTGTCCCTTTGGTGCATCGGACAACAGTCAACCACCTGAGCCACACCAATCAGAGTATGAGTTGAAATTGAGTGAAATAGCACTGGAGGTACAATTGGACCCTAGTAAGACCCATGACTTTGGCTTACACTGCTTCTCCTTTGTCTGTAATACCCTCACCCCATTCTCTTCCAAAAATGAACATCAACATGAACATCACCTCCTCTATAAAGCCTCTCTTGATTTTGTCTCTCCCAAGAAAATTGGCCACTTTCACCTACCTGTGTTTCCCCAGCACACATGTCCGTTATAAAATTTAACTCCTTTCTTTAATAGCTTCTTTTTGGGCAGTAAATTCTATGAAAGCAGTTACTATATTATTTATTTTTGTTTACCTTTGACTTATCTCACCGCTATATTCCAGGGCTAAAGAAGGTGGGTAAAGTAATGGCCCCTCTTGCTATGAGTTTTCAGTATGATCAGACCCTAATACTAGTAAATGTAGTTACTTGGCAGTTTTTCCCCCCACTTGGTTTTAATAGCTTACCAATGATTAAAGATTATTTTCTGTGAAAAACTGACCTTGGGTTCTAGGAAAAAATAAATAAATGAAACAGGTTTTGTTTCTCTCTGCTTCTCATTCTATATCTTTCTTCCCCTCCTCAGATTCCCAGATTCTTCAAGTTGCCTTTAGGGATTCAAAATCCTAGTCTAGGTACCAAAGCAGAAGTATCTAGATTATATATATCTTCCCTCCCCCACAAAAAAAAATCTAATGTTAATCCATTTTCTTTCTCATCTCTTCACTATAACCCCTCCCCAGTGAAACCTTCCTTTTGTAAGTGTTCATGGTTGATATTCTACCTGAACAAATGTATATTACATATCGAGGTATACATTACTGATGCCTTGTGGGGTATCAATAAGAAGCCCTTCTAATTAAAGAGAAGGTGTGGGCTCATAAAGAGATATTATCTTTCCCTCTGACATTGAACTACTAAACAAATCCTGTCAACTTAACTCTCCTCCTTTTGGTTTCAGGTAGGATAATGAATCTGTTGGATGAGACTCTCACCCTCAGATCCAATTTTCAGAAGGAGGAAGAAAATATTATCTGGGATACAATTAGACAAAGTGAACAGAGGTGACTAATTTAAAAATGAGTGTATATTGAGCAGTAATGTTTATATTCTTTCTCACATCCTTTATATTTTTAATGTGCCCTAATGATCCTTATTTATTTTTTGAATACACAGTTAATAGATAATGTGTAAGTTCCATTAGTTTGTATGAATTGCAAAGTGTCTTCTGGATTAAAGTGAGAATTTTAAGAACCATTGTACCTCTTAGTACTACTTGTTTAGTTTGGCTAATTCTTGAAGTATGCTACCCACCAGGCATGTAGAAAATGAGGGTAAAGGGGCTGATTATCAGGGGGTTGTGAATAGATAAGTAAAAAGATTAAAAAAAAAAAAAAAAGCAGCCTTATATCACTCATATTTGAATTCTGGCCCGAGGTTCCAATGCAGGGATATACACACGGAGTCGTGAAGGCTTGATTGACTATAGTCATATAGTCAAACAGTGTCCTTATAATGCTTTAGCTTTCCTAAAAACTTGTCCTTTAAAAGCAAATTTCCCCCATAATCCAATGCCCCAGTTTTATTGCTCCATTCCCTCTTACAGTCCATTTTAACAGATGGGTATCCAGAATTACTATTGGAATCTACCATTTGTTCTTAGTGAGGAAGAGAGACAAATATCACAGCAGTTTTATTAAATTGATTTGGGTTTCTTTCACTTAATGTTATGCCACACATTTTTTTTTACCCTATTTAATATTTCTGTAAAATGATTCCCTTGGCTGCCTAATATTCCACAGTACAAAATTTATACTTTATTTTACCAGTATCATTGTGTTTCACATTTAGTTTCTTTCTAAATGTTCGCTGTAACAACTCATGTTCAGCAAAAATGTAAATATTAAAACCCACTAACACATGACTTTTGTTTGATGCTTATTTTACTGATGACTTAAATGTAGTTTCCTCACAAGGCATTAATTGGAACACTTACCAAAAATGACCTTGAGTTAGGAACTGGGGACACCCTTATCCAATTTTGAATTTGCCACCATCTTGGCAACTGAAAAAATTTTGAGGCCAAAAAACTTTCTGAGACCAAAAGAACATTTCCTTAGTTTACTTAATATTTTATGTTTACTTTACCAACATTTTGGTTGTCTTAATAATGTTCTTTCAAAGTTGTTTTTGTTGGTGGTGGTGTTTTTTTTTTTTTTTTTTACCATGCCTTATATCTTATCATTGAAACCATGATTTTACATATCTTTGGATGAGGGTTAGAAAGAAAAAACAAAAACAAAAACGTGCTGCAAAGCTTTTCTAAGAAGAGTCAAGTAGCAATAAACCACTGAGCAGACGTCTTGTAATCATCTGTGTAACGCTGTTTACTGGGATATCCACCACATATTAATAAAAAAAACAAAGGAAAGATTAATTGCAAAGGAAAAAAATCAATAGCCATATGTAAGAAAAGAGAACCATGTGCCTCTACATCCATTTATCTCCATCCTCTATTGCCTTGACGGTGTTTAGGGAGGACTCTTCTCACTTTGAAAAAGACCATATGCTTTCACATACAAATATCCAGAAGGCCAGAAAACATAGCATCTCTGTGGAATACTGCCATGCGTTGGACTACTTGTGTTGGCCAGGAAGCCTGCTTTTAAGGACCTGAGGGAACTATGGTCTTTTTCTGCTAAAGCAAGTTCTCGGTATCATTTTCACTCTTGCTTCTGGCCTTCGCAGAAATCTGGAACAGACTGTGCGCTGCAGTGCATTGGCACGTGTATGCAGCCTTACCATCTGTTTTACTTTCTCCATTCATCAATTTCCTCTGCGTATGATCATGCCCATCACTTAGTCCAGTTATGAAAAATATGTACTCTCAGTATTTTGTCTTTAATTACTTTTAAAGATCTTTTCAAAATAAATTGTTCTGTAGTATGTGAATAATGAGAAAGTAAAATATAATTGCAGAAAAGCAGTAAATCATTAAAATGAAACATTTCAGCTTCAACTAATTAACAAGTCAAAAGGAAGTTGTCTTGGCAGCCAAATGAACAGTTCAGAGAAGGAAGCTGGGTGTTGCTCTCTTTCATAAAGGCAAGGTTTGCTACCGTTTTGTTATGAGCTTATTTTTTGTTAACTACTTTAGATTTATGTTAAAAATGAATGAAGCAGTTTCCTCTGCATATATTATTTGAACTACTTAAACACTAATATAGACTATATCTTTTAGGAAAGCTAGAAAATGAGACCTCCCTTGAGAGAAGAACCACCATCATTTATAATATCTAAAGTACTTGGTGAAGCCTGAAAACACTTTGACATTTCAGAAGGGATATATTTATGTTAACATAGTTATTATATTTCTGTCATCAATGACACAAATGTTAAGTGCCACTCTATCATGGAATTTCCCCAAACCTTTTCAATTCATTACAAACAACTGCCTGATGGGTAATACTATCATTCTTTTGTAGGATAAAAAATTATCTGGGACAAGAAGTCACTTAGAAGAATCAGAAAGAGTGAAAGAGAACAATGATAAAGATAAGCTAAAGGGCACATGAATATATTCTGGATTCTGTAAATGTCCACAGGAGTTCCCTGTCACTGTAAAATGGTATTTTAGAAGAACATTACTATGCCACCCACAGAACTGCCTGACAAAGAATTGTAACTTGACAAACATAATGCAATCTAACCTGTCTGCAGTAGAATTAGAAATACAACCAAAATGCATGACAAAAACCATCAGTTACCAGAAGCTGTTCCCCTTCACAACATTTTACTTTTGTTACACAGAATGCCTTGTGGCCACAGAAACTTAAATTAAATTACAAGGTGATTAAAATTGTGAAGGCAGTTAAATTTATATTTTTCGATTCCTCATGGAGCCAAGAAAGGAAATGAGGAAAATTTCATTTAAGTCCCTGAACTGTTCTGACTGTTCACTTGCAAATTTAAGTAAGAGTTAACAATTTGGTTTTAAACTAGAAGGCAACTACGAGACGCAAATGCAAATTTGCCAACCCTTTCAAACAATCTACAAACACTTCACCTGTTGACATTGGTTGCAATAAATTAAAGTGTTCTTTTGTCTGATAAGGTGAACTTTATTAAACTCAAAACCAATTTTTCACTTCTTCTTTCCAGTATGCCTACCATATTTTTCCTTTATGTTTGTGTGGGGGGAAAAGTGTCAAATTCTAAACCTGACAAACTCAGGGAAGGCCTGTATGGCAGCCTTATAAACTTAGAAACTGAAAGTAACGACATGGAATGGTTTGAACATAAAAATTCCTAACTAAAAGCAAATCATGGCAAATAGTCACATGGTAGGGCTGTAGCTTCCTTGACAAAGGCCAACCTTTACCTTAAGTGAACCTGTCTGTTGTCTTTTTGCTTCTAAGATAATATACCTTTAGAATATCAGAGTAATCTCCTTTTCCAGACCCATCAGGGCACAATCTCCCACTAGACATGAGGCAGAACCCCTCATTGTTATCTTGTTCCCCCTGCATATCATCTCTATGTGCTATACTCATTCATTGTTAACTATCCACCAGTGTAAAAAAAGCAAGTGTCTATCAATGTTATTTTTTACCCAATCCAGAGATTTCCCTGTTTTGTTTTCTCCCACCCTCTCAATCTATCCCCCAATGGATTTCATATAACCCTGGCCCCTTACATCTTCTCCTTTGATTCTAATGTATAAAATAAGATGCAAAACTGCCATTCTGGGGTACATTTCCTCAGTCATTGAGATTTTGCTTCCTGGCAACCATCATCAGTTTGACTTAAATAAACTCATAAAAATTCTCTACAGGCTTGGATGTTTCTTATATCGAAACTGTGCATCCATCTGCAGAAGGTAAGAGCACAGAGGATTGTGCATGAGATGGCTTAGGCCTGGAGGTGGTGCACATCATTTCCATTCACATTCCATTGTGGACAACTCAATTAGGTGACCACAGATAACTGCAAAAATGGTAGCAAAATGAGATTAGCTGCATGCACAGGAGGAAGAGAAAAAAAGTTGGTCTCTGTCATAGGTGAAATTGCTGTATTCCTCCAAGGCTGGGAATACCCTCAGTGCAGAGAAGATATTAGTAACCATACCGGTTTGGAAGCTCAGGTAGTGATAAATCAATATGTCAATCTAAGGTTGCGGGGTAGGGCGGGGTGGGGGGTGGGGGGAGCGGTCATCAGAAGGCTAAAACAGGAAAAGACACTAGACTGTAGTCTGCAGTGAGGAGGTCAAAGCACAGTTTCAGACTCCACATAATAAAATGCTTGTGACCTGCTAGGTTATTTCTTATTTTGGGGGCATAATGCAATGTCCAGGGAACAGATATTTAAGGGCTCTGGAATAGTTATTGAATAAGGCCCATTTGAATTTGGACCATTCCTGCCTTCACTGGTTTTATTGGAGAAGATATGTGTGCAGGGATGGGTACTGCTCCCTACAGTTCTGTGGCCTCCATTGGACTGTAAAGTCCATAAGAGCCTGAAATGTAGCTTCTTAATCTCTGTATTTTTGGAATTTGACACAGCAAGAAATAAACATTTGTAAACTAAGTTAAAACTGACTCTGTAGTATACCTAAACATGTCATGTAGCCTCTGAATGGCATGAATTAAGTTCTTATTCATAAGATTCCTCATTTTAAATAAAATCTTTCAAAAATTTCAGCTTCTAAATTATTTACAGAAATTGATCCTCAAAGAACTTTCAAGTTTTATGTTATTACACCTAATGGGAAATATATGTGATTCTGTTGTTAAGCATCTCAAATATACTAAACACACAAATAAATCTTTAAAATTTGGGAAGGGAAGAAAATATAATTTCTAGATGGAAGAACAATAATGAGGATATTTCAGAATCTGGAATTATAGTGAAAAAATGCAAAATAGTAAAAGTGACATAGAAGTAAGTATAGTTTCAATGACCAGCTTAATACCATTTTTACTAAAATATTTTAATTCTGAGTTTTTACTTAGAAGCCTAGTTCTAGTTTTATTATAGAAGGGATTTCACAGGAATTCTCTTCAGAAGCAATTTTACTTAAACCTGTAGCCTGGAAAAAAAACAGCCAATCTGATGTGAAATCCTGTTGAGATGTTCTGATTTTGTGGATGTTGACAAAGCATTTTAACACATGTTCTCATAATAATCACATAAACTATGGACCTGGATCCAATTTTCAGATGAAGTCACTTTGTGGTGTGCAATCTGTACTCAATCCACAATTATGCTTCTTTTTGATTTGGTGAATTCTCTGTTGAGTCCCAGTGAGCCTATTATACATCTTTAAATTTGCAGGTTGAGAGTTTCACTCTCTTTTAAGCATCTCAGTTGATTCACATCCTACCAATTATTTCTTCTTCTCCCCCCCCTCCCCCCTTATTCCTCAAAAGTACAAAAGAATGTGTAGTCTTCTGCCTAAGGCACTAAAAAAGGATCAAGAATCCTTATAAACTCCTTGTTTATTAATCTTCTCTCCAAAATTGACATCCTGTATATATTTTCATCTCAAATTCATAACAACCTGGCTCATCTGTAAATATTTTCTATGAGTTCTCAAGAAATTTATAAGAACTTTTCAAGGTTCTTGATAGCTTTGTGAACAAAAGCTATCAAAATGTATATTAAAAGAAAATGTATATTAAAAGGAAACAAAATGTATATTAAAAGAAAACCCTCTTCACTCCTCTTTTCCTTCATTCCTTTTCCCCTTCCTTCATATTTATCTTAATATTATTTGGTTTGAATTTTAACAAAACTTATTTACTTATTTACTTATTAACTTAAATAAATAAGATTGTAATTGTTTAATATTTTTTCAAAGATAAAAAGAAATATAGTGAAAAGCCTCTCTTATAAACCTGTTCCCTTATCCATTAGTACTCAGTCCCTGTCAGAATGCACTTTTATTATTTTCCCTATTATCCTATATAATAAAAGCCTACTATGCTAAGTGTCCAGTTCACCAGACTGCCATTCAACTAATCAAAGCATAATATGCTAATAATATGCTAAGGCCAATCAATCACTCACTATGACGTGCACTGACCACCAGGGGACAGATGCTCCAACTAGTAGGTTAGCTTGCTACTGGGGTCCAACCAATTGGGACTGAGCCGGACATACCCTCGAACCATCCTGCAGTCCCTCCCCAGCTAGTCAACCTCCCATGTTCCTCCCCGGCCCCAACTGTGCACCAGTGGGGTCCCTCAGCTTGACCTGCACCCTCTCACAATCTGAGACCTCTCGGGGGATGTTGGAGAGCTGGTTTTGGCCCGATCCCTCAAGCCAAGCCAAGCCAAGGCACCCCACTGGTGCATGAATTTGTGCACCAGGCCTCTACTTTCTTAATATAAACATGACCTACAGGCTTTGGAATACAAAAAGACTATTTTTCTGCCCTTCAATTTACTTTTAGAAAACTGGCACTAAGATTTGCTTGGATATATGTTATATTTTAATAAAGAAAATGAAATAGGAAATACTCATGTATATGTGACACCAGATATATCTATTGTATAATAAATTTAAGATATACTGAACCCTTGACAAGAATTTTAATTTAATATAAAATTTATTCTTTATATAAGTTAATTTGTATATCATGGGTGGGACTAAGAGCTGATATCAAATTCATTCAATCCATTTCAAACCAGAACTGATATTGAATCCATTCTTTTCCTTGAAACACAGTCATAATCAGAGCATATATGTGAACCAAATAATGGAAAGACACAATTATTATGATATTTAAATACCTTCTGGGTGCATGAGAGAACACAAAGATCCTCATTGAGCAATATTATATTTAAAGAAGAGAATTTTACTCTTAAAGAACTTATGGGTTTAAGAAATAATTATTATCATTATTAAAATATTTTTATTATTTCTACCAGAGAAAGATTTTCAAACTCCACAGAAGAAGAAAAAGAAGGAGAAAAAGAAGGAAGAGAAGAAAGAAAATAATTTCTATTTTCACTGACCTTATTTGGAATCAGACTGCCTGGGTTAGAAAACCCATATCCACCACTTATAAATTATGATATTTAAACTTGATCCAGTGCAGAGAATTCTGCTGATTCATGTTCAATTCAAAGTCCCAAGACATTTATGTGCTTGCTCTTAGGATACCATATTCCCTTTACCTGTAATAGTGGACTGAAGTGCATACTTCTACATTTTATCCTGATTAAATTATATCTGTTTAGATTAGTCCATTATTCTATTCTGTTGAAATACTATGGAACTCCTTACTAGGACACTATACATTTGCCGTGTTCCCCCATTTCTTAAATATGTTAAATAGGACCTCTGTATCTTTGTTGATTAAAACTTTGATCCAAAAATGGCTGAGAAGAAATTTCTGAATCAAGTTGTTAAAATTCACTCTTTTCATAAACTAGCACAGCCAGTTAAAAATCCATGGGAGCTATGTAGAATCTAATGAAAAAAATAAACTGATGAACAAAACAGAAGCAGAAACATGGATACATGGAACAGACTGACAGATGTCAGAGATGAAGTGGGAGGGAAGAAAGAAGGTGAAGAGAACAGTTAAAGAACATATATGCATAGCCTAATGACACAGACAACAACACAGTAAGGCCAGAGGGGGGAGGTCGAGGCTGGGTATAGAGGTATGAAAAGGGGGGAATGAGGGACATCTGTAATAATGTCAGCAATAAAAATAAAGTATAATTTAAAAAAGAATAAATATGAATCTAAAATCCTTGGGAGCATACTATTTAGTCCATGGCTGTTTGCTTTTTTTTTTTTTTTTTTTTTTTTTAAAGCTTGATGCTACACCAGTTTTTGTATCATTTTATGTTGCCCTTCTAGTATTACATGAACTTTTAAAAAATATAATTCAGGTACAGGATTGGTTCAGTTAATCTCTTCAAGTCTATAACAAACAATTTTACTTAAAAAATTTTAATTGATGTAATTTTCCAGTCATTATTTTTAAATTTTTCTTTGTATGTCCATGGCTTCACTGATATATATATATATATATATATATATATAATTTCTGAGTTTAATATAATTTTATTTATTCAGAAAATGTCATATGATCTGGTTGGTTCATTTTAGTACTACTTCAAGGAATGTATTTTATAGTTGCTTTTTAATCAGAATTATTTTTTAATATTAATAACATAACTTACTAAGAATTTCTTAAAACAAGAATAGCTCTGCCACTCAAGAGTTGTTTTTTTTTTTGCTGATAAAATATATACATAAAGATTTTTAAATGTCTGCAAATATTACATGATATTAAAAATAAAGCTTTTATATAAATTTAAAATAGACCTATTATTCTTCGTTGTCTATCAAAAGTTTCATATCTTTGATATCTGATATCCAAGTGTCTTTTCTTCTTCTACATCAATGCTAATAAAACCACCACAAACCAGGTGTGCATGAATGCAAGTACTATAGATGTGTGTGAATATATTACTTCTAAAAATAAAAAGACAAGATTCAAAGCTTAAAGGGTGCTGCACTGACTTTTAAAAGTGAGAGTGAGCCATGCTTTTGATTTGATCTCCAGGAATCAGAGAATTGCTTGAGGCGATGCTATTAAAAGAAAGAAAAGAAGCCTCTTCAAAAAGATTCACAAACTATATTTTTATTTATTTTCTCATGGTTTTATTTTATTAACCAGCCAAAACATTCTGTGGCATTTCAAAACTAATATCACTAAAACATTTAAACATACAGCACTGTTTTAGTGTCTTTTATCTCCAAATTAAAGAAATAGAGTGATAGAATCAATTATTTTAAGCTGCTCTGTTTAGTCACACTAGTCACCTTGCAATCAAAATGTTATCTTGTACCCCATAAAATTCAAATGACCAGAAAATATGTATGATATATCTGCAACTTGTAAAAATGATACAAGTAATTTTTAAAATAAGAAATAAGCAAAAGATAGCAAACAAACAGTGTCTAGAATTACATCATTAAAGATGACCATCGTGAATGTTTTGGTTCATAAATTGATATAAACAGACAGATAAATGTGCTAATTTACTTAATTATTTAATAGAAAAGCCTACGAAGTTCATCAAATTCCCAACATGTTTATTGCTTCCCTTTCTCTGATTTAATACATCGAATTGTTAGCAAAGTTTGCAGCTTCTACCTTTTAAATATATCTAGTATCTGGCCAATTCTCTATAACTATCCCATCATCTTCATCTAAATCACTGTTATCTATCAATAATGCAACAACCTCCTAGCTGGTCTCTGGCTTCCATTGTTGAACATTGGAGACTATTTTTTCACATAAGAAATTGGTCGTTTATAAACATGTCTAATCAATGGCTCTCTGCTTTTCTCCCTCCAAAGGTGTTCCCTCTGACTCTTACAGTGATCCAGAGGACTTGAATTTTCTAACTCTTAGGCATTTCCATAACTTCAGATCTATCCAATTTCTCTTCATTTACCCCATCCAGCTCCATAGGTTCCCCTGTTATTAAAAAATACCACATGTCCTCCTGCCTAAGATGCTTTTCTTGGGCTGCTCTCTCTTTGTGAAGTTTTCTTTGCACAGAGGCACACATGGCTGGTTCCCTCACACTTTCAGGAATCTGATGCAGTAGAGACTTCTTGCATCACCCCATATATATTAGAATCCTTTCCTCCTTTTCCTTCTCATGCTTTCTCTTTGAAGTATTTATCACAACCTGATTGATATATATATATATGGGTTATACCCCCAAAATGTATACACACACTTTGACTAATTATAGAGGCAGTGTTTGTTAAAATACACATCATTTACAAAATTGAGCTAACAGCTGTTAAAGTGTGTATACATATTTTTGGGACAAACTGTATTTCCTTATGTTTTCTCTTAGTCTATTTTAGTCACTTTTGTCTTTCTATGCCTGGAACATTGGCACTTAACTAGTACGTAGCTGTTAGTTATTGACTAAATTAAACTATCATAGATACCGTGACTATATGTTCTGGTTTTGATATATATCAAGATATTTACAAGCAAAGGCAATGGAATGTTTTAATCAGCTATCTCAGAACTCCTGAGAGTGCCACAACCAGGAAAAGAATGAATACAAGACTTTAAAAAGTTAGCTAGCCCAGCTGGTGTGGCTCAGAGGTACATCAAACCATGAACCAGGAGGTCACAGTTAGTTCCTGGTCAGGGCACATGCCCTAATTGTGGGCTTGATCCCTGGTGTGGAGGGCATGCAGGATCATCGATGTTTCTATCTTTCTATCCCTTTCCCTTCCTCTCTTTAAAAATCAATAAAAAATATATTTTTAAAAAGTTAGCTAAAATCCAGTTTACCTGGATCATGGAATGTGTTTTCTTACAGAAACAATGCAATAAAGGCAATAAGATTATAAAGGAGGACCAAAAAAAAAAAATCATATTTATAATTCACGTCAAGAGCACCCCCCTATCGCCTATTCTGCATTTTGTAGGGTTTTTAAATCATATCCCACAGATTTTCTGGGACCTGAATTCCTTTGAAACCTGAGCAGTGAGGTAGTATTAAGCTTGTAGTGCCGGACAAAGGATCTCTTGACAGGAATACCTAAATGAGCTCTGAAGAAAGGTATGTTAGTCAGCTTGGGCTGCCATAACAAAATGCCATGAACTATGGGGCTCAGACAACAGACATGTACTTTCTCACAGTTGGAGGCTAAAAGTCCAAGACCACGGTGCCAACAGGGTTGGTGTTTGTCAATGGCTTTTTCCTTGGGTTGAAGATGGCTGCCTTTCACTATGTCTTCACAGGGCTTTTCCTCTGTACTCTTGCAGAAAAAGAAAGATCTCTGGTGTATCTTCCTTTTCTTATAAGAACACTAATTCTATCGGAAAGAGGCTCCACTCTTATGACTCACTTACCCTTCATAACATCTGTATAAGCCCAGTCTTTAAATACAGTCACATTGGGGGTTGGGACCGCAATATATGAATTTTGGGAAGATATGATTCCATTTATAACAACAGGCTTTTGCATAAGAAAGCTGGGAGGGGTCTGAGAAAGCAGTCCAACAGCTGGGGACAGGGAAATGCCTGCCCAGATGAGGGATGCGGCAGCAGATGGGCATCTTCGTGCTTGGAGCCTTGGGAGGAGTTTGGTAAATCTCCTGCCACCTGTGCTTATTTCCCCAGACATTTCAAATATAAGCAGCTGCTGTTTGTCACCCTTCCCTTCTCTCAGCTGGCAAATCTTGACAGCAAGCACAGGCTGTTTACCCTGACAGTGTTCCTTAGGGACAATGGAACTCGCAAAGCTTCTCTAGGGCTGCATAGTTTCCCCAGCCCATAAACACAGGAAATGCCTGGGGAGAATGTTAGAAAGGCACATCCTAGAGACCTACTGCAGACCTAGTACCGGTATGTCAACATTTCTAGGGCCAGGGACCCAGCAATTAGCAACCATAACAATTATCCCTAGTGTCATCTTTGCACACCGGTTCAAGAACCACTGAAGACTTTCCCTCCTTCCCTGCCTGCCTCCCTCCCTCCCTCCCTCCCCTCCCTCCTTTCTTCCTTCTCTCCCTCCCTCCCTCTCATGCATTCTTCCTTTCTTCCTTCTTCTCTCCCTCCATTCCTTCCCTTTTTCCCCCCTTGAAAGTCCCAAGTCATGACTTTAAAATAATATAGATATTTTAATTGATAAATAAGTTAGCATTCTATTTATTTACACATTTATAGTAAATGTCAGAGCAAAAAATGGTGAGTATCCTGAAGCAATGTGGGGTGATGCCAAGCAGCTGGCAAAAGGGAGGAAAAACACACTTTAAGAGAGGGATTACAGATCACTGGAGAGAAAAAATAAAGATGAGCAAGGGTCAGGCAGATTCCCTGGTCAGAAGATTCTAGTCTCTCCATGAATTAAGATGTAGGTAGTTTATTGGAAAAAGGATAAAATGTTTGGAAAGAAAAGTTGGAATAAACATTCTTTATGTATGTTCCATTTGTCTGATTTTTTTTTTTAGTTGTGTTTGTGTTTAGAAGCAGGAGGGAACCTCAGTGGAGGGACCAGCCTTCAGCTGGCTATTATTGTATGTAGGACTTCTGTTTTGTCCCTGCCTCCAACAGCTGGTGGTACCAAACATCATAGATAAAGCAAAGTAATACTTTCCAGCCAAAAAGAGAAAACTGGGTTTGGAAAAGCATTATAAACAGTTCAAAGCGAGCCCCTCTGAATGCTAGAATTCCGAGGTATCGTGTGTGACTTCCAAAACAGATCATCTGTTTGACAGACCCTTTGAATTTTGCATTATGGCACAAAGGCTTTTTGATGTATGGATTTTATCAAAGCCCCGTCATGTAATTTGGAAAATGGGATGAAGCAGGAGCAGAGACAATATTTTTTGCTCTCTCTTTTGACCCACAAGTAAATATAATTTTAAGTGATTTGGTTATCTAAGGGAGCTTCTCTTCACCCTGTCACCTAACTTTCACGACCTCAATTCCACTTATTAAGTGCAGTCTGGGCAGCCCATCTGAACACTGTCATCTTATGGTTTATCCCGGGAGATTCATTGCACAGAACCAAGGAGAATGCATAACTGGCTAATACTGAGCTCCAGGCAAACCATAATTACACAGCTGGGGTCAAGAGAAAATTATGTACGGAGGCTCATTGTCCCATATCTCCCAGGCTGCCCAAGTCACTGATGCAGGGAATATAAGCGCTTCAATGACTCTCGGCGTGACCTTCAATTGGTTTGCTTCTTTACTGATTTTCTCCCTAAACTAATGTGTCCTGTATGCTGCTATGTGAGTACTCTTCCTAAAGAATTGTTCTGATTAATGGCCCTCTTCTTATGTAGAATTGAACTCCTAACATATTTCCAGGGAATCTCTGACTTTAAAAACTGGTTCTTAAAACTGGTTCACAGACCAATAGCATCAGCATCACTAGGGGGTTTATTAGAAATGCAGATTCTCGGGCCTCGTTTTAGATACAGAGTTAGAAATTCTGGGGGTGGGGGAGGGGCCACTGATCTCTGTTAACAAGTCTCCAGGTGATTCTTATGTGCTAAAATTTCAGAAGCACTGCACTAATCCCTAACAACCTACCTTTCTGAATTTACCATATTCTACTTCCCCTCTGTTATCAGTGGAAGTGGGGTGTCTCTTTTTTTCACTGGGTGCTGGGTCCTTATGACATCTCAAGAAAAATGAATTTTCTGAAACTCATACATCAAAATGAGTGACCTTAATTTGTGTGGAATTAGATCCCTGGGTTTCCAACGTCTCATTTCCTTTCATTCATTTCTGGAAGAAGTGCAGCTGGGGCTCCAGTAGAGCTAGAAACAAAGCCAGTGAACCGAATTTGCATTCCACGTTGGGATTGGGTCTGGTTTAGCAATAGGCTAGTTGCAGTCCTTTAGTCCATTGTGTGGGGTGCCTATGGCTGTTGGCCATGTGAGTGAATGCAGGGGAGCAGGGGGATGAGAGCCCACAGGTCAGGAATCAAGCCAGAGAGACCAGGAGTGCCAGTAGCCAAGAGAACAAACTCCTTTGCTTAAGGAATTAAGTGTCTCAGTTCTTCCCGAGCTTGCAGTGGTCACACCTATTCTGGCCAAAAATCTGTGTGACTGACAGACCGGTACCTTTTCTATTTCACCCAGACTACTGGGCATGCATCTATTCTCCCCCCTGTCCAGTTACTCTTTCCAGCGTTCTGCAAGGAATGGGCCAGTGGTTCTATGGGGAACATGAAGCAGTAACTTGCTGTTGTACAAGGCCAAAGAATGAACAACACGTCCAAGCTCCCTGTGGAAGCTGCACAGATAACTGTGCTTATAGTGTCTGCCTTCCCCTTTGCTCTCTTCCTGTTATTAATAACTAGGTTAATTAAATGTATCACCATCCACTTACAAATTTGACTATCCATGATTCTCTGCATATCTCCATATTTTGTTATCCCTTTGTCTGTTTATGGCCTTTCCTTTCCCTAAAACAAAATTATTCCATCTATGCCTTTTGGATCTTACCAATTCTTTCAGACTAAGCTTAAATACTGCAGTCTTTCCCTAAGGTATTTCAACCTCTGCACTGTTGACATTTGGGGCTAGAGAAAATTCATTGTTGTGGAGGGGAGGGGGTTATCCTGCGCATCCTAGGATGTTTCATTGCACCCTGACTTTTACCCACTAGAAACTGGTAGTATCTCCTGTTGTGACTATCAAAAATGTATCCAGATGCTGTCAAATGTTGATAGAAGAAAAACCTCATTTGGTTAAGAACTAGTGATTTACCGTTATTCTATAATTTACCTCATATCCCAAAGCCAGAATAAATCTCTCCATTCTCTACTCTCAGAGAAATTGGTCTTTTCTTATTTTGCTAAGTTGAATTCAGAAAGCTGAATTGTCTCTTCAAGTATAAAATTAAAAACATGTATTTCAATCATTTAAAAATGAGTTTGTATATAAAAGTCATGTATAAATTGTGAAATGGTATGAATAGTAAGACATGGACTTCATCTTTTATGATGATACTTTATGCAAATAAGGTATGGTCCTAAAGATTTGTCAGGATAGTAATTTGGATCCAGAAACACATGATTTATTAATGCTTAGATCCCTGAAGAATAAAGTACATAATAAGTAAAATAAATTTTTACAATTAAACGATATTGGGTATGTCATACTAATAATGATTGCTAAGAATCTATTGTAACAGTGACTTTTACAAAGTGCACAGAGGAGTCAGAGAATCATAGAACCTGAATTAACACATGACTGACTAATGTATGATGACATAGCAGTGGTAGCCCTAACTTGTTCTTAAGAAGAGAAAATAATCAGCAGCTAACTTTCTGTTGCTTACTAAAACTGTCTTCGTAATTTCTAAAATCCCCACATATAAAACTCTTCTTTTTGATATGTAAAACACACAAGAAATTGTTCAATTTGTATTTGTTTAAAGTAGTTTATGTAATCAATGTATTCTAATTCTTGACTTACAAGGAAAAGATAAGCCTCTGTATGGTAGCCTAAACTATTCTCAAGGTTCATTGTTTTGTATTATAAAACTCAACTATAAATAGGCATATTGCACTCAGTTCATAAAGATACTGATCTCTTGAGAACTTTGAACTATTAATAATATATTCTTGAACAGTCTTCTTATTTGTAAAAAAAAATATATATATATTTTCAGCCTCACAGGCTTTCTGTTTTCACAGCAATATCAACAGAGTACCACATGACATACCTGTTCTATTTACTGCCACTTCCCTGGGTTCCACATACTTTGTCATCTTTCTCTTTAAGGTGCTATATTTTCCCTGCCATAATGAAACTTAAGAGAGTTGTTTCCATACTGAAAAGGAAGAAAGGCTATTGAATCATGATCACAGTACAGATTCCCGAGACATATCCTCTGCAAGATTCTTATGCAGGAAATCTGGAATGGCCCAGGGTTGGTAATTTCACCAATAAAACTAAGTAATTGTATTGCAGGAGAATGGGGAGCCATGATTTGAGAACAGGTACAACCCCAATTAAAAAATTGCATCTCATATTATATATTTCAGTTTTCAACTTGCTTGACTATATGCAAGAAAGATTTGCATATTATATTGCACAAATTTAACATTCTTAAGTTTAATGAGTGGGAGGAAAATATTTCACTGTGTAAGCCAGAATGATCACTTGTCGGAAAAGAGAAGTAGGATTCCTGAAAACTCTTGCTCCTAAAATGTGTGGTACAAGGCCAAAGAATGAATAACACTTCCAAGAAAATCAATTAGCAGCAGGCAAAGTCGGAATGGCATTAGAAAAGGAAAAAAATCACAAACACAAAGATTTATACAGTAGACCGAGAAATTTTGAGGACAGTTTGTGTGCCTACATGTAGATGTGATGAGTACTCCCAAGTAAAATAATTAATTCACTGGGCTAGAGAGAATATGGTGGGTACTAATAAAATAGGGTAGATAAATGTGTTTTTTAAAATATTTTTATTGATTTTAGAGAGGAAGGGAAAGGAAGAGAGAAATAGAAACATCAATGATGAGAGAGAATCATTGATCAGCTGCCTCCTGAATGCTCCCTACTAGGAATTGAACCAGCAAACCAGGCATGTGCCCTTGACCGGAATCGAACCCAGCACCTTTAAGTCCACAGGATGTCATTCTATCTACTGAGCCAAACCAGCTAAGGTGAGAAAATGTTTTTTTTAATATCAATAAAAATGTTTAGTTGCTAGATCTGCTTTAAAAACATAACCACAGACTGGGTGGTTTAAACAATAGATATTTTCTCCAGGTATGGAGGCTAGAATTAAAAAAAAAAATGTCAGCAGGATTAATTTTATCTGAGATCTCTCTTCTTGGTTTGTAGATGAGCATCTTCTTGTCTTCATATTTTCTTCCCTTCACATTTTCTTCCCTCTGTGTCTGTGTCCTAATTTTCTCTTCTTTAAGGGCACAGATCATATCAGATTAAGGCCCACTCTAATGATCTCATCTATTATCTATCTATCTATCTATCTATCTATCTATCTATCTATCTATCATCTATCATCTATCTATCTATCTATCTATCTATCTATCTATCTATCTATCTATCATCTATCTATCTATCTGTAAAAACCGCTCCCACTTGTAGGTTAGCTTGCTGCTGGAGTCCCACCCATTGGGACTGAGTGAGACTGGCTGGATATGCCTTGGAGCCCTCCCGTGGCCCCTCCCTGGCTTCTACATGCACTGGTGGGTTCCCTTGGCATAGCCTACACCTTCTCGCAATCTGGGACCCCTCAGGGGATGCTAGAGGGCTGGTTCCATATAGATCCCTGCAGGCCAGGCCAAGGGACGCCACTGGTGCATGAATCCATTCACTGAGTCTCTAGTTTTAATATAATTACCTCTTTAAATACACTATCTTCAAATATGGGTATATTCTGAGGTACTTGGTTTAGGACAGTGGTTGGCAAACTCATTGGTCAACAGAGCCAAATATCAACAGTACGATTTAAATTTCTTTTGAGAGCCGAAAACCCACTTCTGTGCATGGGCCATAAAGTTTCAATCGCATTGTATGTGTGTGCCAGCAAGTGGTATTTTGTGGAAGAGCCACACTCAAGGGGCCAAAGAGCCACATGTGGCTCGAGAGCCACAGTTTGCTGACCACTGGTTTAGGATTTTAACATATGCATTTATGAATTTGGGGTAGGGGAGACACAGTTCAGTCTATAGCAGCCTATAAAGGTGTATCTTTTAATATCATCAAAATGTACTCTAGCTAAGTAAAAATAGCCAGGAAACTGGGGTCTTTGATAAATTACACTTCAGTTTTAGGCTATCAAAATATATATCAGGTTTACTTCAGTTGCAGTTTTTTCCTACTCCATCCCACTTCTGTTTCTTTGTCCAACAGAAATCCAAGTATAATAGGAGCTTGGCTCCCACAGACAGATTTCAGGGCAGGGATAGTACACAAGATTTAATTTACTGCAGCCAAGCATTAGACAGCCCAGCAATACCAGTAGATTAATTTCTTGCCTATAAACTCATGGAGGTACTATCATGATGACTTATCTTATGGGGCATCTTAAAAGTTCATGGTTATGTATACTGTGCTATCCATAGAGTGGAGGTTAGAAAAAAGGAGAGTATATACTATATAGTACTCTGCAAAGAAGATTCTCACTAAAAACTTTTTTCTTGTGGATATTAAAAAGTATCCAATTTAGTCCATTGAATAACCATATAAAATTAACATTTTTATCACCACTTTATAGATAAACATAAGGGTTAGTAACTCATCCAGAGTCACATGGATTTAAAAATATCCTAATATATAAAAAGCCTGGGGCCATCACGACTGAAAGAACCAGACAGATGACCAAGCACAGGCTTTGTGGTGTGACAAGGCTGGCAGGGGGGTTATTGAGGGACAACCAAACAACTGAACAAACCAGGCTTGCGGGGGAGGGGAGAGTGCAGTTGGGGGCAACCTGGCTGGCAGGGGGGCAATTGGGGGTGACCAGGCCAGCAGGGGAGCAATTAGGGGTGACCATGCTGGTAGGGGGGCAGTTGGAGGTGACCATTTCCGCAGGGGTGGCAGTTAGGGAAGATCAGGCAGGGAGGCAGGTGAGCAGTTAGGATTCACTGTTTGGAGAGGTTTCGGGCTGGGCTGAGGAGACTCCCCTTACATGCACACATTTTGTGCATCTGGCCTCTAGTTAAAGTATAATAACATGCAATAAACTATGCCTATCCAAAGTGTACAACCTAATATATTTTGACATGTTTGTACATCTCTGAAACCACTAACAAAACCAAAGGGCTGAACAGATTCATAACCTCCAAAAAGTTCCCTCATGTTTCTTTAGCCCTCCCTCTACAACACCACCCTTCGCAACTACCTCTTCAACCACCACCCTTTGACCTATATCCCCAGCAACCACTGATCTGTGCTCTGTTACTAGACATTAGCACGCATTTCCTAGAATTACTTTCAAATTGAATCATGCAATATATATTATTTTTATAATGTTTGCCTTTTTTCTATCTATTTTAAGATTAATTCATTTTATATCATTATTATTAGGTGTTTTGTTTTTTTTTAATCTCAGTGTAATGTTTCTTGGTATAGAAGTACCATAATTTGTTTACTCACCTGTTAATGGACAGTTGTGTTGTTTTCAGGTTTTAATTGCTACAGATAAAGCTAATATAAAACATATAGTTTTGCTTCTCTTGCAAAAACATTTAGAAGTGGAATGGCTGGATCTTGATTTTTTTTTTTTTTTTTTTTTTTTTTTTTTACTGATCTGGCAATTTCTGCAATTAATTGAAATGTTTAGACTATTTATACTTGATGTCATTATTGATATGGTTATGTTCATGTCTATGATCTTGCTATTTGTTTTATACTTATTTCATCTGAACTTTACTCCTTTCTCTCTCTTTTGGTCTCTTTTTGAATTAAATATGTCTTAACACTTAATTTTATCTTCTTTGTTTTCTTATTACCTATATCAGGGCAATTGTAGGGCTTAGTTAATTTTTTTTCCCATCTATCTTTTGTTGTCTGAGGTCCAGTGTCATGAAAACCATTTATTTCATATGTTTTGTCTGGTTTTAATAGTTGTTTCAAGTAGAGAAGTAAATCTAGTCCTTGTTCTCTGTGTTGCTGGAAACTTATGTCTATACTAGTATATTATATAGATAAGTAGCAGATAAGAACTGGATGCTAAGTCTATCTTATCTACTACCTAATGCTCATCATCACCATCAGAGCAAAGGAGCCTAGAGTTTAAATCCACTGTCTCTTTGGTCATTTTTTGTTTGTTTTGTTTTTGTGGTTTTTATCTCCCTCCCCTCCCTGACAGCTCCTGGAATTTATTATTGTCCTCTATATAAATATGTATGTCAACATACAATATTCTTTTTTCTTACCTTGTCTGTTTAAAGACCAGCCCTGGTTGAAAGTTGAATGTGATTAATAAATGATAGGCATTTTCTAGGAATTAATGTCATTTTATGGCTCTCTTAAGGGTATAATTAATTATACAAATGTTAGGAAGTTTTTTCTGAGTTATGATAAAATTGAGAAAATCTAAAAATTTCCTACAGAAGAAAACTATGCAAGAAATTGTCTAAAAATTCTGATTTTCAAATACACACTGGCTGCAATAATATGTATAACAATCCAGAATTTATTACATAAACAATAGGAACACTTCTTAAATTTAGTTACATTTTTACTTGTCAGACTTAAAAATTTATTTTGCAAAGGTGATTACCACTGTTGTTATTCATTGAAGCATGAACACCACTTCTCCTTCATACACATTTTAAGAATCATCTCATTATTGATTTCCACATACCTCTGTAAGTGCATTTTAAGACATGGTAAGTTTCTCTATTTCCATGGAAACCCTAGCAACAGGTACATTGGAGTGCAGGCTACTATCTGCAACCACACATGCATTTTACATGGTCTTAAAGCTGGAAAGCATTTAAAAATAGCATTACCTCTCTAAGGACACCATTCTTACTTAAAGCAATGAGGAGACTACAGATAAGCTGGATATTATGGCTATCACTGATTCCTAGTCCAGAGGTTGCTATGGATTTATCTTTAAAAAGTAATGTATCTTTATCTCCATTAGAGTAATTAAAGCATTAATTTTAGAAAAACAAAGAACAAAAATACAACAAAATGAGTAAATATTCAGTAAACAAAATATGTAAAGGACCTACATGTCCACAATGCAGCTATATTGTGAAAGAGTTTATAATGGGAGACAGAAGAACTCAGTCAAATCTCTGTTGGTCACTTAGTAGCTTATAATCTTAGGCAATCACTAAGTGCCTTTTAACTTCAAAGTTGATAAGAAGACAAAATGAAGTAATAGACATAAAAATCACTCTGCAAACTATTAATCATGACCAAAGGAAAAGGAAAATTTATCAGAAATCACCCTTTTCCCACTTCAATTATAGCAATTATATGGTTAAAATATGATCCACTCTCCAGATGTTTTCCTACTCACTGCCCCTACAAGTTTTCAGTTCTTTAGCCCTGAGAGAGAGAGAGAGAGAGAGAGAGAGAGAGAGAGAGAGAGAGAGAGAGGTTTTCTTTATAAATCTGATGAGTTGATCAGTTGATGGTGGGCTTTATTGACCAGTTGATGGTGGGCTTTAACTAAAGTTGATTCTGGAAAAAAAAATATTTTCAATTTGACCTCTTTCCTCTTGACTACATATATTTCTTCCTTCTTGTCTTTATATCTATTGTTTTAACATTTTGTAGCACTGTTTTCTCTTTCTACTTTTCTGCTCCAGTTATACAGTTTTAACCTAGCATATAAAACTGAAATGCTACCTCTTGGGTAAAGATGGTTTTTACATTTGACATTAACAATAAGCTTTCCCTTTGAATCCCTAAGCATCCATGAAACTCAGTTTCACACATAGTATTTACTTATTTGCTTTTTCTCCCCAATTAGATTACCCAGACAATTCTCCTGAGAAGTGTATAAGTGTATCAGCCACTGGACAACTCCTCTCAGAAGTCTTATAGACACTTTAAACTTAATGAGAACACATAAAGTCTCCAAATCTATTTTTTTTATTCCCTCTCCGTGAATAGTGCACATGTCCAACTAGTTTTGCAAGCCAAGAAACCTCAGAGACATGCATAATGTCTTCATTATTTACCTTTCCATGTGAAGGTAAAAGTTGATATTTATTAGCATGACATGCAAAGCTATCACCTGACCTCTGCTTCTCTCGACAAATCATTTTTTACTACATATTTTCTCTATCTACTGCTATACCAGTGTTCTGCTCTTGAGGTTCAAACTTCTCAAAATATTTTACTTCCTCCTCATCTTCACTTTTTCATCTCTCACTCACACACCTTTATGTTTTAAACTGATTTCCATATAAAAAATACAACTGAAGCAGCCTTTGTCAAGAGAGAATTTCTATGTTAGTAAGTTGAGCAAAACCTTTTACTTCTAAATCTTATTTGCTTTCTCATCAGCTTCAATGGATCACTGCACCCTTTCTGAAACATTATCTGACTCTGACCTCCATGATAATACTATATCATAGATTTCCTTGAACTGTGCTGATTGTTCCTTGTCTATATCTACTTTTAACTCATCTTACTTGAAGTGTTGGAGATTCTCAAGGCTCCTTCCAAGGACCTCTTTTCCCTTTACTAACATTTCCCCCAGAGGTGATTTAACCATTTCTCTTTTATAACCTTACTCTTATTTATCCTTTAGTGACTCCCAAGTTTATTATTTCAGGATACAATCTTCTTTTATAATAGTTCCTGACTCATACATCCAAAAAGCCTACTCAACATTTCTACTTGAATATCTCATAGGCAGCTCAATTTACTACCTGCAACATCAAATTATTGCTTTTCCTCCACGTCTTCTCCATCTCTAGTGTTCCTCATTTCAGTAAATGATGAATGACCCATTTACCAAAGCCAAACCTGAAAATAATACTAAACACTCTAAGCACTTCCATCTTTCTTACTCATCTAGATCCAATCAACAACTCCAGTCTGAGTGGCCAGATTATTATGATCTCTGAATACATAATAATCTGGCCACTCAATGTATATCTTATAAAATAAAAGACTAATATGCAAATTGTCCCCTCAATCAGGAGTTCAACCAGCAGGCAGTCCAGCCAACTGTCCATGTCTCCTCCCCCTGACCAGGCTGGTCGAATCCTACCCATGCATGAATTCATGCACCAGTGTGTGTGTGTGTGTGTGTGTATGTATATATATATATATATATATATATATATATATATATATATATATATAATATAACACATAACCTATAACATATAGCATATAGCATATAACATATAACATAACATATAATGTATAATGTATAATATATTGATACATTATACAATGTATAATATATAATATACAATGTACATTTGTATATTATACATTGTATAATGTATCAATATATTATACATTATACATCATACATTATGTAGTATATATTATGTTATATATTATATGCTATATGCTATATGTTATATGCTATATGTTATATGTTATATGTTATATGCTTATAATTTTCCCACTTATTTCCAACTCCTCTCTGGCCACCTTCTTAGTATAAAATACTGCCTGAAATACAGAGATAGCCTTTTACATAGTATTCCATATCCACCTTTGCTCAACTACCATCTATTCACCATATTGTGACCAAAGGATCTTTTAAAAAATTGCAAATTGAATCATGTCATTTCTTTAGTTAAAAATTCCTCTTTGACTTTGATTGTGGTTTTTGAATTATAGCTTTAATATAGCCTATAAGATGTTGGATCAGATGCTCAATTTTTTTCTTCTAGCTTCCCTTCTTTTAGCTAACTCCTGATCTTTCTAAATTAATCATCTTCTTTGAAATTCTGGACTGGTTTAGCCGCCAATTAGATACCTTGGATTTTTCTTTTTTAATTCATCATTGTTATAATAAATTATTAATTTCTATAATTATTTATAAAATTTTACTTGACATGATGTATTTTAAATTTTATATAGTCAGGGATTTTCTAGTTCACCAGCGTTAATGAGGGTGCTGGTCTTAATGTACATTTCTTGAATTAATGGATAAATGCATGGATGAAGAAATCTTATCTCTTCCCATTCCCTATCTCTCACTCTCAAGCTTAACTCTGCATGCAAATGTGTCAGTTATGAACTATATCATATTTTCTCCAGCTATACTTCCACAACTATAACTGTGCCTGGATGTCCCTGCTACCTTCATTGGCTGATTGATGCTATCTTTTAGCATTCAACCCAAGTATCAACCCCATCAAAAGTCTTACACTCTCTTCACCTGAAGCATGCGAATTCTGATGTGACTTTGCCATCAGAGTATAGCAATCTGACTTCTGCCCAGGCCACTCATATGCTTTTTTTTTTTCTTTTTCTTTTTGGTTACGTGTGTTTTGTTTCTTTTCTGAGATTTAAGCTTCTATAGAGTAAACTAATATGTAATTTAGACCTTTATCTTCAGAGGCTAATATTATGCTTGGCAGTTAGACAATAACTAATCTATAACTATAATAATCAATATTTTTTGAATAATCAACTTCTTAACAACAAGGGCAAGGTATTTGACATTTTACCATTTACTAGTGTGTTTGATGCCATTCTAAGTAAGAGATATTCAGTTAATATTAAGTGGTTAATTATTTCTTATTTCATTTAATACCTATGACAGCTTCCCATTCTAATCCTTAGACTTTGTACCCTTCTCCCTAGTATTGTCTTTATACAACATAAGACCCTTGGTGTAAGGAAAAAAATTTGCAGAGACAGAAGTGTCAAGGATAAAAAAAAAAATGGAACTATTAGTAATATACTGATTTATGTCCTTAACAAATTTTCTATTTAAAATGTCTCAATGAAATATTAAAGCTAGGCAGGCATTTGAGGTACATTTATACACCTCATTCTACTTGAAAAGTACCATTTTTATCTGATAAACTTTTCATAAAAGTCAGTAATTTAAATAAAATACTAATTTTTAGGAATGTCTATTCTTTTCTTGTCCATATATTTTCATAGAAAACCTTAGTTCTCTAGATTAGTCTCCATTTTATCTCTCTTTCCATTTGAGAGAAAAAAAAAGTGATACACCTAGAGTGTGAGTTTTTAGCTATAAATTTACTGTTTGGATTGTTATTATGGCAATCATTATATGTAAATTAAAAGTCATTTGAATCTTAAGGCACTTGTTTTATAGATCTCTGTAGGAATATATTTAAAATACTATGTAGAAAACAGATCTTGGAAAAAGCATGTATTTGTAAGTCAGTATTTCCTCTCTTGTGATATATTAACACTACACATTATTTGGTGCTTGTTTGTTTTTTAAATACAGCCCAGATACATGTTTCTTCCTTAAGTTTTCTAAGAGAGTTTTAAACAATTCCAAAAGTCTTCTGAAAGATGATACAATACTATTATGTTCTGTTCTTGCCATTCATGATCTGTGAAACTTTGGTGACAATTTATGAGACCTAAGATCTACTGTTGGAAAATAAAAGTTGTAGATAATATAATTTTAAGTCATAAAATGTTTGGCCAGACATGAAATTCTATAGCCAAACATGAATGTTAATTGCTTTTAAAATTATAGAATCATTGAGATAGGTAAATTTCTCTAGAATCATGAGCTAAAATACTATTTTATATTTTTTTTTCATTATTAATTCAGCTATAATATCATAGTAATCTTTAAAAAAAGACAATTATTTTAAAATGTGAAACATAGCTTTTATTATTTCTTAAATAACAGCTTTTAAATTTATTGAGGCAGTTTGTATACAAAAGTAGTTTAAAATAATAATTTAAACACTTAAAAACTCTATGTCAGTTCTCTGCATGACTAACAAATAAATTAGATCCTATTTGGTACTAATATAAACTGGTTGGAACCTTTCTAGGCATTATCAGGGATTTTCCACTGAGGGCTCTGACCTTTATTCCAGTTGAAAACTGAAATCCCCAATTGTCAGAGTTGTTTTTTTTTTGTTTGTTTGTTTTTTTTATCTCCTGTTTCTAATTTCATACAAAAATCCAAATTGAATGTTTGTCTCAGATGATCCATGCTATTATTTCATACTAGCGGCCCAGCACATGAATGCATGTACCAGTGGGTCCTTTGGCCTGGCCTGCAGGATTGGGCCAAAACTGGCTCTCTGACATCCTCTGAAGGGTCCCAGATTGCAAGAAGGGGCAGGCCAGGCCGAAGACCCCTCTAGTGCAGGACCTGGGTCAGGATGTGGGAGGTTGGCTAGCCAGGGAGGGGCCACGGAAGGGCTCCAGGGCATGTCAGGCCCATCTTGCTCAGTCCCAATTCATTGGACCCCAGCAGCAAGCTAACCTACTGGTTGGAGCATCTGCCCCTGGTGGTCAGTGCATGTCATAGCGAGCAGTTGAGAGGCCTTAGCATATCATTAGCATATTACACTTCGGTTGAAAGGTCAATAGCAAGACTGGACACTTAGTATATTAGGCTTTTATTATATAGGATAAAACTAAATTTTTAGGCCCTTGTATATTTGGAATAACTTCTGAATGAGTTCAATTGGCCCAAATTAATGTGAAATATATTGGTTCATTGAAAGTATATTCCTTTTGAAGCACTTTCTTTGCTATTGGGAGCTAATATTAAGTGGATCTCACTATTTTATATTAGTAATGGCATTTTAATGTAGAGTCAACCTCATACATGGGTCTCAGATGACCCTTAAGACCCTCACAAGACTAGAGATGTAAATGGATTGATAGGGTGAGAACAAAATACTCCTTTTTTTCTCTCCCATTAGTGGCCCTCACTTTCATCTTTCATTTCCCCTGTCTGGAGCTACCTAGTAGTCCCAGAGATAGAATACCCTCTGGAAATCCATTTGTAATATACTGACCATAATGGCTTTAATCAGAAGAGTTAAGAGATACTTATGTGAAATAGAGCTATTCATTTGGGCTGCACAGATGCATATCGGCATCAGATGTTTTATCCTTTCTTGGTACCAATTTTAAAATCACCTCAAATACCTTGAGAACAATCACCTTTAAAGTATTCCACAAGGAAGGTACCCCTTAGATTTTAGCAGTGAGATTTACCATAAGGGATTAAATATGTCAATTTAGCATGTGTAATTATATGACTAAATCAGATTAGACTTATGTGTTGATTTGGTTATGTACTAAATCTGAATGGGTAGATATAAATTGGACTGAGTGTGTACCGAGTAGCCCAGTGAGACAGCGGTGAAGGCTTCTGCACAAGAAATAGTATACAATAAAACTGAAGATACGTATTAGAGCCTGGGCCTTCAGTTCCAGGGTATTGACTTTTGGCTTTAATTTTTAGGTAAGGGAGAGAACTTTGAATCAAGTAATATGATCAAAGCAGTCAAATATGCCTCAGCCCTCAGCAGTCTTGAAGTTCAACAGTGACTCATGCTGTGAAGCAAGATGCTTTTAATTCTACCTGCTCTGAAAACCTCTCGAAAGCAATTCATAAGACTGATCATTTCAAACCGATTTTAAAATTCAGAAGTGCCACCTTGGGATGAATAGCACTCCTTCCGTTTTAATCTCTAGTAAGATCCCAGCAGCTTTAGGTTGCTGAAATAGATGGGCCCTTGAGGTGAAAATGAATGGCAGTGGGAGAGTTCACACGTTACACAGCAGAAAAGGTTGGAAAGTGAGAGTAAGAAGTCAAGGTTAAAGCACGTGAGCACTGTAGACTGATTCACAATGAGAAAGGGAAGATAAAACCCCACATTATGTAATGACATAAAGGGACATTAAGTAGAAGCCAGGGTGCTATTATTTCTTCCAGACCCGGGGAAAGAAATAGGACATAATGCCCATGTGCCGCAATAGGGAATATTTAGGTCAAACAGAGAAAATTTCAACCTAAAGAACATTTAAACAAGTATTCCCTGGAGGATTGAGAAGCCACTGTCATACTACATTTTCAAGACAGAAACTTGGTATTCCTTTTTAAAGAAAGATTGACTAGTTCTCTACATGCTAAACTGACTCTGAGAATCTTTGAAGAAAAAAAATGCTTCTTTGTCTATATGTTATTATCAATGGGTTGGAGGAGAGAAGGGCACACACTATATAAACCACATTCTTATGACTGTGATTGTGTTAGCACTAATTAAAATAATTTACGCCCAGAGACTGTGACATTACAGAATTTCAGTTAGAAAAAAATAGCGCCAAGTCAGAGAAAACATTGGAAATTGAATGAATATAAGCCCTACAGTTTTTAATATTTGCTGATCAAATAGGTGATAGTGGCTGGTGCATGAATTTCAGTACATAAGTTGGATACAAAAGAGGGATCCCTTTATTTTCTATAGTCATCTAATACCTGACTTTGTATTTCAGTGAGTTAGTGGGAAATGTGAACCTCTATTCCTCTTGGGCTCATTCTCTTCCTCAGGTTTGGGTTCTCAGGTTTGGGTCCTCAGGTTTGACTCTTTCTAGTCTAGAGATTTGGCTATTTCTACTACCATGGAGAAAAGAAACAAGGAGAGAGAATGAGGATACCAGTCCAAGGGAATGGGCCCTGCAGTCCCTGAGATGGGAGGATTACAGCCCTGCTAAGAACCTGAAAGAAGGGCAAGCTGGCTAGAACACAGAGAATAAGGGGAGAGGGGCAGAATCAGGGATCCATCTGCATCAGGGCCTGTTTACTCATCTTGCTAATCCTGGCTGCTAGTTACATTACTAGGGGTTGGGGCTTGGTGCTGAATTTCAGAGAATCATAACTCAAAAGAAATTGTTTCTATGTGTGATGAGACAGGGTAAGCCGCCATCTACTCCTTGCTTCTCTAAGACATATTTTCATTTCCAAGAATCCTCCTTCTCCTCTTCAGTTCCTACATAATCTTTAATGTATTTTTCTAAGGGCTTAGATGTACCACACACCTCAGAATCAATGTAATGGTGTTAAATGGAAGGCAGGGAAAAATATGTTAAGGAAAAAATATATGTCACTAACTCCAAATATTGTCCATTTCCCATTTAACAGCAATAATTGAGTGCCAATAATGTGCCAGGCCTTGTGCTATGAATTAAGACAATTTGCCATGACTTGGGGTTTCTCTTAGTCTTATGGGAGAATATATAGAATAAAAAAGATCAATTACTGAGGAATAAATTTATATTCAGGGTATATTTTATAGGTTCTTTACAGTTTGAATATTAAAACTAAATATACTCAAATTATTAAAAAGCTTTCAGATCCTATTTTCACAGAATCATAAATTCCAAATGGGAATGAATTTCATGGGGTACTTATTCTACTCCTTATGTGAGATCCAAATGCCCTCAAATATCACTCATAAATGATCATGTAATCATTGCTCAGAAATTTTCAATTTGGGGTCAAGTTATTCAAATTTTTAACTATTATTTTTACAATTCCACTCACTGGCCCTTATTCTGTCTTCTGGAGAAAAAAAAACACATAACAAAACAAAACACAAAAACAAACAAACAAAAACAAAATGTTAGTCTAATATTCTTACAGTTAGTCTAATCATTCTTACACTAGAAGTCTTATAATTAATTAGGGAACTATATTTGACACTGACAAATTTCTCAAGAATTGGGTGCTTAACTAGATGGCTTCCAAATGCAGGGATTTATCATAATTTGCCTAGCAATGTCTCATAATTAATGCTTAGGAAATTGCAGTTTATTATTCTTTTTTGCATATTACTATATCAATATAAAATGCACTATTATGGATGTTCTAAATTAATATTAACATGTTCAGACATGATGGAACAGCTTTATTTGTAGCCAGATTCACATCATATTTGTCATATTTCTATTTTTCAAAACCCAAGCATGCTTTGTTCACCAAATTAGAAGATGTCAAGACTCTGATATGTTTCCATTTAATTTAAAAAGAGAAAATGCATTAAAAAATAGATGTTAAAGAAAGGAGCAACTGAGCTTCTAAGTCAGGGACACTTAAGGTAGTGATAAGTCTGGTGTGGTTATCATAGTATGGGTTACAAGGCATAGGGTGTGGCCCTTTATTTTGCTGTCCTAGAATCACAAACTTCTTAGTTAACCCCAAACTGAATACCTCTTGGAAATGAACTCACTAACCAAACTCTCAATATGGGCAGTTATATGAGTTCCAGAGACCATACCTTAGGAGAATTTGTTTCTAGGAATGAAGGGATAGGCTAAACCATCCTTTACCCCTTGCTTTTCTATGATACATTATTTTAAAAAGACTTAAAAAAATTAATTTTGAGACAGAGCGAGGAAGAGAGAGAGAGAGAGAAACAGTCATGTGAGAATGAAACACTGATTGGCTGCCTACTGCATGCCCCCATCAGGGATCCTGTGGAAACCAGGCATGTGCCCAGATGGAATCTAACTGGCAACCATTCGGTACACTGAACGACACTCAACCAACTGAGCCACACCAAGGCAAGGTGATACTTTTTTTTTTTTTTTTTTTTTAATTCCCAAGCACCCCTTTTTCTTCTTTACTTTTTTCACAACATTTAAAGTATTGTTTAAGGGATTAGGTGTTACTACATACCTCCTGAGTCAATGTAATTGACCAGATCTAATTTCTAGCTAAATGGCAGAAAAGGAAAGAGGAAAATATTTTTATACTTTTTGTAATGTTAGAGAACCTCAATGCCTAGGTTCCAGGGTACTGCCTTTTCTCTGTCAGAGCACCCAGAAGGTAACACACTCACAAATAAAACCCAGAATACAGCTTACTTCAAGAAAATTATTTATTCATGGTCTTTCCAGATATTGGCTAAAAACTAAGATTAAATGATTCTCCTTGTTATTTTTTGAAATATTTCTCTCTAGTGTGTTATATATACCAGATAATTTGACCCCTTCTCTGGGCAGTATGGGTTTATATCAGTATATTATTACTGTTCAATTATTTATTGTGTATTTTTTTCATGAAGACCAACTCCCTACTTTAACTTGGCATCATATTAAGCAGGTAACAACAAAGCTTCCTTCTCTAATGTTTAAATTGTAGCCTTGGGAAAATATATTTTGGTCACCTTAATTAGATTGAAGAACTCCAAGCTTTTAGTAGCCACAAGAGATGACTTGCTGGTGTTGCAAATGGTTTGCTGAGTTTCGTTAATATCCCTTTCAGATACACTTCTTTAGATGGCTAACCCTACCCATTTTATATTGATTTTATTAGGTTATATTTATTTTTTAAAAATATATATTTTATTGATCTTTTACAAAGAGGAAGAGAGAGGGATAGAGAGTTAGAAACATCGATGAGAGAGAATCATCGATCAGCTGCATTTTGTACACCCTCTACTGGGGATGTGCCCACAACCAAGGTACATGCCCTTGACCGGAATCAAACCCGGGACCTTTTAGTCCCTAGACCGATACTCTATCCACTGAGCCAAACCGGTTTTGGCTTTATTAGGTTATATTTAAAAGAGTGAGTTTTCTGACCCGATCTTATCACTAAATTTAATATAATTACATAGTCTTTCTGAAAATTCTAAGAAGAATTAACAACAGTCATTAACAAAAATATAGATGATCACTGAAAAATTTGTGAATTGAAGTTTTTATTTAGACTAATCAGACTTATCATTCCATTCTTTATAATTTTTCTTGAAGTCTCATCCAAAAATGATTTGATTATTCACCTTAAGATTCACATGACAAATGAAATAGGGATAACCATTTAAAAAGTTGCATGTTTAATATTATCAAGCAATTTACTGTATATTATTTTCTTTAATACTCACAGCACTGGCAGGCAATAATATTTTTCACGAGAGTAGTTCTTAGAATGTGGTCCTTATATCAGAGCATCAACAATGCATGGGAGCTTGATAAAAATGAAAAAATGTTGTCCAGATGTATTGAATCAGAAATCATTTTTGTTATTCATTTTGATATCAAAATGCTTTTTCTTATAATAAGGTATTTAAATCTCTTGGGCACAGAAGTGGGAGGTTCCCCATCAATTTCTCTTCCTATGTATACAGGGCATAGTTGTATTTGCTACTCAGCATCTACTTTCCCCGATTTCCTTCTGTGGGACACCCAATTCTCATTTGCTTTGAGTGAACTACATTCCATAATACTACCACTCACTGGCTTGGGGTGAGCAATTATCTATTGTAAGCTAATTAGCCCACTATATATATATATATTCCCCTAACACAGTGATTGTTGCATGGATGAGGCATATGACCAAACAAAATCCAATGCATAAAGCATTTTGCTGGATTGTGTATATATATATATAATGCTAGGGACATTTTCTCATATATACACAAGGGGCCATGGATATGGATGTTTATTGCAACAATGTTTTATTCACTGATGTGTCTCATGAATCTAAAACGGTGCCTGGTGCATTGCAGGGATCATCACATTGTGAATAAATAAGTTGTTTGTAGTATAGGGAATTGGGGGCAGCCAAAATATCTACCACTGAGACAGGAAGAATATGGTAGATGCATACTGTGGGGTATCATATAGCAAATAAAATCAATGGATTAGATGTAAAATAGTAACATGATTGGAACTAAAAAAATTTGCTCAGTAAAAAAATATAATATATAACATTTATTTAAGTTAAATTACACAATTATACAAAAAGGTACACATTTTGCAAAAACACAAGCCATCTATACCTATTCCTACCTAAGCAAATATATCTGTAGCCATTTCTGAAGATTAAACTCTATTTTAGTTTTTAGAATAAAAAGGTATACATTGAACAAATTAAAATGGTTTCCTTGGGGAAAGCAGAATGAGATTGGCACACAGTGAAAGCAAGTTGTCTTGCAAGGTCCACAGTTGAGGTGTCATGAACTAAAAGAAGCAGTTGACTCAACCCTGGGCACAAGATTTAAACATAAAATTGCTGAAAATTCTGAGAAAGAGATTCTTTCTTTTATTCTGCATGAAATCAGGGTAGGAAACAGCCCCAGGAGCTATATGGAAAGAGGAAAACTGAAACATCATCACTAAAGACCTTGTATCTAGCCTTGCCTGAAAAGTATTTACAAGCTGGATATGTTTAGTTACCACTCCTCAACCTCACCCCCAATTTGTTTTTTTGTTTTTGTTTTTGTTTTTTGTTTTGTTCTTATTGTTTAAGATGATTAAAATGCAAGTTTTCTTTCACTCATAAACAACAAAATCATGACTGATATGCCATTTTTTCCTTTGCTTTCCTAACCAGCTTATGAAATAGCTCATATGTGTTTGCTGTCTCCATCTCACCACAGACACTCTCTTGCATGTAGTTAAGCCATCTTGACATCCCTCACCTCTCTGCTGGTATTGTTTTATTATTACCAAGAATCCCAATTGGCACATATGTCGACAACTTCTTAAAATGCTCTCCTCCTGTTATTGTACAGGTCGTTAGTCCTCAGACTGCTTCCTTAAATACTTAAATTATTTTGGCTCCTCCTTAAAGAAACAATTTGTAGTTTATGTGACTGAAGATAAATATCTAACTAATTGTGGGTCTCTAACCACAGTTGCACCAACCAGTGAGAACAGCCACTGCTCTGGAGACAATGGGATGGCCTTACTGGTGCTGGCTGGATATCAGCCTGGTTTGGAGGTTCCCTTATTATTACTTGTAGTGTTCATCTACAAGTTACTCTAGTGGCCTCCTGTGAATTACATTTTCTCCCTCAACTAAATTACCCAGTAAAATAAATGACTTTGACACCATTTCAAAACTAAGGCCTCCCAGACTGTGTTGGAGAGTGGGAATTTTTGAGCATGCTTCCAGAGAGGCCATGGACTATGCCCCAGATAGAGTGGTCAGTGTTGACACCAGGCCAGGCCTTGAGATAGGGTCTTATGGCCCCTTCCCAGCACGTAAGCCTTCTTTCACAGAACACTGCCAGCTTTCTGAAGAACAGGATGACCCTGTAAATAACATGGTCGTCAATGGCATGATCCTGACGTAGCTTAGGAAAAACTGTTTTGTCTAGGGTTGCTTGCTCTGTAAGTACAGGATGTGGTTAACGTGCTTAAAAAGTGGTCCTACACAAAGGGTCGCTGCTGCTCTCTGGTCTCCTTGTGTGGAGAATGGCAGAGCAGTCGCCTGGCTAGTAGCTCACCTGGCCGGCTAATAAAGGCTCTTTGCTTTTGCATCGGACTCGGTTCCCTGGTGGTCCTTGTGGATCTTAAAATCTGGGCATAACAACTGTACTTTTATCTCTGAGTTCTCCTGAATTCCAAACCTAACAAAAGACTAAGATTGAACTTTTTAGCTGTTAGCATCCACTGACAATCTCTTCCATGCTGAGTTGCTTCTCTGTAATGCATTACCATGAATCCAGTTTTAAAAGCTATATGTATGAACCATTTTTCATTCTTTCCCTTTTTTTAAACTATCTATACCCCCTCCTACTTGAACAGATATATCTGTAGCCATTTCTGAAGATGAAACTCTATTTTATTTTATTTTTAAAAAATATTTTATTGATTTTTTTACAGAGAGGAAGGGAGAGTGAGAGAGAGTTAGAAACATCGATGAGAGAGAAACATC
Source organism: Pipistrellus hanaki (assembly GCF_964339955.1). Classification (NCBI taxonomy): domain Eukaryota; kingdom Metazoa; phylum Chordata; class Mammalia; order Chiroptera; family Vespertilionidae; genus Pipistrellus; species Pipistrellus hanaki. The sequence continues at coordinate 68,169,395 of NC_140504.1, read as the reverse complement.
AATCAGCTGCCTCCTGCACACCCCCTACTTGGGATGTGCCTGCATCCAAAGTACATGCCGTTGACCAGAATCGAATCTGGGACACTTGAGTCCTCAGGCCAATGCTCTATCCACTGAGACAAACCGGTTAGGGATCCATTTTATTTTTTATGAATATGTGCTTTGTGTCCTCACCACTGCTATTATACTAATTTAAGTCTCACAATTTTCTGTCTAGATTGTAGTATTAGTCATTTAATTGTCTCTTCCTGCCTCTAATTTCCTGACTTTTTAATTCACCCTTTACATTGCTACTGAGATATTTTTTCCTAAATCACAGGTTGGATTATGTTGCATTGTATTCCCAAGTATATTCAGTGGTTTCCTGCTGTCTGAAGATGTCTGTACACTCTCATGGAGTGCTCCAAATATTTCCTGAAATGGACATAAAGGAAACTCATCTACTAAATCCTTCCAAGAACTCTAGAATTCAGCCAAATTAGGTTTATTGTCATCCTGGAAGCAATAATGAAATTCTAAGACAGGGGTCTTCAAACTACGGCCTGCGGGCCACATGCGGCCCGCAGAGGAGTCTGATCCGGCCCGCCAGGTTTTTTGGGCAGTGAGCGCAGCCAAGGTGTTACAGTAGGAATTAGTAGTTCATATAGTCCGGCCCTCCAGCTCTCTGAGGGACCGTGATCTGGCCCCCACTTTAAAAAGTTTGAGGACCCCTGTTCTAAGACAATGACTTTTCAAAATACTATTTCTTGAGCCTGTATTATTCTTCTTGCCTTTATTTATAGAACCCCCTCCCTCGATATATTTCAAGGTCCAATTTAACTTTGCTGTTTCCTCTAAACCAGTGGTTTTCAACCTTTCTAATGCCGCGACCCTTTAATACAGTTGCTCATGCTGTGGTGACATCCCAACCATAAAATTATTTTCTTTGCTACTTCATAACTGAATTTTGCTACTGTTATGAATCATAATGTAAATATCTGTGTTTTCTGATGGTCTTAGGCTCTACAGCAGCGGTTCTCAACCTGCCACGACCCACAGTTCTCCAATGATCTTCTTCTTGGCCTTGCTTCAAGCCCTAATAATCCTATTATTAAGATTACTAAAGGTCTGGTACACAAATTAGTGCATAGGTGAGATTCCTCTGCCTGGCCTGTGATCAGGCTGATCATGGCAGGCTGGCCAGGGGGAGGGACTGCAGGTGGTTGGTGGACCACAGGAGGTTGGCTATGGGATCCTCTGCCCCCTGGTGGTCAGTGCACGTCATAGCAACTGGTCAAATGGTTGACCTGTCATAAAGGTCTCTTAGGCTTTTATAGATATAGATACTCCAAATTGTTTCACTATTCAAAACTGCACTAACTCAGTGTTTTCAATTTCAAAACACCTCACTCTGTCAACTACCTCCTATGTTTCTAGCATATTGCTTCTGTTATCCCAAATGCAAGTCTGTTATGTAACTCTGATATAAAATTTAATTATATTATCAATTTACTATTTATTATTGCATGGTTCATCTTTCTGAGCATACTGTTGCTTATGATATCAATGTGTTGCTTCTCTATTCCTCTTTCACACTCACTTGGAAAAGTACTAGTGCTGATTAAATCCAACTCTCTTCATACTTTTTCAGTACCTGAGCAGTAAAAATGATTATAGAAAATCAAACAACTATACTGATTAATCTTACTTAAATTCATGACCATTAACCTCAACTGCACCCTTTGTTCTGCCTTGTAATTCTACATGTCACCATTCTATGCACTCTTATCCTGATCTAGATGAATATTGCATACCTTCCTGATGGCGGGGATCTCCCTTTTCCGTGTCCTGCATGGAAAGAGAGATGAATGATCCAGTTCTAAGTGGAGGTGGCCAGGGATTGAGAAATATTAGAAATAAAGAGAGAATACACAGAGAAAGATTTCAAGCTGGGAGCTGGGAGGGCCTCAGACTTCCTCGGCTAGAGAGATTGACTGACGACCTCCTAAGCCATGCAGCACATCTATTTATACTCCAATCCAACAAGGGGTTTCACAGGAAAGCAAGGAGCTTGGGAGGGCCCAGGTTCCACCCACTCCTTCCTCCCAAATAAACACAAGCCAGGACTAAGAACATCTCCCCACTCCCTGGGCGGGAGTGCAACTGACATGATTCTGTCAATATCCCAGGCCCAGTCAACAACAATTTAAAGAATGTCCAGGTGTCTTCCTATTTGGCCCTCTACACCTTCTTTTCTCAGATCTCAAAATAACACCACCTTCACTCCCTCCCATCTCATTCTTAGTTTTCTGAGAAAATATAAGGACTCAAATAATATTTTCCAAACACCACTACCATTTACTCTTATCTCCTGTTAGTTTGATTGAATGTCACTTGTTTTTCACTTGTGTTCAATGACCTTTTGACTTCTCAAAGATATCCTTTTATTTTTGCTACTTCATAACTGAATTTTGTCCCCATTTATTACTGGCATCATCAATTTTTAATCTCTAATGAATAATTACATCAGAATATAAACATGTTATAATATGTCTTGCTTTACATAGTCATTGGACTCATATCCCTTTCCACTACAGGCCCTTGTATGTATTTGTTATTTCCTATCTTCTTTCCTTTCACTCTCCATTGATCCTAAGTAATCAAGTTTTCATTATTGTAATTCTCCTGATTCAATTGTCAAAATCACCGGTGATTTCAACAGAGCTGCATCGAATGGTAAATTTCTTGTTCTGTGTCATTTGATTTGCCAACAGCATTTGATATGACATATTATTTCTTTTTGAGACATTATTTACTTACTATACATATAATTACTCACTCTGGATGTTCTTCTTAGTCTCAATTGATAGATTCTCTGCCATTTCCATAGTACTAAATCTTACAGTATCTTGGAGTTCAATCATTGGATCTCTGTTCTTCTCTACTTTATGTACATGTACTTTAAGGTAATATTATCTAATGCATGGCTTTAGAAACTTTTTATATGTTGATAAATCCCAAATGTATGTCTCTATACATTTTTCTTAAACTTCAAATGTACATCCAATCAATTACTAACTCAACATCTTTATTGGATGTCTGGTAAGCTTCTCAAATTTAACATGACAAAATGGAACTCTTAATATTGCATCTATTCTAAACTTGTTCTACCTATTGTCTTCATTATCACAATTAATGAAAGTCTTATTCTTTTAGTTTTTCAAGTTAAAAATATTGGTTTCATCCTTGACTTATTCTTTTACGTTTGACAGCAAATCCTACAGAATGTGCCTTTAAAATTTATCCAGAAATGGATGCCCTACTACTTTCATCACCACTATCCTGGTCTGATGCATTATAACTTATGGACTGGATTTTCCTATCCTCTTCAGTTGTTTCTGTGTTCCTCTGCTGACCCTTTTACTCTCTTCTCCACAGAGTATCCAGAATAAAATAATACAAAATTATATCACATAATGTCACTTCTTTCCTTAGAGCCTTCCAATGTCTTCTATATCATGTAGAGAACAGCTAGAGTTTAAAAAACCACTAACCAATACAGACCACTCACACCACTCTAGCCTCATTCTCTTCCACTCAGATTTTGGTCCGAACCTTCCTCAATGGGACTTATTTTCTATTTCTTGAACAGAGTATGCTCCTGCCTCAAAGCCTTTGAACACATTCTTCTCTCTTCCTAGAATCCTCTTCTCAAGGACATTTTCATAGCTTTTTCTCTCACTTATTTCAAATCTCTGCTCAAACGTTTTACCATACATCATTGAAGCTTCCCCTGACATTAATAAGTAATCCTTTTTAAACACTGCCCTTTCCCTTTATTCTATTTTAATTTTCTCAAAATCATTTATTGTCATATGACCTAGCATATAAAGAAATGTCTATTTATTTCTTGCCTCTATAAGGAAGAGATTTGCTTATATTGTTTTCTGCTATATCCTCAGCTATCTTGACCAGTGGACTAAATATATGGTAGATATTTAAGGAATAAATGAATGAATGAATAAGGGAGATACAATCTCCAAAATCTTTAACTAGGAAGTATGTTATGCTAAAAGAGGGAGGAAGTAAAATAAAATATATTTTTTTTCTCTGACCTGAATTGTGTAAGAGATAATGTAACTCAGGAGAAGCAATAGCATTCAGTCTTCAATCTTTTCTAGTGATGTACTTGTGATACAGGATTCTAGACACTGAGAATTTTCCTTAGAACTTAGTCTGACGTCTGCTCCCATACAATTTTGCATTCATCTAATTCCCTCAATTAAATCCCTCCTGCTTAAACTAACTGGAATGATTCTGTTGTCTACCTGCAGGTAAAATTTGACTGGTACAATAATTGCTTCATGAAGTGTTTATAGATAATAGGCATTCAAAGAAATATACATCTCTTGCCTATGCAATCAGCGTCCAGTTTTCATTAGAAGATAGGTATGTTCCCATGACAACCAATGGTAAAACATCTATTTAAATCATCTCTTGTGTTGATCCAGATTTAGTGACTGTTTGCATAGTCCATTAATGCTTGTTCAAACATAAAAGGACTGTGTGGGTGGAATAGCAAACTCTAAGTGCACTGTGTAGAGCTTTGAATGCCTCAAAATATAACCAGAGAATCAAAGAATTTCTATGACTGCTTTAAGATGATATCTCATCTCTTAGCTCAGCAGTACTAAAAAAATTAGAAGCCTTCTGATTTCTCAGTGTTATATAAATGAGCCAAAGATGGCCTCTATATGTACTTGTTTACAGGAGACTGAGTCCTGTTAGCTCAAAAGCATGCCAATCTTAAATTTTTACATATCTAATTGTTTAAATCATGGCCCAAATAATATTTTTAGTTATTGAGAGCCTTCCTGATTTCCATAGCCTATGAAACTACACCCATCTATTAGCCTTAGAGAAAGTAAATGCTGAAGAAATAAAAGATGATAAACAACTGCTGTCCTTCAAAGTTTTCTGACCCAGCCTCCCAGATGGATTGTTTTGTGACTTTTTACTCTAAGAAGCAAGCTTCCTCTCCCTCCCACCCTCTGATCCTTCTCCCCTGGGAGATCCCTTACTCTCCTTTCCTTCTGAATAGTGGTCCCTGTGCCATAACCTCTGGATGATCTCATGTTAAGAGGGACTTCTCTCACATGCAAATCTGTCAAAGTGTTCGGCCAGATAAAGCTCATTGTCTTTTTATTTGATTTTATCAGCACCAAAATCTCTAAAACTCACTATACCAGAACTAAATTATACTGCAACCCCCCCACCCCCCCCAAAAAAAACAACAACAAATAAATAAACAAAACAAAAAAACAACAAAACACAGCTATCCCACAGTTGTTGAGAAAAAAAGTAAAACAATGCTTGGTAATATGAAGTACCTAGATTGTTGATTAATGACATTTGGTGAACTGAATAACTGAGTTCTTTGAATCCTCTAACTGTAGTGTCAATAGGAGCAACTTCTTCTCTGGCTCCTGTGTCTGCTTCTTGCATGATGAAACAGGAAATGCCTCACAAGAAAGAGTTACCTTGACAAGATAATGTCAATTCCTCTAATTCAATATATCTGCTTCCTTTTTTGCCTAAAGGCCTATAAATGAAGACAATATGTCATAGGAAGTCAATTACAAAACAAACCATGAGAAATAAGATGGCCACATAAAAATTATAATATTTTATTAATTTGTAAAGGAAAATTTGAGAAATATTTATGGAAATACAGTATGAGATTCTAGATAAGGATGAGAAGGGTATCAATTTTAGAAATGCTTAATATTGCTAATATGGTTTTATATACCCAGAGCTTACTTAACTAGAGATTCTTTATTTAGAGTTTTAGTTTGAGCAGTTGAGAATGTTTCTAAATATTTTCCATGTGGATTTATTAAAACCTAGACTCAATGTTGAACTATGATAAATAAAATTGGGATGTTGGGATTTTGTTAGTATAAGGTAGAAAAATGTTAATGTCTTAGGGAAATAGGACTGCTGAAATTGATTATTTTTATAGGAAACTGGTTCAGTCACCCTTTATTTCTGTCTTGTTAAGAGGATTTAATTTACATTCTTTTTCCTAAGAATTGGGAAATATGTCAGGGTAGATAAATACATTAGCTAAAGCCCTATAGTGTCTACTCTCTGTAGTCTAAGAATGAAGGTGGGAAATGACTACATGAAAAAATATTTTCTGATTTCAGTGGGATTATGAAATCTCTTGGTGTCAGAGGCAAAGTTGCAACACATAATAAAAAGGTACAAGAGTTAATCTAACAGGCAGCAGAGCCAATGTGGTAATAAAAGTGCTTTGATCTACAGTTATTTTTGGTGGTAACTAATTGAACATGGCATTTCTAGACTGAAAGAGATGAGCAGTCCACTAATTCCCTACTTGATCTGTGTTACCAGAGGAGAAAAAAAAAATTATCTTTGTTAAGAAGCTCAAAGTGAGGCTTTGCAACTATAGAGGCTGTCAGAAATACAGGCCTATGATGATTCATGAATTGGGAAGAATTTCTTTGGCCAGATAAACAGAGACTTGAAGAAAAGGTTATATAAGATTGGTCACATTAAGCTTTGGAGAGAATATATGGAATGAATCTCTTAAAATGGGATTAAAATGTAAGATAATTTGTTGTTCATGTAAATAATTACCAAATGGCCCCCTTTTCTGAGCACTCTCATTCAGGTAGATCATTATGATCTGCATTGTGGACCTCATGTCCATTGGACTCATGATCAAAGTAGACATAATGACAGGGAATCCACATTTTTTTTTCTCACTAAAGTTTTTATCTTATTACTTACATTGTGGTGTGCTAAATATGGCATTAGTAGAGGACAATGGTTAGCTCCTGATACAGCAGCATATTGTAGGGTACCAACCAGTCACTGGGGAGCAGTGAACCCATTTTATTATATATAGGGTAGACATTTTTCATCTTAGAATTAGCTCCTTCTACATATGCATGGAATGACTAAATAAACCCACTGAATACTATAAAGTATTTAATAATTACATGAAAATAATTTATTTGTCCTTACAAACCTAATGAGGATTTTGTTATGGGTCTAAGCCATCAATATTTAACATCAAATCAAGGTCTAAGAATTAGAGTAAATATAGGTTGAAAGTTGCTTGAAGATTGGAAAGTGCTTGCTGAAGACTATTCTTTAATTTTTCTTAACAAAGTTGGGTATCTTACTAGTCAGAATAGGGTAAGTTATACTGCCATCAAACAAAGCCCCAAATCTCAGTGCCTTAAAATAATTAAAGTTTATTTCTTGATCATGTTACTTGACAATTGTACATCACTATGTACTTATCGTAGGAACTCAGATATGCAGGGTAACTGACCAGTCAACAACCTGAATCTTGCCTGCTGTGCCAGAGGGAAAAGACCGCTCTGAAACATCTCAAAAGTGATTCCTTTCACTTTTATTCACACTTCATTTGCCAGACCAGTTACGTAGCCCAGAAACCATAAACAATTAGGAAGTGCAATCTTATAATGAACTTGGTGCAAGGAGAATCAGAACAGTACTGCTGGCTACCAAAATATCTGTTCAGAAATTCTGTCAAATGTTTCCCAAAGCATTAATATTATTTTGGGATGGTATCTGATAGATAGCTTTTAAATTGTTACACCTGATAAATTCATTTACCTTATATTCTTCTAAATTTTTTCTTGGAGCTGTACTGCCTTGCTTGATTTCCTTCTCCCCTCCCTCCCCCATTTTTGTCCATTTTCCTTTTCCCCTTTGTGTTGGGTAGACAATTCCAAGAATAACAAATTTCATGTGAAAGCATAAGCTGACTCAGTATAGGCAAGGGAAATGTTCAGTTGGGAAAAGGTCAAGGTCTTAGAGATGATTCTGCAATATACTTTGTTGAAGGATAAAAAGCGTTGCCTACATTTTAATTTTATTCTAGCTATCTCAAAGTACTTCAAGAATAATGAATTAAAATATGTGGTAATAGAGTGACTGTGGAGGAAAATGTGGCCTCTATTATCCTCTTAGCAATAGTTCAAACAGATATGTGGATATTATAACCTGGTTTTGTAAATTGCACTATGAAATGCTACCCAGGCCACCTCACTTATTTCAAAGTGCCATGAATCTCTTTGCTTCCATCTGACATCCAGATGGACAGAAAGGCTGTGTAGATGAACTGGTAAGGAGGATTATTTTATAGTCTCTTTCTCAGGGGGTGGGGGAGGGGACAGAGACCTAAGAAATACAATGCTGACATAGATGCTAGAATGCTTATGGTAATAAAGGAAGCTAGACTGAGGACATTTCACCTAAATAGAACTTCATTAATATTGCTTTTCCTATTAATATTTAAATGTTTTAAATGTTTTAAAAGCTTCTAACTTAAAATTATTTTTAATTGATGACTTAACTGGTATTTATTGAGTATTTGCTTCATGTTTAGCACATTGCAATGGTCAAACATGTTTAAGTTTAGTGTAGAAGTTTTCTAAGAAATTCATTAAATCTAAGAACTTCATGGAAGTGCTGCAAAAAATGATCATTAAATATTCAGTTCTTGAATGTATCCCATCTCAAATAATTCAGTTTTCAAACAGCTTTTCAGAGCGAATTAACTTTGAGAACTGATGCTCCACTGTACTGTATTAGTGTAACAAAGATAGAAACCAGGTGTATGTTTTCACTACTAAGAAAAAAAACACAATGGAAATTAAATGAGGATTGCATATCAATATATAGTATAAGGTAGGTTTAAAGTGAATGGCATGATTTGCTCATCAATCTTAAAATCAGTGAATTCTGAGTGTTAAAATGGATTATTTTCCCCCAAACATGTACACCCAATGGAATCTTGAAATCCTGAGCCTTGACACAACTCAATCACACATTTTTAGACTTATACAGTATCTCTTAACTGAAGAACTCAGAGCACATCCATTTTATTAATTTGCTTACAATATTCTCAAGAACCATGTTAAAGACAGACTGAAGAGCCATGTTAAAGACAGAGAAGCTGGGACGAGATGAAAAGCCATGAGAGCACCTGGGCCTGAAATAAAATTAGCTTCCTGACCAGCAATCTTCTCCCAGATCACATGGTCCCAAGTGACTCACTCTTTTGATAAACTGAAATAATGCTGAATCCCATGTAATTATGCTAAACAGGCAAGATTTAATGACTCTGTGATACCTATCCCTCCAGAGGATGTGACGGATATGTCATTACAATTCTTTAGCAAATTACTAAGCATAACTCAAAAAAGAACAACTCTAAGTGCCATACTTTAAAGTTGATTTTATGAATTCTATGTTATAATTTTCACTTTCTCCTTCCCTAGAAGAAAAGTTGCCAAACAGCCTGTAAGCTAATTAAAAAAACAGTTCAACTGAGAAAAAAAAATCTGAAATTAAAGTTAAACCAAGCCAATAAGTAAAAGTGATTTCTAATTAGTATTGTTTGTCATATCTACTGAATATTGTACACTTTATAAAGGTAGAAAATTACTTGTCCTTGCTAGACTTTGAATTGCTTTTGCATAAGCTTCCTGTTTGATAATAAAAGATTGAAAGTATTTGAACTTTTACCCAAATAAAATCACAGGAATAAGATCAGTGAACAGCCTGGCAGGTCTTGGATTGTGTCTGATCATAAGTTAATATGTGTGAACATATTTGAACAGACTTAAATTATTAGTAATTTGTGACTATGCAGTCAGATGAATTATCATTAGAAGACATATGAAATCTACCCATTCAATAGTGATCTTAGTTCAATGACAAAGTCATTAAATTTGCAATGGTTTATAAGGAATCTACATAGAAAAGAGGTATGTATTATTGAAAACATAAAATCTAGACTTCAGCTCATGTCAGATGCATAATGGTTTTTAATAATTAACACCCCCCCCCCAAAAAAAAATTGGTAAGCGCTTCAGAATGTGGGTAACTTCTCTGAGCCTATAAAGTGGGCCTAAATTAGTAAACTTTAAGCTTAAATTACTGACCTTTAAGCCTAAATTCATAATTTTATATATTCATAGAAAGATTAAAAAGTATCCATGTACTTCTAGTGGCAGAAAAATGTATGAAAAGCTGACATGATACAACAGAAAGAATATTGAAATATTAGGTCTAGTAATAATTAATGTCGTTTTCTAATACTTCTTTTTAAATCGAATTTATTTAAACAATACAACAAAATTTAATCAACAATATAGTTGCCGTTGTTTTCTACTACTTGTGCCCAACGCTCAGGAAGCATTTTAATCCCTCTGTTGTAAAATTCTTGTGATTTTGATGCAAAAAATTCGGTCAATGCATTTTTGAGGCATTCTTCATTATTAAATTTTTTTCCAAGAAGAAAGTTTTGCAAAGAACGAAACAAATGGAAATCGGAAGGGGCAATATCAGGAGAATATGCAGGTTGAGGGAGAACTTCCCATTCCAACTGGCACAGTTTTTCAGTAGTGATTCTTGCAGTATGCAGTCGTGCGTTATCGTGGTGAAGAATTACGCCCTCCCGATTAATCAGCACGGGTTCTTTTTCTCTTAAAGCTTGGGCTAACCTTTCCAATTGGGCACTATACACTGCACTTGTAATGGTTTGGTTAGATGGTAAAAGTTCATAATGAAGAATTCCTTTAAAATTCCACCAAACACACAACATCACTTTTTTCGCATGCAAGTCAGGTTTTGGCGTGGGCTGCGGAGCCTCATTTTTGTCCAACCATTGAGGCCGCCTTTTCAAATTAACATACAGCACCCATTCTTCATCTCCGGTAACAATTTGCTCTAAAAACGGCAAACGGTTTTGACGAGAGAAGAGCGAACTGCAAATTGTGACTCTTTGATTACGGTTGTTGTAGGTCAACTCATGAGGAACCCATTTTCCAAACTTTTGGACTTTGCCAAGTGCACGCAATTGATTGGAAATTGTTTTTTGTGAACAATTTAAAGTTGTCGCAAGCTCTTGTTGGGTAATTTGAGGATTTTGCACCAAAAGAGCTTGAAGAGCTTCTTGATCAAAATTGGACACACGGCCTCGACCACTCTTGTCATCTAACGAAAAATTTCCCTCGCGAAATTTCTCAAACCAACGCTGGCATTTTCTGGCGCTAACTGCATCTTGACCAAGAGCACTACAGATGTTTTTTGCAGCCTCACTTGCTTTTCTTCCTAATTGGAACTCGTAAAGCATGCAGTGCCGAATATGCTCTTCATCCGCCATCTTCTTAGCCCTAGTTCTGCAACAAAAACCAAACCAAACACAAACTTTTTCAAGCAAAACTTGTTAATTGCACTTCACACGTTCTGTAGCTACCACGTGTTTGAAGGTTATGTCAATACAAGTCAACGCCAAGCAAGATTTTAAACGAATGTTTAAAAACGACATTAATTATTACTAGACCCGATAGAAGACAGAAAACCTGAATTCTAAATGGGCTGGACATGTAGCTTTGGATTTTAATCATCATAGATATTTTCCTCATCTATAAAATGGTGGTAATGTGCATAACAATTATAGGGAAAATAATCTATATTAATAAAAGCCTAGGTGGCATCTCACCCTCACGTCATCACAAGATGGCTGCCCCCATGTCATCACAAGATGGCCACCACAAGATGGCTGCCACAAGATGGCTGGCAGGGGAGGGAAGTTGGGGGTGATCTGGCTGGCAGGACAGGGCAGTTAAGAGTGATCAGGTCAGAGGGGGAGCAGTTAGGTGTAAATTAGGCTGTCAGGGAGCAGTTAGGGGTGATCAGGCTGGCAGGCAGGTAAACAATTAGAAGCCAGCAGTCCCGGATTGTGAGAGGGATATCCCAGATTGGAGAAGTTGCAGGCTAGGCAGAGGGACACCCTGCAGTGCACAAATTTCATGCACCAGGCCTCTATTAAATGTGTAAATTGCTATGCAAGCATAAAACATGATTATAGTAGTAAAGTTTACATGTGCTAATTAGCATGTTTATTTTATTTTATTTAGTTACAATTACTATTTCTTTACTGTTTTCAAAAACATTCACCAAAATAAGTTTTCCAACTGTTGACCCATGTAGCTCAAAAGGCCATATCTGAAAGATGACTGTGGATGAGTTAGTTGCACTTGCCAACATTTTCCATTTAAGACAATGAGGTTTAACTATAAGCACAAGTACCAGCAAACTGGCAAACTGCTATTTGGTGAAAACACTATTTGGCAAGGGTAAAATTTTGCATTTCTTAAACATATTATCTTACAGTGCTGTGGGCATTTAGGACTTATTCACAATAAGTGTTTTAAGTTTTTAATTTAAAGTAAAATTCTCTGACTGATGAAGCCACGAGCATGTAGCCATGTGATTTATGGGTCATGCCACTTATTCATATATCTTAAAGTGACTGATTTATTCATCCAAGGAGTTGTTTCCAAGTCAGGCAACTGCTTTGAGAGCATGACTGATTTATAATCTCAGGAAGTGGTGAATGGCTCAGGCACTTGATTTATAAGATGCCTGTTTGACTTATAATTCCTCTATCTGAGGCAGAAGTCAGTGCTTTCTAGTTGGGATATAATTATCCATTTTATTAATGAAATAAGACTGATTCCTTTTATTTATCTGTGTACACAGACTTTATATCTTAACTATAGACACGTTCCAAATCCCTGTGAGTCTCAAATGCATCTCCTCTCTAAAGCGCAGATTGGGTAATTACAGTTTATTTTAAGGAAGCATATTGCAGGTTGCACAACATTCTTTCAGAACATGCTCTGACCAAGATGAATTCTTGCTTGTTTCTCTTTCCTTTTAGGGCTGAATACACAAGTCTTTGCTTGTCTTGCCTGTCACCTCTTATTCTCTTTTCTCATCATTTTTTTTAAATGCATACAATCATAGTTGACACTTTGGGGCCTTAGCTGCCACTTCAGGAGCCAGAGCTGGGCTTTATAGTGGTCTTGTGGGTATTATTGCTATGTGGTAGGTTGTCTTATGAGGGCAGTAGTCCAATGCCTTAGAGACACAGGGCAGAGAAAGCTGAAAATGTAGGGATAGAGTCAAGTGGCCTGGCTGCAGACACTCAACTTGAAGAGGGCAACTGGGGTCTGGGCCAAGGGTTTAAGAGGATCAAGTCTGAATTTTCTTTCCAAAATTCTTGGAATCCAGGGCCTCTAAACTCATGACTAAAGCACAGCATATATAGCAGCTTAGAATTCATATGCTGATGAGATGATTGGAAGCCAGGTGATGACGATTCTGAGAAATAATAGTGACTAATATTTATCCAGTGCTGACTGGATGCCAGGTACTATTCTAAGTGTTTTTGTTATATATATTAGCTCAATCCTCACAACCACCTTTTGAGGTAGATATAACACTGTTTTTCAGAGAAGGACAGAGACTAAGAAACGTATGTACCCAGGATCACATGAAGAGAAAGAGGCAAAGCCAGTAATCAAATGCAGCCTGTTCTCCATTGCCTCTGCTAAGGACAGAGAAGGTGAAAAGTTGGTCTCAAACTCCTAAAAGAGAAATAGAAAGAAAATCAGTGTGAGATCTCAAAATATCAGAATTACAATCAGAAATATCAGAAAATGTACTGCTGTTTAAGGTGGAGATTAATTTGTTGGGGGATGGGGGTAGTGAAGAGCTTGAATTGTGCTTAAGATAACCAGTTAGAACTAAGACCATCAACTGTAGCCTGTTAACTGAGACAGGGGAGGTTGGAGGCAGGCTAGGCTCTGAGTAGGATAGCTGGAGAAGCATTGGAGTATCAGAGTTCATTAGGAAGATCACTCAGTCCTGGGACCCTGTGCAGCCCCAAGTACTGCATCTGAAATAGAAATGAGTGGATAAGATATTGTTGAAGAAAAAAGACTTTGGGAGAGACATTACAATCTATTCCAAGTATTTTGAAGCCCCATTAAACTTGTGAATGTAGGCTATTTTTACACCCATGAAATGGCTGAGCAGCCAGGAAAGGTAGAGGAAATGAATCAGGGTAGGCCTTTGCCATGAAATGTTTGAAGAATACATATGTTATTATCATTAACTGATTAGGTAAATATTAGCTTTTAACATAAATTCATTATTATGGTAAAAATACATGTTTAAAAGCAGGCCTTTCCTCTTTTTGCCATAAAATAGATGGGTGTGGATATAATCTCTCATCATAAACAACTTAGAAAACAACAAAACATATGAAAACATCTGTTTTTAGACATTGAACATCAAGGAGCAGGGATGTGTGGTTGTTGTAAGAAGGGAAACACGTGAGGTACACTTTCCGTCTCAGTGCTCTTTGTAGATGTCAAACAAAGCACAGTGGTCCTGTGAAACTGAAGAGGCAGAGACTGGAGCTAGAGGACACAGAGGTGACTTGCATTTGCAGACTAAATTATGAGACAGGAAGGAGTGAGGCAGAGAAAGAATTTCAGAATTCTGCATAGGAGTAATTTTGAATCTTTGCCCAAATTCTCATATGTGCATGTATAGGGTAGTGCTCAACATCTGTAACCAAAAATCAAAACCAAGTATTATATATAAAAATCAAGAACAGTGGATCATGAGGGTGGGGGTGGTCTCCTCAATAAAAAGTTATGCTCCTTCTCTTTGGTCCCATAACTGTGCCAGTTTTCAGATCTCGAACCCATTGACAGAAGTGATTGCTGGGTCTCTGCGAAGAAGGACCCTGTAAGTCCATGGGAGATGTAGACCAGCATGGTTTCTCCAATCTTTCCCCAAAGGGGCCTATGGCCACTTACTTGTATGCATGTCTCCTTTGGGGACAATTACAGGCATACCTCTGAGATAGCCTGGGTTTGGTTCCAGACCACCAATAAAAAAAGTATTGCAATAAAGCAAGTTGTAATATTTTTGCTGAGGGTGGATTTTGTTTTCAATTTGTAAAAAAATACAACATCTGTGAAGAGCAACAGAACAAACAAAATAAAATGAGGTATGCCTGTACTGAACACAGGGTCAGAGTTGACATTGATACCCAAACCTTAAAAGCATGCCTTCAGAGTGGGGGCCTATGGGAATCAGGTCATAAATAGAGTCATAACTCAAGTCAGTTCATAGTGGGTCATTGTAGTTAATTCCCTTGTTTCTTGTACTTGGCAGTTGGAGTAACACCTTAAGTTCCTGGTCTCTGGAATAAACTTTATCATAGGGGGGAAGGCATGGCCGTGATAATGGCTACTCCATGTTTAAATAAGAAATAGTCTACAGTCATTTCCCATCTGTTTTCTTTAGGTGCCAGACTGCCAAATTAAATAGAGATATGCTAGAGACCACCACTCCTGTCTCCTTTCATTTTTAATGGTGATACCAGTCTTTGCCACAACCTCCACCCTACCCTGGGATATAATGCTCTTTTTGAGAACCACTGCATTAAATTGCCATCACACTGACTGGACAGAACAAGCAAGAGGTGGTTAGTATGCTGGTGGCTTTGATAAGACACTCCAGAAGGTGGGAAGTAAATCCTGCACAGATTTAGAGAGTAGCCAGCCACTCACTGATGGTTTATCCGTAAAGGGTCTAGTGGTCAGGGTTATGCTAGAATATCCCTTCTAAAGTAAAAGACAAATTGTTACATCTTTCATACTCTACTACAAAATAGTGTGGTAGGCTTCTTTGGGTTCTGGAAGCAATATAAGCTGTAACTAGAAATACTACTCCAACCCAATACCAGGAGGCATTGAAAGCTTTTAGCTTTGTGTAAGGTCCAAAATGCAGTGCAATCATCCTACTGCTTGGGCTATACAATCCTGTAGGCTGTATAATGCTGGAAGTATTAATGTTAGAAAAAGATGTGCATAGAAATTATGGGAAAGGTACAATGCTGGTTCCTATTTTTCTGGAACTTTCCATGCTCTCTACAATGCTTATGTTATAGAACCTTGGTAGAAATAGATTATCTTACCAGGGAAAATAAAATGACATATTGTTAAGAAAGCAAGTCTGCATGGGTCTCTTGCATTTCTGCATATAATAGCAGAAGCACTGACCACTGACTCTCTTTATTCTGCACCATCTTGTGCACCAGGTCTCTAGTAATTTATAATAAGAAATATATGTTTAGTCTTCAGCCCATCTTTCTGGGACAGAAATCCCCAAACCCTTGGACTTTTCTAACTGTTGTGAGTGATCGAGGTTCTTTTGTTATGTTAATGAATTGACTTTTAGAAAGCCTGAAAAGGACAGGGATTGGTTGCCAAAGATGTCAAGTAATCAGAAGGTTGGAACTTTCAACCCACAACTCGATCTCCAAGGAGGAAAGAGGGGCAGGAGTTTGGGGGGCAGAGTAAAGTCTCCATAAAAACCCATAGGCAGGCATTCAGAGAACTTATGGTTGGTGAACACATGGATATTTGCAAAGAGTGGCCAGCTAGCTAGGAGAAGGCATGGGAGCTATGAGTCTTTTCTTCCTTATTCTATGTATTTCTTCCATCTGTCTGTTCCTGAGTTACGTCTGTTTATAATAAACCAGTGAGCTAGTAAGTAAAATATTTCTCTGAGTTCTGTGAGCCACTGTAGCAAATAAACGGAACCCAAGGAGGTGGTCATGAGAATCTCTGATGTATAGTCATTTGATCAGAAGCACAGATAACAGCCTGGGCTTCAGTCTAGCATCTGAAATGCAAGGGTGGGGAACAGTCTTGTGAAATTTGAAGTTATCTCTGGTTGCACAGTGTCAGAACTAAGTTGAATTCTTGGACACCCTGCAGGTTTCTGAGAATTGTTTATTGGAGGTGTGAGGAACTCCTCCCTCTTCCCTTCCCCCATTGGAAATTGAGTCTCAGAACACCAAGTTACCAGGAGGAGTCTCCTATATTCTGCCAAAATCTATGAAGCTTTTGCAGGATAACTTGTTAGCTTGCATATAGAGAAATTCTCACTTCCTTCCCCATTTCTAAAAGCCTTGACACAGCTGTACTCATTTGTTATTTATTCCTGAGTACATTATTTTATTTTGACTCATAATGTTTGTTTTAAGTTTTAGGGATCTCTATGGTTTTAAGAAGCACCATTGTTAAATTAAGCCATCTTTTAGGACATAAGACCTATAAACACATGTCATCTTAATAATAGAAATTCTTATGTTATCTTTTCACACATCTCTTGGTTATATTACCTTTTCTCCCTGACAAAACTTGTAACAAGTAAGGCTTCACACCACATAGGTCATGAAAATGTGTCACAAAGACACTAGAAACCTCAGTTTCATTTCTCTCATGGTGGGACAGACCTTTCCTATTCAGGTTTTGCAATACTCCAACTTTCATTTTTGTTCTGTGATTCCTCCGAAATAAAGAGGAGTTCATGTAAAAGAAGAATTCATATAATCAATGTCTCCTAAGTTTGAATTTTGTTTTGAGGATTTAAGCAGAGCTATTTTAGTCAACACTTACTGGAAAAGGACAGGCATTTTGTAAATACTTTCTTGCATTTAATGCATTGTAACCATATATTGGTATATATATATATATTTAATCTTATTTTGTTTTAATATGTATTAATACAAATTGGAACATAGATGTAAAAAAATACTAAGAACAGTACTCTAGTAGAAAAGTAGCAGAAAAATGATTAAGAACTTCAAATTAATACTTAAAACTAAAATTCTACCCTTAGCCATTTATCAAAAAGAAATGAAAGTGTTATCTTCAAAAAGACTTTACATGAATGTCATAATTATATTAGTCCTAATAGCCATAAGTTAGAAACAACAAATATTCATTAATAGGTAAGTGGGTAAACAAATTATGGTATGCTCTTATAATAGAGTAGTATCAGCAATAAAAAATAAAAGACATATTGATACTTGCAATAACGTAGGTGAAACTCAAAAACATTACATAGAGTAAAAGAAACCAGTTTAAAAATAATGTGTAACGTATTACTCCATTCATGTGATTTTCTAGAACAGGAAGAACTAATCTATGATAATTAAAAACAGACCAATAATTGTCTGTGTATGTGGGGTGGTAATTGCAAAAGGACAAGAGGAAGATTTCTCCCATCCAAGTACTAACCAGGCCCGACCCTGCTTAGCTTCCGAGATCAGACAAGAATCGGGCGCGTTCAGGGTGGTATGGCCTTAGACCAAGAGGAAGATTTCTGTGGTGATGCTAATGTTCTGTAACTTGATTGTGATGTGTTCACAGTGTATAAATCTTTGTCAAAACACATAAAATCATATTTAAAATAGATGCATTTCGTTGTGTATAAATTATAGCTCAATAAAGTCCTTCTAAAAAAGAAAAATAATAGGATTATAAAAAATATATATATGCCTGCATTTAAAATCTTGTATACTTAGAGTTAGAAATACATTTTGTATTATATAAGAGAAGATTCAGTGCTGGGCAGAATTGTGGTAGTTATAATGAAAATAAGAAGGTAGTTCTAGTCTGGCAGGTGTGGCTCTGTGGTTGAGCATGGATGTCAAGGTTCGATTCCAGGTCAGGGCACATGCCTGGTTGTGGACTTGATCCACAGATACTCAGTGGAGGGCTTGTAGGAGGCAGCTGATCAATGGTTCTCTCTCATCATTGATGCTTCTGTCTCTAAATATTTTTTCTATTGTAAAATTTGTTTTTTACATTAAAAATATAAGTACCATGCCCTTCACCAGAATCGAACCTGGGACCCTTCAGTATGCAGGCGGATGCTCTATCCACTGAGCCAAACCGGTTAGGGCTAATAATCTCAACTTTTAAGCAATGGAGAGTGACAGGTTCATAAACCAGAAGGCCTGGAAGGCTCCAGTCTACAGACCTCCTTGAGGCTCTTCCACATCCCCCACCAGGGGTCTTCAGCAGCAGCAGGCGCCCCAGCTCTCCAGGGCCCTGGTGGCTCCTGCCCCTCACACATGCTCCCAGGCGCCTCCATTCAGTGATCCTGAGACTGCGGAATTGAAAGGCCACTAAGCCCTCAGAGTGGGGAAACCTCAAAGAACAAAGGTTTGGGGGTTTTCCTTTTCTGTCAGTACTGTACTTTACTAAGGTCAGTAAGTTTTGAAGTAAGGGATTCCCCTGTTCAAGAGGGATGTGGCAGAAACAAAGTTTCAAAAGAGGCAGAAATTGCAAAATGGGTAACCTGTTATTCTAAAAGGTGTTTGCTTTAAATTTCAAAAAACAAAAATAAAAATAAAGGGCCATATCTGTAAAAAAAAAAAAAAAAAAAAAATAAGTACCGATACTTCAGAAACAGTATTGTCACATATATTTGAAAAGGCAGGGCAGGGCGAGGATGAGCTCCCAACTCCGCCCCGCAAGGCGGAGTTATCCCTAGCCCTCACCCAACCAATCAGGGTTAGCTGAGGCAGTGACATCACCACCGACCGGAGTAAAACCCCTGGACTGGGCAAAATTCGCGCTCTCTTCTGCCATGCTGCCGGCATGAGTGGGAGGAGTCCATGCTAGCATGGAGAAGGCTCTTTTGTTTATTGCATCGGCCTCGGCTCCCTGGTGGTCCTTGGGGATCATGAAGTCTGGGCGTAACAATATTCACACAGGTTGTGCACTGCATAACTCCAAGGGATACCACTAATCAATTCTACAATATAATTTTAACACAATTTTACTTGGCATTATAAGTTCTTTCCAAGAGACCTTCAAATAAGAACTGTCCCCAATGATTCCTGGCATCAAATGCTTTTAGGGGCTTTCTTAAAGTATGGCCCTTGTCAACTTGTGAGAAAATTGTCAGCTTACAGTTTAATTGAGGAACATTCCACTTGCTCTTCTAAATATCTGGTTCTTCTTCTTCTTTTTTTGTCATTACTCAACTGAAACAAAGAAGAGGGGTTACAAGAAGAGATGTGTGGTTGATTTATTTCATATGTCTTTACTGCATGTTTTTTACATTAAAGAAGGAGAAATGTGACTAGTTTGTTTTTTCAGTCCTTCCTCTTTCTTGATGGTAACTCAGTTCTGCATAAAGTGTTTAAATTCATTAACTACTAAGTACCTGTAATTCCATGAGCTTTTTATATCTGTGTCTCAGAGAGACCATGGACTCAATTTTTTTCCATCAGATATACTAGTTCAATCTCAAAGGGATATAATATATATGTATATAATATAAAGCAAGCTAACACATATTTTTGGAATTTTAAGATTTTATGACATGTTAATCTATTCGCCTGGTACTATCCCAAAGAGTAACAGAAAATGTTAAATATTTTGTGGGTGTTTTTTTTTTTTTTTTTTTTTCTTATAAAATGTAGGAGATAGACTATATTACAGCTGGAAAACCTTTCCTTAAAAGGTTAAATAATAAGTGGATTAAACTTATGGATTTTCTGGTCTCTGTTGCAACTGTTCAACTCTGCTTCCATAGAGGAAAGCTGTTATAGACATGGCTTACATGAACGGAAGTTGCCAATAAAGCTTGACAAAAAATAGCTAGTTGGCTCATGAGCCATAGTTTGCAGATCATCAAATTAAATAATAGATAAAGTTCCCTAGTAGTCTAACATATTATAATTTCACTTTAATGAAAAAGAAAATATTCTAGAAAATTATGATGTGGTTTAATAACAGAAGTTCCTTGTCAGAAAACTGAAAGTACAAGTCTGTAAGCCAAAATTTGGCATGGCAGGCCATTTAGCATTTAAGATTGTTTGAGAAGCAAAATTATATTTATTATCTTTCCTGCTATGTGCTCTTTCAGTGAATGTGATATACATATTTCCTTGACAGGAATTAAGAATGGGTATATTCAGATTAAAGGAGTTTAAAATGTAAGGTGTATTTTAAGAAGGTTTTGATCAAGAACCACATTATATTATAAAGGTAAGATGCTATCCTGAGTAATTTATGGAACAAGAATTTAGTACTCAAGCATGTCAAATTTAAAACATAAGCCATATGACATTGTCACAGCACATAAATGACCTTTCTGAATGGTATTTACTTGATGAAGCATTGTGAAAATACACTCTGTGTGTGTGTGTGTGTGTGTGTGTGTGTGTGTGTTTTAATAAAATGCAAATTTAATTCAAAGTACATTAGAGTTGAATAAATACATTTTTAATGAAACTAAAGGTTAGTTTTGAAATTCACTGTTCTCTGACAGATTCTAAATGGCTTAATTTCTTGGTATGTCCTTTTCCCACAAGGTCTATGCCTACTTCCCTATGGTTATTAAATTCTGGGCAGCTTCTTGTATCTCTCACGTACTTTGAAGGAGGATTTCATGAGCAACAAGGCTGTAAGTTACTTGCTCAACTTCTATTTAGACAACTCATCAGAGATCACTCACAAACAGCTGTGCTCTGCAAGTCATAAATGATAGATCATGTGTGCTGACTAAAGTATGACTCTCAGTCCGTGTTCGTGAAGAGCTACTCGTCAAGAGTGCTATTTTAACTCTGTGAACAGTTATTTTAAAGGACTCTACATTGCTGAGTTATCTGGACTCTTTCTACAACCTGCCAATTTTAAAAATGACACATAGACAGGAGCGCATTTGCTCCTTTAAGTCACAGGAAGATCTGCAAACCAAGTGAGGGCTCCAAGATCTGAAGGCACAGGGTTCATCTGTCTCTTAAATCCTTTCCCTCTCTTCTTGAAGGCATTTGCCTTATACATTTCATACAAGAGTCCGACAGTGTCAGTAACCAGAAGCAAAGAAGCATTCTCCATCCCAATCTTCATTAATCTTTGATTTAATGTAAGTAGATCCTGCCTGCCTGAAACTGTATCTCAGGAGACTTGGAGTTAGAACTTTGGATAGCAATAATGCGTAGCAAAATAATACTGTAAATCTGGTTTGGAAAGCTCAAGGGAAACTCATTCACATTTATGACTTCGGCTACTTCCTGGTTCCAGTCAGGGCAGAAACACCCACAAACATGAACACTTTTCCAAATTGCGTTTTGGCACATGCTTTTCCAGTTCCTGCTGGATTCAGTAAATGTGCCAGGAGGAAAAAAAAAACAAAAAACCCCTAATGTATTATGAGTAAGATTTTTTTTTTTCTTTTCTCTTAAAAAAAAAAAAAAAAATCTCCAGGACACCATTAATGCTATCAAACAGAGTGGCATGATTGCTTTTTCTTGGGACACATCAAATTGCTAGTAATTACACTCTTCGTACTTTTGGCAGAACTCAGAGTCAGGTCGGTGTGCAGTGGTAGGATGTGTGTGTCAGGAGAAGTACTGAGCCTTAGAGCCAGGAGCCAGTGCTTGCAAATGGTAGTTGAGAGGCAGCATTGTCCCACTTTGATTTTATCCTAACTTTTGTCTTCAAACTAGCGAATGCAAGCCCAGCTCAGAAGGTATCAGGTACACACACTTTCACGTGTGGTCTATTATTCTATTTCCATAAAATCTGTATCCCTGTTTTTTTCTTTATAGTTATCAAATACAATCTGTAGGACCTTAGCCTTGCCAATGATTATCTAAGAAGATAGCATGTTAGTGACTTAAGAAAATAATATTTAGGAAGAATTGAGGAAAATAGAATGATAATTTCTTATAAAGGTAAGCATATACTCACTCTATGATCCAGCAATCTCATTTCTGGGTCTTTACCCAGGACGAATGAAAACATGCACCCTCTAAAAATCCTGTGTAGCAATATTTATAGTAGCTTTAATTGTAATAAAAAACTAAAAATAATAATGGATAGATAATATGTCCACACAATGGAATAGTACTCAGCAAAATAAATTAAATTAAAATAAAGATGTGCACTATTGATATATGCATAGTGATATAACGTGGATGAATCTCAAATGCATTATGCTAAGTGAAGTAAGCCAAATTCAAAAGTCTATACATTGATTGCATTTACATGACATTCTGGAAAAGTCAAAACAATAGTGACAACAGCTCAGAAGGAATGGAGGAAGGAGACTTAGAAAAATGAATGGGGTGGGGGGGGATTTTAGAGGTGATGGAAATGTTTCATATCATGATTCTGTTGTCATACATCTTTGGGCCTGTCAGAATCATGGAGCTGTGTGCTATAAAAGATGAATTTTTGCAACATGTAAATTATCTCAATAACCCTGACTTTAAAAATTAGAGCTCCACTATAGTGTTGAGAAACTTAAAATACACTTCCTGTGTCTCTCTGGTTTCCTTTGTTTAAAACCCACCTCCTTCCCCTTCCCTGAAACCAAAAATTGCTCTCCCCCACCTATTATGATGAAGGCATAACATTGATTGTTCTTCACCAGTGCTTAATTTAATGCTTTCTGACATCTTTCTAGTCTCCACCTTACTCTTATTACCTTATTCTCTTTCTTTACAACCCTGTCTCTGAAAACCCCCACTCTCAGAACCAATAGAGGACCCACCTTTTTGGTTCTTTCATTTAAACTATCTGGAAAAGGTGATTCCCTTTGTCTTCACAGTGGCTATGAAATGTATACATGGCCAACTAATTTAGCTATTCAACAACTGTGTATTGATGACACAGTGGGAGCCAGGCACTGCAGGGCATAGGTGATCTGCACTGTGTAAGGGGGTGAGTCATTGTCCTTGAGTAACACCCTCCCTAGCATTGAAGGACTATAGAGATATTTATGGTGCATAGCAGGAAAGGGAAAGAGAGAGCAATGTCTGTGGTTACAGCAGAGGTCATGTCATTTTCCCTGTCAAGGCACACTGCTCCATGTCACAGCATATGATGGCATATGATTAGCAGTTGAGATCAACAGAGGATGGAAAAGAGCAATACCTCAGCTTCTCAGCACATCATGTTAGGCTGAAGCAACTTCTAGGAAAGTACTTGTTTTGAGAACTCCCCCTGTCTTGGGCATTTGGTAAGGCTGAAACCTGAAGGACAAGTTTTTAGAATTAAGAGACGTGGTGGTTTTCATGTTGTGATGGTTGCAAAGCATCAGATCAAACTGCTTTTGCACTTTTAATATCTTTTTAATATCCTGTGAGGAACACGAGTCTAAGAGATGTTTTGTCCTGGTTTGTTCTGTACTTCTTTCTCACTCCCCAAAAAAGGATCGGAAGCCTCTCCAGTATCTTCTCTGAGCCTTGGGCATAGTTCTATGTTTGAGTAAATCTCAATGTTAATGGCCTTCAAAACTCTTCAGACATCAGATCTAGGAAGTGCAGAAAAGGGTACAACTCATATTACCATGAATCAAGAACATCTTCTAATACTTCCAACAATAAAGATAAATTTTTTTTTAAAAGTTTGAGGTCAAAATCAGAAACCATTTCAAAGAGTTAAAATCAACATCAGGACCCAAAGCACTAACAATGCGATAAAACAGGTCTCTGACTGAATGCTGTTAAGATGAATTCATTATGATTTTCTGACTGATAAAATTTCTGATTACTTTGAGTATATTAAGCATTTTTCTTCAAAACATTGTGACTCTGGGATCCTAGTCACATCATCCTCTCAGTCAAGTTGCCTTATCTATTTCACAATGCAAAACTATCACACTATGTGAACATTAAAAATACATTGAATATATAAATACATAATGACAAGGCAAGTCCAAATTTTAGTCTAGTTTGTCAGGTGTTAATCTACAAATTAGACTCAATATATTATGCGATCGCCCATTTAATTCATGTTTATTTCAGCCTCAACCTCATGAAGCTCTTACAGGTCTGGTATAAACTACTTTTAATTTTTTTAAAACTTTGGCGCCAATTACCTCCTAATTACAGATTGCATTTTTTCTCTCACAGATTTCAGAATACTTAGTCATCAAATTAGTATATATTTTAATTCACTTCACCTAGGTTGAGGTCCCCTCAGCAAAACCACATTGGATTCCTCCTATGACTTGGCACTGAGGGATGACAGAGATGACTGGTCCTCTTTGTCTTTTGTTGGGGAGGAGGAGGTCTTTCTCTCCCTTTTATGTTCATGTCTTGCGTACAGCAGATTAGCAAGAGGAGGACAGATTTTTATCCACTAAGTATGTATGAGAGTGAGTTTGCACAGAAAAATGTGACTTTAGGATAGGGGTGTCGAACTCAATCAGAGAAGGGGCCAAAATCTAAAATCCAGCCTAAATCGCGGGCCGAATGGTTTACTGAACAGTCATAAACTGACAATGTCATAAACTGACAGCGGAGTGCAGTGATGACAGCGCGGTGCGGGCCACATTGCAAGGCCTGGCGGGCTGGATTTGGCCCGCTGGCCTTGTGTTTGACACATGTGCTTTAGGAAGTACTTAGAACTTGGGACATAATTCTTATCAGGAGAAGAGTAAGGGGAGAAAGGCACTTATGGGAAAATAAATGACTTTTAGGAAAGACAAATGGGCCCTTACGCGGACAGATAGGAGATATCATTTTGTAACATCTGTTTAGGTGTGATGTGGGACATTCTCATCTCCAGTGATAACAGTCAATCTTGCCTGGTTGCTCCTGAAGTAGGGAATTTCTCTTAATTGAATTCTTTTGAGAAGCCCAACTTTTAGGAATTTAAATGTCTTCTGCTCAAAATAATTTTTATGACACAGTGGCATATTCTAAACTCCTTTACTTCAATCTAGTAGGAGAGAGAGAAACATACAACAAATCATAAGCAAGCCACAAATGCAACATGAGAACAGAAGAAGGACAGATGAGTTCTAACCAAAAAAGTTTTGAAATACCTTGTGAGAGCCATGAATTAATAAACAGTCCCTAAAATAATGGGTAGGACAGAGGAAGTTGGGACCATGAGTCAAAAGGAGGAATGAGAGAGAAAGGAGCCTGGTGATTTCCTAGGATTAAGAATTCTTTTGAAATAGACTATATTCTTGATTTAAAAAAATATACATATATAATATGTAATATATACATACACATATTATATATTACATATGTATATCTTTACCTAATCTTTGGTTTTATTTACTTATCTTTTGTTGCTTTGTCTTGATTTTAATTTACATTTTATCAAATCAAATTTCCTTCTTAAGCCCCTCCCCCTTTCCTTATCACTGGACCTATTTCTGTCACTTTGTTGCTCTGTGAACTTAAGCAAAGATATGAAAATTGTAGATAAACTACTAGCATAGTGCCTCACATATAACAGAATATGTGGTAGTTAAAAATCCACTGCCACTCACACATCCATGTTTAAATGTTTGATTGCGTTTGTAACCACCTACATACATCTCTAATAGTATTTCATTTATATGGTGGGCTTGTTCAGAGTCTAATATATTTCAATATAGGTTTGTATTCTAAAATGTGAGCTTTTATAGCCAGCCAGGTAGGATAAGGAACCAGAATGATCAAGATGATTGAGTCTAAATTATCAATGCTAAATGGAATGGAAAACACTTAAAGTGCTGAGGACACTTTTGAAAGTGGCCCTTACAGCTGCTGCTAGAGGAAGTTGGTCAGTAGCCTCAATGTGGTATGGGACTGGTTTAAAAGTATAAACCACAGATGCCTCTAACCTAGGCTTCAAACTGCAATGAAATACTTCAGCACAAAGGGATTTACAATTTAGAAAACCACTGCAGTCTCATCATGCTCTAATTTTTCCAGTCTATTCCCTATGTGAGTTTGACTCCAACTTAGAATTGGAAAATCTCACTCTTAAAATAATCATGATTAGAAGAAATTCTACATATGACTCAGAAAAAATAATTTTGGTACTTAGACAATGCGTAGTTATTTATTTCTTAGGTAGTACACTACAGTTGCCTTTGCACATTTTTTAAAACCTAAGACTTCCCTTTCCAAAAGAAAGGAGTTTGTTCTCGAATTGCCTTTCACTCCTGAGGCAGGATGCCCCTGCCCACATGATCCTGAATAGAAAGAGGAAATGAGTACAATTTGCATTGTGCTACTTGTTGGTCACCTCAACCCACCCTGTGAAAATGATGCCCATACCTAGCAGTGTCTGCCCAGGGACTTTCATCAGGTAAGACATAACTTCACAAATCAGTTGAAGTGTTTAATGCACTACTCTCCCCTTTAGTATATATTCAAGACATTAATGAGTATAATCTGAATTTATCAATCTCTGAGTTAATATGTCTAAAGATTTATATGTGGAACTGTAGTAAAATGACAAATGGCTGACTTTTTCATTGTTCTTTGACTCAAAGGTAATTGTTATTGCTAAAAATTCTTTAAGCATGTTAGCATCCTCTAAGAAAAACTGTGCATATCAATTAGAGCCACAAAATAGTTGTGTAGGCACAGTTGACTAAGCAAGGTCATGATATTCATCATGCTTCTTTCCAAAGCAGCTGGGTCAGATCTTAGCACCATATTCTCCAAACAGTTAGTGCAAATTCGGGCCATTAGTCGGTGACAGTTCTTCATCCCACATGTTTACTAATCTGCCCACTTGCATTTTCACTTTGGCAAGTAATATGCAATTCTTTTCATACACATTATTTTTAGCAGAACAGAGGCTGCCTGGAGCTAATGGGTTGTGGACATCAGCAGAACTGGGACCTGATATGACCCCTTAGTCAAAATAATGAAAGAAGTGTATTCTTTTATTAAAATGAAATGCTTTTGTTCCTTAAGAAAAAGATTCATTTTTTTTCCTTTTATGTCTTTCTCATATTTATATTATTTGTGTTGAGTAGGGTCCAGAAGTTGAACTAAAAATATTTGTTGAATTAAAAAGTAAAAGAAAGCCGAAACCGGGTTGGCTCAGTGGATAGAGCGTCAGCCTGCAGACTGAACAGTCCCAGGTTCGATTCCAGTCAAGGGCATGTACCTTGGTTGAGGGCACATCCCCAGTAGCGGGTGTGCAGGAGGCAGCTGGTTGACATCTCTCTCTCATCAATGTTTCTAATTATCAATCCCTCTCCCTTCCTCTCTGTAAAAAAAAAATCAATAAAATATATTTAAAAATAAATAAATAAATAAAAAGTAAAAGAAAGAGACTGAATAGTCTATGAAGAACCTGAAACCATGCCTGTGGGAGATGGATAGGCAAGACTGCATGTATGTCATATGTGTGGGTGTGCAAGATGCACACACAAATATATGTATATGTGTGAAGGGAGGGGGGTGGGTTAAAAACAGGCTACAATTAGACTTCCTTATTCTTCCTTATGATATAAAACAGTGGAAACAGATCATTTTCTTTTCCCATTTCAACAATTAATATTAACAGAAATTATACATTACATTGTAAAAGTAATGCTAATACATTATAATCATTAAAACATTATATTAAACAACAACTGGGATAAGCATTGTGGTTAAACTCAAATATTAGTTTAGATCCTGCCTCTACCATCTATTTCCTATGGGACACCAGACAGATTACTTTATTCTTTTGACCCTCAGCTCCATATTTGTCTCAGGGAAGCAATAATAGCAACAGCTATTTCTTCTTATATTTATGAGATTAAATGTAATCATTTATAGAAGGCACATTGCATAGTCCCAGAACATTGTAAGAACTTAGTAAATGTTAGACTAATTTTTTAATGTGAGATTAGGCAAATTATCTGTGGTCTTCATTTCAGTGTATGACTTACCTCCGTCTCAGGTGCCAAAGAAGGCACGAATATTTTTCAAATACTTGAACATCAGGAAGAGCATCAATATTAATATAGTTTTCCAGAAAACCTTTCTTAAATTAGTTTTTTAAAATTCATTTTCCTGGGGATTACTTGGGTTTATAGTTAGGGCTGATTTATACATTAGGTACAGTAGGCTTAGTAAATATTCTAATTTATTTTAATCAGAAGAAAAATATAAACTTTTAGGTAAAAATATATAATATCAACATAGTTATCTTTACACTGATGTTGTAAATGTACATTCAAAGATTTTTTATTTATTTATTTTTTTTATGGATAAAGGGACTTAAAAAGAAAGAACTGCCAAAGGCCTTTGGAGGTTACAAGGCAGCCCTGCTTGAAATGTCCAGGTAATAGGCATTTCCCCAGGAGACATAGTGAGTCAGTTTAAAAGCAAACAGTAGAGTTTCTTTTGTTATTTTTCTGTTAGATTGTTGGTGGAGGGATGAGGGGTGTGGTGGTGGCTAGGTAGAGTGGTGCACTTGTCTTGTTAGATTGGTTCAGGCATGTTTTTCTCAGACTGATATTAACATATATCAGCACAGTAACATTCTCATGTGGAAGGACACAGCAGAAAGAAATATAGATGAATAAGGCCACGGTGAGTCATGCAGATAATAGGGAAAGGATAATTACGACAGAAACAATGTTTACTATTCTTCAGATATGATGAACAGCACCTCATTTAAAATCATACAAATAATTTTTAAATCCCACTGGAGAGCTGAAACATAAAGTCATAGAACTATGTGTGGCTACAGATATGACAATAGCCCCTTTGCTCAAGAGGAACTAAGCTATATTTAAAACATGCTGACATGTAAGTGCAAAGTCTTAACAAAAAGAACCTGAACTTGTTGCTAAGGCAAGCCCTGGGCTTAATCCTTTGGTGTAGTTATTTGAGCACAGTATCTGATGTCTCATAAGATAATTTTGGACGTATCAGGACGTGCTATACTTAACTAAGAGTGAGGAGGAGCCTTTCCTTTCTCGAAGCTCAGTTTTGTGGTATTGTACAAAATTGTATTTACAAATTGCTTTTCTTAATAGTTTGGAGCTACTTAACACGTTGTGAAATACTAGAAATCTCCAAAATAAAAATGTGAAACATAATTTTCCAAGAGCACAGATTTAGAAGTTACTGACTTTCACTATACATGCCTCAAATGTACATTTTCTATAGCATTAATCATCTAAACAATCTTGAGAATACAATTGTGAATATACTGTATCATACTAATTCGGTGAATCTTATAGCCTGTAATAAAAATTTTAACCCACAACTGTATTAGGCATTGCAAATTTTTATCAGCCCTACTGACTACAGTATATATGAAGGAGCTACAAATCATCCTAGAAAATCCCTTCAATTTTCTTAACCTCAGTTTCCTTATCTGTGTACTGAAGGTAGTTATTCCTATTTTGTACATTTATTGTGAGGTTGAAGTCAGACAATGGCTATAAGAGTACTTTGGAAACTGCAAGGAACTACGAAAATAGAAGATATGATTATTACTATCCTTTAGGCTCAGTTTTGATAACATGGAGATTAATTGTGATTATTTCATAAGAGTAGTAGAAAATGTGAGGCTAATTTGTGGGTTTATATTATCTATATGTGTAATTTGATTTGGTTCTGGGCCATGATATTTCTCATAGGACTAATGAAAGCAAACACATTTAACTAGCAACAAACTCAGTTGTCCTTGGCTGCCTACTTAGCCATTCTGCAAAGTGATTTGTTTTGCTTTTTGCAAATATGTTAGTTTATAGAGTCTCCACTGAAATTAATTGTCAATGAAAATAATAAATGGGCAATGACAACAAATTTATGCAGAATCTTTGGCTTCAGTAGTTAATTCAAGCCAATTTGATTTTAATGTTTTCCTTTGAGGCCATGATTATAAGATTTTTATACCTAAATATGTCCCCAAAGTTAATAACCAGATGTCTAATTTTGCAGTATTAGAACCTAAATTATTTACTAGATTAGTTTTATAAATTTGTGACTTTCAAAGGCAAAACTAAGAGGACTTTGGAAACCTCTTTGAAGCTCCAGATCTTATCTGTTTTTTACTTTCTGTCTTTCCACTAGTAATTATTGAGTACTAATATATTCCAATTACTACTATGTACAGTATATCATTTCATATAATCTTTATAAAGATTCCATTTTAGAAACTAAGGAAACCAAACTTTATAGAACGTAAAAATCTTTCTAAGATGACACAGCTGTAAGTGATGGCACCTCCTCATATTCTTTCTGTCTTTTTAATCAATACTTGATTTGGGGAAAGAATTGACAAACTGATTCACAATCAGGCTGTAGCACATAGATGACTCATAAGAGTTAAATTCATACCTAACACGAGGAGGTGTATATTTTACCACTGAAAAAGACTGTAATCTATGGGGGAAAGATTATTTGGAAACTATGTCAAATGCTTGAAACTCTTCCCAAAATTTCAGACATCGGGACACAAGTAGTATCAATAAACTGAAATCATATTAAATAAGTGATCCTCCACAATTAAATAAGTGGCACCAACTGCCGTGACTGTGGCAGAAGGACTAGTACTTTACTACTTTCATGTAAAGTATGCATTTAGGTTTGTAACAGCTTATCGTGGTCTTTGTTTACATAAAGTCACCTGCAATGGGGTTGCTGTTCACGTTGGCATTGGCTGTTTATGCAGAATATTTACCCTGTTCCTCCTCCAAAACTCGCAACAACGATAGACGATATATTGTATATGTATTTAAAAGACCTGGCTACAACCAAAAGCCAGATAAACATCTTGAAAGACCAAAAGCAGAGTAAAAGCACTAACAGTACGTGTGGCTAAATTCACAGGCCTTCTGAGTTCTAGGACAAGACACAAGCAGAAATGGCCATACATTCAGCTTCTAAGGAACAGAGTGGATGGAAGAACAGAGCCAGGTTCAGTGTGTAACATAGCAAACCAGCCCAGGGCATCAGGCAAATATCGAGTTGTTACCTTGAGGGTTGAGAGAAAGCACAAATGGTTGCTCAACCAAAGCTGGGCCAAGCCCCAACTAGCTTCATAATATTTCCATAATATCCTTGCATTATGATAGGTTGATTGCCAATAAAAGAGCAAGGCAGGTAAAGACAACTGTAAAACAGCCACATGTGGAGAGGTGAGAAAGGAGAGATTAAATACCAATAAACAAACACAGAAACCAGGAAAGGCACATTGAAGAAAGCAGAGCATACGAAGAGAAAAAAATTAATGATGAAAGATAGTCCTCAAACAGGTGTTAATCTGGTAACATAATTATACTTGAGTAATTTGAAAAAGACTTAATATGTATATTTAAAATCCTAAAATGCATAAAAGAAAGAATGAACAAATGATTGTAATATGAAAAAGAGAGTTAAAAAATAAAGAACACGTGACTATAAAAAAAAAAGTACTGAGGGGAAATCTTAGGGAAAATGTAGCCATTGAAATTATACGACAATAACAAAAAATGCTGAGTAAACTGGATAAACATAAGATTGGAAGAACTGAACATAAAATTAATGAATTAGAAAAGAATACTGTGGATTTGATACAGAACATATAAAAGAAAGATAAAGAAGAGAAATTATGCCACTAAATTTATAATAGACTTGGAGAATGGTCTGATTTAAAAATTTTCCCCATAACACTTTTGAAAGAGTAAAAATGATCACATTTAAAGAGATTATAACAGAAATATCTAGATTAAAGTACTGAGTCCTCATTTAGAAAATATAAATACAAAGATAAGCAATTTTGTACCACTGTGAAATATTAAAGTTAAAGAGAAAATTTTAGAACTTCCCTGGGAGAAAAGCAAATTATCTAATAATTAGAATGAGAGTACGCACTGAGAAGCAATAGAGGTCGGAAGTCAATGGAGTAATAGCTTCAAAGTACTGGGGAGTAGACACCAAATTACAATCATGTACAACCTAATCTTCCATTCAAGAGTAAGCATGCTAGGAAAGCATAGAATGTAGTCTCAATTGCTCTTACTCCAACATTACTCCAACACTTGTCTCCTTTTCTGGTGACCTTGTCAATCTTCCCAGACTCGATGGAGTCCAAATTGAACCCCAGCACTTGCAGAGACCATAGACTGTGACCTATTTATACCTTAACTTCCAAACTTGGATGGAGTACTGCTCTGTTTGATTATGCATCTTGTTGTGAGTGGGTTTCTCATTATCTGAACCTTGACCAATGGGAAGTGGGAGATGAGAGAAAGTAAGGCACACTTATATCTCTTTATCTTTCCCTTTCATAGACTGCTCCAAGTGTGTTTTCTCCTTACAAACTTTCCAGAGAAGTCTTATATACTGAGCGAGAAACACTGCTGAGTGACTTACCTTGTCTCTTTAATGTGTACTGCTTAGCACTGTTTCTTTTTTTTCTTTCTTTCCCCCCACCCCTTAGCACTGTTTCTTATTGCATCATTTGCAACTTTCTTTGCCTCATTTCTCTTAATTTCTTCATGTTCACTGCCTTGGACTTTCACCTACTAATAAGGCATAAGTACTTTAATCCAATTTTCAGAGTTCATTTACTAGAATTCTGGAACAAAGACAAATAGTTAATACCTGTGAATATATTCTATGGAGACCACAGAGCAATCAATAAGAAACTTCCAAGGTGAAATAAGAAGATACTGTATTCTATTCCAGTGGACCCTTCATTTGGATCATGTGCTTAAGAAAGATTATGCACAATCAATGCTTAATGATCCACAAGGTAATATCTTTTTCTGCTTCCTTTATTAGTGGATGTTCTTTGATTTTATTTTATCCTCAATCAGTTTTTTGTCCATCTTTAACAATTACCTTTATTTTCTCAGCTTTTAAGTTTAGGGGAATAAAAATGGCATATATAATTTCTATATTTAAAAACATTTTAAACATCCAATAATTGGTTAATGACCACCAATAATTTAGATCATTTTAAAGCAAAACACACACACACACACACACACACACACACACACTATAACAATCTACAAGCAAAGCATATGATTTACTACAAAATGTTCTGGGTATCTGCTGGCTATGTATGATATGTATGAAGTATGCAAACAGACATTCTGTTACATCATTTGTGTACAAAATATAATAATAATAATGACATAAATTATATAATTCTATCATAACATGCATTTAAAATACTACTTTCTAAAGATACAGCATTCTTCCTGCCTTCCAAAAATTTGTAATTTAAAAGGCCTGAATATAAAAACATGCTAAATATAAATGCAAGTATTATTTACCACATTACTATCACTTATCAATGTGCTAAAACTTTTAATATTAAGCTCTCAAACCATTTTCTTAGTTTCACTAGATATCTTTAAATGCTCAGTAGTCACATGTAGCCAGCAGCACATGCTTCCAATCAAAAGTAGAGTTTACTAGCAACCAGATGTGTTATATAACACAGACACAGTGATCCAGTATTTGATAATAATACAAAGTATGGAATTACAATGCAAATTATAATTTACTATTCTTATTTACATGTACTAGCTTTAGAGTGAAACTGTGTGTTTCTTTAACCATTATTGTAACCTGACATTATTCTACACTCAGTGAGATTCATCTTTTAAATATCCAAAAATATATAACATCTTGACATAGAAGTGGAAAGTGGGTTTTTTAGTTGAATTTATTGGAGTGATATTGGTTAATAAAGCCATCCAGATTTCAAGTGTACAACACCATACCACATCATCTGCATCTGTGCTCACCACTCAAAGTCAAGTCTCTTTCCACCACCATTTATTCCCCCCTTTGCACTCTTCCACCTCCTCCCAACCCCTTCTGGCAATCACCATACTTTGTTTGTGATTTTGTTTTGCTCTTTTTAAAAAAAGTTTTCTTGCTAAATCCTTTCATCATTAGTTGCTGTTTTACTTAATAAAATGGAGTAAGAGTCTCACATGCAGTGGATCAATGCAAGGTTAGTCACTGAAGTCCCTCTGCTCCCAGTTGCCGAACCAGCAGAGATTTTTGATGCATCCATTTGATGATCCAAGGTCTCATTTTCTGCCAGTCGCAGAAGCCACTCCACTTTATGTACTTAGATCAGTGCTTTCTAATAGGCATTTTACTGGTGATGGATATGTTCTGTGTTGTTCACTACAGGAGCCACTGGCTACATATAAGTCATGAGCACTTGAAATATATCTAGTGAAACTGAGAAATAAAAATTTTAATTCAAGTGTAAATAGTCACATTCAGCAATAGTATTGTACTGAATTGCATAGTTTAAACTGTCAGAAGTGATACTTTTGTAACCTAAAACACACATCTAGTCCAAGATCAAATCAGGAAAGAGCCTGTCTCCTGCTATTTCTAGCATACAACATGGCCTGAACTACAATTGAATGATGAGAAAAATCCCAGATAGGTGGGGAAAAGTGATGTGATAAAGCTCTACAGAGACCCTTAGACTAAAACAAAATTATTCAGTATACATTTTCTCTATCAAAAGTTGCTGAAAAATTAATGTGAGGAGTACCTGTAATTTATTACTGTGCTTTGGTAAATACAGTTTTTCAAGATATCTTGTTCACTAAACTCTTTACTACCTGAATTAAAATAATACAACCAACTAATCAATAGTTAATTCTTTGTATTTCTCAACAATAGTGTTAGGAAATTATATTTGAGGAAAGTCTTATATAGAACCTCCTTCCTTTTCCTTTTTGTCAAGGATCCTTTATAAATGCTATTATGATATCATGCTCATTTCACTCAACTCACTTTTCTATTCCTAATTATACATTCACTACTGTGATTGTTTTATTAAAATATGTGTCTTCTAGCAGGGTGTAGGCTCTATATAACTAGAAGCATGCCTCTTTTACTCACGGAGTCTGCCATTTAATACATGATCAATAAAATACTGAATGTGAGAGCAAAACTTATTTGCACTGGGTGGGAGTAAAATTCAATATATCCTGCCTTCTAGTAGGTAAAATACTCTAAATGTCCACCAACACTTTTCCCCACCTCAGTAATATGCATTGTCAGTTCACGGTATTTTCATTTGTGCCACTTTCCCTTTTACTTAATATAATGGGCAAACCTCTTCAAATCCACTGTTAATTAATGAGAAACTTAAGGATATAACCTAGGTTAATTTAAAGGTTTAAAAATAAGTAGTAGCATTTAGAAAATTGAATGACTATTAATTTACAAAAGTTTGCCAAGTAATTAGCTTCAGAACTTTGAAGTTCAGTAATCATTTGTTGGTGCTATGATTCTTTCGACCTCAACTTACCCACTCATGCTAGAAAGGGACCACAGACAAGGGTAATATTTTGTGAACTTTCTCTTCACCCATTATATTTCCTTGTTTTATCCTATTACATAGTATTTTATCATTGAGATATTTTAAAGTATGAATACAGTTCTTTCAAAATGAGAAAGTTTCTAAAATCTGTTGGATTGACTTACCATCTATATATTTTTTCCATAGCCAAAGTTTCTCACTTCTTTTCTTCTTTTTTGTAATATTTTTTTTCTAATCCTCTCAGTGGCTGAAAATGCTAAATTATACTTCAAATCAATAAAATCAATATTAGCTAAAAGTCCGTTTTAAGGCCATAATTTTACAAATCTTTAAAATGAGGCAAAACTTTACATTCAAGTGCTGGTTGCTTATAATCTCTTGAAATAAGCATTGTTGCAATTTGTATTCACAGACTTCTCAACTATCTCAAAGGCATTCTTCAACAAACCTTTCGTGAGTGCCTCTGCCAACCCCTGTGTTGTTCAATGGGATAAAGAGAATATAGGAGATAAGGTTTCATAGCACATAACATAGTAATGAATATTTCACAGACTGTTAGGGGCCAACTCAGTATCAATTTTGACTTTCTTTGATAGTAATTGGACAATATATTCTTTGGACAATAAAGTTGGACAATAAATTACCTATATAAAAAAAAGGACTATATTCCCATCCTTACCTCTAGCTAGATGTGGTCATTCAATGTTGTTTTTTGTTTGTTTATTTATTTATTTATTTATTTATTTATTTATTTATTGTCAGTGACATGTATGCCATATATATCTTGTAGGACTGTCTGGAATGCACTGTAAAGAAAATTGGGAGATGTGTCCTTTACCATGATCATTATCTCTCTTGCTTCAACCTGAAAAAACTGCAACCTGAAAAACAGACATAATCAATAGAGCTCCAACTGGCTTCTTGGGCCTACAGGTGCCTTGAGGATGGAAGTTACACTGAGGAAGTCAGAATAAAAAGATGAAGAAAGCCGAAACCGGTTTGGTTAATTTGCATATTACTCTTTTATTAGGTAGGATAAAAAAGAAAACTCAATGAAATGGCAAAACACATAATCAATCACATTCCAGAAGTCTTCAATTAACTTATAAAAATACTAGAGGCCCAGTGCAAGAATTCATGCACAGGTGTGGTCTGGCTGGCCCACCCTGACCAGGGTCAATCAGACTGAGCAGGGCAGGGGTTGGGGATGTGGGAGTTTGGCTGGTCAGTCCCACTCCTGATCTGGGGGGCAGGGTGTGATCATGGGTGGAGCCTGCCAGGGAAAGGGGCTGCCAGCAGTTGGTGGGCTGGTTCCACCCCCAATCTGGGTTGGAGATATGATCAGGGGTGGGGCTGACCAGGGGAGGGGCCATAGGCAGTTGGCTGGCTGACCCTGCCCCCCAGTAGAGGGGACAATTTGCATATTAGACTTTTGTTATATAGTATTATAATCACATTAGTTACTATGGAAATGCAGACTGAAATTCAGATTTGTTATTGCACATCAATTAAAATGACTGAAGTTAAAAAAGAAAGATAATGCTGATTGTTGTCAAGAATCTTGAACAATGAAAACTCTCAAATATTGCTATTGAGAGTATAAACTGATAGCATAATTTTAGGAAATGTGAGTATCTAATAAGTTGAATTTATGCTTATCCTATGATCTGGAAATTCTAAGTATATGCATATTCTCAATCAAAATATGTTCAAATATGCACCAATAAAGCAGGTTCAAGAATTTTCACAACAATATTTCTGTAGTAACCTGAAACTAGAAATAAACTAGATGTTTAAGGGAAATAGGTAAAAAAAAAAAAATGCCATTTAATAAAATAGAATAAATCAGTAAGAATGAATACATTACTGCTGTACAACATAAATAACATTTACATACATAATGTTGAGGCAAAAAGTCAGAAGAAATAACCTTTGTATGACTGTGTTTACAAACATTTGAAAAACAGCCTAAATTAATCTATGCTATAAGAAATCAGAATAGGTCTTACATCTAAGGCAAAATAGTGGCTGGTAATATGCTATTCTTGATTTGTGGTCTGGTTAAATAAGTATGTTCACATTCACATTGTGAAAATTCTTTGAACTTTGCATTTATGGTCTTTATTTAAAAAAAGAATTCCACTTTATTTGAGGTCTCTGAAATAAGTGTTTCTCTGAGGTAAAACTCACTTGGTAACAAAAGTAAAATGTAACTTAAACATAAACAATTTAAGCATTAATATGGGACAAATAATTCTAAATTGCTTTGGATTCTTAGGTACTTTGTTGTCTGTCTCCCCTTAAATTCGTTAGACACAGGAGTGCCACATTATTGAACATTGTAATGAGACTGTTTTATTTCTTTCTCTACATAAACCTAAAAACAGTTTAATATAAAAATATTGAATATTGCAATGGCTGTTCCAATGTAGCAAGGGATTAGTTTTCCACTCATACTTAATCATGTCTTTAACTTAAGAAATAAGGTTGGGGAATAATTTAAGTACAAATTCTCTTAAATTGGGTCATACAATTCTTGAAACCAAGTATTTGAGTAAGTACAACATTGAAGTCTGGTGTGTACTATATGCTGAATTGGCCACATTTTATGTTAAAATACTTAAGATGTTAAATATAAACCTTTCTAGGAGTGTTAAATTCTAAATCTTCTTAGAGCCCTGGTGGATAACACTTCTATTCATGTCCTTCTTAATGAAATTGCCAATTATTAGTGCTTTTACTTCTTTGGTTTACAAGAACTCTTTCTGAACATTAAGTCACCAAAATAAGATTCTTAATCAATACATGAGAGTAGGTAGTGTGTGGGGGAGAAGTTAATTATTTCCTGCACAAAACATAGAAAAAATTTTCTCCCAGCTACTATTATAATACTGAGATTTATTAATCTTTGATTAAATCTGTACAAACAGACCCAGACTCAGATCCTATCAGATGACACCCCTGGAGAAAATAACTATAGAACCAGACCATACAAAAAGCAATTTCCTGAAGGTATAACTAAGTAAAGTGCATAGAAATAAATGCACAGTGCTGAGGAGTGCATGCTCTTTGGGAAGCTGGATGTCTCAATTCAGTTTTTCTCCCTGTGCCTGTTAGTCTGGTCAAGTGCTGTCCATGTGGTGAGCAGAGCGGTAGCAGGCCATGCATGGAAACATTGATAATCATTGTGGTAGGGGAATCAGAATCTGAAGCTTTGAAATTGTGAGTGTCTTGCAGAGTAGGGGAATCTTAGAAATGAATGAATCAAACAATAAACTCCTAAGTTCTGCCTAACCCATTTCTTTGACCCCAGAACTATTCATGTATGGGACAGAGGCTAAGCAGATGAACTAAATAAAAATACCCAAATAGAATGAAGCAAGTGCTCAAGAGACAGAGAAGGCAGCTTAAGCTAGGACAATAAAACTGGGGTAAGCAAAAGTAGGTTAATAATATTATCTAATAAAAGAATAATATGCAAATTGACCATACCTCTGCCACACCCACAAGCCACGCCCACCAGCATGCTCACCAGCCAAACAGAGCGCGTATGCAAATTAACCCCAACCAAGATGGCTGCTGCCACAGAGAAGTTTGGGTTTCCCTGGCAATGGAAGAAGCCAAACTTTCTGCCTGCCTTAGCAGCCTAAGCCTCCACTAAAGGCTACAAAGTTTCAATTATAGAAGATAATTGAAACTTTGGCCTCTATCCTATCTAATAAAAGAATAATATGCAAATTGACGATCACTCCCAAACACAAGATAAAGATAGCTGCCCCCATGTGGTCAAAGATCCTGCCCCTATGTGGACACAAGATGGCCACTATAAGATGGCCAGCAGAGGAGGGCAGTTGGGAGGGACCAGGCCTGCAAGGGATGACAGTTGGGGGTGATCTAGTCTGCAGAGGAGGGCAGTTAGGGGTGACCAGGACAGCAGAGGAGGGAAGTTGGGGGCAAACAGGCTGGCAGGGGAGCAGTTAGACATCAATCAGGCTGGCATGGGAATGTTTACCCTCTCGGTACCCCTCAGGACATGTCCGACTGCCCATTTAGGCCAGATCCCAGTGGGATCGGGCTAATCGGGCAGTTGGACATGCCTCGAGGGGTACCAGATTCGAGAGGGTGCAGGCTGGGCTGAGGGACATCACCACCCTCTCCTCCCCAGTGACAAATTTTGTGCACTGGACCTCTAGTTATAATATATTAGAGGCTCTTCCTTCCCTTGGCTTCCAGCACCAGTTTTCCTCTGGCACCCTGGACCAAGGCCATCTTTGCTGCAGACACAGCCTGGAGTCTGCCATCTTCATCTTTGTTGCAGACTCATCTTGGGGCTGGGCCAGCTGAGGGGCTGTGTGTGGTTGACCCCATCCCTGATTGGGTTGGGGGACAGATCATAAGTGGGGATGGCCAGGGAGAGTAGCTGTGAGCAGTTGGCCAACTGGCCTCGCCCCAATTGGGGGGACAATCAGGGGTGAAGAGGTGGGGGTGGGCCTGGCCACAGGGAGTGGCCACAGGAGGTTGCGGGGGCTGCTCAGGGCCCTGATCAGGCCAGTTGGCTGCCACAGTGTGCACCATAGCAACCGGTCATTCTGGTTTTTCTGGCATTACTGGTTGCTTGGCTTTCATATATATAGATTGAAACCAGCAAACACCTTAATGTTTTCTAAATGTTTATTTTTTTAAAGAAGAATATCTCAGAATTTTTATCTTTTTAGCTGTAATCACTCAAATAAAACTGCATTCTTAAGGACTATCCCAATTAGGATCTCTCTTCATCTTTAAATTATTAGAAAATGCACCCAAACACCATTCAAAAATATTAAATTAATACCTCTGTACTCCCATTTTTTTGCGGCCATTTGAAAAGTTTATTTCCAATAAAAAATTTAATGTATATATTTTTCAGTAATGAAACATCTCATTGAAAACCAGTAGCCTAAAATAAGGTAATCTTGGTAAGAATATTTTGAGGAAATAAAATCATTATATATCCTATTGACATGATAGCAAAATGCCATTTTATAATTCAATTCTAATACTGGCTTTTCTAGGATTTTTAATCCAATAAATGAAGAACTAATAATGTCCCCTAAAAATAAAGCAAACATTGCATTTCTGAAGACACATATACAGTAGGTCTTTGGGTTATGATGGAAATCCGTTTTTATGGCGTCATGTAACGTGATTTTTGTCAATTAAAGAACTGAATAGAACCCACCTACATAAGCACCTACGTCACTCACATGGAGCACATACACAGCAGTAATGAAGTGAAAGAGTAAAAAAAAAATAAAAATAAAAATAAAAGAAAGATAACAATTCCTGACTTTACTTGTGGTAAATAATAAAAAACATAAAACACTTATGTTCATATGTCAAAATGACAGAACTTTTTTTTTTTTAAATAAATAAATGGGAGATGGCTATGTAACCAGAGAACGATGTATGTCAAGTCCGACAAAACCCAAGGACTGCCTGTATGCGTTAGTGGTATGATTGAATTATGAGGAAATCGTAATTTAATATTCTATTTCTGAAATACAGTCCTTCAGTGTTCAGTCTAGGATTCTCTTCCTCCAGAAATCCTTCTTAACCTAACTCACTGTGATGGTTAATTTTATGTGTTAACTTGACTGAGTCATGGGGCACCCAGACTTTTGCTCAGACATTATTCTTGGCATGTCTGTGAGCATGTTTCTAGATGAGATTAACATTTGAGTGAGTAGAGCAGAATAAAGTTCATTGTTGTTCAGAATGTGGATGGGCCTCACTCAGTTATTTCAAGACCTGAGTAGAACAAAAGCACTGGGTAAAAAGAAACTTCTCTAGCCTCATTGATTAAGTTGAGAATTGGTCTTCTCCTCCTCTTGGGCTGGCACTACACCATTGGCATACCTGGGTTTCAGCTTGCCAACTTGCAGATCTTTGGACTTCAAC
Organism: Pipistrellus hanaki; assembly: GCF_964339955.1. NCBI lineage: Eukaryota > Metazoa > Chordata > Mammalia > Chiroptera > Vespertilionidae > Pipistrellus > Pipistrellus hanaki. The sequence goes on along the minus strand of NC_140504.1, from coordinate 68,127,684 downwards.
CTCCATTAAGGATTTGAGCCAGTCCCTTATTCCTTCTGTCCCTCTGTCTCTCTCTCCTATTGCTTCTGTTTCTTTGGAAAACTCTGACTAATAAAAATAACTATTTCTAGATAGCTTCTCTATGAATTTATGGCCTATACAATGTAGATTATATCACTTTACAATACAACTGTATTTTAGTTCTAAGTTCTGAGAAAACAAGAATAATGTCTTTCTTTGATATCCTCTATCTATAGTCTTTAATGTGGTGCATGACCAAGTGTAGAGTAAATAATATTTGATGAATAAAGGAGAAAAAGATTAAGTTTCCAATCAGAGACATATCTAGATTACTTTCAGTATGTAATACATTTATTTATGTATTTTAGCTAATTGGTCCATAGATAAGTTAAACCCAGGTAGACATTACTGAGTTTGATACATTTGAGTCATTTAACCCTTCAGTCTATCTAAACAGCAATTTCTTGCTTTGTTTGCATAATCAGCTTATAAATTTCTGAAGAAAAATGGCTTTTTAATACATATTACTTCTGAAAAACAAAACAAAAACTAAACATTCCAATGGATTTGGGCATTTCCATTTCCACTTTGGTATTAAAACAACCAGGAGTATGGAAAATGGCCATCACATGGGAGGGAAATTCTCCTCTTTCCTTTCACCTCAGCCAATTGTTCAAAGGGAGACAATCACATCCCATAATATTAAATGCAGAAATGGCTATAGGTAAATAATTCACATGGTTGAAAATTTCTGATCTTAAAATAATTCAGATTAGATCTCTTTCACAATTGCATTCACTGCCCTAGTGGAAATAATGAAACTTAAGCTAGGAAATGTTTTGGCATGTAGACATGCATCAAGATTTTTACTTTTGCTGGGGTATGTGTATTAAAGAATCAAATGAGGCCTAGCCAGTTTGGCTCAGTAGATAGTGTCAGACTGTGGACTAAAGGGTCCAAGGTTCTATTCTGGCAAAGGGCCACATGACATGGTTGCAGGCTCCAACCCAGCCCGGCCCTCCTGGTCGGGGCTCCTGCAGGAGGCAACCAATCAATGTGTTTCTCTCATATCTATGTTTCTCTCTGTCTTTCCCTCTCTCTTCCACTCTTTCTAAAAATCAGTGGAAAAATATCCTCAGATGAGGATTAACAAATGAATGAATGAATATCAATAAAATGGAATGAAAAAAATTTAAAATAGGTCAACAATGGTTAAAATTACTCTGTTTTTATCTTGTAAAATTTTTTTTTAAATAACACTTTAAACCAAAGTCAAGGTTTTGTACACATCAATAGAAAATACAAACAAGAAGTAGAAAGAATGCAGAGACTACTATTGATGCCTCTATTCACAAAAGGAGCTATCTTCTTTGGTATTGGCTTTAGAAAGTGGCATTTTCCTCCTCCCCTTCAATAAAGAAGCCAATAATTCATTGTGTGTGAACTGAAGCTGCAAGGAATTATTGAAAAAGACCTAAAAAAAAAGCATTATACCAAAAGAGAGAACACATCTCAAGTCAGACTTATCTACCCTCTTGGATTTAGACACACACATCTTCTACTGTGTGCTGAATGAATGAGAGTGAATACAGTTCTGCGTTGATGGCACCTTGCACCTAAGACATTGCGAAAATCCTTTTTCTATAGAAATGGCTCAGTGTTCCGTTCCTTTTATTCTCTACATTGTTGTAATATAAATACCTGGTTTAAACTAGGACACAATGCCATTTTTAGTAAGCCTTTGGAGGGTCATGCAATTGTGTACATGTTACAGCAAGGGGAACAACTGGCACCCATCATATTAGCATACTACTGCATGTAAACAATGACATATTCCTGTCAAAAGCTGATATTTCTGATTCTAAATTTTAAACTAAAGTTGTATGAAACAAACTGTCCTTTTTTCCTGGACTAGTACAGTGTCTCCAATTTGCATATAAAAGTGTCATTGAGGCATTTAAAAAAAACTTCCTTATGTAATAATTTTTTAATAAAGCTCCATATTCACAACTAGTAGTTTGTTTTTTTTTAAACTTCCTTCATTGTCTATTTTATATAGGGAGTTTTATAGGCAGCTTTCTTCACTTAATAGTGTCATAACAGTTTACTTTGCTATTACATGCTTTTCTTAATATCTTATTGTAAATATGAGCATAATCACCATAACCACTCCAGCTATTTACATTTTTCTTTTTATAAAACACACTGTATAATAAGGCTATTTGTGTGTATAAGTTTTCATAATTTAAGTAAGATAAATTCTTAGGAATAGAATGCTCTTTTAGTGACCTTCTTTCCTGCATGTAAGAAATCGATTGTGTATCCCAATTAATTCATTTCCTTTCCAGAATAGATAAGTAAGAATGCAAGTCTTTCACACAATTACAAAACCGGTTAATAACTCAGACTTGGGGTCAGAAGGCCCAGGTCTCAATTCTGACTGCAATACCTGTAGGATCTTTGGGAAGTGAATTATCTTCTATAGTTCTTAGATTTCTTATATCAAAATGGGAACAGTGACTTCTGGTTTCTGACCCATCATGTAAGGAGCTTAGAAGTTGCCACCCCACCCTAACCACAGGTAAAAAGTTAAAGAAATTGAAAAATGAAACTCTTCTTAGATCCGTGAGAAAAGTGATGTCGCATGGCAAAGGGAGAGTGACAAGAGGTTACCACGAATCACTATTTACCTGAGCAGAAACCCACGGCACCATGGGAAACAGTGCCGCGTAGAACATCTGAACCCTCACTGAGGAAATCTGGCTTCTCAGTGTGGGTAAGACTGAGAGTTAAAAACTCCAAGGAGACCTTGCCATCGTGGGGGAGGTGTACATTTTTGTGAGTGTACCTCCTGGTCCATCCAGAAAAATTCCCTCCAGTGAGGTGGAAATGAACCATTTTGAAATACACCAGAGCATTCTGTTCCTAACAAGACACACCTCCAGGAGAAATTATTTTATCAGAGACTAATTTTCTGGTGGAAGGGAAATCCTCAACTGCACTTTCCTCTAGCCACAGAGGAACGAGGTCTGGGGAACGAGGTCTAAACCGCCAGCTGCAGGGCTCTGTAGAAAAGACAAGCAGGTCTGCATCCCTAGAGTTGACTGGGTTTTTTATGGAAACAGTTTGGGGAAGACAGAAGTGTGTTGGAAAAAAAAAAAAAACTTACGTTGGTTGAAGATGGAGAGGGTGGAAGAAGGTGGAGCTGGGCTAGTTCTGGGGCAGGTGACAACCGCTGGGAACACTCCTGTGTAAGCTGAAGTGGAGGTGCCTAACGGATTGAGGCTCCTAATGGTTTGAGGCACCTGGCTATTCGCTTTAGAAAATTACAGAAATAGCTGCCTGGAAGCCAATTCAAATTTCCAGCATACGTTCAGGAATATAAGCCGTCTTCTGTTGCTTTTGCCCTGCAGTTATTAACTGTTTAGCTGATTTGGTAGATTTGGTTTCTTTTTTTCACCCCTTGTCTGGATTGATGTAATTTAATTTAAGGCATCTCAAATCAGGGGGAGAAGGAAAACACACAACTCCAGCATCCTCATCCATCCTGTTCCAACACAGGTGAGGGAGAGCAGTGAAGGGGAAGAGGGAACCTGAGAAGCACTGGTGAAGTTCACAGTCCAGGGGCATAGCTTCACCAAAAGACTGAGACCTGATCATCCTATATAATAATAGCCTAATATGCTAAGTGTCTGGTCACCTGGTCAGCTGTTCAACCAATCAAAGTGCAATATGCTAATGATATGCTAAGGCTGCTCAACTGTTTGCTATGATGTGCACTAACCACCAGGGGGCATATGCTCTGACAGCTAGGTCAGTTTGCTGCTGGGGCCCAACAGATCAGGACTGAGCAAGATGGGCCGGACATGTCCTGGAGCACTCCCGTGGCCCCTCCCTTGCTGGCCAACCTCCTGTGTCCCTCTCCATCCCCAATCATGCACTGGTGGGTCCCTTAGCCTGGCATGCACCCTTTCACAATCTGGGACTCCTCAGGGGATGTCGGAGAGCCAGTTTAGACCAAAGAACACAGGCTAGGCCAAGGGACCCACTGGTGCACGAATTCATGCACCAGGACTCTAGTAGGACTATAAATTGTCCCTCTCACCCTTCCACTACATTACTAAATGCCTACTTACTATTGTTGTTTTTATCAGGTATATCATGCCTTCTAAGCACAGGGGATTTTTAGGACAGTGAAACTTCCGTATAATACTACAACGGTGGATACCTATATGTCCAAACCCATAGACTGCACCACACCAAGAGTGAACTCTAGTGAAAACTGTGGACTTCAAGTTCCACTGTAACAAATGCATTGTTGTGATAATGGAGTGTTACAGAAGACCAGAGAAAAACCAAGCAACGTTAGACAAGGGAGTTACATTTTATTCTAACATGGGCATAGGCTCAGAGAAAGATGTGTCTTTCAAATTCTACGCCCCCCCTCCCCCCTTCCCCCTCTGCTTCCATGGAGGAAGCTTTTTTTATTTATACTTTTTCTAGCTCTTTGTCTCCCAAATTTGGAATGAAACTTCTGGGCCTTCTGAGAAAGAAGGCTTGCTTGGTGCTGGGAAGGGGCCATGAGACTATATATATCTAGGCCTGGCCTATTGCCAATACTGACAGCTATGTCTGGGGCATAGTTTATGGCCTCTCTGAAATGGAAGTAGTCTTATTTTCCTTATTATTTAAGCAAGCAAGCATTTGCCGAAGCCAAAATAGCAGGGTTAAAATTTCAAACAGCAGTTTTTATGTAAGATGGCTGCTTTAGGAGGAAGACCATACATATGTGTGATCAGGGAACATATGGAGAACCTCTGCTCTGATTTTATGCTCAGTTTTGCTGTGAATTTAAAACTGCTCTAAGATATAAAATCAATTAATTATAGAAAATTAAATAGAGGCAAGTAATGCTTATTTGGCTATACAAGTGATTAAACACCTTAGAAAAAGCGAGATCAATGCAAATGTAAATTTAACATTACTATATAGTCAAGATAATGTTGATATTTGACAAATTAGATAACCTTTTCAGTAACAATAAAAAAGAAATTCATGACATAAGAAATTGTTAATGCAACTGGATTTCATTTAAAATTAAGTTAAAAATTAGATGACCATGTGCTGTTGATAGCTGTATAGTTGCTGTAGATGAAAGACAACCAGAGTTTCTATGAAATATTTCTGAGATTTGGAGAATTGATACTTCCAATTTGGAAAAAGTGCTACTAGGAAAAGATGTCCTAGAGAAACAAACAGTTCACTGATCTTTAAATTGTGTTTTTGACCATCTTTGGACAACAGTTTTGGAACCTTGACATCCCATGTTTTTCTTTATGAATTCTGAATACCTCTGGTAGAACAAAGAATCAGAAGCGTTTTAGAGAGCTAAAGAGTTGCAGCCTTTATCCTCAAGGCAGATGTCTCTTTTAATTATGCCTGACTTTCCCTTTCCCCTCGTCTGAAATACAACCATTTTTCAACTTTTAAAAATAAGTATACAGTTCTATTTGCTCTAAGACTTTGCTAACTACCATGTTTTTTCCAGTAAAAGCATCTACTGGATTTTTCTCACACCTAGTTTTAAATATTCAACTTTATTATTTAAATAATTTTTATCTTGGGAATTAGTGATCAGTGAACTATCATTTGGAGTATATTTTATGATATTTAAACATCCTACAGGTATGGTATAGTATTTATATCAATATGCCTTTCCACATAAAATTTGTTTTTATTTTATTTTTGGAAGAACTGCTTATTATGATTTTTTTTTAAATGACGTTTGACATATGGCCAAACAAGGTGTTGAGATAAGATGAGGAAAGAAGGTATAGTCTGGCTATGCTACTTTGATGCAATAAAAGCTATTTAACTTTGGTTTTTATTCTGGCAAACAACACTAATTGAATTTCCACGGTTAAAAGATAAACAAAGGTGTAGTAACATTTTTACAAGTTTATTTGAGCAAAAATTAATTCAAATATATCAGTACCAAATAGGAATTGGTTATCAAAACTCTAGAGCAGTGTTTCCCAACCTTCTCTCATGATGAGAATCACCTGGTGGAGTTGTTAAAACACAGATTCCTGAATCCCAACTAAGAAGTGCTAAACTAGAATTTTTGAGAACATATAGGTAAAATTGCATACCTAACTTAGTGCTCTGTATATAACATCTGTGTTAGAGCACTAGTTAAGTATACAATTTTATACTTTATACTATAAAGTATATAACTAGTGCTTTAAAGTATACTATAAAGCACTAGTTAAGTATACAATTTTATACTTTATACTTAGTGCTCTGTATATAACATCTGTGTTAGAGCACTAGTTAAGTATACAATTTTATACTTTATACTAGTGCTCTAACACAGATGTTATATACAGAGCACTAAGTTAGGTATGCAATTTTACCTATATGTTCTCAAAAATTCTAGTTTAGCACTTCTTAGTTGGGATTCAGGAATCTGTGTTTTAACAACTCCACCAGGTGATTCTCATCATGAGAGAAGGTTGGGAAACACTGCTCTAGAGCACATATGTCAAACACAAGGCCCGCGGGCCAAATCCAGCCCACCAGGCCTTGCAATGTGGCCCGCACCGCGCTGTCATCACTGTACTCCGCTGTCAGTTTATGACATTGTCAGTTTATGACTGTTCAGTAAACCATTCGGCCCGCGATTTAGGCTGGATTTTAGATTTTGGCCCCTTCTCTGATTGAGTTCGACACCCCTACTCTAGAGACAGGAACTGGGAAGAGACTTTTATAGAGAAAAGGTGTAAGCAAATCAAGAGAATGATTGATTGGCTATCACTTAAAGGCAGGTGGCTGTTTGTGATGAGTTCGTTGTTGTTAGGTTTTGATTTTATAACTTGAGGCATTAACAGGCTTAGATTTTGGGGTACTTATGTTGGCCACCACAACAGTAGTGCCACCTCAGTTTAATGATCTCCTTATTTAGTTAATTTATAATTTAGCAATACTATTATCAAAGTCACATCAGACTTGGCTATTTTAATTTTAGGTTTTAAGTCTGAGAAATCAAGAGATAACTTCAGAATTTATCTAAATTCTCCCCTCTATTGCTTGCACATAATCTGAAATAAGAAAAACCAGTGAAAAGAAAAAAAAAAATGAATCAGAAATATAGAGCTGTATTTGAGAAAACATATTAGATTGGTACTCTTGTAATTAACCCAGTAATTAATTAATTAACAGGAAAGGAGCAAAGGGAAGGCTAGACAATATAGGCATGCCATTTGTACAACTTTATCAGAAAGCTTCAGTTTCTTTTAAATTTTATTTTATTGTTTAAAGTATTAGATAGGGTAGTACATATATCTCCTTTTATTCCTCCATACACCTTCCCCCAGCGTCCTCTGCAGTTTAACACTCTCATCTGTTCCCCATGATCCTGGGATGGGTCTGGTCAAAGAAAGAATAGAAGGATGCCCAGTAAGGTCTGAATGATGTAGGAAAGGTGATTACTTGTTAGTCACACCTGATAGCAGGTCATTGGCCTGAACAGGAATGGCCATTGCAGGGGCATAAAATCTGAGATACATTAAGCTCCTGAACAAAGGGAGTTCCCTCTCTTAGCCCTCTTACTCTCTCCTCTTGTTGCAGGGGGAGCGCTCCCCTGCATTTGCCCACATGGCCCACACCCATGTGGACTCCACACAGTGATTGATGGACTGGAACTAGTCTAATGCTGTGCTGGACTCAACTCCACCATGGAATGGAAACTCTGTACACTGGCTTTGCTGTTGGCTCTGAGGAATCCACAGCTGCTTATTTTCCAGGACTGGTTTAAGGCACATAAGACTTTAGAAACTGAGGGATATGACTTCATACAAATAAAGTATTTTACCACATCTCATTTTCCAGTGGGTACCTCCAGAAATGCTTACTTCAGCTGTGCCCCAAGAACCCCATTCCCAAAAGCAATGGAGAAATTCCACCCATGCAATTCTCTAATAACAAGATGAATAAAAAGTGATTGCCATTTTGTTTTTAAAGAAGAATATGTAATGCTAGGATTATCATTCTGACAAAAGGCAATGTGTATAAAACTGGAGAAGATTGTGGTTTCCTTAGTTTGTTTTGTCTCTATTTATAGATAATCATATTTATGACTACCAACATTTTCTGGAGACTAAACTGAAGGCCATTGTCGGGTATATGATATGCCCACTTAGGAATTCTGAGATGATGACAGGTTATCCCAGAGCCCCAGTTTCAGGAATACCTCATTGACTTTCTGGGAATAAGGAAAGATTTGGTGACAAACAATCCGGCCCCAGAGGACAGCAGAGAAAGAAGAAATAACTATGAGGAGGTTACCCAAAAGCATGCCCTGAGGTTAGGAGTGGTGTGGGAATGTTTTTAGTCTGTTTTTGGCCTGAGACACAAGCCTTGTGATCAATAAGGAAAATATGCAGCATTGGGTTATAGACTCCAATTCTCTTTTATCTTATTTCTAGAGAACTCCTTTTACTACGTAATAAGCAGAACTGTAAAACCGAAACTTTGTAGTAATTTGGAAAGCTAAAGAGATGTAAGGGCTGAAAGGAAAAAGAAATCTCTTCACTTTGTGGCCATAGAGCCAGCCCAAGGAGTGAGAAGAGAGAGGCATCCAGGCCAGGAGGGAGGGTGGTGGGCAGCTACTGAGAGCAGCGAGAGGATAAGACAGTCAGTCCTGCCCCAGGGATAGCGGGCCGTAGAAACATGCACACGATGAAACTAGCGGGCTCCCAGACCCTGTTGTAGTGCTAAGTGGTGGTGTTAGGTGCGGTAGCACAGCCTGGATAAATACAAACCAAACCAAACCAGTACTAGAAAATTATAAACCATTTGTTGAACCAAATTGAAATAAGAAGTTAAAACAACCACTATGAAGGTTAGAATTGGTTTTGTAGCTTAGATCAGGTATATTTAAGGATTTATTGTTACACAGTGCCTTAACTTATTCTTTACATTTAGAAGTGAAGATTTAGTACATCAACTGCTCTAAAGTTTATTAGGGATTAACAGAGCCTCCCCTGGTTGGCACCTCATGCCCCCCTCAGTCGGTATCTCCAAGTCATCTCAGAGGAACCTAATTTATAGTCCCACTACAGGCCCAGTGCACAAAATTTGGGAGGGTCCTTCCCCTCAGCCCAGCCTGCATTCTCTCCATCCGGGCCCTAGGGGATGTCTGACTGCTGGTTTAGTCCCGATCCCCAGGACCTGGACTGCTGGTTCCTAACTGCTCACCTGCCTGCTGATCTGGTTGCCCCTCACTGCACCCTCCCTGCTAGCCTGGTTGCCCCTAACTGCCCCCCCCCCCCAGCATTGTTACCCCTAATTGCCCCCCTGCTGGCCTGGATACTCCTAACTGCCCCCCCTACAACCTGGTTGCCCCTAACTGCCCTCCCTGCTGAGGCTCAGTGGCGGAAGGGAGCTCTGAGTCTTGGCTGGGGCGCAGTAGCAACAGGAAGCTCTGGGCCCTTGGTTTGAAGGCCGGCCATGCCCCCAATCACAAGAGACCCAGAGTTCTGCTGTTCCCCACCCGGGGCCCAGGGCCCAGTCATTTGGTTGTCCCTCACTGCCCCTCTGCCAGCCTTGTTGCCCCATGCAGCCTCCTGTTTAGTCATTCTTTAGTTCATTTAGGTAGTAACAGCCCCTGGCTTTTTATATATTAGGATAGGAAAAGGAAGAGAGTTATCTGTTCTATGTACTATGGTAATAAAGGTCCTCAATCTCACACTATTTTTGAAAGCCATTTTCTCCAGGAAATGATGCAGAGGGTAGTTTTCATTGTTTTAGAGAGGTCGCTCTAACAATGTTAAAGCAGCAACAGTTTTCCCACATGATGATCAACTAAAGGCACAATGGTCGTTTCTGGGCCTCGCTGTGAACAGTTCATTAGAAAGAGACAACTATTTCTATATATTCTCAGATAATTTATTGCTAACCAGCACAGGAATTTATACTTTTGAATTTTAACATATTTTCCCTGAAATTTTAGTAATTGTTTTCTCTCTAAAAAATGTAGGCAAAAATAAATAAATAAGTAAATAAATAAATAGATTAATTAATTAAAAGCCCTACTAATACATTCTATCCCTTGCCAAATTAACACTTATGATAAATATTATCAGATGCTAAATGCTTAGGACTGTTTTTAATAAATCTATTTCCATTATTAAGTTCTCTAAATATGAAAATGAAAGCGGTGTTAGTAAAGGTAGTTTGCTGAGTCATTAAAACTAGACAGGGGCCTAAAAGAGGAATGTCATCAGCTCATCCACATATGGAGCTTTCAGTTTCTTCCTACAAGATTTACGTTTCACAAGAGAACAAAGAGTTGGACGGGAGGAAGAAAGCTTTATTTCAAGTTTCCCAGGTATGCATCACCTAGAAAGGCTCTGCAGTCTTCTCTGTGTGAGGAGGTGAAGGGAGAGGGTGGAGAATGTGATGATCTTTAAAACAAACTAAACTGTGTTTTATCTTTATTGCCACAAAGAGATAAAATAGGCTGCTGTCAAAGGGTTCAGTCAGCAGGAAGAATGAAGTTGCCGACCTATCCCTTCAAGGAATCTCACCTATCAGGGCTGCAGCAAAGAAGTCAAATCCGATCTGAGGTTTGTCAAGCAGAGGGGCTCTTCAAAGACTTGCCTTCAACCACCTGGAATCCTCAGATCTCCTGCTCCCGAGTGGCTTCCCTGGCATCGATATCGGTGATCTGTGTTCCTTCTGGGTGTCACACCCGGCCCTGCGGTGGTGTGGAAACAGGAGAAAAAAACAGGCTCTGTAGAAGAGTGATTTTCAACCCATCATGTACTCCAAGAATTTTTAAAACATGCAATGTCTGACTATTCAGTCAGGAGCACTGACCTCTTTTCCCTTCTCATTTTTCATTTGTCAAATGAAAAAAATTACAACAGCCAAGACAACAATAGCTGTCTGGTGTGAATGAATCAAAATTATACTTATTTTGATCAGCAAAAAAAAAAATATTTTTTTGGTGTGCTGCATAATTTTAGTAATTAGTTTATGTGTGCCAAGAGGTACAAAAGGTTGAAAAGCACTGCTCTAGAAGAATAACTTCCTTGTTCAAAAAACAGAAACAAAATACATATAGAACCCACTTTTAGCTTCTTTCCCCTAGCTTTATTGAGATATAATTGGCATATGCCACTGTGTAAGTGTAAGGTGTAGACATGTGATTTGATATAAAATGACTACAATCATAACATTGCCTAATACCTCATATCATTACCATTTTGTGTGTGTGTGTGTGTGGTGAGAACATTTCAGATCTTTCTTAGCAACCATCAAGTATATAAAGCAGTATTATTAACTAGAAGCACAATGCTATACATTCGACTCCCAGAACTACTACTAATTTTTTAACTGAAGGTTTGTACTCTTTGACCAACATCTTCCTGTTTTCACCCACCCCCACCCAGCCCGTGGTAACTACTATTCTAGTCTCTGTTTCTATGAGTTTGGCTTTTTTAGATATTACATATAAGAGATATCAAATAGTATTAATCATTCTCTGCCTGACTTATTTCACTTAGTGTAATATTCTCTAAGTGCAGGCATGTTGTTGCAAATGGCAGGATGTGCTTCTTTCTCATGGCTGAACAATTTTCCATTGTATATATTTGCCACATCTTCTTTATCTATTTATCTATTGATGGAGACTTGGATATCTCCATATCTTGGCTACTGTGAATAATACTGCAGTGAACATGGGAGTGTGGTTATCTCTTTGATATCTTGACTTTATTACCTTTGGATAAATATCCAGAAGGAGGATTACTAGGTCTTAGGCTATTTTTTTTTTTTTTTTTTGAGGGACTTCTATACTGTGTGACATAGTGGCTGCACCAAGTTACATCCCCACTAACAATGAAGAAGGGTTCCTTTTCTCCAAATATTTGCTATTGCTTGTCTTTTTGATAACTGTTGTAACAAGTGTGAGTGTGTGGTAACATCTCATGATGGCTTTAATTTTCACTTCCCAGATGATTAATTATTTCAAGCATCATTTCATGTATCTTTAGCCATTTGTATGTCTTCTTTGGAAAAATAACTATTCAGTTCCTCTGCACATTTTTAACCAGATTTCTTGTTTTTTTTTTAATTTTGTTTGCTATTGAGTTAAATAAATTCTTTATATATATTGGATATTAACCTTTATCAGATGTATGATTTGCAAATATTTTCTCCAGTTTTGTAAGGTGGCTTTTCATTTTGTTAAGGGGTTCCTTTGCCATACCGAGACTTTTTAGTTTGATATAGTCCCACTTTTTAATTTTTATTGCCTTTGTTTTAGGTGTCAAATCTGAAAATAATTCATTGCCAAGCCTAGGAGCTTACTGCCTAGGTTTTTGTCCAGGAATTTTACAGTTTCAGGTCTTACATTCAAGTCTTTAATCCATTTTAGGTTGATTTTATGTTTGGTGTATAAGGGTCTGGTTTTATTTTTTTGGCATGCAACTATCCAGTTTTTCCAACTCCATTTGTTGAAGAGATTATTATTTCCCATTGTATATTCTTGGCTCCTTTGTCATAAATTAATTAATAATACATGTATGGGTTTATTTCTGCATTCTCTATGTTGTTCCATTGATCTGTCTCTGTATTTATGTCTATGCTATCCTGTTTCATTTACTGTAGTTTCTAATATAGTCTAAAATCAGGAAGTATAATGCCTCTGGCTTTGTTCTTTCTCAAGATTACTTTGGCCCTTTAAGCTTTTTTGATCTGCACAAATTTCAGTGTTTTGGCTCCCCCCGCCCCCCCCCCTCCGCCCTGTGAAAATGCTATTGGGATTTTTATAGGATTGTTATGAATCTGTATATAGCTATATAGCTAGTATGTACATTTAAACAATATTCATTATTCCAATATAAGAGCACAAAATACCTTTTTATTTATTTGCATTTTCTTGAATTTCTTTTTAATTCACATATTTTAATGTACAGATCTTTTACTTCTTTGGTTACATTTATTCCTAAATATTTTATTCTTTTTGCTGTTATTTTATTTTAATATATATATATATATATATATATATATATATATATATATATATATTTGTTAATCCTCATATGAGGATATTTTTCCATTGGTTTTTAGAGAAAGTGGAAGGGAGGAAGGGGGGGGGGGAGAGAGAGAGAGAGAGAGAGAGAGAAAGAAAGAAAAGAGAAAGAGAGATGTGAGAGAGACAAATCAATTGGTTGCCTCCTGTATGGGCCCCACCAGAGCTGGAGATAGAGCCTGCAGCCAAGGTACATGCCCTTGACCAGAATCAAATTGAAGACCCTTTAGTCTACAGAATTGATTGATGTTCTATCCATTAAGCCAAACCAGCTATGGCTTTGCTGCTATTTTAAATGGGAAAAAAAAATAATTTCTTTTTCTGATAATTTATTTTTAGTACATAGAAATGCAGCTAATTTTTGTTTATTAAATTTTACTCACAACTTTACTGAATTTGTTTACTAGTTCTAACAGTTTTGTGTTTTTTTTGTTTGTTTTTTGTTTTTTGGTAGAATCTATAGGAAGTCTTAGGGTTTTCTATAGATAATATATCATATGCAAAGGGATAATTTTATGCCATCCTTTTTGATTTGGAGGACTTTTATTTTATTTATTTATTTATTTATTTATTTATTACCTAATTTCTCTAGCTAGGACTTTCAGTACTATGATGAGTAATGGTGAGAGTAGACACTCTTTTCTTGTTTCGAATATTAAAGGAAAAGCTTTTAGCTTTATACCATTGGGTATAATATTAGTTATGGGCTTGACATACATAACCTTTATTATTAAGAGGTGTGTTTCCCCTATAATTTTGAGAGTTTTTATCATGAATGAATATTGAATATTTGTTAAGGATTTTAATGTCTATGTAAAACAGAGATATTGGTTTGTAATTTTTTTTATGTCATTGTACAGTATTAGTATCAGGGTAATGATGGCCTCATAAAACGAGTTTGGAGGTCTTTTTGCTTCTTCTATTTAAAAAAAAAAGAATTAATAGATCCAACATCATGGCCTACAGGACTGCAGGGAGAGAGAATGACAGTGTAAAAGAGTGAGAGGGGTGTGTGTGGATGTGTATGGACGTGTATGGTATCAGTATATATTCTTCTCAAGTATACATGAGAAATTTTCAAAGATAGAGAACATATTGGGACACAAGCAAAGTCTCTTAATATTCAAGAAAGTTGATATCATATGAAGCATATTCTCAGATCACAATAGCACAATATTAGAAATTAACTATAATAAAAATAATAAAAAATTCAAACACTTGGAGGCTAAATAGCATGTTATAAAACAATGATTGGCTTACCAAAAAGAGCAAAGAAGAAATAAAAGAAATATTCTGGAAACAAATGACAATGAAAACACAATAATTCAAAATCTATGGGACACAGTAAAAACAGTCTTGAGAGGATAGTTCCATAGCATTTCAGGCTTACCTCAGAAAAACAACAAGAAAAACTGGTAACAAATGATCTAACTCTGAAACTTAAGGAATTAGAATGACAGCATTAAAAAAAAAAAAGCAAAAAAAAAAAAAAAAAAAAAAAAGCTCAGAGTGAGCAGAAGGAAGGAGATAATAAAGATTAGAGAAGAAATAAATGACATAGAGACCATAAAAAGCAATATAAAAGATCAATAAAACCAAGAGCTGGTTTTTTGAAAAGCTAAACAAGGTTGATGAACCTCTAGCCAGGCTCACCAAGAAGCAAATAAACAAAATCAGAAATGAAAGAGCAGAAATAACAACAGACCCCACAGAAATACAAAATGTTATAAAAAATATATGAATAACTCTATTTCAACAACCTGGTCAACCTAGAAGTAATGGATATATTCCTAGAAAAATACAGCATTCCAAAACTCAATCAGGAAGACTAAAAAAATCTGAATAGGCCTATTTGGAGGAAATTGAAGTAGTAATCAAGCACATAAGCCTAACCAATGGACACAGGCACTAGGGGGTGAGGGCATGTGTTGGGAGGTGGGGGTAGTCAGGGGGAAAAAGGGAGACATATGTAATACTATATGTAATACTTTAAACAATAAAGATTTTTTTAAAAAGAAATTAATGATAACACAAAATTTTCTCTAAATGTTTGGTTGAATTCACCAGTGAAGCCATTTGTTTCTAGGCTTTTCTTAGGAGGATTTTGATAACTGATTTAATCTCCTTTATAGTTATTAGTGTATTCAGATTCTATATTCCTTTTTTTAAAAATCTTTTTTTTGAAAGTATTATATATGTCCCCCCTTTTCTCCCATTGACCTCCTGTAGTCCTTCCCTTCCTCCACCACAGGCCACCACCACCCTATGGTTTGTAGCCATGGGTTATGCATATATACATAAGTTCTTTGGTTGATTTCTTCCCACACATCTATCCACCACACCTTCCCGCTGAGATTCACCACTTTGCTTTCAATTCTGATTTTAATTATTTGGGTCCTTTCTCTTTATTTCTTGATGAGTCTAGCTAAAGATTCGTCATTCTTGTTTTTCTTTTTCAATGAACCATCTCTTGGTTTCATTGAGCTTATGTATTGTTTTTTAGTTACTATGTTATTTATTTCTGCTCTAATATTTATTATTTCCTTCCTTCCACTTACTCTGGGCTTTTCTTTTTGTTCTCTTTCTGATTATGTAAGTTGTAGGGTCAATAGTTTATCATGAATTTTTCTTGTTTTTTTGAGGTAGGCCTGTAGTGCTATGTACCTCCCTCTCAGGGCTGCTTCTGCTGTATACCAGAGGCCTTGGGTTGTTGTGCATTCATTTTCATTTATTTCCAGAAAGTTTATAATTTCTTTCTTGATCTCATTTGTAACCCATACATTGTTTAATAACATGCTCTTTAACCTCCATATGTTTGAGTGTTTTTATCTTAGTAGATTTCTGATTTTATTCCATTATAATCTGAGAATATGCTTAATAAGATTTCAGTCTTCTTTAATTTGTAACTACTTGTTTTGTGTCCTAACATGTGATCTATTTTGAGAATGGCCCTTGTGCACTTGAGAAGAATATATATTCTGTAGTTTGGGGGTGAAATGTTCTATACATGTCCATTAAATCCAGCTGATCCAGTGGGTCATTTAGAGTTACTATTTCTTTGTTAATTTCTTGTTTAGATATATCTAGTAATGTCAGTGGGGTGGTAAAGTCCCCTACTATGGCTATCTTGCTGTTGATTACTCCCTTAAATTCCTCCTGAAGTTTTTTTTATATAGTTAGGTGCTTCTCTATTAGATGCATACATGTTTACCAGGGTTATAGCCTCTTGTCGGATTGATCCCTTTAGTATCATGTTGTGACCTTTATTGAATCTTGTGATGGCCTTCATTTTGAAGCTCCCATTGGAGACCAAGTTCACAAGTGGGGCATGTGTTCTGACCTGGAATCAAACCAGCAACCTCTTGGTGAATGAACTGACACTTAACCACTGAACACACCTGCCTGGAACAACTTTTTTTTTGTTATCCCTGGACACTCGGTTGCAACACATAACAAGGCTGCATTTTGAGACAAAAGCTATCCTCAACTCAAATTTTGACTTACATTTTCTATTGCTTTTACTGAGAATTGTGCAATCTTTGGGTTGTTCCAGAAAACATGAAAATTATCATAATTACTGTAAGACCTCCATCCTGCCTGCTTCTAGATTTTAAAAAACAACCCTGATTATGCTTGTTCTGCAATCAACTCTTATCAAGGTAAAAGATATACATACTGAGGATGGCCATGATCTTCTTATCTGAAATCAGAAAGAAAATAAAGAAAAGTTATTTTCCCCAAAGTGAAAATTCTTTAAGTAAATTGATTAAACTAAGCATTTGTGTGTCTTTGATACAAGCCTAAATATTTTAAATAAAAATATAATTTCAGCTGATTGAATTAAAATTATTGGTTATATAAAGGGCATGATGAAGTTGTGTATCTCAATAACAAGCCCAAATATTTTTTAATAAAATGTTGGACTACTATATTTCACATTTGCTTTTGAATAGGTAATGACTACCAATTATTTTCTTTTATGAAAAATTTTCAGTATAATCTCTAAAAGTCTTTGCATTAAAATGTGACAATAAATGGGAGTGATCTCTACCTTTGACTATTATTTTCATTAACATCAGATAATTCTTTTGAATATTTTTCACTTGAGTGGCTATTATAAAATTATAAGTTTTCAAATGGAAATTTTAAAATCAAAGAAAACATAAATTGGGTGTAAAAGGTGGAAACTCTTCGCACAGAGAGTGCTTTTCTTGCCTGGAGAGCTCTATAATTTTCTGGGAAATAATGTCATAAAAGACTTGATATTTTTAGAATACTTTCACCATCAAAACCTGCTATACTCCCTTCTTTTATTGAAAAAAAAATTCTAAGTTTCATGTGCTTTAAATAAATGATTGCCTTCACCCTTCCCCTCTTTTGCCTCTCATTTACCAAGACTATTAGGTGGGTCTTTTTTTTGCCTCTTTTGGAGTAGGAAGTTGTGCCTGGAATTATCACATGCAATAGGGCCATTAACCAGTTAACTGGCATGCATCCAAAATGGAAACTATCCCCACATGCCACAATATTTTGAATTTAATTTAAAAAATCAATTTGCAATGAATATTATAAAAATAAATATATTACTCACAATTTGGATGGTTTTGAATATTTTCAGCTGAAAATTCTCATGAAAATTATTTTAAAGTTGGTAAGGGATGCCACTTAGGGAAACCATTTCTTTTTAAAGGCTTGCATGGCATGTGGGGAAGGTCCATTGCTTGTGCTTACAGATGCTTATGGTGTGCAATGGGTTAGGTTTTAGATAAGGAATTGTGTCATCCCAGATGATGATGGTGGTCAAGAAAGCACACACATTGAATGGTGACTTTAGAACTCCATTAAGACATTCCATATTTTTGTCTGTCTTGTAAAAGTGGGGCACATTTTAAAAAAATATCTTTTTATTGGTTTCAGAGAGGAAGGAAGTGGGAGAGAGAGTTAGAAACCTCAATGATGACACAGAATCACTGATCGGCTGCCTCCTGCATGCCCTACACTGGAGATTGAGCCCACAACCCAGGCATGTACCCCGACCAGGAATTGAACTGTGACCTCCTGGTTGATTGGTCAAAACTCCAGCACTGAGCCACACTGGCAGGACTGGGGCAAAATTTTCAAAGGACTACCAGACTTTAAAATAGTGGGACCTTTATTAACACAGAAAATCTGTTGTATGACTATTATAAATTTTATTTTTTTAAGAGGCAATATCAAAATCTGGAGCAAATTGGGACTTTCTGATTCTGAGAATGGAAACCCATATGACAGGAGACAAGGTCTCTTGGGACAGTGTATGTAGATTAAAACAGTAAAATGGAATTTTCCTGAGTTTTACTTCTATAAATAATTAACTGGAAGTCATTATATAAATAAATCTTTTCCTCTGGGAATCATAGCATCTTTAAGAATTTCTGAGTACTAATTCTGGTTTGGCATCTATTTCCTATTGTCATTTTTAACTTCTTTCTGTCTATTTGTCTTTTAAGAAAAACTGTTTTCTGAAGGAAACAAAAGAGGAATTGCATAATAGACTAAAATAATGTGTAATATTAAGAGCAAAATAAAATTACTGTAAGAAGAGACATGACAAAAAGCCAGGAAAAGTAGTTTCTGTTTAACTATTAAAATATATATAAACTTCTAGCATTGCAATGCGTAAGTCCCACTATCTGTTTCTTATTTTGGGTCTTTATTCCATTTTTCCCCCCTCTTGGTAAAGGACTATCATTAACTAGTGGAGGTGCCTTTTATTAGCCCATTTTCTTTCATTTTTCTTCGTGACATTATAGAGAAGAGCATGGAGAATGAGTCTACAATTCTACTACCAAGAAGTTAAAGAATACAACTATTTAAATCTCATTTGTGAAGTGATGACAGCCCCTCCTTTTTTTTTTAATCTCAATATGATTCAGCACAAAAGGAAAAAAAAAAAAAAGAGGAATGCTTGTTAATCACTTATTTCCATGAACAGTGCACTTGCTAGTGTGAGGAAAAGCAAAATAAGCAGGGAGGAGGGCATCTGCCAGTGAATTAGGTGACAGTGATGCAGTCACCCACGGGAGCAGTGGCTTCCTGCCTATCAGGACTTTGTAACTATTTTATACCTAAAACATGTGTATAAATCAGTCATAACTTAATCAACGGTGCTCTTTGTAAAGAGTAAATTCTTCCACAATGCGAGTAAATCACCTCTTCATTAATCAGTTCTAGAAGTCAGAACTGTGAATTACCTACACTAATAAAAGAGTAATCCCCCATCCCCTCACCGAAGTTCCTGGGGGCCAAGTTTGGGAATGGAGGTAGGTTGGTGGAAAGCGGTGTGTAATGAGACAGTTTACTTGTGCCCTTCTCCATCCATCATCTATACTTCAATAGTCTGGTCTGCTGAGGTAGGCCTGCCTCCTGGACCCCATCAAAGGCTTCTGTACCCCTGCTTTCTTGTTGATGCTGATAGGAGATCAGCAGGTGGGGGAAAAGAATTTTTATTTTGCCAGGTCTCTCCTTTTCAGGTTGTCTGTGTATGTGACCTCTGTGAGAGGTCCCAGTTTCTGTCAGGCTACATATCAGCATTGATGGTCCTGCAAAATTGTCTTATTTCCCAGAAACAAGAAGACTACACTATAGCTAATTTGATACAAAATGATAATGATACAAAATGATAATGATACAAAAGTAGATAAAACATATTTACAGGGTTGCATCATTTCTGATATTTTATTTTTCAACTTGAGAAGTTTGTTTAGCCAATTTTTTTTTACCTCTTCTTCTTTTCTACACTTAGTTAATCTCTATTATGAGGTGCAAGCTAATGAGAGAAGAGACAAAATAGAGGAGGTGTATTAGTACAGAAAGCTCTCTTGATCCTTTGAGATTTTCTTATTTTGACGATGGGAGATAAAATTGCTTTGTTGCTTAAAATATAGCAAACAAATACTCTACAAATATTGGCTGCTATGTTTTTAAATTACATATTTTAATGGATTTTAAAAGGACTTTCTGCACTTTTTGCGTATAATCAAATTCAATATATTGAATTTTCTGACTTCCAATTTGACTGTGCATGTTGCTTGCATGCTGAAGAATGAGACTGGGTAATTCTAACAAGGTAAGTGTGGAGTCAGGCACAGGAGCAACTGGAAAAATGTTATTTACTACTGGCTCTTTTTACATGCCCTGTCTTCCATCCAAACCTCCTTGCCTTTCTGCAGCTGTATCTTTGTTATGGTGACAATTGCATGCATGAATACAACCTACTCTTCAAGAACGGTTTTAATACTTTCTTGGTAATTTATTATTTTAAATGCTTTTTAAATTACAGTTTAGTATTTAATACTTTTACATTATGTTGTCTCTGTGTGTGTGTGTGTGTGTGTGTGTGTGTGTTTCCTCTCACAATGAGCTACAAATTTCTCAAGGATAGGATATCTCTCTGGTTCATCCTTGCTTCCATAAACATGTAACCAAATATATAACAATATGAGTTTGACTTCATTAATGAATGGATGGATGTAATATATACCAGGCTGTAGTTTAGATTCTTCTACTTTATTTCACAAAGGATTGCATTATAATTTTAATCAGATAACTACTTTTAATATGTCATTAAATCTTAAAACAAGGAATATACCATATTATTATTGATAAGAAAAATGGACATCGATAGCTTTTTTTCCCGAAAAACAGAACAAACTCAATTTCCATGTACCATCCCAATCTCCTAAAGTATTTGAAGAGAGAATGTGACAAATTTAATCTCAATTAACAAAGATTTCAGTGTTTAGTCTAGATCATTTAGCAATTTTTATTTTTAAC
This sequence comes from Pipistrellus hanaki, assembly GCF_964339955.1. Classification (NCBI taxonomy): domain Eukaryota; kingdom Metazoa; phylum Chordata; class Mammalia; order Chiroptera; family Vespertilionidae; genus Pipistrellus; species Pipistrellus hanaki. The sequence continues at coordinate 68,106,770 of NC_140504.1, read as the reverse complement.
TACTTTTAAATATTCTTCTCATGCCCTTTAATGATTTGCTAAAACAAATAGATCTTTTTCTTGTCAGAAGCTTTCTTGAAGTATTTAATAAATACAAGAATAAAAATGTTAATATCAGTAAACAAGGATTTAATTTACTTATATGCCTTTTAGTACAGGCCTATAAGTTATAGATGGAATTACATTTTGTTTTTTGTTTTTTTGTGTGTTTTTTTTTGTCTAAAAAATATAATCCATACAACTGGAAAATATAAAAATTGTGATTCTAAAACATTTCTGAATCCAAAAACCATGATTTTTAAATGTTGCCTTGGTCAATTCATTTATGTTCTCTGAGTCTCTCCCCGCAAATTAGTCACATATTAGATGAGTAACTTCCAAGGCTTGTCTAATGCTAACATTCTTATTTCCATTTTTAATCCTGGAATGAAGAGAAATGGTTAACATTTTTTCTTTGTATAAATCTTTCCACACATAATTCCATACTTATAAAACATTCTTTAAAGTGGACAAAGCTTGATGGACAAGGAAATTAAGGCTCAGAAAAGGCTATTGAATCAGTTAGCCAAGGTCACACATTCAGTTAATGAGACTCAAAAAGAGAACACATGCAAAGCACAAGCTCCTTGTCCAGTGCTTTTCTGTATTAGCAGTCAGTATCTCCAAAAGCCAGACATTGCACACACACGTCAGCTCACACAGCACACATACACACATAACTCCTTTCTTGCTTTATCTACACAGTGGACTTGTATTGGATTGACATTTGTAAGCACACAGCTGTCTGGATTGATTACACTACCTTGCAGAAAGCTGGAAGTATTTCAATTATTGCTTTTATGCCAATGTAGTCCAAAATCTCACACATGAGGGCAATTATTTGAAGAGCTGTAACATGTCCAAAGCAATGCACCTTCTCTTCTCTAAACTCCTTATGTTCCCAACCTGCAGCTTTCACTTTTACTGCAGCACTAAAGTAGACAGTACCCCATTGTTAAGTATAGGGGAAAATAATTTTTGTACATATTGTCACATGGCAATAAATTTAAAAAAAGATGCCATAATTGTCTTTAATATTTTGCTATTTACAACGTCCTATATTATTTGGGGTTAATAGCCTTTGTGACATTCTTGATTTGTATTTTTAGCAATATTTTTACTCTATAGGTTTCTCTTACTATTGTACTGAAACAGTGAAGTTAAAGAAACTAAAATTAAATATAAATATCTGAATACAATATTGATGCTTATAATATCCTTGAAATCAAGAGTTTTATTCTCTCCCTTTCTGCCCACTTCCACTCACCCTGGCTAGAGAAGATGATTCATTGGAAATCAAAATAAATTATATTGTTCCTAATATCTTGTTTCACTCAAATAATAATTTAAGGCATTTTACATTTAATCATAAAATACATAAAAATTAAATAATTTAAAAGAAGGTAGTTCGAAGGTTCTAATGGACAATAAAATGTTACTTAATTACATTAAATAAACTCATGGCAAAACATACACTACTGTTTCTGAATTAAACATGAGAGGATCATTGTTTATAAAACAGTTATATTTGAAGACTATTTATCAAAAACAATAAATTTAACTTTATATAATTAATTTGAAACCATAAGAGGGAACATAGCTCATTAAATGTTGTGATCAAACCTACCTGTCTCTCTTTTAAAAACCAAATAATATGCATTGTAAGTTGAATGATGAAAATATGACATCTGGGTATTAAAAATATCATTTTTTATGTCAAGAAGATGTGTATTCATCTCACTTTAAAGCTCTAGCAAGCAATTAAGAAAATAAATGAAAGATGGTGAATGTAACTTCTTAACTCGCCAATTGATTAGTGCAATGCCACTGGTAAGTGAGGATAGTTAAACTGCAATAATGATTACTGGTCTATGTTGAGTTCATACAACTTTGTTAACCAATACCAGTTAACATCCAAAGAGTGAGAGGTCAATATAACCTTCAAATAATCATTTCATTATAGCCAGATTTGTAATATATAATGGAATAATTAAACCTAAAGTCTAATTTACATGTAAAAGCTAGCTTTGATAAATCCTTTTAGGAACTTGAAAGAGGAAACAGTCATTAGGGACATATTTTTATACATGAATCTACTGTTATTTTAAAAAGAGAGTTATGAAGCCATGGTCATGATCATAAAGCAGTAAGCTTGTAGGAATGTTCAAAGTAAACAAATGAGCAATAATCAGAGTCCATCATTAAAAGTGTTTTTGAACAGATCAGTGAGCAGGGTATCTTCCTGAATGTTTTATTTTATTATTTTTAATATATATTTTATTGATATTTTTTTATAGAGAGAAAGGGAAATGGATAGAGAGTTAGAAACATCGATGAGAAGGAAAAATAGATCAGCTGCCTTTTGCAAACCTCCTACTGGGGATGTGTCCACAACCAAGGTACATGCCCTTGACCGGAATCGAACCTGGGACCTTTCAGTCCACAGGCTGATGCTCTATCCACTAGCCAAACTGGTTAGGGCTCTTCCTGAATGTTTTGTTCAAGTTCTGATCATTATTAAGAAGTATTTCTAAGATCCAATAAGAGCAGTCTAGGATCCACCACATGAGGTGGTTAACTTTGGCCTATTATACAATGCTTCTTAGGTAGATAACATCTGAATTGTCACAATTCAAACAGGTTCAAACACAATTCCCAGGTTCAAACTGTGGGTGACTGATCCAGAAATGTAATGAAATGTTAACTGAAGCAGAATTTTTTTTCAAATAAATGTGTGTTTCTGCATTTATATACACTCATTCTCAACAGTGAAAAATGCAGTTTTCAAGAGGGGTAAATTCTGTGGGGATGTATATTAAATATAAACAAGTCCTCTCTGTATAGATTTAACCACCTGGGGGACATAAGAAGAGTAAGATTGAATGAGCCAAGAGAATGGTACTTATTAGAACTGAAATAAGCATCCATAGGTTCCATCAAAAAGGACACTCTCATATTTATTCATTCTCTGCAGTATTTCTTAAATGGCCATTCAAGTATCTACCCCAAATGCCTTTTAAAAAGAACTTCACCTGCACTGTCAAATTGCATTTGGAAAAAAATGTAGCAAGTTACATTCCCACCAACAGTGTATGAAAGTGTCCCTATTTTGAAAAATTTCTCTTATTTCCTGAAAGACTCCATTGGATGCTTATCTGTCTATATGCTTTTTTTTTTTTTTTTTTTTTTTTTTTTTTTTTAATGCTTTGTAAATTTGCTTTTAACAAGGAAGGCAGAATAAACTACAGATGTTAGTAGCTGCTAGAGTAACAGCAAGCAATAAAACATAGCTGTATGTTTGACAGTTCTCTGCACAGGAAATGTCTAGAGCTGTGAATAACTGAATCCCTGAATCTGGAGGATATCTTCAAATCCATGGGCAGTTACATTCTGTGAATTAACCTTTTTATCTGAATTGTGGAGAAAATTATAAAAAGAATTATTACTGAGATGAATATTCAAGATATTCGTTACTAACTCAAAGGTCAAAGAAAATTTAATAGTGATAAAAATTTATAGATATTAAAGAGAATAAAACTGTAGCAAGTAAAACATTTAATTAAAAATACATATAAATTGGCATAACTTTAAAACCTTTGTTAATCCAAAAAGTTGAATTTCAATATACTGGATTGATCCTCATGCACAGAAGAAGACTTATTCTTGCCAATGGTACAAATTGGGGATGAATATAAAGAAAGTGTGGGAAAAGATGAGATAATTGTCAAGCAGAAAAGGCGTGCTTCTTGCATAACATTTTTTAAAAGGCAGTTTTGTATGGTCAGGACTTTTAGCACCAAATTTATTATGACATTTTTACTAGTAAATGATTTAGAAACATTACCTTTTAATAAGAAAATGGTATGGCATTATGATTTTTCAATAAACTTTGTAATATTGAATATTTTAATTATGCTTTGCAGTATGTAAGTTATCGTTTCACTTTTTAAGGGTCTTCTAAATAATAAGCAGCATACTACCTAATAAAAGAATAATATGCAAATTAACCATCACTCTGCTCCACAAGCCACCCCCACCAGCCACACACACCAGCCAGTCAGAGCAAGTATGCAAATAAACCCAACCAAGATGGCTACAGCCACACAGAGCAGGAAGGAGGCATTTCTCCCGCAATGAAGGAAGCCAAGCTTTCCACCTGCCCTTGCCGGCCTAAGCCTCCACTCAAGGCTACAAAGTTTCAATTATAGAAGGTAAACAAATCCAAACAGAAATGGTTGCCACCATGGAGCGAAGTTTGGCTCTGCTCCAGGCTACAAAGTTTCAATTGTAGAAAGTAAATATATCCCAGATACCAGGCCTCCGCTTGGGTGGCTGGGTGCCATGGCCAGCCTGTAAACAACACAGGCCCCTCACTCAGGCTGCCCCACACCCCAAGGGAACCCCCACCCTGGATCCAGAACACCCTTCAAGGCAAACCAGCTGGCCCCCACCCATGCAACAGGCCTCTATCTAATCTAATAAAAGTGTAATATGCAGATTGACCATCACTCCAACACACAAGATAGCTGCCCCCATGTGGTCAAAGATCCTGCCCCTATGTGGACACAAGATTGCCAGAAGTGGAGGGCATTTGGGAGTCACCAGGCCTGCAAGGGAGGGCAGTTAAGGATGACCAGGCCTGCAGAGGAGGGAAGTTTGGGGCAAATGGTCTGTCAGGGAGCAATTAGACATCAATCAGGCTGGCATGGGAGTGGTTTGGGGGTTATCAGGCTGGCAGGCAGAAGTGGTTAGGGGCAAACAGGAAGTCAGGCAGGTGAGCAGTTGGGAACCTGCAGTCCTAGATTGTGAGAGGGATGCCTGACTGCCCGTTTAGGCCTGATCCTGGTGGGCCTAAATGGGCAGTCAGACATCCTTCGAGGAGTCCTAGATTGGAGAGGATGCAGGCTGGGCTGAGGGACACCCCCACCCCTCACCCCTGTGCACAACTTTCGTGCACAGGGCCTCTAGTTTACTAATAAACTACCATGTGTTGAGTACTGTGTTAGACGCTGTGGTAAAATAATGTACTGAACATATATTAAATGCACAATTAATAGCTTAGTTTGTGTGGGCAGTTCTGAGGTCTGGCACAGATAATGCACTAAGAGCTGGTATAAGAAAATAAGTTGTAAAAAAAGAATAATTGGCAATTGAAGAGAATATAAACTCTGTGAAAAATGGTTTAAAAAAAGGTCAATTTCATTAGATAAGGTAAATAGAGAGAGATCACTCAGGCAGTATGCAAAAGCAAATAAATACAAGAACACCTCCTATGAGTAATAGAAAGTGTTTAGAATCAGAGAATCCTACTTCCTGCTTCATTTCCTCCCAATAGAGAGACCAAACCCCCCTCTCCCTTTCCCACCCATACATGAAAATGGCTCAGAATTATCTTTGGTACCTGAATAAGAAAAGTAGGAAGAAAGGAAGAGAGAGATGAGGGGTGGGGATAAGAAAGGAAGGAGGGAAAGTAGGAAGGAAGGAAGAAAGGAAGGAAGGAAGGAAGGGAGGGAGGGAAAGTTCAGTTTGGGTGAAAGTCATTTTCTTTCTTCCACACATTTCACCACCAACTGTAGAGAAAAAATATATTTGTATTTTAGATATTATCAACCATAACCTAATCCATTTGCAATAAAGAAATAAAACTATTGAATCAAACTCACAATTCACCCTTTCTTTTTAATTGATTTTGAATGAGCACATTTCAATGGAAATATCTGTGATGATGGAATTTGCCCTATACTTGTTAAACTCAAAGGTTAACATGAGCCAAATAAACAAGGTTTAAGTTTATGTGGGCCACAAAAAAACAAAAGCTTCAATTTTCATAGAAACTTAGGCTTATTTCAATAGAGCCATGCTGAATACAAAGGGATGAAATAAGAGTAATCGTTAACATAAAATAATGGAACATTTTAATAAAAATTAATATTTTTTCTTGAACATTAACTTACCAGACAATGAATAACTGCACAAATTAATAAGTATAACACAAATAAGCCTACTTTTCTTATTCTCCAAAAGTTAAATATTTCCTCTTGCACACACCAAACAAGTCAGTCCAAGACTAATGAGTGATCATTAGCTGCTAGTATTAGTGGAGAGAAATGGTGCGCCTGCAGGTAAGGCGCTTAAGAGAAATAAATGCAACACAATTATAGTAATCAGTCATTAGCTAAATTACAGTTCGTTATTAATAATTATTGTATAACAAGATGCTGTAAAAATTAAATTATGAAATTTTCATTAAAACGTTTCTTACATACTGTTATATTGGCTGGGCTGCAAAAATATTCTCTGTGCGCCGCATGCAGTCTGCAGGCTGAGACTTAGACATGCTTAGGCTACTATATTGGACAGCACAGCTCTACTTTGCAAATATTTTCAAAGCAGGACCTTTGTAAATGACTTCTCTCGCTGAGTTCTGCACAAGGCAGAGCTCATAATGAACACTCAAAAGTTTGTTAATTAACTCTGGAAAGATTTGGTAATCATAAGAATATAAAGTGTGGTCAACAAGCAAGTCACTATAAATTTAAATGGTTCTTACCTTGATTTCTTAGAAAGATAGAATATATTAAGGGTAAGTTTAACTCAGTGCAAAGTTGATTGAGGAGGTCACATGTTTTCTCTTTGAGAGCTGTAGGCTATGGATTATGTTTGACTTTTCAGGGTATGAGGCCAAAAAGAGAGCCATAATCAATTTCTATGGATTCTCTATCAATGTGTGGCCTGGATTTCTGAGGCCTATCTCTCTTTTTTTAATTCAATTTTAATATTACAATTGATTTACAATATTATGATAGTTTCTATTTCCACATTGTTACTATTGATGTAAAACAGCGAGTTTTCCCATCTTTCTTTAGGCTCAGATCCTTTATTATCCACTAGAGGCCCAGTGCACAAAATTCATGCACAGGGTGTGGTGGGGTGGTTCCCTCAGCCTGGCCTGTGTCCTCCGCTGGGGCTTGGGCTTAAGCTGGTAGTCAGACATCCCTCTCACAGACCAAGGCTCTCATAGTCTGTGACCATTCTCTCCTTACTGCCTGCCTGCAGCTGAGGTGGGAGAGGCTCCTGCCACCACCACTGTGCTTTACAGCTAAGAGCCCAGCTTCTGGTTGAGTGGCACTCCCCCTGTGGGAGCACACTGACACCAGGGACAGCTCCTGTGTTGAGCGTCTGCCCCCTGGTTTTCAGTGAGTGTCATAGTGACTGGTTGTTCTGCCATTTGGTCAATTTGCATATTAGGGTTTTATTATATAGGATGAATTCCTAGCTGCTTTTAGTGCAAAGGGTCTATTGTAAGGAATCTTACAATGTACTTTTTAGAAAATTAAAAAGAAATGAAAGAACATCGGCTTCTATTATGACCATAGAGTTAGCCTATATTTGAATAGAAATATATGGTGTTATTTTAAAAAAGGAAAAGAAGCAAAGTATAACTCTATTTTAAAGCCTCCTTCTACTCAGTGGAAACTGCAGACTTGGCACCAAGATGTTCACCTCCACACCATTGTAGAAACTGTAAAAAAATATAAATAAATAAATAAATATCAATATATAAAAATTGACATTTTTCCTGAAAATTTGATTTCTATCCTAGATCCTTGCAATCATGATAAATTGTTAAAAATATTAAGAGTTAAAATGCACCATCAATAAAAGGAGATAACAACTAAAACTGAAAAGTGAAGTCTGCATTTATATGTCTTATTAGCCTTACACTTAGTTTGACTTTCATCACTTTAAAAATTCCATTAAAGAATTTCTGTATAAGTGATATTTATATTTTCATATACAAGCATATGGAGGCTCTAGTGGTGGAGACATTCAGTCTTATTTACACACCAACAAAACAATTGTATACTTGGTGGTGCCAAGTATTAAGACTGAAGTGCTTTAGGTTATAGAGCTCACTAAGGGAGGGGTCAGTTGGGCCAAATTCAGTGGCTTATTGCATCACTAGTTGTAAAATACTAGCTGAGAAATCGGAGGGATGGAGGGGTAGTTAAATGGAGGGTTCAAAACCTGGCAATCAAGGATGTTGATTTTAGGAGGTAGAATCTTGCAGGCCCTTAGGATATAGTTAGTAAGAAATTGAAGGGGAGAATATTTAGTTAATCCTCATTAATTGTAGATTTGGTATTTTCAATTTGCCTACTTGCTACAATTTATTTGCAACCTTAAAATCAATACTCCTGGTGCTTTCACAGCCATTTGTGTTCATGGGCAGAGCTGTGAAACATTTGAGTAGTTATTGGCTCACATTTTTTGCTAGGGTCAGAAAGTAATGGTTTGCTTTTTTTATTTCAGCTCTCCTATTATAAATGAGTATCTTTCTCTCAGTCTATTTTCATGCCCATTTTCTACATATTTCTGTTTTTTTTCTTAAATTTTTATTAAATTTGTTTGAGTGACATTGGTTAATGAAATTATATAAGTTCAGGTGTACAATTCTATAATACATCATTTGTATATTGTATTGCATGTTCAACACTCCAAGTCAAGTCTTCCATCACCATTTATCTTGTCTAAACCCTCTTCTACCCTCCTCCCCACGCACCTTTCCTTCTGGAGAAGTGTCTATTCAGGTCCTTTCTTCATTTTAAAAATTGGATTATTTACTTTTTTGATATTGAGTTGCATAGACCATTTATACATTTTAGATATAAACCCCTTATATATATCATTAGAAAATATGTTCTTCCATTCAGTGAGTTGTCTTTTCATTTTGTTGATAGTTTTCTTTGCTGTGCAAAGAGTTTTTAGCTAGATATAGTCCTATTTTTTAATTTTTCCTTGCCAGAGGAGATATATCCGGAAAAATATTGTTATGAAAAATGTCTGAGATTTTACTGCCTGTGTTTTCTTCTAGTATTTTTGTTGTTTCAATCTAATATTTGAGTCTTTAATCCATTTTGAGTGTATTCTTGTGTATGGTATAAGAAGTTAGACTATTTTTTTTTCTTTTTTCTTTTTCTTCCCCCCACCCCATGTTTCTGTCCAATATACCTAATACCATTTATTGAATAGACTATCTTTATCTCATAAGTTCTTGACTCATTTGTCAAATTTTAATTGACTGTAAAGGCATGCATTTATTTCTGGATTCTCTATTGTATTCCAATGATCTACACATCTTTTTTTATGCCAGTTTTCATTGCTATGGCATTCTTGTAGATTCTGAATCCCTCCAACTTTGTTCTTCTTTCTTAAGAATCTTGTGGCTATTTGGTATATTTCTTGGTTTCATATAACTTTTTGGAATATTTGTTCCATTACTGAGAAATATACCAGTGGCATCTTGATAAAGATTGCATTGCATCTATAGGTTGCTCTGGGTACCATGGACATTTTAATGATGTTGCCTACCCATAAACACAGTATATGCTTCATTTATTTGTATCTATTTCATTTTTTTTTGTCAGTGTCTTATAATCTTCCATATACAGGCCTTATACATCCTCAGTTAAATTTTTTTATACAATTGTAAGTGGCATTGTTTTTATTAGTTTCCCTTTGTAATTGTTCATTATCTATACTAATAAAAGGATAATATGCAAATTAGACCAGGAGACTTTCCTGAGACCTTCCCAGGTATCCTGTGAGACAAAACTGGGGCTTGGCTTGCCTGCAAACTGCCCTCAAACAGCCCTCAGCCCTTCACCCAGGCTGGCCAGGCCCCCCAGGCCAGTAGGGGAGGGTAGTTGGGGGCAAGCAGGCTAGCCAGAGGGGGCAGTTGGGGGTAAGCAGGCTGATGGGGGGGGGGCAGTTGGGGGATAGCAGGTCATCAGGGGTGGGCAGTTAGAGGTGATCAGACTGACAGGCAGAGTGGTTAGGGACAATCAGGCAGACAAGCAGGTGAATGGTTAGGAGCCAACGGTCCTAGATTGCAAGTGGGATGTCCAACTACTGGTTTAGGCCCGATCCCTAAACCGGCAGTCGGACATGCCCTGAGGGGTCCCAGATTGGAGAGGGTGCAGGCTGGAATGAGGGACACACTTCTCTCCCCCCACCCCCCCACGTACACGAATTTCATACACCAGTTGGTGTATAGAAATATCTACAACTGATTTCTGAATACTTATTTTGTATCAGTCCTAATAATATTTTGGTTGAATCTTTTGTTTTGTTTTTTAATATAGTTTTCTATATAGTATCACATTATCTGCAAAAAATGATAGATTTACTTCTTCCTTGATAATTTGGATTCCTTCTATTTCTTATTCTTGTCTGATTTCTGTGGCAAGGACTTCCAGTACTTTGTTGAATAAGAGTGATAGAAGTGGACATACTTATTTTGGTCCCAATCTTAAAGGAAATGTTTATAGTGTTTGCCCATTGAGTAAGATGTTGGCTGTGAGTGTATCATATATAGCCTTTATTACATCAAGGTACATCCCCTCTATTCCACTTTGCCAAGAGTTTTTATCATAAACTAGAGGCCCGGTGCATGAAATTTGTGCATGGGATTGTGTGTATCCGTATGCCCAGCCTGCACCCTCTCTAATCTGGGACCGCTTGAGGTATGTCTAACTGCCCATTTAGGCCAGATCCCAGTGGGAAGTCAAACATCCCTCTCACAATCCAGGACTTCTGGCTCCAAACTGCTCACCTGTCTGCCTGCCTGATTGCCCCTAACTGCTTTTGCCTACCAGCCTGATCACCCCCTAACCACCCTCTGCCAGTCTGGTCAATGCTTAACTGCTACCCTGCCAGCACAAATGCCCCTAACTTCTCTCCCCTGCTGGCCTGGTCATCCCTAACTGCCCTCCCCTGCCAGCATGCTCACCCCTAACGGTCTTCCCCTACAGGCCTGGTCATCCCCAACGGCCCTCCCCTGCTGGTCTGGTCACCCCTAATTTCCCTCCCTTGCCAGCCTGGTTGCCCTTAACTGCCCTCCCTGATGACCTGGTCAACCCTAACTGCCCTCCCCTGCAGGCCTGATCACTCCCAACTGCCTTCTCTTGCTGGCCATCTTGTAGCAGCCATCTTGTGACCATATGGGAACGGCCATCTTGTGTGTTGGAGTGATAGTCAATTTGCATATTACCTCTTTATTAAATAGAATGGGTGCTGGATTTTATAAAATGCTTTTTCTGCATCTATTGATATGATCATGTGGTTTTTATTATTCATTTTGTCTATGTGATGTATCACGTTTATTGATTTGTGGATATTATACCAACATTGCATTCTGGGAATAAATCCCACTTGATTGTGGAGTATGAACTTCTTAATGTATTTCTAGACCCAGCTTCCTACTATAATACTTTGTAGAGAATTTTAGCATCTATATTCTTCAGAGATAATAGCCTATAATTCTTTTTCTTTCTAATGTTTTTATATGATTTTGAATTAGGATAATGTTGGCCTCATAAAATAATCTTGGGAGTTGTCCCTCCTCTTGAAGTTTTTGATATAGCTTGAGAAGGATAAATATTAGTTCTCTCTTTTTTTAATATATTTTTTATTGATTTTTTTACAGAGATGAAGAGAGAGGAATAGAGAGTTAGAAACATCGATGAGAGAGAATCATCCATCAGCTGCCTCTTGCACACCCCCTACTGGGGATGTGCCCACAACCAAGGTACATGCCCTTGACTGGAATCAAACCAGGGACCTTTCAGTTCACAGGCCAACGCTCTATCCACTGAGCCAAAGCGGTTTCGGCTAGTTCTCTTTTGAATGTTTGATAAAAATTTCCCTTGAAGCTATCTGGTTGAGGATTTTTTGTTGTTGTTGTTGGAAGTTTTTGATACTGCTTCAATTTCACTAGTTCTAATGCATCTATTTGGGTTTTCTGATTTTTCCTGATTCAGTTCTGGAAGATTATATATTTCTAGGAATTTATCCATTTCATCCAGTTTGTCCAATTTGTTAGCACATAATTGTTTGTAATATTATATATACATACATATATATATATATATATATATATATATATATATATATATATATATATATTTAATTGAATTTTTACAGAGAGGAAGAAGAGGGATAAGGAATTGGAAACATCTATGAGAGAGAATCATCAATCAGCTGCCTCTTGCACCACCCCTACTGGGGATGTGCCAGCAACCAAGGTACATGCTCCTGACCGGAATCGAACCTGGGACCTCTATCAACTGAGCCAAACCAGTCTCGGCTGTAATATTTTCTTAAAGTTGTTTTTATTACTGTGGAGTCTGTTGTTACTTCTCTTTCATTTCTAATTTTATTTGGGTCCTCTCTCTTTTCTCTTGATGAGTCTTATTAAATATTTGTCAGTCTTATTTATCTTTTCAAAAGACTGGCTCTTGGTTTCATTAATCTTTTGTATTTTTTTAGAATCCATTTCATTTATTTCTCCTCTGATCTTTATTATTTCCTTTCTTCTACTCACTGTGGGTTTTATTTGTTGTTCTTATTTTATTTCTGTTAAGTGTAAGGTTAGATTATTTATTTGAGATTTTTGTTGTTTCTTGAGGCCTGTAATGTTGTAAGATTTCCTCTTAGGACTGCTTATGCTGTGTACCATAGTTTTTGGGTCATTGCATTCTCATTTTCATTTGTTTAAACATATATTTTGTTTTTGTTTTTCATTGTCAATCCATTCATTGTTTAATATCATATTATTTAATCACCGTTTCTTTGTGTATTTTTCAATTTTTCTTGTGATTGATTTCTAGTTTCATACTAATGTGATCAGAGAAGATGCTTGATATGATTATAATCTTTTTAAATTTATTGATATTTGTTTTGTGGCCTATCTGGTATTTGTTGGAGACTTCACTGTTTAAGATGGTTCTCATGTATAGTGCAGAAGTGCTGGCTAGTATTTATAAATGCAAAAAGGCTGTGATGTGTCTTATGGAGAAAATACATGTCTTAAATAAGCTTTGTTCAGATATGACTTAAAGCATGGTTGACTGTAAGTTCAATTTCACTGTCAATGAATAAAAAGTATACACTAGATAAAGTTGTATTTAAATAGAAACACACTTGCAACAAGGTCTGTATTGATTAGTTGATAAACATATTTTTACTAGCACTCACAGGAAACTAACCCTGTATTTTCCTAGGACCAGTAGTTCAATATTTGCTATTTTAGTGCTCATGGTGACTTTTAGAATTGGGATGGGGAACATCTAATTCATAGGCTGTGCAAGACCTGAAAAATCATTTGAACTGGCCCTGCCAAGGCATTGGGTATGAGTTAATTAAATGATTGACCAAATATAGCAGGCTAATTTTTAAGTTGATAATTTTGTATGGCCCACAAAAGATGTTATAAATATCCAAATGGCCCTTGGCAGAAAAAAGATTTCCCACCCTAAATGCATAACATCTGTAAATGAGAATCAACTTAAATATTGGAAATATTAGAGACATTTAATTACTATTTTTAAGGGAATATTATTTATGTCCATAATGATTTCTAGGTCCCAAAATTACTTTAGGATAGGGGAGATCTGACCACCTCTAAGACATGACTTCTTGACTTAGGTCCTTAGATTAAGTTCAGTGAGTCTCCATATACCCTGAAATGAAAGACTGTATGTATACCTGTATGCATTTTCTGGAGATATGCTATAAGATTTTGAGGAGATTTTCAAAAGTATTTATAACTCAAAAACAATTAATAATTAACTGCTCTGCGATGTGAACATAAGGCCTAAGACTACTAGTATAATATTATATACAGAACTGAAACTGAGTTTGAACTCAGCTTGTGTCAGGTGGTCCCTAGCAAGGATATACTAGTAGTTCTGAGCTTGGTGGGAGATGGAGCTTCAGTGGTCCATTGGACTCTCAATGAAGGAAGACCATGGAATCTCTTACATCTGATGGTACATAAGGTCTGCTCATCCTGAATGAAAAGCCTTAATAAGACAGGCTCTAAAACTATAATAACTTGGAAACTTTGGTCCTATAGGTAAATGTCCAGTTTATAAAAGATGAAGAGTCAGAAAGTTCATAAGAAATCTTATCTATAAATGTTTATATGGTTGTAAATCTCTATACTTTAATTTACAGTTAACTCTGAGTTCAAAGACAAACTATCTTGGTTTAGGTACTGGTAGTTTACAAAATGTTTTGTGGGTGGTAACTGGTTGCCCTCTGTCCATTCTCTGGCCCTTGTACTTTCTCCTTTTGGCCTTCATGTCAAGAGCACTTTTCACAATACATGCATCCCTTGGAGTGTATAATACCAGAATGCCTGGGTTTATAGGTGTGGTGAGATGAAATAGAAATTTGGATCATTAAAAGAATGAAATGCTTGTAGGTGCTCATTAAGAAATGACAAGTCATATGGCTTTCTAGATTTCAGAAATACTTAATCCTGGAGCTGAAAGCAATACCTTTCTACTCAGTAATTGGCAGTTCTCTTGCTATCCACTTCATTTGTTCTTACCTCATATCTCTATTGTCCATGCAAGAAGTATCAAAACCTGTGGAGAATTTCTGTGACTTTATTTGGACGAAACTGATGACAATTGCTGGGAAGCAAAATATTGCTGGGAAGCAAAATATCAATGAATTGAGAAAATGCTCCAGGCAGTTTTACCATTTATTTTACACATCAGAATCAAAGGAGAAGACATAAAGGTGTTACATAAAATCCTTTGGTGGTAGATTAGGGAGTTGGGAGAAAGCAAAGTGGAGAAATATCTGTGATTGGATAGACATTGGTGGTCATAAGATAGTTAACAATGAACATTTATAGCACATAGAGATGGCATGCAGGAGAACAAGATAACAATGAGGGTTCTGTGGTCTCATGCTCTGGGGGGCGATTGTGCAATGAGGTGTCTGGAACAAAAGGATTACTCGGGCATTCCAAAGGCATGCTATCATAGGCGCAGAAAGACAATAGAAAGCCTCACTTCAAGTAAAGATTGGCCTTTGCCAAGGAAGATACCAGCCTAGGACATGACTACCTACTGTGACTTGCTGTTGGGAAGTTTTGATTTCAGACCATCCTGTGTAGTTACTTTAGGTTTCTGAGTTTGTAAGGCTTGCCATGTAGGCCTCCCCTGAACTTATCAGTTAAGTATGTAGCCCCTTTTTGTCCACACTACCATTGAATGACTAACAAATAATTCATGATCTTTACCCAGTAACTTCTTTGGACACATCAAATGCATTGATTCTTTTGAACCAGCAGGTTCTACTTATCAGCCTTTTGCTTTAGTAACTTGCATTTGTCATTTTTTTTTCTTCATCTTAAAGTGTATTCATATATTAGGCAAATTTATCTTATGCAGGCCATGTAATTACATCCCAGAATGTTTAGAGTAGTGACTGAGAGCACTGGCTCTAGGATTCCTTAGCTCTTTAGTACACCAAACAACAACAATTCACCAGAATAATGATCTCTACCTCCTGAAGCTGCTGAGAGAATTAAAGGAAATAATGTAATAAGGTACTTAGAGCTTGATCTATATCAGCTATCAATATACTATTCTTATACTTCTCAAGTCAAAGTACTTGCTCTAAATCTCAAAACTAATTGGAAATATATTTGGGACTAGAACCCAAGATCCTGACACACAGGATAGTGGTCTTTTGTGTGAATCACTATTAAATATACACATTTGTTTCAATTTGAGCATTTGTTCCCTCAATTTTGATAGTCTTGGTCTGCTTTAATAAAATGGAGACTTTGGCAAAGGCCCAGGGGAGCCTGCAGTCTGTTAATTGAGGCTGAAGTTGTTTTGAAATCAATTAGTTTTGTTCTTTATTGCCAAATATATCTGTAGATCATTAATTCTCTGAAAAAGACCACTTTTTTGGAAAAGTTTAAAAGCTCATTCTTTCCTTAGGCTAAAAATGAGGACTATGGAACAAATATCAGGCAATTGCATCACTTATTCTTAATTTTTTGACTTGATCCCTAGGCAGAGCTCTCATGCTTATAAATCAGAAAATTCATATGGTAGGAGAGCCCATGATGCTTGTTAACTAATTGGACTTACTGTTATACAACCTTAGTAATTGCTGAGCATTGATGCAACTGAGTGGCACATGGGTTGTTAAAATATAAAGTTATATATTGAAACATAACATTGCATTTCCAAATATACTTCACCATTGTTGGTGTCCTACCAGTGACAGTAGCATTATCTTCATTGTTATATATAGACAAACAGAGTAACTAACTAGCCCAAGGTCATATTATATATTACTGGGTAATTAGCAGCAAAAGCCAGAGTTTCTATAATAGTTTTCATTTTAAAGTTTAGGTAGTTTACCCCATTGCTTCAATTATGATGGCCAAAAAGGATATGAATCTCATTAAGTCAAATTATCATTCCCCCCATAAAAAAATGTGGTATTATAGCCTTAAAGTTAAATCTACTCCATAAAAGATGGTTTCTTTAAGGCTAAAGGAAATAATGGTAGATAGAAGAATTGTAGACATTTGTAGACAGAACTGTCCTTGTTTATTGCTTGAAACTTGGTTCCTACATTAATTGCCAGTAACTTTCCCTAGTCATTGTGGCAGCCAATGATAATAGAGCTTTCTATGCCCCCACCACATTGCCTGCAGGCCTTTTTTAAGTTCCCCAGGGGTAAGTGACAGAAACTAAGGCCATTGATATTTGGTAAGTATTTATCCCATAAAGCTCTTGGCATTAAGTTCCCTTTCCACTCACCTCTATATATTTTTGGAGGTTTTGTCTGAGCAGCTATTTTACATACAAATTTTAGAAATCTATAAGTTGATATTAAAGTCAAAAGAAAGTGTTCTTATGCTTTTCTAAAACCTGCACTTAACATCATTTAGAATGAAGGGTACCGGGATACGTTGCCAACATACGCCAATTTGGTATAGTATTATTGTGAAGGCAACTGAGAAAAAGCAGATGCAAGAAAAGCTCTCTACTTACTCCCTATTAGCCTGAAAGGATTTATAAAAGTCCACCCACCACACCCAAACAAGAAAGATGGCTTAATTACCAGCGACAACTCTAGGGTCTTATCAATCAAGCTAGAGAGGGCAACAGAGAAATCTGCATTTAAAATTTTATTAAAACTAACCCTTATCTACCATTAATTTTCCTATATATTTGCCTTCCCAGAATTTTCCAGTCACTAGAAGCTCAGAGTCCTTTTCCTTTATCTTGTCACTTCTCTAAAAATGTATTTTTTTTAAATTAAGATGTTATATAAGCCCAAACTTTAACCACCTGTTAGAGTAACTCATCTCTGAGTATTTCCATGTGTATTCATAATGCACATGTTAATAAACTTATATTTATTTTTCTCTTGTTAACATGTTTGTTATTGGTTTAATTTTAACGGCCCCGGCCAATGAACTTAATATATGTAAAGGAACAACACTAATTCCTCTCCTATAATACTAAAACACTAAGTACTAGTAAACTGGATGAAATAAATTCAATAGTGAAGCAGTTTTTTTTCCACCATTGAGTCTACAGCTATCTCCTGTGTTTCTTTTTTCTTTTTTAAAAATATATTTTTATTGATTTCAGAGAAGAAGGTAAAGGGAGAAAAAGATAGAAACATCAATTATGAGAATTATTGATTGGCTGCCTCCTGCACGTCCCACATTTGGGATTGAGCCCACAACTCAGGCATGTGCCCTGAACGGGAATCAAACTGTGACCTCCTGGTTCATAGGTTTACACTCAACCACGCACTGATCTATGCCAGCTGGGCTCCTGTGTTTCTTAAACCTTTTCATAGTGCAAATACTTTAAGCTTAAAATCATACTTATTAACAATGCATATATATATTTTTCTCAAAGTTTGTGAAATTGGATAAAAACACACACACAAGAAATAGAAGAATAAGGACAAAAGAGAGTTCTTAAACTTTAAGGCTTAAAGCTATAGAAATAATGCAAAAGATTATCAATACTCAAACCGAAGAACCCATGAGAATTCTGAGAGGAAAGCAAATGGAATTTGTTCCAGCTGTACACCACATCCTGGTGTTGCTCCTTAGTACATGACACCTGGACGAGTCCTTGCACATGTGAAGGAATACTTTAAAAGACAAAGTCAAGTCATCTTCTCACAATTTACAAATATACCTCTTCTCATTGTGCTTTTAATCCTTTTGAAATCAAATTAAAATATTTTTTCTTTTGGGAATACATTTTCTTAACATTTCATTAGAAAGAACCAATTCATCTTCATAGAAGTGTTCTAGTTATGAAGTAAGACTACTCAAGTTTTAGTTTAGCTCCTTTGGGTCTCAGATTCTTTATGTGTAAAATGGGGATATTAGGAATATTCTTATTTTCATGAATATGTAATAAGATAAGGCATAAAAAGATTTAATTCAGGTCTGAAACATACTGTAGTAAAAACTCAGCATAGCAAACAAATTATATAATGGATAAATAATCTGGTGATATGATGATACAACTCTGCCTATGGAAAGATCTTTTTTTAATAAGTTATTCACTTGCATTAAATTATAAAAGCTTTCAAGAATTGGACAAATAGACAAATAGCTGAAATAATAACTGGCATAGTCCATATTTGAAATTAGCTCATTAGATTTAAAAGATGGGGCAAAATCAGTGAGATGTGTTTTGACAGGAATAAATGAAAAAGCCTGTATGCCAAATTATTTTTTAAGTATATTTTTATTTATTATTTTTTAGAGAGTGAGACAGGGTGGGGGAAAAGATGGAGAGGGAGAGAGATAGAGAGAGAGAAAGAGGAAGAGAGAGAGAGAGAGAGAGAGAGAGAGAGAGAGGGAGAGACATAGATTGATTGCCTCCTAATTCACCCCAAGCAGGGACTAAACCTGCAATCTAGGCACACTGCCTCACCGAGGCTTGAACCTGCAACCTTTCAATGCCTGGGAGGATGCTCAGCCACCTGAGCCACACCAGCCAAGGCCTGTACGCCAGCGTTACTGATCGATGGGGCAGTCAAAAAACCTAAGAGTTTTAATTTCCCAAAATGTATTCTTGAGATGTAATAGTTTGGAAACAAATATAATTTTGAAATGAGCTCATCAGAATATAGTTTATAAGAAAGCATATTGTTTTAAAAGTTGTTCTTTGTGCTTGTCATATCATAATGTGGGATTTTATCTTGTTCTGAACTCTAGATTTAGTGGTAATGTTGAAAATGAGATAAAATTCTATACAAAATAGCATCCTTTGTTGTATGAGAAACAGCGAGGTGAACCGCTATAATTTAGTAAAAAAAAAAAAAAAAAAAAAGATAACTTAAGATCCTGCTTTGTTGCCTTTAACTATTCGAAGGACTGCAATGTGAAAAGATAATTTTGTTGGTTATCTTCTCCTTCTAAAAATAGCTTATAGTTGTGAGTACATCAGAGAATGCTTCTAAAAATGCCAGAAGTCATAATGTTTAAAGAAGAGTCTCAGAGAGGCTAAATGATTTAGAGGTCTACAAACCTTCTGTGCAGCAGGCCAAATTGCCAGTATTTTAGACTTTTAAGGCCATGCAATCTTGGTTACAATACTAATATTTACAACAAAATCTGACCATTTGTTGAAGATATTTACTTATTCACTCACCCATTTATTCCAAAAACGTTTATATCTATAGGAATTCCAGCAGATTTCTGTTTATGTCTCATTGGCTGGAACTTTATCACATGCCCATCAAGCTACAGGAGACCCTGAACAAAGCACATATTTTACACACCAGAACCAACTCCTCTTAGCAAGGAAGAATTAGGAATAATATGAGTAGGAAACTAACAATATGTCCCATATTGGAAAAATAGTAAGTTAAGTGATAGAAGTATATATAAAATCAAAAATTGAAAAAAAAAATTACCAATATCATACTGATTCCCCAAGAAGATCAGAGGAGGTGGAAATTGTTTAAAAAAGGATTCATTGTATCCATTAAAATACTGAAAATAGAGCAGTAAAATATTTTTTACAAAATTTGTATTTCATGATTTGTCAGATCAGCAAGATGACTTTAATTCCTAGAGCAGCTTAGAAGCTCAATTTGTCTTTTCTTAAACACTCTCCTAAAGCTATCCAGTGAAACTAATCTACTTACAATGTTCAAGCATTTTAAAGGTCACATTTTGGTGGAAATAAACAGAATTAAAGCACTATTTCATGTTTAATTTTAAAATTTGCAAAAACAATGCTTTTGGAGCTAAAGATAATAAGATGAAACACACCTACTTAATTGTAATTCTGCTAGAAACCATAAAACAGTAACAGATAAATAATTGTATTTTAAACTAGAGGCCTGATTCATGAAATCTGTGCAAGAGTAGGCCTTTCTTCCCTCAGCTGCCAGCACCACCTTCCCTCTGGCACCTGGGACCCAGGCTTCCCTCATAGCCCTGGCTTCGTCTGGAAGGTCACCTGGAAGAATGTCCAGTTTAATTAGCATATTGTGCTTTTATTATAGATGGCATGTACCCACAAAAAGTAAAAAAAAAAAAAAAAGGGGGGGGGATTGTAACAGAACAGTAGCATTTAGTTGCTAGACCTGCATGGCATCTGGCTGGGGTCCATTCTGAATATTTAGGCATCCTTTCTGATTGGACGATTCTAATCATCCATCAATCATTTTATATTTTACTTCATTTCTGCAGTAACAACAAAAATGTAGTGGGAAAAGTAAAGTTCTAATTGATTGAATAGCTCTGAGAAAAACTCAATTCTAAGCTGATAATGAGTGGAAAAAAGAGATACAGCATGATTCATATGATAGACTCTCTAATATGTTCAGGAGTGGAGCAGGCAGTCTGCTAATTCTTTAGGTGGGATAAAGAATCCCATAGGGGATAAAAAAAAGATTTGTATAGTGAGGTTAGGAAATACTGAAAGCCACAGATCCCCAATCACACTTTGTACAGTTGAACCCTGACTGTCCCCACCTGTTATGGACTGACTTGTGCTCCAACTTCCTCAATTCATATACTAAGTTCTAACTCCCAAAGTGACTATATTAAAGGTTAAATGAGGTAATAAGTGTGGGCCCTAACCCAATAGGACTGGCATCTTTATAAAAAGAGGAAGAGATATCAGGAGTGTAGGCAAAGAAAAGGCCATGTGAGGACACAAGGAGAAGGCAGCTGTCTACAGATTAGAGGGGCCTCAGTTAGGAGAAACTAACTTTATTGGCACCTTTATCTAAACTTACAGCCTCCAAAGATATGAGAAAATAAAATTGTTTTTTAAGCTACCTGTTCTGTGATACTTTTATATGCCAGCCTGAGCCAATTAAGACACTAATCAAGACAGAAGACTATATGTTTAATGTCTGGTGAGGGTAAAATGAAGGTTCTTTCGATAGAAGATGAGTAGCCACAGTTGAAGGCAGGTTATGGATTATTGGGAGTCAGTGTTAAATACTGAATTCTGAGAAACCTTATCCCTCATCTCCCACTCATTTTGCAGAAGACATATATCTGGAATATTCTTTACTGGGAAATTTTACCAGTTCAAGAGAAAGATCTAAAATAGTAAAGTTCACAGTATTCCAATAAAAGTCTAGCCAGATCTTCCTACTATGACGTCTACAATAGAAAAAAATATCCCTTGTGTTTCTGAGAAACCTTTTAACCAACCACTTCTGGTCAGTCAGAGAATAAAAAAAAAGTAATATGGAGAAAACAGATATAGTACAAGATAGAAGGAAACTTTTAAATATATGTTATTCTGTTCAGAGTAATAATGCATCCATGAAAAAATAATGGAATATTACATAAAACAAACAAGCAGACAATAATTGTTTTTAAAAATTAAAAATAGCAGAAATAGAGTTTTCAGAAAAGTTTTGAAAGATAAAGAAATTCTCACAGAAAGTAGAACAAAAAGTAATTTTTAAATATACTTTAAGGCAAAACAATAATTTTAAAGTTAATATAAGAAAATTAAAGGACCAGTTTAGGAGATCCAACATCTGACTAATAGAAATCCAGAAAGAAAGACTGAGAAAACTAGAAAGTAGAAAATTATTAACAATTCAAGAAATTTTCCCAGAAATAAAAGATATGAGTTCCTAGACTATGCCCAGCATAATAGTTGAAAATTAACTAACACAAAGGCATTTACTAGTAATTGTACAATTTCAGGACTTCAGGGATAAAGAGAAGATTGTAAAAGCTTCCATGATTAGAAATTAGAAAAGATTCTGATCTCAAAAAGTTACTTCAAAAATAGAAGACAATGGAGAAATGCTTTTAAAAAGTCTCACCTCATTGTTAGTTTCTTTTTGAATCAATAACAGCATTCCTAGTGAAACTATTGCTTAAATGTGAGCATAGATTTGAGGTAATTTCAGATGTGTTACCTCTCAAAAACAGTTTATTGCTTATGTTGTCTTTCTCACAAGCCCCTGGAAAAGTTGCTTTCTCTAATGAAAGAGTAAATCAAGAAGAAGTAAAGTGTGAGAAGCAAGGAAACAAAGGAATCTCTATTGAACTTGAAGATAGATCTCAGGATCATGTCATTTCCAACACAGAGCACAACCAATCAAGTTCGAGCAGATCAGAAAGAAGCCTCCAAGAAGAACTTGACACAGTCCTAACAAATGTTGAATAACTCAGGGTTAGGACATAAAAAAACAACAAGTCATTAAAAAAAAATCAGAGTTATAAAAGAATTAACAGACTGTTGAACCTCAGAGAGAAGACAGGGGTGGAAAGAGATCAACCAATATATTTCTATGCATGTATGCATAACCCTGGACACAGATAATGGAATGGTGAGGGCTTGCGGAGGTTTGGGGGGAATATAAGAGCAGGCTCAAAGAGATTAATGGGGGAAAAAGAAGGACCTATATAATACTTTCAACAATAAAGATAAAAAAAATATCAGTACCCTTAATACCTACAGGTATACATAAGGTTGTTCAAGAAAGAAAAAAATTAATCCTAGTATAAAATATGACCCAGTCAACATTTACAAAAATGTAATAACGTGAACCATGAATACTGATCTAACTAAAGTTATAACTGTAAAGTGTGGGAAATTTTTTTGCAGTATGGAGGGTGAGAGAATAATAATAAAAAAAAAAAGTGCTAAATCCACATTTCCCATAATGGGAAATGAACAAATTGATGCTTATACTTTTACTATTGCTTACAATCAAATAGCATTGTTATATTGGTGTTATAATATAATAGCACCAATATAACAATGCTATTTGAACAGATAAAGATAAATCAACATAAACAAGGAAACTCTGGGGTGAGAGAAATGTAGGAGTCAGGGAGGACAGGAGACTGATTCCCATTTCATAATTCTTATGGAAATATTTGGCTCATTAAAACATGTATACAGACCAATGGAACAGAATAGAGAACCCAGAAATCTACCCAAACCACTATGCTCAATTAATATTCGACAAAGGAAGAATAAACATACAATGAAATCAAGACAGCCTCTTCAATAAATGGTGTTGGGAAAATTGGACAGATACATGCAAAAAAAAAAAATGAAAGTAGACCACGAACTTATACCATGCATAAAAATAAATTCAAAATGGATAACGGACTTAAACATTCAACAGGAAACCATAAAAATACCAGAGGAATCCACAGGCAGCGAAATCTCAGACATATGCCCATGCAACTTCACTGATACTGCTCCCAGGGCAATGGAAACTAAAAAGAAAATTAACAAATGGGACTTCATCAAAATAAAAAGTTTCTGAACAGCAAAAGAAACCATCAACAAAACAACAAGAAAGCCCACTGCATGGAAGAACATATTTACCAATGTTATCACTCAAAAGGGTTTAATCTCCAAAATTTATAGGGAACTCATACAACTTAAAAAAAGGAAGATAAACAACCCAATCAAAAAATGCGCAACAGATATAAATAGACACTTTTTAAAAGAAGACAGAAGAAAGGCCAAGAGACATAAGAAAACATGCTCAAAGTCACTAATCATCTAAGAGATGCAAATCAAAACAACAATGCAGTACCAACTCGTACCTGTCAGAATGGCTATCATCAACAAATGACAAGTGCTGGTGAGGATATGGAGAAAAAGGATCCCTTGTACATTGCTGGTGGGAATGCAGACTGGTGCAGCCACTGTGAAGAACAGTATGGAGTTTCCTCAAAAAACTAAAAATAGAACTCCCATTTGACCCAGTGATCCCACTTCTAGGAATATATCCCAAGAAACTAGAAACACGAGCCAAAACCTGTTTGGCTCAGTGGATAGAACGTTGGCCTGTGGACTGAAAAGTCCCAGGTTCGATTCCGGTCAGGGGCATGTACCTTGATTGCGGGCACATCCCCCATAAGGGGTGTGCAGGAGGCAGCTGGTCGATGTTTCTCTCTCATCAATGTTTCTAGCTCTCTATCCCTCTCCCCTTCTCTCTGTAAAAAATCAATAAAATATATATATTTAAAAAAAAGAAACTAGAAACACTAATCAGAAAGAATATATGCACCCTTATGTTCATAGCAGCACAATTCACCATAGTTAAGATTTAGAAACAGCCTAAGTGTCCATCAGCAGATGAGTGGGTTAAAAAACTGTGGTACACTGAAACCGGTTTGGCTTAGTGAATAGAACTTTGACCTATGGACTGAAAGGTCCCAGGTTTGATTCCGGTCAAGAGCATGCACATTGGTTGCGGGGACATTCCCCATAGGGGATGTGCAGGAGGCAGCTGGTCGATGTTTCTCTCTCATCAATGTTTCTAGCTCTCTATCCTTCTCCCTTTCTCTCTGTAAAAAAATCAATAAACACACACACACACACACACACACACACACACACACACACAAAGAAACCAACTGTGGTACATCCACATGTGTCAAACACAAGGCCAGCGGGCCAAATCCAGCCCGCCAGGCCTTGCAATGTGGCCCGCACCGCACTGTCATCACTGCACTCCGCTGTCAGTTTATGACATTGTCAGTTTATGACTGTTCAGTAAACCATTCAGCCCGCGATTTAGGCTGGATTTTAGATTTTGGCCCCTTCTCTGATTGAATTCGACACCCCTATAATGGAATACTATGCTGTGTAAAAAAAGGAGTTCTTACCATTTGCAACAGCATGGATGGAACTGGAGAGCATTATGCTAAGTGAAATAAGCTAGTCAGAGAAAGATAAATATCACATGATCTCACTCATTTATGGATATAATGAACAACATAACTTATAAACAAAAACAGAGACAGAGAAACATCTATCAGACTGTCAAACCTCAGAGGGAAGGTAAGGGAGGGTGGGAGTAAGGTGTAGAGATCAACCACAGGACTTGTATGCATGCATATAAGCCTAACCAATGGACACAGGCAACAGGGTGGTGAGGGCATGAGTAGGGGCTTGGGGAGTAGTGGGGAAATAAGGAAACATATGCAATACCTTAATCCATAAAAAAAAAAAAAAAACCTAAAAAAAAAATGTATGTAATTTTTTGAATATTGAGCATAAAAACTTGATTACAAATTTAGGAACAGCTGATGCTGTTGATATTTTATTATAGTATATGAGGTCTGGTGCACAAAATTCATGCAGGGGGTATATGTGTGCCCCTCAGCCCAGCCTGCATCCTCTCCAATCTGGGATCCCAATGGGATCAGGCCCAAACAGGCAGTTGGACATCCCTCTCACAATCCAGGACTACTTGCTCTTAATTGTTTGCCTGCCAGCCTGATTGCCCCTAACCACTTCTGTGTGCCAGCCTGATCACACCCTATTCACTCCCCTGTCAGCCTGATCAATGCTTAACTACTCCCCTGCTGGCCTAATTGCCCTAACTGCCCTCCCCTGCCAACCTGGTCACCCTAAATTGCCCTTCCCTGCTGGCCTGGTCACCCCTAACTGTCCTTCCTGGCAGACCTAGTTGCCCCTAACTGCCCTCCCCTGCAGGCCTGTTCCCTCCAAACTCCCTTCCCCTTCAGGCCTGATCACCCCCAACTGCCCTCCCTTGCAGGCCTGGTCCCTCCCAACTGTCCTCCCTTGTTGGCGGGATGGCCCACAACTGCCCTCCCCTGCCAGCCATCTTGTGTCCACATGGGAGTGGCCATCTTGTGTGTTAAAGTGATGGTCAATTTGCATATCACCTCTTTAATAGATAGGATTTGGATTCATATAGTACTAGTGGCCTTGTGCATGAAATTTGTGTACTGGGGGTGGGGGTGGGGGTCTCCAAGCCTGGCCTGTGCCCTGTCACAGTGCTGGAGCCTTGCGATCCATTGCCCCAAAGAGGTAGGCCTCCATGAGCTTCTCGTTCCCAGACCCAGCACTGTGAGCCTCACTTCCCTGGGGCCCGCGCCGGGACGAGAACACAAGCCTCTAACCCACATATCCATAGAGCCCTATGTAAAGCCATGTCACTATCACTTTATAGATTGCTCAATAAATACCCCATTTTTCTTATGGATATGCTGCATTTGATCCAAGCCATAGGTTTCACCCTTGTTACATTTAAATTCCAATATATGAAAGAAAGCAATGTGATTCAGAAAGGAACAATGTCACCCTGATAAGATTTTCATGATCATTTTACCAAGATCATAACATTCTTAACAAGTGCTTTCTAGACGATTAAGAATGTTCTTTCAGTAGACCATTGAGTAAATGCAATGTTTCAGGCATGTTTCACAAGAATTATATAATAGCTATCTGTTACCTTTTGGCAATTCTAATTGTTCCCTCTTTTCCTACATATTTCTTCCTAGTGTGTAGTCTGGTGGCAGAAAAGTCAGCCTGCTGGTGTTTAATCAAAGAAGCAAAAATTCCTTCCCCTCACCACTTTAGTCAGCCAAGAGGAAGGCAAATGGCTGGAGTTCATCCAACTGAACTATATGAAGATGCACTCTGAATTCTCAGTACATACTGCAGAGAGAACATATTAGGGTTTCCTCCTTACAATGCCAGTGGCCTCATCAGACTCTCCTGGTGACCAGCCAAGTTGTTGCAGTTTCCCAATCTAGTTCTGTGGCCTCTCCATCTCTTCTATGCATCCTTAGCATCTTTCCAGTAAACCCTCTATTGCTTAGGTAAGCCAGCAGCAGTTTCTGTTGCTTACAATCAAACACTCCTAAGTAATACAAAGAATACTTTACCAGACCCCTTGCTAAGAACATACAGTTAACATGTACAAGCTACTCTTTTTAATCATAGGTTCCCTGCAAAAAAAAAAAGTTATTATGATATTAATCTTCTCAAGATTAATATTTTTAGGTGGGCAGAAATAATGGGATTGTAGGTAAAACCTTTTCTTTTCTTTTCTTTTTTTCCCCTCAGATTGGGATTAATTTTGCTCTATCTTCTATCTTTTTAATGATGCTACCTCTCAAATTCATTTCTTGGAATTTTCATTAGTTGTTATTCATGTTCTACTTGGGATGATAGAAAACCAGCCATGTCCTTCTGTTCAAACTGCACTGGTCCTGGAAATGAGCTGTCATGTAGACTCTCATGATCTCTAGTCCAGAGCAGTTCAGTCATCATATATCATCAATGCTGAGAAGGAAGTTGCGGTTTTCTCATTCTTATAGTTCCCCTACCAATGAAGGTGTGGACAAACCATTTTCTCTTTGGGGCTTCAATTACCATTTTCCCAGTAAATATAAATATCTTTAATTGCAGGTTATGAATGACAGTGGCATCCTTATATCACTCTCTGCATTCAGATTTTTCTCAATTTTATATCAGTTTAATATTAGTTAAATGGAGGGAGAAAAAGCCTACTCAATAGGTTATACCACAAATTTGGGTAAACAGACATATGCAATCCTGAATTTAATAATAGTAATAATGTAATAATAATGATAATAATAACAGTGCCAAGCTACAATCTTTTAATTAATGGCCCAGCTACAAGAAGTTGCGTAATAAAATGTTTTAAGAGAGGCTGTATCATAAGATTTCTATAAAACGAATTACCCAGGCTGCACAATCCAATGAATCTGTTTCTAATTGCTAAAAATAAAAACATTTCATTGTAAACATTTCCTTAAATTTGACTTTTATGATCATAAAAGTTATTTTTGCACATTTGAAGGAGTCAAGTGGTTCTATGATACTTATTCAGAAAAATTGCAGTGCCTCCAGGCTTCCTCGCATTTCAGTTTCCTCAGAGGCAACTTCCTTTCAGCTGGTTGAGCTTTTCAGCTGTTACTTTTGATAGCTTGCCTCCACTCGTGTTAGTATAATAACAACTATTTCTTGATCTCTCTATTTTCTATAACATCAACTGAATTCCCACAATGGAAGATGAGGATTTAGCCTCTTTTGCTCACTAGTTCCCAGAGATAAACATACATACTTCCCAACTCCCCTGTCAGCCC
Organism: Pipistrellus hanaki; assembly: GCF_964339955.1. NCBI lineage: Eukaryota > Metazoa > Chordata > Mammalia > Chiroptera > Vespertilionidae > Pipistrellus > Pipistrellus hanaki. Next base: position 68,078,485 of record NC_140504.1, on the reverse strand, counting down.
TCTACTATCTTATCTAATAAAATTATAATATGCAAAGTAACTGTCACTCCATCACAAAAATGGCGGTGCCCATAGTGGCTGTGGGGGGCAGTGTGTATGGAGGGTGGGGCCTCTTGATGTGAGCCCAGTGTCTTGCTCCCTGGCTGCATGGAGGGAGGGGCCCCTGGGGGAGACATGAGCCCAGTGTCCTGTGCCCTGGCCGCGTGGAGGTTGGGCGGGGCCTCTGGCCAAAGGCCGGGGCGTGGGGCACTGGCATCATTGCAGGCCAGGCTGAGAGACCTCCCTCAATCCCATGTATGAATTTTGTGCACTGAGCCTCTAGTTATTGTATAAATTGGATTAAAATTATTTAGGGTACATTCTGTTTGTGTAAGCACTATTCACAGAGAAGCTAGGTATAAGCTATGACTACTTTTCCTTCTTTTAGCAACTTTTTGTTTTCTGTGTAACTGTCTTATTTTTTCATTGGCTTTAATTTCTATGTACTAATAACTGAAAAATGTCTGAACTTTGTCACTTTCAAAAATAGTCCATGATTTTTGTTTTCTGAATTTCTCCATTCTTGCTCCAGCTGTCTAAAGACTTGCCGCATTCCTTCACTTTAAACCTAGAAATGGTCTTGTCTCTTTTTTAAAGGCGAGAAACTTTTTTTTTTTGGATTTGATGTTTTCCTTTTTTGTGGAAACTCCTGCATTTAGTACAGAATTTCTTCAGAAGTTTCCTAAGAAAGATTGCAAGGCAGGAAAAATTTTTTAAGCTCTTGAAGGTGTGAAAATGTCTATCCTTACCCTTGATTTGTCAGCTTGTCTAAGAATAGAAAACTAGAGTGAAAATCTTTTTACTCCAGAGTTTCATTTATTTTCATGGTCTTTCAGCTTTCAGCATTGCTCTTGAGAAGGCCATTGCCATCCTGGTTTCTGATTTCTGCATGTGGTCTCTTTTATCATTCTGGAAGCTTTAGCTGAATTTTCATTCTTTTTTTAAAAAAATATATTTTATTGATTTTTCACAGAGGAAGAGAGAGGGATAGAAAGTTAGAAACATCGATAAGAGAGAATCATTGATCAGCTGCCTCTTGCACACCTCCCACTGGGGATGTGCCCACAACCAAGGTACATGCCCTTGACCGGAATAGAACCCGGGACCTTTCAGTCTGCAGGCTGACGCTCTATCCACTGACCCAAACCGGCTTTGGCTGAATTTTCATTCTTAAGTGCCCTGGAATAGATCCTTTATATCCGCTCAATAAGCACTTAATTGACACTTTCAACTTGCAATTAATGTATTCCTAGTTCAGATAAATATTCTTGACTGATTCTTTAATGATTTCTTGTGCTCTTTCTTCTCTATTCTTTCTTCATTTAAACTTATTCAAATGCTGTGACTTTTTAATTGTTTTCTTCAATTTTCTTACTTTTTCTTTTTTTTTTTTACATTTAACTCATCTTTTTTTGTCACTTTGGTCTACTTTCTGGGAGATTGATTTTATCTTCTTACTTTTAGGTAAGGTTTTCCTTTTTGTTATATATTTAAGTTTGAAGTAGTTTTCTTACTCTGAACAAGCACATTATATTTCTATTAGAGGTCTGGTGCACACTATTCATGCACAGGTGGGTCCCTAGGCCTGGCTGGCAATCAGGGCCAATTGGAGCCTTCTGGCTGCCAACTGGGGCCTTCCTTCCAGCTACCAGCTGGGGCCTTCCAGCCGGCTGCCAACCGGGGCCTGCCAGACAGGGGTTGGGACCATTGAAGGTTGTGGGAGCTCACTGGCTGGCGTGGAGAGGACCAAGGGAAGTTGGCTGGCCACAGGAGGTTGACTGTGGGAACACACTGACCACCAGGGTATAGCTACTGCATTGAGCGTCATAGTGACTGGTCCTTCCAGTTGTTTTGGCATCTGGTCATTAATATAGATAGATTCTTGTTTCATGAATGCAATGTCTTTTTATTTTGCCCGAATTATTTATATATATATATTAGTGGCACAGTGCACAAAATTTGTGCAGGGGAGGGGTTCCCTCAGCCCAGCCTGCACCCTCTCCAATTAGGGACACCTTGGGGGATGTCTGACTGCAGGTTTAGGCTCGATCCATGTGGGATCGGGCCTAAACCAGCAGTCAGACATCCTTCTCACAATCTGGGACCACTGGTTCCTAACTGCTCACTTGCCTGCCTGCCTGATTGTTCCTAACTGCCCTCCCTGCTGGCCTGATCTCACCACTAACTGCTTTCTGCTGCTGACCTGATTGCCCCTAACTACCTCTGCCTGACTGATCGCCCCTAATTGCCTTCCCCTGACAGCCTGATCTCGCTTCCAACTGCCCTCCCCTGACAGCCTGATCTCGCTTCCAACTGCCCTCTCTTATCAACCTGTTTGTGCCCAACAGGTTGATCTCGCCACCAACTGCCCTCCCCTGCCAGCCTGGTCACCCATAAAGGCCACTGCCTCAGCCACCACCACCATGGCTTTGTCCAAAAGGAAGTTGGACATCCAGAAGAGGGCTGGTCGAACTGGTCTAATTAGCATATTTCCCTTTTATTAGTATAGATATGTAAGATAGGATTGCTTAAATGGGGAGGGGGAAGACTTTTTCATCAGGAGGAGATGCTTTTGGCAGACAAAAATACATAATCCCTATATCTGGCTGATACCATCCATATGCCCTTATACTGCCAAACCAGTCATTAAAAATTTGAACTGTTTTCTTACACCTTACACCAAACAGCTGTTGCCCTTAAAACCCCTCCTCAGCCCCCACCTTAGGTTCTGCCTTCTCAGTTCACCCAGATTACACAAAGTGGCCAGATTATCATGATCTCTGAATGCATAATAATCTGGCCACTTGTTGTATATCCTATATAATGAAAGGCTAATACACAAATTATTTCCTTGACCAGGAGTTCAATCAGCAACCACCCATGTGCCCACCCCTTAGCCAGGATGGCCAGACCCCACCCATGAGCATATTCATGCAACGGGCCTCTAACACACACACACACAAACACACACACACACACACACACACACACACACACATACACCAGAGGCCCAGTGCATGAAATGTGTGCACGGGGGGGTGGGGGGAATGTCCCTCAGCTCAGCCTGCTCCTTCTCCAGTCTGGGACCCCTCAAGGGATGTCCGACTGCCCCTTTAGGCCTGTTCAAACTGGTGGGATCAGGCCTAAACAGGCAGTCAGACATCTCTCTCACAATCCAGGACTGCTGGCTCCCAACCACTCACCTGCCTGTCTGCCTGATTGCCCCTAACTGCTTCTGCCTGCCAGCCTGGTCTCCCCTAACTGCCCTCTCCTACATGTCTGGTCCCCTCCAACTTCCCTCACCTACATGCCTGGTCCCCCCCAACTGCCCTCCCTTGCCAGTCTGGTCCCCCCCAACTGCCCTTCCCAACAGGCCTGGTCCCTCCAACTGCTCTCCTCTGCTGGTTCAGTCACCCTTAATTGCTCTCCCTTATAGGCCTGATCGCCCATAACTGCCCTCCCCTGCTATCCATCCTGTGGCAGCCATCTTGTATCCACATGGGGGCAACCATCTTTTACCACATGGGGGTGGCCATCTTGTGTTGTGGAGTGATGATCAATTTGCATATTACTCTTTTATTAGATAGAATATATACACTGATTGGCCAGATTATTATTCATTCAGAGATTATAATAATCTGACCATTCAGTGTATACATACTAAGTGGCCAGATTACTATGACCACCCAGCAGTACTTTGTTGGGCCACCTTTTGCTTTCAATACTGTGGCGATTCTTCTTGGCATTGATGTCTGTTCCACGAGATGTTGAAAGGTGATGTGAGGAATCTGACACCATGCTTGATGAATAACACTGTCCAGGTCTGTGAGATTTGATGGTTGTGGAACCAGCTGCCTGATGGCTCATTTAACTCGGTCCCACAAATGCTCAATTGGATTGAGATTTGGTGATTGTGGGGGCCACCTAAGCAAGGTAAAGTCTCCTTTATGTCCTTGAAATCACTCCTGCATAATATATGCACAGTGGCATGGTGCATTTTCATGTTGGAAGAAGCCATCTCTATTGGGATATGCCATCAACATGATAGGATGAACTTGATCAGCAAGGATACTTAGGTATGTTGTGCTATTCAGACATTGTACCACACAAATTAAAGGGCCCAAGTCATGCCAGGAAAACATGCCCCAAACCTAACACTGCCCCGACCAGTTTGAAGGGTTGTACTCATGCATGTGGGGTGCATGCTTTCATGCTGTTTCCACAAAATCCTCACTCTGCCATCTGCATGATGCAACTGGAAATGTGATTCATCAGACCACATGACATAACTTTTTTCCAGTGCTCAACTGTCTAATCCTTGTGCTCCTGTGTGAATTGGAGACGTTTTATCTTGGTAACTGCAGACAGCAAAGGTGTTCGAACAGACTTTTAGCTTCCATATCCCATACAATGCAGTGTATGGCTAATTTGCCTACAAATGTCAGGTGGTCATAATAATCCGGTCACTCATTTCACATTCCAAAAACTATTCCTGATGTGCTTTGTTTTATATTTTTTATCTTTTTTAGTTTATGTTTTAAAATTTATTTATTAATATTTCTGCTTAGTAAAGGAATAGAAGTAAATATAGATGGACAATGTCCTGCTTAACTGGAAATTTGAGCATTTTATATTTATTTCAATATAACTAATTTGATAGCTATATTATATTTGTGAAACTTTTTAAATTACCACTGTTGAATCCTCAGGTTTCATAAAACAGAGTGTAAAACCATTAGCCTTTTTAAAAGGAAATGGGCTTTGGAATTATATACTTCTGGGTTTTAATCTTGCCTGGTTGTTTTCTAGAATGATAGAAAATAAAAGTTAATTAGGTATCCATTTGTAATTGCTTTCACCAGCCTCTTCCCACCTTTGAAATAAACTCAATCCTGAAACCCCTTAATTTTACTGAACTGCAACATAGATGAAAATTAATTAATTAATAGAATGAATTTTAAAAAGATATGTATCACTTCTATTTTACATATGGGGGAAACCAGGCTCTGAAAGCATTTTCCCAAGGTTTTCAAAATTGTGTTATCTGAATATAGCTGGTATGTTGTAATGCCTCTATTTAAGAAACACACATACACATATAGCTTTAATTGGTAGATAGGATTTCTATAACAATAAATTAATAAACAGGCCCATCAGTGGCTTCCTATGTATTGGTAATTGTTGTGTTTTTTTTTTAAATATTTTATTGATTTCAGGAAGGAAGAGGGAGAGAGAGATAGAAACTTCAATGATCAGAGAGAATCATTGATCAGCTGCCTCCTGCACACTCCCCACTGGGGATTGAGCCTACAGCCCAGACATGTGCCCTTGACTGGAATTAAACCAGTGACCCTGCAGTCCAAAAGCTGATGCTCCATGCACTGGGCCAAACCAGCTAGGTATTGGCAATTGTTTTAAAGTGAGAGAAATATTTAAGAGAAATATTAAAAGAGAAATATTTAAGAGAAACAATTAAGAAGTGTGTGTAGTATAATATGTTTCCTTTTTTCTCCAACAAAATCTATATTATTTGTAAACATAAGGGTTAGTTTAATATTTTAATAAAATAATGAGAAAGATTATTCTCAATGTTAGAACATACCATTTATATTCACAAGGCACTATTTTGGAAAATCTGTCAATTTACTCTCTGTTTTCTCACATGTAAATAGACTGATATCTACTTTTTAATTGCTTAAAGGGTTAGAAATAAACACTAAATAAAAATTAGAAAAGTACTAGGGAGATAATAGATTCTTCAAGATTTCTATCTATTTTAATGAGTGCAAATTCAAAAATGTATATAAATTTGAGAGAAGTTAGATTTCCTACATGCTTTCCTTACTATTTTTCCAAGACTCATTTTGGCAATATGCATTGAGCCTTAAAAAGACACTTTCTATTCTAATTACAATCTATTTCCTTGTTATCCTTTTGCCAAGAATAACCAAAAGCAGGACTAATTTATTAGTAAGAAGTGAACTATGATTAAATCATTTAAATAAATTTGTGTATCTGTGGCATCTCACATCATGATAGACAGATACGAGCCTCTCCATAAATATTTACTGGATAAATGGATAAATCATAAATATTGCTAAAATTAACCACTATTTTTACTAGTTATGCTTTCAATTTACATTGTAATTCTTTTTTAACTTTAGATCTATAGCTTATATTATGACAGGAATAGGCAAATGTTTTGTTTTTTTTAAAGATCAGATAATAAACATTTTAAACTTTTTAAGTCATATGGTCCCTATCGGAGCTACAAAATTCTACCATTGTAACAAAAGCAACCATAGGAGGAACATAAGCAAACACACTGGCTGTGTTCCAATAAAACTTTAGTTGTGTAGCCTACAATATGAAATTTGTATAATTTTCACATCACAGAGTATTCTTCTTTTGATTTTCTTTAATCATTTAAAAATATAAAATTCATTTTTTACCTTACAAACTATTGAAAAGCCAGAAGTGGCCAGATTTGGTAAATAGACTGTAGTTTGCCACCCCTTTATTAAAGAGTGGTTCTTTGTTTAAAAGCATATAAATTCAGATGATCTATTTCCTTTAGTTTTCAGCATAGCCATTTAGAAAATGTAAGATATCTTTTCATAAATTGCAATAGGATTTATTTTCAAACTATTTTCAATAAGACTAGTATGGTAAATTTGAAATCGGTTTGCTCAGGTATCATGGTTTCCGTGTTATGACAATGATGTTTATCAAAGCATTTGCTTATCTTTTCAAGTTCTCACTGGTTTCATAAAACATGAAAAAGCAAGTATTATTTGACTTCCTCCACCTTACTCAGAATCTTAGTCATGTTTGAACCCTCCCTCTCTGTGCATCTTGTCCCATGCCTCAGAGACAATCAATTCCCAAATCTTGTCAGGTTTTCTTTTCTTCAAGTCTTAAGTGTCTTCTTTTCTATTTCCATTCATATCCCAGGTCAGGGACTTCATCAATGATTTTATTTTGCAAAATAAACATTTTATATACTCTATTTCTCTTCTGTCAATCACCTGTCTCCATAATCCTCTGAACTCTGAAGATGATACAAGTGCGGATTCTCATTAGAAAAACTGACACATGGTCTTTTCCTCACAAGGACAGGCATAGGGCATTTGTCAAAATTACAAGGCAACCAGCTTAAAGATAGGACAAAGAAAATAGTTTTCAATGTCATAGGTCATGACAGAAAACAAATTTCATGGGTAGGTTACATTTAGCCTGAACCAATCATTCATAGAATTTTTAAATGAGCAATTGAACAAGACAGAAAGATCAAATGGCACACAAAAAATAATTAGCTTTAGGATCAGAAAAAAAACAACACCTTAAATCAGATCTCTCTGTTTTTAGACTTAATGGCATTAGTTTCCCTAAGCAAAAGTGTTCTGATTAGACTATGAATATCAGACATTGACATTCAGGCACCAGGATATTACTTTAAAAAATGTGTGCTACACAGATTTCTTGAACTAGACAAAAATTAGTAAGTATTATTAAATATGAATTAATGTGCAACCAGCAAATTTTTCAGGTCCCATTTCAAAGCACCACATTACTACTTTTCAATTTGTGTTTAAAGTCATAAATGTACCCATCCTTATGTAGCACCAGTTAAATTTAAGGACTGGATGACATAGAAGGTTGTCAGATAACCCTGATACAATGAGCTCTTAGAAAACTCCAGACAACCATGTACCCCAGACACATTCTCCCAGGCCTGCAAGAACAAGTTACAAGGTTCAAGTCAAATGACCACATTTGGAAATTTCCCTGCCTCTAAACAATAGTTGGCTTGATTTGTCCTTGAGAAGGCCCTAAACTCAAGAATTCTCTATTGCCAATCTTGATTCTCACCTCTGGACCATCTAGACTTTGTATTCACAGAAGATCTTTCTGTCTGGGAACCTTGACCTTGTACAGTAGATTGTTGTTCAGTTTTCTTCTTTGCTTCTAGAAAAAAACATCTGCCTCAAAGACAGCTCAGATAATTAAATCTCCCCAACTCTTTTGAACTGCTTCAAGCCCAGTCTTGGAGTTCTTAATCATCTGCACCCTTAATCATCCCCTGCCCTCTCCCCCCCACCAAAAAAAAAAAAAAAGGGGGGGGGGGGAAGAAGCACCCCACCATAGAATAAAATGTTTGTGGGAACCACATGTTGGATTTCAATTGCTTGATAACTGCCCAGTGAGAAATCAAGAGGAAAAACTGCCCAACACTATTACTTTTTTGATGGCATAAGTAAATGTTTTGATGGTCTGAATAAAGCTTATTTATCATATTCTCAGATGACTATTTTAGGTGATGTGACTAACACGAAGGTTGACAGAAAAATATTCAAACAAATGGTTGACTTTGAATTAATAGTTATAGTGTTAGTTTTATTTTCTTGACTGAATTTTTAAAAAATATTTACTTTAATTAATTCCCTTTTATTTATTTATTTTTTTATAATAAAATATATTTTAGTGATTTTTTACAGAGAGGAAGAGAGAGGGATAGAGAGTTAGAAACATCAATGAGAGAGAAACATCAACCAGCTGCCTCCTGCACACCCCCTAATGGGGATGTGCCCGAAACCAATGTACATGTCCTTGACTGGAATCGAAGCCAGGACCTTTCAGTTTGCCCCTAGCCACTTTATCCACTGAGCCAACACTTTATCCACTGAGCCAAACTGGTTTTGGCTCTTGACTGAATTTTTAATATTAGCCCTGTATACGCTGGAAAGGTTCCTTCAGACTACATCTCAGAATAAGGATGATATAGAAAAAAACACACATCCTGCCTTAGAGATGCAACATGAGTGAGAGATAAATCTGTACTGTTGCTACTAAAAATTTGACATAATTTGTTATGTCATAATTTAGTCTAAGCTGACTGAAGCAGCATTTTCCATATTGGCATTTATCCTATAGTTATATTCAGGAATGTATATAATTATATAGTTAGATAGATGTTATTATGTCTAACAAAAATGGTTAGAAACAACCTAAATATTCATCAATGGAGAACTGACTTAATAAAATATAATTCAATCATATGAAAGTACCATGAAACTGAAAAAAAAAAAAAAATGGATAAGAAAGTTTTTATGCATTAACTAGAGGCCCAGTGTGTGAAATTCATGCATGGCGGGCGTGGGGAGGTAATCCTTCAGCCCTGCCTGCACCCTCTCCAATCTGGGACCCCTTGAGGGATGTCTGACTGAGGTTGGGCCTAAATAGGCAGTCGGACATCCCTTTCACAATCCAGGACTGATGGCTCCCAACTGTCACCTGCCTGCCTGCCAGATCACTCTCAACCACTCCATTGCCAGCCTGATTGATGTCTAACTGCTCCCCTGCCAGCCAGATTGCCCCCAACTGCTTTTGCCTGCAGGCCTGGTTGCTCTAAGTGCCCTCCTCTGATGGCCTGGTTGCCCTGAACTGTCCTACCCAGCAGGCCTGGTCACCCCTAACTGCCCTCCTGTGCTGGCCTGGTCACCTCTAATTGCTCTCCCCTGCTGTCCTGATCACACCCAACTACCCTGTCTTTCATACATGGTCCCTCCCAACTTCCCTCCCCTGCTGGCCTGATCACTCACAACTGCCCTCACTTGCCAGCAATCCTATTGTGGCCACCTTGTGTCCACATTGGGGGGGCCATCTTTGACCACATGAGGGCTGCCATCTTGTGTGTTGGAATGATGATCAGGACAGCACGGGGGTGGGGTGGGGTGGGGAGAGCAGTTTGGAGTGAGCAGGCCAACAGTGGGGCAGTTGGGGGTGAGCACACTGGCATGGGGGATAGTTGGTGATGATCAGGCTGGCAGGGTGGGCATATGGGGACGAGCAGGCCAGCGATGGGGAGCAGTTGGGTGCAAGCAGGCCAGTAGGCAGAGTGGCTAGGGGCAATCAGGCAGGCAGGCAGGTGAGCGGTTAGGAGCCAGCAGTTCTGAATTGTGAGAGGGATGTCCTACTCCCAGTTTAGGCCGGGTCACTGTAAACCTGCAGGACGATACCCTTTGAGGGGTCCCAGATTGGAGAGGGTGCAGGCTGGGCTGAGGGACACCCCCTATGGTGCACGAATTTCATGTACCAAGCCACTAGTTTGATAATAATAATGCTTTCTTTTTAAATAAATTTTCCACCCATTTACTTTCTACCAGACTATGTTGTTATATGTAAAATGAATTTATTTATTTATTTTTTTTTTAGAAAACATATAATCAGGCCATGTTTTAATCCACTCTGCCAATTCTTGTATTTTAATTAGTCTATTTAGGCCATTTACATTCAATGTAATTACTGATATATTAGGGCCTAAGTTTGTAATTTTATATTTTGTCTTTTCTGTTTTTGTTTCTCTGTTCCCTTTTTTCTAGCTTCCTATGGGTTGGCTGAATATATTTTAGAATTCCATTTTGATTTATTAGTAATGTTTTTCAGAGTAATTTTGTGTAGGTGTTTTTAATGATTGTTCGTAGTATTACATTGTATATACATAACTTACTATAGTTTACCAGTGGTTTCATTTTTGCCAATTCCAGTGAATTACAGAAATTTTACCTCCCTTTATGTCTTCTTATTCTCCCTCACTTATAATACACTTGGCTTAACTGTTCCCTCTATATACATTTAGAAATGCATTTGATAGTATTGTAATTTTTGCTTCAACCATCAATTAGAATTTAGAAAATTCAAAAGGAGAACAGGAGCCTATTGTAATTACTCATATTTTTGCTTACTGGGTTCTTTCTTTTCTCTTAATGTTTGAGAGTTCTTTCTTTTATTACCATTCTGTTCAGAAAACTGCCTTTTGCTATTCTTTTAGTGTAAGTCTGGTGGTGATAAATTCCCTCAGTTTTCCTTCATCTGAGAGTATTCCTATAGCTATTTTTACCTGATCTAGGTTTGTGTGATGATATTTCTTTTCTTTTAGCACCTGAATTATATAGTGACACTTTCTTTTGGCCTCCGGATGTCATTGGAATTGGTTTCACCTTTTAGGTCTGGTGTTTCTCTCTGGCTGCTTTCACAATTTTGACTGTGTTTTTAGTTTTGAAAAGGTTAATTATGATGAAGTGTAGTGTGGATATCTTTGAGATTATCTTGTTTGGTGTTTGTTCAGCTTATTGAATCTGTAGGCTTATATTTCTTATTAAATTTTATGTTTTCAGACATTATTTCTTTGAGTATTTTTCAGTGCCATCTATTTTCTACTCTGTTTTTAGACTTCAATAACACAAATGTTATAACTTTTATTATGGTCCCACAGGTCCTCCTGCCCCCAGACTTCTCTCTCTATTGTTTAGATTGAATAATCTCCATTGTTCTATAGTCTAGTTCACTATTTCTTTCCTCTGCCCATCCATCCTGCTATTGAACCCCTCTACTAAGTATTTTATTTATTTTTATTATAAAATTTTAATCTAAAAAAAGTGTATGTACTTAAGATTTTCTATTTCTATGTTGATTATTTTCTATTTTTTTCTATTTTTTGTTTGCTTCAAGTGTGCTCATAATTGCTTCTAAAGCATTTTTATTGTGGCTGATATGAACTATTTGTCAGATAATTCTAACATCTCTGTTATCTTGGTGTTGGCATGTATCAATTTTTTTAAAGTTCAGTTTGAGAACTTTTTGGTTTTCAAAATTAGTGTTTTTTTTATTAAAATATGGAAATTTGATTAGTCTTAAAATTTATGTTATAAAACTATATCTTGTTTTATCCTTCTGTTTTAGATGGATTTCTCTGACATCAATCCAGTGTCTACCTCTTTTTTAGCCTGGTGGAGATAGAAGTTCAGGTTTCTCATTTGATCTCCTTTACCACCTGAGATAGGGGAAACCCCATTACTGCTAGAGGGTATGGGAGCTTCAGTCAACCATGTACTTTTCACTGATAACACAGTGTGAGTGGCCACATTATTGCTTGGGTGATAGTGAAAGTCCTGACCCTCCATTGGGTTTCTGCTGACTCCACCCTAATGAGGAATGGGAGGAGCACCTCATTACTGTTGACTTATGTGGAAGTCTAAGGTCACCATATGGTCTTCACATACACTGACATGGGGACTGGCCGGACTACCACAGGTGAGGAGCACAAAAATCCCAGGCCCATTGCATATTGTGCTGCTATGAACATAGGAGTGCATATGACCTTTCTGATTGGTATTTCTGGGTTCTTCGAATATATTCCTAGAAGTGGAGTCACTGGACCAAATGGGAGTTCTATTTTAAATTTTTTGAGGAAACTCCATACTGTTCTCCACAGTGGCTACACCAGTCTGCATTCCCACCAGCAGTGCATGCGGGTTCTTTTTTATCCACAACCTTTCCAACACTTGTCATTTGTTGATGATAGCCATTCTGACAGGTGTGAGATGGTATCTTGTTGTCATTGTGATTTGCATTTCTCAGATGATTAGTGACTTTGAACATGTTTTCAGATGTCTCTTGGCCTTCAGTATGTCTACTTTCAAAAAGTGTCTATTTAAGAACTTTGACCATTTTTTGATTGGATTATTTATCTTCTTTTTCTTAAGATATATGAGTTCCCTATAAATTTTGGAGATTAGGCCTTTATTGGATATAAATTGGCAAATATGCTCCCCCATGCAGTGGGCTTTCTTGTTGGTTTGATGATGATTTCTTTTGAGGTGCAGAAGTTTTTATTTTGATGTAGTCCATTTGTTTATTTTTTCCTTAGTTTCCATTGCCTAAGGGCTGTATCCATAAAGATATTGCTATGACATATATCTGATATTTAATTGCCTATAGATTGTTCTAAGATTTTTATGGTTTCCTATTGTATGTTTAAGTCCTTTATCCATTTTGAGTTTATTTTTTTTGTGTGTGTGGTGTAAGTTAAAGGTATAGTTTCTCCCTTCCTTCCTTCCTTCCTTCCTTCCTTCCTTCCTTCCTTCCTTCCTTCCTTCCTTCCTTCCTTTTTTTTTTCATGTAATTTGTCCAATTTTCCCAACACCATCTTTTGAAGAAACTATCTTGTATCCAATATATGCTCTTGCTTCCTTTGTCAAATATTAGTTAAGCATAATAGCATGGGTCGATTTCTAGGTTCTCTGTTCTGTTTCATTGGTCTATTTGTCTGTTCTTGTGCCAGTACTAGGCAGTTTTGAGAACTGTGGCTTGGTAATATAGCTTGATGTCTGGTATTGTAATCCCTCCAACTCTATCCTTCTTTCTCAGGATTTCTGTGGCTATTCAAGGTCATTTTTTTGTTCCATATAAAGTTTTAGAGAGTTTGTTCTAGGTCTGTGAAATATGCCATTGGTATTTTAATAGGGAATTCATCAGCAGATGAGTGGATTAAAAACAGTGGTACACCTACACAGTGGAATACTATGCTGCTGTAAAAAAGAAAGAACTCTTACCATTCACAACAGCATGGGTGGGCCTGGAGAGTATTATGCTAAGTGAAATAAGCCAGTCAGAGAAAAAAAAAAATATCACTCATTTTTGGAATATAATGTGCCAGAAGCCAATTCCAGCATGTCATAATTACAAGAGTTTTTTTTTTTTTTTAATGTTTTTTTAAAAATATATTTTATTGATTTTCCACAGAGAGAAAGGGAGAGGGATAGAGAGCTAGAAATGTCGATGAGAGAGAAACATCAACCAGTAGCCTCCTGCACACTCCCTACCAGGTATGTGCCTGCAACCAATGTACATATCCTTGACCAGAATCGAACCTGAGACCCTTCAGTCCACAGACCGACTCTCTATCCACTGAGCCAACCCAGTTTCGGCAAGAGTTTTATCAAAAGGTTGATAAAACTTGAGGGCTCAGCAAGGGCTGAGTCACATATGTAATTACCTGTTGGAATGGCTAATGGCACTTCCCCAAAACCTGAATAGTATTACTGTTTACTGCCAGACAGCTCAGGGCATCTTAATCTACATGTTATTGCCTCCTATTGGCTAAACACCAGAACAGCTGTAGGCTATTCCCCAATCTGACAATGCTTCTGTAAACCCTACCCTTTGAAACCCTACCCTTTGAAGTGTATGTCTCTACCTTGCCTTAGGACAAATTGTGTTAATAAAAAGCAAGGGGTCCTAAGATAAGGATAGATCTTTAGCTCCTTTAACTGAAGCTCCTCTGTCCTCCAATGCCTTTCAAAACTATCTTCAATCTTTGGACTCCTACTCAATCTATGCACAGCCTTTCTGCAGATTGCTGAACCCCTTCTTAATGCTGGGATAAGAATCCCAGCAATAATGAACAACATAAACTGTTGAACTGATGAACAAAAGTTGATACACAGACAGAGAAGCATCGAACAGATTGCCAAACTTCAGTAGGAAGGCAGGAGAAGGAATGGGGTAAGAGATCACCTAATGGACTTGTACACATGCAGATAAGCATAACCAATGGCTTATGCTTGGTGGAGGGAGTGGCCAAGGAGAGGTCAATGTGGGGAAAGGAGACATATGTAATACTTTAAACAATAAAGAATTTAAATAAAACTAAACTACAAAAAAGAAAAAGAAAATCCCAGGGCCCTGCTTGACTATCTCTGACATGACCCTGCTGGTGGTATAAGGGTACCTCATTTTATTATACTAGAGGCCCAGTGCACGAAATTCATGCATGTGGGTGGCCCTCAGCCTGGCCTGCACCCTCTCCAATCTGGGACCCCTCGGGGGATGTATGACGGCCGGTTTAGCCCCAATTCCATAATTGGATATCCCTCTCGCAATCTGGGGCCACTAGCTCCTAACTGATCACCTGCCTGCCTGCCTGATTGCCCCTAACCCCTCTGACTGCCTGCCTGATGCCCCTAACTGCTCCCCTGACAGCCTAATCACCCCTAAATGCTCTCCCCTGCCGGCCTGATTGCCAACTGTCTCTGCCTCAACCCCTGCACCATTGTTTTGTCCAGAAGGATGTCCAGAAGACTTCTGGTCTATCCACTCTAATTAGCATATATCCCTTTATTAGTATAGATACCTCAGGACAGAATGGTGTCTGATTTTCCCACTACCCCTTGCTAGTAGTAAGTCATAGTTTATTTTGTGTTGTTTGGCTAAAGTAGAGCTTTTATTGTCCAAGTTTTTCATTTTGCCTTATTCCTGGTACTTTGGCTTGAGATAGCAGACTTTTGCTGTGTCTTTTATTTTTTGTCTGTACTCTTTGGGTTTTCTGGGTTGCCAGTCTCTTCAATTCTAAGTCTGAATTACATGGACATGCGCGCGCACACACACACACACACCATAAGGAACTCATCATTGTGTTATTCCTTGAATCCTCTCAGCTGATCAGCTTTCTTCTTTCTATTTTTCAGTGTTTTCTGGTATTTGTTTTACACATAATGCTCAGAGGATATTTTTTAGTACTAGGTAGTTAGAGGAATAGGAAAAAGTACATCCACTCTGTTTTCCTGGAAGCAGAAGTCTTAAAACTAAAAAAAAAAAGAAGAAAAAAAAAAGGAAAAATTAAAAAAGAACCTCACTGTTTAGGACTTACATTTTCCCTATTCAATCAAAATTAAATTTCATATTGTATTTTACTCTAGAAACAAAAGTTTTCTAACTCCTTTTTATTCTCAGAGGTTTAAAAATAAACCTTTCAGCCCTTTTCCATTCCTCAAACTGATAGTTCCCTATTTTGACTTTAATAAAGCTTTCATCAAGTCTCAGTTCATCAGATGGTTTGTGTGACCCGATAGGGTGACACGGAACCTCTTTTCAAACTGACAGAATATTCAAAGCCTTTACTCTTCCCACCAGTAAAGCTGCTTTGTAGATGTCAGATTCTTTTAAAATTGTGTTGCTTGCAAGTGCATGTATTATTCATCTGACTGAGGTATCCTACACTGTCAAAGGGGAAAATTGCAAGAAACCTATCTCTGAGCTTCCCTTTGATGCTGTGAGAAGATTCAGAATGAGTGGACTGGAAGATGATTATATTTTTCTTAACCTTATGGTTAAACTGACAATATCTACCTCATGCTTTACATTACCATATGGCATGTTACCAGGAGGATGACCCTAAGAGCTTGTGTCAACCACAAAAGAATAATTAGTGATCTAAGAGTTACTGAGGAGATACTGATGCTGACAAATGTCCACTCACATTTCTTTAGCTCTGCATGTGATGCTTTGTGAATGGGACATAAAGTAGTAGCTACACCAGAAGCTGAAATGTTCTTCCAGGACTTAATTTATAAGGACAGCTCTTAAATGAAATAAAATTATACAAAGATAAGACTGGAAAGGACTTCAGAAGTTCACGATCCATTAACCTCTTACTCATCCTGACATTTTACAGGTAAGGAAATTAGACAGCTTCAGTGACTTGCCCAAGCTAACTAGTGGCAAAACTAAGACTAAAGCCTACACAGCTTTCATCCAATATTTTTATACACACCATATGGTTACCAATGACTGTCAAAATGCTGGTTGATTATTCAGGATTAGAGCAGGCAATTATAAATCTATAATAAATGTGCAATCAGTGTGAGTTTGGGGAACTGATTTCTGTAAGGGTCAAAATTTTGATAAGTCATTCAAAAACCACCATGAAGTTGTAGGAAATGGGCTGTGATTCATCCAGTGGGTAGAACTCTTCCTTGAGACAATCTACTCTCAAGTTTTCTTTTACGGTCAGCTGAAACATGAGCCAAATCTGGGCCCCTGTGAGGTCTCCCACCAGTAAATCACAGAGTACTGCCTAAGTTTACTTATATTCCAAAGTGGGTCTTAGTTATGCAACAGTTCTAGGACTCCTTTCTAATTCAATTTTAGAGAATGACCTGTAGGCGACCTTTATTCTTCTGAAAGCTTAAATTGGATGTAGTTTCCAACTTCCTTTGCTATCCTAAATTATGTAGTTTAGTTGTTTAAAAGTTGTAGATTCTATTAAGTGTTATAAGAGTATTAGTATTTTATAAAATAGCTGCTTATATTTTAAATATAATCTACATATGTATATGTGAAGGTTTCCGTATGAGTTTGTATGACTTGGAGATGTTTTGTAAAATATATTTGATACCAAAAACTACTCTAAATGATTTCTGTTATAATTTACTGTCAGAAAAAAAAGAGAAATGTAAAATGCTATCATGTGAAAGCAAGAGATTAAGTATGTTTCTAATAACCATATTTTCTGAATCCTAAGTCAGGGTATACAGTAAGAAAATATATAATTAATAAAACCTGGATTCTCAAAAGATTCAGATCTCATTATTAAGATCTATTAATTCCTCAAAACTCTTAATTGTGGCAATGACCAGAATTTTTCTTTTAATATCTACCTTGAATAATTTTTTAATCTTTTATATCTATTGGATGATAGTTTTTGCAAATATATGATAATAATTTATATCTAATAACACAAAAATCAATAAATAAATACTTATTAACAAGAGAAAAAAAGAGATAGTTTACCTAGTAGATCAGAAAGGGCCAGTGAAGGGTTTCTATATAAGGCTGTTGGGAGACATTTCTTCATGGGTAGTTCTTGTTTCTGCTCATTTTCTAGTAAAGACATTGATAGCTTTTGTTTCTCTCTTTTCAAGGGTATTTGCTTGGCAAACAGTCTTGAGAAATAAAGAAAGTAGCTCCCTTGGAAGATAAGGAAGCTTTGTTTCCTCTCCAAGAAAATAAAAATAATATCTCCCTTCTGGGAAACAGTGGGGCAGGTTTACTAACAGACCTTTGGGAAGATTGAGATTTTCTAAACCTGAGATTCTATAGGTATAAGTGTACTCATGTGTGCGGAGCTTTCACTTAGGCATCTCTCCATGAATTTGGGGGGGGGGTGTGTGTGCAAGGGGAACTGATGAGAACATACAATAAATGTAATAAAGTCCTTTGACTCTGGCCCAGGAGTCTCATATCATCTACTATCAGCTATGAAACTATGGTAACTAACTTCATAACTTGAAAGAGGAGTAAAATCTTAGATCCTTCACAGTTCTTGACATAAGTGGCATTACCAATGTTCAAATGCCACATTTCCACCATACAGTATGTCCTCGGGTTACGTCAGAGATTCGTTCCTACGCCTGTCCTAACCCGATTTTTCCAGTAAGTCAGAACCCACCTACCTAAGCACCTACTTCACTCACATGGAGCACATACACAGCAGTAATGAAGTGAAAAAGTAAAAAAATAAAAATAAAAATAAAAGAAAGATAACAATTCCTGACCTTTACTTGTGGTAAATACAGTAAATAATAAAAAATAATAATAAAGTACATATGTACATATGTCAAAATGACAAAACTTTTTTTTATATAAATAAATGGGAATGTCGACATAACCACAAAACAACGTACATCAAGTCTGATGAAACCTAAGGATTGCCTGTACTTACTTACCTATGACATATACTTGAGCCATTCAAACTGAGTAGGCCTATAAGGGATCCCAAGGAAGAGCACTGCTGGCAAAAGAAACAGGATTAAAAATATGTGGGTAGTCTATCTTCTGGTCAATTATGATAATATATTTTAACTGTAGACACTGTCCCACATTTCACATCCTCATTAAAGCAGAATATAAACGTGAGAGTGCCACCATAGGTGGCCCAGAAAGGTAATGATAGGGGCATTACCCTGCTAAATGCTGTCATGGGTACAACAATTATATCCTCTGCTTTCCTAACTCTGGGTGTTCTTTCAGTGGCTTACAGCACCCATTGACATTTCCTGTCCAGGGCTATAATTTTATGTTGCCATTTTGGCTCTTGAACCCTGAATGTTAAACTTCTCTGAATATGGTTAGTAAGACATGCCAAAGCATGATGACTGATAAAACATAAAGCTAAGGTCAAGGAAAATGAGCCCTATCTTTTCGCCTCTGACATCAGGGTGTTTGGGCATATACTCTCTGTTCCATTTAATAATGGAGATTGAGTGTAAGGGTATATGCAGAGGGAGAACATTTGAATACGGTACATATTTGTAATGAATAAACTCTTTGACAACCCAGAGGAAATACTTGAACTGCACTGTCAATACATTAGCCACTTAAAATGTGGCCAGTCCAAACTCTGATATGTTGTAAGTACAAAGTACACACTGGATTTTGAAGACTGAGTGCAAACCAAAGTGCAGTGCTAGACTATTTATAGTTTTCTGCTTTAGTAATGTGAACTGAGTGGGCCCATAAGGGATCTTAGGGCTGACCCAATAGTTAGAAACAAAATGCTGTCAGTGTTATATAATAGATGAAAGAATTAAACCACTTTAAGTCTTCTGAATAGAAAGCAGGTCTCTTAAGGACAAAGGTCATGCATTTTTATAATCCTTTCTATTCTTTAGTAATATGTTTAGTCTCTTACTTAGCTCAATGATGTTTGTCAGTTGAATGAATACTAAGGAAAAGAAAACTTGCAAATGTAGTGGTTCAGTGTATAAAGAGATTGTACCTGCTGATTCTGAATAGGATGCCTATATATCACTTTTCTTAGCAGCCATTTATATTTACTTAAGAATGCAACCTTACAGTGTGATTTACCTTCCACTAAGTCTCACTGCCTCTCCAGAGACCTCGGCTGCAAATGCTTATTTTTCTTATGCATAGCTTCCTCCTTTGGAACACAGGGAGCAGCCAAGGGGGTTAATTAAAGTGGGAATCACTTGGGCACAGATGAGTAAATCATGAATACAAGGCCGTGGCACTTCTGAATTATTTTAAGATTATAGCCTTTAAAAAAAAAGCTTTCAGTATTTAGAGTGTGTAAAAGATATAGAAAGACCCCATAGAAAGGACATAGCCAGCAGAACCTCCACACTGTCCTCATGATGTCTCCATATATTAGTATATTGCTGGTAGTGAGTGATACCAGTGAACACAGAGCAATGTCCCCCAAATGTGAGGTCCGTGGCCATTAACTCTCATACTAGTACATGTGCTGCAGTAGAAACTAATGGCTGACATATGAGACAAACAGGGTTAAATGAACCAGTGCTAATCCAAGAATATAAAGCATGCTTTCTGTGTTCTTTATTAGGCGCGATTTATGTAGATGTTGGTAGATGAAGGACGGTTGCCACATATCGCTTATGTTATAAATAATAATATTAGGCATGCTAGGAAATTCATATTATAAATTGTAGAACCTTTGGAAGGGATATGTTTTCCTTATTTTATAATTAAAAATAAACTAAATTTGTGAAGAGATTAAGCAACTTGCCTAAGGTCATAATAATGCTCATCAGTAGAATTTGAACCCAAGTATAGTCTAACTCCAAAATGCATGCTATTTCTATTAAACCAAATGTAATCTCTTCTCCAATGTAACAATGGCATTATTAAAAATGACAATGATGAGGAAAAACAGAAACAGTTTTAGTGGCCTTATCCTTACTAGCCTCCTGTTCTTCCTCCCTTCTACCATCTTCCTTTATCTCTTCCTCCTTCCCTCGTCTTTTCCTATTTGTCTCCCCCTCTCTTCCTCCCACTTTTTGCTCCTTCTACTTTCTCTTTCCCCTCTTTTTCTCCCTAAGAGCTCTGCCTTTGTTTTCTTGTTTCATCCTCTTTCCCTTCCTCTTTTCCATTATTTTTAATACCAAGCTACAGTCCTGTCAATGTCTTCAGAGAACCTTGCTATGTGATAAAGTTATGGCTACTAGAGAAATGAAATACTACAAATATTCCCTTAGCTTAGAATCATAGAATGCTAGACTGGAAGGGAACTTGGAGCTTACCTAGGCTGATACTCTCATTACATACCAGGAGGAACTCCAGCCAAGGGAAGTTATGGAACTGCCCATGGTTCATGACTAAGGTTAGTGGGGAATCCAGAACTGGAATACTACAATTCTTATTTTGGTTTCTAAACAGGGACATGGAAAATTAGGTAGAAATGTGAAAATAAAAACCTAGGCCTCAAAAGGTGAAGTTCATTTTCTTGCTAGATAAATTTGTTGAGAAGACAGAAGAGGTAATGTATGTAACAGTGCACAAAGCTCTTAGAAAAGGAGGTCTGATTTAAATGTGAGTCAATACCTATTGCCCAAATATTAAAGAATAACTTTCATAACCTTAGACCAAGCCTGAAGAAAGGAATTGTTGAACTATAGACCATTTATGCTGTTGAACTCACATGATCAGAGAACCTCTCTCTATTTATAGTAAATGAGTATGGAATGAATGCCAAGGAGCTGTCTGTTTTACCATTGTTTTGGCTCAATAAAAAGGCGTTTTCTATGTAAGTGTAGAAAGTAGTGCCTGAACCCCTGCAGATGCCATAGATGGATTCATCCTTCTCTTTCTGTTACTGATTGTCCAGATGATCCTAAAAGAAAGTTTATTGCAGCAATCTAATCTAACTCATTGTTAGGTTAATCTTTTCAGTCCAATGTGTGCTTTAATTGAGGGAAGCAGCTCACTGATGCCAGAACTAAGAGGTGGAACTACATTCTATATGTGGTTGGAGCGTCAAGTGATTTGCTTCTTCAGTTTTTCATCTGCAAAATGCAAATAATATTGGCATTGTTTTCCAAAAATAGATATTAACTGAGATAATATACATGTAGTAGTTTTTCCAGAATCTGGAAGATTGGATCCAAACATTTTAGCTATTATTTTTGTGTTTAGATTGAAGTTTGTCTTAAGGTGTTAGGATTTAGGCTGTCAATATTTCTGTCTTTCAAAAATCAGCTTCAGAAAATTGTGGTTCTCACTCAACAGATCAAAACTCTGAGAACTGGAATTATGTTTCAAAAGAACAGATTGATGCCTCACTCACACATGTCTTTCCCCATCCCAAACCAACAGGGTAAAATGTTTTACAGATTGGATGCTTGGCACAGAACAGAAATTCGAAATAAGACTTCTATTGTTTTTCCTCCCTTCTTTCTTTTTTCTTTTCTTTTTTTTTTTTCAAATTAAAAAAGTATTTAAAGGGAATTGCAACCTTATTTATTTTCTTTCAGTGAAGAAAAAAGAGCACATCTGTTTGCAATAGTGGATTGAAAGTCTAAAAATAAATCGGCTTTAAAAAAAAAAAAGAAGCAAAACTTTGTTGGCACTCTAAAACCAATCGACACAGGGAAAATGTTTGTTCTAGAGATGTTTGGCTTCTTTTAAAAAAGAAAAAAAAGAGCAAATAATGTAGAATTATACAGTTCTAATTAAGTGGTTTACCACATAAAAATGTGTTATTTTTACTCATCTGGTAAATAGTTTTAACCGTGACATAATGTCTTAACATTTACATTTCAATTCTGAATATACCCGGCATCTGTCATTTTCTCTAAGGAGAGATTGGGAGATATAAAAATAATGTTTTTACTCTCATGATCTGTAATTAGAAAGCAAACAGCCAAATAAAAGTATGATATCTATAGTTTTTATTGGCTCTGATCTTTAAAAATTCAGTTGTCCACTATGGTGAAAAGTGCCTATTTAGATGAATATTTTGGATTATGTTGTCAACCGTTTTTACTTCATATAAAATGTAAAAAATATTTATTATAAAATAACCTTACAAATACTGCCATGACCATTTCACAGAGAAGGGGGCAATCCGCCAAATGACTTAACATGGCAGTTGTCTCTTGTGAAGCTTAGATAAGGGAGGGGACAGTGACAGGGGGGAGATTAGGGTTGACAAGTAAAAAGGAGCTTAGAGGAACTGGAATAGAAAACAGATGGAGTAGATAAATACGGAAGGGCAGCTGGGGTATCTTGAAAGACAAACATTAGTTACTCAGAAGCAGTTGAGCTAGCAAATTCTTGAAAATGAGCTACTGAAAACAATTTTCAGGTAAAAAAAGAGAGAGAGAAAAAGAGAGAGAGATAGAGAGAGAGAGAGAGAGAGAGAGAGAGAGAGAGAGAGAGAGAGAGAGAGAGAGAGAGAGAGAAAGCTGGGTTAAGGGGAATTTCTATATAAAAACACAAACTGGATAGTTACAATTCATTCTAAAAAATATCCAAGTGGATGGCCTCCTTGATGAGTCCAGGAAGTAAAATAGACTATTCTAGCTTCATAGAAGGTATATTTTAAATGTTAAATTGGAATAACTGATTAAAATGTTAAATAATTAAATAATTTTATGTAATTTAAAATTGAGATTTTTACATCTTTAAATAAATGGTATTTACAATGGAAATAGTAGTTTTAGTGAAGTAACATCAACATGAAATGGCAGGAAGTTAAGTAGAAATATTGTGCCATTAACTAGTGTACCTAGCTAAGCTAGACTCTATACTCTCAATTTACCTACCTAGAAATATATTAATTATACTACACATATATAATAACATATAAATATCTATTAGTAGATGAGAATATAAAGCCCTGTCTTATAATGGAGTACATTAGGATATCACATTTCTTTAAGATTATAATATTATTAATAAGGTATTTGGAGTAGGTAAGGGCCCTCAAGATCCTGGGCAAAAATATATATTTTAATAGAATCCTTTGGAAATATAAAAATCTTCTATAATGGTAGTATAACCTGAGACTGTCTCTAAAATATATGTCCTGTTATTTCTTTAGCTTTTAATATTGTAATTTGGACACCAAAAATGTCAGTTCACATAATTATTGAGAATTGTCCATTGTTGCTGCCTCCACTTTCTCACCTTTTATACACTCTATACCACTGAATCGTCTGGCTGCCACACTTCATTAAAACTGCCCTTTGGAGGTCACCTGGGTTTCCAATTTTCATTCTTTGTCTTACTTGTCAATTTGTATGCAACTTTAATACTTTCAAAATCTCTTCCTTTTCATTCTGGAAATCACTATTAGTTTTCCTTCCACCTCTTTGGTTCCCTTTTTCTTCAAAATCTTTTGGGAGATCTTCCTTTTGAACCTGATGGATAAGAATTTGAATTTGTCAGGACTATATTATCACCTTTCTCATCTCTCCCTCCCTTTTTCTACAAGAGGATCTCCAGCCACTGCCATGGCTTAATTTATTATTACAAATTTATTTCTTTTTCCCAGATCCCTTGTATGAGTCTCTGATATCTATCAAGTTAACATATCTACTATAATTAAATGATATTTTCAAGATTTTCACTTTGATTTCCACTTTAGTAAATGGCACTAGCATTCACCCACTTGCTCATGCCAGAAACTTGAGTGCCAGCTATGTGACTCTTTCTTCATATTCACTCAATCACTGAGGCCTGTTAAAAATCTTCCAGTATAGCCAAAACTGGTTTGGCTCAGTGGTAGAGCACTAATCAGCAGACTGAAAGGTCCCAGGTTTGGTTCTGGTCAAGGGCATGTACATTGGTTGCGGGCACATCCCCGGTAGGGGGTGTGCAAGAGGCAGCTGGTTGATGTTTCTCTCTCATCGACATTTCTAGCTCTCTATCTCTCTCCCTTCCTCTCTGTAAAAAAATTAATAAAATATATATTTTTAAAAAAGAATCTTCTAGTATAGACCCTGAATCTCATTTTCCCCATATATATTGTTGGTTATCTAACCCACCTTTCCATCTTTCATTCTGATTTTCTTCAATAATTTCCTAAATGGTATACCTTCATCTGTGTTTGTTAGTTCCAAATAATTATTAGGAAAAAAAAAATTAAAAGAAGAATTTAATTTTATCAATCTGACATAAAATTCTTGACCTCACTCTGATTCTTAGACTGCAGTTCTATTGGAGTTAGTATAAAACTAACATTTCTCATTGTATCCTGAAGAGCTGAATAGGTTTCCTTGAAGACCTCATAGGTTTTCCTTGAAAATCTCTGGCTTTCTTGTTGTTTTGTTGGTGGTTTTGGTGTTTTGTTTTGTTTTTTTGCTGTGCAGAAGCATTGTATTTTTATGTAGTCCCATTTGTTTAATTTCTCTTTAGTTACTATTGTCTAAGGAGCTGTATCTGTAAAGATACTGTTATGACATGTGTCTTGCAGCCTGTGGATTCCTCTAAGATTTTTATGGTTTCCATCTTATTTTTAAGTCCTTTATCCATGTTAAGTTTATTTTTGTGTATGGTGTAAGTTGATGGTCTAGTTTCTTTCTTTTCTTTTCTTTCTTCTTCTTCTTCTTCTCCTTCTTCTTCTTCTTCTTCTTCTTCTTCTTCTTCTTCTTCTTCTTCTTCTTCTTCTTCTTCTTCTTCTTCTTCTTTCAAATATCTGTCCAATTTTCTTAACACCATTTATTGAAGAGACTGTCTTGACTCTATTGTATGGTCTTGTCTCCTCTGTCAAATATTAACTGAGCATAATGGCTTGGGTAGATTTCTGGGTTCTCTGTTCTGTTCCATTGGTTTATATGTCTGTTCTTGTGTCAGTACCAGGCAGCTTTGAGGACAGTGTTCTTCTTTCTCAGGATTGATGTGGCTATTCAGTCTTTTTTTATTTATTCCAGCAATCCTCAGAAAGAAGAACAAAGTAGGAGGGATCTCAATACCAGATATCAAGCTATATTACAAAGTCATTGTCCTCAGAACTGCCTGGTAATGGCACAAGAACAGACATATAGACCAACGGAACAGAACAGAGAACCCAGAAATCTACCCAAGCCATTATGCTCAGTTAATATTTGACAGAGGAGGCAAGAGCACCAAAACCATCAACAAAACAACAAGAAAGCCCACTGCATGGGAGAATGTATTTGCCAATGTTATCTCTGATAAGGGTTTAATCTCCAAATTTTATAGGAAACTCATACAAATTAACAACAGGAAGATAAAAAATCCAATAAAAAAATGGGCAAAAGACTTAAATAGACTTACATACAGAAAGCCAAGAGATATATGAAAACGTGCTCAAAGTCACTAATCATCTGAGAGATGCAAGTCAAAATGACAATGAGGTATCATCTCACACCTGTCAGAATGGCTATCATCAACAAATCAACAAATGACAAGTGCTGGCAAGGATGTGGAGAAAAAGGAATCCTGTGCACTGCTGGTGGGAATGAAGACTGGTGCAGTCACTGAGGAGAACAGTATGGCATTTCCTCAAAAAATTAAAAATGGAACTTCCATTTGACCCAGGAATCCCACTTCTAGGAAATATCTTAAGAAATCAAAAACACCAATCAGAAAGGATATATGCACCTTATGTTCATAACAGCACAATTTACAACAGCTAAACTTTGGAAAAGGTGTAAGTTCCTATCAGCAGATGAGTGGATTAAAAAAAAAAAAAGTACATCTACACAATGGAAAACTATGCTGCTATAAAAAGGAAGAAACTCTTACTATTTGCAGCAGCATGGATGGACATGGAGAGCATTATGCTAAGCAATATAATCTGGTCAAACCTTAGAGTGAAGGTGCAGGGGTAGGGGAGTGGAGTTAAGAGATCAACCAATGGGCTTGTATACATGCATTTAAGCATAACCAATGGACACAGACACTAGGAGGGTGATGGCATGTGCTAAGGGTGGGAGTGGCCAGGGAGAAGTAAATGTGGGGCAAAAGGAGAATTATGTAATACTTTAATCAATAAAGAATATATTATAGTAAAAAAATTATGGTTGATTAAGATGGTGAAAAGATTACAAAAGAGTATTCTATTCTATCTGACAAACTGCAATATTATTTTATTTCTATCACTGGGTTTCTTTTTTAATCTCTTTACCTTTTTACCTTGTAGTTCACTAATAGCTGTCTTCAGCTTTCATTTCTTCCAACTTTATGAGTCACATGGTAGAAAATTATGTTTTATTATTTTTTCTCTATTCTAAAGCACATCATCTACTGCAATTAATTGATATCCCAGTCTATGTTGCCCGTGAGTATAGTAAATATTTTAATGAAAGCAGGCAGAGAAACATAAAAAGGGAATATTTTTCCTTCAATAATGAGAACAATAAAAAACTAAGTTCAACAAGAAAACTGCTTTTGTTTTGTTTTTGTAAATTAATCACAGCTTATGCTAAATATTATTTTGCATTAGTTTCAGGTATATTGTGTAAAGGTTAAACAATCATATACTTTACAAGGTATTCTCCCTGACCCTTCCAGTACTCACTTGGCACCATGCATAGTTATCTCAATATTATTGACAATATTCCCTATGCTCTTCTTTACATCCCATGACTATTTTGTAACTACCAATATGTACTTTTCATCATTTCTTTTTTTTTCTTCCACCCAGTCTCTCAATAGCCCACCCCTTTGCTAATTATCAATTGGTTCTCTGTATCTATGAGTCTGTTTCTGTTTTGTCTGTTCATTTATATTGTTCTTTAGATTTCACATATAAATGAAATTATATGGTATTTGTCTTTCTCTGGCTTATTTCACATACCTTTTGGATTAAGTAATGGCTGGTGTTTATCCTCTAGGTATCCATGCTGTTGCAATTGGTAAGGTTTTGTTCTTTTTTATGGCCATTTATTTTTCATATTTTTTATCTTTTTAAAAATTCCTCTTCTCCTTAAAAGAAAACTGTTTAATATTTTTTGTAATACTGATTTAGTGATGATGAACTCATTTAGCTTTTTCTTGTCTGGGAAGCTCTTTATTTGTCCTTTGATTTTAAATGATAGTTTTGCAAATAATCTTGGTTGTAGGTTATTATTTTTCATCATTTTGAATATTTATTGCAATCCCATCTGGACTGCAAAGTTTCTCTTGAAAAATCAATTGACAGTTTTATGGAAACTTCCTTGCAGGTAACTAACTGCTTTTCTGTTGCTGCTTTTAAGATTATCTCTCTGTCTTTAACCTTTGGCATTTTAATATGATGTTCTTACTGTGAGCCTTTTTGGATTTATATTGTTTGGGACTCTCTGTTCTTCCTGAATTTGTATGTTTATCTCTTTATCAGGTCAGGAAAGTTTTACTTCAATTTTTTTTCAAATAGGTTTTCAATTTCTTGCTTCTTGAAGCAACATGGACAAATGTTGGCATACTTCTAGTTGTCCCAGAGGCTATTTATACTATCCTTTAAAAAAATATATTTTTATTGTTCTGATTGTTTGTTTTCTGCTTTGTTATATTCCAAACTGCTGGTTTGATTTTCTGCTTCATCTACTGTACTGTTGGCTCCTTATAATTTATTTCAGTTAGTGTATTCTTCCTTTCTAACTAGTTCTGTTTTTGTTTCCATGCTCTTTTTTATGCTGTAGAAGTTCTCACTAAGTTCCTTGAGCATACTTATTACCATAGAAACATCAATGATAAGAATCATTGATTGGCTGTCTCCTGCATGGCCCCTACTGGGGACTGAGCCTGCAACCTGGACTTGTGACTTGACCAGCAATTGAACTGTGACCTCCTGGTTCATAGGTCAATGCTCAACCATTGAGCTACACTGGAATGACTATAATCATTATTTTGAACATTCTTTCTGATAGTTTGCTTGCCTACAATTCATTTAGTTTTATTTATGAATATTTCTCCTGTTCTTTCATTTGAAATCTTTTCTTTGTCTCCTCATTTTGGCTGCTTCCCTGTGCTTGTTTCTATATATTAGGTAGAGCCACTATGTCTCTTGGTCTTGGTAGAGTGGCCTTATGTACAATAGTAGGTGTCTTCTATGTCCCAGTGGAACAGATTTCCCAGTCACCCAAGCTGGGTATTCCAGATGTGCCTGCTTTGTGCACTGTCCTGTTGTAGTTGAGCATTGATTACTGTTGGCACATCAAAGTGAAGCAGGCTGATTGGCGGGAGAACCAGCTTTGGCTACAGTAGAAGATCAGCTGTGCAGGGGCTAACTCTGTGTATCAGGTCTTGCTTCAGTGAAACTTTGGTGGCTGCCAAGTCTGCTCCTTGAGTATGTCACTTGTGGAGGTGAAAGCATTGTAATCTGGCATGATCTGAAGCTGTGTACCAGGTGCTCTGGATCTGGGGCCACATGGGAGGTAAAAGGTCAGTAACTGCCTGTTCCCTGCCTGGAGTCACCTGTCACACGCTACAAAGCAATCTTCAGATGATTGTTACTTTTGATAGGCTTGATGGTAGCCAAGAGATGCCAAACTTCAAACCAAGGCCAATTGTCACTACTGCCAGGCCTGGATCATTTAGTAAGAGGCACAGGGCATGCAAAAGCTTGATGCTGCGTGTTTGAGTGATTTTAGGACAGTCCAAAGCATAAGGCAAGAGAAGCTAATTGTATGGAAAACCCACTGGAAACAGTTTAGATGGGCTTGCAAGTTGGGTGGCGTAGAGTCTCATGGAATCGCCAAAGTGGGACAAACCTGGTTAGCCAGGTTGATGGATACTCTGATATGGTGTCCTCCTGTCAGCTCTGTGGAGAAGAGCTCAGCAAAGAAACAGTGGCCTCTGCTAGCCCTTCTGTTGGAAGGAAGCTGCCCATCCAGCCTTTGTCTTGAATCCAGAAAATCCAGTTTTCCCCCTTATGTCCCCGGTGCCTTTTGAGCTGCTGACCCAGCCCTGGAGCTCAGAGTACATGAATTCCATAAGTCTAAGCACTAGCCCTTTAAGAGGAACAACTGGGACTCCAGCAGCCTTCTGTCACTCAGCCACACTCCCTGCTAGTTTTAACAGCCAGAAGTTAAGGGGATTTCTCTTTCTGGCACCAGAACTCTGAACTATGGGGCAGGATATGGAGCTGGGACCCCTTGTTCCTTAGAAAGAAACTCTGTAGCCAAGACATCCCTCCTGGTCTGTAACCTCCACATGTGGGACCAGCCTGTGCTGCATCTCCACCCTTCCTACCAGGCTCGATGTGGCTTCTTTATATCCTAATTTGTAGGACTGTTGTTCAGCTAGATTTCAGGTGGTTATGAATGATGGTTATTCTGTAATTTAGTAGTAATTTTAATGTGGTTGTGGAAGGTTTCAAGTATAGCACTTATCTATGCCTCCTCTGACTGAAATCCAGGAAACAGTTTTTTATTTATTTATTTCTATTTAAAAAAAAATATATTTTATTGATTTTTTACAGAGAGGAAGAGAGAAGGATAGAGATTAGAAACATTGATGAGAGAGAATCATCGATCAGCTGCCTCCTGCACCTCCCCCCCACCCCCACTGGGGATGGCACGCAACCAACATACATGCCCTTTACCGGTATAGAACCTGGGACCCTTCAGTCTGAAGGCTGACGCTCTATCCACTGAGCCAAACCGGTTTTGGCAGGAAACAGTTTTTTAGAAGGAGTAAGGATCTTGGCTAAAATAGTAGAAATTTTTCTAAGGAACTTTGAGTATCTTCATTTTCCTTTTTTTCCTTAATGTCAACAACTTTTTAGGGTATATTCTGAATAAATTGAGAATTTGATGAGTCCATATAATGAGATTAGGACTGACATAATAAGGACACATGAGATGGAATTGTCCAGAACTTTTTCATTTTACTTTAAGTGGGGAATCCCACCCCCCGCCCCTCCCCAAAACAGACACTCACATTCCCCTTTAATAAAGAATTGAAGCCAAAGCCTAAATTTTAATTAATACACTTCCAGTTAAAAAGGAACAAGAAGAAAAGTCATTAAAATATCCCGGAAAGAGACATGTCTTTTGGTTACTTTCTAGACTTCGGTGACTCAGGCAGAATTTTGTATGAAAAAAAAAAAAAAAAAAAAAAAAAATTAAAGGTCATTTATAACAGGGCAATCTCTCTTTTTAATAAACATTTAAAATAAAACTTGCTAGTTAAATTTTCTATTAGATTATAATGGCAATTTTCATATAAGTGAGAGATAGATAAGTATTTTGGTTTTTATGTTTTTTTCTTTTTTAATTGACAAGATTCCCAGGAAATGACAGGTCTTCACCCTTCTTCTTTGTCAGTCTGCCCCAGAGTAGTTTTTTTCTTCTTTAAAGATTCATCATCTCAAATGTTAAGAAAATTAGTCATAGCTTCTTGGAAAGGAGTCCCCACCCCCCACCACCTCTTGTACTCACCAGATGCAGCCAAGAATTCTTAGGAAGTGTCTACTGCAACCAGATTGACCCTTATGGAGGCACATTTTCTCCTGCTGTGAGCCTCACCAAGACATTCGACATAGTTTGTTTAAGACAAATTTATCCACTTTCAGCCCAGCACCTGATACCAAGCCAAAGAGCATAAATTTTTCATATTCAGTGTATGTAAGATAAATAGCTGTCTGGTACATGTGAGACTTTTAAGGAACATATCCATTTGGATTTGCAGCAGTATATTTTCTTAAACTTCTAGTTCAGCAAACTCAGTGGAGTGCCAGGTTTCATACTAGATCACAGCCCCAGAGCACATAGGACCCATATGGATACTCCTAAGGTAAGCAGTGAAATTTTATAAAACTCAGAATGAACTTTTCTCCAGCAAAGACAATCAGATTCTTCACACTGAGAGAGTCTATGATTATCCTTAGCAGGGAAATTCCTGGATTCAGATTAGAAATTGGATTATAAACTGCCTCCGGGCAGGTAGAAGCAGCTTTATCAGTTAGGCCAGATGCTTCTATCCCAGAGGAATAACTGCTGAACAGCTGAACAAGTGAGAATAGGAACTTCATTTCTCAGGCTGGCCTCTGCTGTGTCACGTGAGCCTTAATATATATATATATATATATATATATATATATATATATATATATATATTCATTAGCTAGTTGTCTAGGGAACAAGAGCACTACCAGGAGAATTTGCCAAAGTTAAGCCCCAGAACAAAAGCTGCTCTGACAGAATTGGGTATCATAAAGAAGAAATTATTTTTTTAAAATAGCTTAAAACTTTTCTAAGAGAACATTTGTGATTTTAAGTTATTTTATAATGACTTTTTCAACATAAAAATAAGGTTTTAGGATGGATAAAAAAATCTGTCTTTAAAACAATGACATATTTTATGTTTTTTTTCTAGAGACATTTTATTAGTTTTCAGACATTTTTTGGTATACTGTCAGAACTCTAATGAAAACACAAGTGCTCCAGATGGCCCAGTATTTGCTTAAAAATTTTAAATGGAAAATAAAAAGACTATAAAGAAGAAAAAAATAATAAAGCAATTGGTATTTGTATAAAATTCATTTGCCCAAGGCATTAAAAGATTTTCAAAGCCTACATTGTATGCATGTATATGAACATTTCAAAACAAATTTTAAGAATATTGCTGAGCTCAGTAGAAATAATGGTTAAATCTTTCTTTAAATGTTAAATTATAGTTTCCTGTGAGAAAAACCAGAATATGTGTATTTTTTCCACTCGTGAACAAAATACCAACCCTGAGTTCTGCTTTTACTCTTGACCTTTATACATGTTATAAAACAACTGAGTACAATATTTGCAATCCTCAAAGTCAGGTACAATCTTCACAAGTTTTCTTAAGCCAGAATGAAAAAACAACAAACCAATTTAGTGTTTATTAGAGATTTATTTATTTTTAAAAAATATATTTTATTGATTTCTTACAGAGAGGAATTGAGAGGGATGGAGAGTTAGAAACATCAATGAGAGAGAAACATCGACCAGCTGCCTCTTGCACCCCCCACCACAGGGGATGTGCCCTCAACCAAGGTATGTGCCCTTGACCAGAATCGAACCCAGGACCTTTCAGTCCGCAGGCCGACGCTCTATTCACTGAGCCAAATGGGTTTAGGTTAGTGTTTATTAGAGACTTAGTATAGTTTTTTTTTTGTTTCCAAAATTTTTTTTTAGGCTACACATTCTTTAGGTAAGAGATAGTTTTGAACCACTCTGGTAATATATGTTAACCATTTATTAATTATATAGTTAATTGACATGGATGTTTGAAAAGCTTTGTTAATTTTTTAAAAATAATTTAGAAAAATAATCACTTGCTTTCTCTCTCTCTCAGTAACTATTGCATAGTTTTGAGTAGATAGATCTCTTTTTCATCCTTCTCAAGATTTCTCAGCACTACACAATGACACTCTAAGGAAGGAACAGTAGCTTGTGAGGTTAGCATGCTGACCAATGAGGGTAAAATTGCTGTAAACACAGCTCTAAGGAAAACAGAGTTGTCAATGTGGATCTAATGTTCATATTCTGCCATCAAATAGCTGTGTCCTTTTGGACAAGCTACTTAGATTTTCTGGGACTTAGTTTTCTCAACTGCAAAAAGGATGTTAGGTTAGATTATTTGTTTCAAGCCTTTTTTTATTTTAAGCAAAGAATCACAGGGTATACAACTGATAAAATCAAGAATTTTATCATTGGGAGAATTCCATGGGTTGGAAGATGTGGGGTGACATTTATTTGACTTTTTTCTTCCCCCTAATTCTGTGACCTCTTTGGAATTTCTTTGGAAATACTGGGCCTGATATTCTCTAAGAACCTTGGTACTCCTGACATTTTGTCAATTAAAGATGTTTTTTCTGGAAATATTGAAGAATTTAGAATTTAGAGCTCAATTGGGTCTTAGAATTTATTTGGTTTAATATATTCATTGTAGATAATAAAACTTAGGGTCAATCTCACCAAGTTTCCAGAAGGTAATCACTAAACTGAGCATCTTCTAAACACACTGCAGTCAGATTAACTGCAGTCGGTTCCCTAGACTATCTGGACTCTGGCTGAAAGGAAGAATAGAGCTGACATCACCTTCTTTGACTGCAGAAACTGTGGTTTTTAACTCTAAGCTGTGGTGTGAAATTATATTGAGGGCCAGAACATGATCAAGTCTGAGAAATCTGATTAGGGCAGGGGGTATCCCCACCTGAAAGACCTAATGTAGGCAGATTTATGCGTGGCTCCTCGGAAGTTTGGGATCTTTTCAGAGGTGAGGTATTATTAGAACTCTTGTCTGAACTGGGACTCAGAATAAACTGGAGACTTTATTTATTGAAGTCTAACTCCATATACATTTGGATCCTTAAGAAAGGTCATTATAAAAATCATAGTTTTAAATTAATGGCAGTGATCTTTTTATTTTAGAATATTCTAGACATATAAAATGTAAGTTTTTCCTTTAGATGTTCTACATATGGTTCTACTTTCTTGAGAAAAACGATGCCTAATTCTTTTTAACTTTTTTAAATAAAATTTTTTTCCAATTAGAGTCTATATTCAATATTATTTTATATTAGCTTCAGGTGTACAGCATAGTGACAAGAAAATCGTATACTTTACAAAGTGTTCTCCTTGATATTTCCATTACCCAACTGGCACCATTTATAGTTATTAAAATATTTTGACTATATTTCCTGTACTGTACATCTCCATAACTATGCAAAATCTGAGACTTCACATATAAGATGTACCTGTGAGAATTCCTACTCTGAGGAGCTATAGTGAATAGCAGCTCTGGCTGGTTTTGCTCAGTGGGTAGAGTATTGGCCTGCAGACCGAAGGGTCCCTGGTTTGATTCTGGTCAAGGGCACATGCCTGGGTTGTGGGCTTGATTCCCAGTAGTGGGTATGCAGGAGGAATCTGATCAATGATTCTGTCTCATCATTGATGTTTCTATCTTTTTCTCTCCCTTCTTCTCTAAAATCAATAAAAATATATGTAAGAAAATAAAATAAAAAGCAAAAAGCAGTTACATTGGTAAGCTTTCCTAGAATCTGAGCCAGTGCTTAGTATGCAACCTACATACCACTTATAAACTATATATGTATTAGATCCTCATTCCAGTGTATAACGCTTTAACCTGGAAGCTAAAAAAGCCTGGTTTCGAATCTCAGTTCCAACCTTTACGTACTGTGTGGCCCTGACAAATCAATTAGCCTTGTCAGTTTATTTATACTTAAAATCAATATGCTAAAATTTTCTATCTGCCTGCCTTAAAGTAATTCTGTGAGACTAAAAGTGGACAGATATTTTAAAGAAATTTGAACATCATACCCCCAAAAAAGATGGAGAAATCATATGTGCTCAGAATTTTATGATTACTGGCAAGAAATGTTGAATTTAATCTTTCATGACTGCTAACAAGCAGGTTCTATTTTCCTTTTTTTAAGAAGGCATGATGAGATATAACAATAAACATGGAACAGAATGGCCCCAGGGAGAAAATTGCATTTGGAACAGCTCCTTCTGAACTCCCTAATGGTAAGCAAATATCATTTCAGGGAAAACTGACCCAAAACTTAGAGGTAGTTTGAGAAAATATTTAACCTTCACAAAGAATAATTTTATTTATTTTATAGAATATATAAATAAAATAAAACAAAAATACATTTATTTCTGAGAGTATTTGAGGAAATTTTATAATCGAATTGTGAAGTTCTGATATCACTTGTTTTGACTCTGGCCTACTATGCTCATGTCTTTGTGAGGCTTTCTTAAGAGTAAGGATTCGGTCATCTTCCAACTTTGCAAATTCTCTTTACACCTGTACTCACTGATCACTTCACAGGTGCTCCATCAATGGAATTGGGGCATATTTATTTTAACTGAATGATGGAAAGGTTATGGGGGAAGAACCGAGCCAGTGATAAATTTGGAAAGAGCATGGATTAAACAGGTAGAGACCTGAGCATTGCTCTTTGAACAATAATAATAGAATTTCCTAGTCCTTGATTAGAAAGGGAAAAGAGAAGAAAGATAATAAGTCTTGGACTTTTATGTACTTTACTAGTGCATGGGGGTAGCAGGGGTGCTGTCCCTCAGCCAGGCCTGCACCCTTTCTAATCTGGGATCCCTGTGGGCCTAAACAGGCAGTCAGACATTCCTTTCATAATCCAGGACTGCTGGCTCCTAACTGCTCACCTGCTTGCCTGCCTGATTGCCCCTAACCACTCTGCCTGCCTGATTGCCCCTAACCAATCTGCCTGCTGGCCTGTTTGCCCCCCAACTGCTGCTTCCCACCAGCCTTTTCAAGTCCAACTGCCCCCGCCCCCTGCTGGCCTGATCACCCCCAACTGCCCTCCACTGCCAGCCTGCTTGTCCCCAACTACCCTCCCCTCCTGGCCTGTCACCCCTAACTGCCTCTGCCTCAGCCCCATCACCATGGCTTTGTCTGGAAGGACATCAGGAAGGTCTCCTGAAAGAACTCCCGGTCTAATTAGCATATTACCCTTTTATTAGTATAGATATTTTTAGGTAGTTTATTATGAAAGTTTTTTTCCAAGCCAGGATGTGTAAAGATTATACTTTTGCAAATGTACAGACACACAGCCTCATGTTTATTTTACTTATTTCTAGTCTCTGAAAATCAGCCATATTTCTAGCACTCTGGTCACCATCTTGAAACTTTATAATACAGGTTTTTTTTAAAGTTAGTTTCTATTATAAGATATGTGATAACTGATGAAGGCATTGGGATTCCAGGAAAGATTTCCTTTGGCAATTGAACTAAAAAGCTTTTAATAATTAGCTGATTAAGTTCAATGTTCCCATTCTATAAAGAACAAAACTGAAACCCACAAGTAATTAAAATTACTTGTCCAAATTCTTACCCTTTTAATTGGCATCAGAACCAGATCTTGAACTTCTACTAACACTTCAGCAGTCTTTTTCAATCTTAAAAATGTATTTTCCAATTGACAAGTTAAAATTTATGAAGTTTTATCATAACTCAGAAAAACATAAAATATGTGGTGAAAGAAACATAGTCCCAACCGGAAGGAAGTTGAGAAGTGAAAGCACAGAGAAATCCCAATTTTGGGTAATCCACTGTTTCTTAGCCAATAATGGTGACGCAGTTCACTCCGGGGGAACATGGACTTATACCATTTCATAATTTATTTTTTGAAGACTAAGGATGTGGGTAAAGTCTGCTGTTCCCACAGAGGTGTCAGAGTAAGACTGTTAGAAGTTTTGTCTTCAAAAATATTTTTAAACTATGACGTTGGCAAAGATGTAGTTATATATCAATAAGATTATAATCTAGAACAGTGGTCGGCAAATATCAACAGAGCCAAATATCAACAGTACAACGATTGCAATTTTTTTTGATAACCAAATTTTTTAAACTTAAACTTCTTCTAACGCCACTTCTTCAAAATAAACTCACCCAGGTTGTGGTATTATGTGGAAGAGCCACACTTAAGGGGCCAAGAGCCACATGTGGCTGGTGAGCCGCAGTTTGCCGACCACAGATCTAGAACTATAAAAATCTAAAATTCAAGTGTGTGTGTGTGTGTGTGTGTGTGTGTGTGTGTGTGTGTTTAATCTGCTCTTCCTGCTTTCCACCAGACTCTTTCCATACCTGCTTCTTTCTTACCCAACAGGTCAAATAATGTTTTCTCTCAGAAAGTTTTCCTGCCCATTAATTGAAATACAGTCCCTTTCCTTACTTCTGCCATTTTCTAACTAGTTACCATGTTTGTTTGTTTTATTATTAAAAGCAATGGTCAAATATAAATATTCTAAATTTTTTGCTTACTTGTCTATAATTTGTCAATCTTCACTAGATTTTAAGTGACAAGAGGACAGAGACCTGACTTATTTTATACATGACTGTATCCCCATGCACATAATATGTGTTTCTTGAATAAATGGATGAATAAATGAAGACAGGGGAAATAAGAGTAATGAGCTGATTTCCTCAGTTATGCATAGCTAGGGATATAACTGTGAGGCCTACAACCAGGTTTCCTAATTTGTAGTTCTCTGCCCTTTCTGCTATATTTTATACTACTTCTTCTTCGGTATCTATATGTACCTATTCATAGTATATAGATTTATCTTTATATTTATATTGATAGCCAAAAATATATAAGGTTTCTTTTCAATGAAGCTCTGAAATAGTATATCCAAGGCTGCCCACCTCATTACTTACAACAATCACACAATTCTTTTCTTTTCTTTAAATAAGTAAATAAATAAACCTGGAATTAGTTTAGACAAGAAACAAGAATCTTTTAGGGCTGGAGGGAATGATGTATGAGGAGAGACCAAAAGAAACAAAAGAGTGAAGAATAGTCTAATTAGTAGATGACTGTCTGAGAACTCTGACAAAACACTAAGAACAGGAAACAAACAAACACAAAGCCCTTGAAACATGAAATATAACAATAGAATACTACTAGTCCATACATACAAGCACTCTCACAAAATCCTTTCGAAGTTAGAGATTGTTTAGAACCAAACTTATAGTCATTACAAATATCCATGCTGAAATAGACCAACTCCATTTACACCAAGAAAAATAACAGAAGCTAAATGAAATTTCTGGTCTAAAGGCCTCCGTTTCCATGTTGAATTCATTCAAGTGGTGTTTAATTTGCCAACCATTCCCATTTCCTGCAAAGTGCCCCACAAAATAAAGGGAAGTTACTGTAAGTGAACTATAAAGAAGAAAAATACCCAACTAGGCTAAATACCAAGATAATTTTTCTGGAAGTGAACTACTGAATTGTGAAATAATCCTCCACATGAAGTAATTACGCTTAATTTTCAAAGGGACAAAGTTGGCTCTCTGGGCCTTGAGAAAGTTTTACTCTTTTGAAATTTTTCAAATATTTCAAGCCAAAGTCTTATTTGAACCAATGAATTCTAATGGTAACTTTTACCTTTCCTCTGATTCTGAGAATAAAAACTTGAAACAATGAAGCAGAGAGCTGGTTTCAAAAATCATGTCCCCTCTTTTAGTCAAGAAGCTCATTGATCTTTTGGGAAGGAAGTTGTTAAGTGATGGAAGATTTATATCTTTGACTTAACAGATTTAATCACATTTAAGGTTTAAAGACATTGTTTATTTTTATTGCTTCTTTATTAAAAAAATGAAATTAAGAGAATGTATATGTGCTATAATCGGATAATCAGAATTTCTCATTTTATGTCCATTATTTTCACTGCACTCCTTATGAAAAGACACTAAAATAATGTAGAACCCAATTGTAGATAACTTTCAAAAAATAATGATAGCCTTTTTAAAACTATTTTAATTTCAGCTGTCCTATTTAAATTTTGTCAAACATTTTTAGGCGAGGAAATTACACAGTTATAGTACTTGAGAGACTTATTTAAACTATTATTTTTTCTTCAAATGTTCATTAAAATATGTACTACAAAGTAAAAAAAATAACGTTCTCTGTGAATGATTTAGAATAATGTTTTCTTATTTGTATACAGAGCTTGGTAGACAATAGGGCTGCTGTGCTTAGTCCACATTGTCAGAACTCTTGGACATTCCACTTTCCACTTCTCATTGTCTCCCTTTATTGAAAAATAATTTATTCATCTAATATTTGGTAGGTGTCTACTCAGTGCTGTTGTTCCATCATGTGGCTATATGGCAGCTATCCTCCCAGAGGATTCCCAGTGATCTTTGCCTCCCTAGCATTCAAGTCCTAGTGAGTTCCTTCCCATGTGTGTCAGGGGTGATTTATGTGACCAAGACTATGGCAGAGCAAAAGTGTGTGACTTCCAAGCTTAGGTCATAAAACACATGGTTACTTTTGCCTTTTCATCTTAAATCATTTATTCTGGGTAAAGGCAACAACTATACAGGGAGGATACTCAAACAGTCCAAGGGAGAGGTCCATGCAGGGCAGAGCTAAGTCTCTCTGCAAACAGTCAGCTCCCACTTGACAGCCACTGAGTCGGGTATCTTGGGTTTAGATCTTTCTTACCCAGTTAAGCCTTCAGATAGTTGTAGCCCAGCCAATCCCTTGATTGAAACCTTATAAGAGAGGCCCCAAGCCAGAATTATCTATATAAGATGCTTCCTAATTCCTGGCACACACACACACACACACACACACACACACACACACACACACACACACACTGTGTTGAAGCCACTAAATTATGAGGTGATTCATTTATATAGCAACAGATCATCAATATAGCCTATTTTATGGAATGAGAAGAAATAATGTGTTAAAATTAATGATCATGTATTTTGAAAGATAACAAAAAAATACTATTCTAGAAAGATTTTTAGTATGTCATCCTATTTACATTCTGGAAAAATATTAGTGGATTTCAAAACTTTGCAACATTGTCATCTGAAAATGATAGACTTTTAATCATTTAGTGAGTGCAAACAATTATAAAAATTAAGAGTTTGACTGTTAGTTTGCTATTATTAATACTTTTTAAAACAGTGTTAAGATCTTAAACAGCCTGTATTTTTCAAAGTACCAAAAAGATCCCATACATTTACAGCGGGGAGAGTAGGGAGATCTGGGGGAGATAAGAGATCAACCAAAGGACTTGTATACATGCATATAAGTACAACCAATGGACACAAAACTCTGGGGAGGGAGGGTATGTATGGGGGGGGGCAATGTTAAAATAGGTACACAGATAATAATTTAATAAAAAAATTAAAAAATAAATAAATAAATAAATAAATAAAGAAAATCTTCCTGACTGATCTCTGTATCATTGTGTCCTTTAATTTATCCATTAGCAAAATAAAGATACTACAATTTCTATTAGAGCCAGAAGGGTGCAAAACATCTGATTTATTTGTGTTAGGCTACTCTTCAAGGTACAAATATTTTTTTTATTGGATAGCCCTTTTAATAATTTATAATCTGTGAAACTTACTTTAGCAAATAAGTGTATGTTCTTCTCCATACCTACTAGTAGTTAGAAGAGATAGAAATGTTGCCTTCAGGGAAGACAGGGTAATTAGGCGGTGCAGTATATCATTGTGGGAGGAGAGGGAAGGGGCACTGTCTCTTTGGAAGCTTTACCATAGGTCACATGAGGATAGAGAATGTATGGGTGTTGGTGATGAGAGGACAGGAGGCCCCAAGTTCTAAGAAGAGTAAGCAGAACAAAGTTACTCTATTAAGGAAAGATTAATTGTACCAACTTTAAAACTGCGTCAAATATTCAGGTGGTGTTAATTTCTTTCTTTTTTTTTTTAATATATTTTATTGATTTTTAACAGAGAGAAAGGGAGAGATAGAGAGCTAGAAACATCAATGAGAGAGAAACATCGACCAGCTGCCTCTTGCACACCCCCTACTGGGGATGTGCCCGCAACCAAGGTACCGGAATTGAACCTGGGACCTTTCAGTCCGCAGACTGACACTCTACCACTGAGCCAAACCGGCTTCGGCAGGTGGTGTTAATTTCTAAGGATCAGGCAGAAAATCTTATTGAATGGTGTGTCTGTGTGCCCCAGATTACAAGAAAAATACTACATTTTTTTCTCTCTTAAAAAAAACGTTTTTATTAATTTCAGAGAGGAAGGAAGAAGGAGAGAGATAGAAACACCAATGATAAGAGAGAATCATTTATCAACTGTATTCTGCATGCTCCTTACCAGGAATTGAACTCACAACCCGGGCATGTGCCCTGACTGGGAATCAAACCCTGACCTACTGGTTCATGGGTCCAGTAGGGACACTCAACCACTAAGCTACACTGGCCGGCCTGCCTTTTTTTTTTTTTTTTTTTTAATTTGGCACTTCTCTGTTATTTCTCTGAATGGTGAGCATGTGAATACTCAGGAATAAAAGCATCCCAGCATTATTCTTCCACTAGTTCAGATATAAATGGTTGGAGTTCTTCTAAAACTTGAAATATTCAATCTACCTGCCTTTGGGAGTATCCTCAGAAATCAAAGGAATAAAGAAATAGAGGACAGGGCCTTAAAATTGGAAATTGTCCAAATCCAGGCCACCCCCTGGGTTAATATGCCTATCTACATACATTTCTTGCTGGTAGGGTTTCAAAGCAGATCTTAAAAGCCCTTGCTAATGACCTGGTAATTGTTTTAATAGCTTCTTTTTGGAGTGTGAAGTGCTGTAGTTGACATGTCAGCCATGTATGAAGTACAGGGAAAGTTCACTCCT
Source organism: Pipistrellus hanaki (assembly GCF_964339955.1). NCBI lineage: Eukaryota > Metazoa > Chordata > Mammalia > Chiroptera > Vespertilionidae > Pipistrellus > Pipistrellus hanaki. Next base: position 68,036,937 of record NC_140504.1, on the reverse strand, counting down.
GGTGTATCTGGAGTATCATTAAGCATTCCTGCTTACACTTGGCTTACTTAGCAATAAAAATTTATTTACTGTATCCATAAAGCTTGTCTCTGACTGCCTAAGGAAGTCTCCGTTCAGGTTGACGCTGCGAGAGGAATGTTGAAGGAATACTTGATGAGAATATTTCTCTTTGCTGAGCAGCTTCTTCAGTGGGCAGTAAAGTCATTTTGTTCAAATTTTCTCTGCTTTCTTCACATGAAAAAAAATCTCCCTAAAACCTAGGGGGAAGTAAAACCTTTGACTCAGGGGTTGAGTGTTGACCTATGAACCTGGAGGGCACAGTTCAAATCCCAGTCAGGACACATGGCTACGTTGCAGGCTTGATCCCCCGTGTGGGGCATGCAGGAGGCAGTGGGTCAATGATTCTCTCTCATCCGTGATATTTCTATCTTTCCCTCCCCCTTCCTCTATGAAGTCAATAAAAATGTATTTTTTTAAAAAAGCATTTGTTTAGATTTACATTCAATTATTCATTTATTTCAGAATATTCATTCATTTATTTCAGAAATATTTATTTAATAGTTCCTATGTACCAGGCACCATTTTAGGAATAGAGAATATAATCCTAATATATAAAAAACCAGGGGCCATCACAACCTAAATGACTGAATGGATGACTGAACAGGAGGCTAAGTGGGGTGACCAGGCCGGCAGGGGGGGCAATGAGGGACAACCAAACGACTAGGCCCTGGGGGCATGGCCATACTCACTCCTGATAGGCCTATGAGTGTGGAATATAACCTGTATGTGTGTGTGTGTGTGTGTGTGTGTGTCTCTCTCTCTCTCTCTCTCTCTCTCTCTCTCTCTCTCTATATATATATATATATATATATATATATATATATATATATATAAATTTAATGTGTTTTTATTGATTTCAGAGAGGAAGGGAGAGAAAGAGAGAGGTAGAAACATCAGTGATGAGAAGGAATCATTGATTGGTTGCCTCATGCATGCCTCCCACTGGGGACTGAGCCCACAACCTGGGCATGTGCCCTTGACTGAAATCCAACTCAGACCCTTGAGTCCACAGGCTGACATTCTATCAACCAAGCCAAACCATCTAGGCCTCTAGATGTATGTATTTTGAAAGCAGAGCTGATAGGATTTGCTGACATTCTGACTATGGGGGTTGAGGAGAAAGTGAGTGAAGAGGACTCTAGGGCATTTATCCCAAGCAACATCAGGATTAGCTATTTTTGTTGTTGTTAATCCTCACTTGAGGATATTTTTTCAATTTATTTGTTTATTTATTTTAGAGAGAGGGGAGAGAGAGAGAGAGAGAGAGAGAGAGAGAGAGAGAGAGAGAGAGAGAGAGAGAGAGAATGTGGCCTCGAACCTGATACCCTTTGGGCCAACACTCTATCCACTGAGCCATATGGGTCAGGGCAGGATTAACTTAAAAATATATATATGTGTGTTTATTAATTTTTAGAGAGAGAGAGGGAGAGGGAGAGAGAGACATTGATGTGAAAGAGAAACATCAAGTAGGGGGCTGCTTCCTGCACACCCCCTACTGGGGATGGAACCCCCAACCCAGGCATGTGACCTGACCAGAAATTGAACCAGTGACCTTCTGGTGAATAATGTTTAACATACTGAGCACACTGGTCAGGACAGGATTAGCTCTTTATTAATGTGATGTAAAATATTGAGTACTTGCTGTGTATCAAGTATACTATGATACCATTGAGTGACAGGTAGAATTGAAACCATATCTTGCAGAAACTTTTTTTTTTTTTTGGTACCCAATAGGCACTGTCTACTCTTGCCTCTCTAATGACAAGAGAGAATATGTGATGCTTGAAGCTGGATGGACTATTTTGTGATGATCAGAATTTAGGCAAGAAGATGTCACATGGATATATGGTAACAGAGTTTAATAAAGCCTGGGCAGGATAAAAAGGAATGATGGGGAATAGTTAGCTTTTCAAGGCTTGCAATTGTAGGAAGCCATTACCACCACTGGGCTTGAAAATGAAAAGGGAGTGATTATCAGAACAGGTAGAGCAGTGACTATAACTTTAGGAGAGTGGTGCCTACAGGAGTTTCATGAGGAACAAAGGCTCAGAAAAACCTTAGCCTGAAATGAAAAGACATGAGGAACAAAAACACTAACCTCCTGCTTTTCTTGCACTTTGACTGCCTGATAGCATTACTCAACCAGAGACCATAGGGCAGGGAAGTCCAGTTGGTATTAACCATAGAAGGCAGTCTGCCCAGGAACAGAAAAGAAAAGAAAAGAGATATGTTGAATTGAGGTGCAGTGGCAAATGTCCAGTATGCAGATAAATGGAAAGAGAGAGGAGAGAGAGAGAGAGAGGAGAGGAGAGGAGAGGAGAGGAGAGGAGAGGAGAGGAGAGGAGAGGAGAGAACATGGAAAGATGACATAAAGGAAAAGTAGTAAAAAACGGTTTTAGGTCTTTAACAATGTCCCTGTGTCACTCCACCACATTTGGAACTACCAAATCCAGTATTTTATGACAAAATGAAAAACTTATTCAAGTCCTTAAATTGTATATTTAAGACATGTGCATAAATCAATTTATGGAAAATCAAAGTGGCACAATTGTCTTTTTATCTCTATGACTTTTAAGTTTTATAAACTATATAGTAAATATGATTAGAACAAGAAAACAGTTAATGGTGAAATTAAAGAACCAAAAAATTAGAAGGAATTAGAGGAATTATTAATCCAACTTCCTGTAAAATTATAAAATCTTCTTTTCCAAATTTAATTTTGGCTTTTTATCACTGCTTTGTAGAGAGCACAGTATATTGCAAGGTAACTCTGTTTGGGAAGCTGTCTTTATTTTTAATTCTTTATGCTTAGCTGAAATCTGTCTCACTATTATTTGTCTCAATGAATTTTCAAGGGAAAAAATAAAAATAAAAAGAACTTTTAAACCATTTAGACTTACTAATTTTAACTAATAGAACTGGTTATTCAGATGAGACCAAGGATAGGAGAACTCTGTGGGATTCTGCCTCTCACACCTGTTAACATCAGTTGATTAACCAACCCTGCTTGAGCACAGCTGCTCATCTCTAAATCCATTTAAGCATTGCTATTCATACACATTGCCTTGTCCTTTTCAGCACATCTTTAGCCTGAGTTAATTAGAGAAACACTGATAAAGGTCTCAAGTTTCAGTGATAATACAATAGAACTTTATTTTATTTTTTTGCTCAAGTAAAAGTTTCAAACAGGTGTTTCTGGAAGGCATGTGTTTCCCTTTCAGATGCAGTACAGCAACCGAGTTCCTTACATTCTGTGGCTTCTCCATTCCCCTTGGCCTGCTGGGTAAAACACATGGAAGAAACTCCTGCTTCTCAAAAACTCTCCCTTGGAAATGATGCATATTATTTTCACTCACATTTCATTGGTGAAAGCTTGTCACAGTCACATGGGCACACCTAGAAGGAAACAGTCTGAGAAATGTAATCATAGTGATAGGTCAGAATATAGAGGGAACACATTTACTAGTATATGATCTCTGTTGCAACCAGCCAACTCTGACATCTAATGAGAAAGCTTCCTTAGACATCATGAAAATGAATGTGTGGTGGTGTTCCAATAAAACTTTATTTATGGATACTGAAATTTGAATTTTATATAATTTTTACAGGTTATAAAATATTCTTAATTTTTTTTTTCTTCAACCACTTAAAAATGTAAAAAACCTTCTTGGTTCCCAGGACATACAGGACTGGGTTGCAGGCTAGAATAGCTGGTAGGCTTTAGTTTGCTGACTTGTGATCCAGCATTATTCTTTAAAAAGGAAGTGAGATTAATATGTTGTTATTTGATTTCACTGAGTACTTGCCAAGGCTTACTAGTAGTACTCATTCATTCTTCCCCCAAAGTCCTGATCAATCACTTATTAATTAGAATATATTCTAGATGCCACATGCTATCTAAGTCAATTCAGTAAGTTGATTTCATACTTTATTAATTATAGCTATATTTATTAAGCATCCATGAAGTATAATCATATTACATACACTATTTTAGTTTTTCAAAAATACCCCGTGAACATAGTTATTATCATACTCACTTTATCATTGAAGATACCAAGATTCAAATTAGCTAAGAAGTATTATGATCGTATTTCACACAGCAAGAAATGGAAAAACCAAGTTGAATGACAACCTTGTGCTCCTTTCACTACACTGAATTTTCCTGGCCTTAGAGGGTGAGCTCCTTAAAAGCTGAGAGTCTTTTTTTCTTTCTCTCTCTCCCCCGTGTTTGGTCTCTATTACATCTTTCCACATGTAAATAATATTCCTTCCGTGGAGCCAAAACGGCACAGCTAATGCCAAATGACAATAAATTTGGTAAGTAGTTCCGTGTCAGGAAGAGTCACTTACTGTGACTGGCTCTGTACTCACAACGCCCATTAGTGACAGTGAGCAGGCAAAAAGCCTCACAACAAAGAACACATTCTTTCTGGGGAAAGGAGATAAAGGCAAGTGGGCTTCAGCACCTCTGCCCTTGAGCTCTGCAGAAGTGTAGGCTTTGCTAGGTTACTAACTAGTGTGACCTTGGGTAATAAACTTAACTTCTCAGTTTTTTAATCTCAAAATTGCTTATTGAATTTTATACTCTGACCTTTTACAAAGGGACTTGAGGTAACAGGGGTGAATCAAATTTAACACCTATTTTGCAAAACTCACAAGGTTGGTAATCAGCATAAATTGCAAGTTAGGCTTGAGTGAAAGTGCTTTTTGAGCTGCAGATACTTCACAAATAAAGGCTATTGTTATGAATAGTCTACATTTCCTCACTGATTATATTCAGTCACTGCCCAACAGGACACAACATACTGGTGCTTGTTTGATCGAACATGGAATCTGTACAGAGAGTAATGTTATTTGCCCCTTATTATATAGATTTTAAATTAATGAAGTCATTAATCTCTGTTTATATTTGCCCTTTCAATGAAATTTTTCTTTAATGATAGTATATGTCTTCCCCAAGAGCAAAGATTACATTTTATAATAAATCCATGTCCTTGAAATACTGTACGAATTTCCAAGCATAGACATTAGTGAAAAATTATTTTGAAGGAGAAAAGTAACCATTTTACAGCTCATTGACCCTTCAATGGTATTTTCATGGGGATGTTACAGGCAAAATGAGATGGGGCAGCATCAGCAGAATAGGTGGAATCAATATCTGTCTACCATAGCCTGTCCCCTATCTTATGCCGTAAAACTCAGTAAAAAAAAAGAAAACTGATATGCACGGTATTAAATGACTTAACAACAAAGAGCTGGAAAAATTCTTTGTAGCGACACATCCTGCAACACACAAGCCTGTCCCTTGGCAGACTATTTCCTTTTAACCATTTGAGGCTTCTCACATTTCCGCTGCAGCTGGAGCACATCTCAAGGCACTTCCTGCCTCTTAGGATTTTTGGCTCCTGGCCTCACTGCTGTTCCACTTGGCTCCCCTGGAGGCATCTGATTTGCTGCTGTGACGCTCCAGTCCATCTCTATTTTCTTCATCAGAAGGGAAAGATGACAGCTGTGCCACCTTTGATGTGCGAGGGGAACAGAGGGAGCTGCGATGCCATTCTTCTTTATTTTGTGACACTGAACAGCTTAATTTGCACCTGAGGAGAACATAAACAATGCAAATGTCTTAATTAAAAAAAAAAAAACAAAAAACGTGCCACATTCTATTTAGGGAGCCTTCACCAAAATCTAACCAGATTCACCCTTCACCTAAATATCAGTGGAAAGGCTCTAGCATCTAGTAATGCTAAAACGGTAAGGATGACCAGCTTTTTTTGTTTTGCTATATCAACCAGAATCTGAAATGTGCACTTACTTTGACTCGTCAGTACAACCACTGCGAATTTATTCTACAGACGTAAGGACACATGTGCATCAAGAAATGTCTGTAAGATTCACAGTGCTGGCTTATAATGGCCCCATGGTGGCAATAGCTCAAGGCTGCCCACTTTAAATAGAGAACACATTCTCTTGTCCACCTCAGTCTCAGCTCAGCACTTTTTACTCACGGCTGATTCCTTCTTGTTCTCTGCAGGTACTTAATTTGTGAGACACACAACATTGCTTTTTCAAAGGGCAAGCAGTTCTATAGCTTCAGGAGCTCATGGGAATGAAAGGAAACACCTATCAAGGAAGTTAAGAAACTCTGCCAAATTATTTCTCTTTATGTTGTCAGCCTATTTGATTTTAATAAAGCAAGTAGTTAATAATGAATAGATGTAGAAATAGGAAGAACGAATAAATAAAATACCTAGAAAGACAAAATTAGAAACCCTCATTTATCTTTGCCACAATTTCTTCATCTCAAAGTTTCCTAGCTGTAACTATTGCTAACAGTTTTATCTATCTATTTGTCTATCTAACTCCTTCTAGTATAAATTTTTAAGTGTATGCATATAGATTATATAAATTATATAAAAATACACATATTTTCCATGTTTTTTTGAAATAACAATAAAGACCCTTCCATATGAATATATATAGATTTGCCCCACGATTCTGATAGCAGCATCAGATTCAGAATGCAAATTACATTATTTAACCATTTCATCATTGGTATAGACTTAGACTATTTCAAGAAAAAAATCCTGAACCAGATCCAATAATTAAAATTGTGTAAATATTAATTTATACTGTTTGTATTACAAAATAATAGATATATTGAATATATTTTCAATTCACACACATTTTCCTCTCTCTTATCTTCCTTTTAAGATTCAGAATTGTAATATAGTATGGTAAAATATGCTTGGTTATACTGAAAATTATCTCTATTAAAAAAACAAGCAAACAAAAATTTCTAGTTGCATAAAGTCATACAGATAAACAAACAAAGGGATTTATTTGTTTCTTCTCTGAGTTTCCAAACTTCCAGATCTCTCCCACCCTTCCTCCATACTATCCCTTTCTCCTACTTTTCAATTTTTTTTAGTTCTGTTTTCTCTTTATTTTAGCCTCATTTTAGGCTTAAATGGTCTTTCTCTGGTGATCCAAGAGGAAAGAGAAATCCTCTCTACTAGTTTTTCTATATAAAACCCCAGAGGAATCTGATCACTAATGTTATAACCAGATCTATATGCTATAATCTGATCACTAATGCTATTGTAGTTGGCTGTCCGACAGTACTGAGTTAAATGGTATCTCCTAAAAAGGCATGTCTTTAGGAACCTCAGGGTCATTGTCCATGTAATTAGTTAAGATGAAGGGACACTAGAGTGTGACTTCCAATACCAGTGTGTCGCTATGAGAAGAGGCAGAGAGACAGACATGCACGAAGGGAAGATAATGTGAGGACATGCAAGAAGAACACCATGTGATGACAGAGGCAGAGGCAGAGATTGGAGTGATGCATTTCTAATCCAAGGATTGCCAGCAGCCACTAGACACTAGAAATAAAACATGGAATATGTTCTCCTTCTGAGCTCCCAAGAAAGAACCAACACTGTCAGTTCCTTAATTTTGGACTTCTGGTCTCCTGAACTATAACAACAACAACAACAACAAAATGCCTGTTGTGTTAAGCCACCCAGATTGTGGTACTTTGTTATGGTAACCCTAGGAAACAGATATACCCACCAAAACCGCACAAGTGGGAGAGGGGCAGTTCTTCAAAAAATGAAGATGCTATTACAGAATTACTAAGGAGACATATTAAGCAAACCAAACTAAACAACCAAAACAAACAAATGAATGCCACCAACAAAAACAGACTTAAAATCACCTGGTGGCACAACCTTGAAATCGTTCTAAAGCCCCTTTCAATCCCAGTTAGGCTATGTTTATTTGGTATTTTTGCTCCATCTACTTCCATAAACAATTTGAGTAAACTTATATAAAAAACTAGTGACCCGGTGCACATTAAAAGGGGATTAATTAGAGGAAATAATTTAATATTGCTATTTGCCCTTTCTCTATAATAGAAGTGTCAGAGATAAAAGAAAATTAGTAAAATGTATATGAAAACCTTTCTCCTGTCAGAATCTGGGGCACACAATGGGACCCAGAGTCAAGTCCCTGCCCACCCACATGCACCTCAAAATCAAGTGAGACCTAAGATCCGGCCGACCTCCCCCACCTTTGGGCTAGATCCAGACCTGGCCAGTCCCACCCTTGTCAAGCCCTGCCAGGCAGGAGGCATAGCCTCAGGTTCCCTGACTCAGTGCCAGGACGGGGGGTGGGTGCCTTGAGGTCCCCCATCAATCCCTGCCAGGTGGGGGACATGGCCTGAGATCCCCTGTCAAGTCCCTCTGGGTGGGGAGCGTTGCCTGAGATCCCCCATCAAGCCCCACTGGGTGGGGGGCACGGCCTGAGGTCCCTTGTTAAGCCTAGCCAGGCAGGAGGGCGCAGCCTCAGGTCCCCTGGCCCAGTGCTGGGACAGGGGGCATGACCTGAAGGCCCCTGTCAAGCCCCACATGGTAGGTGGTGCGGCCTGAGTTCTCCTGGCCTGGTGCAGGGGCAGGAGGAGCAGCCTGAGGTCCCCTAACCCAGGACCAGAACGGGAAGCACACCTTGAGGTCCCCTGTCAAACCGTGCCAGGTGGAGTGTGCAGCCTGAGATCCCCTGCCGGGTGGGGGACACAGCCCGGTCCCCTGTCAAGCCCCACGCGGAAGAGGAAGATGTAGCCTTGGGTTCCTGCTGATTGCTCATTAAGGCTCCTTATGGGAACTTGGCCTCACCTGTGAGTGTAGCCATATTTGTGATGGAGTGATGGTCAATTAGCATATTCCTCTTTATTAAATAGTATAGCAACATAATAAAATTACAAATTTATATTTTTTTTAAAAAGTCAAATAATAATGGAAGGTAGGAGAGGTGAAATGATTTCAGGAACACATAACCTAAAGCTGCACTTCCTGGTATTTGTCATCAAACAGAAAATCAAGTCCATACAAATTACATTCCTCAATGAAGAAGGAATACCTGACTGTTCCTCTTTTTTTCCCTATCCACAAGAGGAAATGTGTATTTCAGTAAATCAGAATTAAACTAGCCCTCAGGAAATCAAAACCCAGTCTCAAGTTAAATTCCAGAAGCAAGAGAAAATTAAATCTGGAGGAAAGTAACACCTTCCAAAACTTCAAAACATCACCTTAGATTTTCATACATTGTCTCTGACAATCAAACCCCAAAATTATCAACTATAGCAGGATTTGGAATCAAATGACCAAAATAAAAGATAACAAGCAGGAAATGGAAAAAGACCCACAGGAGAACTAGCTATTGCATTCATTCATCAGAAATCCTAAAATAACTGTGATTAATGGGGGTAAGAATGTAAATGGCAAGATGGAGAGTTTCAGGTGAACACAAGAGGCAGACTTCGAGAAATATGTAAAATGGACAAGTCAAGGTCATAACTGTACCTTTGCAGAAGGTGAGTGGAGTATAGGTGATATTGGAAGAAGAATTCTGCAGGGTCAGATATTGTGTGATTGCCGGAACTGGTTGATGATTCCATGGATGTGTTTTCCTCTCTGAAATTTACAGAGTGGTATATTTTCTCTATATATGTTATACCTCAATTAGAAAAGAAAAATTTTAATGTGCAGCTTGGAGCATGCCTGAAATAAATGTATATTCTAGTGTGCATTGAAAGGAGGTAAGTTTACTGCTTGTGGTGATTTCTACATGTGCTTGTAATTTGGGGGGAGAGGCCTCATGTCTTGCTCTTGGGTAAATGCTGAATAAGTAGAAAAGAAAGAGATTATAGTCTAGAGTAGTAACTCAAATATTTCTTAAAAGGATGAATGAGCCATCTTTATTCTTCCTGATGAAAAAGAAGATACATGTACAGAACTGAATAAGAAAGCATAAACGTTTATTTTTTTCAGATCTCTTTAGGCTGTCCAGTTCTTTTAGATATAGGGACAGAACAAATTGTATGGTATTTAAATAAGGAGAAAAGAAGTAATATTTTTCTATTCAGCCCCATCTTTGATTTACTATGTGTTTTCTTGGAAATGTATTTTCTCCTGCTTTTCTGAAAAAGCAATATTCACATTCCTTGGCTCATAGCCACACAGAGATCAGTGAATGGGGGTCTCCTATTTAGGATCATGTAGATGGTAAGCTTGTGGGCAAGGTGAGTACTATTCTTAACATTCCATATCATTGTCCGAATCAGTTAACATTAAACACATGATTTAAGAGACTTTCAAGAGTGAATAGGCTCTATTTCTATTGTTTTTTTTAGATAAGCCAGAGCAGTCTCATATTCTGATTGAGGGACATGAGTATTGACAGAACAAAAGCCTAATGGCCTATTTGAGAACCACAGAGTTGAGTGAAATTTCCCTTTCCACTGTTTTAAATAATGGGCTCCCTTTGGGGTTCAATACCTATTTCCGGTGTGGTTAAAGTAAAAACTTTAATAACATTTTAAAGGAACAATCAACACTCTTTCTTATTCTACTTCATAAAGAATTCACAAAGGCATCAGCTTAGAGAAAATAAAGATTAAATAATTGTTGTTCGGCGTATGCCAGGAAAATGGGTCACATGCTTACACATGCACGGTTATTCATTCAACAGATATAGGGATTCCCTGCTGTTTGTAAATTAAATTATATGGCTCCTCCAATTGCCTATACTACAAATACACACAGCAGTAAGCTAGTAACAGCACAAAATGATTGTAGAGACAAAACACTAAAAAGCAAATGGCAATGAATTTTATGATTAAAAGTACCAATTGGATGTTCACAAGAAAAATTATGGAGGAGGAAATCACAAATTAAACTGGGCCTTGGAAAATCAAAGGGAGTTGGATAGAAAGAGCAAAGGCTTTTCATTTTTCTTTCTCTTTTAGATGAGGAGGCAACATATGAGAACTTATGTGCAAGGCGAAGTGTGAGGGGCATAATGAGATAACTTCAGCTGATGCAGAGACTATAAAAAAAGAGGCATGGCCAAAACAGGTTTGGCTCAGTGGATAGAGCATTGGCCTGAGGATGAGGGGTCCTGGGTTCAATTCTGGTCAAGGTCATGTACCTTGGTTGTGGACACATCCCCAGTAGGGAGTGTGCAGGAGGCAGCTGATAGATGTTTAGCTCTCATCAATGTTTCTAACTTTCTATCCATCTTCATTTCTCTCTGTAAAATATCAATAAAATATATTTTAAAAAAGAGAGAGGGATGGAAGACAAAGTTGGAAAAAGTTATAAGGAAAAATTATTTTTGCAAAGGTAAGTAATATGTTTGGACTTTAGACAAAATTGCAAAGTCTAGCAACTTGGAAGAAGAAAAAAATCATAAGCTTTCAAGTAAGAGACTTGGATTTTAGTCTCAGATCTTTTAAATATCTATAACTCTCTATTTCCTCCTTATAAAAATAAGATAATATTATATAGGTCTATTATGAGTCTTAACTATAAGAATGTGTAGAAAGTGGCTTAAACCATATAAACCCTTAATACTTATTAAAACACCATCCAATTTTTCCATTTTATATTTTTTGCAGTTGAGTGTTATAAAAATTTTGAGTTGGAAAATGGCCTTAATAAAGACAGTGTTTGAGAAGGAGAAATCACATAGCAATTTGCAGGGTGTCTTGGATGAAAGGAAACTAGCTGGCAAGCCATTTTATTGGGGTTGGGAGTTTGAACCCCTTTTTGGAAAATGTGTTCATGATACATGATTCTCTGGGGAGGGCTATATGGATTTCTGACCATCAAAATAGTCCCTGAATCCCAAAAGATTAAAAATCCATGTGTATATTCTAGAAAATGCTAGACTATGAGGAACTAAAAAGTCAAACATTAAAAATGAGGTTTAATTATTATATATGCAAATTAAATTAGGAATGGAAAATAACACTGGAATGTTCATCTCGTGTCACTGAGAGTGTCATGATACCATTTTTAGAGGCAGGGGAGTCAGGTTGACAGGTTGGCTTTAAGCATTTTGAATGCCAGGCATTTGCCAGAATTGCTAAGTAAAATCCTGACTAAATAGCCTGGAGTTGGAAAGCAGGTCAAGGCTGAAAACAAAGCTTAAGGCAGAGCTTTCAGGTTGTATTCTTTATCCTCTTCATTTTAATTTTTTATGTGGCTAGCTTTGTTTATTAAAGCTGAGGAGAGTGAAGCAAGGAAAGGCTTAGGATAGAAGAAGCAAGAGGAGAGAGACTCCATGGTGCCTCGTTGGCCCTCTACAAATGTTGCAGGAAAGAAAGGAGCCTGGGTGGGGCTGCTGTGGCTCACTGAAGGTCAGAGAAAAGGGGCCTTGGAGACAGGTTCAGAGGGTTAGCCCAGGGACCAGCTGTCGCTGCCCATTGTTCCCCTGGTTGCAAGTCTCATGGGGACTCTAGGTTAGAAGATGGAAGGGAAGAAAGGCAGGGGCATGCTCCTGAGTAGAAGAATGGGCCCTTGGTCTTAGTCTTGAGAGTTTTAAAGGCTGGATGCTTAGGGTAGGTCTTAGGGGAGGATCCGGGGAGAATATCCATCAACTTTATAAACTGATGCACCAAAATGAGATTTATTTCCTTAACTCTATCCATCCTGGAGTGTGGTTGGCACAAATGGCACTAATTGGATTTCTGCTACCTGTTTTCCTGAGTAGAGTGATTTAAGCTATTTACCCTCTGGTTGGGGAACAGAAATGTAAACCATGTATAATATTTAGTTCTCAATAATTCCAAGCTCAGATGGTACTTCTGCTACAAGGGTCCATGGCAAGAAGCCAGGAGATGAACCAAGTCATGGATAGAATGAAACAGCTTTTGGGAGCATATTCCAAGATGTGGAAAAAATGTGTGAAAATGTTTGGAGTCCTTCCCCCAAATTGTTATGCATACTTGCGGTGACATGCTATGAAATAAAAGATGAAAAATATTTTAAAGATTAAACATAGGATAGAAGGAATCTGCATCATTTCACTGTTATTTTTTTTTGTTTTTGTTTTTGTTTTGTTTTTTTTCCAGGAGTAATTTAGACAATAACTGTGAGAAAACTGCCACAGAAGGGGGTTAATTTTCTGAGAGTGTGAATAAAAAGCAAAGCAAAGTAAAATGAACAGAGGAACCAGGACTAGGTCTTTGATAGCTGCGAGTTTGATGGTAGAGGAAGATTTAATTAAGAAGAACCTTTCAAAAAAGCAAGTAGATGTATGTATATGAGTAATCGTGTCAGAAACCTGGAAAAGAGGGAATGTGAAGAATTGGTTGTCAGCAGTATCCAATGCAGCAGGGAAGTCATATAAAATGAGGAATAGTGGCAGGGCATGTGTGGCCTCTTCCTAAACAAGGCTGTGAAGTGATGTTACAATGTTAAGGTTGTGTGTAAACATGTTCAGATTGTGTTCTAGAACATCGTTTAATGCAGAAACTTCTCCACTGGTAGGAAGCCCTTTAAGAGATCAATAATCAATCATAAATGTGAATCCCTTAGGCAGATCATTTATTTTGCATGCTTTTTCCTCCGCTAATCACAACAGTCTTAGAATCTGACAATCTCATCCACTTCAAACAATTAGAAATTGAATGCTGCTGAGAACGAAATAATTTATAATCTCAAAACTTAGCACTTTAGAGATAATGATGGTATAAATCAATTTTTGTTGTTGTTACAGAAGTGGCTCAAACATGCAGAGCTCTGCTATCCAGCCTCCTGCATTCATCGAAATAAAACAAAAAGGAAAAGAAAAGGTAGAAAACAAAACAATCCAGAAAGTCAACTATTATTGTTGTTATTGTTGAATTAACAACATTTTTTTTAATTGGTAAAAGTTTAAATATGCAATAAAAGCACTGTTGAAAGGCACTGCATTAAAAGGAAGTGCTCATAATAGGGTCACACTGCCTAATTTTCATGCCATTTCTCGCAAAAGGAACAAAGAGTAAATGAGCAATCCTTTGGCCAGTGTGTGTATGGAGATGGGGAGCAAGAACTAAACTAGAATTCAGGTCCTGCTTCCACTGCTTTTCTGTTGTGACCTGTGCAAGTGACGTTCCTTCCATGCTTCCCAGTTAGTCTGTCTGTAAAAGGGTGCGGACAATATCTCCTCAATCTGGTTTACCAATCTGGCCTCAGTGTAATAATTTATGAGTGTTACATAGAATTACATCTTTTTTCAAAGATGTATTGTAAGGATTATACTTGATAGCATCTATATATGTGACTAGCATACATACTATGAAATCAGTTGGAATTCTTTCCATCATTCTCTTTTACCTTAGGAATCTTTGGAGCAATCAAGTAACATAAGTCACGATGTAATACTTATGCTGTCATATGAAATAAATGAGAGAGAAAGAGATTGAAAAAGAGAGGTTATATTGAAAAAAACACAGAGAGGAGGAGGCCTGAGCTGGAAGATGGAATAATGACAGATATTAAATAGAGACAAAATGTAGAAATTATGCAGCTTCAGAAATGGATGAGATATTAACATTGGTAGAGATACTTATCACATTTGAAAGAATCTTACAGTCTTTGAGATTGAGATAGCCACAGTTGAGGTACACATATCTTGTCAAAACTATTTTCCACTGAAATTATAAACTAAAATAATAATATAAGTGACATCTAATTATTAAAAATATTAAAAACCTTGAGTTTTTAATATGTAAAGCTGAAATTCCCTTTTATATAAGACTAAAGGCCCGATGCACGAAGATTCGTGCAAGAATGGGCCTTTCTTCCCCTGGCTACTAATACAGCCTTTGCTCTGGCCCAGAGCCGCCTTTCTGCTTTGGCTCCACCCAGAGCCACGATTTTGCCTACCCATGCTGCCCAGAGGCCCAGAGTGGCTGGGACAGTGCAGAACACCTGCATCATCGCCATGGTGATGACACAAGTCTCCCATCCCCAGGCACTATGCTAGGGGCCTGTGTATGCAAATTAACCCACCATCTTCGTTGGGTTAATTTACATACTCACCCCTGATTGGCTGGGGGGCATCATAAAGGTATGGCCAATTTCCATCTTTCCTTTCCTTTTATTAGTGTAGATCAGGGGGTCTTCAAACTACGGCCCGCGGGCCACATGCGGCCCGCAGAGGAGTCTGATCTGGCCCGCCAGGTTTTTTGGGCAGTGAGCGCAGCCAAGGTGTTACAGTAGGAATTAGTAGTTCATATAGTCCGGCCCTCCAGCTCTCTGAGGGACCGTGATCTGGCCCCCACTTTAAAAAGTTTGAGGACCCCTGGAGATTATAACAGGACATTTATGCAAGAGAACACTTTATTTTTGCTAGACAAAAAAAAGTGCAATGAATTTCAAATATTTTGGACTCTGATAGTGTATTTAAAAAGGATAAAATAATATTTAGTCATATTACACACAATGCACCATGATATTTTCAATTCTACAATAAATGACTTTCTTAACTTGCTAATAAGTCATTCCCTATACTTTAAAAAAACACACATAAGAAAGCAAGAACAAAAACTCAACTTTGTTAGTAGTTCCTTTTATATATTGACAGTACAATGGTATATGAAATGAGCACTATTAAAAATATATTTTAATAAATACATATTTATTAATAAGAATGCATTTTAGATAATACTTTGATTATATATTCTATTCAAGTTATATAATTAGATATAAATTTCATTCTGAGGTTGGATTGCATTAGTTAGATAGCATTTTTTGCATCAACCCAGAATCAACATCAAGCTAAAGTAGGTCATTTGCTAGGAAAGGTATCAGGTGAAAGAATGATGGATATTTACATCCAGTCAGGAAACATTAAACAGACAAACAAAAAAGCAATGAAAATAAAAGTAAAAACACCTCAAAGTGTATGTGCTTTGGGTTTATTATGCAAAAAGAAAGACTATCTTATGAGGCCCTAGTTTAGTTTCCCTTTTAACTCTAAAGCTCTATGTTAATTATATGAATTAATTTGTGGCAACTAACAGAAATATATTTGAAATGAATCAGAATTGGGAGTGTTTTATTATTATCAAGGGTTGTTAGGTGTTTTGTAAATCTCTCTTTAGAGAAGCTTTTAATTAATTTAGGGATCTTATACTGATAGGTGGAAAAGGCAAACTATAAACATATGGTAAGACATTACTTAAATACCAAAGAGTGACATTAATATAAGAAAAATAATATCATGCTACTAAAAGAAGGAACACAGTTTTGTGTGCTCATAAAAGGAACTGGAGTACCATGGCCCACGTGGCTCTATTGGTTGGGTGTCGCGAAGGGGTTGCTGGTTCGATTCCTGGTCAGGGCGCATACCCTGGTTTTGGGCTAGGTCCCCAGGGAAGGGGAGGCAGCCAATTGATGTTTTACTCTCACATAGATGTTTCTCTATTTCTTCCTCTTTCAAAATCAATTTTTTAAAAAGGAACAGGAATTTTTAACTCAGGTTTTCTTGAATATCATTAATTTTCAATATTTTGTTAATTTATCAGATTATTTTCAGCGTGTACACTTTAAATTTTGCTAAAGGACATTGGGATGCTGCTTATGGGTTTATAAGAGTAAAAGCAGTTGTCCATTTTTATTCCATTTAATAAAACTTGGGTAATAGATAAGTAAACAGTGCTATTGATTTAAGAAAGGAGAAAGCTTGGCATACAGAACAAGAACCGTAATCAAAATGCTAAAATAGGTGTATTTTGTCCTGGATCTCACTCCCCTTTCCTTTCTGTATCCTTAGTCCACCTTACAGGGCCATCTAAACCTATCATAGACTCTGATATACTGGCTTTGTATGTAAACATTTATTTATGTTTCTAGACTTTGTGATCAAATTGTAGCTGGCATTTATTGCTAATATACATATATATGCTTTGCCACTTAAGCTTGTAGCAATCCTAAATACGTGATTATTATCCATTTTACAGATGACAAACCTAAAACCGAGAGAGGTTATATAACTTGTCCAGAGTTGCATTGTTAGTAACTGACTGTATAGTTAGTAAAAGAGGGATTAAATAAATTGTCCAGAGTTTCAGCTCAGGCAAATTGAATTTAGAGTCCATATTCTTAACTCCTAAGCAATGTTGTTTGGTATTACTGGAGTAATATATACTAATTAAAAAGAAACTATTTATTTGTGCAAGTACCATTTCCATGGATTGAAAGCATTGAGTACAAAAAGTAATATTTTTATTTGAGATGAGACCTAAACCAGGGAAATTCACTTTGAGATACTATTCATCACCTCAGGGTAAGAGTTAGCTGAATCCCCAGCCAAATGTCAGTGATTCAACTTATATCCCAACTGATATTTTATTAAGTCATTATTTTGGATTTGGTTTCAAAGTTGTATTTCTGCTGCTTGCAAGCTAAGTTTATTGTTGTTACAAAGGGACCAACAGAGTGGAGACTTCAATGTTAAAATCTTATTTAAAACTACAGTAAACATAAAAACTTGATTTGGAAGACTAAGATAAAATATCCCACAAATGCCTTTTTTAAATAGATTAATATCCTCAAATTATCATATTCCAATTTGCAAAAGAGAAGTTACTGAGCAAGCTTTAATTGATTTTTAACTGTGTTTAAAAAATACTATGCTCCAAAGAGAGAGAGAGAGAGAGAGAGAGAGAGAGAGAGAGAGAGAGAGAGAGAGAGAATACAATTGCTCTTTCAATTGTCTATTACAAGGCCACAGGGGCACCTCCCTTAACTGACTGGAGGAAGCTAGCTGTTGGTTCAATATGACTCTTTCCAGAGAAGTAGGGTGTGTGACTCAGATTTCCACACCAAGGTGGTCCTTGAGAAAAGCTTCAGATGTAGAAGAGGTTATGTTATATTCTTTGGTATCACCTATTACTTCCTGCAGGCAAACCACATATCAGAGAATCTCAATCTGAAAATGACACGTTTCATGTGTTTTTCCCTCTTCTTTTTTAAAGGTCTTACAGCTTTCATGTGTGCTCTTGATTGGTGCCTTTCTATAAATAAATGTACTTATCAGAATGAAAAAAGTCGTTTCAGTGCTCAGTTGAGAGATCTCTTATATCTGTCTCCTAGGCAAATGAGATGAAATGTGATTTTAAACAGAATATATACATATTGGCATACAGATTTCCATACTTTCCAAGTTTCTTGAATGGTCAAATGGTGAGAAAAATGAGGGGCGGGGGGAGGGAAGAGGACAAGAACTTATATTATTTAGAAACCTAGTGTACCTCTCATACTATGGAAGGTATTTTGCACCCAGTATTGAATTTAGTCTTATTCCATTTTAATGAGAAGGAATCTGAAATGTGGAGATAGGAAAACACTTTCCCCAAATTATCCACATAATATATGTACAGGTATCAGGAGTCAAAATTAAAGGAAAATATCAAGATCTGTGATGCTTCCATGATACCAGTCTTAGAAGTTTAGACATAGTATGTGAATACTAAACACTCTGAATGTTACTAATGAAATGGAGAGACCCCTCCCCAAGCTCTAGAAATTTTTTAAAAAATGTTAATTTCTAAACATATTTTAAAAGCTAATATTCCAATACTGGTTTGGCATTCATAAAAAGATGAGTTTATTTGGGAAAGAATATCACTCTCCTCTGATACATGAGATTTCTAAAGAATTTCACACATATTTAGAGGCAAGTGTTAAGAAATTTGTTTCAAATATAAGATATATATTTAGAGATTAGTTTGGCTGACCCTGGAACTTACTTATTATATTACCCCCACAGCCTTTTGGATTGTAACTCATTTGGCATTATTCCATAAAAAGCCACAGTTTTCTATTAGGCAGAAAGTGATTGATTGATTACTGTAATCCATGTAGTAGTAGCCTGTTGGTATGGCATCTTTTTTCATTAGCATTTACTGCAAAACACAAAGGTTAGGTATGCCCTAATTGTGGGATTTCTTTGTAATGTCGACTGAGCTTTTTGACTCATTAATTCCTTCAATTCATATATACGTCATTGAATGCTTTATAGAGAGCTAGACTTTTAGAAGACACTAAATATATAATGGTAAAAAAAAAACAACCCACAGTTTAATGGGGGAGATATAATTAGCAGTAATTGTAGAACTGCAGCTGCGATAAGTGCTGAGCTACAGGGTGCTCTGAGATGGAGTGGTAGGGAAATTAACCTATTTAGAGTGATTGGGAAAAATCTTCCCTAAGGGAGTGACCATTGATTTGAAATCTAAAGAATGAATAGGGGTAAATAAAGAGTAGAGAGGAGGAAAGATAGTTCTATCCTTTGAGTGCTGGTTGTGGACTAATGGTAAAGGAGCAAGTCAAGGAGTCTACCCTACTGGGGCTCAGTAAGTTAGGGTAAGCAAGGCGGGGAAAGTGAAGATGATTATGAAAGTTGGGTGGGAGATGAAAGGGTTTCAAGGGTTTTAATCCCTTCTCCTGAAAGGAGAGAAAATTCAGAATGAGTGACAAGACAAATTTGTGTTGAAAGATCTCTCTAGATATAATTGGAAAAATGCATGAAAGGAGATAAAAAATGGATGACAGTAGATCACTTAAAAGGTGTTTGCAGCAATGCAATCTAGTGGTGTTAGTAGCTTTAGATTAGGGTAGTGAAGGCGGTGTGTACATAGAAGAACAGAATGGAGAGATGTGTCTAGAATGTCTATGAACAGACATTGGTGATAAGAGAGATACAGAAGGCTGGAAGATGCAGAAAGAGACTTGTTTAGGAAGACTCAGATTTCTCAGTCTGTGGTCCCCATTCATTTGAATTGCATCAAACTGGGATGAGAGTAAAGGAACATGTTAAGTCTAGTTTTGCACATACTGAGATTGAGGTATTTTAAAAACATCTAATTTTTGTTGTTTTGACATCAGCCCATGTAACATTGGACCAAGTCCTCAAGTATAACTTGTGCAAACTGTTTTTCCTGAAATTTAATTTTTATTTTATCAAATACTATACATTTCTAATTAACTTAGAAAAAATATCTGTATCTTTAGTTTGGTTGTCCTAAACTTTATACTTTCCAAGTGAAGACATTGATTCTTAAATGCTTCCCAAAAAAATCAACTTAAGGAAATGAGTAAATTTCATTATTAAGAAATACAGATCACAGATGGTATATATAATGCAACCATATCAGAGCTCTTGAAACATAAAACTCTGGCGTGGTACTTGGTAAGCAAACTGCAAATTCCCTTAAATTGGCATGTGTCTGTATCATAGTGACAGGAAGTTAACTAAAATTCACTCATCTGTTGTGTATATATATATATATTTCTCTTCTATGTACATCTTGTGGAAAAAAACAGAACCTCAACACAATTCTCTAGCATTTTAACTCCCATGAGTTTCTCTCCCTTTTCATGAAGTAAATGCAATTATTCAAGCAGAATAACTTTATTTCAGTGAACTCTATTGGAGGAGCAGTGCTCTGGATGTGGTAAAGGCAGAGAGACTTAATAACCTCTTCTTCCTTTATCCTGAAAAGAAGCTTCCTCTTTTTGGAGTGTCCATGCCTGGATGCATCTGCCCACCCTGAGTTTAAGGCCCATCGCTGGTATTCCATCCTCCTGTGTCTGGAGGTGTATCAGTGAACTATCTTTATTCCTCCTACCTATGAACCATAGTAATCGAATCCAGAAATAAGAAACAATAATGCTTTAGCTGGAAGAATACTGGTGAAAATATAAAATAATCACAAACCCTTGTGCAAAACAAACATAATGTATATTTGTTAAGATTAATCCAGGAGTATTAACAACACAGGCAGGGTTTAAGTCTCTTATTCTTATAAAAATATTGAAGTTAGCCGAAACCAGTTTGGCTCAGGGGTAGAGCATCGGTCTGTGGAATGAAAGGTCCCAGATTCGATTCTGGTCAAGGGCATGTACATTGGTTGTGGGCACATCCCCGGTAGGGGGTGTGCAAGAGGCAGCTGGTCGATGTTTCTCTCTCATCGATGTTTCTGGCTCTCTATCTCTCTCCCTTCCTCTCTGTAAGAAAAAATCAATAAAATATATTTTAAAAAATATTGAAGATAAAAACTAATTAGCTCACAACCACATTTAAAACATTAATGAATACTGCTTTTGCATTATTGTTACACTCAGCATGATGCCATGCTCACATAGGCACTTCATAAAGATTATTTGATCATTTTGTAAAATTAAAACACTTAGCACAATTAAGTTGGCTTTCATTACCTTGATTTTAGGGGAATAAAAGATTTTACAAATAAAATATATATTTCCTTATTCTCATTCAGTGTTTTAATTTTCATCAAACATGTTTATTTTCCTCTTTAAACTTTTGAAAACCATGTAGGCCAAAATTTCAGTTATATTCAATTTTGAGTGGAGGAAGCATAAAAATACTCATAAAATCATAATTACTAAAATTTACTGAGCGCATAGTATGCCATAGTATATAATTCATCTAATTACATAGATTCTCTTAAAGGCCACAGCTACTCAAGAGATAGGTACAACCATCATGTACACATTTACAAAGAGGAAACACAATCTTAGGGAGACATGTCCAAGGTCACTCATCTAGTCATGTGGCAGAGCTGGAATTCAAACTAAAGACTATTCAGAAACTGGGGTCGCAAGAGCATGAATTTAGAGGAGGTCACATTAACATACAAGCCCAGGAAATTCTCAATATTCTCTCTAAGATCGATTACATAACAACTGCTTATAGTTTCCTTAGGCTATTTGGAAACAAATCTGAATATACAGGTTTTCTAGTCTAGATTATGCCTAGTCTTTGTGAAGGCCAACAGGTACAATTATAAGCATGGTTTGAAACAACTCCAGGTTTTTCCTACCCACAGACCATGCAGAATCCAAATCTTCGTTATGCTTAAAAGAGCCATTATATCTCTCTACTTTGTAATTTCTCCTAAAATGCATGCTAATAATCTACTAAATCATTCAAAATGGTTTGGGATAGAAATAGCAACTGATTTTTAAGCTTTAACCAAGCCAGACAACTAGCTGAGTAAGAAGCAATACAGCCTGTTACTGTCTTATTTTGACTGCATTAGCAAGCGGGAATCACTAGTTCAAACAAGAACTGTGATTTATTGTTTACTTGTAGACCTGCTTTCTAGCTGAGAGTGTTAATGTTGTGATTATTAGAAATTGTATTGCCATTAAGTGATCATAGTACCTAAATGTTTTGAATGATCTCTAAGTACTCACCAGTAGTTTATATGCTCCACATGGATTATCTCAAAACTCTATGGGAAGAGACATTGTTCAGTTACTGACCCCATTCTACAGGTCCTGCACTATAACTTGCCAATGACACACAGCCAGGAATTGGCAGGGCCACCAAAGGCACTCTCACTTCAGAGCTTGCACTGAACTTCTAAATGATTCTGGCCTGAAATTCTGTTATTATTGGAAGTCAAAGGGAATGACTACATTATAAGCAATATGACTTAATTGCTTTGTAACCAGAAAGTTCTGAGTTCATTTCTTGTGCCATCATTTATCAATAGATGTCCTTGGACCAGCTAATTACCTCATTTGTTTATAGAAGATCATAGTAATAACTACCTTATAGTTTGGTGTGAGGTTTAATAAACTAATCACATAAAGCACTTGAACACAGTAACTAGAGAATAGTAAGTACTCATTATTGCTATCATAATTATTTAATTTATCTGACTTCTGATTTTATGAGTTGAATCGGGCTCTGAAAATATGCAGCAAATGCATAAAGTAGATCTGACTGCTTTAACTCTTTACCTAGTAGCTTCACATTATTCAACAATCTAGTACAATTTGGCATTTGTAAATCTCCCTTCCCGCAGGATAATTTATTTCACCATGAATCATCAGCCAACATGTGAGCTGGCATAGAATTAGAAAACTCACAAGTTTCACATGAAGAAACATGCAGGCAAATAAAAAGTCTTGCCCTAGGACACACTTGATTTTAAGAAGTCCTGAGGATTAACACCGAGGCATGTTACCTAAGCAGGAGAACCACTTATCTTTTCTGAAAATGCCTGACAAGAGGACTCAAAGAAGCAAAGACTCAATGACTCTGGGAAGAAAGAAAGATGGCTAGTCTTAGAGTCTGACACAGACCCTTGTTCCATGCTGGCTATTTTCCAACCACATTAAAGTGCTCTGCAGCAGACTTGTCTTGGCAAACTCTGCCTTGGATGAGGTATCAAGTAAACCATGATCAGTAGAGAGGAGAAAAACAGCAAGATCACTGTAACTGGCTGTGTTTCATTAACCAAAAGGCTCTAAGAAAAAAAACAAAGTTTTTCTTGGTTTTCATAATGATTTAACAGATAAATCTTAGAAAAGAATAAATCCACATATGCTTGTTTTCCTTTGGCATAGAGACATCATTGCAAGATACTTTGTTTGATTTTTAAAAAACATTCATTGGGCCTGGCCTCCTTCCTATACCCTTTCCTGGTGCTCCCCACTCCCCCCACCACACACACACTAAAAATTCTTGCTCATCCTATATAATAAAAAGCTAATATGCTAATTAGACCGAACAGCAGAACGACCATCCAGATGACCTTCTGGTTGAAGCTAGGGCTGTGAGGGCCAGCAGAGGCAGCCAGGGCTGCAAGGGCTGAACCCCTTGCACAAATTTTGTGCATCGGGCCTCTAGTATCAATTAATTGGAAACTAAAGCAGAATAATTTCAGTTTTGTGAATTAACTGAAATAAATGAAATTTTAAAAAATTTTAAGTAATTCAAAGGTATATATTTAATTTATTTTGAAGGAAGCTAGAAAGGAGGAGGTTATCAAATATGTAAACTAGATAGTTTGATTTCACTTAAAGAGAAGAAAAAGAAACTAACAGTTGCTGAAACTGTTTGGCTCAGTGGATAGAGCATCAGCTTTCGGACTGAAAGGTCCCAGGTTCGATTCCCAGCCAAGGACACATACCTTGGTTGCGGGCACATCCCCAGTAGGGTGTGTGCAGGATGCAGCTGATCGATATCTCTCATGGATGTTTCTAGCTCTCTATTCCTCTACCTTCTTCTCTGTAAAAAATCAATAAAATGTATTTTAAAAAAAAGAAACTAACAGTCATTTGCAATAATCAGGGCACTGATTGACCATAGACCCTGGGGTTAGATAGTATACTACATGTGTGTGGATAAGCTGTCTGATCTTTAAAGTAGAGTGTTCTTTTCCAAGTGGCATTGAGTAAATGAAGTCTTAGTAAAGATGTTCCAGTAAAATTATAAATGGCAATGTTTTGGACTGAGTGTCTGTGTCCTTTCCAAATTCATATGTTGAAGTTCTTAACCCCTTAAGTGTTAATATTTGGAGATGGAGTTAGATTAAGTCATGTGGGTGTGGTGCTTATTATTGGATTAGTGCCGTTATATAAAGAACAAGGAAATTTTTCTCTTCAAGTGCATGTGAGGACATAATGAAAAGATGGGTATTTGAACATTAAGAGAAAGCATCACCAGACACCACTAAACCATGAAACTATATAGCTCGGGAGACAATAATTTAGGTTTTAAAGTAAAATGGTTTTTTAAGCCCAGTTTTGACACTTGCAAGTATAACAACCATTAACAAATGACTTTAACATCTTTTGGGCTTAATTTTCTTACCTGAAAAAAATGGCAATAGCAATATTACCTATCTGAAGTTGAGAAGAAAGTGAAAATATTGGAGGCACTGAGTCTAGCTCATAACAAGAAGTCAATAGTCAGCAAGGCTGATACTTTGCAGAAGCAATATCTGACTAGTATCAATTCAAATAACATCTATGACCAGAGACACAACTTTCTGTGTACAGCTCACCATACTAGTCACAGATTGTCAGAACTTTATCTTACCTTATAGGTTATCCACTTGAACCCATCTGGGGAAAGAGACTAAGGGGGATGTACCAATTTGCCATGGTCATATACAAGGAGAGAGATGGAATCAGCTCTCAGCAGGGGCTTTCCCCTGTAGCTCTAGTTCTGTTCACGTATGGCTCTTTTAGTTTCACTGAAAAATCCCTGAGTATCTAGGGAGCGGAAGATAAGTAATCTAATTTTGAAGATACGCAGGATCATATTATGTACATTTTCCAAAATAATTAATGTTGAGATTCAAATTATCTATTTCACTTAATTAATTAATTATTTATAAAGTGTTCATTGAGTAACATTTTGGTTAATATCAAAATATTTGAGGCCCTGAACAAGAATTCATGCATGGGTAGGGTCCTGAGGTGGTCAGAAGGAGGCCGGGATGCAATCAGCACTCAGGGCAGGGATGCTCTTCCTGGTTAGGGATCTGGCACTGACATCTGCACCAGCTGTCAGGAGCCACCTGGCTGCCATTTTAATATTGTTTCTTTCTTGCAGAGCACCTAGGGAGAAGAGGCTGCAGGGCCTTAGGCTGACTTCCAGGAGGCCAGCAATGCTGCCAGGTTTGTGACGGTGGGCATTGGTCCATCAGTGCCACACCCATTCTCTGGAGATTGGACCTGCAGGACTACTGAGGAAGGGAGTGGCTGCTGCCGCTGGTGGGCTGCCAGGATATGTCAGTTACCTGAGCGGTGGTCCCACTATGGGAGTACACTGAGGATCAGGGGGGAGCTCCTGTGTTGAGTGTCTACTCCCTGGTGGCCAGTGCATGTCATAGTGATGGGCTGTTTGGTTGTTACAGTAGTTTGGTCATTCAGTCACTTAGGCATATATATATATAGACTAGAGGATTGATGCACAAAAATTGGTGGAGGAGAAGCCTTCCTTTCCCTGGCTGTGGGCACCGGCTTCTCTCTGGCACCCAGGACCCGTGATAGCTTCCCTCTGGCCCCAGCTTCCTCAGGAAGAAAGCCCATAAATCCTTCAAGTTAATTAGCATTTTACCCTTTTATATTATAGATTTTCATTCATGGTAAACAAAATAAATTTATGAAATGACTTTGACTTCTCTAAGCCTGAAATCTGTTGAAAAGTGAAGATTAGGTCCAGTTCTATAGACACATTCACACACACACACACACACTCTACACCTCACAAATATTTGGATGCTAAAAAAAGCATGCCAAGTTGTAAGTTGCTACTTGAATTTAGAAGAGTGAGATGAATACAAGTTTTTATGTTTTTTAAAAACATTATGAAGTATATTCAGAAGTGCAAACAGAAGGTATTTGTTGAATGAATACAACCTTTAGTTAAGGAGTAGGAAAACTTTTGCTTCAAAGTTTCATTGTAACAGATATACATATTTTAGGTTTTGTAAACCAAAAGACAAAATGAATGGTATTATGTAGGTATTTTATAATAAGAGAGAAAACCAATTTTCACAAATTTTATTGGAAAAATTTAATAATAATACTAACAAAAATAATACTACAATTTTTCTGTAATAGATGCCTAATATTAAGAAAAATTAAATTCTTTCTTGAGGGAATAACAATTTTTGTAATTGGGATTTAAATTAATGCTGATTATCATCAGATTGATTACACATACTCATCTTCATATACCATACTCAAAACAGCCAGAGAAGAATGATTGAGCAGTGAAACAAAATTAGTCACTAAGGGAAATGAGTGTTATATGGAAATCCATGATTGACCCTAGAAAAAAGCCCAAGAATAAAAAAGATAGAAAGAAAACACAGAAAGAATATATAATGAAGTAGCACCAATAAATTATTTAACATTAGAAATTCAAGAACTCTCCAAAACTGGTTTGGCTCAGTGGTAGAGCATCAGTCTGGGGACTGAAAGGTCCCAAGTTCAATTCCGGTCAAGGGCATGTACATTGGTTGAGGGCACATCCCCGGTAGGGGGTGTGCAAGAGGCAGCTGGTCGATGTTTCTCTCTCATCGATGTTTCTAGCTCTCTATCTCTCTTTCTTCCTCCTCTCTGTAAAATATCAATAAAATATATTAAAAAAAAAATTCAAGAACTTGCCGAAACCAGTTTGGCTCAGTGGATAGAGAATTGGCCTGCGGACTCAAGGGTCCCAAGTTCAATTCCAGTTAAGGGCATGTACCTTGGTTGTGGGCACATTCCCAGTGGAGGATGTGCAGGAGGCAGCTGATTGATATTCCTCTCTCATAGATGTTTCTAACTCTCTCTCTCCCTTCCTCTCTGTAAAAATTCAATAAAATATATTTTAAAAAAAATTCAAGAACTAAATTGGACTAGATAACAGATCAAAATGTAAGTTCTGAATCTTGTTTGCTATTATAATCCTTTTAATTTTAGAGTATATATTCAGCATCACATACAAACTTTTCCTTCATTTTCAGATTAAAAAGAACTTCTAAACTGGGAAATCAATCCCATCTGAGTTTAAAATTTGGGGGCAGAGTAGAATATAGAAAAAATATTACTGTTTCTGAATTTCGTGTGTAAGCTTGTACATGAAGTGGATCACATTTGCCATCCTAAATATGACATTTTACTATAAGGGTTATTTTGAACTCAAGGCAATTGAAAAACAAAAAAACATAAAAAAATAGACATAGCAAGAGCTCTCTGTCTTCCCTCATCTGCCTAAAGGCAGGGTGTAAATTCCCTTTTTGAGGGTATCATTCCCTTACCTGAAAGTGTACTAGATACAGGACAATAATCTATCATTAGAGATAAAGATGGAACCAAGATAAGTCTGAATAAACAAAATTTACTGAATAACCCTTATCCTATATAATAAAGAGGTAAAATGCAAATTGATCCTCATGCCTTCATGTCACAAGATGGCCACCCTCATGTCATCACAAGATGGTTGCCTCCACGTTGTCACAAGATGGTGCCCCATGTCATCACAAGATGGCCACCACAAGATGACCATCCCCACATAGTCACAGGATGGTTGTTCCCATGTTATCACAAGATGGCTGGCAGGGGAGGGCAGTTGGGAGGAACCAGGCCTGCAGAGGATGGCAGTTGGTGGTGACTGGGCCTACAGAGGAGGGCAGTTGGGGACAACCAGGCGTGCAGGGGAGGGCAGTTGGGGGTGATCAGGTCCACAGAAGAGCAGTTTGGTGTCAATCATGCTGGCAGGGGAGCAGTTAGGTGTCAATCAAGCCAGCCGATGAGAGCTTAGGGAGTGATCAGGCTGGTAGGCAGAGTAGTTAGGGGCAATCAGGCAGCCAGACAGGTGAGTGGTTCTGGATTGTGAGAGGGATATCCAACTGCCCGAAGGATTGGGTCTAAACTGGCATTCAGACATCACCTGAGGAGTCCCAAATTGTAAAGGCTGTAGTCTGGGCTGAGGGACACACCCCCTTCTCCAGTGCATGAATTTCATGCACCAGGCTTCTAGTCTACCATAATTTATACTCTCTCAATTTACTGCTTCTAGAAGCCCAAAACTTTTTTTCTTTGGTCACTTCTGCACAATTTATTGCTCTTTGTTAAATAAAATGGTCCATAGTCCCCAAATCTATTAACTTCTTTTCTGTGCAACTCCTGTGTATATAAAATTAAAAATAAAATGTGTATTTTTTCTTTATGTAAACTCTCCATTGTCAGTTTAATTTTCAGGCTCATATAACAGAACCTAAAAGAGTAATAAAAAGTTTTTCTTCCTCTACATATATTTGTGAGTAATACAGAAAATATAGATGAGTTAAAAAAAAAAAACCTGTGATAAACCTTTTTTATAATTATAATAATAATAATAATTATTATTATTATTATTATTATTATTAGAACTAGTGGTTTGGTGCATGAAATACATGCACATTAAAAGGGAATTAATTAGAGGAAATATTTTAATATTGATATTTACCCTTTCTCTATAATAGAAGTGTCAGAGATCAAAGAAAATTAGTAAAATGTATATGAAAATCTCCCTCCTGTCAGAGTCCAGGGCACACTGCGAGACCCAGAGTCAAGTCCCTGCCCATCCACGTGCACCTCAAAATTATGCAAGAACCAGATCTGCCGCTCCCACTCCCATCAAGCTCTGTAGGGCCAGGGGTGCAGCCTCAGGTCTCCCAATCTGGTACCAGGCAGGGGACTCAGCCTCAGGTCCCACATCCAGCCCCACTGGGTGGGGGTGCAGCCTCAGGTCCCCCGGCACAGCCTCAGGTCTCTCAGTGACAGCGTAGGAGACATGGCCTCAAATCACCTGTCAAGCTCCTCTGGGCGGGGGTCCCCCGTCCCCAGCGCGAGTGCATGACAACTATTTGCATATTAGTTCTTTATTATATAGGATGTGAAGACTGAGGGCAAGGAGCAATTAATGTAGAATGAAGGTCAAAATCTTTAAGAAATAGTGAAGAAATACCTCAATTTTGCCACATGTTCAAACTGCTAGAGTTGCCTGCGCATTTATTCTCTGACTTTATTTTCATCTACTATTCTACATTAATCTGAGTAACTGTGTCTCCCAACATTAAAATTTTAAGAAATTTTTTTCCAACCAAAGTCCTATTAAGATAGAATGATTTAAGGACATATACACATCATATTTTTAAAATTCTTTTTAGATATGTAGTGAACAGTGGAGACCTTTTCCCAAGTAAAACTGGTTGTGAATCTTGGGTCCATAACTACCTGTTGTGTGTCATTTAAAGAAATTTTGTGGACTAATGAGATAGTGGTAAAGGTAAGAGATGGTATATAAATTCTAAGTATCAACATTATAGAAACCAATTTTTTTTCTCCTTCCTTTCAACAAATCAGTCTCTATACACACACACACACACACACACACACACACACACACCACACAAAAACCATTACTTTGCTAACTACCAAGCTTCTTTCAATTCATTTAGCAGTTCTCATTACTTATTTTTTCTTTCTTTTTGTTTTATTTCAGTAAAACAATTCAAGTTCTCTTTTCTCTAGGCACTATTAACTTTTGCCCTGTCATTCAGATATTTTCTCTACAAATAGTTGAATTCACTTAGGAGGAGTGATCTTTTTATGAGCACTATTAAATCTAAAAATACATCTTTGCCCTAAATATCTAACAGTGTTAGCAAGGATTGGTAAACTCTTCAGGAGAAAATTGACTCAGAAGTTTATTCTGTTACAAGAACTAGGTACACAAGGTATACAAGACTTCAAGGCAGTATGCATTGAAAATAGACCTGGTTGTGGTGAGTGTGAGGTAGTGATCAAGAACTAAACTTTTTTTCATGCTATAAATCTCCATTCAGATATAGATCAAAAGATTTTTAAAAGTAGAACTATTTCTAATTTTAGCTTAAAATAGATATACATATTTTCTCTGTGTGTTTCTTCTTTCGTTTGTTTTGTTAATTCTCATTAGAGGATATTTTGTCCATTGATTTTTTTTTTATTGATTGATTTTTTTTAGAGAAAGTGGAATGGAGAAAGAGAGAGAGAGAAAGATGAAAAATACACATTGATTGGTTGCCTCCATCTGGCTCCTAGACCAGAGATCAAATCTGCAACCCAGGTATGTGCCCTTGGTGGGAATTGAACCCATGACCAGTTGGTGCACAGGACAACACTGTAACCACTGAGTTACATAGGCCAGGGCCTCTGTGATTTACTGAAAACAACTTGAAATATTTATGTATACAAAAGCCTAAGTGTTTGTCCAACCATCTGACTGGTAGTTATGATGCACACTGGCCCCCAGGGAGCAGACACTTAATGCAGGAGCTACCATAACGTACACTGGCCATTTAAAAAGAAATGGCACCATGGACCGGAGCTGATAAACCAACACTTGGCTTCCTTCAAAGTGGGACATAAGCCTCTCTACCACCCCAGAGCTACACCCCACCAAATCACAGCAAACACTGCAAATACCCCATGGTGCAAAATGCAGCCCACAGCCCAGGCCAGCCCAGCCCAGCCCTGAAATGGTTGCTATGGGTGCTGGGTAATGATGTCACATAGCAACACCCGGCTTCCTCTCCCTAGCGGGGCCACTAGCCTCCTTGAAGTTTCTTCAGCTCAGCAACACAACTTGCTTTATAGCCAGGTGAAAACATTTTACACTTTAACCAAATAACTGTGAAGCATTTTCTTGTTCCTCATTTCATTTAATCCTCACAGAGTCCTGGAGTAGGTAGATAAGAGACTCAGTTGAATCCTACTTTCTTTTTATTCGCTGGAAATTGAAGATTTAGAAAGTTTAGAAACTTGACCCAACTGAAAAGAAGTAAGAAATGGTGGCACTTAAAAATGACTTCAGGTTTTCTCACTGAGTAGAAAATAGTCAAACACTGCTGCAGTTAAATATTTCACCTTTTGTTCTCCCTGTGTGATCTACAGTAATAATCTGCTTCATGTTGATATTTACTGCTGTGTTGCTGACAATTACCTGAAGGAAAATTGGGATGCTTCACTGGGCTGGAAAAAGTTTCTCTAAATCAGAAAACAGTTCTAATTAAGCAAGTTTATCTATATATACAAAGCTATCACTGGTGCCAATCACACACAGGTGTTTCCATCTGTCATTGTCTATCGTGAATTTGGTTGACACTTCTATTATAGAGAAAGGATGAATAGCAATATTAAAATATTTCTTTTAATTAATTTCTTTTCAATGAGCATGAATCCATGCACCAGGCCTCTAGTTTAAGAATATGTGGGAGGTACAATAGAAAAAGAAGTTTTCATCCTTCTCAATAATAAGACTAGGCAATCTTAAAATATTAGAGTTCTTTTTACCTTGTGCCTTTGCTCATATTGTCTATTCTGTCCAGAACACTTCATATAACTTCTCCCTTGGTATTGCTGGGATAGAACAAGTAAAAAACTAATCAGGAAAAATTCTGGAAAGCTTTCTCAGGGTTTTCCTTCTTCCATCAACTTTCTTCTCTGTCTCTGTCTTTCATTACCTACCTTCTTTATTACTGTAAGTATCTGAAATTACACGATGACTACTTCATATGAGCCCATAGAATCAGATATTTCTTTTTTTTTTAATTTTTAAAATTGACTTTAGAGAGATAGAGAGGGAAGTAGGAAGAGAGAGAGAGAAACATAGATTTGTTATTCCACTTATTTATACATTCATTGGCTGATTCTTTATGTGCCCTGACCAGGGATCAAACCTGCAACCTTGGTGTATTGGGACAATGCTCTAACCAACTGAGCTACTGACCAGGGCCTGAATCAGACATTACTTTATTCAACAAGTACAATAGTTATGTACCTGCTATGTGTAAGTAGTCAGCATAATGTGGATATCATAGCAATGTTAATTATGTGTTTTCATAGGAACAAAAGTATACTGTCCACTCTCAATGGGACCAGTGGCTGTTGGGATTAATGATTAGGGGAGGGCATCAAACTTTCTTGCCCTAATATCTAATGCATTCATGCTTACAAGGTAGTTTGTTGAAGTTAGAAAAGTATCTGTGAAACTGCTTTTACCCATTGTGCAAAACTTAGTGAGCCATGCAAATATCAAATCAGCAACCTTGGATGCATTACCATGGAGATCTAACCAATTGATTCAACTAGCACAGATATTTTTACATATTAATCTCTCTATCAATCGGAAGCTTTCAGCTTTATTTTCACAGAGCTAGCTTCCATTCTCTTTTTCCTCTGCCTATTCTCCTCATTAAATATATTTCCATGAAAATAGGGATTACATCCCTTGGGATCTTGGCTTTGCTCCTGAAAAAATTTCTCCATTATGAAACAGTAATGCTCTCCTTGTGAGCTGATGTGATGTCAAGGGCATTGTTTTAACAATTTAAATTCTATAAATTGGAAATGCTAATTTAAGCAATGCTTGGGATAACATAAGATGTTGAATTAATAAATAGTAAAGTCATTTTATTATTACCAAAAGTTAATTACTAACTTTTTTAACCTTGTTCTGTTTAAAGCAGCAACAGCAAAATTTTAACAAAACAGTACTAGTAAAATTTGTGAGTGCAAGAAATTGCTTTATAGACACCCAAATTTTAAAAAAGGAAAGCATGGATGAGAGACCACACCAAAATAAATTCGTAATGGCTTAAGCACCAGTTAAAAAATTCCATAGACATTTTTGTACTTCAGAGGCTGAGCTTAGCAAAATAATTGTGGTATGAGTTACACTATGTTATTATAATTTTATTCAGTTCTTTTCATGAGGATAAATGGGAACTATTAAAAGTCAACTCCATTGACTAATGTGCATGCTTCCCCTGAATTACCACACTTAAGTACATTTTATTAGGGACACTTATTCCCCAACTACTGTAACATGAAAGGTAGAAATTTACCAGAAAGAAAAACAGGAAAAGAAATGATGTTTTATTTTACTTAACCCACTGGAACTGAACACAATTTAAATCTACTAATGTAAAGCATCGCTTGGGTTGGTAATTGCTCCTGTCTTTAAGTAACAGACTATTTAAAGTGCAACAGTCATGCATTCACTGCCTAATTTGTATCAAAAGATATTATAAATACATTATTCTCCTAGAGTAGAAAAATTCACAATCAGTATGCTCTGTTCTAATGGAGAGAGAGAAAAAGGTATGGTGATCATCTCCAAGGGGAGGGTGCAGTTACCTCCCTTAGTTGCTCTAGTGGATTGAAATTCAAGCCAGTACTTATATAAAAGAGGGTGGAAAACCCAATAGTCTAGTAGAAACATATAGAAACCATACAGCTGCAACCTCAGGCACAAGTATAGGTACAGGAGTAGACAAGAACCCGATGAAACAGTCTGAAAAACACTAAAATTCACTTTTAAAAAATAATTAAATTTGCCGGAACCGGTTTGGCTCAGAGGTTGGCCTGCGGACTGAAGGGTCCCGGGTTCGATTCCGGTCAAGGGCATGTACCTTGGTTGCGGGCACATCCCCAGTAGGGGGTGTGCAAGAGGCAGCTGATCGATGATTCTCTCTCATCGGTGTTTCTAACTCTCTATCCCTCTCTCTTTCTCTCTGTGAAAAATCCATAAAATAAAGAATAAAAAAAATAATTAAATTTATTGTGTTGACATGATCTTATATATTTCAGATGTGGGTTCCTATGTTATAAGATCTGTATATTGCACCATGTGCCCATCACTACAAGTCAACTCTTCTCTATAGGAAATCTAGAAATTCTTTGGTGGCATGAGGGTTGGAGGGAACACCTCTTAGATAACCCAATATGAACAAAACAAGTGGGTAGTTATACAGTAAACTGAATTTATTGCTGCTGAAAATGTACAAAATCTAAACCTGCCTAGTGTTTTTGTTGTTGTTGAATTTTTTTTAAGTATAATCGAATAAAGAACCAAACTAATTACGGATAGCATAAATAATTGCTTTTTTATTAGTGATTTTTACAGTTTCTAAGGCATAGATACAGCTTCAGTACCTCAGGAAACAGGGTTCTATGGTAAAAAGCATAGAAATAGAGGAAATAGATTCATCAGCAGTTGGGGAGAAGTGAATATGATTCACGCTACCCTAGTTGCTCCACCATCAGTAACTTGGGAGTTCAGCATTTTCTGATTTCAGATTTCCGCTGCCTCTGCTTCCCTTCTGTTCCGATTATTTTTAAAAAAAATACATTTTATTGACTTTTTGCAGAGAGGAAGCAAGAGGGATAAAGAGCTAGAAACATCAATCAGCTGCCTCCTGCACATCCCTCCTGCACAACCAAGGTACATACCCTCGACTGGAATATAACCTGGGACCCTTGAGTCTGCAGGCCGATGCTCTATCCATTGAGCCAAACCAGTTAGGGGTCTTCTGTTTATTTTTCACCTTTGTGTCTCTATACTATTTGGCTTCAGGTTATCATTAGTGCTGCCGCCCTCTGGCCTCTGCTGAGTCCCCCTCAGCCAGTAACTCTCTTCAATCTTCTTTGTGTGTGTCAAGGTCAGACTGCCCTATAAAAGGGTGGGTCATTTCCTTCCAAATATACATCTCCATTCCGCAGTTTCCTTTCAAAGACACTCATTGGCTACTTTAGTGCAGGAAATGATTCCTGAAGCCATCAGTTTTGACTGAGTTAGCAGTAGGCCATGGTACAAAATACCCTTACCTCAATGTTAGGAACTGTTTGCCGAGAGAGCTTTTTCCTAAATACTCATATGGTTCACGCCTCACCTCCTCCAGGTCTTTGAAAAGATATCCTCTTCTCAATTAGATCTTCCCTACACATCATGTTTCAACTTAACTCTCTACCTTTCTAGCACTTTGCTATGCACAGGCAATCCCTCTTCTTTTCTTCTACTTCATCATTTTTCTTCTAAGTATCGACCAACATCAAACAAGTTATATAGTTTTTTTCATTCACTGTATATCATCTGTCTCCTTCTACTAGAATATAAATTCCACAAGTACAGGCATTTTTACCTCTTCTGCAACACTGGCTACCCAGAGCTGTAGACACTGCCTGCCTAAGGGTAGCCACCCAATAAATATTTATTGGCTGAATATATCCAGGTTGAAGAAGTATTTTGGCAAAAATTAAAGCTAGAACTGATGTACGGAAATAGTGAATACAAGCCTTAGTATGTTGTAGAAAACCTAGAAATTGATTAGTCTAAATAGGAGTAGAGATAGAGGTCCCTAAGAAGCTGTTTGGAAAACAAAAATCAACACAGCGTTTGATTGGTTATTAAACTTTTTGGCGGAAATCAGTCTATGAGAGTGCCAAAAAAATAAAAAATAAAAATAAAAAAGGAAGAAAGAAAGAAAGAAAGAAAGAAAGAAAGAAAGAAAGAAAGAAAGAAAGAAAAAGAAAAAAGAAATAAAGCAATTAGAAACTTTGGGAAAATTATAAAGACATGGGCATAATCAAAATATAGTAGTCTCTGGAAAGCACAGTAATTGGTTTTGACAGTGAATAGGATATTACTTCATACTCCATATTTTCCATCTCTGCTTGCATTTTTATTTTACTTAGTTCAGAAAAAGTAGGCATAGACATTGTGTGTGTCCGCTTCTGTATTAAATCTTTGGTGTCTTCTTAGGTTTATAACTGAAAGTAAACATACATACAAAACTTAGAGAGTTGACTTGAATTTCTCTTATGGATGTTAAATATTTATTAAAATAAGGAATTTAAGTGATATATATATATATATATATATATATATATATTTCTATGTAAAGATAATTTCTGGTTAGGAGGAATTATTCATATATGTATGTGAATGGACACTCAGATCTTCTCAAATATACAGCATCTGGCAATCTCAACCCATCTGAAAGACAGCAAACAATCAAGAAGGAAGCAATCATGATTCCTCATCTATCCTAATAAATGTCATAGAATCCATGCACTTTATTCAGAATCCATCAATTTGTACTTTATCTATATTTATTTTAATCACAATTCTAATAAATGTGGTTATCTGATTTCAAGTTGATTGAAAGGAAAAATCTTAGAGGCAATCATGACAGGGCACTATAACAAGCAGCTACAGTATGATTTACTCTCATCAATGAAAGTTTAAATTATTTAAGCTCCTTTTGTTTAAAAAATTGATGCAATGTTTAAAAAGTTATTTTTTTAAGTTCAAAAGACTACTATTTCAATCAAAGTTCTACTTGTTTAATGTATAACTGTCCGGTCAGCGGAAACAAAATCATCACCACAAGCAATCATCATTGTCAGCATCACCATTTCTACCATTTATTAAATGTCTGTTTGCAAGGCACAGTGGAAACTACTTCATATGTTAACTTAATTAATCTAAAAATAACCTTAAGAAGATTCTATTATTTTCATTTTCAGATTAGTATAATAAAATCCAGTAAGAAATAAGAAAGAGAGAGAAGGAGATACATACACAAACTGAGATGATAAGTAAATAGAGAGAGAGAAAGAGAAAGGGAGACGTGGCTTGTCCAAGTTCTCACATCTTAGACTATGCTAAGTTTTGTATGTATGTTTACTTTCTAAGCCTATGCTTATTCCTTATCTCACTCTTTACTCTTTGAGTAGTTTCTCTCACACCTATAGGTTCATTGAACACCTCTATATAGATAATTTACACACTTATAATTCTAATAACAATTGCTCCTCAAAACTCTAGATTAATATATCTAATGCCCATTGAAATAGTATCTTTTTAAAAAATATGTTTTTATTTATTTCAGAGAGGAAAGGTGAGGGAGAGATAGAAACATTGATGACTAGAGAGAATCACTGATCGGCTGCTTCCTGCATGCCCCCTATTAGGGATTGAGCCAGAAACCAGAGCATGTGCCATGACCAGGACTTGAAGCATGATCTCTTGGTTCATAGGTTGATGCCCAATCACTGAACTATACTGGCCAGGCAGAAATTGTTTCTTGAATGTCTTTTTATGGTTTCTCAAACTTAATGTATTCCAAATGTAAGTTATCATCTTTCATTAGCCCCTGTTCCTCTTACATTGTCCCTAAACCTCAGTGACTGGCTTCACCATCCATCCTGTTACAAAAGCCAGGAGGCCAGAGTCAGTCTTAATGGGTCCCTCTCCCTCAGAGTTTTTATCCAACCCACCACCAAGTTACATCAGATATTACCTTCTTAAAATACTCTCTCCATCTCCACCTCCTCCCACAGTTTAATTACCAAGTAATAAATTCCTTACTCGATTATAGTCACCTCTTAACTGGTATATCTTTTACTACTCTAAGTCCTCTTTAATTTTGTATTCCTCTTAGGGTAAAGACAAAACTTGTTCCACAGCCTACAAGTCTCTGGATAATGATAGCTCTATCCACTTCTCTAGTCTTATCTCCCAACACACTCTTCCTCTATCTTTATTCTCCAGGCATTTGGGTCTTTCTGTATCCTTTCTTTC
Organism: Pipistrellus hanaki; assembly: GCF_964339955.1. Lineage (NCBI taxonomy): Eukaryota > Metazoa > Chordata > Mammalia > Chiroptera > Vespertilionidae > Pipistrellus > Pipistrellus hanaki. Next base: position 67,999,332 of record NC_140504.1, on the reverse strand, counting down.
TGTTGCTCTCTCTCATCACAGAGGTATTTTTTTTTTTCTTCTTTCTGCAATGTGGCAAGAATCTATCTTCTTTCTTTATCTAGTTAACTCTTCTCCCCACCTCCCCCCCACTTGTTTTCAGTTTTAGCACAAAAACCTTTTCTTAATGGAAGCATTCCTTGATATTCTTGAATGGATCAAATTCCTCTTTTATAGAAATTGATGATACCACATACCCCATTTTATTTCACTCCCCCCTTTGAATTTTTACACGTATCTGTATAATTATCTTATGTATTTGTTGTCCCTTCTAAATGGTAAAGTCTATGAGAGAAGGACAATCTTTTTTTTCCCACTATTTGTACTGGTCTAAATGCTTGTGTCTCCACCAAATTTATATGTTAAAATCCTAATTTCCAATGTGATTTTGTTAGGAAGTGGAGTCTTTGAAAGGTGATCATATCATGAGACTAGAGGCCCCATGAATAACATTAATGAACATATTCAATTTATTGTTAATAAAATAACTTCAGTTACTATTAGTTAAGTTTATAATAAAGAATTATAAAGCAGGTTCCAGAGAGCTAGCTCACCTCTTCCACTGAGAAGGCACCAAGAGAAATCAGCAGTGTGCTACCTGGAGGAAGGCTTTCAACAGAAACTAAATCTGCCAGCACCGAGACTGTAAGCTTTCCAGCCTCCATCACTGTGAGAGATCAATTTCTGTTGGTTGTAAGCATTTTGTCATAGCAGCCTGAGCAGAATCAGGCACCATTGAATTCCCAGTATCTTTTTGACATAGAAGGTGATCAATAATGATTTAAATAATGATAAAAGAATCAAACTTTGACAATCCCACATTGCTTTTTAAAGACTTTTCAAGATGACAGATTCAATGGGTGTTTATAACTGACTATAGATTCAGGTAGCATTGATGAATTATTAATGAGGATTGTCCATCTCAAAAAGATACTGAAAAAATAAAGCCATAGAAAAGGCAGGAAGTTGAGGATCTCATCTCCTATTATTAACATGCCATTTCTTTACTCTCACAATTTCTCAATCTGTTCTTAAGATTAGTTTCCACATCAGCTGCTCAGAACATGTGCTTTCTTGACTGCTTCCTCAAAACATGACACTTCAGCTGGGAAGCAGAGGGGAATTAAAGGGATCTGAAGCTCTGTCTCTGGTTTAGATTTAGCTATTTCTTATTGTTCTATAAATAGGTGTGTAAAATACTAAGCAAATAAAACAATAAATAAATCTTTGGAAGTATAGTGCTTGCTTACCTAAACTATTTTTTTAATTCAAAATTTGACTCAGCTCTACAAAGTTCTTGTAAGAATATGTGAGAGTTATTTTTGTCCAAGAACATAAACTGTGATTTAAAATAAAGTTTACAACAAGCCTATTTCTTCTTACATTTGCTATCAAATGCTACAAATGTGATCAATTCATGAGCTTTGACTTGAGTTAATATAAGGGAGACCATGTTGATAGACCATGTTGCATAAATTTAATAAATTAATGCAAAGATGTTCATATAGGTATCTAGCCAGTGATTTAAGAAAATGTGTAACTTGTAGCAAAAGTGGGAAAAATAATAAAGGTTTAATAAATTGCTATAATTTACTAAAAACAAAAACAAAACCATCTTCTGTTTTTGAGGTGACTTAAATGTTCTTCAGATGGTTTTGGCAAACATGAAAGACATTTAAATTCATGTGTTTTTTTTTATATCTAAAATGATGCAGTCATTTAAAGCTCAATTCTGAATTATTTTTATATAAGTACAAATTGGTAGAGTTAGCCTGGAACACTCACCAATTAAAATTCATTCATACATTTTGTGTTTTATAAGGAGACATTGCTTTGGAATGGACATTCCTACTGGCAGTGGCTAAGCAGCATCCCTGGGTCAGTGAGACCAATTTAATCTCTAACTTGTGAACCTGGAGAATGGATAAAAAAGTACAATATCACAGCATGAATGAGCAGATGTAACAAAAATAATTTGAGAAAATATATAGCATGTATTAAAAATTCAATAAAAATTAGTTTTTCCCTTAGTTTCTGAGAAATGATTGAATTAGAATGTGGTTTAAATAATAGCTTCTTTCATGTATGATTATGAGTCAACATTAGAAGCAACACTTCATAGTGGTCGATAAAAGACATTTTCCAAATTAGTATATACAAAGTATTATTATCATTGTAATAAATTCCTATTACAGAAAGAATAATTCTATTTTTTATTAACGCATAATAAAGAGCTACAATTAGAGCAATTATCCCTGGAAATGGTTTTACTTTTCTTACAGTGAAAACAATAGATCTCCTGGAGATTAAGAAAAAGATATATTAGTAGGCATAAAGAAATGAAGGAATAAAGGACAAAAGGAAAGTCAAATGAGGTATTAGGCAGTTTTCTTTCCAGCTCATCCATTTGGTTTTCTCACTGAACTCCTAGTGCTAATTTTATAGTTTTAAGCCACTGATATCCTATGTATCATAAAATTTGTAAGGTGAAAGGGAAAAGTAAAATTATTTCTATGGTATTAAAGAAATCTTTTAAAAAAAACACACACATTATCACATTCTCTTTGGTGCTTACTATATTTCAAAAAGATAATGATAAAGGAAGTGCAAGAGGAAAAGTAAAAAAAAAAGAATCAGTTCAACTAGCGATTGAGATGTATAGTTAGTATTTGCTGTGGCTATATGAGGATGGAGGGATCATAGATATAGAGAAAAACAAAAATCTCAGGGGACATGCATACCGAAACCAATAGCAGCACAAAAACTGCACCTGTATATGGAGAAAAAGAGCTTTTATTTTAAGACAAAACAAAAATTTAGGAACCTACTTTTATATCTAGAGACAATTTAATCTTTTAAACCTTTAGAACATAATTCATATTTTTAAGTTGCAATTCTGCAAACAGAGGCATAATTTTTTGTACTTATTTGTTCTGATGTCAGATTTGATTTGGTCAAAGGTCAAATCCACCTTGCATATCTCCTAATTTCCAGCTCCAAATCTATAAACTAATCCACTCTTACATTTAAACATCAGTATTAAAATTGATATTTGTCGAATTTTAGCATAGCTTTGTATTTTAAATAAAATGAAATGAGATACAATACATACACATTACAAAACTTCTGTGGCTTATTTTCTGACCCTTTATTATCCTTAGTAGTTGTGTAACCCTGTTTTTAAATTAATTTAATGCACTTTAATTGCAAGAAACAGATGCTCTCTCAGGTTATTTATGGTGATAAGGGTTGTTTATCAATCACTTGGAGACGCTTCTTTCTCAGCACATAAGTCATCAGGTCTCAGGAAAATGTTAAATATTATTTTTGGAAAATACAGCAGCTCTCATGGCCCAGCAGTCTCTGTAGAATTCTGCCATTTTGGACACTTCACTTTTCTCTGTCTCTGTTTCTCTTTGTGTTTGTAACTATTTTAATTCCATTATTTATTGTACATCTGTTTAATGATGGCTTTTACTGCTTTGTAGCATCTGCATACTCTCCTTGCACATTTTTCAATTCCTATGATATCCATTGGCACCTACCTGTATGTGTATGTGAGTGTGTGTGTATGTGTGTGTGTGTGTATGTGTGTGTGTTCAATTTAAAAAAAGTAACAGAATATGTTTTTATCAATTAAGAATCATTTTGGTAGGATTTGCACAAGCCCTTAAAAATAGCTGCCTATAGATCAGACACTCTTCTCAACTCCATTTAGCTGAGATTATGGTGACTGTGTCATGTGATCTAAGACATGGAGACTTATATGTAAAAAATGGCCTGTCATTGTTTTCCCAGAATAAATGTGTGGGTAAGGCGAATACTCACGGATATGGCCTCTTTAATATAATAACATTTCTATATTTCATGAGTTCTAAATGCATCATAAATTGATATCACCATGCTATGTAACCTACATAATTTATGAAAAGTTCTTCTTTGTTACCTAGATGTCCTTGAAGTTAAAAGCACTTAGGGAAACACTGCGTTAAGTGCATTGTATAGCATTACACTAAGAGGTAAGCTAGGAGATATCTACTTATCCCATTCATAGGAGTTAAGCAGCTTTCACCTGATTGCCAAGTTCACGGCACTTGACATAATAGTGCACTGCCTTTGATCATTTTATTTTAGTATGGGATTAATATTAAGATCTTTTGTGGTTAGTGGAAAATATTATAATACATGACATTGTGGTTATATCAAGGGAAAAATCACACACAATTATTTTGTCAAGCTTTAGTGAGCCCATACTTAAAATTTTATTTTTACCTGTAATTACAAATCTGCAAAAATGACTTGATAGTTTTACAAAAATCCAATAAAGAAGAAAACAAACTCCACGGAAGAAATAATAAACAACACAATTATTTTGGTGGGCTGGAAAAGTAAAGATTATGTTCATAAGAATAGGACAGGACAAACATAATTAATATGTAATTATTTTTCAAATCCCAGCAGTAGAACTTGTTCAAATGATGTTACTCAAATAGGAGATACAGGATATATATATATATATATATATATATATATATATATATATATATATATATTTGCATTAACTAATTTTTTAAAAATATATTTTATTGATTTCTTACAGAGAGGAAGAACGTCGATGAGAGAGAAACATCAACCAGCTGCCTCTTGCACACCCCCTACCGGGGGACCGGAATCGAACCTGGGACCTTTCAGTCCGCAGACCTACACTCTACCACTGAGCCAAACCGGTTTCGGCTGCATTAACTAATTTTGATCAAATTATTTTCTAAGTATAAAAGTTGCATATTGTTATTGTAAGAAATGTGGAAAATGAATATAAAAGAAAGGAAAATTAAAACAACCTATTCTCAGGTATAATCACCTTTAGGCTCTCATATATATGACATTTTATGTACAATTTTGAACTGTTTAAAGCTTCATCATTAGACCATAAGAATTTCTCTATGTTGCCAAAACTGGTTTGGCCGAGTGGATGAAGCATCGGCCTGTGGATTGAAGGGTCCTGGGTTCGATTCCAGTTAAGGGCACGTACTTTGGTTGCTGGCACATCCCCGGTCGGGGGTGGGGGGCATGCAGGACGCAGCTGATCGATGTTTTTCTCTCATCGATGTTTCTATCTCCCTTCTTCTCTGTAAAAAAAAATAATAATAAAATATATTTTTTAAAAATAATTCTTCTATATCATTACCAACACTTTGTAAGTATATTTTTAATTGCTCCATATTTCAGTAGGGTGTTATTTTTTTAAGTATTTATATTTTTTATTTTTGGTGAAATTAGTCTTTGTTCCATGTTTGTTAGCCATTTATATTTTTTTATTTGAGAATGTACATTTGTGTAATTTGTCCACTTTCCTACCGGGTTCATCAGCAATATTTTAGTTTTGGCTCATGGAATTACATGTAACCTTTTAAAGCTAAATTTTGGGCCACGGATGAGGAAGTTCTACACTAAAAGGATGTGCTAGATGTGGTTGCTTTGTCCCTGCTGTTTTTGCCAAGCCTTTCTCTCTCTGCTCAACCCTCCCCTGGTTCTGCTGGAGAGTGCCAGCCTGGCTTTCAGGAAGGAGCCTCAGCAGAGACATGTGCAGATGCCCAATCATGTCCTGTCTCCACCACTAGTCTGTCCCCTCACCCCTCAGAACCTCAGTGTCTCCTTCTGTAAGATGGGAATTGAATACCTGCTTTTCCAACCTCACAGGCCTTTTGCAGGCCTGAAATGAGATTTTTTGGGGGACAGTGTTTTCTATGTAGTAGTTTAGGAGGTAACAAGAACTGGTATCAAATGCCTGCCAGAGCTTTGATCTCCACCTCACACTTCCTTTACTGTTAATGCGTTTATGTATTTGATAATTTTACTAACATTCTTCAGAGTTCCATGTGCTGAACTTCAGGACTCGAACTTCATGAATGTTGTTTATTCAGCCAGGGATCCACAGAAGACTGACAGCTAACAGTCACTTGTGGTGTTGAGGGGAAAGTACAGTTAGTATTTCCCTCATGGAGGTCTCTACAGCAGTAAGGGCCCAAACTACTGTTTCCCCACAAAGGAGCCGGCCCAACACCAGAAGTCTCCTCATAGTGCCTGGTCAACCAGGAAGTTTAAAGCATACAGTTCTCCCTCTTTAGTGCAGTTGTGGGGAAGGGCTCTGTTTCCACACCATTTTGGAGCCGGAAATTCATGCTTTTTCTAGAAGCTGCCATCTGGAATCACTATTACTAGAGTGGAGAGATCTAATTACAAGCATATATTTGTTGGGGAAAGTCCTGACAGCTTTTAAAGGAAATCCTCTTCTATGGAGCCCGGCCTGGCTGGTTTACCCATGGGAATAAAATAAGGTACAAAGGTGGGCTCTCTAGTAGAGAAAAACCAGAAAGGAAGGAGAAATGGAAACAAATTATACCCAGGGATTTTCTTCCCCTTATTTAAATGATTTTAAACTAAAATGAGACTTTTTTTTTTATAACTACTTTTTAAAGATTACAGAATATGGTTTTCTTCCACGGTAGAGAGGGAGCAATCAAGCTCAAGTTACAAAGGGAGGAAAAAGATGAAAGTTTAGAAGGCCTTAGAACTTTGCTGACTTACAGGCAGAAGGCCGGGGAAAGACTGAAAGACAGGAAATAATGATTACTATTTGTGCTCTATTTCATAGTTTCCACTTTGGTTACACTAACTGGAAGGAAACAAGTGATTAGGTTACTTGTGTCATCACTTACATCAGTAGTTTTATTTTTGAAGAAAACATCATTACCCTTTCTTGTTCCAGGAGAATGAGAATCACGGCCCAGTCTCATTCTATTTCAACAACTGTTTTTTGTTACAAAGAAAGGAGAATATTGAAATCTGCTTCGGTGTACACAGTGGTTTGATCATGGAGATGTTTGATTTATTATTAGAGATTAGAGTTTACAGATGATAGTAAACAAAATACCACCTAGGCAACTCTATCTTCATGCCCGGTTTGTTCATCTTTGTTCTCCTGTACAAATCCTCACAGAATCTTTAAAAATGCAAAATCTTTCATACAGAATTTTCTTTCCTTTTCTTTTCCTTTCTATTTTTATTTTCTGCCTATATGAATTCTGTTCATCCTTTTAAAAACTGCTCAGATTCAGTTTCTTTTGAACAACAAAATAAAATTTAAAAAGTGGTGAGTACCCACTATCTGCAAACTATTGGACAGACTTCATAAACATTAACTATATCATATAAGGCAGAGATTAGTTATTATCTGGTTATGCAAATGAAGAAGCTATTTCCTCTCCTCCTGAATTCCTCCCTCACTTAGAGTTGGCAGCATGAAAGTTAGCACTTAGCTGTGTATTGTTTAATCATTGTCTCATTAGTCAGTAAATTTATTTTTGTTTCAAACAGTGTTTTAAAGTCTTTTGAAAACCGAGATATTGTGAAATATTGAGTAGAAGCTCGATAAATGCTTCTAAAAGGTTATATCTCATGTTTATCACATTATAATTCAGTGTGACTTCAGTATCTTACCTAATAATAGGCAAGCATGTAAATTGGCCTTACCTCTGCTACACCCATAGCCAATCAGAGTGAGTATGCAAATTAACCCAACAAAGATGGAGGTTAATTTGCATACATAAGCACCCAGAGCCTGTGTCCCAGGACCCTCCTGGCACCCAGGTCACTGTGAGATAAGGCCATGTGGACCCAGAGCAGCTTGGGAAGGGCCTGAGCCAGGGGGCTCTTGGGTAGGACAAAGCCTGTAATCAGAATGAGGGGGCAGGGGCAGAGCCTGTGATCACAGGGAGCTGGGAGCCCAATGCCCAAGGCTGAAAGCCTGGGCCAGAGGCAGAGGCAGAGGCTTGGGCAGGCAAGCTTTGGCCAGAGAACTTTAGGCCTAGGCAGGCCTGGGCAGGGGCGGAGCCAGCGATCAGAGGGAGCTGGAGGGCCCCTGCCCAGGCCTAAAGCTTCACAATTGGTGTGAACTAGAGGAAACACCTTTTCTGACTGCACATTGGCTAAGCTTCCTGTATGCCACTGGTAATATTCTTAGTAACTTGGGTAATAAGAATACAAAAAGGTGATCTAGGGTTTTTCCACCTCACTCCTGGAGCAGAAAAATGAAGGTCCACTGCTGGAAGGCTAAGAAGTGTCATATCCTGCCCTAACTGGTTTGACTCAGTGATAGAGCCTCAGCCTGCTGACAGCAGAGCCTGGGCTAGATTTTGATCAAGGGCATGCACCTAGGTTACAGGCTCCTCCCTGGCCAGGGCCCAGGTCAGGGCTCATGCAGGAGGCAACCAATTAAAGTGTTCCTCTCATTTTGATGTTTCTCTCTGTCTTTCCCTTTCTCTTGCACATTCTCTAAAAGTCAATGGAAACACATCCTCAGTTGAGGAAAAGAAGAAGAAGAAGAAGAAGTAGAAGGAGAAGGAGAAGGAGAAGGAGAAGGAGAAGGAGAAGGAGAAGGAGAAGGAGAAGGAGAAGGAGAAGGAGAAGAAGAAGAAAATGTCATATCCAATGAAAGACACATCTTGAAAATGCCTAAAAAAAAGTTGTCATTTTTTTCTTGGTGAAGAGCCTGGAGTCTGTGTTGATGAAAACACCTTGCTGGCTGCAGTGACTGGCAGTAGCTGCAGCAGTGGGGTGATGGGGCTGGTGCCTTCCCCTGATCAGCCCAGTCACCAGTCAGTAGGACATCCCATGAGGATACACAGTATATGAGAGCGGGCAGGTTGGGCTGAGGGCCCCACCAACCCCACTGCACGATTTTTGTGCACTGGGCCCTAGCAGAATATAATCTCACTGCTTTCCTGTTGAATGTTATTGGACCAATGGAGAGGGAAGGTTGTGGCACCCAAAAGAAAGAAATTCTGCTTTTTCATAACTAAGTAAAGAAAAAAATGTCTGGAATTACTTTAAAGATACCTATATAAGTTACAACCCAGTGTTTTTCAAGCCATTTGTGGTAAAAGGCTAGTTTTTATCTCTAATCCATTCTGGAGTGATATTTTTGTAATATATATTAAAAATAAATTACTATAAAAACAAAATGTAAAAAGAAAAATTCAAAATATAACTTCCTTTTTAAAAAAAAAAACTCTCAGGTTCAATAGACAAAAATGACTTTGCCAAACTGGTATGAATGCTTACTCTAGATCTCTAAGTGACCTCATCACTGACTAGTAGCAAAGAGTTTGTACACCGGAGCCAGTCTGCAGACCTACACTTGGAGAAGAACTGGTATAAATATTAATTTTTATCTAGAGAACAGTTGCCTACTAAACACAAGCTGTTAAAAAAAAGTGGCAAGCAAAGAAACAAAAGCTCAAAAGCTGTATTATTTTTATTTAGGCTACTTGGGGAATTCTTCTGCTGGCCAGAGAAATAGACTTTGGGTAGGATGCCAGTGCAAAGACATGAAGGCATTTTCAAGATGTGTCTTTCATTGGATATGACATTTCTTTCTTCTTCTTCTTCTTCTTCTTCTTCTTCTTCTTCTTCTTCTTCTTCTTCTTCTTCGTGTGTGTGTGTATTTTTTCACATTTGTTTCTTGTAATATAAGTAATCCTCTTTTCCCTTATATCCCATTTTCTTAAAATATATAAAATCCCTTCTAAATATAAATCCACAGAGCTTTTCCCCCCATATTCCCCTGTTCTAATATTCTTACAAAGCAATCTCTAATAAGCTTATATGGTTTGATTTTATTAATTATTATAAGACAGCAGGTAAATCTTATATTATTTAGCATTTCATTTAACTTTCAAGAGTTAGATAGCTCGTCGAAACTGGTGTGGCTCAGTGGATAGAGCGTTGGTCTGCAGACTGAAAGGTCCCAGTTTCAATTTCGGTCAAGGGCATGTACATTGGTTGTGGGCACATCCCCAGTGGGGGGGTGTGCAGGAGGCAACTGGTCGATGTTTCTCTCTCATCCATGTTTCTGACTCTCTGACCCTCCCTCTTCCTCTCTGTGAAAAATCAATAAAATATATTAAAAAAAAGAGTTAGATAGCACAAAAGTGCCTTTCCTAACTACAAGTAACAATGATATTAAATTATTTACTTAACATGACAAGCATCACATTCTTTGGAGTTAATGTCAAACATACTTTTTAAAAATGGTATAAATATTTAGAAACTCAACAGAGAAAGGTTGATTGAAATAAATTTTATCAACAGATATCTCAAGTTTGTTCAGAAATACTTTCTCTAATATATATATATATATATATATATATATATATATATATATATATATGTAATCCATCAGACAACAGCATAAGTCTTCATATTGCCATCTGGTGGGAATGTCAATGCAATGATTATTCATATATAATAGAGGTAACATCTGATGAATTAATAGTAGCTGACATCATAAAGAAGAATGTCTTTCACATAACTGCTTTTCACTATGTAATTTCTTGTTAGATCAATTCCTCTTTCAAATAAACCTGAACCAAAGAAGAAGAAAAGTAAGAAAAATTTGGTCAGTTACTTCTAGGTGCTGGAGAAATATACATTCTCTCAATCTTGTGTTTATCCTTTGGAGACTGACATAGAATTTTTCTTCATGCATTATTTGTGAGGAATTAAGTTGAAATAAGTTACCTCACTTTTTAGGTGCTACAGGAAAATGTAAACAGTGCAGAAAAATAGGCAAGAGCTGTCCTTTTATGTGTTTTCACTCAATATTTTATTACTATTTAATATATATTTAATGTTAAGATTTTTATATTTCCTGACAAGTATTAACTGCCTAAGTAGACTGTAGGACATGCAGTTTATAAAGTTAGTTACTTATTTCACTTCTGTCATCTGATAACAAAAAATCACATACTTGACTTATTGGATTTGTTAACATACAGTATCTTAATAGCCATAAAACAAACAAAATATATTGAAATAAACATATAACAAATGTACTATATTAAAACTGATTTTAGAGATCATTTAAGATAGTGAAAGATGTGTACAGAATAATTGGAAGGAAGGAGATATGGCAAATCTAACATCAATTCCTGAATTCATGTCCTTAGAAGTCAATTGTGAGCACTGAATATAAACCATTATATAAGCCTTGCTATACTGAGATCGAGACCATGTGGCATTTAAGTAGAAAGTTAGCAAGCAGAAACCACTTCTCTCTAAAAAAAAAAAAGAAGAAGAAGAAGAAGAAGAAGAAGAAGAAGAAGAAGAAGCAGCAGCAGCAGCAGCGAGTACATTCTGACATTTTGTTAGGTAGAAAAAGCAAAAAGAATGGTAAATTGCCCTTTGTTTTCCTCTCATGTTTTGTGCAGGAGCAGGAGAAAGGCCTTCCAATGACTAAGAAATGTCAATTGGCTCACAGGGGATGAACAGAAAACAAGAACATAAAAGCAAATCATAATAAAATGAATTTCAAATAAGTCTCTGGTTAGACATTGAAACATATTGCAATATGTTGGGAATTTCCAATTTGCTAACATTTTCCCTGTTTTAACCAATTTGTTCTACAATACCACATCAATAAATATTTCAGAGTTAGTTAATGAAGGGAGCCAAAAATAATATAATTCTAGGGTGAGTACAACTGACATTTATTTTCCCATGAAAGACATGATGGGAACTCTCTTGAGGTGATACTAAGAGTCATATTAGTGCTCTTTATATGAAAAATTAAGATTACATCAGAGAGTAGAAATTAGGTATTTTCCTTTTTGCAATATTCTTTATAGTCTTCTACTGAAATATGTTTGGAAAAAACAGACAACTGCTACTGGTACAGATCTTTAATTTTGAAGACCATCTTGTCACTGCTGGGGAACAGAGTCATTCTAATCTTTTAAGGGTATTTTTAAGTGATTCTAGAAACAAAAGCTATAATTTAGTTTTTATTTTAAAACAAAGAAACAAAGCAACACATATTACAATTTAAACACCTCATCCAATTTCCAAGAATGATTCTTATTACAAAATACAGTTTTTAAAGGTTAATGTGTTTTTCTTGAAACTTTTGCATAATCAGACATTTTGAAAAATAAGGAAGCTACTCTCACAAAAGAAAAGAAACACAGACATATGCCTTATATATGTAAATGATAAACAATTGTTCTGCTTTGAATATAATAGGCTATTTTAAATGACACATTTACAATTTCCTACATGATTTATGACAATCTAAGTAGTGTCATTTCAACATATATTTTAAAGCTGTATGAGGGGGGAAAAGAGCAACATTCATAACTTTGTCTATCAAAATTGAGAATGGAGGGTAAGTGATTACCTTTTAATAGGTTCAGTTTAACATGCCAAACATAGAGCTAGCTACTCAACATATATGATTTCATTTAGTTAATCAATCAGTAGTTTTAGATACACACAACTTCGTGTAATAGAAAGAGTGCTAGGAAAAGGTAGTAAGAAAATTTAGGTTCCAATTATTATAGTGTGCAAACATAAGTAAGGATGAATGGAGTAGAAGAAATAGTAAATCTAGTTTATCAAATTGGTCACTCACCTGGAAATTGAAAGTACTCAGAGGGGGGAATCCTTAGAAACTAGCTTCTAATCTTTCTTTATACTTAAGTTTCATATATAGAGAAAGATCCAATATTTAAATTTCTTTAATATATATGGAAGAGAGTTCAATAGTCTATAAAAAGTAGTGAAAAAAAGATAGGGTTGTATGTGCTTTCGCCAGTGCAATAGCAATACTTGGAAGACAGTAATTGAAGGCAGGGCATGAAGAGCCATATAGGACAATACTGTGATGGAGGGTAAGAAGTGGTATTGAGATTGTAAGCAGATAAAAACTTGTGTGGTTGATGACCTGGAACAATAGAAATGTGAATCTGTTTTCAAAGATGTCTCCTGAAAAATGCCTTCACTGCATGTGTCAGAAGAGCTGACCAAGGCTTGAGAACAGCAGAGTCTGGAAGCTGGTGCAGGGTTGCTAACCTGGTAGAAACAGCCCTGCCTTCTCAGCAAGGAAGGTGGCCCTGAGCAGGTTAAGATCTGGGTGAAGGCTGAGGCCCAAGGGGCAGAGGAAGCTGGATTGCTAAATGAAGAAGACAGAGCAGGATGGGCCTTGGAAGCATCTGACAGGTCCATCGGTTGACATCTTTGCCCCATTCAGATGAAAGAATGATGGTCTCAGACAGCTTGTGTTGAACATACAGCATTTATTGAAAAGCATATCTGCCAAGCAGAATCTTCAGCATTTTACATTTGTTAGTTAATCAATTTCTCTCAACAGTACTATGAAATTTGTATTATTATCTGTATTGCTAAGACAAAGAACCTTAGGCTAATAATGTAGAATAAAACATTTAAACTTATGTGTTTCTGATTTCAAAACTTGAGCTTTAAAGCTCACCTTACATTGTTTCTCTAACTAATTTTTTTTTGTTTTGGGCAAAAAATTGGGATACATATACATTTTCACTATATTTATACCTCAGACACCCATGGTTAATGCCTGATTTTAGTCTTACAATCAGACATTTATTCTGGATGGTAGAACATTCAACTGCTGTAGAAGAAACATTTCATATACACTTCAGGAAAATGGAACCACACACATAGAGAAAAACTCTATTTAACAGTGACCACAGTAAAAAGGAGACCTTGCTTTCTAAGTATCTTAAAACTTAAGACTAGCAGTGATAAATATTATTTCCTGGGTGAAGAAGAAAACTTAAGAAAGAACCAAAGCTGGGAATAGAAAAAGGAGATGAAGAACTGAAGTATAATTTCCTCACTTCTCTGTCCATGAGAGAGCCTTCTAGAACTCACAGAAACACATCCTTTTCTTTTGACACAAAATGGATTTTTTTTTAAATTTATAGGCCAATCAACTTTAAGTATACCTAATAGCACCTTGTAAAATTTAAGCAGCATAAATAGCAGGCCCTGACTTGATGTGATTGGTTTTCTGAGTCATTGCTTCTTTAAAAGCTGAATTGATCTTTCTATCTTGACTCTGGTAGAAATCTGATGATTTTTTGGTCAAATGACAAGTGCTTTGCTTATTAAAGTATTTTGTTTGATTTTTTAAGACAGGCTGGGTTTTTCCTCTGTCTTATAGAAACTTGAAAAATAAATTGAAATATTTTTCCAGAATGACTCATACCCAAACCTTTAAAGATAGCCATTAAATTTTATTGTATCAGTAGTCCTGCCATGAAATATATTTGAATTTGATTCTTTTTTACCATCAAGTAAATGCACAGTATTAAGCCAAAGGCACACATAGAGAAAGAATTTACAAAGTAAGAGGACATTAAACTTCTTGACCAATTTTTAACATTAAATTTTATTTGTTTTAAGCATCGGGTAGGTTGGGAAGTGTCTCTGCATAAGAAACATGTAATGTTGCAGACTCAAAGACAAATTATAGCAATATTTTGTTTTTATGTTTCTTCTACTTCCAAAGTAATGATTCCAATAGAGAGAATTTCTTAGTAGTTGGTGATATTACTCTCAAACTATTGCTATGTACAAAATATTTACTTTCTTATTTTTCTTGATCATTCAAGAGATGCATTTTATAGAGAAACATAACAAAATAATAGTTTTTACATTCTAAATCAGAAATTTAGTTGGGGAAGATGCTGGAGAAGGTGAATGAGGAGATTAAAATCCTATTGAGGTTTAGGGTATACTCTGATCAGCAATGCTATTTATTAATGCTATTATTAAATCTTCAGAAGACTATAGAATTCCCAGAAACTGTATTATATGAAGAAGCTGAGGAAACATCATTGCTATGGCTTATATTCCTTCCCTTTCCATTTTATACTTATATTTAGTAACTATTATAGGGATGGGTGAAAATGCTCTTAAAGTTTTGGATGATATATAACTTTAAGGTGAGTTGTGACTAGATATATAGACTAGTGCCAATATCTTCTTTTTCTTAAAAAAATCTGCCTTTGTCATTTTATTTAATGTATTTCTTTCTTTCTTTTTTTTTTAAATATATTTTTTATTGATTTTGTACAGAGAGGAAGGGAGAGAGAGAGTTAGAAACATCGATGAGAGAGAGTCATCGATCAGCTGCCTCTTGCACACCCCCAACTGGGGATATGCCCGCAACCAAGGTACATGCCCTTGACCGGAATCGAACCCAGGACCCTTCAGTCCCCAAGCCGACGCTCTATCCATTGAGCCAAACCGGTCTCGGCTTAATGTATTTATTTCATTGGAAGAATTCAAAGCAAGCCTTCAGAAAAAGAAGTTCAAAGAGTTTAACAAAAGTAGGACACGGAATTAAAATGCTATTGTTACAAGAAGAGGCAGTCTTTCAATTTGTCCATCCTCTTCATTCCATGGTTAAAAGGAGATATTTATGCATAACACAATAAAGTTATGCATAAAAGGCAATTAACTTTTAGAAAAATAAATATTTCTTTTATATGTGGTCAACAAGAATAATGGAGCCCTCCTAGAACAGAGTGAAAAATCTGATTGTCATAGGGCTGACACAAGAGCTGTAAGAGCTACCACAGCATGGAATATAAAGGGTTAAAGCAGCATAAAGCCTGGAAGGTTTAAGCAATATAGGTAGAAAAGGAAGGAGGGACAATGAAGAAAAAGAGAGAGAGAGAGAGAGAGAGAGAGAGAGAGAGAGAGAGAGAGAGAGAGAGGGAGAGAGGAAGAGAGAGAGAGAAAAAGATTTCTATTTTTTTCATCAAAGACAGAATAGACAGAAGTCAACACGAAGAGAAAGTAAAGAAATGATTTCTGTTAGTTTCTGGATTACAAGTATGTTCATGATCAGTTATTACTGCCCTTGAATGCTTTTCAGGCTTACATTGCACTATTTTACATTGGTGTTGTCTTTTAAGGCCCAGAATGTGATCCATAGGGAACCAAATGTACAATAAACTCAATTTAAAGCTCTTCACATTTGTAAGATATGAATTTGTTGATCTCTGCATTTCCTTTTAGAATTTTGTTGAAGCTCTGTTCTGATTCTCCCATTTCTCTTCTGCTCCAGCATTTATGCAATCCAGGTGACATATGACTTAATTCTATAGGATCTGTATTTTTTCATTTTCTACTCTGAGCTTTGTTGTTTCCCTTCAGGAACTATGTCTGTGGTGATGGTGATCCAGATCCTGCTATGGCCTTGGAGGATGAGATCCTTAGAGAAGGGATCTCATGACTAATACAGTTATTAATGAGGAAGAAATTTGAATTATACTGAATGAGGTAAATAAAAAGGAGATTATATAAAAGCTATATCATTTAATCTCTCTTTTTCAATGAAGGGAAACACCCAATTAATTCAACACACTGGGTCTGGTCTTCCAGAAATATCATGTTGGAGCTGATTCCCCAAGAGAACACGATTTCTCAATTTCTCATTTTATCTATTGAGATTGAATTCCAACGCTTTCATTGGGCAAGATATTTCAAATGCTCAAAGACTAAATATTGTCTGTGTTACCACAACATTGCTAATAAAATAAAGGCCTTACTTATTTTTTTAAATATATTTTATTGATTTTTTACAAAGAAGAAGAGAGAGGGATAGAGAGTTAGAAACATCGATGAGAGAATCATTGATCAGCTGCCTCTTGCACATCCCATACTGGGGATGTGCCAGCAACTAAGGTACATGCCCTTGACTGGAATCGAACCTGGGACCTTTCAATCCGAAGGGCGATGCTCTATCCACTGAGCCAAACCAGTTTCGGCAGGCCTTACTTATTTTTATGACTAAGAAATTTTCCTGTATCCTGAACCGGATAAGAAAGCATAGAAAAGCAAACTACAAATTAACATGTTTAAAACTACACAATAAATCATGATATTTAATCTTATAGAATATTAATATACGAAATAAGATGCTTAACTATTAAACAATAAATTATGAAATGCAATCCTATAGAATATTAATATAATAATAGCAAATGGGATTTATTCAGGAATGTAGGGATAGATGCCTACAAAAATCAATTAAAAACATCAGGAGAAGCTTGTGCAGGTACAGGGCCACCAGCTCCCTGTAAAGGAGGAGGCACTGCAGCAGGCCCAGCTGTATGTTGAGAAAATCATCAGCTTCTTGCTCAAGGACCTGCAAGCCATCTTGTGCCCTTCCTATGACAGAGCCAAAGGGCATGGTCCCAGGACCTTCCTGCCCCCTGGGGATGGGGTCTGGCTGATCTCCCTTCTTTCCAGTAAGGGATAACTCAGCCAAGCATGAGCTCTTCGGCCCTGGCTGTTCCTTGGCCTGGACCCCTGCCTAGCACTACTATTGTCCAAGCAATAAAGTTGGCATTTGGAACCTCAAAAAAATAATAAAAATAATATAACGTAGTACTTTACTAAAAGAAGAAAAATAAAAGATTTTACAATAAATAATAAAACATTGGATAAAATTCAATATGCATTTCTGATTTTATAATATTAGTAAAATAGAAAAAAGAGTATTTCTTAACCTGGTTGATATATATTTTGAGCTAGCCAGCATCATAGTGCAGACTTGAATACTGAAAGAATTTTCATTCAAATAAAAAGGATGAGAACAATTTATGAAATCATCACTATTATTTGTCATAATCCTGAAACTTTAAAAAGGTGCAGTTGACAAGAAAAAGAAGTCAAGAACCGTAAACAGAAAAACCCAACAAAGTTATCATTTTTTACTATTGATTTGATAGACTACATGGAAACACTAAAATGATTGTGGAAAAGTTTAGAAATAGACAATTCAAGAAAATGATTACTTTACAAAATGATTTTTAAAAGTTCAGTAGATCTTCATACACCACATATAAATAAGAACAATATAATGAAGAATATTCTATTAAAATATCAACAGAACCCATAAAATAAAGTTATACACATCTAAGAAATGTATAAAAACTATAAAGAAACTCAAAAACTATTGAGTTGCAAACAATAACATTTTAAAAACATACACTACTTTCATGAAGTAAGAATTAAATGTACATAGCAAAGGTTGGACAAATAATATATCGGGTCTAGTAATAATTAATGTCGTTTTTAAACATTCGTTTAAAATCTTGCTTGGCGTTGACTTGTATTGACATTACCTTCAAACACATGGTAGCTACAGAACGTGTGAAGTGCAATTAACAAGTTTTGCTTGAAAAAGTTTGTGTTTGGTTTGGTTTTTGTTGCAAAACTAGGGCTAAGAAGATGGCAGATGAAGAGCATATTCGGCACTGCATGCTTTACGAGTTCCAATTAGGAAGAAAAGCAAGTGAGGCTGCAAAAAAACATCTGTAGTGCTCTTGGTCAAGATGCAGTTAGCGCCAGAAAATGCCAGCGTTGGTTTGAGAAATTTCGCGAGGGAAATTTTTCGTTAGATGACAAGAGTGGTCGAGGCCGTGTGTCCAATTTTGATCAAGAAGCTCTTCAAGCTCTTTTGGTGCAAAATCCTCAAATTACCCAACAAGAGCTTGCGACAACTTTAAATTGTTCACCAAAAACAATTTCCAATCAATTGCGTGCACTTGGCAAAGTCCAAAAGTTTGGAAAATGGGTTCCTCATGAGTTGACTGACAACAACCGTAATCAAAGAGTCAAAATTTGCAGTTCGCTCCTCTCTCCTCAAAACCGTTTGCCGTTTTTAGAGCAAATTGTTACCGGAGATGAAGAATGGGTGCTGTATGTTAATTTGAAAAGGCGGCCTCAATGGTTGGACAAAAATGAGGCTCCGCAGCCCACGCCAAAACCTGACTTGCATGCGAAAAAAGTGATGTTGTGTGTTTGGTGAAATTTTAAAGGAATTCTTCATTATGGACTTTTACCATCTAACCAAACCATTACAAGTGCAGTGTATAGTGCCCAATTGCAAAGGTTAGCCCAAGCTTTAAGAGAAAAAGAACCCGCGCTGATTAATCGGAAGGGCGTAATTCTTCACCACGATAACACACGACCGCATACTGCAAGAATCACTGCTGAAAAACTGTGCCAGTTGGAATGGGAAGTTCTCCCTCAACCTGCATATTCTCCTGATATTGCCCCTTCCGATTTCCATTTGTTTCGTTCTTTGCAAAACTTTCTTCTTGGAAAAAAATTTAATAATGAAGAATGCCTCAAAAATGCATTGACTGAATTTTTTGCATCAAAATCACAAGAATTTTACAACAGAGGGATTAAAATGCTTCCTGAGCGTTGGGCACAAGTAGTAGAAAACAACAGCAACTATATTGTTGATTAAATTTTGTTGTATTGTTTAAATAAATTCGATTTTAAAAAGTATTAGAAAATGACATTAAGTATTACTAGACCTAATAGGTACAGTTTAATAAACTTTTACATGGTAGACATATCCACATAACCTCCAAACGAACTGAATATTGTCATCTAGAGTAATATCTATAATTTGACTAGAATCTATTATTATATACTAATGGCTTGGTGCACAAAATTCATGTACAGAGCGGTGGTTCCCTCAGCCCTGCCTGCCCCTTTCTCAGACTGGGAGCCCTCAGGGGATGTCCTACTGATGGCTTAGGCCCACTCCCAATGGACAGGGAAAAAAGGCATGGTTTGGCCTCCTTCTGTGGGAGGTGACCGGGCTGATCAGGGAAAGGTACCAGCCCCATCACCCCACTGCTGCAGCCATGCCAGCCACCAAGGTGTTTTCATTAATATGGACTCTAGTCCCTTCACTGTGAAAAAATGACAACTTTCTTTAGGCATTTTCAAGATATGCCTTTCATAGGATATTCCATTTCTTTATTTTTTATCTTCACTTGCCGATATGTTTCCATTGACTTTTAAAGAGTGTGGAAGAGAGAGGGAAAGAAGCATCAATATGAGAGAGACACTTTGATTGGTTGCTTCCTGCATGAGCTCTGACCTGGGCCAGGGAGAAGGCTGTAACCTAGGTACATGCCCTTGATCAGGATCAAACCTGGACCCTAAGTTAGCAGGTCAAGGCTCTGTCCACTGAGCCAAATCAGCTAGGACAGGATATGACATTTCTTAGCCCCTCCAGCAGCGGACTTCATTTTTTCCTCCAGGAGTGTGGTCAAAAAACCCTAGATCACCTTCTTGGATTCTTATAACCCAAGTTACCAAGAACTCTGCAAGTGGCAGCATACAGGGAGCTTAGCCAATGAGCGGTCAAAAAAGGTGTTTACACTCGAATTGGTTTGACTCAGTGTATAGAGTGTTGACGTGCAGACTAAACGGTCCCAGGTTTGATTCATGTTAAGGGCATGTACCTTGGTTGGGGGCACATTCCCAGTGGGTAGTGTGCAGGAGGCAGCAGATTGATGTTTCTTTCTCATCAATGTTTCCAACTCTTCTCTGTAAAAAAATCAATAAAATATATTTTATTTTAAAAAAAGAAAAGGTGTTTCTTTTGCTGCTCATGTTCAGAGGACCCCCTGCATTGTGTCCACTGGGCTAGGGGCATGTCCTAGCATTGTGAGCACTAGGCTTGGAAGGGGGGGCATGCAGAGACCCCAGGTCTCATGGCAGCTGCCTGGTCCACATGCCCCTGAGGCTGGCAGCTCCCAAGGTCGGCAGCCAGCCCCACGTTGTGGGCACCAGAGTGGACCCGGGCCACTGCTTGGCAGCGGCACATGCATAAACGGCATCCCTGCCCCCAGCTGTTTGGTGCCTGCACCCATAATCCCGGAGTGGCTGGGGCAATTTGGGACCCAGGCCACTCAGCACCTGTGTATGCAAATTAACCCACCATCTTTGTCTTGTTAATTTGCATACTCACTCCTAATTGGGTGGTGAGCATTGCAGAGGTATGGTCTATTTACATGTTTCTCTTTTATTATATATGATTGTGTGACATTGGGGCCAAGATACTGAATAAAGTCTTTTAACACCACTATAGTCATGATATAAAATACTTATGACATAGTAAGCAGTTAGACAGACACACATGAGCAGAATAGGAACGAAAAGATGGGAAACCCTGGGTGCCTAGTGATAGACAATTGTGACCCTCCAGGGTGACTTTTCTTTCTTTAACATTTTGCTGGTCATGTGGTAGACCCTCTTAGAGGGGGAGCAAGGAGGCTGGAGAGCAGCCTCATAAGACTCCCAAACAAGCCCATGCAGGGCCATTCCCTTAAGCATTAAACTCTCAAGATGACAAGGTTCTGACCTGCATCAAATAATCTCAGGAACAAAGCCCTGGGTCTGTTGACCACAGAGACAGAGTTTTGGTCAAACTAGCGATAACATCTAGGACTCAGTTGTGTTTCAGCTCCAGCCCAGAAAAGCAGCAAGGTCAGGCAAGGCAACACCCTGGCTGACATCAGACCGGATGTGAGGACTAATCACCCACTGCTCTGGCACGGATGAATCAGTGGAGATCATACCATGAAGGTACACACCTGAACATATGATAAATATTCTATTAAGATTCTCCCCTAAAATCTCCACCTTTAGGAAGCAGATACAACCTCTTAAGATAAAGGTCTCTCTCTTAGCATGCCAGCACCTTTCCTCCTTTTCTTTCTTCAAGGTGCATACCTTTGCTTTCTTTCTCCTAAGCTCCAGTGGCCCTTCTTTTGCTTCTGCAATATGTTTCCTGAACCCACACTGCCCAGTTGACTCACTTCTTCCATGAATCACTTATTCTACCTTTGCGACTTTCTAAATGAACTTTTGCTTGTATATGAGTGTTGGCTGAATTTTTTTCTTAGCCAAAACTTAAAGACTGATGCCTAACATCTGGTGCCATTTTCTGTTAATATTCCTATCACTTCAAAACTTTCCCTTGATCCTATTTACAGACAAATATACTTTTCCTTTCCTTGTAGCCCAGAGGTTGAGTGTCAACCCATGAGCCAGGAATTCATTGTTCAACTCCAGGTGAGAGCACATAACTGGGTTTCTTTTATAATATAGAATGATCTGACAATGGGGCCAAGATACTGGATAAAGCCTTGTAATACCAGTAAGGGGCATGCAGGAGACAGCTAATTGATGACTCTCTCTCATTGATGTTTCTATCTCTCTCTCCATCTTCCTTCCTCTCTCTGAAATAAATAAAAAATGTATTAAAAAATACCTTTCTTCTATTCATAGCTCCTGGCAATAACTGATCAATTGTCACTTGAATTTATACCAATGAAATTATACAATATTTGCCAGGGCTAACCAACGGACCCTGAGCAATGGATGGACAGATTACTCCAACACAGGTTTCTGTGAAAGAGAAGGCTAAGGGACTTACTTCAGGAGTGAAAGCAGTCCTGTTCACCTGCCTTGTTGGCTTTTTTATTGTAACAACAGCTTGAACTCAAATTAACCTCTAAATACAATCAACAGGGTAAGTATCCTTGAGAAAATATATGCTTCTACAAGGTTGGGTCTTTAAAGACTAAACATAGAGATTCTAGCAGAACACCCCTGAGGGATAGGACTTGTTTGGAAAAGCCAAAGTAGGGGGCTGCTGCCTTCAGCAAGGTCCCCTCAGAGGCCCCTGACCTTTCAGATAACCCTCCTTACAGACATTCCAACCAAGTCCCATGCTTCCCCCCCAAATATTGGTCTTTTGTGTCTAGATTATTTTATTTAGTAAAATGAATTTGAGATTTGTTCATTTGTTCCATGGATTAGTAATTCATCCCTTTTTGCTAATTGGAAATATTGCATTAAATGGATATATTATTACTTATTTATTCTTTCATTATAATTGGATATTTGGATTATTTCCAACTTTGAGACATTTAATATACCATTTGCTGCAAACATTCATGTGTCTATGTCAATAGGTTTCCAATTTTCTTGGGTACAATGCAACATTGACACAAACTACCCAGACTCAGCTCAAACTTCACCGGTTAAGGGCACAGCCTTCCACAAGACTGACCTTACTTTAGACACCAGCAGCAAATTGAGGGTTTCCAGGCTGCCTACATTCTTGACCAACTGTCTATAAGTTCAGGGAGGGTCCTAACCCCCATCCCCAGCCCACTCACTCCTCTAAGGATAATTCTTTAGAATGCCTCAGAGAACTCAAGAAAGTGCTATACTTATAATTATAGGGTTGTTTTTTTTTAATTTAACAAATAGTTATTGAGTGTCTATTATGAGTTAGATATTGTTCCAGGAACTTGGGACACAGTAGAGAACAAAAGGAAGGTCCCTGCCCTCATGGAGCTTACAGTCTAGTGCTTATGACCACTTTGCCTGTCTGTGACCGTGGACAACTCTCACCTCAATTACTCAGTGCAGGAAGAAGCAGACCTCGCCCAGACATGGATAACATGTCTGGTGCACTGCAGATGCGAAACAGGTGCCGCCTCCAACCCACTACCCAGAGAGTAGATCAGGCTGGAAATTGACTTTCCATAAAACACAAGGAGGGGAGGAGAGAAGGATACAGTGGGTGGTATAGTGTGCTGCTGCACTAGGGTCTGAGCTGGCTACACACATTGCTGCTGCTGCTGCTGCTGCTGCTGCTGCTGCTGCTGCTGCTGCTGCTGCTGCTTGGTGACTGCCTGGCTGGCAAGGTCCTTGGATTCTCTGTAGCTGCCAGGGCTATCCCCTTTGCCTTCTTCTTGGCTCCCTTGCCTGTCTCAACAAGGGTTTTGGAAGGGGCCTCACCTAGCAGGTTGGCCAAGATGTATTCAAAACCCTTTACTGATGTGGTCACATTGCTTTTGAACTGGGCGAGACCAAATTCCTGGACAGCTCGGGAGATGCCAAATAAGCTAGAGGAGACCCAAGCTTCCGGGTGGATTTCAGTCCAGCCTCTGTTCTCTGAGTTCACACAGTAAACACATTGTTTCTCCACCATCAGCCGCATGGTTGATGATCCAGGTGAAGGTGGACATGGTCTGGTTCGGTGGGTCCACAATAGAACTCTCCGGGATGTACACCAAGTGAGCAACATTGGCTCGGCGTCCTCCTGCCAGACACCTGCTCAGTCACCACTCTGCTCCATGCCACCAGCAGCCGCCACCATGAGGAATTGTCAGGCCCTAATTACAGTTTGATTACAGCAAAAAGACAATTCTCTATTAGCTAAAAGAAACATACTGGGACAGGTGGAAGGGTGCTTCCATTTTCTCAGACTATGTCACCCTATCAGCACATAAATGTACTTTACTAACCAGGGAAACTAGCCTGTGCTTAAAATGTCCAGAGTTTTTAGTGGGGTTTTATTATTTAGTCATGATTGATTGAATCATTGACTACATAATTAAACTCAAGTTAAGTCTCCTCCTTTGGGGGTTTGGAGTGATATCACATGGCTCTAAGATGCCAATGCTCTATTGACATGGTTGGTCTTTTGGCATAGTTAACATCCGTTCTGGAACTTCTAGAGACCCACAATGCATCATCTCATTAACATAATCTCAGATGGATTGGTCCTAAAGGCTCATCAAAAATAACATAAACCTATTAGGAGGCAATTCTGTAACTAGGGAAAAAAGCCAGTCAAGTCTTCATTATACAACACTAGAAATCTGGTGCATGAAACTAGTGCACGGGGGTTATGTCCCTCAGCCTGGCCTACACCCTCTCCAATCTGGGACATCCCTATCACAATCCGGGACCTTCTAACCACTTACCTGCCTGCCTACCTGATTGTCTATAACCCCTCTGCCTGCTGGCCTGATGCCCCCCTAATTGTTCCCCTCCCTGCCTGATCAGCCTTAACTGTCCCCTCTTGCTGGCCTGGTCATCCATAACTGCCTTCCCATGCTGGCCTGGTAGCCCCTAGCTGTCCTCCTCTGCCAGCCTGGTTGTCACTAACTGCCCTCCTGTGATAGCCTGGTCACCCCTAACTGCCTTTGCCTCCACTACCATGGCTTTGTCCAGAAAGATGTCCAGAAGATGTCTGGTCTAGTTAGCATATTACCCTTTTATTATATTAGTATAGATTGGATAATATTTAGGAATGGGATTGTATATTCCATTTTGTTTGAATTTACAAACATTTTTTCAAAGTGGCTGTGAAATTTTGACCTCTTGGCCTTCCACTTGCACTTCATCTTTGCTATTACTTGGTACAATCAATCTTTTAAATTTAGCCATTTTACTTGGTGTACTATGGTATCACATTGAATTTGATTTGAATTTTGTCAATTATCAACGATACTGAGAACTTTACATGTGTTTTCATGAAATTATTATTTCTTTGGTGATATGTCTGTTAAAATTTGGCTCATTTTTCAAATAATATCTTTTGTGTTGAAAATATTATATATATATATCTGTTTCCCCCCATTTACCCTTTTTAGCCCACATCTGTCCTCACTACAGCATTTTACCACAAAACTGTCTATATTCATGGGTTATGCATATCATATCTAATAAAGAAGGATATGCTAATTGACCCTCACACCATCACAAAGATATTGGCACCCACAGCCAATAAGGAGGAACTATGCTAATTGACCGCTCCATCCCACCCTCAAAGATGGTGGTGCTTACAGCCACAAAATGGTGGCACCCAGTTTCCCAGCTCCTTTGGGGCAGCAGGTGTGTGGCATGGCTGGGCCTGCCCTCTGGAGTCCCCCAGTTCCCTCAGCCCGTCAGCTGCCCAGGTCCAGCCTGAGGAGCAGGCAAGCCTCAGATGGTAGTTGCACAGCTGCCCAAGGCTGGCCTAAGGTGCAAAGTTTATTTGAGCAAAGTTTAAGCATCTTCTGTACAAAAACTACATTCAATTATTTGATAAAAATAAAATCCAATTACAATAAAACAACACATGCATGCACATAGTTTAAGGAATTAAATAATTAAAAAGTAAATTAGCCCTACTTTCTATAGATGCAATGACTTTAATATATTTCAGCTGATTCTTTAGATTTTGACTCCATAATATGCTACCTGTCTCCCAGCTACCGTCCATTCCTTTGTGTAACCCCTTTCTCTTGAGTATGAGTTTAGGAGGGATGTGCAACTTGTTTCTAATCAATATAATATGGTAAATACAAATTAAAATTGGTCTCAATACATGGTCAACTATATTAGGAGCAAGCAATTGAAAATCTTACCCAATTGTAGTACATTTTAATTATCTCATACTTTATTTTTTTCTTCTGATTTTATCTGGTTGAGTCTAAGTGTATGATACTTTGATAATGGTTTAAAGCAGTTGTTACCAACCAGTGGTCCTTGAAATTTGAAAGGTTGGCAACCATTGGTTTAAGGAAACATTTGGATCAGTGGTCACTAACTGATGGTTGTGGACCACTGCTAGTCTGTGAGGTCTGAAAGGTTGGAGACCACTGTTTAAAATATCCATAATCTCACTAAAAAAAAGACTTCTACAAAATTATTTAAACATTATTTTTAAGCAAATTTTCTATTTTCAAACATGATCTCAGATAGGGCTTTATTTCATAAACTAGAGGCCCAGTGCATGAAATTCATGCACAGGTAGGATCCCTAGACCTGGCCAGTGACTAGGGCCAATCAGGTTCCCTGCCTCCCTGCCTCCTCCTTCCCTCACTCCCTCAGTGCCCCATCTCCTCTGCTGGTCACCACCATGTTCCAAGCCACCCCCTGGTGGTCATCAGATGTCATAACAAGTGAATGAACTCTAGGTATGAGAGGTATGTGACAATTAAGAATCCTAAAATGTACTAATAGTGTTACTATAAATACAATTATTATTACTTAATACTACTATTTCTGGCTAACATTATCATGTGGTTTTATGTGTTGTTTATGATTATAATAATTTAAAATTTATCTTGCTTAATATTCCCACAAAACCTTCTAGGCATCCATTATCCAGTTCATTTCACAGAAAGGAAACTGAAGCTAATGCAGATCACCTAACTTTAATGAGTAAATGGCAGAGCTGAGATTTTGACACAGTTTTAATTGAGTTCTTCCTGTCTTTATGCCAGGAGATGTGGGAATCTTTCTAACTTTCATTTCAGCTTTATGCTATCTGACGCTGGGAGAGTTTTATAGGGAAGCAAACTCTTGAGAAGCCTGAGAATATTGAGAGCTTGTGTTATAGCACTTAGTCCTGGGGGGATGTTTCCCAATGACAGGATGATGAGCAGAGACATCAACTCTGAGTGAGACAGGAATTGGGCATCTGCATGCTCATGTGAACACCCTGTCATGAATAAATATAGTAATGAGACTAATAGGGAAAAGACATTAGCAAATTAATGAAATGGGGTTAAGTTTTTGTTCTATTGTGGAAGATAATCATTTATTGTTTAGTCTTACAAATCAAGGTCACTTATTTCTGTCCCCACACAAGACCCCATTTTCTTTCATATGAACTACACTTGATTATGATCTGCATTATAAGTACTTAACTACCCTGTCCTAAGTATTTCCTCCAACCCATTATTTCACACTGTCACCAGAAAAATTTTCCTATGATTTGGATTTGATACAAATCTCCAGTTTGTAAATAATAATTGTCTCATCATTAATTAACTAATCCTAGTCTTTTAGAATGATAACCAGCCTCTTTTGGAGACATCCTCACTTTCTTTTCACTTTAATTCTATTCTATTCTATTCTATTCTATTCTATTCTATTCTATTCTATTCTATTCTATTCTATTCTATTCTATTCTATTTTATAATAAAGCTCTGACTTCCCCCAACACGATTCCTATATTTTCAGGGCTAAGGGAAGCAACTGTAGTAATTTTAAGTTCTTAGTTTCAAGTGACTCTTCTGCAAATTTAGGAATCATTTTTTCAAAAAATGTTATCAAGTTGGCTCTTAGTTCATTTCATAGGTTTGAGATTTGCAAAATACTGAGGAAACCTTCCCTAACAGAATGATGAGGAAATTTATTAATAAACAAATACAGAGCAATAGAGGACCTAATTATATAGAGAACATGTAAGCCTCTTAGTTTGAAGAGCATAAAATTTAACAAATTTTGTTGTAAAACTTAAAGAGTAAGAGTTTACTGATTACTCTATAATAATAAAAGTATAATATGCGAATCGACTGAATGACCGAACAGCAGAACAACCTTGCTGATTACCTTCTGGATAACCTTGCTATGACATGCACTGGCACCAGACCAGCCAAGGCAGGTGCAATGTGATTGGTTGGGGGGCCCCATCATCGCCCAGCAGAGGGAGGCCCAGGCCACTGGCCAATAGGGCAATCGATGGGGAAGGGGGGAGGGTTCTATGATCACCCCAAAGATGGGTGGGGCCTTTCTCTGCACAGCAATTGATCTGGGGGCCCCACAATCAATCACCCCACAGAGGGAGACCCAGGCCATGACCAGTAATGCTATGGCAGGTGTGCAGGGTCAACCAGCAATCACCTGTAGAGGGAGGTGACCAGTGGTGGGGGAGGGGAGAAGCACCACACAGATGGCAAGCAGTGGCAGTGGCGGGACAGTGCCAGGTGCCGACAGCCAGGAGAAAGAAAGCTCTGATAGGCCCTGATTGCAGGTCAGGCCTAGGGACCTTACCTGAGGGGTCCCGGATCTCAAGAGGGTGCAGCCTGGGCTGAGGGACACCACCCACCTCTCACCCCATGCCTGAACCTCCAGCACTGGGCCTCTATTTAAGAATAAGAAAAAACTTAAAATGTCTAATATTAAAACATTTGGATCATGCTTGCTAAAAATATCAAAGAGATTTTGGATTTTTAAAAGTCAGAATAAGTAGAAATTTTTTTTCAAAAAAAAAAAAAGTATCCATCAACTTAGCTGCAAGAGAAGAAAGAAATAGCCATAAGAGAAGGCTTAACATGTTAAAGAACAGGTTAGTAAGATAGTTATGAAAGGGAAAAGGAGTTACATATAGCAAATCAATCTACCGATTCCTTCTTTATCTACCCCCCTCCTTCTCTCCTTTACTTTTTAACTATTTAGTATTTTAACTATTTTATTTTTACTTTGAAATAATTTCAAGATTTCAGAAAAGTTTAAAAAGATAGAACAAACATTTCTCATATACCCATTACTCGGATTCCTCAAATATTGTTTTACCACATTAACTCTCTCTGAACAATGTATGATATGCCTTTTTAATCATAACTACTTCAGCATGCATATCTTCAAAACAAGTATTTTTTCAGACCACAATATAATTATTAAAATCATGAAGAGTATTTTGTTAAAATTATTATGATTTAGATATCTTGCTCAAATTTCACCAATTGTCTCACTAATGTTTATTATAGTAGAAGAAAAAAAAATTGTTTTTCGCATCCTGCATCACTTTTTGCATTTACTTAGCATATTCCAGTAATCTACTTAATCCCAGTCTATCTTTCATGATATTAATTTTTGAGGAGTACAGGCCAGTTATTTTGTAAAATGTCCACAATCCCTCTTAACCTCATCTCAATGACTTTTGCCTCCATCATTCCACCTTAACTGGTCTTCTTATATTTGCCAATGACCTCATGCTATGGTCTGTCCTCCATTGTCGTCTTGTAAGTATGACAACTACTGCATTGTACACAATAGATCACTCACTAACTCTCTATGAAACGCTGTTCTCTTGCCTTCCATGACATCACATTCTACTAGATTCCCTTCTCCCTGTATGGTCATTCCTCTTCTGCTTACTTTTCCACCCCCTATATCCCTGACCTTTTTCTTAGTCATGGATACATCTGCACTCTGAATTCTTAGACCTCCCTTTTTTCTATCCACACCTATTCCTTCGACTTAGATATCATCTATACTTTACAACAATCACATTTTATCCTTATTTTGGACCTCTTATCTGACCCCAGAACAGTATGTCCCACTCTGCTGTTTATCATTTCAGATTTAAATATTCAAAACCAAATTTGTGATGTTCCCTGCCTTCATTCTTAAAACTGCTCTCTTTCAGTCTCCCCAGTATCAGTAAATATCACCCTATTTTTCCAATAGACTAAAAACTTTATAACTTTTCTAATTAATCAAACAAAAAACCTGAATCATAGTTGACTTCTCTCACATTCCACATAAGAACTGTCAAATATGTTAATTGCATGACCATCAACATTGCTTAAATCTTATGATAGTCGTCTCCACTATTCCAGGTATTATCTTCTCTCATGGACATTGGCCTCTTCCAAACTCCTTAACACACCAGTCACTCCCTCATCAACAATATCAGCCATTGCTGTGCCCATCTACTTACCATGCTCCTCCCTAGATGATTGTGTGGTTTACCACCTCTTTCACTCAAGTGCCAATTTATCAATGAGGCTGACTCTGACATGCAATGAAAATTACATTGTAATCACTGTCCATCTGTATCTTTTGCTTTATTGTATTCCACAGAATCTATCACTCAGTCTACTTTACTTGCTACTATTGATTTCTTTCTTCTAGGATGTAAACTCTAATTTCAATCTTTTGTTTGCTGCTATAATCCCAGTGACTGGTGAAAATTAGGTGTTCAAGAAATATTTAAGGAAGAAAAGGATAGATAAAATATATCTGCCACTCCTGGTCATCTAATTTTCTGCTTTATGAATGGAATTTAGTCTAATCTTCACTTTGCTGTCCCAATGGTGATTTATTTTTTTTTTTTTAACTGAAGATCAGATCCTTTTAAAAGCAAACCTATTTATTTTACATTTCTTCTAAAATTCCCCCTTTGGCTTCAGAATAAAATTCAAAGTTGCTAAGGCCTAGAAGGCCTAGTAGGGTTTTCTCTCTCCTCCTGCCCTTTTTGCATACTCTTACTGTTTGCAGAGCATAGTAAGCTGTTATACAACTCTTCATTAAACACATACACACACACACACACACACACACACACACACACACACACACAAAACAACAACAAAAACCCTACACACAAACAAAACCTTCTCAATGCCTGTAGGCTCACTATTATTGTGATCTATACTACTCTGGTTTTATTCTCACTTACCATCACTTAACTCTATCTCTGGATCTATCCATCTAATTGTCATCTATCCATCCATTCATTTATCTATCCCCTATTCACCTACCTATCTAGCATTTATTGCCTGCCTTCTTCTAAAAATGCAAACTTGTGTGAAGATAGAAAATGTTTAGGAGAGTGCCAAATACATAGCAAACATTAATTAAATGCTCAAAATAAACAAATATTTTATAAACATCTGTTTTTTTCATTTTAAAATATTTATTAATATTAAATATTCTTTTCCAACTTAAACTTGAAGTTTATATAGTCATCCATATTTCAAACACTAGGGTTTCTCCACCCTCCTCAATTTTTTGATATTACAATTCAATAGAAACGCAAATAGCCAAATCTTTATGCATATCTATGTCATTTTCTTACAACAAATTAATATAGTAATAAAATTATTGTGTCAATGGTTATATTTCCTTTGGACCATAAATATACTAAGGGAAATCCATGTGTTGGGCTCCATCAGTATCATTAGTTAAATTATTTCTCTTTCTGCTTTTATTTCCTCCCTTGTAGCTTAACATTTTTAAATGATGTAATTCAAATTAAATGTGCATATGATGGCATTAAAAAGTAAAATTATTTATTTCCATGTTATGGGTACTTATTTTCAACTTTTTACTATTTTGCATAACATTGATTTATATCTTTTACCCATTTCTCTTCATTTCTTTATCATTTCTAAAAGTTGATCAAAATTTATAAATGGTCTTTAGGATTTTGAATGGTATATTGACCAATAGCCTCCTAGAAAGATTATAAAAATGTATATTTATATGAGATGTTTGACAGTGTTTATCTTAAAACAGGTAGGATTATATATATTGATTTCAGAGAGGAAGAGAGAAGGAGAGAGATACAGAAATATCAATAATGAGAATCATTGACAAAACCGGTTTGGCTCAGTGGATAGAGCGTCGGCCTTCGGACTGAAGGGTCTCAGGTTAGATTCTGATCAAGGGCATGTATCTTGGTTGCGGGCACATCCCCAGAAGGGATTGTGCAGGAGGCAGCTGATCGATGTTTCTCTCTCATCGATGTTTCTAGCTCTCTATCCTCTCCCTTCCTCTCTGTAACAAAATCAATAAAATATATTAAAAAAAATAATGAGAATCATTGATTGGTTGCTTTATGCATGCCCCACATTATGATTAAGCCCACAACCCAGGAATGTGCCCCACCCAGGAATCTAACCATGACCTTCCTGTTCATAGGTTGATGCTCAACCACTGAATCACAGTGGTTGGGTAATAGGTAGTATTTTGAACATTATGAATGGAAAGAGAAGCATTTCATGCTTAATAAGTAGTATGAGCAGAAATATGAAATATGATGCAGAAATATTCAGTAAATAGCAAGTTATCTGAATGGCAATGGTTTTAACTGAGGACTGAATCTGAATTCATATGTAAATATTAATAGCTATTTTATTGTCAAAATTCCCTATGACTAGACTAGAATACTTACTTACTAAAATTATAACACTTTTCATATTATATTTAAAATAAAACTGAGATAAATTCAAAAATTATAAATTTATTGTAGAAAGAGTTTCTCATGTATGAATAGTTGTCTCCAAAATGCCTATTATGTGTTTAGCACTTAGTGGGGACTAAAAATATTTATGGAATAAATTAGTTAAGTTTGCATGAAGATATGAGATATATTAAATGTGAACTTAGGTTTTTTATTTTTTGGTTTTGATACTGAATTACTATAATATTGGCTGACTATATAATTGATTTGATAATTAATGATAAGGCCAGTGCCATTTGGAATTTTAAAATGTTCTCAATTATTGTTTCTATACAATTATTCATCTTTTCAAGTAATTATTCCTTAACTCGAAATATTTTGAGATCAAGAATGGTATCTAATTTATTCTAGCATCATTTATTTTAATAATAAATTTACTAATTGATAACTTGAATATAGTTTAAGCCTAAAAAATAGGAAGAAAATATTCAAATAGAAGACAACAGTTCACATGAAAAGGTTACACGAGGATAACAACCTATCTGCATTTTTCTCTATGTTAGAACCACAAAAAAAAAAAAAAAAAAAAAAAAGCCGCAAAACCCAAATGTGTCCCTGGCCCTGGCCATAATTGCCGCTGTGACTTCGGGCCTGCTACTTTATCTCTATTCTTGTATCTGAAAAATAGGAATAATAATGTCTATTTTTATGGTTATTGCCAAGATTAAATGAAACATTATATATTGTATAATATATCATGTAGTAATCTCTGAAATTTACTAGGCACTCGAAATTAGGATGGAAATTATCAGTCTTCCACCATTATTTGCTATGGAATAGCCTGAATTCCTAGGATCTTGGGAAAGACTCATTCTGACTTAAAGATCCTGAGATCAAGAGAATATGGAGATTCTCTCTCTCTCTCTCTCTCTCTCTCTCTCTCTCTCTCTCTCTCTCTCTCTCTCTCTTTCTCTCTCTCTCATCTATCATCTATCTAAAACTTTTCTTTAAGTTTTATATATTTCACTAGAGGCCTGGTACCTGGTTCATGAAATTTGTATGGGTAGGGGGGCGGCAGTGGTCCCTCAGCCCAGCCTGCACCCTCTTCAATCCAGGACTCCTTAGGGGATGTTTGACTGCTGGTTTAGGTCAGATCCCTCAGAGATTGGACCTAAACCGGCAGTTGGACATCCCTCTCGCAATCCAGGACCACTGGCTCCTAATTGCTCACCTGGCTGCCTGCCTGATCACCACTAATCACTCTGCCAGCCTGATCACCCCTAAAAGCCTCTGTCTGACTGCTTGATGCCCCTATCCACTCTCCCCTGATGGCCTGATCACCCCTAACTGCCTCTGCCTCAGCCCCACCACTGTGGCTTTGTCCAGAAGGATGTTAGGAAGAATGTCTGGTCTATCTGGTCTAATTAGCATCTTACCCTTTTATTTGTATAGTCTAGAGGCCCAGTGGGAGGAATTGCCTGAGACCCTCACCCACTGCACTTGTGGGACCCCAGACCTGCCATGCATGAGTATCTTTCAGCCGTGAGCCACCAAGCTGCGCGAGCAGTGAAAGCCACGAGTCCCACACCCTAGTGCCATGCAAGTCACAAGTTCTGCTGCACCCTGTGAGTTGCGAGCCCCTCCCCACCACCGAGAGTGGCTCGCTGGCCAAGGGGAGGGACCGAGGGGTACTCCATGCACCTCCTGGTTACCAGTTGTTTGGTATTTATAGCTTTTTGGTATTATGGATACTGGCCTTTTATAATATAGATAGTTGTAGGGATCTAAAAGAAGGAGAGTGGTTTCTCTCATATCAGCCTGTCCTGGAAAAAAATGTATTTTTTAGATAATTAAGTGGTGCATTTGTGTGTGTGTGTGTGTGTGTGTGTGTGTGTGTGTGATCCACAAAATCACAAAATAGAATACCAGAGGAACTTAGATGACCCTAAGGCTAAATCACAAATCTTTGGATTTCAAGTCCTTTTGGGCAATAATTGATTGTGTTAATGGTTCATAAGCCTGAGGAACATTAAGCTTAAGTAGAGTGGTTACATAAATCTTTGTGGAATGATGTCAGTGGAAATGTAAAGGCTTGAATTCACAGGAGAGTTAATATGCAGGTTATTTTTTTTAAAGAAAAATGAAGATAGATTGTTCCAGTGAGGATGTGGGAAGTGAATGAATAAAGTGGATGAAAAGGTGCTTTCTATGCCATTTTTAATGTCTTCTCTCAAATCTTTAAATAAATACCTACGGAAATGGTTATTGATCCTTGCCTACTGTATAAGACCAAAGACATTCATCAAAGAGGCAGAAAGAATACTAATTTTTATTGTTATATAAACAGAGAATTAGGAGTAGGAAGATTTATTTTCATGTTTTGAGGGTTTGCACATATACCTGGGACTAAGAAGATAAAAAAAAATTTACATTTTTTTTGGTATATAAAGTGATATACCCTTGTACTTAGAAAGCCATTTTCCATTACTAAGAAGATAAAAAAAATTTCCATTTTTCTTTGTACGTAAAATGATATACCCTTGTACTTAGAAAGCCATTTTCCATTATTAAGATATATATATTGCCAAGACCAGTTTGGCTCAGTGGATAGAGCATAGGTCTGTGGATTGGGAGGGTCCCAGGTTCGACTCCGGTCAAGAGCATGTACATTGGTTGCCGGTGCATCCCCAGTAGGGGGTGTGCAGGAGGCATCTGGTCAATGTTTCTCATCAGCATTTCTGGCTCTTTATCCCTCTCCCTTCCTCTCTGTGGAAAATCAATAAAATAATATATTTTAAAATTAAATATATATATATATATATATATATATATATATAAATTATATATAAATGTATGAATATATACTAGAGGCCTGGTGCATGAATCATGCACTGGGGGGTGGGGTGTCACTCAGCCCAGCCTGCACCGTCTCTAATCTGGGACCTCTCAGGGGATGTCTGAATGCCGGTTTAGGCCCGATCCCACAGGGATCAGACAGTAGGACATCCACATCACAATCCAGGACTTCTGGCTCCCAACTGCTTGCCTGCCTGCCTGCCTGATTGCCCCTAAATGCTTCTGCCTGCCAGCCTGATTACCCCCTAACCACTCTCTTGCCACCCTGATCTATGCCTAACTGTTCCCCTGTCAGCCTGGTCACCCCCAACTGCCCACCCCTGCAGGCCTGGTTACCCCTAACTGTCCTCCCCTGATACCCTGATCACCCACAACTGCCCTCCCCTGCCTGCCATCTTGTGTAGCCATTTTGTTTTTTCTTTAATATATTTTATTGATTTTTTACAGAGAAGAAGGGAGAGAGATTGCCAGAAACATTGGTGAGAGAGAGACATCGATCAACTGCCTCCTGCACACTCCCTATTGGCTATGTGCCCATAACCAAAGTACATACCATTGACCAGAATTGAACCTGAGATCCTTGAGTCCACAGGCCGACCTCTATCGTCTGAACCAAACCAGTCAGAGCAGGTGTGGCCATCTTGTGACCACATGGGGTGGC
This sequence comes from Pipistrellus hanaki, assembly GCF_964339955.1. NCBI lineage: Eukaryota > Metazoa > Chordata > Mammalia > Chiroptera > Vespertilionidae > Pipistrellus > Pipistrellus hanaki. Next base: position 67,963,546 of record NC_140504.1, on the reverse strand, counting down.
CATATTGTGTGAGGGTGTGACAGTTAATTTGCATATTATATTTTTATTATATAATATAAACTAACAGAGGAATATGCAAATTATCTGGGACACTGTCACAACAGACGGCATGCACAGCAGGAGCGGGTGGGTGAGGACTACTGCTATCACCAGGAGTGCTCCTTCGTAGCCCAATCCTTTGTGGCCTAGCCTGGAGGCCGCCCCTGGCAGAGGTGTGTGAAGTCTTGCCCAGAGCTAACATGACACTACCTGGGTGTGTCCCTGCCCAGTGCTGATATGATGCTGCCTGCATATGTCCCTGGCCTGGGATGTGTCACTGCCTGCGTGCATCCCCACCCAGTGCTAATGTGAAGTTGCCTGCCCACATCCCCCGCCAGGGATGTGAAGCTGCCTACGTGTGCCCCAGACTTTGAACTTGACACTGCCTGTGTACATTCCTGCCCAGCACTGACGTTTCACTGCAAGGGGGCGGGGCTTGACTGGTGTGGAGCCAGCCAGGTCTGGGTCTTGCCCAATGGGGTGGGGTTGGCCAAGTCTGGGTCTCAAGTGATTTCTCAGTGTGCACAGGTATGTGGGGACTTGACTCTGGGTCCTGTGGCATGCCTGAGACTCTGACAGGAGGGAGATTTTAATATACATTTTACTAATTTTCTTTCATCTCTGATACTTCTATTATAGAGACAGGGCAAATAGCAATATTAAATTATGTCCTCTAATTAATTTCCTTTTAATGTGCATGAATTTTGTGCACTGGGCCACTCCACTAATATATATATATATATATATATATATATATATATATATATATATATATGTATATGTGTATATGTGTATATGTGTATATGTGTATATATATGTATATATACATATATACATATATATATAATATCTCCACTATTTTCCCACCAATAAATAAGTCTGTCTGTATGTTTGTGTGTGTACATATGTTATATATACATGCATACACACACAAACATACAGATAGACTTAATTATAGGTGGAAAATAGTGGGATATATATATATATATATATATATATATATATATATATATATATATATATTTATATATACTATTTTCCCACCTATAATTATGTCTGTCTGTATGTTTGTGTGTGTATGCATGTTATATACCTAAAATAAATCAGAATAGTTTAAGAAATTCTTGCTTCATATCTTTACCCAATGAGCCAGAAGCCTTGTGCATTTCTTCCAAGTCATCATTGTCCTGGGGGCTGAGACCTCTTGAGGCAACTGTCAAGTCAAGGTTGCCTTAGAAGGTTAAAAAAAGTACAGAAGTAAACTGCAGAATGCCAGCTGCAGGATTACATGCCTGATGATGCCAGGAAGTTACAATAATTAGCAATAATTCTACAACGAACACACTAAAAGCCCACACAATATGCTTTTATATTTACAGGTTTTCATTCTAGAAAGGTGTCAAATACTCTTTCAAGACTCCCTTATTAAGTAAGAAGAAAGAAACGTTATAGAAACAACAGTTGGATCGCAACAAGAGATATCAAGTAGAAAAAGTGTTTAAATTGATGCCATTGGCACACTATTTCTGCCGCACTTTAAATCCCTATTTTCCAAATGTATCATGACTTTTATTTCTTACATTATCCTTGTTTAAACTATTGACATTAACTAGGACACTTCCTTTTTAAGACTTAAAGAATCTTTATCCATCTCACCTTTTAGTGCTTGTGTGCCCTTCTCTACCCTTCTGACATTTTGGATTCTTCAAAAAGTAGTTTGCAGTCAAAATCATAGTATATTACCATAGCCCTGCATAAAAAACACCATAAAAATATGAAGTCAGAAAGAGAATGTTTCTTAATCTTCACATCTTTCACAGTTTCTATAATAACAGGACTCTACAATTTCATTGCTTTTATGAGAAAACCTTTGCCTAAGGTTTCATTACTACCCCACTAAGGTCTCCTTCAAATATGTGAGGAAAAATAGAATTGGCAAAGTTAAAGATTTTTAAAAAAATGTTTATTACTTATTCTGTCATAAAAGTATTATATATTTAATATAAAAATATTGAGTTATATAGAAACAGAAAAAAATCACATAAGGTATTCCACTGATTTTTAATGCATTTTCTTGGTCTTTCCCCTATATATTATATTAAATTTACATTATTGACTCACTGACATTGAATGGATAGTCTAAAATATTTTTGTTAAAAACTTAAATTATGTTCAAGCTTTAGCTATGGTAAATATCGCCAGATACCAGTAAACATTTTAAAGATTCGTGATACACCTAATGTTTGGTCTGCCCCAGATAGAGCTTAATTTTTTCAGAAAGTTGTCTTCCTGTGCTAGCCACTAGAAACAAAAGAACAAATGGAGAAGCCATCTTTTGATGCTTCTCACTTCTCTGTTCACAGTGATTATTTTAAGTGCATATCCAAGGGGGCAGAGTAGATTGGCCCAGAGATGGGCGCCTGTTTAAAGCTGGGCCTCTAAAATGGTTCTTGAGGATCTTTTATGATTTTTAAGTGTGTCACAGAAAGCCATTTAGTTCCCTTCCAATACAGCAAATGTGAAGCTGTCAGGTTGCTACCAGCAACGGTTTTCTGTTTCATAAAAGGATCTGCTCTGCGGAAAGAGCAGAAAAAGAGATGAGACCAAGCTAGCAGCAGCAGCACCTCAGTTGTGTTCTTATTCCCGCTGAAGCTTAGCTGATGTGCCCTCCAACAAAGGCTGTTTTAGCCTGAGTCGTTTAAGTAAAATTTCTATTACTTGCAACTAAAAACGTAAGGATGACTACACTGTACACAGCATCTTTTAGCATTATGCAGTATCCATATTTTTATTAGTTTTAATTTAATGTCTTTGTTTTATTAATTCCAAACTTATCAGAAATACAAATGAAGACATCTCTTTTTGTCTGATAAATTTTTATTTTATTATTATAATAATTCAATTCAGGTGGCCATTCTGAATTGGTTTTTATAGAGGAGTTTCTTGTACAATCCTAATAAAAGAGATATGCAAATTGACCATCACTCCAAAATACAAAATGGCCGCCCCCATGTGGACACAAGATGGCCACCACAAGATGGCCTGCAAGGGAGGGCAGTTGTGGACAGTTAGGGGTGAGCAAGCCGGCAGAGGAGGGCAGTTGGGAGAGATCAGGCCAGCAGGGGAGGGCAGTTGGGAGGATCAGGCCTGCAGGGCAAGACAGTTGGATGGGGAGCAAGCCTGCAGTGGGGGTCTGTTGGGGGGTATAGACCTGCAGTTGAGGACAGTTGGGGGGACTCAGGCCTTCAGGAAAAGGCAGTTGGGGGGGAATAGGCCTGCAGGGGAGGGCAGTTGTGGGCAATCAGGCCACACAGGAGGGCAGTTAGGGGAGACCAGGCCTACAGGGGAGGACAGGTGTGGATGCAGGCCTACAGAGGAGGGCAGTAGTAGGGGGCCACGCCTGCAGGGGAGGGCAGTTGAAGGCAACAAGGCCAGCAGGGGATGGCAGTTTGGGGTGACCAAGCTGGCAGGGAAGGGCAGTTAGAGGTGACCAGGCCAGCAGGGAAGGGCAGTTAGGGGTGACCAGACTGGTAGGGAAGGCCTGTAAGGGGTGACCAGGATGTTAGGGGAGGGCAGTTAAGGGCAATCCAGGTGGCCGGGGATCAGTTAGGCATCGATCGATCAGGCTTGCAGGCAGAAGTGGTTAGGGGCATTCAGGCAGAGGCAGCCATGCAGTTTGGGAGCCAGCAGTCCTGGATTGTGAGATAGATGTCCTTAGAGGGGTCCCAGATTGGAAAGGGTGCAGGCTGTGCTGAGGGACAACCCCCCCCAGACCCTGTGCACAAATTTCATGCATCGGGACTCTAGTAAGTATATAATGATGGATTTTTTTCTTTGAAATCAAATATAAAACTATTTCTATTATTTTGTGTGCCTTCTCTTTTTAAATCTATAAAATTATTTCACCCTGTGGTCTATTTGCATCCTTTCATATGCATGTGTAAGAACAATGTACACACATGCCCTACAAAGAACATTTGCATTTTTATTTATAGTAGTTACCTTTTAAAAGATAATCTCTTTTAAGCCCCTCTTTCTTGAGACTATTAATTCCCTTTTATGAACACAAACAAAATTAACATATTTTCTCTTCACCAACTCTTTTCCCCACCATTTGGTGTTAGACAGTGAATTATTTTGTTTAATGTTTGCCTCTCTTTGTTCACTTAAATATACTTATATCTCTATTAATTTATCTTGATTTCTAAATAATATATGTGATCATTCCTTAAGCTCTTAAAATTGAGAAAATCAGCATATTTCATTTACCTTCATTTTCCTTTCCCTTTTTTCTTCCAATTTTTGTTAGTTATACTATCAGAGCATTTAATATTGTTTAATATGCTGTGTACTTCAATTTCTATCTTACTTTAAATCTTAGTCCCCAGATGATATAGTCAATGTTCGGGACCAGTTATTTCATTTTAGTTCATTCAATTTTCCCTTGGTTCGTTGAAGTTCATCTTCTGATAGAATACTGCAGAGGGCTTAGGGGAAAAATATACTCTGAGTTCAGCACATTAAACAATATTTATTTGTTTCCTATATATATTATACAATGATGGGTAGACTGAATATAAAATGTCCTTAGGTCTCTCTTTCTGTCCTTGAAAATTGTGTAGGTTTTATTCCACTGCATTTATGAATTGAAGGTTTCTGTGGAGAAGGCAAAAACAAGACTATTTCCCCCCCTCTATAATAAACGATTTGATATTTGATTCTTTCAAGTATTTGTCTTTCAAGTATTATAATTTCCTTACAATATATCTTTGTGTTGTTATTTCTGCTCAATTTTCTCTGGGCTGCAATACAACCTTTTAATATGTTATCCAAGTCTTTTTTTATATTGGGAAAGTTCCTTAACTTACACCTTTAAAAAATTTTTATGTCTAATTATTTTATTTTGCTTCTTTGCAGATGTAAATCTTTCACATATGGAATCTTTTAAAAATATATCTTTATTGATTTTAGAAAAAAAAATTAGAGGGAGAAAAAAGAGAAAACATTGATGTGAAAGATAAACATCAAATGGTTGCCTCTGGCACACTCTCTACAGGGGACAGGGCCCAAAACCTGGTCATGTGTAAGGTGACCAGAAGTCCCGCTTTTGGCTGGACAGTCCCGAGTTTTAACAATTTGTCCCGTATCCCGCGGCGTTTTAAAATATTGTTAAAAATCGGGACTGTCCCACCAAAAGCGGGATGTCTGGTCACCTTAGTCATGTGCTGTGACTGGAACCTAACCCGCAACCTTCTGCTGCATGAGAGGATGTCCAATCAACCGAGCCACATCGGCCAGGGCCAGATATTGAATCTTTTTCTCTGTCTCACATTTTATTAATTTTTAAAATATTTCCTTTAAATTTTTATTGACTCTTCATTTTTATTTTCCATTTCTGATATTACTCCTACCCTCGACAATATTTTTTCTCTCTTGTTCCGTTTCTTTATTTTGGTTATAATTTCAATTTTTTCTTTCTTTGCAAGATCTACTATTTGGGGCTAAAGTTAAAAATTTATAACAACTGGAATGCATAGTACCCAAAGTTCCAATAGAAAGCATAATCTCAATTTCAACAGTTTCACCTTTTTTTTATTTTTGGTCTTGTTCTACAGAAGATTTTATATATATATATATATATATATATATATATATATATATATACACACACACACAACCATTTGATAATATTGTTCAACTCTGAAACAATTTCTAAAGTTTACTCTCTTTTAAAAAATTTCTTTACTTCTCTTGTTTGTATTATTTTTGCCTAGATTCCATTTATTTACAGTTTGCTGATTTATTTATTTTCATACAGTACTTAGCATTGGATGATTTTATTTCTTTCTACAGTATGTGTTTGTAGGAGTTAGAGATTAGATGAACAATGATGAAAGCATTGTCCATCTAAAATAAATAAAATTGTTCATCTAAAATAGTAAAATTAGGGTACTGTCCTCCTCAGAGCCAGCCTACTCTGGGTCCTATGTGGCAAACAGTGGAAAAAAGCGATGGATAAGTACTGGATTATCACACTTCTGAGCTTTGTATACCTGATTCCCTCCTAAGAAAATCTTCATTCAACTCTAAAACAAATCTAAACATATTTACTTTTCTAAATATATTTACAATTGTCAATGTAAGGTGAAGATAGGCTGAAGAGCATCAGTTTCACCATCATCTAAGTTTAAACTTCATCAATTTTAAGAAAACCTGAAGAACAACATAATATACCTATGGCTTTTGGTGATCTTCTGATACCTATTGCACAGAGCCAATGTTGGTGCAATAACAAGTTAAATGATCTAGGCTCAAAATAGACCCCTACTCTTACCTGCTACTGATTAGAGTCTGCATTTTAATGTTATCTATAATAGAACAAGTAGAAATTAAATCTTGATTTAATTTCAATAACTTAATGATTCAAGTTATAATTTCAAGTGGGGTAATAATACCGTACATTTTCATTGTTGTTGAATTTTCTTATCCTCATTTCCTTTAACTCTCAAGATCACCTGAGGAGGCATTATTGTTCATGTGTTATCAATATTGACATCTATATTCACAGATGTTATATTTCCATGATCTCCATGTTTAAGTATAAGAGATCAAATCTGAACTCTTACCTTCCTCAATGTGACTTGTTTTATATATTAGAGTTCATGTCAAATTAAAGGTAGTAAGTTAAATATTAGAGTTCAAAGTGATAGCATGATAGCTGCTTTTCTGGATATGAGAGTGCTGGAGCTTCTTAAAATAAAATGCATCGGGTGCCATATGCTCTGTCTATCTTTAGGATCATTTTCTTTAGTCACTGGTACTTATAATAGTCATTCTAGTTCATTGAGAAGATATTTATCTTCTGGATCTCTCAATTTTGTGTGTTCTGTGAGATTCTCTGGTATTTAAGTACTTTTCAACAAACATATAATCAATATAGTAAATTCTCCGCAATGAAATACTGCCTCTGGGACAGCCCAAAGGGAATCAATGTGCTAGAATAATATTTTTAACATGCTGTTGCTCCAGTTCCTTCTCATGTATATACATGTAATTAATAGACGGACATAAAGTCTATTAAGTCACTCATAAACTTGCTTCAATTTAAAGGCAATGAATACCATAAAGAGTAGGAAATTTTACTTCTTGTAGGGGATAAATGTGTCTTCTGCAAAAATAAATACATAAATAAATAAATAAAATAAAAAACTGTCATCTTAAATTTAAAACTAGATTTTATCTAAATTTAGATTTAAAAAACAAATGAATTAGTGAAAACATTCCAACCATGATTAGTACTCATATGGTCTCAGACTGTTTTTAATAACAAGTCTGTTATGAATATACAATGACATAAGGCTGAATAGTGAAGGTTGTGGAGGGAAGTGGCATTTCCATAAAGCTGTTTTAAATGACACTGTCTTTGGTGCAGATTCTGGAGACAATTATGAAACACTTCAAGCAGCAAGGGAATTCTCCAAATATAGCTGCCTGTCCAATCATTTCCATCTCAACTTACTTCATTTCTAAAGCAAGAGGAGTCCGTGTGCCTGTGCTATAAAATGGACTATCGTTATTTTTAACTTCACACCTAAAAAAGGCAATATGTAGCCCTAGCCAGTTCGGCTCAGTGGACAGAGCATTGGCCTGTGGACTGAAGGGTCCTGGGTTTGATTCTGGTCAAGAGCATGTACCTTGGTTGCAGGCTTCTGGCCCTGGTTGGGGCCTGTGGGAGGCAACCAACACATCATTGTTTCTGTCTCTCCCTCTTTCTCCACTCTCTCTAAAAATCAATGGAAAAAGTATCAACGGGTGAGAAAAAAAGACAATATGTAAAAATGAAACATAAAAGCATATGAATAATTTTCAGAGTATATGTCCATGTATTAACACATCAAATAAAAAATAAAAAAGACAATGATTATTTTTAATTTTTAAAAATAAACATGGAGCGGTACAAAGGGACTCTTGTTAGAATCTGCTGGCTATCCTTACAAATTTGAGTGGCAATATTACTCAGATCTCTATGCCTGATTCTCATCCTCTCCCTATACCATATAATACAAAGAGTCTGAGAATAATTTAAAAGTATATTTGAAAGGACATAAAGAAAATGAAAGGCAAAAAAAAATAGAAGAATATATTTTAAAATTATAGGGAAGATAACTACATTTTCATAATTAGCTACAAATTGATATATTTGTACACATAAAGAAAAATTCTCAAATTATAAAATAATATATGTATACCCACGTGTTTGTTGAAGTAAACACATGTGCGGTGAACTCAGTGTAGCTATATATTGAACTAATTGCCATAATTGAAGCTCTGGGGAAGCTTGAGTCTGTGATTTTCATCAATAGGCATAGCTATAATTAACCAATAAATATGGAGGATGTGGTTCCACAAAATAACAGATTTTTAAGCATCTGCCAGAAGCACATCTGTTGTATTAGGCTTTATTGGCACATTATGATTAACAAGCCAACGCACTTTAAAGGTTTGCAGAAGATTTTACTTCTATACTAGCATGTTCGGATAGTTATAAAATCACTTGCTTTGGAAAGTAGTTCTTATTCTCTAATCCAATTGCTTAGATCTTTTTATTGCACACTTTCCTTTTCCTTCTCCCTGCCTTCTTTATTAAAATATGAACCAAAACAAGCACAATAAAAACTTGTCAAAAGGCATGCATGTGTACAGATGGTCTTTTATCTCACTTCTCATCATCATAAAATACTAATGAACATCAGGATTTCCTGTTAGACTTCGGGATTCATCAAATTTTCTAAGGGCTCACATGTACATACTAGACTATTTTGTGAATGTCATTAGTCCTTACTTATTTTTAATATCTGTCATCTATATTTCTAGCCCTAAACAAAAACTTTCATTATGAACCTAAGGTCTGTGTTATTCTGTAGGAGTGTGGGTGAAGTTGGCGGTCTGTTGCTTCGTTGTCTCCATCTCTCTTCCCAGACATAAAATAAACTAGTATTACTACTAATAATACTACTGCTGCTGTAGCTGGTACTACTATTACTAGTATTACTGCTGCTCCCATAGTAGTACTCTTACTGTGTGAAAGTCCCTATGCTAGATACTTGGAAGATATAAATAAGAATAGGTTCTTATCCCTGACTAAAGAAAATTGCTGAGATGAAGAAGAAAGAAATCACAAAAAGTATTCTAAATTAAGACAATATGAAATAAGTGGATGGCAGACTGCATTATGCAGGAAACTCTGATGCATTTGGTTTCCTGTGCAGGACAATAGGCCTAATTTAGTTGAACGAAATAAACTTATATGTGTACAAACTTGATAAAAATACAATGACTTCCAACAAGTGCATTTTTCTTCTTAAAACAAATCAGCTTTAAAACAGTCAATTTCCAACCAGTCATTTTATTAGTTTGCTTAATTCCAATTGGAACTCAAAAACCACTATAGATCTCTGGCCTGGCCAGGTGCTCCTTTGGTTGGAGTGTTCTCCCATGCACCGAAGGCTGTGGGTTTGATTCTTGTTCAGGGCTCATACCTTGGTTGGGGGTTTCATCCCTGGTATGGGAGATAGCCCATTGACGTTTCTTTGGCCTCTCTCTCTCTCTCTCTCTCTCTCTCTCTCTCTCTTTCTCTTTCTCTTTCTCTCTATCTCTCCCTCTCTCTCTCATCAATAAAAAAACACACAACATATCCTCAGGTGAGGATAGAAAAACAAATTTAAAAAAAAATAAAAAAACCCTCACTATGGATATTTTATAACAGTATTTTATATGTATGTTCATACCTATAAGTATGTTAATATTACACAAATGACTTGCAGTTGTCACAAACTAAAGAATAGCTTTAAAAACTAAAGATATGATACTATAAAAACATACCTGACAAAATCATAATTACTCAATAACTTAATGCTTATTTTGTCCTTTTTGGTTTGTATTCAACGTGCATTTTCCCCCTAAAAAAAATGGTTAAACAAATATATTTCCTCTCCAGATGTAAGTTAAAAATTGGTTGGGAAAATAAGAAGCAAAAATATAATTGTATGTGTGTCCAATTAAATTTTCACTGCACAGATATGATAGAGACTAAGTTTACACATTTTTTGGTTGGATGGAAGGCTATGTTTAGGTAATAATTATCAGTATCATTTGTAGTTAATAAGATTGTCAACATGTGTGAGGAAATCAAAAGAAAATCTATATTGAATTAAAAATCATGTTGAACACAATGTTTAGATCCTTAAACATATTATCTATGGTGACATGGTCATAGGTAAATTAGTAATGAGAACTAATAAATAACTAATAAATAAATAGGCTAATATTGTTTATATTCTATTAATTGAGGAAAAGGATGCTTTAAATAAAACTCTTAGGAGTAGATGGGGGTCTATTTTGAAGGAAAAATTCTAGTAAAATGATTAAATAAAATATACTCTTAGCAAACCTTGTTTTCTTTACCAGGGAGAGAAGCGGATATGAGAAGGTAGTGTAAAAATCCTTAGAACAGGGGAAATGTAATAACATTAAGGAGTATAAAACTGTTCATATTTCTATCTAAAAAGAGTGAATTAATTTTTAGTTCAAACTCAATAGAAAAGTTCATAGTTCCCTGGATAAAAACATAATTTGTGATAGGATAACTTTTTGAAGTACTGTTTTATGTTATGCTGCTTTATTGTTCTTCCATATCTCACTTAAAGAAGCTAGCCCAATCTTGTAGTACAAACGATAAGCAGAAAATGCTTGAAGACATAGATGTGTTTATTTATATTTTATAAAGAGTGAATGCCTGAAGGATTGAAGAGAAGAGGAAGGATAAATTGGAGGTCTGAGGAAGCAGGAACTGGAGAACAGGAAATTTCTGGGTTCTGGAAAACAGCTCAATTCATCATGGCACTCTACTCTGGGGCATGCTACCGGAAAGTGACAAGAGCTCAGAGGAAACTGCTGTGTGGAAAGCACAGGTGTGACCCTGCACCAGGGACCCCATGTCAGCAAAAATCCTTGTGCGACTAAATACTGAAGTTCATATTCTGTTTGGGTATTTGTTTGTTGTTTGTTTGGAGGGGAGGGGGAAAAATAGGGTGAGAGGGGAAGAAGCATTTATATTAATAAAGAGCTAATATGCTAATGGTCCATATGCAGTAATGAGTAGTGGTCTGGTCATTAGCATATTAGCTGGGGCATTGCTCCGGAGGAGATAGGGTGAACGTGGGGAGGTGCCCTGGGTGAGAGCCCATAGCGCCCCCTCACCAGTCCTTTGCCGCCCACCACTTGCACTCTGAGTGCCCTGCAGCCCACCTGCCAGGGGAAGGAGCACAGCGCAGCAGGCAGGAGCTTCCATGCTCTCCTTCAGCACCATGATGGAGCAGAGCTGCCATGTTGCTCCAGAGACAGAGTGGAGGCTCCCAGAGAAGGCAGGACCAGCCCAAGACAACTCGAGGGACTGAGGGTGGGGCTTGAAGCAGCAAGAGAAGGCCAGAGTGTTTGGGGGCTGGGACAGGCGCACTGGAACGCTGCATGGACAGGTTCGGGTGTCAAGGCAGGGCTGCAGGTGGGTGGGCAGCACTGCATGATTTTGTGCACTGGACTCCTAGTATCATATAAGCCACCACTAAAGAAAATGTATCTTTTAAGATTGAAATCGAATGTTCTCTTCGTTTAATGGGATGGAAGCATAGAGTTGAATTTAAGTAAGTAGACTTAATGCAAATAAGGGAAGTAATATTTTCTACATTTCTTGCATGATTGAATTGGAGGACTGAGACTAACACTACTTTTAATATTAATTTATTGAACTAACTAGAATGGGACAAAATGCATATTGCAGGAGAGAGTGAGATGGAGAGAGCCGTGCAGAGAGATTCCAGAATCACAGGATAAAAGCAAATTTTAAAACATACTTTCTATGATTTCTACAGATCCTATGCTTAAAGAAAAATCTATTAATTGGGAGGATTAATCAGAACAGACTGAAGAATTTCTGTGGTGATACTAAGGACTCTTTCAGGAAAGTCCATCAGTATACTGAAAGTATAGATTAACAACAACATAAAGCATACAGAAAAGAATCAGCTGAACCTGACATCTTAGGAATAAATATGTTATAGATCATACTACACTATGCAAAGAGTTTCTCTTACCACACCTCTGCAAGGAATTCTTCATTGGTTTCTTAGTGAAAAGAAACAACATTTATACTTTATGATATATAAAATAGTATCTATTTTCTCCATATTTTCAAATATCTGCCAGAGTACACTAACCAGTAAATTTATATAAAATCAATGTAAAAAATATCTTTGAGTGACAATTAAAAACAACAACAACAACAACACAAGTCCTGGTACTTGGGAGAGATTACATATTAACTAAAAGCAATAAGATATATTCTGGCACAATAAGAGTCAGCTAAAATTGAATTTGAATTTCTAAAATTTTTTTTATTGATTTCAGAGAGAGAAAAGGAGAGATAAAAATATCAAAGATGAGAGAGAATCGTTGATCGGCTGCCTCCTGCATGCCCTCCACTGGGACATAGCCTGAAACTTGGGCATGTGCCCTAATAGGGAATCAAATCATGATCCCTTGGTTCATGGGATGATGTTCAACCATTGAGCCACACCAGCCAGATGAATTTGAATTTTTAATGATACTTAGAAACTACTTAATAATTTTATTAGTACCAAGTTCAACAGACAGCAGGATGTGAAGTATAGGCCTGAAATATAATTGAAGAGCTCTATCAAGAGATTAAGACATAAACCAGGAAAAGAAAATTGATTACAGACCTAAAGGAGGGTTAAGTAAATTAGAATAATAAACTTAACAAGTGTTAGTAGTTCCTTGACATGGCAGTTATTGATCTATAAGAAAAGAGTTCTATAGTGAAGAAAATTTAAATTAAATTTATTTAAATAAAATTAATTTTCTTAACTGTAGAGATTTCTCAGACTCATGGATTTTAACATACTATGCTAGTTTGAGGCTTTTGAGAAATAGATACCAAGTTGGGATTAAGCATACAAAAGAAATAATTTTGATTAAGAAAAAAATCTATAAAGGCTAAAGGAGGAGGAAGCAGGATAAAAAGTGGAAAGAACCTACATATCATGATGGATGTCTATCACCTAAAGACTTGAGAAAGAAGGAGGATTGGGTAGGATGAGTTCTAGCACAGTTTAGACAAAGTTTTGACCAGAAAATGGGGAGGTCCTGAACAAAAATTGTCCATTGGAGGGTTCCTTCTTTGGGTTGTAAAGGCCTGTACTCGTGTGTGCTCCCAGCTGTTGGCAACAGTCCTGGAGGAAGTATGACTTTGGAGGCAACACTGGTGGCTCCTAAGGTGTGGTAGCTAGAGGCTGTCAGTCCATTATCTTACTGCAGGCTTTCTTGAAAAAAAAATGAGTGGCCACATTCCCATGATCACCACATTTATTAATAGGTTAAAGTGTAATGACTTTAAAAGAGAGAAAGATATAGAAAGCACTTTACAAATTTTTTTTGCAACAAAGCCCTCATAACATCAGTGTTCTGTGAGTTGGGTATCTTGTACTGAAGAGAAAATTGTTATTTCTGTTTAGAATAACATATAAGCAAATTTACCAGTCAGATTTTTACAGGCAACAGAAAAAAATAACAATAGGTTATGTCACTAAAGTAAAAATTTGTATTATGAATGAGGAAAATCCATCTGATGTAATATGTGATGAAAGGGCAAATGAAATAAATGCGTTTTAGAATTTCAAATCCTGCATTAGATGACTACATCTTTCTCCCTAAAACTCATTTTCCCCCAAAGTTTCAAATATCTTTTTCTTGACTTTCTTCTTACCTCTCTGACCCTTCTCAGAATATTTGATTCCCTGGCCTGTCACTGAGGCAGCCACAAAAGTCCTCTGCTCAGATCTCCTGCTGTGGGGTGGCAGGTTGGCTCACAGCCCCAGCAAGGCCTTCTGCAAACTCCCTCTCTCCCCACCTCTACTCTCCCCTGCAATGAACAGAACCCATTTTATTCTAGCAGGATGCTTTGTCTAGGGACTCCCCTTCAGCCTGGCCAAAACTTTCTCATAAGAGAGCAATAATCTGAAACTATTTCTACCCCTTCCTGCTTTCTTCTCTTTAACCTCCAAAGAACTTTCCTCAATACATTTCTTACAAATCTAATCCCATATTGGTGCCTGCTTCTCAGGGGATGTATAATTGCAGTCACTTATATGTACATATTTTCTAGCATTTCATCCCTGTTCTCTACCTTTCTAACCCTATTATTTTTATTATTTTACCATCATTTTATATTAATGAATCTCAAATCAACTCTTTAAGATCCTACGGGGTTAATTCTGGTTCTGTCTCTTGTTTTCATCTACTATATAGGTTAGAAGTATGAGCAGATGGTTGAACCTCAGAGGGATGGAAGGGGAGGGTGGAGGGGAAGATATCTTCTTAAGAAACTACTTGGACTTCAAGATTCAATTAAACATTCTTACCTTTTTTAAGGTCTTTTTTTTTACTCTCATTCTTATTCATGTGCCTTATAATCACTTCACTCCCTACTTCAGGGGTCTTCAAACTACGGCCCGCGGGCCACATGCAGCCCCCAGGGGAGTCTGATCCTGCCCGCCAGGTTTTTTGGGCAGTGAGCGCAGCCAAGGTGTTACAGTAGGAATTAGTAGTTCATATAGTTCGGCCCTCCAGCTCTCTGAGGGACCGTGATCTGGCCGCCACTTTAAAAAGTTTGAGGACCCCTGCTTGGTCAATTCATAGTTAGCTCTGTCTATTGCACCTTGTCCTTTGCCTCCATGAGAGCCTCTGATAGAGACCTCTATAATGTACATTTATTTGCCTTGTCTGAAGACTGAATTCCTTGAAGGCAAGATCAAAGCATTCATTTTTGTACCAAAAATGTTAAGGATTACGCCTAGAACTTACAAGATGCTTAAAAAGTGTACTAGTATTAAATAAACCATCCCTTCTGTTGTAGAATCATGCCAAAGAGAACACTGATTTTAATTCAAGGAAGTTGAGTGCTGAACATGAGAAAAAGAGCACAATGCTTCCTAATGAATCTCAATAAAAAGAAAAAAGAAAAACCTAACAAAGACAGTAAATAATTCTGAAAAAAAAAAAGAAATTACAGACATTAACTTTTCACTAATGTTTGAATCAAATTATAGAATGCCCCTAGGAATAATGCTTATAAGGTTTTTGTACTTATTTTCTATAAAGTCAAAGCATTCTTGTTTAATCTTAAATAAGAAGAAACAGAAAGGATGTGGCTTGTTTTTAAACACATTGCATGCTTTTGTTCAGAGGTCTAGTTTTGGCAGGCTAACCTGTGCAATAAACTTCCCACAAATAGTTGTGGACCTACGCTTAGCAACCCAATAATAACTACCCAGGAAGGATTAAATTGCAATGAATTTTCAAAGGGAAAAGTAAGCACATCAGTTTTTCCCCGGAACATTTCCTGAATACAAATAGAATAAAGACATATTAGAAAAAGTAAAAAGAAAAAAAACTTAAGCAGAGGTGTTTCAGAATGTGCAAGTAGAAAGTAAAACTTATAGGATGAAGAATGGTAAAGACAAATGCATAACAGCAGAGTCAGCATTAAAAGACTGCGAGTATGGTCTCTCTGACCCTGCAGCGTGTGGATGGGTGCTCAAGACGTTAGTACTGAAGCAGGCATTCCCTTCCACTTTCCTCCATGGGCAGAAAGAGGTTCCAGATGCTATCCATGGTAATAGACTATCTTCTCTTCTTTTCCTTAATTGAGGTAAAATTTACATAACATAAGTAATCATTTTAAAGTGAATAATTCAATGCATGTAAAACATTGTGTTCCACCATCTTTCATTCCAAAACATTTTCATCACCCTTAAAGGACACCCCATACCTTTAGACAGTTCCCCAAAGCTCTCTTTCCTCAAGCCTTGGCAACGGTTGTCTCCTTTTCACCAATCCAACTGCTTTGGCATATGTACAAATTCCCTCATTCACACAAACCAACTATGAATATTTGGACCAAATCTATTTCTTTAAATTTAGAGATTTTGAATAATATAAGCAAGATTAAAACATTACCAAATTAGAGATAACTTACTTTATCCAAAAATAATTTTCTAATCATATTTACTGGTTTTATTTAATTCGAAAATAATATTTTCTATCAACAGTTTAATGCTGATGCTAATAATGCATTATAAACAGCATGATAAAACATTTGCAAAGTGTTCCCAGGCATTCATCTCTCTTTTCCCATCCCAAATGAGAAAATTTATTCTAAGTTATCTCTGTTTAGAAGTTACCAAAGTAGAACACTTCAAATAAGAGCAACTGGGTTTTGTGATAGTTGAGCAACATGAGCAGATTTAACAGTTTTTAAAATATTTGCATATATACAGAAAAATTATACATAGTTGGTTATGTTTTAATTTATATATTCAATATTTTGCAAGGATTATGAGATACTTTAAAAAAAATCCTCACCCTAGGATATGTTCTTATTGATTTCAGAGAGAGAGGAAATGAAATGGAGAGAGACAAGGAGAAACAGACCAGTTGCCTTCCATGTGCACCCAGACCTGGGATTAACCCTGCAATCTGGTATGTGCCCTGACCAGGAACTAAACTCTCAGCCTTTTGGTGTAAGGGATGATATTCAAATCAACTAAGCCACACTAGCCAGGGAAAAATTTTTATGGTTACTAATGTATACTTGAATATTGCATGTAAGTTATTTATATACTTGCATAAATCTTTGGTATATAGTTTAAAATTGTGTAGAAGTTGAACCCACAACATTTGGAATAATATGCTTCCTAGAGCTCTATATTATGATTGTCACACTTGTTGCATCATTGAAAAGAAAATTACCAACTAAAATTTTAAATAAAGTTCTGGCCATTCATTTTACTTTCTTTAGCCTAAGATATAAAGTTGAACAAATAATGAGGCTTTGTTATGTAAACTCTAAGATCTTCTTTAGCTCTAATATTCTATATTTTGTGTTCTAGAATGATGAGTATGAACCCTGAGTTTGTCTGGGACTGAGCATTTCTCCAACAGTGGTGAAACCAGTGTTCATTGTATTTTCGCTTCATATCAGTTATAACAGATAGCAATTATTTATTTTATGATTTGTTAAGTAATGTCTGTTTCACTGCTTTATGCTTTATGATAGTCATAAGGGCAAAATATATATCTGCTATTTATTATTCATTGAAAGCACATAGCACCAAGCGTGGTGAATAGCAGATATCCTTAAAGTATTTATATAAAACTAGAGGCCCAATGCATGAAATTCATACATGGGGAAGAGGGTGTCCCTCTGCCCAGCCTGCACCCTCTCCAATCTGGGACCCCTCAAGGGATGTCCAACTACCCATTGAGGCCTGATTGGACATCCCTCTCACAATCCAGGACTGCTAACTCCCAACTGCTCGCCTGCCTCTGCCTGATTGCTCAAAACTGCTTCTGCCTGCCAACCTGATCACCTCTAACCACCCACTGCTAGCCTGATTGACTCCTAACTGCTCCCTGGCCAGCCCGATTATCCCTAACTGCCCTCCCCTGCAGGCCTGGGTCCCCCTGTATTGCCTTTACCTGCAGACCTGATCCCCCCAACTGCCCTCCTCTTCAGGCCTTCCCCTGCCAACTGCCCTTTTATGCAGTCCTGCCCCCCGCAACTGCCCTCCTCTGTTGGCCCGGTCACCCCTAACTGCCCTCTCTGCTTGCCTGATCACCCACAACTGCCCTCCTTGCATGCCTAGTCCTCCCCAACTGCCTTCCCCTGCTGGCCTGGTCACTCCCAACTGCCCACAACTGCCTTCCCCTGCTAGCCATCTTGTGGTGGCCATCTTGTGTCTACAT
Organism: Pipistrellus hanaki; assembly: GCF_964339955.1. Lineage (NCBI taxonomy): Eukaryota > Metazoa > Chordata > Mammalia > Chiroptera > Vespertilionidae > Pipistrellus > Pipistrellus hanaki. The sequence continues at coordinate 67,945,627 of NC_140504.1, read as the reverse complement.
GGGGGCAGCCATCTTTGGCCACATGGGGGTGGCCATCTTGTGTTTTGGAGTGATGGTTAATTTGCACATTACTCTTTTATTAGATAGGATGAACAAATCAACAAATGAATGTTTCCCCTGTAGAAAGAAAAACTATTGTATATATAAAACATAGTTTAGGTTCCCAATACCCCACCTGCCTCCATTCTTGGGATACACATAAATCTCCAGAGCCTTCTATTACCTTGATCCAGACATTTGGGGGTCAAGCATGGGTCTTCAAATAATTCCCAGGGGATCATCTACATGAACTTGGGCTTAGCATAGCATGGTAATGAAATGTACAGCTTTTCACAGAATAGATGCAGGTATTACTAGTTGCTTATCAGTAACCAGTGCTGCACTACTGCTTTTTAAAATGACCCTCCCAATCTTTTAAACCATGTTGTTGTGTTTTTTTGTTTGTTTGTTTTTTTGTATGTGTGTGTGTGTTTTTTTCTCCCAACAAGCACTGAGTCTGTGATAGCATCTCCCAGAGGTCACCAACCTCGCAGTCAGCTCTTTTGATCTGAGTTTCCTTATCCATCTATTGGGCTCAGGGAGAAAGTTTTTGTTATCCTGGCAATCATCATGAACAAATAATTCTATCCTTAATCCTCTTAAAATAAAGTTTCTTCTTATCTGTGCCTATAAGCTAAGATCTTCTATGAATTACCCTCCCTGTACATATGGCTTGGAAGTTGACTTTTTTAATACCTAAACTCTCTGTGACCCCCTCAAGTAACCACACTGTGGGTTTGGCTGTTGCTCTGGAGGCCAGATGGGCAGGAAGCCCATCTCCTCTATAAATGGGTACTTAATAAATACACAAATATTTGCTATTATTTTAATCTGCCATGCATTTTTAAAAATTATATTAACAGAAACATTATATATAATATACTTAATCAATCTTTTAAGAAAAATATTACAGTGAAATTGAATTAGTCTTTAAATAAAAGGCAAATAAAAAAGTAACAAATGTGTATTGAACACCTATTCTTTGTTGGGCATGATGCTGTACATTTCATATGCTCTTGTAGCAAAAAAATAAATAAAAATATAAAATTATTATTTAGGCAGTAACATTCTATTGTTCCATTACATTTTTAGTCATAGGTATTCAAATAGATGAGTTCTCTTGGATATAGCCCATTACTCTAGAGGTAATTAAAAACAAAACAAAACCCATAAACAACTATGTGAAGTTATTATAAACATATTTAATTTTTATTTTAAGGAGAACAACTAATGAATTGCATAGAGTATCATATAGATACACTCCCTCATATACGTAATTATAATACTACTAATCCACCCCAAAAGATTAACCCATTTGGAGTTGTTTAATCCTGTCACTGATTTTCAGGATACCCTCACTAGGTTGTTTAATTACTGTCATTGATTTTCAGTAATCCCTCACTAGGTTCTCACTTTCTTATTTATTGTGATGTGTTTTTTTTCCAAAATATATTATTGTTAGGCCATATTATTCTTTTTTGAGATTTAGTTTAATAATCTGCCAAAATGAATGCATTTTTAAAAGTTGGATCACCATATTGAGGATTTTAAAGGCAAGTATCAATTCACCATGAAGAAGCTTGGGAACTGATAAACAGTGTCTGTCACTTCTACCAGATGTGCAGCAGTGACTTGTATGATAGTATCTTCCATTAAGGTAAGAGATGGTTGTAGAAAAATCAAGCTTTGCTTCTTTATAAATGTGTTCTAAATTGGCCTGGTATCCAATAAAAAAGGTACATATTCTATTATTTTCTTTCTCCCCTATCCCCAGGAAGAAAGATCTATTTCTTATGAGAACACTATAAATGGTTGAAGTCAACTTTTGTAGACTAGATTAAACAAACAAAAAAACAAACAAACAACAAAAACACCCTCACTACTAAGCAAAGCATTGTTTCTATAGAAGAATGTGCTCTTCATTACAAATTACTGATTTAAAAATGCATTAGTAAGGACATAATCTTATTGCTTAGAATTCTTTTTTAAAGAGTGTTAACCAGCACTTTTGGTAACTCAAAAGAAACTCTGCAATAACCTGAGGACCACAGAGATTGAACTGAATGACATCACCATGGGTTTATGGCATTTATCAATGAAATTTTTCCATTCTCTGTATTGAAAGAAATTCATAGAGAGAAGGAGGGAGGGATGGAAAGAGACAGAGAGAAACAGCAAGAGACAGAGAGAGACAGAGAAACCTAGGGTAGTGGGATGACACACTCTCACTTATATCTTAAAAGCATCAAATCTCAAAACACATTGCTAAATACACAGTATAAACACAGCCTACATTTTCAGCATCTAGAAATAATTTTTAGTTGTTATGTATCCCTTAGTCATTTCACGATTCAGGACCAAAATCTGAGTTTTAGAGATAATTCACTTATGTCTAAAGTGGGGAGACTTTGGATTTTTTCCCCTAAAATCAATCATACACACTTATAGAACATCAAAGCCAAAAGAGCAGCACCATATAATAAGTTTATATCAGTGCTCTCTGGAAGTATCTAAGTTAGGTGAAACATCCAAGGTATCCATTAGTGGTAATAAGAAAGAAACACAATAAAACTTGCTACAACTTAAAGTTGTACCGAAGTGAATAGCCTTACAAGGGACTCAAAACTTCAAAAGGATCTAGCAAACCCAATACGCCAATGGCTATTTTTACCACTTTATATTAGGGGCAGGCATACTTTTCATGTTCTGACTTATCATTTGGTGGTAGATTTCTTATAGAGTTAGAGAAAAGAAAATGGACATTTGGGATAATATACAGGGAAAATACATAATTGTTATAATATCAACACAATGCAGTTTTTAAAGATGAGGGTCAATTTTTCTTTAAGGGAAGGTAATCTTTTAGAGAATGGTCACATTGATAACAAATATTAAGTTAATTGAAACTTCAACACTGCTCATATCTGAGAAAGATAGAGCATATTGCAAAATATTTCAATTTATATAAATAAATTCTCCTTTATTTTACTTATTTTTTATTTATTTATTTTAAAATATATTTTATTGATATCTTACAGAGAGGAGGAAGGGAGAGAGATAGAGAGCCAGAAATGTCGGTGAGAGAGAAACATCGACCAGCTGCCTCCTGCACACCCCCTACCAGGGATGTGCCCACAACCAATGTACATGCCCTTGACAGAATCGAACCTGGACCTTTCAGTCCGCAGACCGATGCTCTACCACTGAGCCAAACCGGTTTAGGCTCTCCTTTATTTTAGACACTAGAGGCCCGGTGCATGAAATCATGGATGGGTAGGATCTTTAGGCCTGGCCAGCAATCAGGGCTGATCAGGGCTGGGATGATCAGGCCTGTCGGTTGTGGGGAAGAGGAGAGAGCTGGCCCTTGGATCCCTAGGAAAGGAATCAAATCTGCCACCACCCAGCACCAGTTCCCCATCTCAGCCTGGGGCCCAAAGGCTCCTGTGGGTTAGAAGAGGAGGCAATGGGTGGGGCACAGAATGAAAGGATGCTGGATGCCGACACCATCCACCAGCTGTGGGAGGTTGACTGTGGGAGCACACTGACCATCAGGAGGCAGCTCCTGCATTTAGCGTCTGCACCCAGGTGGTCAGTGCACATCATAGCAACTGATCAACCAGTTGTTCTGGTCTTCAGTCATAATGGTCTCTTAGGCTGTTATATACAATATATAGATTGTTCCACTATCCTCAAATGGACTTTCTAAGAAGACAATGTGCTATGATAATTATCTCTGCTAATTAAGTATCAGAGACTTTAATATCAAACATGTATAGTCCAAGAGATTCAGCTATAAAATGTTACTGTATGGGGTGTTGTGGAAGATTTAGTAATTGAAGAGATCACATTTAACCTCATGTCACTAGCACAGTGATTATCAAACTTTTCCATCTCATTGGCACACATAAACTCAGTACAAAATTCTGTGTCACACCAAAAACATTATATTTTTTGCCCATCTGACAAAAAATTAGGCATAATTTTGATTAATTTACACAGGATTTCTGGCTGTTGTTTGGCTGTTGTTATTTTTTTATATTTGACAATCTAAGAGAATAGAGATCAGTGCCCCTGACTAAATATTGCATGTTTTAAAAATTCTGTGGACTGGCAGGTGTGACTCAGTGGTTGAGCAATGACTTATAAAGCAGTAAGTCACTGTTTGATTCTAGGTCAGGGAACATACATGGGATTTGGGCTCAGTCTTTATTGGAGACTTGCAGGAGATAGCCAATTGATGATTCTCTCTCTTCATTGATGTTTTTTATCTCACTCCCTTTCTGAAATCAATAAAAATATATTTTAAAAAATTCTTGTGGCACACCACAAATTGAAAACCACTGCACTAGCACTAGCACATTTTTTTTAGAGAAAATAAATACTTATTTAGGAACAGTAGAAAAGAACAGTAAAAGCATAAGAACAAATGGTATATTTCATAGACCTAAAACAAACTCTCCAAAAATTCATCTGGAATAATAATTAAAAAAAAGACCCTCAATAACCATAGCAATTCTGAGAAAGGAACAAAGTAAGAGGGATCTCAATACCAGATATCAAACTATATTACAAAGCCACTGTTCTCAAAACTGCCTGATACTGGCACAGAACAGAAATATAGACCAATGAATAGAATAAAGAACCCAGAAACCAACCCAAACCACTATGCTCAATTAATATTCAACAAAGGACGCAAGAGCATACAATAGAGTCAATACAGTCTCTTGAATAAATGGTGTGGGAAAATTGGATAGAAACATTAAAATAAAAAAATAAAATAAAAACTAGATCACCAACTTACACCACACACAAAAATAAACTAAAAAAATGAATAAAAGATTTAAATGTAAGATGGGAAACCATAAAAATCTTAGAGGAATCCATAGGCAGCAAAATCTCAAACATATGCTGAAGCAATATCTTCACCAATACACCTTAGCAATGGAAACTAAGGAGAAAATAAACAAATGGGACTACATCAAAATTAAAAGCTTCTGCACAGCAAAAGAAACCATCAAACAAAACAACAAGAAAGCCCACTGCATGGGGGAATACATTTGCCAATGTTATCTCCAATAAAGGTTTAATTTCCAACATTTACAGGAAATTCATACAACTTAAAAAAAGGAAGATAAACAACCCAATTAAAAAATGAGCAACGGACCTAAATAGGTACTTTACAAAAGAGAACATAAGGAAGGCCAAGAAACATATGAAAGCATGCTCAAAGTCATCTGAGAGATATAAATCAAAACGACAATGAGATATAATCTCACACCTGTCAGAATGGCTATCATCAACAAATGACAAGTGCTGGAGAGGATGCAGAGAAAAAGGAACACTCGTGCACTGCTGGTGGGAGGGCAGACTGGTGCAGCCACTGTGGAGAACAGTATGGAGTTTCTTCAAGAAACTAAAAATGGAACTACTATTTGACGCAATGATCCCACTCCTAGGAATATATAAAATATATCCCAAGAAATATCTATTCTGTTTGAAAAGTAATGGAAAGGATATCTTCTGGCAAGGAATAACAAAACACACACATACACAAAAACAAAACAAAACAAAACAAAACAAAAAAAGAAAGCCCTGTATGAGGCAATAGCAAAACACTTTTCTGAATATCAATCTCCTATGGTTCAAAGAGAGAGGAAAGTATTATTTATAGAAACTATATCAAAGAGATTACAGGATGGCTAAATGAAGGATCAAATAGAATAAACATTATCAAACTTAGACAAGCCAGCCAAGTACACATTGCTGTGGTTGTTGTCATCTTTATTGCCATCATACCTCCATTCCTTCTTCTAACGCATTCCTTCTTGCATTCTCTGTAATGCTTCCCCTGGGAGAACCCAGGTCCAATAGCCATTAATCTTAATAAGACTTAGAAGTATCTGTGCTCCAGCAATGAAAGCATTAAAGCTGGAGGGGATTTTAGTGTATTCTTTTGACACATCTAATTCAATGTTTAACAAGTGAAGAAGATATTGAGGCCTGAAGATTTGAAGTTCATTTGTCAAGTCCATTTCATATTAGAACATCAAGAACAATAGTTTAGATTAAAAAATATTACATATTATATACACATTCAAGAGTATGTTGCTTCTAACATGTATTTTTTTCTCCTTTCCCACTTGTGAACAAATATTTTTTTTTAAAGGTTAATAAAGGGCCTGGGTCCAAGCTTCAGATATGACACAGTGATTGCTCACTGTGTGATTAATTACTAGGTGTAATGGCCCCTTGAGCAAAGGGGGGTCTGCTATCCTAAGTGGGTTTTTAGAGTTTAATCCTAAAGCCCCAGCTAATTTACATTTGTTTGAGATATTCCTGATTGCTGTACCTTCTGCAAACTTCAAAAGCTTCAACATAAGTAGCCAAATACAAGTCAAGGAATCTATTAAACACTGATAGAAAATTTTGGTTGACAATTCAGTCACAGATAACATATAATCACTGTATCGAAATATAAACAACCATAAGATCAAAGAAAATACTTAATATCTAAGATAGAAACTAAGAGTATAATTTTACAGAAATGCAAAATGAAGTAAGAAATATTTTATTTTGTCCCAAAGAGGTTTGAGGTTATGGTAGAATACCACCTATATACTATTACATAATGCAGTCCAATTTTTACTTTAAAAACAGCAAGCCTGCTCTGCAAAGTACACTTTCATAATCTATGTCAGCTTTGCAGAGAATAGTTAACAGGCTGCTAAATATCTCCTCCTCTAACATATATTATGAAAGAAATAAAACATTTGCGAGCACTGAGCAAAATCTGATTGTTAGTGCTCTGAAGAAGAGTTTCTAATTTTAATTCTAATTACCTCTCAACCTTAACCCAATTTCTCAGAAAACTAATCAAATTGCTTTTAAATTTACATCTCAAGATTATGCTAATTTAGATATCTATTTTATGTACAACACACATTTTTATGTCAGGAATTAAAAAGAAAGTTCATATTTCATCATCTCCCATATTTCAGAATAATAAGATTATTATATCAAGTGACTTAAATTCCATGGATGAAAATAGTTTTTCTATGGTATTATTTTATACTAGAGGCCCAGTATATAAAAATTTATGCACTTAGGGAGGGGGTCCCTCAGCCTGGCCTGCCCCATTTCACTGTCCAGGAGCCCTCAGGGGATGTTCTACTGACAGCTTAGGCCTGTTGGGAATGGGCCTAAGTCGCAATCTATCTTCCTTCTGCAGGAGGCAACTGGTACCATCAGAGGAAGGTGCCACCCCCATTACCCCAATGCTGCTGCCACTGCTGGCTTCCATGGCTACCAGCTCTCCTCAGTCCTCGAAGCCACTGTGGCTTTGTCTGTAAGGATGTCCAGATGTCTGGTCTATCCATTCTAATTACTAGCATATTACCCTTTTATTAGTATAGATTGTTTTCAGTGGAATTTTCTGTATTACAATGCATGCAACAAAGAAAGACATGCTCTTAGTAAATTCACAGATAAAATACATAGTGAATTATTAAACAATAAAAGACAGAACTATGCACACAGGTCCTACATATGGGAAATAAACCAACAAATAAAATGTTAGCGCAGCCAGCAGTCATCATGTAAATAAAGGTAAGTGTTGTTCACTAGCAGGAAAAGTAGTTTTGAATGCTGACAATTGTGTAAAAATTCAATAATTTAATAGCCTTTTTACAAATGGGAAATAGATATAATTTGTCATGCTTTTTAAAAAGCTTTACAGTTATTTTAGCACATTGTAGAAAAATAAATATATTTCAAAACTGAGGTTGAGCATCCATCAAATATATTTTCTAATATGAAAGTATACACAAGAGCTTTTTTAGTAGTGGAAGAAAAACATTACAGGCTAGATTTACTTTATGCCTAAGGAAAACCCATTAGTATTACACCAGGAGTGGCCCTGGCTGGCTAGCTCAGTTGGTTAGAGCATTGGCCAAGATTTTGAGTTTTATCCCTGGTCAGAACACATACAATAATCAATCAATGAATGCATAACTAAGTGGAACAACAAATCAATGTTTCTCTCTTTCTCTTTCTCAAACATGAATCAATCAAAATAAATAAATAAACAAGAATGTTTGTTTTTGTTGTATTGTTAATTTTGTGAAGCTAAATATCATTTTAATAATAAATTTCTCATATGAAAGGTTTTGAAATAGCATTTTCTTTTAAGAGAAAAATGACATACATGATCGAGATAAAATAGCTCCTAATACTAATAACTATTGAGGTATCATGCTATACTTGCCTTTTAATTTTTTTTCTTTTCTTCATTCATTATTCTCTTGTAGATATGAATTTATGCCTATTCTTTTAAAATGGTTTATATGATACACAATTAATACCACCATTATTTTCAAAAGTCACAATCTTTTTTATGTAGTAAAGCCTAATTAACAGGATAAGTATATGAGATTTTTTTATACCCACCAAAGATTAATTTTCCCTATATAATTATTAAAATAAAATAATATTATATTATAAAAATTTTAAAATACTTTCAGGTACTTATAACTAGGGGCATACTTAAGTTGTACAAATATCAGAATATAAGCATTACCGATTTTAGCTACTAGTAACATTAACAGGAAAAAATTAAATTTATTACCCAAAGATATAATTCAAGCAAATGAAGGTAAAAATTAGCATTCAAATACTTTGATATGAAATCTTAACTTTGAAACCAATGGTTATTTTGATCCCTATCTGGCCAAGAGAGCTTAAATTTTGTTCATTAAATTACATCAAATATAATATTCTGTTAGCTCTCTAACACCAAGGCGATTACATTGAGTTGGAGAGTTGAGATTTACTGCTGAATAATACACAGGAGTTAAATAATAGTAACAATGTTGCAACAAGTACAGGAATGACTACCAAATCAGGTTTCTGAGTTCATAGGAGGGGCTACTCTCTCAGGGAGCCACCAGGTGGGGAGTCTTTGCAGGCATGGTGGACTTACCCAGGGACAGGAATTATGGAATAGAGAGGAAGTTTAGGAGCATGCAAAGAGAACAATTAGGAAACCGGTGAAATACAAAATGGCTTTGAGAACAATGAGGGAGAAATGGTTTAAAATATTATTTGGCAGGAATGAGACTGATTCCTAATCAGTGCCTGGTTACTAAATATTGGATGAATTGAAGACAATCTAACCCTAAACCTGTATTCTGTACTCAAGTAAAAAGTAAAGCTAGAGACCTAAACATTTTTCACATTTTTCCTTCTTAGTGGTTTTAAATGATGGAAGGGTTATAGGACAAGGTGGCAATTCTCAGCTATTGCAATCAAGTGTCCTCCTAGCTAACACACATGTTATTCCTTGTAGGCAGCGGCTCTAGGGTGAAGTCTTGGACTGACCAGTGGCAGGGCCACAAACAAGTCCCAGCGTGGAGGGCAGAGCCCTCTTAGCATAATGAAGCCTGACCTTATAGTCCTCCCTTGCTCCTTCCTAGGTAGCTAATGGGCTGTGGGAGGTGCAGCAAGTGCTGCCAAAACAAGGTGAAACTCACAAGAACATTGTAAACATGTTGACCACTTCCCTTGTTTTGCTTTGTGTGCTCTGACTATAAAAATAAAGACTCAGCCTGCACGGAGCCCCATCTGTACCCTTATCTGTCTTTAATCCTTTACTGCTCCTCCTCAGGCTCACAGAACCTGCCCATAATGGACGTGGCACAATCCCTTTTCTTTTATTTAAAAAAAAAAGTTATATATTTATTGATTTTAGAGAGGAAGGAAGAGAAAGAGAGAAGTAGAAACATCAATGATAAGAGAGAATCATTGATCAACTGCCTCCTGCACACCCACACTGGGGACCGAGCCTGTAACCAGGGCATGTGCCCTGACAAGGAATCAAGCCAAGACCTCCTGGTTCATAGGTCAATGCTCAACCACTGAGCCACACCAGCTGGGTTGCTATTCCTTTTCTTCTCCACAATTCAAGAGGTCACAAGTCTCAGCACTATTTGCATTATTGAGAAAGATACTATATTTTCCTTTGTGCCAAGTGACCAAAAACAGCTTTGTCATTTCAATTTTTGATACATTTTCCTCTTTTAATACTTTGTCCCCGCTGCACTGAAGTCCTAGTTCCCTAAGCTCAAAGACTATCATTAAAGTGAAATTCAAATGACCTGTTAATGATTAGTAAAAACACAAAGCAGGGGGTTAATGACCAAAGCCGAAATTATGGACTTCATTTCCATCAGCGCAGCAGAGTCCAAAACATCCAAAGAAAGCTCAGTAAACATGCCCTGCTAATGCAGCTGCTCCCAAGCACGAGGGCAGCTTAATAACATTAACTTTTGGCCAATGACCCAGTGCTCTTGTGGGGAAACACCATTTGTCAGTTTATGGGGATGTGCTGCTCCCTATGGACTTAATTTAAGATGACTCCCTATTACTCTGATACCATCTGGGTGTATGATAACCAGTGAGGTTTTCACTTATAAGATGCTTGGGAGATAATGGAGGCCGGAACCAAGTAAAGATTTATATCTGTGAGGTGATCGCAGCCTGCTTCAGAAGGAAATGAGAGTGATGGAGGGGGTAAATGGTACCTTTCTATCTGCTCTTTTCTCTAGGCCTCCTCCGGAATATTTTATTTCTGATGGAATATTGATCATGCTACTCCCTCCCTTTAAACTATTCGACAATTTACTGTTGCTCTTCAGATAAAAACTAATTTTCCTAATGTGTTCTATTGTCTCCTGTCTCGTCTGGCCCAGTATGACCTCTTTAATATCAACTCACAGTGAGATTCCCCATTCTGCTCTCTGTACTTCAGTCAGAGTGGCCTTCTTTCAGCAACCCCAATGTACCTTGCTCAGCCTTATCACAGGGCCTTTGCACTTACTACTCCAGCTTTCTGAAATGCTCTCCCTCTTTTCTTTAGATATCTTAGCTCACACTTATTCTCAGGGAAGCTCCATGCCTCCCTGTTTAGATGAAATCAAATGCTTTCTGCAGTGCAACAACTCACTTACATTTAATTGCATGGTTATTTTTTAATGACTGTAACTGTCTCTGCCTATAGATGATAATCTTTATGAAATCAGGGAAATTCTGTAGTTCTTACCTTTGGCTACCCAATCTCTCCACATATTGATAGGTAAATAGAAGATACTCATTAAATAATTGTTAAATAAAGCACATATAGGGAAATCAAGTTATAGCTATGGAAAAAAGCTATAAACACATATTTGTGTGTGTGTGTGTATATATATATATATATATATATATATATATATATATATATATTTTTAGTAGTTTTGTAACAATAGAACTTAAAACAGAAAATAAGACACAAGAGTGTATGAAGCCAGTAGATATTTCAGAAAAGACAGGTAGAAGAACCAAGGAAGGAAAATCTAGTAAAAGAAAGAAAAATCATAAGAAGTAAAAACAGTATCATTATAAAAAATACTTTCGTATTGGTTTGTACAAAATAAAATCATCAAGTCATAGCTTATTAAATTATACTGTTATAGCTAAGCTTGTGAAATGATAAAGACAATAAACTGCATGTTTGAAGAACATGTATAAAAGAAAATATTAGCCTTCTCTGATAGAAGAAAGTAGAATTATGGTTTTCTGACTCTATAAATGTAAGAACTATTCTTACTTAAAATTCATAAGTGTTCTTACAAGTAGATAAGCCACCAATATTACAGGTGATGGTAATTCAAGGTTATGATCATAATCTTGGTCTTCTTTTTCCCAGAGAAAGACCCATGACAGCTGTGACAGCAGCTATGTGCTGCACCTCAAACACCCTGCTCCACTTTCTTCCTGGTAGTCAAGGACAAATTTAATTTGTAGACCTTGCCCTCTTCACCACTAAGCTGACAGGAAATAAAAGGGCCAATTTCAAATGGGTTTTAAGCTTTCAGAATATGAAAGCTTATAAGATAAACTCCAAAAACTTGACTTCAGAACATGGCTTCATACTAGCAATACTTAATATATTAAAATGTCAAATCATTTTCTGATTGTCACTAAATATAAAGTTAACAGAATAGGAACATCACTTTTAAGACATATGTTCTATATTGTTATCAATTTTATTTTCACAATATAGTATGTATGCAAGTATAGACATTATATAAATATTAATAGCAATGGAAAAACTATTTGGATTTCTTACGACAAATCTGACTTATGTTTACCAAATAAAAATAAGCATTTCAATTAATAATTTTTGTAAGGTTTAATTCCTATCTATATCATATTATTGGGATCCATGCATAGCGTGACTGATATGTAGAACACAGGCATTTTGACATAAAACAAATATAATGTAGTTATTGATTATGGCATTTTGAATTTTTGAGAATTACTGAGGTTACTAGAATGGTAAATCAGAGTTTAGAAAATTGAAACCTTATTATATATTTATTTATTTTAATAAAATTTTTTTATTGCTTCCAGAGAGGCATGGAGATGAAGAGAGATAGAAACATCAATGATGAGGGAGAATCATTGATCAGCTGTTTCTTGCATGCCCGCTACTGGGGATTAAGCCTGCAACCCAGGCATGTGCCCTCACCAGGAATCCAGCTATGACCTCCTGGTTCATAGGTCAATGCCAAACCACTGGGCAACACTGACTGGGCTATATATAATTTTAAACTCAGCTATATACCTAGACTTTGGGCTACTCAAGAGTAAAACCTTTATATAATTTTTTGAATCATCTCTGAATAAAATAACTTATCCCAACAGCTGTGACAAATAGCACCAAAACTTCAAAATAAAAATTGATTTCTTACCCACAAAACTTCAGTGCAAATGTTGGATTGGCAGATGCTTTGGGGACATTACAGAGAGGGTTCCCTTTAAGTTGTTACTCAGGGATCCAATTCTTGATGCCATCACCTTTAAGTGACCTCTAAGATTGCTACAAAAAGAAAAGAGAATGAAGAGTTGTGTGTGGGTGCATAGGAGATTTTTATGAACCATATCTAGAAGTGGCATATATCACTTTCTTGGTCAGTAGTCACAGAGTCCCATTCAAATGCAAAGAGCTTGGAGACTGTAATTTAGCTCTATGTCCAGGCCCTAAAAAGAAGAGAGGAAAAAATCTGATTAGCAGCCTTGAACATTTAAGTCTCTGAAATACCCAACAGAATAACAGCAGAGATTGCTTGATTATACATTCCTAGACCGATGATGTGGAAATGCAGAAGTTCACTTTTTTATTTTTTTAAAAATAAAACATATTATAATATATTTAAAGGCCAGATTAAATGTCTAGTTATATAATATAGATTACTAGAGATTTAGATAGTAGTCAATATTCAATTATGCATTATTATTATTATTTGGTAACAGTTAATAGGGAAAATGTAAATGTAAACTTAAATGATTTTTGTGGTTAGATGTCAGCAAAGTTTTCTAAAGGATCAAGAGCTCATGTTGGGCTCATGAAGAGTGGCTAAGGAATGGGTGTTAATAGTGGGTAGTTGAGACAGCAGCTGCGTGTTGCTGAAGGTTGCCCAGGACCAAACCAGAGATGGTTGGACCTGCATCACTACCATTTGTCCACCAACCAGATCTGAAATATCATGGCTGACATGTACACATAAGGAACTATTTGACATTGAAATTGGGACTCAAAAGAACTGTTGGCCCAGAAAGGAACTCACTACAGACTGATTCATTTGCCTCTAAGCACAACCTTTATAGCTTGTCGCAGTTGAGGTTCTTACAAGGGTATTTCTTGAATCACATGATCTCACACATCTTGAGGAAATAATGAACAGCATAAACTGATGAACAAAAACAGACCCAGAGAAAGAGAAGCAGCGATCAGACTGTCAGACCTCAGAGGGAAGGTAGGGGAGGGTGGGGGTAAGGGGAAGAGATCAACCAAAGGACTTGTGTGCATGCATATGGGCCTAGCCAGTCGCCATGGTCAACAGGGGGGTGGAGGCATATGTAGGGAGGGGTTTGGGATGGGAATGGGGGGATAAGGACAATTATGTGAGACCATAATCAATAAAATAAATAAATAAATAAATAAATAAATAAATAAACAAATAAATAAATAAATAAAAATAGTGGGTAGTTGAGTGGGTAGAACTTATGTGAATCTGGTGAATTGATTTAGTTGGTTTATAACATTATTAGAAATAATATAAAATATGGTTAAACAGGGTAAGAAGAGGCAGACCATATATTAAAGAGACTTTAAATCAGAAAAAGAAAAGGGTTTATATTCAGTGCAGGAGGTTATAGTGAGACAAAAAGAAATGTGCATATATTTTAGAAAAACTTTTTTTAATATAAATAGTATGAGAATCAACTGAAGAATTAATGTTATACTTTTCATCAGTTTTTAAGTAAAAAACTGCTGGTTGTAATTTAGTATTTTATTTAGTGATATATATACCAAAACAACTTTTTTTTTTTTTTTTTGAGAAGGGGGAAAAAAACCAAAGATATAAAAGGTATAAAAGAAGACCTTATATTTAAGAATAGGACCAATAGGTGAAACTGGTATGGCTCAGTGGGTAGAGTGTCAGCCTGTGGACTGGGGGGGTCCCAGGTTCGATTCTGGTCAGGGGCATGTACCTTGGTTCTGGGCACATCCCTAGTAGGGGGTGTACAGAAGGCAGCTGATTGATGTTTTTTTCTCATCAATGTTTCTAACTCTCTGTCCTTCTCCCTTCCTCTCTGTAAAAAAAATCAATGAAATATATATTTTTAAAAAGAATAGGACCGATAAGGCAATTTTCTCAAAATTAATCTATAAGGTCAATACGCTTACAAAAATATTATAAGTAGATGTTTTCATAGACTACCAATAAACTCCATTGGAATTCATCTTGCAAAATAAGCATTCAAAAATGGCTAATACAATTCCGAAAAAAGGCAAGAAGGGGAGCTTGCCCTAACATGTTTCAAAAAATATTATTAAATTAAAGGATTATACCAACAATCATTTAATTTTTATAAAAGAAGAATATTAAATAATTATTTATATTCCTGAGGTGGATTTTCAGTATAATTGATGCCTGGGTGAGGAGTAGGAGGAAGAGGGCAGCAGATGTCTGCATACCCCCTTTTGTAACACACTATGATCAAAGTGTACTTTGCTTCATTCCAAAAGCCTGAACTATCAAACAAACGCATTGTTGCTTACAACCAGTTCCCATACTTGCCTATATCTTCTAATAACTTGAGGCTGATTTAGGAATATAAGAAATTTACCCGAAAAGTACTCAATCTGTCACATAACTAAACTGGTTCTGATTTTTTAGATGTAAATGTAATTTCCCTGAGTAGCACAACCAGAGATTTGTACCTTTTCTTTCTGTCAGCTCCTGTAGTCTCTGAATAAATCAAGAACTGTTCACATTTTGAAAAAAAAAAAAAGTATTAGTGTTAAGAAATATGTAACTTTTATTATGCTCCCCTTATTTCCCAAATATAATGTCCTTTTTGAGGATGGTTCAACTTTTCTGAATAAAGACATTCTTTTAATGTGGCCACTGTCAAAATTCTGAACAAATCCCCCCACTTCCTCCACAATAGGCTACAGTTTTGCTACTTCCCCTGAACCATACATGTTACTATCACCTTAGGTTAGGTCCCCAAGGAGGTCTAGTGACAAAAGAGAAAAGAGGTCAATATTTCAGCATCTTTCAATTCCCCACATCCATCTTTCCACCACAATTTTGCTGTGGGCACAGCTCCTAGGCAGCATCGGCCCCCCACCCCCCATTTCATCATTACCTTCATTCTACTTGCTCTTCTTTAAGAAACTTCCCCAAGGACATAATTATAAGTTTTATTTGTGTAAAAGAATTTTAGCTTGGTTCTCTGTGTACCATAGATACATAATTTAAGTGAAAAATATGGAGAAGAGTAAAAAGTCACACAGGAGGCCTTTTTACTTTGGTTTTCATCCCCCCCCCCCCCCCCCCAGCAATAAAATAAGCAAAATAAAGCAGAAAAACTAAGAAACCTCTAAAAAGTATTCTCTCCTTTTGTTTTTTGACGGTTCTCTCTTCGTTTGTGAAGAAAAAGTAAGGGAAGGGCTTATGAAATTGTGTTCTGTCCACAGGTGTTCAAGAAAAAGAAAACCTCTCACTGGAAGCATCAGGTCTTATCCTGGGCCAGTTTTGATATATACACATCTCAAACTTATCGTAGCCAGAAAGGAATTCTTGATTTACCAAATCACAATAGTTCTTATTTCCATCTTCCCCATTTATTAGTAGTATCAGCATCTACCCAGTTGAAAATTATTAAAACCAAAATTATAGGTATTCTTTTTTTTCTACCTTTAAAAACAAACAAAACAAATAATGATAAGAAATAACATGCTTTGGAAAAGGCATTAAAAACGAAACAAAAACAAAATGATGAGCATCTGTCTCATAAAGACAGTAGGTATAGCAATATTATTTTATCATAAAGTTTTCAAAGAAAATCCTATTTTCAGAATAACGCATTGTATGAGTTTCTGATTGCTGCTATAACAAATTACTTAAAACCCAGTATCTTAAAAGAATATAAATTCAGTATTTTATAGTCTGAAGTCAAAAGTCCACAATGATTCTCACTGATCTAACATTAGGGAATTTGCAGGGCTGCATCTGTTGCCTTGCTTTTTCCATCTTCACGAGGTGGCTTGCATTCCTAGATTCCAGTCCCTTCTTCAAATTCAAAGCCATCAGTATAGCACCTTCAATTCTCCCACTGAATCTGCTTTGGCTGTCACATTGTCTTCTCTCCTTACCCTCTTGTATCCCTCTTATAAGGACCCTAGTAAATACATGGGGCCACCCAGATAACTCACCACAGGGGCCTTAATTTAATCACATCTGCGGGAAACAAATCAGTTTCACTAAAAGAGAGATGTTGACAGGAAGCCAGGAAGGCTGGTCAACAACCTTAATTGCTCTAACCACTCACCCTTTAGTTGAGACATTGTTAGCTGAAGCAGCCTCCACCTTGTTTGTCCCATGTAAGTTTCTGTTATTTCCTGCCTAAGGGCTACATGTAAATTTCTGTTTATCTTGCCTAAGATGTTTTCCCCAAAGCCTCAATAAAAGGGATTGCAGGGCCAGAGCAGGAATAGTTCTCCCACTAGAGTTGGACTACAGCCTGGCCCCTCATATCACCAAATTGAATTTCTTCAAATCTCAAGTCTTTTCATTTGCGTGTGGCCCTTCTCCAGAACCCGAATCCTGAATTGGAACCATTTCCACGTGGGCCGTGAAAGAGATTCCTATACACATCTGCCAAATCCCCTTTCCATGTAAAGTAACATGTTCATAGGCTTCAGGGCTAAAGATATGGATATATTTGGAGGGGTCAGTATACCATCTACCACACATATTTTAAAACTCTACTAAGCTCCCCAAACAAAATAAAACAAAACAAAAATTGGCAAATTTAATATGTATAAAAAAATTCAGAAAATTCACACTTTAGTAAATTGCCTATTAAAATCAAGGAGGCTCAGAAATGTTTGTTTGTAAATGTGCAGGAATATGCTAGGTTTTACTGAATGGGTTCTTAGTAATTCTCAGCTTTATAAATGTTTTATTTTCCTATAATAATTTTTAATGTAACTACTTATCTGTGAAGGTACAACAATGTGCATTGAAATAAAAAGGAAGTCCTAACTGAATCTCAATTCCACAAAACTCTCCCAAGGAAAAACTTTAACAAAACCAGGGAATGTAGTGAAGATAAGATATATCTGTTTCCATACATCCTGCACATAAAAAAGCAACTACCATCATTGATGAATACTTATATTTTGGCAGAACCCACATCAGAAAACGAAGGATTTTGGATGCATACAGCCTCTGAAGCAGCTTGTCACAGAGACCAGAAGGGAACCAACTAGGAATTAATTCTTGGTTTTACTCTCCCCCTT
This sequence comes from Pipistrellus hanaki, assembly GCF_964339955.1. Lineage (NCBI taxonomy): Eukaryota > Metazoa > Chordata > Mammalia > Chiroptera > Vespertilionidae > Pipistrellus > Pipistrellus hanaki. The sequence goes on along the minus strand of NC_140504.1, from coordinate 67,927,674 downwards.
CACCTCCTACAAGCTGTCCATCAAGATTCTCCCTCCAAAACATACTGAGATCCTGAGTCCATTTACTTTCATTTCCACTTTTATTTTCCTTATGAAAAAAATCATCATTTTTCCTGTCATAGATACTGCAACAACCTCATACTGGTCACCCTCCTTCCATTTTTGCCTTTTTAAATTCATTCTTTACATAGCACTCAGACTGAGCCCTTCAAAAAACGAATCAAATACAAAGCTATAAAACTCCCAGAAAACAACACAGGAAATAATCTAGATTACCTCGGGTATGGTGATGACTTTTCAGATACACCACCAAAGGCATGCTGCATGAAAAAAAAAAAAAAAACATAGAAAAGCTTGACTTCATTAAAAATAAAAAGTTCTGCTCTGCAAAAGACACTGTCAAGAGAATGAGAAAACAAACATTTGAAGAAGACATGACATATCTGATAAGGACTATTATTGAAAATAAACACAGAACTCTTAAAATTCAATAGAAAATATGAAAATCTTGATTAAAATATGGGCAAAGATCTGAACAGACACCTCACTAATGAAGATATACAGATGGAAAATAAGCATATGAAAAAATGCTTAAATATTGAAAAATACATCATAAAGGATTATAGAATTACAAATCAAGACAACAATGAAATACCTTTACACATCTATTTGGATATTCAAAATGAAAAAACTGATTACACAAATGCTGGTAAAGATGTAGAGAAATGAGGATTCTCATTTATTGCTAGTGGGAATGCAAAATGTACAGCTACTTTGGGATACACTTTGGCAGTTTCTTACAAAACTAAACATAACTCTTTCCATACAATTCAGCAATTATGCTTCTTGGTATTTAGCTAAATAAGTTGAAAACATAATGTCTACACAAAAGCCGGCACACAATTGCTGATAGCAGCTTTATTCATAATTGCCAAAACTTGGAAGCAATTGAGAGGTCCTTCAGTAAATGGATAAATAAACTTGCATAGGCAATGCTAAAAAGAAATGAGCTATTAAGCCATGAAAAGACCTGGAAGAAACATAAATGCATGTTACTAAATGAAAGAAGCCAATCTATGTACATCTATGTAGGGCCAATTTAAGGAATATTGTCTTCATTATTTTTATAAGTGTAAATCCATTTTCATATATATAATATAAATATAGATATAGATATAGATATAGATATAGATATAGATATAAATATAGATATAGATAATATAAATATAAATATAAATATAAATAATATAAATATAATAAATATATAATCTTTGCAGACTTTTATATATTATTTTTCCTTCACTAAGAAAAAACTTTTATTTTTATTTTTATGCTTTAACCTTCTTACTTTTTTTACTTTCTCCCAGACATTTACCTGAGCTTCCTCTGCTCTGGGATAGCATTTCTTATGTCCTTCTCAATAGCGACAGCTTCAAATCCTGATAATTTGTTTGTTTTTAAAGTTTTATTTATTTAATACATTTATTATTTTATGAAGGGTTATTGGAGTAGCCCAGACTTGTAAGCTCTGTCACGGGATTAGAGTTAACAACACATTACTTTGTTTTCTTTGTCCCCCCTTTAGTTTGATAAAAGCTGATTTACTACTTGTTATACACACTGGTCAGTGGGGTGGAGATGAAAAAAAAATGTGCTTAAGAATCCCAGGACTTTCTCTGAGAGAAGGTATAAATAACCTAACCCAGTGTTTTACAATTTTTTCCCCTTTGTTATTCCCCTAAGGCTCTTTCAGACACTTTTGCTTACCCCACCCTCATAAAGTTTTAATACCTCATACATACCATACATCTGTTTATATATTTATGTATATCTGTGCATTATACAAAAAGAGAGTGAGATTTATTTCACCCCTAGGAGACACTATCCTCCCAGCTGAGAATGCATGAAACCTTACGCTATTCTTCTTGTAATTTTTTATGTGGTCATACCACAGTGAACTAGATTACTCTCATCAAGACTCAAAGAGCAGAAGGCCGAGAAATAAAATTACCTTGAAGAGAGGCTGATTAAATGGTGACTCTGGCTCTGCCAGGGGACCACAATCTCATCAGCCTGTGAATAAGGCTTAAGATTTTCTTGGACACGGCCAGGCTGCCACAAAGATTGTGCTGTTGAAAGCTATGCCTAACTATGTGCATGCTGATGAGTTTTGGGGCACAAGCTTGGGACTGTATTTAGCCAGAGCCAAGATTCTGCTAAGACATCTCAAAAAAGCAATAGGCAAGCACAGTGAAACCATGAGTTCAGTGAGGGCAGGGATTGTTTTGTTCCTCTACTCTATTCAGGAACAGATACCTAAGGTGTGGAGCTCAGTGCAAAAGGAAAATATGGAATCCTTTGTTACAATATTATTAATAATTTCAAGATGACAACACTAGAGCACTAAATCAACCTCAGGGCCTGCTGATCTGTACACCTCTGTGCATCTTCACTTGAAACTGTCATTGGCTCTGTCTCCAGCATGCAGAATAGTATCTAGTAGTACATTGTTACAATTGAATAGAATTTGACGAATGTATGAGTCAGGATTCTCCATGTAAAAAGAACCAAGAAGATAAATAGAAAGAGATTATTATGAGAACTTTCCTCACATGGTTTTGGAGGCTGAAAAGTCTCATGATCAGCTATCTGCAGGCTGGAGGCCCCAGAAAACTGAGGGTGTATTTCCAGTCTAAATCTGAAGGCCCAAGAACCAGGAGAGCCAATCATAAAACCTGGCCCAAGTTCAAGGAAGAGACCCAGGAGTGCCAATGTGTGAGGGCAGAAGAAGATGATACCTCAGCAAAAAAGACCCTCTTTCTGTCTCTCTCTCTCTTTTTTTAAATATATATTTTATTGATTTTTTTTTTTTTTTTTTTTTTTTTTTTTTTTTTTTTTTTTTTTTTTTTTTTTTTTTTACTGAGAGTAAGAGAGAGGGATAGAGAGTTAGAAACATCCATGAGAGAGAATCATCGATCAGTTGCCTCTTGCAACTGGGGATGTGCCTGCAACCAAGGTACATGCTCTTGACCAGAATAGAACCTGGGACCTTTCAGCCCGCAGGCTGACGCTCTATCCACTGAGCCAAACTGGTTTCAGCTGTCTTCTTTTTTTAACGCAGTCACTGAACTAATTGGCCGATGCCCACCCACATTGGCAAGTGTGATCTTTACTCAGCCCACCAATGTAAAATGCTAATCTCTCCCAGAAACAACCTCACAGACACACCTAGAAATGTTTTCTCATCTATCTGGGCATCCCTTTGCCCAGTCAAGTTGACAAAATTAACCATCATAATGAATAAATGAAATTATGGAGCAGGGCTGGGCCTAGGGCAAGGCAAGAGAGGCACTTAGGGTACAAAGTTCCAGGGGGCACTTCCTCTCAGTTACTGCAAGAATTGATCCTGCCTCTGCAGGGTTCTGGGAGCAGTGCATAGCCTTAATCATTTTTCTGACAAGTGCCCCACATTTTCACTTTGTGCTGGGCCATGCAAATTCTGTAGCAGGTCTTGCCTGAGAGTGAAAGACTCCTTAAAAGGAAAGCGTCTAAGTCACAACATTTAAAAGGTGCTCACTCTGTCTTGTGCAAATGCTCAACTAGTACCTGCAGCAAGCTGAGAGCAGTGCCTGCTGATAGCCTGTACCATTGGCAACTCACTTGCCTCATCCTTGTCTAGCCTGCAGTGAAGGACAAGCCTTCAATAAGCATCTCCAATGTCACAGAGAATTGGAAAAGGACTGATATTTGGACTGTGTCAGGTCTCAACGCCATTGAAACATTTGGTGGGGATGGGGATGGCCGTGGCAAGAAGCCTCAAAAGAATATACTGCTACCAAAGGACAGATGGGATCTTGGGAGATTAATCTGAAAAGTTGAAAAGATGCATTTCCCTCTCCATGTTTGTTAGACCACACATTCTAGAAGTCTCCTGGGGATACTGTGATGTGGAGAATGCTGATGAAGACTTACCATCAATAGCCATGTCTATTCTGGGCCTTCCCATAGTTTATTCATGACACTGAGCACTTGCCTAGAGCTAGTCCTTGTTGTTGGGGCCACTCAGGCCTCCCCAGGCCTCTGAGGTTTCCAGATTTATTACTCATCATTTTTAAAGGGGAATCATTATTGTAGGTCCTTTAATATCTCAATCAAAGAGAGCCAGGGAGAGAGAGAGAGAGAGAGAGAGAGAGAGAGAGAGAGAGAAGAGAGAGAGAGAGAGAGAGAGAGAGAGAGAGAGAGAGAGAGAGAGAGAAAGAGAGAGAGAGATCTCAATCTTCTCTCTTATCTCTAGGATTGTAAGTACGATTATTTTACCTCTAGATTGACACCAATGTATTAGTCATAAAATTATCTCTAAAAAGTCTCACATTGTGGATCCTTCCTTTTTAAAAAAATGAAAAGTATTAGTTTATGCCATCATTCTATACCATATGTCTATACTATTAGTCTATACAAATGTTCAAATGATATGCAGCTCTCTGAAACACTTTGCTCTTAGAATTCTCCCTAAAAATGTAGTTTAATAAATTGAATCAAGTTGGTACTTTAACATTTATTTTCATACTGAATATTTTATTTACGTTAGTAGAAAGAGCAGTCATGACTTTGTTTTTATTTAATTCTTTTACTTCTACATTAGAAACTTTCAAGTTTCAGTCATAATCAGGGCAGAGCATAGTGTAGCCAAAGCACAGTTTGGAATGAAAGGTTGGAAAAGTAAATGTGGAAAATACAAGGCAAGTGACAGCACGATGGTTCTGTTAGGTTCGTTGGGTTGCAGGGAATGAGACGGCTCACTACCTCATGTAATGAGGCTTTCTAATGGGATATATATATAATCTTGAAAAAAACTAAACAGCAAGGCCATACCTTTTTAATGGAGATTGGAACCAGAAGGTTCTTTAAAATTCAAGACCGCTCCAGGGACCAGAGCCATGGGAATTAATGGATTTTTGTTCTAATTGCTTGCCATTAGAGCAACCTGGCTATGCTCTATGAGTCAGCTTCTGTCTGTTTCTTAAATTCCCTCCCACCTGGTCTTCTACCCTCCACTCCCAGGGTCATGAATTGGCAGGCTAGGGAAGAATAATCCCAGGAGACAACTCTTTGTTAAATAGCACATAACTGTTTTTGTTTGTTTGTTTGTTTTTCTTAAAAACTGAATTTGAATGTTGTCAAGGCAGTATTCGAATTTTTTTGTTTGCCACAAGCTGTCCACATCTGCCCCTTCAGCTGAGGGCTGGGGAGTCTCATTTAGGAAGGTCTGAGCAAGCAGACACGCATTAGACAGGTGTACTGTGCTTGTGGCAGTGGAAAAAGCCCTACTAGATGCCCATTGGCACTTTCTAGCAGTGCTTAGCTAGAAAAAAGAGGTTAGCTGCTTTGCTTCCTTGCACCTCTGTTTCCTTATATATAAAATAAGGAGAATACTACTTACCTCAAGTAGATAGTTTTGGAATTAATTAGAAAAAATTAGCAACATGCTTAAGAAACCATGTGATAGACTCATACAATCTGGGTCCAAAATTGCCTCTGCCTCTCTAATCTAAGCTTCTATTTCCTCTTATATAAAATAAATTAATAGCATCTTTCTCACAAGCTTATTTTGAGGATTAAATTATATACAGGGGTGAGCAAAAGTAGGTTTACAGTCATAATACAAATAAATAATACAACAATTAATAAATAATAATACAAAATTAAACTCTGTGTTTTGTTTTCTCTCTCTCTCTCTCTCTCTCTCTCTCTCTCTCTCTCTCTCACACACACACACACACACACACACACACATATCCATCGCTTAATGAGGTGACTTATAAAGCAAGAAACACAATAAATGTTAATTGCTATTATTATCCAATGGGAAAGTTGAGTATCACAAAATGGAGTAAGATTAGTTAGATTTCTCTTTCTTGTGACTGTTCTTAACCATTTAAGCAGTAGGAATTTACCTTTCATCTTACTTCTTAGAGAAATATTTAGAACCTACAAAGTTTTCCTTAGTCTAGTAGGTTTTTCCCCCCTGATTTCTCTCATTCCATCTTCCCCTATAATTACCATCTCTACAAATACTTGCATTTTTCAATAAAAACAAACAAACAACACCCTCAACTTTTTAGTATTTTTAAAGAGTCTGATATCCTCTCTGCACATTCACATTGTAAAGCATAATAACTAAATTTTGGCAGAAGTCTTTAAAAAGTATGCTCTGTATTTAATTGTCTTCATAACAAAAATGTTCTGAACATGGTTTGGGCCTTTATCCATGATGCCAAGTCCTTGCCATGAGCACCACTTATTGTGCTGTTTTAACAAGGTGCTACTTTATTACGTTAGAGCCCCATAGGCCATAATATCTTAATGATGCTACAGACATTACATAAAATTTTTCTAGCTCAAATTGTTTTTTCTCTATCTACTTCTCTGCTTGCCCATTGTTAGTGTACTTTTTATTTTTAGTCTTATGTCTAATTTAACATAGGGGAGCTCTGATATTTGCCAAGATAATATGACTTTTTTAACATGCTACATCCCATTCGTTTCATTACAATTAAGTGCCTGGACTTTAATCAACAAACCAAACAATAACAATACTTTTTTGATTATTTAAGTGTTACTGTTTTATTTTGTATTATTATTTTCTTTTTTGTACTTCTTTGAACTAAAGCAATGCAGTGAATGGGACTATCCTTATGCATGGAATTGAGAGGGTTATTATATATCCTATATAATAAAAGCCTAACTAATATGCTAAGTGTCCGGTTGTCTATCATCCATTCAACCAATCAAAGCTAATAATATGCTAAGGTTGCTCAATCGCTCACTATGATGTGAACTGAACATCAGCGGGCAGACTGTCAACCTATCAACCATGATGTGCACTGACCACCAGGGGGCAGATGCTCTAACCAGTAGGTTAGCTTGTTGCTGAGGTTGGGCCAATCAGCACTGAGCAAGACAGGCTGGGCATGCCCTGGAGCCCTCCCGGGGTTTCTCCCCAGCTGGCCAACCTCCTGCATTCCTCCCTGGCCCCGATTATACACTAATGAGGTCCCTCGGTCTGGCCTTCATCCTTTCACAATTTGGGACCCATTGGGGGATGTCAGAGAGCCAATTTTGGCCCAATCCCGCAAGCCAGGCAGAGGGACCCCACTGGTGAATGAATTTGTGCACTGAGCCTCTAGTATTATGTAATTTAAAGAGCATCAAAAAGCTATTTCCCACTAATTTTTAATTTTTATAAAATATGTTTTAATTGATTTTTAGAGTGACAGGAAGGTAGAGGGAGAGGGAAAGAGAAACATTGATGTGAGAGAGAAACATTAAAACATTGCCTCCCACACACCCCTACCAGGAATAGAATTGGGGACCCTTGGTTCATGGGATGATGCTAAATCAACTGAGCCACTCCAGCTGGGCTTCCCACCAATTTTGATTCCTCAATATTTCCTCACACACATACCAAGGGGCTAGAAATTATAACACTGTTTTAGGTTTAGTATGGCAAAAAAAAAGTATAGCACATGTAGCAATTCTAATAGGTGTCTCTGAACCATACATAGTACACTTTCCTTTTACTTTTGCTCATGTTGTCAATTAAAAAATATGAAATGGGAAAAATGACTATTGGTTACCTTTACAATGGGATGGTGAACATTATCTAAAGAACCCTTTTGAGGTTTTCTGAGGTTATCTAATTCATTGTCATTGACTCTTGCAATACTCTGGAGATATGATGGCTATGCAAATGGTTCATAGAAATGCAAATGAATTTTGGATGGTGGAGATGAAATTGATTTCTAGCCTGTTGAAGACAACAGTTTTGTATCCATTAGCAAATTTATCTCAGTATTCCTGAATATTCATATATGTACCATTCCTTAATACACTTTTGAACTGTTTTTTTATATATCTTATGAATATCCTAAATTATGAGATAAAAATCAGCTAAGTAAAATCTTTGATATATATCTTTTTTATATTTTATAAGAGTAGTCATAATTTAACTTTTTAAAAAGTTATCCTTTGACAATTTTACTTCACCCGTCTGGAGTGGTCTCCTCTCTCTCTCTCTATTTCTACAATTTAGCACTGGGCTCAATGCCCATCCCTGTAATGAAATGTTTTCTGCTCTATCAGGGTGATTGTACATGGTCCTTCCCGATAGGTCACTGTGGCCTAAGGACACCCCTGTTGAGCAAGGTAGCACTGTGACCTACAGAGAGCAAGCTGGGTATCTGTCTCTGCTCCTGTTTTCCCTCCTGCTCTCAAGCTTGTCACCCTAGCCTGTGGCCTCACCACTGTTCAGTGTCACCACCTACACTGTGGAACCTCAGCTTTTGGCATCTGCCAGTGGTGGAATCTACCAAGTAGTAGAAATTCAGTTGGGGAAATCCGAAGTTCAAGGACCCACCTTGCCTCTGGCCATCCGTCTAAATCACATGTGTCAAACACAAGGCCCGCGGGCCAAATCCAGCCCACCAGGCCTTGCAATGTGGCCCGCACCGCGCTGTCATCACTGCACTCCGCTGTCAGTTTATGACATTGTCAGTTTATGACTGTTCAGTAAACCATTCGGCCCGCGATTTAGGCTGGATTTTAGATTTTGGCCCCTTCTCTGATTGAGTTCGACACCCCCAGTCTAAATGGAGATGTCGGAGTTCTCTGGGAAGAGAGAAGAATATACTGGGATCTGAGTATCACTGGGGCAAAAGATGAATCTGGCTGAAGCAGCTGCCTCCTCACACCTCCAAAAAGGCCCCTCCATGTCAGGCTCATTTCTCTTGACCTGGAGAATACTAGTACACTCAGATGACTGCAGCTGACCCCATGGTGGCCTAGCACCAGGGATGGTCCAGCCCAAGCAATAGGGCAAGGCAGGACAGGGTGAGGCAAGAGTATTCTCTCTTCTTAAATCACAGCTTATATAATAAATTCTGCTCTGGCTTTTTACAGAAAAATTTGCTGATTCTTGCTATAGATTATTAAATTTTAATTTATGACTCATCTCCCTAAAAGAGTTTTAAACTTCTGAGGTAGCAAAAAGGTATAGTTGTCCACCATGCTCGATAATTATTAAATTATTAGTTATTTGCTTTCACAAATCCACACTCTTTAGAATCAAAATCTCCTATTTCTTTCCATTTAGTGTCGTTATAAGTTTACAACTTTAGGAACTACATATATTTCAAAATAAGAGGGGGCCATGCAATATTATTACTTATATTTAAAGAAAGCTTTGAGACATTTATTTTTTAAATAAAATAACATTTCTATTTGACAGTAATGGCAAAAGAAAAGGAAGAAGAAGAAGAGGAAAAGGAAGAGGAAGAAGAAAGAGGAAGAGGAAGAGGAAGAAGAAGGAGAAAGAAGAGGAGGAGGACCAGGAAGAGGAGGAGGAGGAGGAGAAGGAGGAGAAGAGCAAGAAGATACAGAAGAGCCCCCCGTCCCTGACCCCAGATCACAAAGACATTTTTAAAAGAAAATAGAATTCTACAATAGGTTTTAACACTGTGTATTAAATATTTCATAAGTTTTGAAAAGAAACTTTCCTCTGTTCTAAAAGTTTCAAGATATTTTTATCAGTAAATTGGACATTGATCTTTGCCTTCCTCATCTGCTATTTGACTGGCACAAGGCATGGTGGACAACCATACCTTTTTGCTACCTCAGAAGTTTAAAACTCTTTTAGGGAGATGAGAAGATTGGGCCAAAATTGGCTCTCTGACATCCCCCAATGGGTCCCAAATTGTGAAAGGATGAAGGCCAGGCCGAGGGACCTCACTAGTGCATAATCGGGGCCAGGGAGGAATGCAGGAGGTTGGCCAGCTGGGGAGAAACCCCGGGAGGGCTCCAGGGCATGCCCAGCCTGTCTTGCTCAGTGCTGATTGGCCCAACCTCAGCAACAAGCTAACCTACTGGTTAGAGCATCTGCCCCCTGCAGATGTCAGTGCACATCATAACAACTGTTTGATAAGTTGACTGTCTGCCCGCTGATGTTCAGTTCACATCATAGTGAGCAATTGAGCAACCTTAGCATATTATTAGCTTTGATTTATTATCCAGGTCCAAAATTCCCAAATAAAATAAAGACATTCCAAAAATAGATAGTATATAACCTGAGCATGAGTGACCTTACAGCTCATGCTTGCAGAATGACTTGATTGGTACAATTTGGAATATATCATAAGTCATTTGTTTAAAATAGTGGTGGGGTCCTGCTTAGTGACCAGAAGAATTACTTAAATATGACAAAGTTCTTAGATCACCCACAGATGTCAATAGAAAATAATTTTGTAGTATTGCTATCTCAGGACTATCCCCAACATGTGATATACCTGAGATAATCGGCCTACAATACTCATAATGTATTTTGAAGAGTAAAATGAAAGAAAATTTTGTATTATTTTCTAAAGTGGGATTAAATTTGGATACGCTAACCAGGAGTGGAGAAGAAATGAGATTATGATATTGGCTTTTCAATCCTTTTTGAACTGTGGACAACCAGCTTTTGCAAGAAAAAAAAATCTGATTTGTCATGCTTAATGGTTTCAATGGTATAAATACTCTAGCCATGCTAGTTTCCAGTTGCTAATATGACATCACTGAATACATAGGTGAGAAAAGATATGCACAATCAATTCTCATGAGCTGAGAAGACTTTGGTGCACAAGTGCTTATTACACAGGACATGCCAAGAAAGCTAATATACAGCAATGATAGGCTAAGCTTTTCAGAAAAGGTCCAGATAGTCAATATTTTGGGCTTTGCATTGCAGTTGGTCTTTATTACCACTTAACTCCACTATCTGTAGTGCAAAAACAGCCATAGATAATGCACAAAGAATGGGTGCTTCAATCAAACATTATTTATTAAAAACAGATGGCAGGCAGCATTTGGCCAATGAGCCATAGTTTGCTTACCCTTTATAGACCATAAAACACACGTGAAGCTCAAAGTAAATTTAATATAAAATTATCTTTCTTTAGAAATTCAAAAGACAGTGGGAATTTTTGTTTGTTTTCAGTTTTCACATATCTACTGGAAATAATATCCTTTCAACTTCCAAACCTCAAAGAAATGTTGGCGGCTCTTTGGAGTTTAAAGTAAGTTTTAGTTGAACACATTCTTTTGATCTTTCCAGGATTAATACAAATTACTCATCCTGAAAGATCAATAAATATTGGCTTTCTTTGTGTTCCTCAGGCCAGTGTTTTATGATAAGCTGACTTGATGTGTTAGCACAGCACAATGAAAAGCATGTGAAGTGGCATCAGGGACTCATGAGTGATAGCCAGGTAACTAGCCAATTATGGGGAAAATTTTTTTTCTTCAATATGTCAGAAAAAGAGATGTCATCTTACATGACAGAAGAAAACATGCTTACTTGAAAGGAAGTCACCCTAACAAAACATTATTGAGCCACAAATGTCCATTCAAAGCCTTATATATAGATGTAATGTTCCTTGTCATTTAAGTTTTGAAAAAAAGGATCTAAATAAATCCCTCAATTATAGACTAACACAATTATGTATTCTCATAAACTCTCCTGTTCTAAAGTTTTAATGAGCAACAAATGTGACTCCTGGTGTATTCTGTAAGAAACCAGCACTATTCTTTCACGGACAAAGAACACCTCACCAATAAGTTTGCAAAGGATGTGTTTTTCCTGAAGCAAATCTCCACGAACTTTCCTTCTCTTTCTCCAGGCTACACCCATGTCATGGCTCACTCATTAAAACTGTCAATAAAGCCCTGGTTGGTGGCTCAGTTTGTTGGAGTGTCGTCTCACACACTGAAAGGTTGGGGGTTCAAATCTTAATCAAGGCACATTGCAGGTTTGATCCCCAGAGCAACTGATCCATGTTTCTTTCTCACACCAATGTTATTTTTTTCTCTCTTTCTAATCAATAAAAAACATATATAAGTTTTCAATAATTTATTAACATAATTTAATATCTACTATCAATTAAGATACTTAAATATATCTTACAAGCTCAATGCACAGGCATTGAAACATGGAACAGACTAATGAATCTAAGAGGGAAGGGTGGAGGGGGGAGGGCCGGAAGAGATTAACCAAAGATCTTATATGCATACTAGAGGCCTGGTGCATGATTTGTGCCCTGGTGGGGTCCCTCAGCCTGGCATCGAAAATCAGCTTTCTGGCATCCCTCAAGGTGTCCCAGAGGCACAGGCCAGGCCAAAGGGCACAGGTCAGGCCAGGCCGAGGGACCCCACTAATGCACAAATCTATGCACTGGGACTCTAATATATATATTGTATATACACACTATATATATATATAGTGTGTATAATGCTTACATTATTAATTTTATTTATTATTTTACTTTTTATTTTTAATTTGCAATGTCTGAAACAAAAAAATAGGACATATCATAGGATTAACACTCAAATTTGCATTTTACTCTGTGTCAACAGTTTTAAAACATTCAATTTGTTCATTAATATTTTCATTTAGAAAGTAAATTGAATCAGTATGTTTGTATCACTAAATTATAAAGTAGGATTATCTTCTCTTCTTATTTATCTTTATTGTACACACAAAATGTGGAAGCAAATTAGTCAATTATTTTATCAGTTATAATTAATAATTTATTAAAAAATCAAAACCATGAATTTTCATTCCCCCCCTACTGACCTCTTCTACCCTGCTCCTGCCTACTCCCCAGGCTTTAACCAGAATTATCTTCTCTTAATTTGTTACCTCAATTTTCTCCTCTGTGTCATAGGAATAAAATATGTCAACGTTTTGCTTTAGATGAATACATTAAAAAATATTCAAGTTATTTAGAGTAAAGCCACATGTAGACAGAAACAGTACTATTCTGGTTCAAGTACTTACTACTCCTTATAAGAAGTCTGGTACACACAAAATGTGAAAGCAAATTATCAATTATTTTATCAGTTATAATTAATCATTTATTAAATAATTAAACCATGAACTTTCATTTTTATAAATGAATTTTTATTATACTTTAGGTTTCAGATTTTAAATAAATTTCATGATAATTTAATTGTAAAAACCATACTACTTTAATTTAAAAGCCAGCCACTAGTAGCTAGACACCAGTCTTACTGTGTACACTTTTGAAGTTATGTTCTCTCTGCGAAGATTTATTATCAGAAACTTTCCAAGAAAAAGACAGAAAGCTATTTATGAATTATTGAAAGTAGTTTTGTCAAGAGAAAATTTAACTTTTAGCAAAATATAAATAAATTCCAATAGTTAAAATAGCCACTTCATTACTCCATTGGATTGTATTATCTATTCAAAACTCTTGCATGTATTTTCCATGCCCCGTCCCTTTTGTTATAACTTCCTGATTGTGCCACTGGAGTCAGTGATCCATAATGATAAATCATAAAAAAAAAAATAAACCTTCAGAATGTACATGGCTGCACCCGTCATCTGGTGTGTTAACTATTATCAGCAGATCAGCCACACAACAGCTGATGACAGCAGATAGAACTCTAAAACAAGAGCATCAACCCCGGTGCTTATTTGTAATGCAAGACTCAAGGTACACATGTCGCCTTGAAAAGACTTGGCATTGGGCTTGTGTGAAATGGCACTTGTTCTTAAGCAGCTCTTCCCAAACACCAAATAGCAGCATTAACACAATTTCTCTGACTGAGGTTAGAGGCACACTAGGAGGTAAACTTCTGATAAAAAGGATTCAGAACTGGGTCTAAGGAAACTTGATACTCTAAGAATAGCATTAGGTTAAAAATGCAATTATTTGTTAGAGAGGATCATGTATGTATAAACAATTACAAAACATTGTGTTTTAATATCTTTTAAAAACACTGTCTTTCTTTTATTCTTACAAATCCACTAAAATATCTCCCAGGACCAGTGCTCTGAGGAGTGTACTCTAGGAAGCCCCAGTACTGGAGTGGAAGCAAACAGCAAGTCCAGACTTCCACATATCTTTTATTACCGCTGACTCCAGACTTCTTCAGATAGTAGCAGATAAAGTTCAAAACAGTAATTTCCCCTAGCAAATAGGAAATGGAAGGCTAGAGAGTTAATAGGTCTTTTTCGTCTCAAGTCAACTGGGCGATCTAATTTCAGATAGTGGGAAATATGCCAACTTTTAGCGGCTAATTAGAGTTATTCGATGGAAATTACTTGTAGCCAACCTTTAATCTCTTACAGCAAAGCGCAATGACAACGTTGGCGGCATAAACGTTGGAAAGGTTCTCAGGAAAGGATGCAAGGCAAAATGATTGAATTTAGGTAATGCAATTTGCTTGGCTGAAAAATTTCACAGACTGGGTGATGCTAATTTGGGCTAAATTTAGTCACAGTTCATGGTTTCCCACTTGGATGCTGGAAGCCGTTTTGGGAGTGGAGGGGGGTGGGGGGCTTTAGCAGTAGTGTCTTTCTCACATGAATCTCAAAACTCAATAATTCTGGACAGACTGGCACTTGCATTGCTAATTAGGGCTTTATTGGATTTATTACATTAGAATTGCTTTAGGATTAAACTACAAACCTCTTCTTGTGTCCACACAATTGTACTCATTTGTTTAATGCTGTTTTACCAAAAGAGCTCCCACTCTAATGTAAATTGCATGAAGATAGGAAGTTTTGCCTATTTGGTTCCCTAATTCATCCCCAAAGCCCGCTTTAAGGTCTGGCACCTACTTAGGCACTGCCGATATATTTATTAAGTGAATGGTTGAATAAATGTATGAGATTTAGTCTCAGGTGAAGGAGAGGATGCCACTGTATTAGGATCAATTGACAAGCCTAAATACTTGGTTTCAAAAAGCTCATCCTCCCAATGTAGGAGCATTTGGATCTCAGCCACAATCTGTGTTCCATAGCTTCCTCCTTGCTCGTAGTCCACTACGTTAGTAAAAAAGGTTTCACTTGAATTTTTGCAAGTGGGGAAGTTTGGCAGAGCTAATGCATGACTTTCATACCGTATTGACTCTAGGGCAAGAAAACTTACTTTTCCCCAGTTATCACTGCCCTAAGTCAGGATTTTAAAATGCAGATCAGTTTTAGGCTTGGTCAGTGTGGTTCAGTTGGTTGAGCATCATCCCATGCACCAAAAGGTTGCCGATTTAATTCCCCGTTAGGGCACATACCAGGTTGTGGGTTCAATCCCTGGTGGGGTTGTATATCAGAGTCAACCAATTAAAGGATGTTTCTCTCTTATGGGGATGCTTCTCTCTCTCTCTCTTTCTTCTCTTTCTAAAGTCAATAAAAATAAATAAAAGAAAATAAAGAACAGTGTTTTTAATCATGCTGGAAGTAAGTTGTGTCCAAAAGGGACCCTTAAAAAAACCAACAAAATAGTTTTTATTTAGCACTCCATGTCTCAACATATTATATTAGCACTCCATGTCTCAAAAAATATATATATTTTTAAAATAGTTTTTTTAATCTTTCTCTTTGTTCCTTTCCCAAAGATACTAATTTCTTTCACTTCACCCTCCTCCACCAGGAAATAATTTCACATAATTTCATAATTTCATTATGAATTATAAATGAAACTTTATATATTAATATCCTGAGCTATTTTACTCTTAAATCATAGGATTTCTTATTATCTAAAATTATTTTGGAGATAAGAGGCCAACTCAGATGTCCTAAAATCTCATTATCCATTTGCTAAAATATTAATAAATATTAGTTAGCAACTAACAGCTAATGATTTTTTAGTATAAGCAAATGTGTAAAACCAATCACATACTAATAATGTGACTATTTAAAAGGAGATGCTCAATTTGATGAGGTATTATGGAAAAATAATTATTTTATAAATCAGCCTTTTTATTGTTGGACAGCTTTAATAATTAAAACTGTTTATCCTCTTGTCCAGTTGAAGACTGCTTCCATGTGTTTTATATATTAGCCAAATACTGGCTCCTGGTGTTAAAAAAAAAAACACAACCTTATAATTCTTCAAATATTTTAGATGAATAGGAATTTTTTTTTCTTCAATGATTGCCTATTTTCTGAACATGTAAGCAGGTCACTTCCTTTTCTATTTTTAACTATTGCCCCTTCTCATTAGAAGCCCTGGATCTCCCAGCATCTGTGCTAACTTAGCAAGGATCTATCTAACATAGCAGCAGCTGGTGGAAGCAATGGATTTTCCTCTAAGAATTAATGAACTATCACTCACTCAGTAGAACCTCTGCTCCACTTCATAGTAGAAGTGAATTGAATATCAGATTAGGGGCTGGAGATGCATAATTTCAAGGACAAAGACCAAGGTTATTGTCTGTGGCATTTTGACTCTGTGCTTGCAATCCATAGCAATCTATCGCTGCAACGGTCTGGGTATCTGAAAGGAAGAACAGAACACAAAGCAGGCTTCTGAGTTGTTTTTATCCCGAACACTCTAGTGGAAAATCTACCATAAAATGCCAAATACAACAGGATTTTCAGGACCCGGAAATCCCCCTTAGAAATTCAGATAACATATAAATGAATAGTTAAAACAATGATAATACAAAATGTTAATGAGAAGATGTTGTTGATATGCTCCTGGTAGGTTCAGCCTTTTGGGAGGTGATTTGCCAAGGTATAAAAAGTCTGAAAATATGCCGAAACCGGTTTGGCTCAGTGGATAGAGCCTCGGCTTGGGGACTGAAGGGTCCCGGGTTCAATTCCAGTCAAGGGCATGTACCTTGGTTGCGGGCACATCCTCAGTAGGAGGTGTGCAGGAGGCAGCTGATCGATGACTCTCTCTCATCGATGTTTCTAACTTGCAATCTCTCTCCCTTCCTCTCTGTACAAAATCAATAAAATATATATATATAAAAAAGTCTGAAAATGTGCACATGACTTGATTCAGCAGTATCTGGAGTATGATTGGGGATACATGCAAAAATTCCCCTTATAACCAATATATTGTTTTAAGCAACACATATAGCAGAATGTGTTACATGTAATAGCAAAATATTGGGGCACTTAAATATTTGACCTCAGAAGATCGGTTAAATTAATTTGTGTATACATTTGAGGTCATACCAGCAGTGCAGTCATTGAATATTATGCTATAAAATACTTAATGGCATGGGAAAATACCCATTAAACATTAAGGGGGAAAAAGCAAGTTGCAAAAATTATGTACCTCGGTGAGATTTAAATTATGTAAAATATCTATGTAAATAAAGATTAAATATATTGATTTTGATATCCTTGACAGTTTTGAGGAGTATTGGTCAGATATTTTATAGTATGTCCCTCTGTATTTTTCCAGAGACTCCATATTTTAAATTAGGATGAGCCATAAGAAGTTGCCTTTATTCAACCGTGTGTGATCCTCAAATGTCCATTTCATAAGGTTCAAGCTTATGTAACTTATATGAACTATTTTGTAATCAAAATTTATATTGGATTGTTTGCTAAAGAAATAATCTTCCCAACACTGACACTGAAACATTGATCTCCCAACACTTTAATTGGTTGAGATAGCTGGAATTTAGGATTGTAATTTTTTTCTAGCACTTTCTCTGTTTACTTTAGTATGTATGCAAGAAAAGCATAATTTCCTAAGTACACTGTGAGCTAAAAAATGTGGTAAACACTAGTTAGATCAAGGAGACATTTTCTTTTTCTTTTTTCTCTTTTCTTTTTATTTTTTTGCGTGGTATGGGAAACAAGAGATTTTAATATTGTTTCTGAAAAGTGGCCCAAATTTAGGAATTATCTTTTTCAAAGAATCTGTGACACCAAAAAAGGTTTGGTTTACCCTGTCCTCAAAAGAATTTTCCAGCTCCTGTCCTTAAATGGGAGAGCTGTGCTCATAAAATGTGATTGAAATATAAAACTATCCACACATCCACCCACCCACCCATCTAACCACACTCTCATTTGCAAAGACTCGCACTTCACTAGCAATCATTGAAATCCTAACTGTAGAGTGCTTGAGCCAAACTGTGGGATTGTGGCATTCAGAGTTGCAACTCTAGGACTGGTGTCATAAGGTAATCATAGCACTGCTAAAGCAGTGGATTGGATCATATGACTCTTTAAGACTTTAAGTGGGAATATACCAAATGGCATGGCTCAAAAGACACATAGCTTACTAGGCTAATTTTCTTTCTCCTTTATTGGATGACTAGAGCAGCTGGTAGGTTTTAAGCAATCAGCTAAACTTAGAAATGTGGTCAATAGACAGACATACTCCACTTAGTCTTGGCTGTGAGTCCAGAGTTACATTGGAATAAAATGTCTAAGCTTTAACTACATAGAATTGGGCGACTGTGTGTGTGTGTGTAAATTATATATATATATATATATATATATATATATATATATATATATATTCAAATACTTTACCCATATAGTCTTAGTTTTTATCTGACATCATTTTTAACTTTCAGAATCTCACCTAGGATAGCATATTACATCTAGTTGCCATGTCTAGAGAGTTGTTGAATTCCCTTGATTTTGATGTCCTTGACAGTTTTGAGGAATATTGGTCAGATATTGTGTAATGTGTCTCTCTATTGAGATTTGTCTGATGTGTTTCTCATGGTTAGAATGCACTTATGACTTTTTGGGAGTAAAGTCACAAAAGTAAAGTACCACGTTCATCACATTATATCAAAGGTACATGCTATCAACACAAAACCATGGTTGCTATTTATTGGTCTCTTGACCATCTGGTTTAGGCAGTGTTTGTCAGGTTTCTCCCTGTAAAGTTCCTCATTTCCTCCCTTTCCATACTGTACTCTTTGAAAGAAAGTCACTATGTGCAGTTCACAAGTAAGAAGTGGTTATGATTTTTCTTTTTCAGGGTGGACTATCTGCAAAACTTATTTAGAATTCTTCTGAATGAGAGATTTATCTTTTCTCCACCATTTATTCATTTATGAAATCATATATTTACAACAGAATGGATCATGAATACTTATTTTATATTTTAGGTTTTAATTAAATACTACTTTATTAATTTTGTTGTTGAACTTGTTCTGGTTTTGGCCATTGTAAACACTTTCAATTGGCTCTTATGTGTCTCTTATTTTCCTTTTATCAACATAGGTTGGTTTATGGGTTTTCTTTTGAACTATACAATGTTTCAGCAGGATTATCTTGTATATTTAGTCCCCCTAAATATGGCATTTCCCCAATGAGTCTTTGTTTGTTTTAACCAACTTAAAGGTAGTGAGTTAAGCAAATTTACTATGTTGATAGGATTATTAGCAGATAACTACCCAGTATGCCAGCTACATGTCAACAACAATATGATAGAAATTTACAGAATAAAGTCAGGAAACAAAAACTCTATCATCTACAGGTGTCAGAGATGCCATAATTCTTCAGAGAGATTCCTTCAGAAGATTTTTCATTATTTCAGACACCAATTATCCACCAAGGAGAGTACAGCATCTTTCTTTCAAGCCAGTGGAACCAATTATTCCAACAAAGAAGAGACATCTAGGATTTAGAGGCCATTTGGTGGTAAGACCTTCATAAAATAGATAACTAACATGCTGATGTTTACCAGATGTTTGCCAAAGCATGCTGATGAATTCCCTCCATGACCATGCCACAAGTGCCTCCAAATATTGAAATAGAAGAAAGACTAATTGTGACATGTTTGTCTGTTGTTCTTAAGACCTGGGCCCTCACTCCGGTTCTGCCAATTATCTGTGTGCCTTTGGGCAAGTCACTGAATCTGTTATCTCATCTGTGAAACAGATGGGTCATTAAATAAGGTTCAAGCTCAGGCAAGTTTTTAATGATTTTCAGTTGCTTAAGCCTGTGTTAGTTATGTGTTTTTTTTTTTCTTGATCTTGCCTTTTCTTCTTTATTAAAAGAGGAAAGGAATTTATTATCTTCAAGGAATAGCTTTTTATGCAATTCTATTGAAATTCAATCCAATACAACAAGTACTGAGACTTTGTTAAATGCTTTCAATAGCCTCCATGGCCAGTAAAAAGTCAGATGGCTCAAGGTAGAGGACCATGGACTACTGAGATCTGAAAAAAGTAGTGCCCCTATCCGCGTGACTGTGTCCAACATTGCCACAATCTTAGACAGTTTGGCCATGGTCTTAGAGTGCACCATGCTGCACTGAAATCAGCAAATGCTATATATATTTTTAGAAATATATTATATAAATATAATATATATTATATTATAGAAATATAAATATAAAATCTGTGGCCACTAAATTACAAGATCTGTTGACCTTCAGGTTTCCCAAGGGTACAACACAACAATATGTCATGGGATGGTAACCTGAGGTCTGTCACTGTTCTTCTTCCCAAAACCAGTAAAATGGGCCTATTATGTTGATAATATAATGTTAACATGTAAAGATTTGCTTCTTTTGCAGGACACTTTGGACCATTGTATGTAACATTTGCAAGGGAAAGGATGGATGGTGAATCTACAGAAAATTCAAGGCCCAAGCATAGCTGTCAAGTTTTCCGGAGCCATTTGGTCAGATAAGACAAGACTTGTCCCAAGAGCCATGATTGAAAAGGTGTAACATATGCAACCCATAATAACATAAAAAGGGTGCAAACCCTCGTAGATATTTGGAGGCTTTAGAGGACATTTATTCCCCACCTGGCACAGTGCCTCCATTCCTTATATCACCTGGTAAAGAAAGGGCATGTTGGGCTGAAGATCAGAGCAGCAAGCTGCCTTTGAGAAGACAAAAGTACTAGTAAAACAGGTTAAAGTTCTGGGCATCTTCCAAGCAGAGCTACCATTTGAATCAGATGTTTCTGTTGCTCCAGAGGTGTGGGCTTGGCACTGAGGCAGAGACAACAGAAGAGGAGAGTGCTCGTAAGATTTTGGTCTCAGCTCAGGAAGGGGCCTGAAACCAATATACCTCCACATAGCAACAGCTCCTAAGAGTGTACACAGTGCTCCTCTGAGCAGTCTCATGAAGCAACAGCATATCATGTAAAAACTTTTCTTCTTATCAAAGGGTAAGTTGAGAATAAGTTCCATTGACCCGCCGCAATCACGGCTCAAACTCCCACTTTGACTAATTGATATGCCTATTTGCTGCAGAGGAGCACCCTGTCAGCCAGCTCACTGTCTCTAGAAATGTGTGTGCTCCTAGGCTTTACAGACTATGTAGACCCTACAAAAGCCCCTGTCCCTATTCTGAGACAGTGGTAGTCCCTGCGGTCTTTAAAGAGGCAGTAGGGGAAATTCCCACTGACACCTGCTACATTGATGAGTCTAGTTGGGGCAAACCACCCATATGGACTGCAGTTGCTCTTCACCCTAACACTGACATCATCTGGATGAAGTCAAGAATGCACCTCAGCAGCCAGTGGACTGAGCTCAAAGCCTTGTGACTAGTGATCTATCCCTCATAAGCCTTAGTGTTTCGCCCTTTGTACTGACAGGCTGTTCTAAAGGAATTAATTCTATGAGCCCTTGTGGGGTCTGAACATGTGGAAAAGCATTTGGGTTCTCCTGAAAGAGCCTGAAGCCATCATCATTGTCTTCCATGTCCCAGCTCATCACAACCCCTGGCAATCAGGAAACTGGTGCTCTAGTTTGGGTACAAACCCTAGCAGCTGATCCTTCAGTAGATCCAGAAGATTTGGTGCATAGAAAGAGCGGCTACCAGCACTCAAGTATAATGACATATTGTCAGGGATTCCAGATTGTCTTTGAAATGCAGTGACTTGGTAATGCAGTTACAGCATGTTCTGGGTGTTCTAAAACAGGCCCAAGGCAATTGCCAAAGGAATCTGGGGCCATTCCCAACAGATAAGTGATTGGAAAATTGGTTCCTCTATCCCTATACATGAAAGTTTGTGTGGATCCAAGTTTTTCCATGTAAAATGAGTTTGCTATTATTAGAGGATTAGAGAAACTGAGTACCATGTAGGAATACTGTCCTTAAGTAGACAGTGACCAGGGGTGACATTTCAAAGGACATGACGTGCAAGGTTGGGTAAAAGAATGTGACATTGAGTGGAGGCTCCATTCTCCCTGTACCCTACAAACTTGAGAGAGTAAGGTGTTGAGACCATCTGGACAGAATATAGGACCAAAGCCAGGTAAGGCCTCTATATAAAGGTTTAAGATCTTGGTAGGTGGATACAGAGAACTACTGATCTTATGGTGTCCAAGGTGTATATATATATATATATATATATATATATATATATATATATATATCCCTTAAACATTTAACCTGTCACCTACCGATCTGGGGTCCCTGGTCTTTCTTCAGTCGCTCCTTGCCCTCCATGTAAAGAAGTCAGTTTTATATTTTACCCAGGAAGTTCCCAATTTTGCAAACCAACACATCCGTATGTTTTACTTTCAGCCTCAGAAATATAAATATTCAGCATTATTTGAACAAGAAGGCCCTTCAGTCAGCTTGTGACTTTGCCCAGATGCCCTGCAAGGAGGACAGCATGTTGTAAGTGATAACAAATTCTTAATTTACTGTAATCTCTGCTTCAATCGGATCTTCTGCTACTGCCTAGTGCCCAATCTGATAGCTCCCTTATCGGCACTAACTCAGAAAATAAAAGGTGGTAAAGCTGAATTGCTGCCAGTCTTCTTCTAGCCAAGCCATTCTACTTAAAATGTTGAAAAGGCCAGCCCCCTGTCCAGAGCAGCTCCAAACACAGCCATAGAACTGAAGCTTAGCATAAGGATTTAGGGACTAGGCATTAAAGTGAAAAAAATAAAAAATAAAAAAGAAACACTCATTTTGACTTTGAGAAAACTCACAAGCCATTTAAGTATTAAGTTCCGTTAGTCATGCCATAGCAAAAAAAAAAAAAAGTCTGTAGTATTTGTGTTAAAAAGCAGAAAATTAGAAATACCATTCTTCCTGCTGAACAAAGGTTACTACTTTAACTTGTTGAATTGCTTTTGAGATCATGCTTGCTTTTCACTTGTCTAATTCTGAATTTACTTTATCTGTAAGTCAAGAAAAGAATGTATTTCTTCCTCTCTGGACTGAATAATATTAAATTGCATATTCTGCTCTTTTTAGGGCTCAGGCCTTTAACTATACTTTTTAAAAATTGTTCCTATTTTTAAAAAATTATTTTACTTATTTTTTACAGAGAGGAAGGGAGAGGAAGAGAGAGCTAGAAACATTGATGAGAGAGAATCATTGACCAGCTGCCTCCTGCACACCCCCACCAGGGATGTACCCACAGCCAATGTACATGCCCATGACCAGAATTGAACCTGGGACCTTTCAATCTACAGACGAATGCTCTATTCACTGAGCCAAGTTGGTTTCAGCTAAAATTCTTCCCTTGACTTATGTTTATTTGTTCATTTAAGAACCATTTTATTGGCCATTCTTTTGCCTTCCTCACCAAGCACTTATGGTTTGGACACATGTTCTGTTTTTCAAAATATAGTTGGTCTACATTTAAGTGTCAATACAGGGGCTGTTGGCTTTAGTGAACACTTAAGCAGTTCCAGTCTGAAATTAGCAGTTCCAGACTTATCTGCACATTTTTGTCATTCCTTCCTCAGCCAGCCTTCTCTTTTCCCTTAGCTAAATAACCAGGAAGGCCTGAACAGTGTAAATAGCATCCAGGCTTGGAAATATGGGTTGGAGAAATGTTTTGCTTATACAATAAGCAAAACAATTACTTTTGAGGGCTGGGGTGATGGGTGAAGGCCACAGGATTAAGGAGTAGAGTGAAAATGGACAGTGCTGAAGTGAGATTTTCTGCCTTTTTTTTTTTTTTTTTTTTTTTTTTTTTACTGACTCCTCCCATCAGTTTATGGCACAAATTGATTTCTGAAATGCCATTAGGAAATATGATCAGTTTGCCAATGTCTCTCCAGATTTCTTTGTTTTCCCCTATTGCCACATATATTTTGCTTAAGATCTTTCTATTTCTGAGATATAAATGAAGGTATGATCTTAAACTGGGGCCTTTCAGCACTGCTTCAGTATAGGCAACAAAAAATGAAAGGTGGAAATCTGTGAAGAGAGTCCTCCTGAGCAGATGCTGCAGAATCAAACAATATTTATGAATTATCTGTGATTCCAGCCTGTGGCAGTGCTATAGTAAGAAGCAAAAATTGCATAAGATGGTCCCAGAGAGATCCCACACTCCCTAGAGGGAATCTGAACACCAGAGCACCAGGGATAGCAAGAGGTCTCCATATAATATCTGTCTGTGAAAATCATCAGGGATTCTGTCCACCAAGGAGAGATGGGAGACTGCTAGAGACACAGGTCCCCTCTCACAAAATCTCATTCACAGCCACTCACCACGGGTTCTGGCAGAGGGAAGGCAGAGCAGACTATAATCACATAAGAAGAGACTGGGTTTGTGGCTCTGGAGAGAGAGAGAGCTGAAAGGACAGCCATCAGGATCCCTGAACTAAGTTCTTCTCCCACACATCAGCCAATACCTTTCTTGGGTGAAACACTCCTCTCAATATAGCAACAGCCTGAGGGAATGCAATAGCCTCACCCTCTGGACTTCCTGTTGCACCACCCTGTGGAGATTATGCCCTGCTGTGGAGGCAGCTGCCTGGGCCAGGGTGTAGAGGTCTGGCCATATGCAATGATTGTCAGTGACTGAGTGGTATGATTTTGGATCAGTGACCATTCCCCCCACATGCTGGAGGACCTCACTGGTGCCTCCCTTTTGTAGGAGATCTGCAAGCCCCATCTTTGAGCTCCCAGTGGCACAACCCTCCCAACTGCTGGTGACTTCACCCTCTTGAGTTCTAGGCAGGATCTGGGACAAACAGAGCTGTGTGGCCCTGGGGTGGGCCACAACTTCTTTAAGCCTAACCTGCACCTGTCCCTATGGAAGGTCCACTAGCCATACTCTCCCAACTCTCAGTGCCCCCTCCCCCCTCAATGAGATCAGGCTGTGGGCAAAATCTGGGACAGGCTGATTTCTGTAGCTCTACAATGGATATTTTTTCCTCACATGTCTGAGTGGTGCAGAACCCTCCCTTTATATGGATAAATCTTGGTCTGTTTGGGCCTGATGAACTCTACTGACCTCACCCTGAAAACACCCTGAGCCTCCCACCTATCACAAATTTGTGTGAGACAATAGGACACCTACTACTTAAGGCCACCCTACCAAGCCTGGGAGTCATAGCAGATCTACTAACACATAGAAATACACACAAAGAGGCAGCCAAATGGGGAGTCAAAGAAAATCTCCCAAATGAAAGAACAGGAAAAATACTCAGAAAAAAGAACTAAATAAAATGAAGGCAAGCAATTTACCAGATATTAAAAAATGGTTATAAAGATGTTCAAAAAATGTAGTAAGAACTACAAGAAACTTTGTGAGAACTACAACATGAAAAATGACAAAGAACTCATAAAAGATAACTAGTCAGAAATTAATAATATGATATTTGAAATAAGTTATACTCTGGAAGGAATAAACAGTAGGTTGGATGATGGAATTAGGAAGACAAGTTACAATAAAACACCCATCAGATCAGCAAAAAGGAAAAAAAAATAACAATAAAATGAGGATAGTTTAAGGGAACTTTGGGACAACATGAAGCATAATATATATCAAAGAGGTTCCAAAAGGAGAAGAGAGAGAGCAAGGGATACAGAACCTGTATGAAGAAATAATAACCAAAAACTTTCCTAACCTGGCAAATGAAAAAGAGACCCAAATCCAGGAATTACAAAAAGTTGCAAACTAGATGAAGATAAAGAGGCCCATACCAAGACACATCATAATTAAAATGCCAAAGTTTAAAGATAAAGAGAGACTCTTAAAAGCAACAAGAGAGAGCAAAAGTTAGTTACCACCAAAGCAGCTCCCATAAGACTATGAGCTGTTTTCTCAACAGAAACATTTCAGACCAGAAGGGATTGGCATGAAATATTCAAAGTGATAAAAAGCAAAGACCTATAACCAAGACTATTTTACCCAGCAAGACTATCATTTAGAATTGAAGGAGAAATAAAGAGCTTCCTACACAAAACAAATAAAAAACAACAACAAACCCTAAAGGAGCTTGTTATCACTGAACCAGATTATAGGAAATGTTAAAGGGCTTCAATAATAAAAATGATAATAATAATAATAGAGTAACATAAAGGAATAAAATAATAATAAATGCACATCTATCAATAATCACTTTAAATGTAAATGGCTTAAATGGTCCAATCAAAAGACATAGGGTAGCTGAATGATAGCAAAATAAGACCCAGGCTCTAGCTGGTTTGGCTTAAGTGGATAGAGCGTCAGCCTGTGGACTAAAGGGTCTCCTGGGTTTGATTCCAGTCAAAGACACAAACCCAGGTTTAGGGCTCAATCCCCAGTAGAGGGCGTGCAGGAGGCAGTTTATCAATGATTCTCTCTCAACATTGATGTTTGTATCTCTCTCCCCCTATCTCTTCCTTTCTGAAATCAATAAAAATATATTTTAAAAAAATAAGACCCATATATATGCAGTCTACAAGAGAATCACTGCAGCACAAAAGATATACACAGACTAAAAGTAAAGAAATGAAAAAGATATTTCATGCAAATTGAAAGGAAAAAAATAAAGCTGACTTAGCAATACTTAGATCTAATACTTAATACTTTGTTTTAAAGTTTAAAACAAAGGCTATAGTAGGGACAAAGAAGAACAATGAATCATGATAAAGGGAGTTAGCTAACAAGAGGATATAACTCTTCTAAATATTTACACACCCAACATAGGAACACATAAATATATAAAGCAAATCTTAATGGGAATACAGTAAGATTGACAGTAATACAGTCTTAGTGGAAGATTTTAACACTCCATTGACATCAATCAATAAATCTTCCAGACAGAAAATCAACAAGGAAATGACACACTAGATCAGATGAATTTAATTGATTTCTTCAGGGCATTTCACTCCAAAGAAACAAAATATACATTATTTTCAAGTGCACACAGAATATTTTCTAGGATAGACCACATGTTCAGACAAAAACCATCTCTTAATAAATTAAAGAAGATTAAAATCATATCAAGCATCTTCTTTGACCATAACACTATGAAACTGGAAATTAATCATAAGAAATGCTGAAACAAACACAAAGACATGGAGGCTAAATAATATGTTACTAAACAATGAATGGGTTAACAATGAGATCAAGAAAGAAATCAAAAGATACCATGAAATAAATGAAAAGGAGAACACAACAACCCTAGGTCACTGTGAAAACAGGCTCTCAGAGGGAAATTCATAGCACTACAAGGCTCTCTCAAACAAAATAAAAAATTAAAATAAGTAACCTAACTTTATACTTAAATGATCTAGATAAAGAAAAACAAAGTTCAAAGTAAGTAGAAGTAAGGAAATAATAAATATCAGAGTAGAAATAAATAAAATAAAGTCTAAAAATTACAAAAGATAAATGAAACTAAGCTGATTCTTTGAAGTATAAACAACATGGACAAAACTTTAACCAGACTCATTTAGAAAACAGAGGGAGGACACAAATTTATTTAATTGGTTATAAAAGAGGAGAAGTAGCTGACACTAAAGAATATAAGGATTGTAAGAAAATATTATGAACAGCTATATATATCAACAAATTAAATAATCTGGAAAAATACTAGATAAATTTCTAGAAACTGACTCAGGAAGAATCAAAGAATCTGTACAGACAGATTACAATTAGTGTAATTGAAGGAGTAATAAAAAAAATAAAAATCAACTCCCAACAAACAAAAGTCCTAGACCAGATGGCTTCACAGAAGAACTTTACCCAACAGTCAAAGAACTAACACCTCAAATTATTCAAAAAACTTCAAAAGGAGGGAAGACTCTCAAACTCATTTTAAAAGGCTAGCAATCTCATAATTCTAAAACTATATAAAGTACTACAAAAAAAGAAAGTTATAGATCAATATCCCTGATGAACATCAATGCTAAAATCCTCAAAAAAATATTATCAAACTGTATCCAGTAATACATTAAAAGATCATACAGCAAGAACAAGTGGGTTTTATTTTGGTCATGCAAGGTTGGTACAATATTTACAAATCAATAAAAATGATGCACTACATAAAGAAAATAGAGGATAAAACAGACAATCATATCAATAGGTACAGAAAAAGCATCTGAAAAAAATCCAGCATCGATTTATGATAAAAACTCTCAGCAAAGTGGGAATAAAGGAAATCTACCTTAATGTAATAAAGCCATATATGACAAACTCATGGCCATCATCATTTTCAATGGGCAAAAATTACAAGCATTTCCCTTAAAATTGGAAACAAGATAAGGGTATTCACTTTCACCACTCTTATTCAAAGTAGTACTGGAAGTCCTGGCCACATTAATCAGATAAGAATAAGAAATCAAAAGCATCCAAGTTGGAAAGGAAAAAGTAAAACTATCATTATTTGCAAATGACATGATACTGTTTAAAGAGAATCCTAAATATTCCACACACAAAAAGAACTACCAGAACTGATAAATGAATTCAGTAAGGCAGCAGAATACAAAATAAATATCCACAAACAAATTGTATTTTTATATACTAATAATGAACTATCAGAAAGAGAAACTAAGAAAACAACCCCATTAACAATTACATAAAAATAGTTATAAATTTAACCAAGGATATTAAAGACCTGTATTCAGATAATTATAAGACAGTGAAGAAAGAAATTGAAGAAGATACAAATAAGTGAAAGCATGTACGGTGTTAATGAAAAGGAATAATTAACATCATTAAAATGTCCACACTACTCAAAGCAATCTATAAATTCAGTACATTCCCTATCAAAATACCAATGGTGTACTCCATAGGACTAGAACAAATATTTCCAAAACTGCACATGGAACCACAAAAGACCCTGAATAGCAAAAGCAATCTTGATAAAGAAGATCCAAGTTGGAGAAATCATGCTACCTGACATTAAACTATACTACAAGGCCATAATCATCAAAACAAAATGGTACTGATATAAAAATAGACACATAGACCAATTGCAGAGAATAGAATCCAGAAATAAACCCATGTCTTTATTGTCAATCAATATTTGACAAAGGAGACAAATACATACAGTGAAGCAAAGAAACCCTATTTAATAAATAGTGGTGGGAAAATTGGGCAGATATGTGCAAAAACAATGAAACTAAACCAACTTATTATACTATACATAAAAATAAACTTAAAATGGATTGAATACTTAAATGTTAGATTCAAAATCATAAAAATCCTAGAAGAAAACATAGGCAGTATAATCTTGGACATGCTCATAGCAATATTTTTTTTCTGATATATATTTCCAGACAAGAGAAACAAACGAAAAACTAAACAAATGTGATTACATCAAACTAAAAAGTTTTTCACAGCAAAGGAAATCATCAACAAAATGAACAGATAACTTACTGAATGGGAAAACATATTCACCAATGATGCATCTGTTATGGGTTTAATATCCAAATTTATAAAGAATTTTGACAACTCAGTACTAAAAAGCAAACAATCCAATTAAGAAATGGGCAAGGGACCCTGAGTTGACACTTATCTAAATAGTCAAAGTACATATGAGACTTATGCAGATAGCCAAAAGACATAGAGAGATGCAAATTAAAGCCACAATGAGATATCACCTCACACCTGTCAGAATGGCTATCCTCAATCAATAAGTCAACAAACAACAAATGTTAGTGAGGATGTGGAGAATAAGGATCTCTCATGCACTGTTGATTGCAATGCAGATGGGTGCAGCCACTCTGGAAAACTGTGTGGAGTTTCCTCAAAAGGTAAAAATGAAACTGTCTTATGAACCAGCATTTTCACTTCTGGAGATACATCAGATAAAACCCCAAACACCAATTTGAAAGAATATTTGTATTCCTATGTTCATTGCAAGTCATTTACAATACCCAAGATTTGGAAGCAGCCCAAGTGTCCATCAGTGCATGAGTGGATAAAAATATTGGAGTCCTGGCCCATGTGGCTCAGTTGATAGTGTTGTGCCGTATACCAAAAGTTGGCAGGTTCGATTCCCGACAGGGCACATACTCAGGTAAGGGTTCTATCTTTGGTTGGGTGAATGTGGGAGGCAACAGATTGATGCTTCTCTTTTACATGGATGTCTCTCCTCTTCTCTCTCTCTTCCTCTCTCTCTAAAACACACACACACACACACACACACACACACACACACACACACACACAAGATGTGGTACACTTACACTATACAATACAACTTGGCTGTAAAAAAAGAAGGAAATTTCTTCCTTTTGTGACAGCATGGATGGACCTGGAGAGTATTATGATAAAGGAAATAAGCCAGTCAGAGAAAGACAAATATCATATGATTTCACTTATATGTAGACTATAATGAACAAAATAAATTAACAAACAAAACAGAGACAGACTCCTAGATACAGAGAACAGACTGACAGTTGTCAGAGGAGAGGGTCATTGGGGAGGGGGGTTTGGCAAAAAGTGAAGGGATTAAGCAAAAACAAACAAACAAACAAACAAACAAAAAACTCATAGGTACAGACAGCAGTATGGTGATTACCAAGAGGAGATGGGGCTGGGGCTACAAGAGGGTAAAGAGGGGATAGGAGAAGACTTTACTTGGGGTGGTGAGCACACAATACAATATACAGATGATATATTATAGAATTGTACACCTGAAACCTATATAAGTTTGATAACCAGTGTCTCATGAATAATTTCAATTAAATAATAAAGAAACCCTGGGTAATTTGTGTGTGTGTGTGTGTGTGTGTGTGTGTGTGTGTGTGTTAAGAGATGGTCTTAGATCTCAAGAAACTTTCATAAAATCAGAAATATAGTTGAAGGCTAGTTAACAAGACTGAAGGTTTCCTTTACTTCTTCCTCAGCTGTCATAGTGCTGCTATTTATCATAAAATTTATTTTCTCCTACTTATTTTTGGGGAAAAAGTAATATATGTACCTGGTAAAAATTCAAAATATATAAAGAAATATAGAACAGCTCTTCTTCCTACCTCAATCTCCCAAATTTAGAACTCCCAATTTCAGAGGATAGTTTGTGCATGTAAGCATTAAAGTTATACATACATACATATGTATATGTGTGTAAATGAATAAATATACACATACACACAATATTTTGTATTAAACTTAACTTTTAAAAATTATATATATGGAACTACATATCTTGGAGATAGTCCTCAGGGGTACATATAGTTTTGCCTCAGCTTTTTTAAAAAAAATCTACATAGATTTTATCATTATTTATTTAATAAGTTTTCTATTAAGGACATTCAAATTACTTTCAGTCTTTTGTTATTACAAACCATGGCACAATATATTTACCTCTATATCAACCATTTTCATGAGTTTATCAGTAGGATGAATTTCTAAAAGTAAAATTACTGGGGCAAAGGGTTTATATATCTTAAATTTTTATAGAGTGCACTAAGTTTATTTCCATAGAGATATAAAAATTATACTCCCACCAGTAATGTAAAAGAACTTACTTTCCCCAGTTCTCAATAAAACAGAGTGTTATTAAAACTTTATATCTTTATCTCCCAGGTGCAAAATGATGTCTCTATGTAGCTTTTAATTTGCATTTCTCTTATAAGTAGTATTGAGGATACTTTCCTGTGTTTAGAAGCTATGCCTTTTCTGTGGACTTCAGTAATCTTTTGTTCCTTTTACTGAATTTCTGATACAGCCTTATTTATTAGTAGGGTTTTGTTATATATTAAAGAATTCAGCTATTTTTTCTATGAGATAAATTGCAAATAGTTTTTCTTGTTTTCATTTGTCTCTGATTTTATTTATGAGTTTTGTTTTCAGAAAAATAGTTTAAGTATGTAATTAAATTTATTATTTTAAATGATTTCCAGGTTTTGTTTTATACTAAGATAGGCCTTATTTAATCTAAAATCTTCCAAAATTTATTTTATTACTTTTATCTTTCAACTTTTGAAGATTTAAATTTTTGATGTAACTAGAATTTACCTTATGTATTTTCCTCAACAACATATATTACTAGGTGTATTGGTTAATGATGCGGATTTTTTTCAATAGGTGGAGTTACATATATGCGATTTGATATATATGCAATTTGATATATATGCTATTTTGTTGTATTGCTCCTTCAGATTACCACTTGTTCTGATGGATGGCACACACACACTTTCTGAGCAGCACTTCAAAACGTACAAAGAAGTGGAAAATTGGGTCTTTGAATGGTCTGCCTCAAAACAAGAAAAGTTCTATTGGGCGGTATCCTGAAAGATGGGGAAATGTGTAGCTAGCAATGGACATGACTTTGAATAAAGCAGCACTTTTTATATTCTCTTGAAATTATCCTGTGTTATTTTTTTTTAAATTACTAAATCTGCCTTTTTAACTGGTTAATAATTAACCTACATTTTGAACCAGTTAATATTTAATCCACATTATTAACTGTAATAATGCAGATTTTGAAATCAAAGAAAACATGATGCCTTCAAGATTAATATCAAAAGTGTTTTATTCAAAATAATGCCCATCACTAAACTACACATTTCCCCCATATTGCAGGTAATTTGTGGATACCGTCCCAATAAAACTTTTCTTGTTTTGAGGCAGACAATTCAGAGACTCAATTTTCCACTTCTTCATACGTTTTGAAGTGCTGCTCAGAAAGTACATGTGCCATCTATCAGAATAAGTAGTAATCTGAAGGAGCAAAGTGTGGTGAATACAGATGATGGGTTAATACTTCTTAGGTAATATCTTTTATTGTGTCTTTAACTGGTTTAGAAGTGTGTGATAGTGCGTCATCATGAAGCAAAATTACTTTGCTGTGTCTTCTGGCACATTCTGGTTGTTTAAATTTTTGATGTAACTAGAAATTGATTATCTGTTGTCAGTAGTGATCAGTATTAAAGGTTTTATCTGGTTTTAGAAGCTCATAATACACCACACCTTCCTGATCCCACCAAATGCAGATCATTGTCTTCTTTCCCAGTGTTTTTCAACCTTTTTTGGGCAAAGGCACACTTGTTTCATGAAAAAAATCACGAGGCACACCACCATTAGAAAATGTTAAAAAATTTAACTCTGTGCCTATATTGACTATATATAAAGTAATTCTCTTGAATAGGAATCAAATAAACACAAAGAAAGTATTTTATAATTACTTTATTATGAAATATTAAGTAAACAAAATAGTGAAAAATTATAAAATTCTTGTCTTGTCTGCACCTACGGCACACAAGGCAACATCTCGCGGCACACTAGTGTGCCGCGGAACAGCGGTTGAAAAACGCTGTTCTTTCCAAATCGATTTTGCCTTGCATTCCATGTTGATGGTTTACCTGGATCAGCCCATGATTTTGTGCATTTGGGATTCTCAAAATAAATCCACTTTTCATTGCCAGTCACAATTTGATGCAAAAAAGACTCTTTCGTGCTGTTGAAGCAACATTTTACTGATGACTTTTTGGTTTTCCATTTGTCTTTTGTTCAGTTGATGTGGCACCCATTTTCCTTCCTTTAAAATAGGGGTGTCGAACTCAATCAGAGAAGGGGCCAAAATCTAAAATTCAGCCTAAATCGCGGGCCGAATGGTTTACTGAACAGTCATAAACTGACAATGTCATAAACTGACAGCGCAGTGCAGTGATGACAGCGCGGTGCGGGCCACATTGCAAGGCCTGGCGGGCTGGATTTGGCCCACGGGCCTTGTGTTTGACACGTGTGCTTTAAAATCTTTCCCATTGCTTATAAACAATTGGAAATTGTTTGCTGAACAACATTTAATCTTTCTTCAAGTTGTTTTTGAGTTTGACACGTATCTTCATCCAATAATGCTTGTAATTGTTGATCTTCAAACTTTTTTGGTTGACCTGGATGTTCTTCATATTTCACATTGAAATCATCACTTTTATTTATTTATTTATTTATTTATTATTTTTCCCCCGTTTTTATTTTATTTTATTATTATTTTTTTAATCAATCTTTATTGTTCATATTATTACAAAGGTTCCTCATTTCTTTCCCCCTCCACCAGGTTCCCACCCCACCCTCCGCCCCCTCCCCACCCCCCATAGGTGCACAGTTTATGTTCAGTCTCTTCCTCCCTCCCTTCCCCCCCCCCCCCAGAACAGTCAATCCACACCCCTCCCATATCGCCGACTCTACTACAATGAACAGCTTTTATTGTTCATCAGGTTTTTCAATCTCCTTTTTTTTTTTTTTTTAAATTAATAAACTTTTACACTTCTAAGAATAAATTTTAAAATCTAATAATTTTAAACCTTGTTTTTTTTCTGCCCTGGGAATTGAGAGCAAACTTGTTTATATGTAAACTTGCCCTTAGGCTATCAAAAGGTGTAGCCATTCAAGGTGTAGCCATTCAAGTAAATGGACACATTGTTTAAACATAGCTGCTGGTTGGAACTGGATTATCTGTTCTGGGTGGGAAGGGCTTGTCATTCCCTTTCTCCATTAAAATTAAGGTGTTAGCTTTAAAATCTCTTTTTGGCAAGAGACCTTAAACTTTCAGAGCTTTAAATTTTTCAGATAGTAACTGAAATAATCACTTTTAAAGCATTTAAACCTGTGTACAAAAGTATCTTGAGATGCAGCATGTTCACCATAAGCTTCCTGAAGTATAGAATAACTTCCAGCAGCACTTTTCTTCAAAATAAAGTAGTGAATTAAAACTTCGTGCAAATGCTCTTTTTTTTGGCACAAAATTCGACATTTTTAAGTGTAAAAAATATCTATGAAGTTAACACCTTCAGCAAATTTGACATATGAAGTTTTCAAGCTTGTTGTCAATACAATAAAATAGCATACATATCAAATCTCATATATATCAACATATGTGTAACTCCATCTATTGAAAAAAATCCGCATTATTAACCAGTACAATTATTAAATGCCACATTTATTATCTATTAAAGTCTCATATTTAACTGAAATCTATTTTTGTAATTTCTATTTTATTCCACTGACATCTTCATTGGTATATCAACTACTATATTATTTTAATTCTAACTACCTTTTTAAAAATATATATATTTTATTGATTTTTTTACAGAGAGGAAGGAAGAGAGATAGAGAGCAAGAAACATCAATGAGAGAGAAACATCAACCAGCTGCCTCCTGCACCCCTCCCCACCCCCCCACCATCCCCCCCACCGGGGATGTGCCCGCAACCAATGTACATGCCCTTGACCTGAATCAAACCTGGGACCTTTCAGTCTGCAGACCGATGCTCTACCACTGAGCCAAACCGGTATCAACTAATTCTAACTACGTTTTGATTTAGTATTCTTCTTTTTGTAATTTAATTGGATATTCTTACTTAGGTATTAAGTGAATTAAAGAATCAAAATTGTTTTTATTTGTGTTAGGACAGTGGTCTGTAAACTGTGGCTTGCGAGTCCCATGCGGATATTTGGCCCCTTGAGTGTGGCTCTTCCACAAAATACCATGTGTGGGTGCTCAGGTACAGTGAGATTGAAACTTTGTGGCCCATGCTCAGAAGCTGGTTTTCGGCCTGGGCAAGTCTATTTTGAAGAAGTGGTTCTAACATCGAGCCACACTGAAGGGGCCAAAGAGCCACATGTGGCTCACGAGCCGTGGTTTTCCAACCACTGTGTTGGGAGAACAGATTTTTAAAATAGAAGGCCTTGACTGTGAGAAGACTGCTATGCCATATATGAAATAACTCAGGGGATATTAATATTTTAATGTTGTTTAAGCTTCCTATTATAGAACATGGTATAAATGTCTACATG
The DNA here is from genome assembly GCF_964339955.1 of Pipistrellus hanaki. Lineage (NCBI taxonomy): Eukaryota > Metazoa > Chordata > Mammalia > Chiroptera > Vespertilionidae > Pipistrellus > Pipistrellus hanaki. The sequence continues at coordinate 67,891,969 of NC_140504.1, read as the reverse complement.
TTAAAGTATTACCTGTCCTTTACTTAAATGATAACATTGCATTCATAAATCCTATTCCTATTTTTCTAATTTTCTTGCCAGGTATTTTTTCTTTGCTATTGTATTTGATTATTTTCTTTCAACATATAATTTAAGTGGTTGCTACATTATATATAGCAACTATTGTATCCTGTGTATTAATTTTCTTCCCAATCACTTTACTTAATTATTTTACCATTAAAACAATTGTTCCATTGATTCTTGCTTTTTCCTTCTAAGTAATAGTTTTCTAAAGTAAATAATTTTATCTCCATTTTTCTTATTTTCATAGCTGATTTTGTCTCCTTTTGCTTAATTTATCCATTAGTAATTAGGAAACAAAGTTAAATGGAGGACTTTTGTTACTGATCAAAGTTAGAAATTTTCTAATGTTTTAATAACTGGATGTAGACATTTATCAAATAACTTTCTAATATCTGTGGAGAAGATCAATTTGCTTGATTTTATTGATATTCTGAGCCATATTAATATATTTTAATATTGAACCATTTACTAATACTTGGCCATCAGAGTGTATTGTCTTCATTTGCTTCTATATCCTGCTTGCTGATTTTCAGTTGGAAATTTATTTGTTTGATATTTATAATGAGTTTAGGCATTTTCTTTTGTTGTTTCTTGCCTTTGTTTTCTTTCTTGGTTCCCTTTTTAAAACTTTTATATTGATGTCAGAGATGCTTCATAAAAAAATAAGAAGACTTTTTTTTTGTATGGTATGTAGCAAACCCACATATTTAAAATTTTATTTTAAAATAAATGCAGTTGCTCCTATGTAGGAAGCACCTTGGTTTTAACAATTTTGATATAGTCTTACTCTTTTCAGGAAGGGATCTGAATCATAAGGACATTGAGAGTTCTAAAGACAAAGTGTGGTGAAGAGAAATGGGGGAATATGGGAGAGGGCAGTGGCAGGCTCCACTTACTTTCTAGTGTTGCCTAGCTCTGGTCCTGCAACTGGTCCAGCTCTGTTTGATCAGCCCTGATCAGGGTGGGCCAACTGGACCCATCCATACACAAATTCATCCACTGGGCCTCTAATCTATACTAATAAAAGAGTAATATGCTAATTAGACCAGATAAATCAGACATCTTTCTGATGTCTGGAACTTCTTCAGGTCAAGCTACCACAGCTGGGAACAGAAATCATTGGCTGGAAGAGGTGGAGCCAATTCAATTCCATTAAAAATTGTGGATATATAATCCCCTAAACATTGATATTCACTCTCTCTTGGCTCCTGGATCTTGACTCTCTGGTTCCTTTGGCTTTGCTCCTGCTTGTGTTCCTTTCTTAGCATATAGTCCTGTGAACCCCACATATACTGGACCGATAGACTGCAGCTGGGGGGGACTGATGGACTGCAGCTGGCAGAAATTAAGCTAGTCTGACGCTGCAGTGGACTGTGCAGACATGGAATGGGAGCTCTGGACACTGGCTTTGATTGTCTCCCTATTGAAGTCACAGTTACACTTTCCCTTGGTCCCACAAAGGGAAATGGGACTTTGAAAACTCAAGGGTGTCATTCCACAGAAATAAAGCTCTCTATAATATTTCATCTTTCTATGTGAGTCTTAGAAAATTCCTTTATTTGGGCTATCACAAGATGCCCACTCTCACTAGAAACAGGTGAGGATGACAACTTCTCCCCACCGATAACAGATTCAGATGTACAACAATGATTTGTTGTTTGCATATGTTGCAAAATGATCACCACAATTAGTCTGGTTAACAACCATTGCTACATACTTTTATTTTTAAAAGTTAGATAAGAACTTAAGATCTACTATCTAAGAAACTTTCAAATATACTATTGTTAACTATAGTCATCATGCTGTACATTAGATCCCCAACACATTTATTTTATAACTATAAGTTTGTACCTTTTGCCTCTCCTTACTTTTATATATTTCATCCACCCTACACCTTCACACCCAGACTCTAGCAACCACCCCATGAGTTCATGTTTTTGTTCATTTTAGATTCCACATATAAGGGAAATCATATGGTGTTTGTCTTTCTCTGATATATTTAATTTAGCATAATGCCCTTATGACCCATCCATGTTGTTGAAAATGACAAGATTTCCTTCTTTTTTATTATGAAATAATATTTCACTATGTATATATACCACATTTTAAAAATCTTTCCATCCATTGATGGGCAATTAGTTTCCTTCTATGTTTGAACTATTGTATATTTCTTAAGTGTTCTAAGAACTTAATTGGCAACACTAATTTATTTGAACAGGAGTTTAAAATAGTTTTGGGAGACTACAATGACATTGCATGAGCAGTCATAAGTTTTGGTATAGATGCAGTGTGTACCATGTAGATGTAGACATGCTGTTTTAACAGACCCATGACAAACGGTTATGTAAATTCTTTTCCAGCTCAAAGAAACTCTAAAGAAGTTTATTTAGGAACATTGACAGTCTAGAAACCCTGGTTTATTTTTGTCCTCTAAGCTTATTGCTTCAAAAGAAATGAACTATGTAATAAATAGCCTGCTATAACTTCAAACAGTATAAACCATTTTCACATAATATGTCATGATATGCTTGAAATTAAAGTCTAGCCATTATGACTAACTGATCTACGCTGCAATGTTTTTTTGTTTTGTTTTTCTCACTTGGAAATGTCCATGAAGTGTCTGCATCTACAAAGGCTCATGGTGGAATGAAATTCTTCCTAGAAAAAGTTGCTGTAGAGAAAGTCCTCTAGGGACTTGTGTGACAGAAAAGGAATCTTACATAGCCCTTTTCCTCAGTGAATATTTAAAGCAATATCTCCCTTCAAGCCTCTGAACTTATCTCAGCCATGATTTACAAAGTGAAAGAGACTTGAAGAAATATCTGCTTCAAAAGAAGGAAATTATTAGTTTCTGCCCTAAAACATCAAATTACTTAGATACTGAGATAAATTAGAGCAACATATTTTCTCTTCATTCCCCCCCCCCTTTTTTTTTCTATCAGCATATGGCAAATATCAACAGCAACATAAACACTATTTTTAAATTATTGAAAGTTTAAAATACATGCTTAGGTTATACCCCAACCTGCCAGATACAGCAACACTTTAAAAGCAGTTAATTAAGAACTATTTTTATTTTGGGTTGATAATATGCTCCTCTGGTGACATTAAGGTACCATTAGCTTCTAAGGAAGAAATGACAGTATACTAGCAAACTTAGACCTGATGCATTTCCCCAACACAAAAGAACAAAGCTGTGACTGCCTCATGCTGTTGTGCCAGTGTCTTCTCTCTGGATTTACACCTTTTAAAGACTAAGGAGCATGAAGCACTGATAAAGGAAGAAAAGACAAGTAGCCTTTCCTTATCAGGACATTTTTGTTAACTTGCCAGATAGCAAATGAATGAGGGTGGGTAGTATTGTGGAAAGATGCCAAGACTCCTGTGAAGGTATATGCCATACTCAGAGACATACTTGCTAAAAGTACTTAAATATACAATAGTGTCTCCATTATTTCTCCCTCTCTTATGATACCTAGCCCCATGCCTTATCTACATAGTCATTCTTAATGCTACTGACTCAACATATAAACACATGTTGTATTACTAAGAGGGAGGGGGAATTCTCCATCAAATTATATTGTATACAATAAAATGCAACTATTTATTAAACACTGTAATCACAAAATTTTAGAATGTTACTTTTAGAAAGAGGACTAAATCCTTTATTAACTTTTTATGTTATTTCTTAACCATTTTAATGTCTCAAGATTTATAGGCTGGTGTCAAATATAGACATACTCTGACAGATGCTACTTTAGGATAATTTCCCCTTCACTAAATGATGTCATATTATTTTGTTTTTTGAATGAACTTAAATTTTTTTCTGTTAATTCTCCTTTATTGATGTCATTAAATCACTAGAGGCCTGGTGCACAGATTTGTGCACATTGAAAGGAAATTAATGCCGAAACTAGTTTGGCTCAGTGGATAGAGTGTTGGTTTGGGGACTGAAAGGTCCCGGGTTCGATTCCAGTCAAGGGCATGTATCTTGGTTGTGGGCATATCCCTAGTAGGGGGTGTGCAAGAGGCAGCTGATCGATAACTCTCCCATGGATGTTTCTAACTCTCTATCTCTCTCCCTTACTCACTGTACAAAATCAATAAAATATATTATTAAAAAAAAAAAGGGAAAAAAAAGAAAGGAAATTAATTAGAAGGTGGCCGGCGGGGCTGTACTGGGTGAGACAGGCCAGACATGTCCTGGAGCCAATCTCCTGCGGTTCCTCCTGGGCTGGCCACATCTGGGATGGTGCCGTGGAGTGAGTGGGGTTCTTCAAAGAGCATCTGTGGAGTGAGAGTGGTCCTTCCAGCAGATAGGGTCCCTTGGTCTGGCCTGCAGGGATAGGGCTGAAACCAGCTCTCCAACATCCCGAGAGGTCCAGGATTGCAAGTGGGTGGTTCTCAGATGACACACCCCAAAATCAGGCTCCCTCCTCTCTGGTTTCTGGTGTATCACCCAAGAGCCACAGCTCCTGTGTTGAGTGTCTGCCCCCTGGTGGTCATTGCGTGTCACAGCTACCGGTGGGATAGTTGAATGTTTGGACAGTTGGTTAAGCTTTTATATTATCTATATAGATATGCCTAAAGAGTCAGGATAGTTCAAGTGGTTCAGGCAGTACTTTTTCAGTGTCCCAAGAAGCAGAGGGGACACTGAAAAAAGTACAATGAACAGTTGTGATATCTCCTAAAACAATCTTATACTAGGATTTAAACTAGAATTGCCTCTCATCCATCTGTGAATGAACATGGTTTTTAGCATATAGTAGTTTCTGAGTAAGCATTTGTAGAATAAATAAATAAAAGATGGCCCTACACTTGTTAGTGAACAGTGTCGGTGTAATGTTATCCATGGCATGCTGTGTGCATGATTGCATTTAATTTCCACAGCATCCTATAAGATATTAGATGCAATTATTTTTACTTTGCAAAGTAAGAAATTGAATCTCATGGAGATTAAGTGACTTCACTACATTCACCTGGTTATTATGGGATAACATTAAGATTTGAACTTGGATTTACCTGAATCTAAGTTTAGCACCACATGTTTTTTGGTTCCATAGTCCTCCCTTACCCTTGAATTCATCTCATCTGATATGACTGAGAAACCAGACAACATGTGAAAACATAAGGACATTATTCTATACTTTTCTTATTTTCTAGTTCTCAGCTATATTACAGATAGTAGGAATTTACAAACATACACCTAAACATTCTTCAAATATTGGGTAAAATATGATATGCAGATAAAATTAATTGTCTAACACATAAATAGTCTTGAGGATTATGCATGTACACATATAGCTGCTCTAAGAAAGCTTAAAATTTCTATCAAATGAAAATATTTTTATTATTTTTACCATTCCCCTTTATATTTATGTTGGTTTATGGAGTTCGATTTATACTCAGTATTTTCAGATACATATACCTGCACACACGAAGTATCAACCATGTTTTTCAGAGGAATGATAGTTAAAAACAATGTCCTTTATTATAAATATACAAGTATTATGTTTATGTATGAAACTTTTTTAGTGGTAAAGTTGTTACATTATAAAAATAGAAAAATGGCAGCCAAATGTGCTACATTTCTTAAATGGACAAAAATTCTTTTAATGAAGCCAAAAGTTTATTTAAATAAGGACTATTACTGTGAATTTTTACTTGGCTGTATTTTGCATCTATCATTATTATTAAAGAATGGGGTGAATGTTAAGAAGTGCCTTGCTTTCTTCCAAATTAAAAAAATAATTACATTAATGCAAAGAACACCATTGATTACTATCTACTGAGCCAGAAGCTCTTAGAACCTGGAGCTGAGCCATTTCTGTCACAATGACAACAACAGACTCACTTTTCTAGTCTGGGCGAGGGATGGACATATAAGGTGAAGGATTGAAATGGCTGAACCTTAATGAAATTGATTTCCCTAAAGAATAATTTGTTTGTTTCGATTACATTAGACTCTGATTAGCCCCTACAAAAGTGTATCCCTCTCTCATTCCTGATGAAAGTCTCATCTTCTTCAAAATTGCAAGGGTGCATAAGACAAGTCCTAAATCACACTTGAGTTTTCCAACTAGAAATAACTCTCAGCTGAATTTCATAGGAGAGGCATAGTCTTAGTCTTAATTTATTAGATTAATACAAATCAATAGAAGAATTGAGACCAATCCAGCTAACATGAAAGTGAGATAAGTTGATTATTGCCAAAGCACAATTTTATGAATAAGTAAAATCTTCCCTAGAAAACCCAAAGAAAGGTTTTGCCTTATTCTAAACTCTGTAAAAAGAAAAGCAGTTTAATCTGAGAAGTTGCATAGAAGTTCATTTCAAGGGGGGAAAGTACATGTAGCTGGAATATGAGACTTTAATTATAATAATACTTTGCCCTTCCTATATCCCCTATTGCCAACACTTAAAAAAAAAAAAGATTACTTGTACAGAAAGCTTGGATGGTGCATTAGTGCATTAGTGAGATTAGATTAGGGTGTTCAAGGGTGTAGGAAATTGAAATCTCAGTAACATAACCTAGTATGTTTACTCTCATATTTTTACCCAATATTTGAAGAATGTTTAGATGTATGTTTGTAAATTCCTACTACCTGTAATATAGCTGAGAACTAGAAAATAAGAAAAGTACTGTATAAAATAATGTCCTTATGTTTTCACATGTTGTCTGGTTTCTCAGTCATATCAGATGAGATGAATTCAAGGGTAAGGGAGGACCAATACAATGCTAGGGCCCATCTGGGCAGCCCTATAGAAATAGTGATTTAGAGATGCATTTGGCTTGAATATTTTGTTTATATCAACTTCCAGGAGTCAAGTTAGAGGAGAGGGAATTTAAGGGAACACACTGACCCTTCCATGCTTTGGCTGGAAAAGTTGCATACATCAGTTCTGCTCACAGACCACATGCCAGAAACTAGTTAAATAGTCCCACTTATCTTCAAGGGGAGGCTGAAAAATTTAAAAACACACATGAATACTTGGTAAGGGTAACTGTGTTAGAATAATCCAGGCAGCCAGTGTTAGAATAACCCAACAAGGAGCAACAAAATTTATTACAAGAGAGGCTTAATGAGAGTGTTTTCTATCTAAAGAATACTTAACTTTCAGAAGAGAAGAAAAGCATGTTTATCATAAGGGAAACATGTTTTCCCATCCATCAACCTTGATATAAAGCATTGAATTCCAAAAATCTGTCAGTAAATTGTTCATTTGAAAGAAAAATTGCTGAGCAAGATGTAATTTGTCCCTTTTCAAGTCATTAGAGACATCTAAGAGCTTTCTTTTCTTTTTTTTCCCCTTCCATTTCACTCCTTTTTTTATCTAATTCCTAGAGCTTTCATTTAATTTATCACCTGCCCAAGGAACAATCTCAACGTTTCTGTCCTCCAAACTGTATCCCTCACTTTAAATTGAAGTTCAGAGCCCATCTCAGGAGAGCTTCTCAGGGGAAATTTCTCTCAATTAACTTGGGCTCATGCTTTGATCTGCACAATTTCTGCTTTATCACTTCATGTCAGAATATTCATTGACTACCTACCTATCTTGTCTCTTTTGAAAGACTATTACATTTTCAGGGCATAAGTCAGGTCTAATCTCAACAAGATACTTTCAGTTCCTATTATGGTGCTGAGCATCAGTGCGTACTCAGGAAATGTCATTGCTCATTTACAAGGAACTTGAAGTTCTATGTATAGGATTTGGAATCCCCTGCTTGATTGTATTAAATTATTTGAATAATTTCCTCCAGTTGTTCAAATAACTATGTTTCAATGAATGAGGAATAAATCATTTAGAGAGTCTATTTTTATAGCTGGTCTTCAGCTTTGTAATAAGAACAAACTGGAAGAAATGTTGATATTCTAAGACACTAATGTAGTCACTGGACTCCAAAATGTATTGTGAGTAATTCTAAAGAACAAATGTAATTAGCATTAACCGGCAAATAATAAACACAACACTTATCTTCAGGAAACAGTATGTAGAGAATGGAGAGGGGTGTTTGGGAAAGTGTATTGCCAGGGATAACCTCTGGTCTTATTTTTCAGCTGTGGGGCTATTGCTGCAAATTCTGTGGCTCTAACTGGGTTATAACCTAGCACTGTTTATGCTTTGACAATAGTCTATTAAGTTCTTAAACAGAACCCTTTGCCTCGCTTACTTATAAATATTTGCTTGCTTTGCATACTTTTGTTTCATTTCTCCGGGATCATATAAAATCATCTAAGTTGTCTTTCTTCAACTAAAGAGGAGAAAAATAATGCAGCAACTGCATATTCTAAATTAGAGATTCTTAACTTTGGATGTCCATTAGAATCACCATGGTGTTTACAAATACATCCTTGCTAACCCCTGCACCTCAAAGATTGTGTCTTAATTGATCCAGGGTAGAGTTGGGCATCAGTATTGTTCTTTAAGTTCATTCAGCTTTTGCAAATGCAAGTTTTGGTGCCCCAGATCTTTAATTACAAAACAACTAGCATTTTCCACCTTTAAAAATTGTGCTGTTATAAACATATTGTGTACACACTTGGAAACGGTGGTGTTTAAAAATGTTGACTTGTGTATTTATGCAGGAACAGTATATGAATTCATTAACCTTGCCTATAACTTTGTTACTTGGCTTTTTGTTTATGTACCCACTCACCATTTCCAGTTCTTTAAAAACACTTATGATACTAAGATCAGAAGGGAGCAGAAGTGACCCTGGATCACTCAATTTCAGGTCCTAAGTAATGGAAATCTCATGCTAGCTGTCGCCTCTCAATAAATGAAAGATGAAATCCTTTGCACTCTGGAAGGTCAATGTAGTAACCTGTGTCCAAGAAATTCGTTCTGGGCTGTCTGGCTTTGGGCAGTCCTTAAACTAAATAAGTAGTAATTATGGAGTTGGGGGTTGGAGACAAGGAACAAAACCTCCCTAAGTTCACATTCTCACTGAAAGACTCCAGTCTGTTTCTGGAATCCCACTAGTATCCATAAATGAGTTTGCACTTGGTCCTTAGACAAAAGTTCTTAACCTCTACTTTACCTTCCACCCTCATTTTTTAATCCACCAAGTTGAATTTCACACCATGACATGTAGCACCACAGAAACAAATGTTCTAAAGACCTAGCAGAAGGTCTGCCTCTTTTTCTTGTGATTAACTGGAATACATAGCAATCTATTTCAAATCCTACCAAAAATCTATTTTAGTTTGATACTTTAGTTTCTGAGAGTAGAGATATATAAATGCAAATGGAAAGCGTACAGGTAAGTAGAAACAACAGGGATTTCATAAAATGTACTCCTCCCCAGATTTATTTACTTGACTATTTGTGCATGTATGTCCATGTTTTGAAAGATTATTGAAATTCACAATAGCATAGAAAATAGAAATGTATGAGCAAAACATATGTGCATTGAAAATATGATTCTATAGTATTAATTTGTAAATAATCAATTAAAATATTTATAGATTTTAATTTTCCCTCTTCCCACTATCAGAAAATATCTATAGATAGTATGGCAGAAAATAACAATCATTGTCTCCATTTCTCAAGTTTTATATTGTGTATTATCAGCATGGGCAACCTTCCAAATATTTCAAGTTTTGGAGGTCACAGAAATTATTTTCTTAACATAAAACAATAAAGTCATAGAGAGTTAATATGAAATATCAAAACTTTCATGGGATAAAAACTGCATTTTTTGATGAACAAGTAACTGAGAGTCAAGTGAACTATAGTATAACCTTTTGAAGGAAGCTTTTCCAGGCAGAATATTGAGGAAGGTAAGAAACATAGAGGGAATCACTTATTTAAATCTTGAGCTTGTTATGAAGTTATAGCTGACTGGGTTCCATCTTCCTGGTGGATTGAAGGTTATATAAGAGGCAAGAAGTCAAGAGAAGATAGATCGAGAATCATTAATCCAAAAGAGGTCATTACACATAGATGCATGAGCATATCGAGTCAGGATGGCAAAATTGAAATCAGGATAGTATACAGTCAGAATGAGAAGTTGGGGGCATTGGAGCATGAGCTAAGTAGTGGTCAGAAAAAAAGAGGAGAGGGAGGTTCAGTAACAAAAAGGTGAAGTTATGAGAAAGTGGCAGGAATGAATAAAGGGAACCCACAGATTTTCTGAGGAACTATTCTTTATGAAGCTAGACAGACTGCTGCTGGGCAGAACCAGCAAGTAGGTGGAGTTGGACAATGAATATATAAGAATGAGCCTTATATTTATCAATCCCTTCATCCTTTATTCAACTAATATTTATTGCATGACTCATATACACCAGGCATTCTGTTGAATCATAGGGAAGTACAGGGAAACAAAATGTACCTCAAAACAGCTTTCCTTCTCCATTGTCCATATGTAGTGTCACGTATACCTGGGTGAGAAAAATCTCTAAGAAGGATGTAGCAATGCTTTTATTCTGGTAGCCTTGGGAAGAATAGGTTTTTCAAGCTTTTTAAAAAAATGAGTAATGATACATAATGTGTAAATCTTAATATTTGCTTTGTTTGAGTTTATATTTGCATGGGTACATCCAATAAAAATATTTGAAGTTTTCAGATTGCATTGACTTTAGCCCTCGCATGTTTTTCTCAGTGGTGAGATCATTAGACTGCCATACAAAGGGTCACAAGGGTAGAAGATCAAACCTGCAACCCAGATACGTGCCATCCAAAGGGTCCCAGTCAAAGGCACGTATCTGGGTTGCAGGTTTGATCTTCCACCCCTGTCAGGGCATGTGCCGGAGGCAACCTATCAGTGTGTCTCTCTCACATTGATGTTTCTCTCTCTCTCTTTCTCTCTAGCTCTCTCACCCTTCCTCCTACTCTCTCTAAAAATTAATGGGAAAAATATCCTCAGTTGAGGATTAACATAACAAATTGTATTGATTTTTAAAAGTTTGTTAATTTCTATAGTTTCCAGTTTCCTTCTTGGTAATGGGCACCTGAATGAGGCTGATAAAAAGTTCAAACTTCTCCTTGAATATCCTATCTGATCAAATGAGACCATCACTTTGAATAGACCCTCAAAGAATGAATTCAACCAGGGATATTTTTTTCCACAGGTAGCAGGATCTTCTCATCTTCCTGTGAGCTCAGGCACCCACTGGTGCCAAGAGATAACAGCAACTCAAAAGGGGGTAATGTTTGTGTTTTTTCTCATTTCAAACTTCTGATCCTATTATAACAGACTAGAGGCCTGGTGCATGAAATTTGTGCACTTGGGGGGTGGGGGGGGAGGTACCTCAGCCAAGTCTACACCCTCTGGCAGTCCAGAAGCCCTTCGAGGATGTCCAACTGAGGGCTTAGGCCTGCTCCCCCAATGGAAGAGGCTCCTGCCACCACCACTCTTCTCACCAGTCGTGAGCCCAACTCCTGGCTGAGTGGTGCTCCCCCTGTGGGAATACATTGACCACCAGGGGGCCGCTCCTGCGTCTGACCCCTGGTGGTCAAATGCTCATCACAGCAACTGGTCGTTCTGCCTTTCAATCAATTTGTATATTAGCCTTTTATTATATAGGACAATTAGTCTGAAGGAGTATGGCAATAAAGTCTACGTGCTATGGAATTTCACTAATTGGCTGTATAAAGCATCATTAATACTGTACCAAAACTCCAAACACAAGGTCTAAGGTGTAGACATATAAAACCTGCTGCTTCAGATTGGCAGAGAAGCTACCAATATATTAGCAGGACCTGGGGCAGACCAGTTTCCTCTGGGCCCTGCCTCCACGTGGATCTCTAGGTAGGGTCACATTATGACACATATAGGTCCTGAGTATCATGTAACTTTTATACTATAAAAAGGGTTATATTTTTACTGAGATAAAAGACAAATATATGAATATTATATGTTGCAATATTTTCTTTTACCTAAAACTTTACTTCTTTTGTTCCAACTTTAAAGAAAATTGAAACATTTCATGGGCTCCTAAAAGTACTAAATAAACCAGGCAATCTGTCTGATGAATCTGATGGGTAAAATGTTCATGCCTCTGGGTCCATACCTCCTCATCTTGCTAGCATACGTTTATTGTGCTGACTGATCTGCTTTTGATTTTTTAAATGTAATTTCAACTTTAAGTTTCTTTTTTTGGAGCAAAACAGGCTCTTTTCTGTTTATGAGGTTATTTCTGAGTTGCAAAAATAAGACCTCACCCCACCCATGTTTTCAGTAATCCCTGTTTACCCTCATTCAATCTTGGCTATCACAATCATAGAGACAAAAAGTATAAAGGAGACATTTTATTAAAAAAAATTGTAGTGGTGGAAACCTTGGATGTAAACATTATTGCTCCAGATATGCCAGGTAGATGCATTCCTTTTGTTTTGCTTTTCACTGAACAGAACAAGCCTTTGTTCTCTTAGGTTGTTTTATAACATCATCAAGAGTACTGAAATAATAAGATCACAATGAAAAGGTAAAGTGAAACACAGCAATGAAATAACTAGAGGCACAAAGTGGCTGAAACATGTGGAAGACAGAAGCAATAGAGAGAAAAATGGTCCAACAATGAAACATAGACAAGAGACAGAAAGAATGGACACAGAGAAACTGATACTGGCATGGGAGAAGTCTAGACGAAGAGTGGATGGTGCTAATGGAGAGAAAGCATGGATTTCAACTTATTTTTTTCCTAAGAACCATCACTAATAACCAGCTTTAAAAAAAAGGCAGATAGAAGGGAAAGGGAACACAGATCCCACCTTTCAATGAGAAGTGGTTAAATTATCTGTGGGTATATTTTAAATTACCACATATTTTAACTAATCCTTCAAAACCACTATTTTCTATCTCAATGGAATGTTTCTAAAACCATTAGTCTCAAATAATACTACTCAGCCTTCTCTAAAACAACAGAGCCATCTCTGTCACTGGGCACCTTTCTGCTGTAGACAGAGAATTAATACCCCGTGAAAGTACCTTCACATTAAGAAGCCCGCACAGCCTGGTTTTGGAAGTGGAGCTATTATTGAGTAAATGCCCACAGATTGCAGGACATAAAGCCCAGAGTAGTCAATATAATAGTTTAAAACTCTTAAAAAATTATTATGCTTGTGCACATTAGTAAGGTGCTTGGATAAAGCTACAGAGTCAGGAAAGCACTTTAGTAAATTATAATAGGTTTATTTCAAAAGAAGCCTTCAATACTATTCCCATGATTTCTTAGGATTCATTCATCTATGACCCTTCCACATTTCAGTTGGACACATCTCAGTATATATAATTAACAAATTGGTCCCTGATTAAATAATAACCTGTGAACTCTTCTGAGAAGACATTATCTCTTACTACCTACAGTCCTTACTTGAACTTAAATATTTCCCAGAGCCTTAATTATATCCTGTGTATTAATAGTCTTAAACTGGATGAATGGAGGAATGAGTGAGTTTACTCTTTGCAATGATTTCATGCCCATTATTCTGGTCTTCCAATGTTTTAAACGCTATAGTGATAAAGATTGTGCCACTCACCTTTGTGTTTGTGATTGATAGTCAATATTTCTATTTCAGTCGATGAAGGTTACATGCTAGTTAGTATACTTAAGAAGTGAGTGCTTCAGCCTTTATCATTGTAGAATTCAAAATACAAAGTTCTGTTTAGAAGTGTGGGAAGAGGTGATATACTGAATGAAATCTCATTTATGGCAAACTCATAAGTTGAGAAGTGAGGTAACCTGAAAGGAAGAGAAATGTTAGTTCCTATCTCTGTCCTGCTGAGATTGGACTTGAACATTTTTGCTTGGAAGAAGGGCCCATGTGAGGAAAGGAAATTACATAGCCATCTAGCCTAGTTTAAAGGTAGAGTGGGGGGTTTGAGTGATGAAAAGAGATCTGTTTGTGATTCTGATTCAGGAATAAAATCCTAATCCAAATCTCAGGGGATTTCTAGTTATCTTTGCATAAGGAAGTCACTATCTGTAAAACGGACAATGACTGTGAGAACATAGCAAGATTCTGTAACTTTTTTTATGCTTATTATTTTTATTATTCTCTGGTAGTTTTTCTGCTCTGATTAATAGCAAGAAGTCTTAAGCTAAAAATCACTGTAGCATAGCCAGTGACTTCTTCACTGTGGCTTTACCTTGTAACCCATTTCATAGGGCAGGCTTGGATAAAAAACAAACAAACAAACAAGCAAAAAACAACAACAAAACAAAAACAAAAACAGGTGAAGATATAGAAAAGTAGAAAAACCAAAACAGATGGACCTTCAGGTGACTGCTGAGGACAAAGACATAATTTGTTGAGTAATTGTATAAAACAAAGGACAAACAAACAAGCAAGCAAATGACAAAGACAACACACAGGCTTATTTGTATCTCCCTGACTTACAACTTTTAGCCACTGATCATGATTTTTAGGAGCAATTTCCTCCACTCAGCAACTACTATAGTTACATAGGCAGTGACAGTTAACTAACGTGATTTAGGAGCCAGGCAGAAGCCCAAAGTTCCCACAGACTCCTACACTCTTTTCCTTAAGCTTTTTTTTTTTTTTTTTTTTTTTTTTTTTTTTTTTATGCTGCCAGTTGGGCATCTGTGTGTTTCTTCTTCTCAGCTATCACCTTCACTGTCCAAGTGGGTCTTTGAGGCCCCACCCACATTACCCATAGCAGCCATGGGTTGGTCAGGGCATCTAAAAGAAAATCCAACTTCTTTTGAATTCCTTCTCCTTCTCCTGACCCCACCAAGAAATAGGGAAAATAGTACCTTGTGAGAAAAAAAATCCCAAACATGTGGCTTATTTTAGAAACATGTCCACAGTAAGAATTGGCTGTTTGGCAACAGTATATCTCCTTTCAATTACTAAAGGTAAACTATCCCTCTAGCCAGAAAGCCTCTGCTGTATATCACATTAGCGCTTTCAGACAGAAACATCAATTGTTATTACTTTACTCGCTCAGACGTGGCCTTTTTTTCCTGTTGAATTATATAGGTCTGAGCGCCGGAAATGATATAAACGCCAAGGCCTGATCCTCAGAGCACTTCATCTTCAGATCTTTGTCTCTCCCTCTACCTGGTGTAATAGGCTCTTTTGACTAAACTGTCTCCTTAACTCTCCAACCTGCAATTAATTCAAGCAATCATCTACAGCCAAGGACTGAAAGACATCAATTCAACTTAAGTCAATGCAAGGTTTAGCCACTCTGTAAGTTATTAAGCTTTGGAGGAAAGATCTATTCTAGCCTCTTGTGCCTTTTTATCATTCACAGCGTTCAGTGGAGCGCTTGCTGAGGATGTATTGTTGAAGGCCAGGGGTTCCCTGGGATCAGCTGCTGTGCTTGTGCAGTGTTCGAGTTCGGGACTGGGCCATGTCTGTTTGAGGCCAGGGGTGTCCCTTGTCCAAGGGGACAGAAACGTGCAAATCAGCAAAAGTACACCAACTCCAGACACAGTTACTCTAACATGGCTCCTTAGATTGGAGAGAGAACCGAAACAAGGGAACAGAGTTCTGGGTAAGGGATGGGAAAACAGGCATTGACAGGGCCTCAAGTTGGAAAGACTAAGGTGTTTTTTTGTTTGTTTGTGTGTATGTGTGTGGTTTTTTTGTTTGTTTGTTTGTTTGTTTTTGTGTGTGTGTGTGTTTTGTTTGTTTTTGGTTTTTTGTTGTTTTTTTGTTTTTTTTCTGCTTACCCACAATTTGACCTTTTATCTATAGGAAATAGGTTTTACACATATACATTTGAAATCTTAAGAATCAGTTTCTGGTTAAAATCTGGTAAAAAACAAAAAAAAAAACAAAAAACTAAACCTCAATTTGATTAATTCCAAACAATACCAGTGTACCTTAACTTTAACTCACATTTAAAATATTGTATCAGTAGTAGCAAACATACATGCATTTTATTGTATTTTTATTTTTTTAAATATATGTTTTGTTAATTTCAGAGAGGAAGGGAAAGATAGAAACATCAATGATGAGAGAATCATTGATTGGCTGCTTCCTACACACCCCCCACTCAACCCAGGCATGTGTCCTTGACCAGAGTTGAACTTGAGACCCTTTAGTTCACAGCCTGAACCAGCTAGGGCTATTGTATTTTTAAGTGTTTTATTCATTTTAATGTTCAACCCTCCTTTCTCCCAATTTTCTACCTTCCTTGCTATCTTGTAAAACCACATTTTCACATATTTCCCCATGTTCATATGATAACACCCAAGCATATATAAGTATCCCCTATCAGAGATACACACATAAATACATGCAGAAATTTAGTTATTATTTTATTGTTTAATTTGCTCAAAAAGATTGTCCACTGCTTATCTGTTCCTAAATAACAAATCATTGAAATTGCTCTAAACTAGTTTTTCATTGGCATAGCTTTAATTCATTCTATTTTAATGGATATAAAATAGACTATGATAAAAATTTACCATATTTTCAGTCATTCTTTTATTGAAAGCCATTCTTTCATGTTTATTATTTGGATAATATGAACACAGTGCATGCTAGCATTATGTTCTTTTATGGTATGGCTAAAAAAGAGAACATTTCTGTGTCAGAGTATAAATGTATATTTATGTTTAATAGACATTGCTTTCCTAAATGTCTTTAATACTTTAGATTTCACACTTGCCAGTTAAGTTATCACCCTTTCAAATTATTGTCAGTCTCATGGGTATAAGGTGATATTTCTTAGTTTACTTTGCATTCATCTGAATAATAGTTTTAGCATCATTTTCAAATACTTGATTATTTGGAGATAATCTCTGTGAATTGATTCTTTAGCCTTTTTTTTTTAATTGAGCTTCTATTCTCATCTGATAAATTTTCCATGTCCTATATGTATTATACAAACCACCATCTGTCTGTACTCTCTAATGCACATCCCCTCCCCCAAAGTATGTTATATGTCTTTTTATTTTGTAATCCTTTTCTGCAAGTTTACACTGCTTATCATTTATGTCTTCTGGTTTTAGGCATCAGTTAATAAGGCCATACTTGCCATTAGCTAGTGTATATGTAGTCTCCTGTACAGCTGTTTTTATTTTACTTTTTTTATTTCATTCGTCTGACATTTTTTTTTTTTGTACATGGTATAAGATGCAAATAGACTCAGAGGAAAGGCAGGGAAGGATGGGCAGGTGTGGGAAAATTAGAAATCAACCAAAAACTTATGTGAATATAAGCATAACCAAAGAACACAGACAATTGGGGCTGGGGGGCTGGGGCAGGCTTGGAGAGGACAATGTGGGGAAAGGGAGACATATGTAATGCTTTCAACAATAAAGAATTTTTTTAAATATGAAAATAGATAACTGATTGTGCCAGGGCTAATTACTAATGATCCAACTTCCCTGTGAAATAAAATACTACCTTTGTCAAATTTTAAAATTCTATTATATACTACAATCAATGTATAGATTCCATTTTTCTTCTATGAATTTATTTGCCTATGTTATTTTGATAAAAAGGATAATTGGCTATCAGTATCTCATAGGTTTGCTATGGTTATGATCTGTTCTCTCTTACTATTCTGTTATGTATGAGAGAGAGAGAGAGAGAGAGAGAGAGAGAGAGAGAGAGAGAGAGAGAGAGAGAGAGAGAGGTGGGGTGGAAAACAGAGAGAGAATATATTCTGGCATATACATTTAAGATTTAAGGTAGTATTTTTTTTAACAATTTCAAAACCCCCCCATTGGGATTCTGATTGGAATTGAATTAAGCCTACATATTAGTTTTAGAAGCATAATTTTTATTATAGTGTTCCTCATCCAAAAACTGACTTGCCTTTCCATTTGTTGAAACATTTGTTTTATGTCTTTTAATAAAATTTTGCATTTTTTTTCATGTAGGTCCTAACCATTAAAAATATTTTTCTAAGTATATAAAGCATATAAGTATAATTTATGACAGTTAATTCCAGCAAATTTTATGGAATCTATTGCAATAAGTCAGATATATGATTTTGTGTGTGTGTCTATATGTATTGTACTGAGAAGGCGTATCCATTTCCTTTACATCATAGTTTAAGTTTTGGTGAGGATGTGGATAAAAGGGAACCCTTGTGCACTGTTAGTGGGAATGAAGATTGGTGCAGTTGCTGTGGAAAGCAGTATGGCGTGTTTTTTTTAAAATAAAAAATGGAACTGTCTTATGACACAACCATTCCACTTCTGGGAATTTATCTGAAGAAACTTGAAACACTAATTAGAAAGAATACATACACCCCTATATTCATTGTAGCATTATTTACAATAGTCAAGATTTGGAAATAGCCCAAATGCCCGTAAGTAGATGAGTGGATAAAAAAGTTGTGGTACATTTACTTGGCTGTATAAAGAAGGAAATTTTATCCTTTAGGAGAGCATGGATGAACTTAGAAAGTACTCTGTTAAGTGAAATAAGCCAGTCAGAGAAATACAAGTACCATATGATTTCACTCATATGTTGAATCTAATGAACAAGATGAACTAACAAGCAAAATAGAGACTAACTCATAGATAAGGAACAGGCTGATAGCTTGGGAGGGGAGGGGGAAGAAGGGAAGAAGCTGGGTAGAGAGGGTGGAGGGATTCAGAAAAAAAAAAAAAAAAGAGAGAGAAAGAGAGAAATAACTCATAGACATGGACAACAGTGTGGTGATTTCCAGGAGAAGAAGATGTGAGGGGAAGTAGAGGAGAGTATGGGAGTTTAAATGGAGCTAGATGGAGACTTGATTAGGGATGGTGAACATACAATACAGTGTACAGATGATGTGTTGTAGAATTGTACACCTGAAACCTGTATAATTTTGCTAGCTAGTGTGACCACAATGTTAACTAGTGTGGTTCAGTTGGTTGGAGTGTCAACCTGAACACTGAAAGGTGGCAGGTTTGATTCCTGTTCAGGTGTGGTGGTTTGATCCCAGGTTTGGTCTTTGGTTAGGGAATGTGCTAGAAGCAGCTGATCAACATTTCTTTCATACATCTCTCTCTCTCTCTCTCTCTCTCTCTCTCTCTCTCTCTCTCTCTCTCTCTCTCTCTCTCTCTCTTTTTCTCTCTCTCTCCCTCCACCCTCCTTCCTCCCCTCTCTAAAATCAGTAAAGTGAATCCACCAGTGAGGGTAAAAAATTCAATGAAAAGAAAAACAAATAGAAATAAATTATAGGTTCTTCTATCTATAATTATCTTAATGTGGATAGTTTATAACCCCATATCTCTTCAACCTGTTCTATTCTGGAATAAATGGCCTTATATCATCCATCTCTGCATATGACCAATTACCTTATTAGTTAAGTTTTCCTCTTTCCTAAAGGAGTTACTACAATCACAAGTTCTTCTCATTTAGAACCAGAACCTGAGTTCCCAACTGACTCTTAGAAGCAATGAAGATTCTAGGACTTCTACCTGTCTACTTGTCTGTTTGTCTTTCTGTCTATTTGTATCATCTATCACCTATCTATATGCATGTGGTTTATCTAAAATATACAGTATATCTCAACTTCAATTGAAGTTTATTCACATACTAGAGGCCCAGTGCATGGAATTCATTCATGGGTGATCAGGTTCCCCACCTCCCTGCTTCCTCCTTCCCTCAAGGCCTGTGTCCACCACCACCCACCCTCGGTTCCCTGTCCCAGCCTGGGAACCAGCCCTGATCTGGTGATTGGGACCTGTTGGCTCGGGGGAGAAGTAAACCCCTACCATCGTGTGCAGGCAGCAGGCTGATCAGCACCTATTGGCGGGGGAAGGGAGAAAGGGAGAGACCCAGGAGGTTGACTGCTGGGCCCAAAGAAGGAGCCAGCCCTCTGTCTCCCTCCCCCACCGGGAAAGGGGCTACATCTGAAGACACAGGTTCCCAGTTCCCCGTCCCAACTGGGGGTCTGGCCCCAATCAGGTGGTCAGGGCCTACTGGCCAGGGGAAGGGGACAAGAGGCCTCATTGGCAATCAGGGTCTGTGGGCTGGGGGTAGCTCCCGTGTTGAGTGTCTGCTCCCTGGTGGTTAGTGCTAGTCATAGCAACTATTTATTCTGGTCATTTTGGTCATTCCAGTCATTCTGTCATAACAGTCACTTAGGCTTTTATATAAATAGATTATTTATCTGATGGATCACTTAAGAACACACAATTTTGGAATTTGTAACAAGAAGAGGGGGAAAATATAAACAATATTCTAAGATCCAAATAAGAAAATATGCAAAAAAGCAAATGCATATCTAAGACATAAAAATCACTCCAGCTAGCTGGTGATCAGAGGCTGGGGACTGTTACTGGAGATAAAGAATTTGTCCTTCCAATGCTAGCAGAGCCAGACACTAGATACTGACAACTGCAGTGGAGAAATATTGGCTATTATGTTCCCAGGAGTATGGGAAGCAAATTCTCCAAAGCCCTAACTCCCCAATGGCATTTAGGTTACAGATCATATAGAGCAAAATCTCAAGACACTGTGGTTAAAGGTTTCAGGGTTGCACTGGAAGCTGATTGGTCAGAGGTGAGATATGGTAATAAATCATTTCTTCAGGACTTGAGGACAGCTCTGAGGTTTGTTTCAGTGTCCATCTGTCTGGTTTTATGGGAAAGCGGCCAGAGGTCATTTCAATTAGGGCTCAGGAGCTGAAACAAAACTTAGGTCAAGATGTTATCTTTGGCCTGACAGAGGTCTGGGCCCTGTGACCATCAGAGCGGTCAGATCTGCTGTCTTCTGCTGCCGTAGGGAAAAGTCTATGTCTCTGAGGGACAGAGAGGGGATTTCCAGAGCTATGATTTAAAACTAAATTAAATAGATAAAGGCCCTCCTTGGTTTTAGCACCACACAAACCCTGCTTTGTACTAGTAACTAAAGGAAAATGCCATAAGAACAGTGACATCAAGGAAAATGTATTGATACATTTTTACTATTTCAATAAGGGTAAAACCATTTCAATCCAAATGCTTACTCTCTTCTGTGAATGTTTTCCCTGTTCTTGGTACTCTTCTCAGAATTAGCAACTCAGAATAAGCCCTTAAAGAGAACTTTGCCAAATACTAAAACAAAACAAACAAACAAACAAAACCCAACAATCCCTATTTGTCTGGCATTTTTAAATTTTTATCACATGTGCCACCATAATATTGCATCTTATATAAAGGTAAGAGGAAAAGCATTTATATATTTACTGCATTAATAATTATATAATCTAGAACAAAAGGAAATCACTGTTGCATGTGCCACACCCTTGAGACTAATGTGTGGCTCCATGGTTAACTTCAATTCTGCCTTGGATATCTCAAGGTCTTTGGTTTGTACTAGAACTTTTTTGTTAATAAATAAAAGTTGAACCAAGATAGTGGCATAGGTAAAGGTCTGTACTTGCTGCCTCCCACAAACACATCAAAATTACAACTAAAATACAGAACAACTATCATCCAGAACCACAGGAAAGCTGGCTGAGTGGAAGAATTACAACTAGAGAGGTACAGAACAAGCACACTGAAACTAGTAGGAGGTATGGAGGCATAGAACAGGCTGGTCCAGCACCCCGGTGTGCCACTTTTTTAATCAGGAGGAAGATTGCCTCTGCGGAGGCCACCCATGAGAAGCAAGGGGTCCAAGCCCCACACCATACCCCCAGCCCAGGCTCCCAGAGCTGGGGAAAGAAGTCCCTATCAGCCGTAAAAACTATGGACTTCAAAAACCAGTGCGGTTTTGGGCTGAGTGACAACAGGCTGCTGCTCCTCTCAAAAGGCTGGCACCACAAGCTGAATTTACAAGCTCCCACTAACTCTGAGCTCCAGTGCTGGGTAGGGCTCTAGGGGACCCAAATGCATCTGGGGAGAAACCGGACTATCTGGCATCGGGGAAGAAATATGGGAGCAGCTTTCTTCCAGAAAGAGGTGCTTGCAGTGGTCATTGTCCCCATGCTGGGACCTCCCCAGTACAGGGCTGATTGACAGCCATTACTGTTTTCTCTGCTCTAGTGATTCCCTGGTGATTCCCACCCCACCCAATTTACAACCTCACCCAAGCTGTGCACAGCGGCTTTTGAGTATGAATGGTCTGTCCTTTCTCAGGCTAAAAACTTATCAAACAAGCTACACCTGGGTCAGTGAGCCCCAAAGCTATCAATATAAGGCCCAAGGCTGGCACCACAGCAGCCTTTCTTGATTCACAGCTGGGCCTCATCTGGGTACTTCCAAACCTGACACAAAGAGGAGGAATCTGCAGATCTCTCTGTAGTTCATGCTGGATGGCCCCAGGCAGTGGCTAACTTTACACCTCCCTGGAGACCCAAGGGCCAGTGTACACAGTGGTCAATGTGAGACCATACCAGATTACAACTCTTCACATCCATAAGCGACATACTCAAAGGGGCAAACTCAGTGAGCACCAAAGTCCCACTGAAGCAAGTCCTGCTCCATAAGGGTATCTCCTACACAGCAGCTCTCCCACTGTAGTTGCAACTGGTCCCCACAGCCAATTGTCTTGGAGGTCAATTCCTCCCATTGACATCAACAGCAATCAAGACTGAACTACAACAAAACTGTGCACACAGCTCACAAAGGGGTGCACCAAGAGTGTCCACCTCAGGTGACTGGGGAGGCTAAGCCACTGGGCCCTTTCAGACACCTACTATGCAAGGCCAATCTATCAACTCAAAGAGACTTAGCAGCTACCCAATACATAGAAACAAACACAGGGAAGCAGCCAAAATGCGAAGACAATGAAAAATGTTACAAATGAAAGAAATGGAAGAAAGCAAACTACTAGATACAGAGTTCAAAACCGCAAGTATAAGGTTACTCAAGAATCTTATAGAAACTTCTGGGGAATTTAGAGAGACTTTCAAGGCTCATAGTGAGAATGCCAAAAATATGGAAAAGGGCCAGTCAGAAATTAAGCATACAATGACTGAAGTAAAGAAAAATATGCAGAGATTCAACAGTAGATTAGAGGATCCCGAGAATCAAATTAATGATTTGAAATACAAGGAAGCAAAAAAACACCCAACCAGAAGAGAAAAAAGAAAAAAGAATCCAAAAATATGAAAATAGTGTAAGGAGTCTCTGGGACAACTTCAAGAATACCAACATCTGAATTATGGGGGTGCCAGAAGAAGAGAGAGAGCAAGTTGCTGAAAACCTATTTGAAGAAATAATGACAGGAAACTTCCCTTACCTGGTGAAAAAAAAAATAAAAAAAAATTGACTTACAAGACCAGGAAGTACAGAGAACCCCAAACAAGAGGAATCCAAAGAGGACCACACCAAGACACATCATAATTAAAATGCCAAGGGCAAAAGACAAAGAAAGAATCTTTAAAGCATCAAGGGAAAAACAGTTAGTTACCTACAAGGTAATGAGTGCCCATATAACTGTCAACTGATTTCTCAATATAAACTATGTAGGCCAGAAGGGAGTTGCAAGAAATATTCAAAGTGATGAATAGCAAGAACCTAGAACCAAGAACACTCTACCCAGCAACAATATAATTTAGAATTGAAGGGCATATATAGAACTTCACAGATAAGAAAAAGCTAAAGGATTTCACCAAACCAGTGTTATATGAAACTAGAGGCCTGGTACACAAATTCTGGTGCACAAATTCATGCATCAGTGGGGTCCCTCAACCTGACCTGTGGGATCTGTCCAAAACCAGCTCTCTGACATCTCCTGAGGGGTCCCAGATTGCTGGAGGGCACAGGCCAGGCTGAGGGACCCCACTGGTACATGATCAAGGCCAGGGAGGGACACAGGAGGTTGGCAGGCAGGGAGGGACAGCAGGAAGGTTCCAAGGCATGTCTGGTCCATCTAGCTCAGTCCTGGTTGGCCAGACTCTGCAGCAAGCTAACCTACCATTCAGAGTGTTTGCCCCCTGCTGGTCAGTAACCATATAGTGAGTAGTTGAGCAGCATAAGCATATAATTAGCATATTATGTTTTGATTGGTTGAATGGTCAACCAGTCACTTGGACACTTAGCATATTAGACTTTTATTATATAGCATGCTAAAGGGTATTGTTTAAGAAGATGAAGAAAAAGGAAAAGGTAAAGATAAAAAATATGAACAACAAAGTGACAACAAATATATATCTATCAACAAGTGAATCTAAAAACCAAATGAATAAAAAATCTGATGAACAGAATAAACGTGAAAAAATAGAATCAGGGGCATGGAAATGGAACAGACTGACAATTCTAAGAGGGAAGGGAGTTTGGGGGGGGGGGAGAGAGATTAGACAAATATCTTATATGCACGTATGCATTATCTATGGACCCAGACAATAAGGTGGCAAGGGCTTGGGGTTATGTGGGAACCGGGGGGAGGGGAGGAAAAAAGAGGGACATCTGTAATAATCTCAACAATAAAGAGTAATTAAAAATAAATTAATTAATTTAAAAAAAGTTGAAGCACTAAACAAAAGAAACAGAGAACGTTAGTTAAAGATGACTGTCAAATTAGGTAGGCTTTCCTGAGTTGGCACATGAACAATTCCGAGCACTGATTTCGTTGATTTTAAGACAGTGTGGTGCTAGCACCCTCAGCCTTGTCCCCATCAGAGAGCTCCTGAGAAATGCAAAGCCTCAAGCCTCAAGCCTCAGCCCAGGTTTCCTGCATCTGGAACTCTTAGGATGGGCTAAACAATGAATGTTTACCACTGTCCTCTAGGCAACTCTGATGTACACTGAAGTTCCTGAGCCACTCTACAAAAGCCAGCCAAACAAAACAAACCAGAGAGGAAGCTGCTTTGTACAAACTACTCGAAGTGAATATTCTTTAACATGAATTTATTTTTCATTCCTCAAGGAGGATTCAACCTAGATCCACTTTTGTTGAGATCTTTATTCTAACTAAAATACAAGGGATTGATTACTTAGTTTTCCACTCTCAACTAGACTCACAGTCAAACTAATAGTAAAAGAAAAATTCCCTAATTTGGGTTACCATCACTCAAGACTTCCTCTTGCTACACATAAGAAGGACCACCTGGAGTATGGGAATTAAGGAAGGAACATGAGTGTGAGCAAAGCCTCAGCCACTTACAGTCAAATGACTGAGCAAATTACATTACCCATGTTACCCTCAATTTTCTAATCTATTCAAAGGTTAATTCATAGGTTTTAATAATATATTTAAGTAGGTAAGTGTCTGCTGTTATATATATATTTTTAGATAAATAAAACTTGCAAGAGGAAGATTTATGGCCAGATAAAATATTCTCTACTTCTAGAGATGCTGTATCCTCTAGGAAAGCCAAGGGGGGCTTAGAGAACATAGACTCAGAAAAGGGAGTTATTTATATGTAATGAATGCTTCATGGTCAGATGGATCACCTAATACATCCATCTCTTCAGTAACGGCTACTTACTTAGTGCTTACTGTCAGACGTGGTACTAAGCACATATATTGACATATTCCTTCCTCTCAATAGTCTTATGAGGGAAGTACTACTATTTTCTTTGTCTAATACATGAGGAAGCTGAGACACACAGAGTTTTTGAAACTTGTTTAAACTCACATGACGAGTGATTAGCAGGCATGAGCAGGAATGAGAAAGGAGAGCCTGCCAGTTCAACTCCTGGGCGGGGAATGCAGCTCCTGCCTCAACCTGACAGATGGGCCGTTTTCCTGAGCTTACTGATGACTCTTGGTGTGGGATTTTCTTGCTTCTCTGCATCTTCCTTAAGCAAGCTTAACTGGCTCCTCAGGTCAAGAATTCCTAACCGAGATTTCATTCAGGTGCCTGGATATTATTCAGATAGTTATTCTGACACACAGGGTAGCTGTGGAAACCTTTTTCTATCTCAGCCCAGGTGAGATTAAATGAGGGGCAAACAGGAAAAGAGCTGAAGTCAACATCTGAACTGTGATTTGAAACTAAATCACAGCAGTGTTAACCTTTCCAACTATTTGTATTATTGAACATTTTAATCTCAAATTGAGAAAAGCAGGGCTTTACTTCATGAAGCCTTCAGACAAGTGTGGTGCTAAATCTTTTTCTTTTTAGTATTTTTTTTAAAATTTATCTTTATTGTTGAAAGTAACACAGATGTACCCTTTATTTCCTTATTGAACCCTTCTAGACTACCCCCTTCATCACCCCAGGTCCTCACCACACTATTGTATGTGTGCATGGGTTATGTATACACATCTATAAAATTTTTAGTTAATCTCTTCCCACCCACTCCTGCCTTCCCTCTAAATATTTACGTTCCTGGGTCATATATAATGGTTCTAAAAACAACAGAAAGAGATAGAAACAGACAGGAGAGATAATTTGAAATTCTACTTAATCTATTATACAGCTTTGTTTTTCGTTTCTCTCTTTACAATAATACTTGAATAAGTGCAAATTCTTAAAATTGTACTTACCTATACCTAATTAGATTTTGTAATTGTAGTACTCTTAACTGATGAACCTAGTCCCTAAATCACCTATCCTTGAAAAAAATGTTGCTATGGCCATATTCTGAGCATAAAGGGGTAAAGGTTAGATAAACACTGACATGAGGGAAAAGGGAAGCACTCCAGCTGAAATGTAAATTGCCAAATTTGCTGGAGTAGATGGAATTTGGTAAGCTCCTCTGGCAGTGAAATTCTTCTATGTAATTTTTACAAGTTACGAATCCCTGCTCCAGTTATATAATAGAATGTGCATAAAGCAGCACCTGATCACTGAGCTATCAGCAATGAGAAATTTTGTTCAAAATATTCATTGGTTATGCAAAATATCCTGGCAGTCTTTGTGATAATGAGGATGCAGCAATTAAAACATCTAAATATATCAAAGAATCTAACTTAGATTCTTAATGCCCATCAATGAAATAATGCTGCTGTTAGAAATAAGATGGACCTCATTCTTCCCCAGTCTCATACAACACAGTAATTGAAATTATTGTAAAATGTTTTCTGTAGCTGAAGTGGTAATGATGCAGTTATGCAACCTTCATATTGGATAATTTCATCTCCAGCAATATGTGACAATTTGTATTGAGATGAAACAAATGTGATGAGATGAGTTTTGTCATCAGAGATACATAGATTATTTGAGTTACCTTTCAACCTCATTTTTATAATAAAAAAGAAAGATGGAGACACAGAGAACTTGATCCAATTACATAGCTAATTAGTTAATTAGTAAAATTGGAGCTATAGTCTAAAATTCATTCTATATACTTCTTTGCTTGAGAAAGTCAGTAGAAATGGCAAAGACTTAAAAACATTCTAAAAATAGGTTCCTTTTTATTTCAGAATTTGCCAACATAACTCCACCACATAATGATATCATTAGAACAATGTTAATTCGCAGGCAAGAAGAAAATTAATCAGTGTGTAGGAATGCAGACACTGAGTGAGAAGTAGATAGAAGTTGATATGATGTCAGGTAGAATCTTAAAGAAAATGAAAGTAGGGAGACAGACACTGAATTTGTTCTGAAGAAGGTGGTCAATAATCAGCACAGAGAAAAATAAGTCTTGGTCACATGCAGACACATGTCTTTGGAAACTGGGGCATAATTATATAATGGAAAGTCCAGAGGGGCTAGAGTTACAAGCAAGTTGGGGTTAAATATTAGATAGCATAGTAATTCTAAAATAAATCATTGAAAAGGTGACAAGATATAGCAGCCATCCCAAAGAGCTGACAGATTGATAGATTGGATAAAAAAACAAACAAAACAAAAACATACCAACCAACCAAACATAAAAATAAAGTTCCATGAAGGGAGTTGAATAAATTAAAATGAAGACAGAACTATGTGTTACTTTTCAGCAAAAGCTTTCATGTGCAGTGGAGAATGGAACAGAGTTGCAAGGGTTAGCAAATCTTATTGTGAACATTACGAAGAACTATATTGTCTTTAAAGTAGCAAGCAAATAGAAAAAGTTGAGAACCTCAATTAAGCCAATATAGAATCCATTCAAACATCATTTTAAACATGATTCCAAACTTTGATGCTTGTTCTTCCATTCAATTTTTTAAAAACATGAACCTTTCAGTTTTGATTTCATGTGATTCCCTGAAGAGTCCTACCAAAAAGAATCACTTAAACCTTGATTCATTATCATGCATAATGGAAGCATTCCATTTAGCAAAGAAAAATATAGTGCTTAAAAAAAAACCCACAATAGTTTCATTTAAGGGGTGTGTTTCTAGAGAAACTCGGTATTTCTTGTGACTTCAAGTGAAATTACTTTTTTGAAATCAAAGCAGAGACAAGTTTTTCATCAACACTCATAATAGAAAACTTTTCACCTCAGGCCCTAAAGGCAGGTATTTTTAATCCTTGTTTTAACTACTAGCTGTGAAGTTTGACTGAAACTAATTTTATTTTGTTTTTCCCTAGTAAATTAAGAACAATAATTCATTTATTAGTAAAGTATAGCCTTTATGATTATAAAATTAATGGAACTATTCCATATTCTCCCCACCACATGTGGGCATCCATACACATTGCAGTAAATATAAGTTGTTGTTGATGATGGTGGTGGTAATGGTGTATGTGGTGGATATTTTGCATCTCTTTGGTTTTTCTTTGGGTGACAGCAAGCCTACTTCCTTGGGCATCACCTATTTCTCATTCCATGTGATTCTCTTTGGACTGTCAATGTTTTTAAATATATATATATACTTACTAGAGGCCCAGTGCACAAATTCATGCACAGGTGGGGTCCCTTGGCTTGGCCTGTGACTGACACTGATTGTGGCCATCTTGCCCAGGGACTGCAGGAGATTGGCCAACCACAGAAAGTTGGTTGTGGAAGCCTACTGACCACCAGGGTGCAGCTCTTGTGTTGAACATCTGACTTCTGGTGGTCAGTGTGCATCATAGCGACCAGTCATTCTGTCATTCAGTCATTTAGTTGCTTAGGTTTTTATATATATAGATTGATTTCAGGGAAGAAGGGAGAGGGAGAGAGAATCATTGATTGGCTGCCTCCTGAATGTCCTACACTGGGGATTAAACCCACAACCTGGGCATGTGCCCTTGACTGGGATTGAACCTGGGACTTTTTAGTCCATAGGCCAGCACTCTATCCACTGAACAAAACTAGCTAGAACTGGACTGTCAATTTTTGCACTAATATGATTACTATGGTGTACAATAAATGACCAATTTCAATCGCCTGACCACTGAAATTGGCTCTGGGAAAGTTGTGTGACAGAAGTTGCACAAATTAGAGTCTTATCTGGCATTTTATATAGGTACTAAAGGAAATGCTTTATCTTTTTCTTTAAATTATGAGCTATTAAAATATATGACCCCAGAGCTTCTGGTGAGCATGGCCCTGTCACACAGTTGAAACCCAGAAAAAATTCTCAAGTGGGCACTTTAATCATGTCCTTTCTCTTTATTTCAGTTTTGAAATTATTGAGTGCCTACTTTAGGTAAGATACTGGGTAGAGTAAGACACTGGAAAATAAATATGATGCTACCTCTTTGTTTTCATACCAGTTCATAGTCTGTGATATTTCAATTAACAGAGTTTATCCAACAGATCCGAAATGAGAGCATATTTTCTTTCAGCTATTGGCTAGCCCTGGTGGTATAGTGATATCAAACAGACATACTTCCTGGACTCACGGGGCTTTTAGTTGATTAAAAGAAAAATATAAGTGAAGTAGTCACAGAAACATTTAATTAGAAACTGTTATTAATATTCTGAGGCAAATCCAGCATGTTTGCGAAAGAGGAATCTATTTGAGGTTTGCTGGTGGGTTATGGTGGTGGTAGTAATTTAGGGACTTGAAGGCCAATGTTGGAAGTGGTGAGGCCTAACCCCATAACGTTGCTGCCAGGCCCTAAAGTGACATACGGCATCATACATAGAACAGGCATGCTGCCTTTGACTAAAATGCTCAGTCTCCACTACCATTCTCCATTCCTCGCCTGACACTCTCTGAGGGCCGAAGGAAAAGGAGCAAAATAGTCTAATGCAGAGAGGCTATTAGGACTCACTCTGGAATCCAGTGAAATATGGACCAAAAAGCTATGGTTCCTATAACTCTGAGATGAGGGGGTGCTGAGGTTAGCAGAGTGATACTTAGGGAAATTGCCTCAGGCCCACCTATGGTGCAGAATTTCTAATAATAAAATATTCAATGGAGAAAATAAGAATTATTTTCACAAATGTAATTAATAATTGGAGAGGCTAATATATATAATCAGCATATGAAGCTTGAACCACCTCAAAGGAAAGGAGAGAATACTGCATTTCTCTTTCTAAATATAGTTGCCAGACAGTAATCCAGCAAGATACTGAGGATAAAAAATTACACTTGAAGAAGCAGAGAAGATATGTCCACTCAACATAGTCTACCATCTATTGCAGCACTGCTGATATAAATTTTTTGTAATCTATTGGTTCTAGCAAAGGTCCTTATTTGGAGTAATTACTCAAACAATGTGTTGAATGAATGAAGGATTGCAATTAGAAAAATTCCCATGCTTATATTTAGCAGCTTTGCCTACATTTTTAGGTACAATGAATTTTTTTATCCTAATGTTTTCTTCCTTTTTAAGTCCCTTCTCTCTTACCATCTCCTCATCAATCTCTATCAGGAAAAATACATTTTATTCTCTTGACTTATTTATTTAGTTTTAAAAATTGTATTAATATAAAATAAATGTCAACTATAATTCTAGTTACTTAAGGTTGTGTCATAGTTGGTTTACCAGCAACTTTTAAGCATCTCAAGTAGCATCAGAGGGGTTTTAAATATTTGCCAGCATTTGAATGATACACAGACTTAGGCAAATGAAGAATAAGAAATGTAATTCTAAAGAAAAGAAGGGAGATTAATAATACTATATGCACAGGAGAGTAGTTTGATTAAGGATATCTACAGCTTTAGAGAATATAAGCATTTCAACAATGTTATAATACATTTCAATATTAAGTATTGATATTTCCAAGGAACTCTACTCTCCAACTATTTCCCTATCCTCCCCCCCCCCTTTTTATTTTTTCCAATTCTCATTGAGGACATGTTTTTTATTGATTTTGAGACAGAGAAAAAGGGAGAGAGAGAGAAGAGGGAGGTAAGCTTCCCAAGCAAGGGCTGAAACTGTCACCTAGATATGAGCCCTGACTGGGAATCAAACCTACAGCCTTTTGGTGCCCAGGACAACGCACCAACCGAGCCACCCAGTCAGGATTCCAAACATTATATTAATTTCTATCTGGAAACAAACTAGAATCTGGCGAATACCCATGGGGTAAATAAGCCTCCTTTGTTAGACTGAATATCTCTAAATTACAAGTTGGTGGACTTTTTCTTTAATTAAAGATAATAGAGAGGAAAAATAAGTTCAAATTGAAATTTCTACTTTAAGGAAACTTAATTGAGTCACATTGTGGAAAAAATTTATTTATGCGTGGTTATGAGGTTTCTTTTATAACGGCATCATACAATCCATGTTTATGCTCTTTGTAATCATGTTCAGCTCCTTTCATAAGTCCTTCTTTATATTTTAAAAGCTCCAGAAAAAAATGTAAGCAGATTGCAGAAGCAAAAATATTACATTCAAAAGAAAAACCATACATTGTTAGTTTTAAATGATATAAAATAAAAGAAAGTAAACTTTAGAAGGCAATAAGATAGGCAATTGGGGTCATTCTATATAATAAAGAGGTAATATGCACATTTACCATCACACCCTCACACAAGATGCCCTCCCCCATGTGGTCACAAGATGGTCACTCCCATATGAGCACATGATGGCAGCCCTACCCTGACCAGTTTGGCTCGGTGGATAGAGTATTGGGCCATAGACTGGGAGATACCAGGTTCAATTCCAGTTGAGGGCATGTATCTTGGTTGTGGGCTCAATCCCCAGTAGGGGGGCATGCAGGAGGCAGCTGATTGATGTTTCTCTCTCATTGATATTTCTAACTCTTTATCCCTCTTCCTTCCTCTCTGTAAAAAGTCAATAAAAATATATTTAAAAAATAAGATGGCAGACTCCATGTGGTCACAAGATGGCCACCCCCTTGTGGTCACAAGATGGCCACCTTCATGTGGTCACAAGATGATTGTGCCCAAGTCATCACAAGATGGCCGCCACAAGATGACCACCAGAGGAGGGTAGTTAGGGATGACAAGGCTGGCAGGGGAGGGAAGTTGAAGGGGGACCAGGCCTGCAGGAGAGGGCAGTTGGGGGCAATCAGGCCAGCAGGGGAGCAGTTAGGTG
This sequence comes from Pipistrellus hanaki, assembly GCF_964339955.1. NCBI lineage: Eukaryota > Metazoa > Chordata > Mammalia > Chiroptera > Vespertilionidae > Pipistrellus > Pipistrellus hanaki. Next base: position 67,859,790 of record NC_140504.1, on the reverse strand, counting down.
TCAATCAGGGAGTGGTTAGGGGGTGATCAGACTGGCAGGCAGAAGCAGGTAGGGGCAATCAGGCAGGCAGGCGGGTGAGTGGTTGGGAGCCAGCAGACCCAGATTGTGAGAGGGATGTCCCAGATTGGAGAGGATGGAGGCTGGGCTGAGGGAACCCCCCCTCAGGGCATGCATGGATTTTGTGCACTGGGTCTGTAGTTAGAAAATAAAGAACAGAAACCTTGAAAGGAATAATGAAACAATGGGTGAACAGAAATAGAGGTATTTATATATTCATCCATCTGACTGACTCCAAACTCTCTTTGCAATCCAAAATAATATTCCCAGATATCTTTTAGACAACTCTATCAAGACCTTACAACTTTCTGTCTCAGTAAATTGAAAGTACTAACTTTCATTTGATTTCCCAAGACAGCAAACTCAGTCATTCTTGATTCAACAGTCTCCTTTGCCACTCATACAAAATTGATCATCAAGTCATATTGATTTTACATTTGAAAGGTCTCATTTGTTTTCCCTTTTTGGAGACACCAACATAGATCATCTCTTGATGGGTTACTTCAATAGAATTGTAACAATTTTCTGATTTTACTTCACAGAGCTCTTCTAATTCATCTTATTTATTGATGTTCAATATACCTTTCTTTCTAAGAAATAAATCCTTCAAATACACAAGATATTACAGAGTATAATATAACATCGAACCATGCTTATATGTTGTGAATATTTTTCCATATTTGCTTTGGAAGTTTTTATTTTTTAAGAAATAAAATACTACTGATATAACTGAAGATTCCTTTGAATCGCTTGTTCTCATTTTCTTCTCACCATTCCCAAACAAATGCAATTCCCTGAAATTGGTATGCATTCTTCCCTTCTATTTTTTTTAATGGCATTATGTATGTGCACAAAGCCACAGTTTGTATAATTTTTATATTTTACAAATAATACTGCATGATACAATACCATGCATATTCTTAAGCATCCTGCTTTCTTTGCTTGATGTTACTTCACATCACTTCAGCATTTCATCACTCAGTATTGTAAGAGGTATCCCTTTTGATACAATTCATTTGAAATGCTGTGAAGTAGTACATCTTCCCGTCTTTCCTATTATTTACTTTCAGCTTGTTATTAGCCAATTGGTTATTATTAGTATTAACAGGAAGAGTAGTAGTTATACCAATCAGTGATTATTTAAATTTATAAACATCTTCATCAACTTCTTTGCTAGTTGCTCCTTGCATACCACTTCTTGTTTGGTCAGTTTACTTGTTTGTATTTTGGAAGATGTAAGCTCTCATAGCCTTTGGCTGAAAGTATCATTTAGCCTCTTTCTTAATTGAGTCCATGTTAATCAGAGGCTCTCTAAGTCAGCATTTTGCCTCAGCACATGCTATTATTTCCTCATTCTCTGGAAATGTGTTTAACTATAGTCTTATCATTATATTTGGAATTTTAAATAAGTGGGTATAGGAGGGCATAAACATTTAGTTGAGTGTATTTTTTTAGGGGTAAAAAAAATCAGATCCTAAAAATCGGGATAAAATATAATATTCTCCCATAAGTAAAACAGAAAATCTTTCCAACAGGCCTTTCCAGGTAATTATAGATTTGCCGAGAGACTGAATACACACAGCTTTTATATAGCCTTAGTACTTAAGGTTTTAAACCTGCCCTTTAAAATCGTGAATTCCATGTAGGCAAGAATACATCCTACCACTATTAGCACTAAGTAAGCACAGTATTAAAATGTCAAAGGTAATCAAGATTATTTGGGCAGAGCTGCTTCACAGACCCTCTGAATTCTGTATTCCTTGGGGATCATAGCAATTGTTAGTAATTGGATACTGTCATTCTAAAGGGAGCTCTATACCCACAGCTGAGGGGAATCTGATTTGCACCTTAAATAAAACAAAGTCATTTCCTTCTTTTGTTACTCTGCAAAGGCAATTAGACCCAAGAAACAGTGACTGCATGTGATTCTATAATAATGCTCAATAGGGAATGCCAGTCTGTGCGTGTGCACGTGTGTGTGTGTGTGTGTGTGTGTGTGTGTGTGTGTGTGTGTTTATAATACACATGCAGTATTTTAAAGCAGGTGTAAATAAGTAATCTTTTTATTTATTTTACTTCTATGAAACAAGCCTGCATTAGGAAAATAAGGAAGAACTAGAAAGAGCTTTTTAAAAGAGCATGGTTGTCATCAATCTCTGCTTCTCATTCCTGTCACCTTTAATTTAAAGAAGTATTGTCATGACTTAGTGATCCTTCACTCAAGCTCTGTGTTTAGGATATGTGCAATGAAAAGAGATAAATCTACCACATCTGGATCTTCTCCTAACAATATTTGTCACAATTCAAATAAACAGTTACCTATTGTGCTAAATGTTTTTTTGGCTTTTGTTCTAACTTTGTTTTCTGTTCTCCTGAGGCTGTTTTTCTTCATCAAACTATACAAAAACAGCTTTAAAATACACCCCCTCACCAAAACAGGTTTGACTCAGTGGATAGTGCATCAGCCTGCAGACTGAATGGTCCCAAGTTCGATTCCGGTTGAGGGCATGTACCTTGGTTGTAGGCATGTCCCCAGAAAGGGGTGTGCAGGAGGCAGCTGATGGATGTTTCCCATCAATGTTTCTAACTCTCTATTCCTCTCCCTTCCTCTCTGTAAAAATCAATAAAATATGTTGATTAAAAAATACACCCCCTCCTCCAATATTATTAGTTTTTCTTATCACCTGTGTTTTCAATTAAGAAAATTAGTTGTCATCCTCATGAGTGACAAGTGGGCAAAATTACTGACAGCAACAGCAATGAGCTGTGTGTTATGCACTGTTTAGAAGTTTCTGACTCCTGGAGACCCTCTGAATGAGTGATGTTCACAATGTACTTAGTAGTCCTATTCAGATCCTATAGACTCACGCCCATGGCTTCTTTTATGATGTCAATCCATATCATATTTGGTCTTCTTCTTTTCCTGCTGCCTTCTACCCCCTCTCCCCAAATTACTGTATTTTCCAAAGAACCCTGGCTTCTAATGATGTGCCCATAGTAATAGTTAATTATGTGCTGGCGCAAGTCTTTCATTAAGGTTCTGTTTTCTTCACCAGACCCCAAATAAAGCTTTTCTCAAAGGGCCCCTTAGAAGCCTGAGCAGAGAGGAGCAGTCTATCAGGCAGCCCCAGGTGAAATATACGCTGCAGCCTGTGAGGGGGCATTAATGAGGCTGAGTAATGCAACCTGACAAGGCCTGATGAATGGGACTCTCTGGGGGGATGATCTGACAAATGTAGGCTCCATGACAAGCATGGTTTTCTAAACAATGTGAGGCTTCATTTGTCAGTTGATTGGTTATAAAAAGGTCTAGTCCAAAAGGAGGATTGAGATTTAATGAAGAAATTGTCCCCAATGGTTAGAAGCATGAGTTGATGATATTATCAATGATGGGTTTATTGGTACTCATGATTTTCATCCCACAGCATCAGAGAAATCCCTGGCTACCAAGCATTACCAAGGAATTTCCTCATGGCAAATTGGGGTGAAAATGGTGTCCCTGGACTTGATATCTTTGTGGTTGACAAATATATCTAGAAATGGCAAAGGTGAAAACTGATGCGGTCCAAAACCTTTGGCTTCTAGAATGTGATCCATTGTCACAATCTTGACTATGATGCTTGTATCTTCAGGTTAGAAGAGTCTCTCTTTGTTTTTGCAGTGCTCCATGCTAACAAATATTAGCTTCGAAAGACAATGTAGAAAAAGGTCCCATTTACTTGTTTGTTTGTTTTCTACATTAGAAACTAGAACCTTGACTATAATAGATATGTTGGTTTTACTCCTTCAGGCATTTTTATAACAAAAAAAGCAGATCTTTAAATTAGGATATTGTTGAGGCAACAAAACGTTGTTGGAGGCTGAGAAATACTCATGTGAAATGAAGAGTTAATACAGAGGATCTGGATTTCAGTCTTGAGTTCCTCTGCTCTAATCAGCTGACAACAAACCTTAACCAGGGCACCTAATGGAATGGTTCTTGTCACAGCATTTCCTGTCCCATATCATTTATGTTGGTGTGTCAGCTTCTAATGTGTCTAGACCCTTGTTACTAAGTTTGGTATGACTACAGTTTTCAAACCACTGGTTTTGTTCTCCTCAGGTCTGCTTTGTACATGCTGGCCTTAGGTCCGTATTGTTGCAGCTCTCTATTAACCTTTGTGCTCAATTCATGCCTGCTATTGGTTTTATTCTCTTTATGTTATCAATATCATCATCTTTATCACTGTTATAATTTTTTTGGTGGGATGACAGAGGAAGAGATGTTTTTTAAACTCTTTGTTTGCTTAGGGAATGTAAAGGAGAGATGCTCAAGTATTAGGAGACTTAGAAGCCATGATGTTGTCTATACAACACTGGGAAATACGCCCAACTTCCTTTTGTCCGCCTCACCCCACCTTCCCCATAGGCAAACATAGGATTGGCATGGCTATAGTTAATTTTTAATTTCACTACATGATCTTCAAATCAATTCTATGCTTAGACTAACATGATCTGCTTTTAGATATATAGCTGTCTCTCTATAACAATGCCCTAATTCACTGGAAAGTTAACAAATCCTTCGTCTTCATTTCAAAGTTCCATTTTACTTCCATTTTGAGGCCCCATTTGCATCTGGAAGAAGTTTTTGAAATATTCTATAAATGTTTCAAAATATTTTGAAACAATTCCACATATTTATTCATTAATGTCACAGAATGTATCTTTTACAATAGCTAAAAGTAGGAAGATTCAAATCTACAAATACAGGGAAGAGGTAAATTGGAGAAAATTAGTGTGAATTTACAAAGAAAATTCACACATTTCTGAGTGTATCCTGATTAATCTACAGTACATTCTTTCAGACCTGAGTTTAAGCCACTTGACTTCTAAATAAGCATTTTATTGTGTAGCATATTATACATTCTCCCTAATGACAATGAAATTTTTGAACCTTGAGGAAAGTCTGCAATTAAAAGAGAAGACAATCTCTAGGTGAAAGAAAACTCTATTGTTTTTTTTTCTTTCTGATAGAAAAAATATGGGTTCATATAAAGAAAATAACCTAAACCAAACCTCAAAAACACACACACACACACACAAAAAAAAAACTACTTTGTGACTTTTTGTTGATATCCCTTACTTTTATCTTATGGTGCCATAGGTTCAAATAAAAATATTCAGAATTGGAGATTTGAAGCACAGAGATAAAATGTGAAAACTGACATAAAATCACCTACTTTATAACCCACTACCAGCAGTTATCTGGCCTGAAACACACACACACACACACACACACACACACACCGACACACACACACATTGGAACTTGTTTTATTTTGGTGTGTGGGGTTTTGTTGTTTTGTTTTGCTCTTCTTTCTTCTTCTTCTTTTTTTTTTTTACATTCTAAAACTTCTCCCTTCTTCCAAAATAATTAATTTTGATGAGTGCCCAAGTTTTGGAGTAAAAATGTGGAGACAAAATTTATCAGAAAATATGGGAAATGTCTATATTTTGCCACAACTAAGCTTTTCTAAAAGAATATGTTCACTGTGTTTCTGCTTTTGCATAAAAAAGCAAATCTCAGTAAACGTAAGGGCACCATATGGATTTATTATATAACTTTCGGATCATAGAAAATAGTTGCTACCCATATTTTCTGAAATGTTCAACTCAGAGACATGCTGATTAGCAAAAATTAACCTAAATTTAAGATATGTCAGTATTTTTTTTGTGTGACTTGTTAGTCCTAAGAAAAAATTGGCAATGAATTAGGTAGTTGAATACACAAACATGTGCACCCATGCAGAGAATTTCAATATTATACTTGTTTACCTATTAACTTCTGGGGCAAGTGATTCACAAAGATTTCCGATTTAATTTGGGTATTTAAGGTTAATTATTTTATGGTCAGAGCTAGTAGAAGGTTGTTAATTTCCATAAACTATTATAGTAATTCATATATCATGCATATGGCATAACCATGTCACAAATCCTCAGTATTAAAAAATAGAAACAAAATAAATATTGAACAAGTGACATATTTTGCTCGTGTGAACTTGTAGAAATAGAAGGTGGAGCAATAATTATAACTAAAACAGTTAAGTAATGCTAAGAGATTGAGAAAATCCAAAATGATGTATAAAATGAAGAAAATTTTACATCTCCACCATTTTAGCAACTTTTACTTTAAAGCATCATCACTATTTCCGCAGGGAGGAAAGACATGCTATTTTGGAGGCTGTCCCCCTCTTGCAAGTTAATTCCTTCTAGGCGCAGATTCTGCTCCTCTGACTGCAGCACAGCACTTATTAAATACAAGTCATCAGGCGAGGTTAGGCGAGAGGAAGCCTGTTCTCTGAAGTAATTTGTTTCAGCAATGCTGCTAGAGCACAGTTCAGAATTATCTTTAATATGAATGAGAAGCTGGAGCCACTTGAGTAGGCAGATGGAGCTTTGTTTTCTCCCCCCAGACCATGAACTTGTCTGCTTCTTTATTCTCAGTGCATTCATCATCTTGGTTTCTATTTTGTTTAACCTTGTTCTGCCATTCATTCCAATTACTTGGTTTAGTATCCATTCCAGGTCAACTAATTGGCTTTGCTTAGCCCTCCTTTTCACACATTTCCATCCCATTCCACATGTAATTCAAGTCCCATTAGCTCCCACTTCATTTAAACCAACATAGGGCTCATGGGAGTAGTAGGACTGTTGGAAACAGGTGCAACTTGCCAGATGGCTGCCTTGCCAGGAGGGCGGAGCAGACTGAGCAACTCCCTTGCCAAGTTCAGACTGTCAGGCTGAGACAGTGAAAAGGGCTAGCAGAGAGCCAAACCTGGATTTAATTGCTATAATTCTTCTGCTATTGGTTCCTCCTTCAACTCCAATGCATATTCTTTTCAGGCATACAGCCAACTTTAAGAAATAATCAAATTGCTTCTAAAACAGGCACTCACCCCTATAATGTATGCTGAAAGGTACAGTTCTAGAGTTTATTTTGGGGCCAACTTGCCTCAGTGATCAATTGTGTATATGTCTAAGACTGTCATTGTTTTCAACTCAGAGGATACCCATTTTAAACCCTGGATTACTCACTCCTTGTTTATTTATCTTTTATGGACCAGGGCTGCAAAACACAGTCTTGAGAATCTTCATGAAATTAAGCTCTGACTTAAACTTTCCCCAGTTTTACAGAATATTTCAAAAGAGAACATTTAAGGATGATCATTAAATCCAGATCTGCCTACTTCATTTTTGTAAAGATGATGGATATGGAGGCCGAGTTAGTCTTGTTATCTATTCTTGCTATCTACTGTCCATTATTCCTCTATGTCTGACTTCCTTTCACATAACTCTAATAATACTGTGTAACTAAGGGAAATTATTAGCTTTGTCATTTCTAATCCAAGTTAATTTTTTTCTTCAATTCCCATTTCTATGAGCTTGAAGCAAAGAACACTAAGTCCATATAAATCACTATAGTAATATTATTTTTCCACTTGGGCTTTTGAAATAGTATTTTTGCTTGTTTGTTTCCATTTAATATTCTAGTCTCATCTTTTTTTTTCCCTCTCTCTTTTTAATTAATGAATTCTGTATATTTAAGTGCTATACAAGGTTATCTTCCACCCTGTAAAGTTGTTTATAGTTCATCTTCCACAGTAAACAGGCTAGGTTACATCCATAGTAATTATTTTGGTGATTACTCCTATCTCTGGTTCAAGTTCCAAGTGCTTATGCAAATCACATGTTTTTATTTTAGCTTATTTTTTGATTGGTAAACTTTTAGGGCTGCCCACAGAATTTTCTGTTCTATGAGGTTAAGGACTATTATTCTTTTTTATTTGTCCATATTATATTGTTAACTATCTTTTTTAAAAACTAAAATGTTCTGTATTTTCTCAACTTTTCTGTTCTATTGCTAAATATTCTGATTTGAATTTTCATTAACATATCCTTGAACTATTACCAAAAAACTCTACCTAAAAATAATTGACACAGAAGTCATTATCATGTAACTAGTGACCCTGTGCATGAAATTCATGCACATTACAAGGGAATTAATTAGAGGAAATATTTTAATACTACTATTTGCCCTTTTTCTATAATAGAAGTGTCAAAAATCTTCCTCCTGTCAGAGTCTGAGGTGTACCATGTTAACCAGAGTCAAGTCCCTGCCCATACATATGTGCCTCAAAATTGTGTGTGAGACCCACCCCTATTGGGCTAGATCCAGACCTGGCAAGCCCCACCCCCATGAAGCCCTGCCAGGTTGGGGGTGGGGGACACAACCTCAGGTCATCTGGACCAGAGTCAGGGTAGGGGGTGTAGCCTGAGGTCCCTCGCCAAGTCCCGCCAGGCAGGGGACACAACCTCAGGTCCCTGCTGATTGCTTGTTAAGTCTTGTTATAGGAACTTGGCCTCTGTTCTGGGTGCATCCATTTTGTGTTATAGGATCCCTGCTTCCACTATGGGCACAGCCATCTTGTTATGGCATGACAGTCAATTTGCATATCCCCTCTTTATTATATACGATGTTTGTTTTGTAGTAAATATCCTTCTAGTTGAATCAATATATTTTGTCAGTCCTTCTTTACAATATCCTTATGAAGTATTATCATTCTCAATTATAGATGCTAATATTGAGATACAGAGAATTTATGCAGATTTTCAGTATTGTTGAATTAATTCAAGATAGAAGGAGTTGAAGCCAAGTTATTGAGAAGGAACAACTAAGCTAGATTGCTTCTACTTTCCATCTTTGTCTCCTCTCATCAGAATACTGTGAAAAAAAAAAAAATAGAGGATATTCTTTGCTCAGTCTCTAAAAAGAAAATAAGCTTAATAACAAAATACTATTCCCTCAAATTCATATGTACTTTTCTCACCCAACTCCTAGTTGTTTTCATAGCTTCTCAGCCTTTCCTTAGAATTTTGATATCAGGTATATCTCTGGGATTATGAGTTTACCCTTAGAAATACTTGTTCATAAGGGAGAAAATAGGTAGGTGTTAGAAGGAACACAAGTATAAGGGGTAATTTTCTCTCAAATGAAAGATCCTTGTTTGAAAGCATATATATTTTTATATATAGAAAAGACTAAGTGAGCGAATGACCAAATGACCAGTCGACAAGTTGCTATGATGTACCCTGACCACCAGGGGGCAGGTGCTTAATGCAGGAGTGAACTTCCACAGCCAACCTCCCACAGCCCCTTTCCCTGGCCAGCCAACCTCCCTTGTCCCCTCCCCCTGCTGGTTAACCTCCTGTGGTCCCTCCCCCGAGTTGACCAATTTTCCACAGTCCCTCCCCCAGGCTGGCTGGCCCCATCAGCCTCTATTGGAACAGCCAGCCAACCTCCTGTGCCCCCCCCCCCACCTGGCCAGCCCAATGGCCCCAATCAGGGTGGCCAACCTCCCATGGCCCTTCCCCTAACCAACCTGCCCCTGCCCTACTTGGCCCCGATCACTGGCCAGGCAAAGGGACTCCACCAGTGCATGAATTCAAGGGTTATAAAAACGTCATATTTTATCTTGACTTCAATCTCATTGTATTACCCAACACCAAGACTGCAGTGCTATTTTTTTTTTAACTCTGTTAATCTTACATCACAGTTTTATTATGTGATTCTGCTATAACAAAAATGTCACCTCTTTTCCTCCTTATTGAAGGCTAAAATTCAATGCTGACCTATCACTCAAAACTATCTGCAAACTAAGTGTAACTTTCCCTCCCTTATTTCCCCCAATATGCACTCATCACCTTAACCAGGTATTTTTGTCACTATCATATTAATGTACCCTTGTTCACTCTAGTCTCAATGCCTAGATTCCAACTGTGTATGTTGAAAATACTACTTATGTATAAGAGATAGATTATGGCTTTTATGCTAATCTCATAACCAGAAATTTTCTTTTTCATTTCTCAATTTTCAATGTACTTTATATTTATCTTATTCCATTTATAATTTGTTGGTTTGATTTTTTGTTTTTTCTTTATATACTTTTCTTGCCTTTTCTGATGGATGATAAAATAGTAATGTAAGGGGTCAGCATCACATATTTCTTTGTATTTTCCCATAGCTTGTAGTGGCTGCTTATAATAGATGCTCAATAAATATTTATTGCTAATATTGTAAATAATAAATGTATCATTAATATGTCATATTACAATATGTTTTGATGATAATTTCAGACTGCCATCAACATGATAATGAGAGTTAGCAATTAAGAAATGCCAGGGACAACATTGGCACTTTGCACAATATTTAATGTCATCATTCAAACAGCCTGACATGGTAGGCATCTTGAATCTTACTTTATAGTGAGAAAACTGTGGTTCAAAGAGGTTAAGTGCATGCTCAAGAACCTTATAGAAAGTGTCAGAGATGGCTGTAAAATTCAGGCCCACTCCAAAGCTGCATTCTGCCAGTCTTTTTTTTTTTTTTTTTTTTTTTTTTTTTCATCTATAGCCATTTTTCAATAAGATTCATTAAAGTGTCTCTTAAGCTAATTCTTTCATCTGTGTTCCCACTCCCACCTCCTAATTATATATTCTCATCAGTCTGTATATTGATTTCTAGAATATGCTCTTAATCAATTCACTTCTCTACAGAATTTTCAGCACTAATAGCTGTATACTGTCTACTATAACCCAATTCTTTTCTCTTAAATTTTTTCTTTCAATCATATTTTTTGTCTAGTCAACTAGCTATAAAATAAACTTGAATAATTTTTTCAATTATAAGTTTGGCCTTCTCCAAAGTGGGAATAATAACATAATCTTGTTGCAAGTAAGGAATGGATACTTGAGAGCATGATTCTGCTTACAGAGCAAGCATTTAATGCATTTTAGTTATTATCATTTACATCACATTTTAAAACTAGAGTGACTGTGTCTAACATAATTTCACAGAAAAATAAGATGGTATGTAGACAAGCGATTTGCCTAAAATCTATCAGACATGTAGGATTAGGTTTAAGAGCAAAACGCTGACCTATTTAACCCAATACTAGTACTTTTGTTTACTGCACAAAAATTATTTACCTTACTTATCTATTTATTTCCTGCTTCTATCATGTATCTCTTGCTTCACATCACAATATGATCATTTAAACTAATTTTTGTTGTTTCTGCTTTGAAAACCTTCCAAAGTTTTTTTTAGTTATCAATCTATTCAACTTTCAGGTCCTGTTCAAATAACACTTAGCTTAAGATGTTTTCCATAGTCTGGCCCAATAGCCTCTAAAAAGAAAAATAAGCCCAACAACAAAAGAGTGGGTCAGTTGATTTAGTATCGTCCTGTGCAACCAAGGGCTGCCAGTTCAATTTCTGGTCAGGGCACCTGCAGAAGACAGCCAATTGATATTTCTCTCTCTTTCTCTTTCTCTTCCTCTCTCTTAGCATGTTCTTGGGTGAGGATAAAAAATATATATATTTTTTCCAAAAAATGTCAAGTCACACCTACTCATCTATGCCTGACTTTCTCTTAGGTATGATTTCTATATTATGTATCTGTGACATAATTATATTGTACACTGCCATATAAGTATTTCATAGTGTGTGATACTGATTTTAATTTTATGTAAGAAACTGTTAACATGCAAAAACTAGTTTGAAGTTGAAAGAATTATTGTTTTCCTGTCTTGCTGAGACATGCTCATCACTATCAAGGTAAGACTTGGTTTCTTATTGAACATGTAGTTCCAGATTGCTTTGGATCAGGCACCTTTAAGCTTCTAAGCTTTGATATGAATGGGTGAGAGAGATTTTCAATATTGCTTTTCCCAACTGTTCAGAAGTCAGTACTTGAGTTCAGAGTTGTCATCAACTCCACTATTGAAGTTCAATTTACTGCCTTTCGTAATTTGCTCCTTCTCTAGAGATTTGTGTAATGTTGAAATGTGAAAATGTTTATCCTCCAAAATATATTTTCCAAAGTGCCCAAGATAGCTGCCAGGTTTCCCTAGATTTTTATTTCCTGTCTCATTGCATTGCACCCATATTTCCTCTTTTCATTTTTTCTGCACTCTTGGAGTGTGAAGCAACTTCTAGTTTAAGTTATAAAAAGAATCCTCCCTTTCTGTGAAAAATTCATTTCTCATGTCCCTTGAAATAATCATTTTCACCATATCCTTAGGCTTCTTGGTTAACCATTTTATGCTGACCTAGGTTAACCCAGGACTACATTTTCAATAGAAGCTAAAGAATATGTAATAGGAAATCATGATAGTTATTTCTTATATTCCAGTTTACATTAATAGATCTATTACTTTCATTTGTAAACTCTTGCATGAACTTGTAAATTTATTTTTATTTTCTGCCTATACTAGTTCTTGGAATATGTAATCCTTTGAATAAGAGTATGAAGTATGAGCATTATTTTTGGGTAGTGGCATTATGAGTAATCTATATAAATAAAGCCTAAGCAACCAGCCACCGGTTGACCAGCTGGTATCTATGGCATACAATGACCACCAGGGGACAGACACTCAATGAACATGCATGTAAACATGGAACAGACTGATGAATCTCAGAGGGAATAAGGGAAGGGTAAGAGTAAGAAGAGATTAACCAAAGATCTTATATGCACAGTAAGGGCCTGGTGCATGGATTCATGCACCAGTGGGATCCCTCAGCCTGGCCTGTGGGGATTGGGCCGAAACAACTCTCTGACATCCCCTGAGGGGTCCTGGATTGTGAGAGGGCACAGGCCAGGCCCAGGGACCCCATTAGTGCACAAATCTGTGCACTGAGCCTCTAGTTTTATACAATATTATAAAAATATAATATAATATTTAAAATAAATATGACATGATTTTATAATTAGAACAAACTTATTTTAATTTTGATAAAAATAATACTTCAATGTAATTATTTAGTTGAAATAGAATTTCACCTTATGAATTTTAAATGTATCTCAATGGGGGTTTTTTTTGCAATATTTTAAAGACATATTCAATAGATTAGCATTTGGTAAAATTGTTCATTTTCATCATTTTTATTTATAGCAAGATAAAACTATAATTTTACATAAAGACATTTTTATGACCACACTGTTTTATGATACCAACATCCCACTGAATGTTCCAGTGCCATCCATTGCCTAGAAGGGACAGTAGTTAATGTCCAGGAAAACAAAACAAATATTAAATTTCCCCACAGATATTTTTTAAATTAATGACAGAATAAAATACCTTGAAATCAGGACTTTCAAATTGAAAAATTAGGTGTTTCACAGGAATGAATGATTTTTAATTTCTTAAATCTTGACTAGTAAACATAGAATTGGAAAGAAAGAGGGATGTTTTGTAAGATTTAGATCTATCCTAGAAGTAGATAAAGGTTTGACTCATCTGTGAAAGATTGATCTCAATGGTAAAACTAAGTTAAGATGCCCTAACTTCTAAGCCAAGACCTAGAGGAGCAAAGATCCAATAGTCTCTCCTTATCCACAGTTTCACTTTCTGAGGTTTCCGTTACCTGAGGTAAACTGTGGTCCAAAAATATTAAATGTAAAATTACAGATACTTGAAGACTATGTTCACATAACTTTTATTACAGCATATTGTTAAAGTCCTATTTTATTATTATTTTATATTGTTAATATACCTAATTTATACATTAAACTTCATCATAGATATGTAAGTATAGAAATAACCAATCTATTAAGGTTTGGTATTATTTGAGGTTTCAGGCATCCACTAGGCGTTTTGAAACATATATAGGGCTACTACATTAAAAACTCTAATAGATTAAGGGAAATCAGAGGCATATTTTTCTTCCATTAGAATCGCAAGTGCTGAGCAATGGGGTTGGTGGCGGGCTCATAGGCAGTATGTTATTGTCAGTACCACCATTGCGGTGAAGGGAAGCACCTGGATTGTTTTCATTACATTTGAGAGAACCTTATACAGGGATGAAGGGGAGCAGCTTCAGACAGTGGATGTAGTGCAAACTTGGACACCTTGCACAGCAATAACGGGTTCAAATGTATGACAATGGGAATCAAGTGGGATGTTACCTTCATCGGAAACTAGTGTGGGTACACATCTATTTTCCTCTAAAACTAAGGTCATATATAATCACTTCCAGAGAGCTTGACCTAAAAAAATACTAAATTAACTAAATAGTTGCCCAAATGATCCTAAGTGTTAAAGTTGATATGACTGAGTTTAACTTGAATAGGTAAGGTTAATGCTGAATGTCACCTCAGCCCCCGAGAAATAAAACAATTTTGTTCAACTAGTTTGTGACCACAGAGAGAGATTTAGGGAAATTCTCATGTAACTGAGCTCTAACAATGCTCAGATGTATGTGCAAAACTTTCCAAAGTGATATTTTAGCCTCCACTGCATAAGACATCTGCCTCTTTCCATTCTGACTTACCTTTAAGCACACTAGCTCCTTTATCAGGGATTCCAACTAAGGGGAAATATAGCTATGTGAAAATTGCATTTAGTTTGGTCTTTATGAGATATATGTATGTGGTTCATATCTCCTTCCATGAAGAGTTAAGTTAGTACTAGCTTTTTACAGTGCCCAAAGCACACGTGTTCGTGTTATGTGCAGGGTTAGTAGTCAGTGAAATTAGACCATTTTGCTTTTTAATTTGCATAAAACAGAAATGATCAGAATTCCTGAATTTTTTAGGGCACAAAGTGGTAGGTATAAAAGAAAGTATGTCAGTGTAAAGAATAATGCATTTTTATTATTTTATAATAAATTGCATCTTATTTTTTAAATTTTCTTTATTGATTAAGGTATCACATATTTGTCCTCTTGCCCCCATTCCCACCCTGAACCCTTCCCCATGCATGCTCCCACCCCCCTGTTGTCCATGACCACTGGTTAGATTCATATGGATGCACACAAGTCTTTTGGTTGATCTCTCCCTTTTATCCCCATCCTCCCCTGCCTTCTTAGCATTATATTTTCAATGAGTTGTGAAACTAAAAGAAATTTTCATAAGTCATCAATAATTAAATTTATTTCAATTATTTTATAGAAAAGCCTGAGTTTTTTCCTAAACTCTACAGAAAATAAAAGTATCATTAATAGATGAAGATGTTATAAAAAAGCATATAGTCAAAAATTTTAAAGAATAAAGAATAATAGAGGTATGTGGAAATGTTTACTAATAGAAACATTGTTATTTTCCTGAATTTTATGTTTGTGGTATTGTATCAGCTTTAAATTTCTTAAATTTTGTGAATTTTACTAGTTCTAAGTAAGTAGTTAGTTATATATACAACGTTGCATTTCTAATTTTGCAAATCTCGTCCCCCCACCCCCGAAATACCCCTGTCTTCAATTATACTCACTTCAAGCCCTGTAAACTGGACTATGGCCAGAAATATCTTCATACTTTTTATTGATGCTTGAATGCAAGCTCCATGAGAGCAGAACTTGTTTTTCATTTGTTCACTGCTATATATATTTAAAAAACCTATTTAGGATCTAAAATAAGAAATGATTTTAATTACTATTCGTGGAATGAATACAGGTCATTGTTTAACCTCTGTGTTTCTAAATGAAATATGCCTAATTTATTTGTTTTCTATTCAGTAGACTTGCTCCACCCAGTTTCCTGTATTATTTTTTCCCCACCAATGTCATGATGGTTACATAGAAAAAATAATAAAAATAAATTTTTTCCAAAACTCTTATAATTTAAAAAGGATTTATGTTCTGTGGTAATGAAAGATTCCATTTAGAAAATATGCAAATACCAGACTTCCAGAAATGAGGAACAAAGAAATATAAAAAAAAGTCTAGACAAAACAGAAAAGATTATTATAAGAGGCATGGGAAAGGTGAGAAAGAACAAGCGCTGAATATGGAAAGATGGCTAAACTCGATGTTTTTTAATCTTAAAAGAAACTCAGAGAGAATGTAAATATTTTACGTCTATCTAAATAGTCAATGTATGCTAAATTCAACAGATAGATGTTTGAAAACCATTATCCTAATCTTTCAATAATATTTACTGAGTGACATAAGTACCTCAGGGATAAGCAGTTCAAGTGACAGGCTAGCTCATTTTATACAGAGGTGAAAAGAAGCACAAACCACATGTTTCAAAATTGAAACACTAAATGAAACTGTGATGTGTGAGAAACAAGGCCACAGATGTTTAGATGTTACTTGTTGAAACTGGGCTCAACAAACCAGACTCAACAAACTGTAGAAATTTAAAACTGGGGGTGATTGATATTAAAATACTAAAGACCCGATGCATGAAATTCATGCAAGGGGCTGGCCCTTGAGCCCTGGCTTCATCCAGAAGGTTGTCCAGAAGAATGTCCGGTCTAATTATTACACTTTTATTATTATAGATCATGACTTAAGAGAGTTTTTAGCTTTTGAATAGTAGCTCTCGATTGTTCAACTCTTAACTTCAGATCATGCACTTGAATATGTTGGGTTTTTGTTGTTGTTATTATAGTGATGATACCAGATAAAAACCCATACAAATAACAAACTTGATTATTTAAAAATTTTTAAACAACTCTTTTGAATTGCATTAATTGGTTCATTTTTCTCTCCTTTCCCAACCAGACTCCTCAAAGTTACTCTGCACATTAGTGAATCACTTTCTTGGTGCTAAAAGAGTGTTGTCTATTTTGCTGAAGTAAACTATTGTCTCCTTCTGTGTTTGTAGAACTCCACCTGTTCTCTCTCAAATCCCATATTTATATTTATAAATACTTTTGTTCAGTAACCATATGAAAGTTTTTCTTTAAATTTATAATTTTTCTAAATTTAAACCTTCCTAATAATATGTATTGTTACTTTGGACAGTTTATTTAATCTATGTATAATCAATTCCTTAAACATTTGGGTATATAGTGATTCAAATCAATGTTAATTACACACACACACACACACACACACACACACAACAAACAAACAAACAAAAAAACAAAACAAAACAAAAAACCACCACCCTAAACAGAGAAGCATTCTAATAATGAAATATTAGGAATCCATATGTTAGCTCATTTTTATTTCAGTAAAAAGTGACTTAATAATATGGTGATAACACTGTCTACTGCTTCAAAGTCTCAATATAAATCAGGCAATGATGCCAATGAAAGTAATGCATTTGGAGTTATTTGACAATTAGACTGGATAACATTTGAGACCCCATTTTTTATGTAATTAAGTGTTAACTTTTACTGAGTATCTGCTATATCCCCAGTCACAGTGTGGTAAATTCTTTATAAGCATCCTTGCATTTAATTCTCAGAATTCTAAAATAGAGACACTATTATTGGCCCTGTTTAACTGATTAATAAATTAAGGCTGTGATAGTTGAAATAAATTGTCTAAAGATATTGCAAGTACATTTTAGATTCAGTAATCGAACCCTGGTTAATGAAATTTTTCAGAGAACAATTTATTTTTATTTGTTATCTCATTCTTTTTATTTTGCCTTTTTCTTTTTAGTAGACTTTGTTTTTAGAGCAGTTTTAGGTTTATAGCAAATTGAGCACTATCAACATACCACAACAGAGTAGCAGATTTATTATAATCACTATCTGTATGTTTTAAAAACTTTTTATTTGGAACTGCTTTAGATTTAGAGAAAAGTTGAAAGAAAAGTACATATAGTTTTTTGTATATTCTTCACCTCATTTTCTTTAATATCTATATAACAAAGAGTAGGATGTTAACATTGGTACAATATTATTAATTAAACCAAAGACCTTACTTCAATTATTTTTAATTTTTCACTAATGTCCCATTGTGTATCCAGGATCTGATTTAGGATATCACATTACATTTAATTGTTATTTCTTCTTAGTCTCCTTCAATTTTTAAGTCTTTCTTTGTCTTTTATGACATTTACAGGGAATAATTTTTTTTTCATTTTAAAAAAATATATTTTATTGGTTTTTTACAGAGGAAGGGAGAGAGATAGAGAGCTAGAAACGTCGATGAGAGAGAAACATCGACCAGCTGCCTCTTGTACACCCCCTACCAGGGATGTGCCTGCAACCAATGTACATGCCCCTGACCAGAATCGAACCTGGGACCTTTCAGTCCGCAGACAGATGCCCTACCACTGAGCCAAATCGGTTTCAGCCAGAGAATAATTTCTTAAGTGTTTCCCAATTTATGATGCCCAGATGAATTCAATTATTGCAATGTTACTTTATTACCTTATTGTGCATTTTGAAGAAATTAGCCCACTTAACCTATAATTTTACAAATATGATTTTGAGACTGAGGCTATCCTATCCATTTTATTTTTTAATTTATTTTTTAAAATATATTTTATTGATTTTTTACAGAGAGGAAGAGAGAGGGACAGAGAGTTAGAAACATCTATGAGAGAGAATCATTGATCAGCTGCCTCCTGTACACCCCCCACTGGGGATGTGCCCCCAACTAAGGTATTCACCCCTGACCAGAATCGAACCTGGGACCTTTCAGTCCACAGGCCAATGCTCTATCCTCTGAGCCAAACTGGTTTTGGCAACATTTTATTTTTAAAGAACGTAAATTTAAATATAAATATTAAATAATAGTATAGATGATACCAGATGTGGCAAAATCAGGAAAGTGGTACATGATTGACTGAACTTCAGGGAATTCTTTAGTGATCTATTATGCATCTCTATTCAACAACATTGTTGCATGGGTTCTGTTTAGAACTGATACTAGGGGAGATGAGTGAGTTTATTTTCTGTTCCTACCACATTCCGGGAACTCCTCATGAGAGTGTGTCCTCATGACACTCTTAGAATTACCAAGAAATCATTCTCTATATATTTGGAATTCAGTTCTTCTCTCCAAACTTACCTGACCTAAGTTCATCAGACTTCAAACCTCGGATGGGAGGTAGGGGAGGGGAGGGGTAAAAAGGAGAGATCAACCAAAGGACTTGTATGCATGCATATAAGCCTAACCAGTGGTCATGGACAACAGGGGGCTGGGGATATGCGTGGGGAGGGGTTTGGGATGGGAATGGGGGGATGAGGACAAATGTGTGATACCATAATCAGTAAAGAAATTTAAAAAATTAAAATAAATGTCATGCTTCCTGGCAAACTATCGAACAGGTTTCCTCTATAAGTTAACGTTTTACTTTAACAGCAGCATTTATTACCTAATCCATAGAAATGAATAATTATGGTTATTTAAGGCATTATGTCACAGTCAGAATGTTATTTCCAAGTAGGAAGGCTGGATCCTTTTGATGCTCCTTATATCATACCAGGTAATTATGATGTCAAACTGGTTGTGAAGGTGACTCTCCTTTCATCACCAGCAGGAGTCATATCATTTTGAAGTATATGTTTGTTTTATCTAATGACAAAGATAATTTTCCACTTAAACAGGAAATGAAAGTTTCATAACAACTTTACTCAATTATTTTATTTTAAGCCTCACCAAAAACTGTGAAGATTTATTGAGAATCAGTTGTGTACCAGCCATTATTCTGGCCACCAAGGATATAATAATGTAGGCATAGCTTTTCTTTGAGTTATTTTGTTACTGTGTATGTGTGTGTATGTTTGTGCTCTGGGATGAGACAGAATAAGATTAGTAACTAGGGTGGGGGAGAGAAAAATAAGTAAATGACTATGTTGCAACATTACAATATCTATGGTGGCATGCCTGGAGTCTTTGAGTATATGGGGAGAGGCATTATCTCATTCAGGCCAGGCATGCTTAGAGAAGGCTTCATGGAGGAGGCATGTCCTCAGCTTAGTCTTCAAGCTAAAATAGGAATTAGACAAGCAAAGGAGAAAAAAAGCTTTAAGGCAGAAGGAACCGCTTGAGCAAAGACAGGAAAGACAAAGCTATCACCCTTGGGGAAAAGCAAATAGGTCAGTGTGGTAAACATTATATTGAGCTGGGATTTAAAACCACACACTTTCCTTAGGCTATATGATATGATACATCCTTACACTACAGCTGTGGTATTTGAAAATTCTACCAAAAAATGCACCCCGTGACACTGAAGCTAATGGTCATTAATATAAAACCGATGAAACTATTGCATTGAGTTAATGGCTGACTATTTAGAAGTTAATGTAATGAATATAATAGATTAGGTGAAGTCTACATGAATGTATTTATTTATTCAACAAATGTTTATTAAATACCTATTATATGTTAGGAAACAGTGTTGATGCAGAGATGCAATAATAAGGAAGCTGTGCCCTGTGCATCCCAACACATGACAATAAAGTAACAAAAATGATCTGCCTTCAATCTGAAACACAAGAGACAAACAGCACCCATTGCTCAGTGAAATACTAGCTTTATTATTGGAATGACCTATTTTGGCTGCTGTCATAGGTATCTTCATCTACTTTGCACAATTATCCTGATTGCAAAGGTGAACATATTATTTCTCATAAGGATATGAGTAATTCATTAAATCATCCAGTATCTTAATTTTGACTGTTCTCATTTAACCTATTTTAATTTTTATTTAGTTTTTGACTGACTGAATAAACTGTATTTATCAATTTGTCCATTAGTAAGGGAGAGGTCATTTGAATTGAAAGAACACACTAAATAAAAGTGTCACATAACTCTTTCTCTGTCTTTTGTTTTCCCCTCAGTCATTTGGAAACTTAATTCTCTGTATTTGGCAAATCTAACTCTTCTTACCTAAATAAATTTTCCTGTAGCAAATGAGAGAGAGAGCATAGTACAGAGTGGGGGGAGGGACAACTTTTTGGCACTAATTTTACTATTTTATGAATGAAATGTATTAAAACAAATACATTCTCTTAGCTGTTCTAATCCCCATTTTCACTAAATAATATTATATTGTGTCTGATCAATCAGGTACTTGTGATTTAGTGATTATGACTATTCTCTTCTAAGGCCTCTTTCAAGCAGTGGGAACTGATACCGGACAATTTAAGGATCAAAAATTGAGTGTGGGAGAGTCAGCAAAAAGATAGTTATTCTTTGTTTCTGATCCAGTGAACTACTATCTTTCTTTTTATCTTATATTAATTTCACCAGGCAGTTTATTATGGGCATTCAAACACAGAAAACAAAATAGCACAATAAATATGCCCATGTGGCCAGAATCCATTATCAATAATAAATACAATAATATTATCTCTGAACAATGTCTTTTTAAAAAAGGTGAAAACTACTTCAATGCCAGTTTTTACTTAAAAATTTACAATAGTTCCTTAATATAATTGAATATTTACTTACTGTTCAAATTTACAGTTGTCTCATATATATTACTTTTCTTAACACTTATTTGAATCAGGATCAAATTAAGGGAAGCCCATTGCAATCTGTCACGTTGTTTAAATCTTTTTTTAATCTATCAATATAAGGATACCCTTCAATTTTGTTTTTCACACTTGTAATTCAGGTGTTGGGGAAAAGAACCTAGATGCCATGGAATCCCTGCAGTGTCAGTTGGCATGTCATCTCAGTCATCTCAGCATTTGTATTAAGTTAGCATTCGGATCTAAAGTTTTCCTCAAAATCAAGTTTATCCTTCATTTTACTTATTTTTTACAAGGTTACTTCATAGTTGTTTGTTCTATGATGAAACAATCTTTGTGTGTGTGTGTGTGTGTGTGTGTGTGTGTGTGTGTGTGTGTGATATTAGCAGCTCTGGATGCTTAATGACTAGATCTAAATCACTTTTTGATGAATCAACTTATAAACTATGTTATAAGAAAATCTTGTGTTCTTCATAAACCCCATAACTGAATATAGGGGGGAAATGAAGCAAATGGTATATCTTCTTCTGTAAAGAAAGAGATAGAGGAGAGAGAGAGAGAATTGATTTTGAACAAGTTACTCTTAAGGAGCTTGTAATTCACCAATAATATCTAGCAAGTTATTTTATCAATGCTGTAGAAATCCTAATGAATAAAAGCCATCTTCTTGATATAAATGCTAAATTAGATGTTTATATATTTTCAAGTCCTTCAGCATTATGAATATTATTTCTCTAGCCTGGAAATCATTTCTTTGCGTATCTGCTTACAATAAGATTGAATACAGTCAAGCATAGAAGGCACCATATCTCATGGTCTGATGATTAAATTCAGTGACAAAGGAAGTCAATAGTAGGAATGAGAATGTAGCTAATTTACATATTTTGGCACTATGTTACACAAAATGTTAAATTTCTCCTTAAACTAATAAAAGAAGCACAAGTAGAGATAAAGTGAAGACAGGCTTGAAGTTGAGGCAAGTAATGTTTTTAAAGCTTGAAAAGATAGGTAGTATTTGAGATAAATCTTAAAGAGTAATGTAAGTTTAGGGGAAATTGGAAGCAATTCAAAATAGAAGACAATCCTATCTAATAAAGAGGGAATATGCAAATTGACCATCACACTGTCACAAGATGGTGGCACCCACAGTGGAGGACAGGGTAGCAGGGAATGGGCTCAATGGGCTGCCTTCACCTGGAACTTCTGACTCCCCTGCCCACTGCCAGCTGCCTTCCCACTCGCAGGGCTGTAGGCAGGCAGTGCCTGGTAGAGCCCACACTGAGGTGGGTGAGGCAAGTGCTTGGGCCACTGGACTGACTGAGACTTCAGGTGACTGGCCAGCAGCTTCTAGGTGTTGCTGGGCTGGGCTCGGTGTGGGGAGGGCTGTGGAGAGTTGGGTGGGGTGGGGCCTGGTAAGGTGGATGGGGGCAAAGCCTCACTGCAGCCCGAGGCTGGAGTGGGAGCAGAGATTTATTGCAGAAGACGGGGAGGAGCATGGCCCACAGAGGGCATCATCTGTCTGAAAGTCCCCAAGGGGCCGAGGTACCATGGGGAGCTGTGGGGTGGGTCCGGGCAGTTGGAGACAGAGCCCTGGAGTCCAGCACTGGACCACCTGGATCCACCTGTGTTTTGTGGAATTTCATGGTCACCCCACACTTCTCTTAATATTTTCAAAACTGGAGCAATGTACCTGAGTAGGAGTCCTGTACAGTAGGGATGGACATTAGGAGTGGTGGCGAGAGGAAGCCTGGGGCACCAGGGGTCATGGAAGCAGGTTCCCAAAGACTGACCGCCTGCCTGGGTGGGAGAATGGGCTGAGGTGAAGATCTGTGGACGGAAAGGAGTAGGGAGCAGGCAGCAAGCATGTCACACAAATCCCAGTTGCTTTGTGGTAATTGCCATGCCTGCAGAATTGTGTAAACCCTGGAGAGAAATGCATATGTCATTTCAGCTTTTATCTCTTAAAAACAGGATTTTTTAAACTGCAGCTCGTTTTAACATACTGAATGTAAGGCCCCATATTTCTTATGAAGGGATGTGACCTAACATGCCAGTCATGTGAGGATTAATGATATATCACTTAAATTGATACCATGTAGTTAAAAAACAGGACTTTGTCTAAGTGAACAGGTAAATTCCTATTTAAAATTCCCTATATGAAATAAAAAACAGAGGAATTGTTGCCTCTCTGGAAGGATTTACATATCCTTTTGGAAAATGAATTAAGAAATAGCTTTGCTTTAATTGTCATGATTCTCTTATGACAATTTTCTGACTTTTTTGAGAGGGGTATAGAGTTACAATTTTGGTCACATTTTTAAATCAATGCAATTCTTCCCCCTCTTTCCCTTGCCATATATTTCTGTTGTAACTATTAAGATTGATCTAATTTTGCATTCTTATTTATGCTAATATTTTTTTCAGGTGACTTCTGGGGGAGGGGACAAAAGTCTTCTTTAAAGAGCTTTGTACAGTTACTGAAGGATATCAAAAGCAGTGTTGATTGATCTATTTGGTTTGACATTGAACTCTCAGAAAAACTATCAGATATTACTGAAGACATTGAATGCTGTTAGGTACCACGATGCTGCCAAGACCAAGTTCCATTGCATAATGTGTTGAACTGGCAGTTGGACATCCCCCGAGGGGTCCCAGATTGGAGAGAGTGCAGGCTGGGCTGAGGGAGGCACCCCCACTGTGCACAAATTTTGTGCACCGGACCTTTAGTAGAATATAATAGTTGTAGACTTAAAACAGGTGAAAAGTCCAGGAATGTGGATGAAGACCATATATTACTGGTTAAGTGCACAAATTTGAGAGATGGATATTCTAGAGTGCAACAGTTAGCTCAGTTTCTAAATAGCATTGTAAGGGTATTAGTCAGGGTTCTCTGAAAAGCACACACCAAGACAGAATTGGCCATGCCAGAGACCAATTGGGATTAATGGAAGGTCTTAGACTCAAGAAAGACCTTCTCAAGAAAGCTTCTACATATAACTCAAGAAAGCTTCTACAAATTTGGCAGGGACTCTTCCAGCCAATGTTGTTCACTAAAGGATGCATATGTCACCTGATGACTGACGGGAGCAGCCCAGAAGAACTTTGATTTTGGTGCACACATGATGATGAATCCCATAGTATACTCTCCACTCTAAAAGGCACAAATTTTTGGCTCCCAAAGTGGCCTCTATCAACCAATTTTCTGAGTTGCAACTCCACCATGTACCTAGGGTAAATATTAATTATTTATTTCATAGGGTTGTTGACAATTAAATGAGGAGATATCTATATAATGTGTAAAAATCATAATATAATAGTTGCAGTTTCAGATATAATAGTGCTTATTCTGATGATAATGGTAAATAAATGTAAATATAATAATTTTTCTTTAATTATGGTAGAGATCAGGAATGCATAAAGTCTTCTTGGCAAAAACATGGTGTCAAGTTATAGTGTAGGAATAAAAAAATCAGTTGTTGAGAGAAAATTATCAGGATAACAACAAGGGAAAATACCAATCTCATAGCAATAAAATAGTGGTAAATAAGTAGAGGCTACTAGTATGTAACAGTTTTGTGAAGGATAAATTGAATGAGGGAATCCTACCAGAATATTTCATATTAAATAAGGCAATATCATAAGAAATAACAAAATCTTGTACACAAATGTTGGTTGTGATCATGAAAAGGAAGGGAGATATAAATGAAATAGAGAAGAATTAATGGATATGATATCTGAATAGATATGTAACATTAGAGGAAAGAAGCAGCAAAATATATCTCCAAAATTTCAAGTTAGTATCTTTAACCCCTGTTTATCAGAGGTTAAAAAAAAAGATTTTAAAAGATTAAAACATTTAAGTTTAGATAGCTTCAAACCATTTAACTATTAGATTTTTTATATTGTGGCATTAGCAAGTTAATTTTATCTAAAAATAAAGGTCAGAAGTCCATGAGCGAATTAGATCAGCAGTAAAAAGATTTGGAACTCCATCAAACTCCATATATTGGAATAAATATGTGACTAAGAAAATGCAGTTGGTCACCAAGAAAATAAGTTAAAAGCATGTGAAGCAAAACAAAGTCAGGGTTTTCACAT
The DNA here is from genome assembly GCF_964339955.1 of Pipistrellus hanaki. NCBI lineage: Eukaryota > Metazoa > Chordata > Mammalia > Chiroptera > Vespertilionidae > Pipistrellus > Pipistrellus hanaki. Next base: position 67,834,435 of record NC_140504.1, on the reverse strand, counting down.
ATTTCTTAATTTAGCTGGTAGGTAGAACCGGAGCTTTGAAAATTAGTAAAAGTGAGTGGGGGGGAAAAGTAAGAGTAGAAAATTGTAAATTCAGAAATTTATAAGGCAATTGATGGACACTAGCCAGGAAAATATTTCAAGAAAAACTTGGACATTGTTATCAGAATTGAAAATAAAGTTGTTAATTAAAAGTTATCTAGTGAGCCTTAGCTAAGTTCCATTAGGTACAGAATTCTACGTACATAAAACAAGTCCACTATGCAGAAAATAAGCCACCAAGATACACTAATTTTCCGATTGATGAAAGAAAATGGAAAGAGAGAGACAAAACACTAAGTAATTTGGATACAGCAACATTCAGAAAAGTTCATATTTTTTTTATTTTTCTCAGGGAGTTGTCTGTTGTGCATGCCAAGCATGTTTTCAGGCAGAGGGAGAGAAAGTGTAATCAACAAATTACATAAATATATGTATAGTTGACACTTAAACAAAATGGGGATTAGAGGAGCTGAACCCTGCATAGTTGAATATCTATATAAGTTTTGATTTCCCAGTCATCCCTTAGCATCTGCTTGGGGATTGATATCCAAGACCTTGTGGATATCTAAATATGCAGATACTCAAGATCCTTATATAATACTAGAAGCCTGGTACACAAAATTTGTGCACAGGGTGAGGGTGATATCCCTTAGTCCAGGCTGTACCCTCTCCAATCTGGGACATCCCTCTCACAACCCAGGACTGCTGGCTCCCAACTGCTCGCCTGCCTGCCATTCTAGTTGTCCTAACCACTTCTGCCTGCCAGCATGATCACCCCCTAAATACTGCCCTGACAGCCTGATTGATGCCTAACTGCTCCCCTACCAGCATGTTTGCCCCTAACTGCCCTCCCCTGCAGACCTGGCCACCCCTAACTGCCCTCCCCTGCAGGGCTGGTCCCCCCCAACTGCTCTCTTCTGCAGACCTGGGTCCCTCCCAAATGCCCTTCCCTGCAGGCCCAGTCAATCCCAACTTCCTTCCTCTGCCAGCCTGGTCACCCCTAACTGCCCTCCCCTGCAGGCTTGATTGCCCCCAACTGCCCTCCCTTGCAGGCATGGTCCCTCCCAACTGCCCTCCCCTGTGGGACATCTTGTGGTGGCCATCTTGTGTCCACAAGGGGACAGCTCTTTGATCACATAGGGGCAGCCATTATGTGTGTTGGAGTGATGGTCAATCTGCGTATTACTCTTTTATTAGATAGGATAGAGGCCTGGTGGAGCCAGCTGGTTTGTCCTGAAGGGTGTCCTGGATCAGGGTGGGGGTTCTCTTGGGGCATGGAGCAAGGGGCCTGTGGTGGTTTACAGGCTGGCCATGCCCCCCCAGTGACCCAAGTGGAGGTCCTGGTATCTGGGGCTTATTTGTCTTCTACAATTAAAACTTTGTAGCCTAGAGTGGAGCCAAGTCTTCTGCTTGCTCTGTGGCTGCAGCCATTTCTGTTGGGATTTATTTATCTTCTATAATTGAAACTTTGTAGCCATTGAATGGAGGCCTAATCTGGCAAGGTCAGGTGGAAAGCTTGGCTTCCTCCATTGCAGGGGAAACCCAAGCCTCCCTCCTATTCTCTATGTCCATATCCATCTTGGTTGGGTTTATTTGCATATTTGTTCCTGATTGGCTGGCAGGCATGACTGGTGGGTGTAGCAGAGGTATGGTCAATTTGCATATTACTCTTTTATTAGATAGGACTAGAGGCCTGGCGCACTCAATTTGTGCACTGGTGGGGGGTTCCCTTAGCCCAGCTGCACCCTCTCCAATTTGGGACCCCTCTCACAATCTGGGACTGCTGGCTCCTAACCACTCACCTTCCTGGCTGCCTGGTTGTCCCTAACTATTCTGCCTGCCAGCCTGATAGCCCCATAACTGTTCCCCTGCCAGCCTGATTGACACCTAACTGCTCCCCTGATGCCCAGGTCACCTTCAATTGCCCTCCCCTGCAGGTCTGTTCACCCCCAACTGCCCTCCCCTGCTGGCCATCTATGATAATGTGGAGGTGGCCATCTTGTGACAAGTGGGGGTGACCATGATGCGGTGGCCATCTTGTGATGATGTGGGGGGCCATCTTGTGACAGTGTGGGTTCAGCCATCTTGTGATGATTTGGGGGCAGCCATCTTGTGATAGCATTGGGGAGAACATCTTATGACAACATGGGGGTGGCTATCTTGTGGCACGAAGGCATGAGGATTAACTTTCATATTACCTCTTTATTATATAGGATTATTATATAGGATGGCATAGAACAGTGTATATACTGGCCTTTCACATCTACAGATTCCCAACTGGAAATGGAAAATACTCTTTTCTATTCACCATTGTTGAATCCACAGAATCAAAATCTGGGGATACAGATGGTCAACTCTATATTCCTCTAAAAACTTTGTGTAACTGCACCCATGCACTTCAAACTGTGTTGTTTAAAGGCCAATTGTAGAGAGAAGACAGATAGTATATAGATAATTTTAAAGAACATATTTGATAAATCAAAGACCTATAGAAGACAGTATATGAGTAGGATTAGAGTGTAAGCAGAAAGATCAGCCTTTGTTAAAAGAAGATTTTTTCTTTCTCAGAGACAGTAAAATGAAAAATAGAAGAAAAAAAACTATGGAGTGATTTCAGAAATGAAAAATATGGAAGATGAATATTTGCATTTGGAAAGTCTTAATTTTTCTATAAGTTAAGAGATAATATCATCGACCCTTTTCTAATGAGTAACATAGGTTCCTAAACTTGGTAAGTTTCAATGTCAACCATAATGTATTGATTACACTTACCCTACTCATGCTCTTTCAAATGTCTGGAAGCTTTTTTATTCACTCCTGACAGTATAAACGAAATGATCTCATTAAGCACAAATTAGGCTAATATTTTATTGAATTAATTTATTTAGATTGAGTCTGATTACTAAGGTATTATGATAATCACTCTAGAAGCATTTGACTAAAATAGCTCAATTAATTTAATAAATTCTTAATTCACTCTTATATTCCTGATGTAATGAAAGAATAAGTTTAACCCATAACTGTGAACTTACCAGCTTGTCTTGTCAAATGAGGATGTAGAAATAAACAAAAATGTCACTCATAAGAATTTTCTTTAGAAAAATAAGTCATTCACAAAATTTAGAATAGGGATGCATAATGATGGTATTATTATTATCTTATATTCAAAGAAATTTTTACTCTTAAGTGAAATTCTAATTTTTAAACAATTTAGAAATAGGTAATTTTGAGCCCACATATACATCAGTTAATACAACTATGCATTAAATCACTTTGTTTTCCACAAGTGCTATATATATTAAGAAATGTTGTCCATAAACTGGTACATTGATCTTGGCCCTTCTAGTATAGTCTTCTGGGAAAATTAAATAGCATCTGTGTGGTGGAGACATAATAAGATGAAAATATTTATACAGTCTTTGGTATAACTGTGTCCTTTTCAAACCAGAATCATCCATGCCAGTTCTCATTAGAGTGGATAACCAACCAAGATAAAGTTCAAGTAACAGAAGGAACACATTAGCTTGACAAGTTGCCTTCAGTATTTTGTAGTCATAATTTGCAAAATGATATGGAATATTTTCCTGAACTAAAAAGTTATAGGACTACTGAGTGCCCTATAATGAAAAATATCCTGCCAAAACCGGTTTGGCTCAGTGGATACAGCGTCGATCTGCGGACTGAAAGGTCCCAGGTTCGATTCCGGTCAGTGGCAAGTACATTGGTTGCGGGCACATCCCTGGTGGGGGGTATGCAGGAGGCAGCTGGTCAATGTATCTCTCTCATCGATGTTTCTAACTCTATCCCTCTCTCTTCCTCTCTGTGAAAAATCAATAAAAATATATTTTAAAAAAAAGAGAGAAAAATATTCCAATCTACTTCAGAAATTGGAGGCTTTCATGAACTGCATTTTGAAAAGCCATACATATCTCCAAATCCAAAAAGTTTAACAGCTCTCTGGTAGCTTAGTAACAAACACTTAAATGTAAATGACATGGAGAAAAGAGCACACATGTTTTTAAATTTGTAGACTTCATGAGAGAAGCCATGCTTGGTAACTCATATGTAAGGAGCCAGATCTACAAATCAGATGGAAAAATAAAAGTACATGCATGAAGACAATGTTGGTGACTCAATTAATAAATTAATTAATTTAAATATTAGCTTAAATTATACCTTTCATTTCAGATTCATGATCTTGGCATCATTGTTGTCTTTGGAAACCATTACCAACTCTTCTGTAAATCTCTATCTCTAGTATTAAAAAAACAACTCTTCTTAATTGTTATGGGAGATGTTTTACAAAAGTCCAAACAAGTTGTAATCCTATGTAATAAAAGCCTAATATGCAAATTGTCCTCTCAGGTGGTCATTCAACCTATAGTTCTACTAGGAGACTGGGAATTTGACCACGTGTTATGACCTGTGCTGACCACCAGGGGACAGCATGGAACATGGCAGGCAGTTCTGGCAGCAGGTGGCAGTGGAGGCACTGCTGGCCCCAAAGGGCCCTGATGAGAGCAGGACTGCTGAGGGATGTTGGAACAGGTGAGAAGGGTGTGCCAGGCCAAGGTGGGTGCAAGCAAGGGCTGGATCACCCCATCAGTGACTCTGCAGATGGTGACCAGTTGCGGTGACAGGGGGCAGGTCCACTGCCAGCTCCCAGGCTCTGAGGAAGTTAGATGGGAGATCAAGTGGGAGGGCCTAGCCCTAATTGATTGCCCTATAGGCGGGATGGTGGAGCAGGTGAGGGGATGGTACCAGGCCAAAGCTAGGTGCCAGATGAGGCTGCAGGGCCATGAGGCTAGGTGTGTGAGCTGAGGGCTGTGAGGCTGGGGGCCCGATCTCTGCAGGCCACTCTAATGGACCCCACCTATCCACGAATTTGTGCACTGGGCCTCTGGTATAATTAGAATGGGCATCAGCATTACAGGAATGTTGGATGTTGGATTCTGAATCATTACACTGATAAATCCTAGAACACACACACAGAGAAATATGTTTCTTTTCAATCTCTCACCTTTTTTTGTAGCACTCTCACAAATTCTCACAAGAAAATAAAAAGGAGTTAACATCATAACCTTATGGTCAACAATGTCTCATCAAGACAAAAGTGAATCTATAGAGCAGGGGTCTTCAAACTTTTTAAAGTGGGGGCCAGATCACGGTCCCTCAGAGAGCTGGAGGGCCGGACTATATGAACTACTAATCCCTACTGTAACACCTTGGCTGCGCTCACTGCCCAAAAAACCTGGCGGGCAGGATCAGACTCCCCTGGGGGCTGCATGTGGCCCGCGGGCCGTAGTTTGAAGACCCCTGCTATAGAGGATATTAGGAGAATCCTGGAGTATACCTTTACTTTATTTCCTACTGACTGATATAATGGGAACTATCAACTTCTGCCTATTTAATGGTGCTAAAAACTTAAAGGTTTAAGAACATCAAAAAGTCAGAAGCCAACCCTAGCCAGTTTGGATTAGTGGATAGAGCATTGGCCTGTGGACTGAAGGGTCCCAATTTCACTTCCAGTCAAGGGCAGGTATCTTGGGTGCAGGCTTGCTCCAGGTGGAAGGCAATCAATGAATGTTTCTTTCTCTCTTTCTCTCCCTCACCCTTCTACTCTCTCCAGCATCAATAGAAAAATATCCTTGAGTGAGGATTAACAACAGCAAAAACCTACAAAAAATAAACAAAAACAAAATTCAGAAGGCAAATGAAGTCTCCTATATTTGTGATAGTATATGTGCCTTCTTAAAATAACAACATATTTGCAATGCGTAGTAATTTATTTTAAAAGAGGTGCATATAACCAGCTTAAAGGATGGCTATTTGGAACACATGTGTACTAGTTATTACATACACACACACACACACACACACACACACACACACACACCACACCACAAAAAAATGTTAACCAACCATCTGTCATTAACTTCATTTGATCCTTTATGATTTAGTAACTAAGAACCAACTGACTCCCATAAGCAGTATTTATTCTATGGTGCTTTGGGGAAAATAGATTTAAGAAATTTCTTTTAAATTGTATTTATTCTTTTAGTATAACTAAAAATAAAAGTAGAAACTGAGCTGTATACATTCTCACCTTCTTGTCCAAACAATTTGTTGCAAGGAGACTATAAGACTACCTTGGGCTATTTTTTATTTATTTTGTTTGCAGCTGTTTTTGGCCTTCACATATTTTTATTAAGTATAATATTAACTGCTTTGCCTGGCTCTTTGAAGCAGAAACTTAACAAAGAATATAATAAAGTGAGTGTTGAAAAGTGTTAACAAAATCAAAATATATACACAAATATGTGCTACCATCAGCCTTCTTTCACCTCAGGAAATTATTTAGGACAAAGAAGCAGAATGCCTTATTTAAAGCAAATCCATGGCCACAATTGCCATCATTATTGTGATCTTCAACTGTCAACTCTATTTTGCTTTTCCCATCCCTTTGTTTTGCTATAATGCCTTTCTCTCATTCTAACTTTATCTCAAACCTGTAGAACTCTGACACCAACTCTCTACTCTCTATGGATGCTTGCTTTTTTGTTATTTGTTGTTGTTTCTTTTCATATCTCCTTCTCAATTATAGTCCTCCTATTTTTTCTGCAGACATACTGTCATTCCATCATTATCTTCTTTCTCTTTTTGCCCTTCCAGCTGACAGAAGTATTTCATTGTATTTTTTTTTCCTGTAGGGGAGAAAATCACATTATCTAGATCAAGCATGTCAAAAGCTAACACAGGTCAAATAAACAAGGTTTAAGTTTATGTGGGCCACAAAGAAACAAAAACTTTAATTTTCACAGAAATGTAGGTTTATTTCAATAGAGACATGCTGAATATAAAGGACTAAAATAAGTGACTAATTGTTAACATAAAATAATAGAATATTTTAATAAAAATTAATATTTTTTCTTGAACATTAACTTACCAGACACTGAATAACTGCACAAATTCATAAGCATAATGCAAATTAACCTATTTTTCTTGTTCTCTGAAAGCAAAATATTTCTTGTTGCACATACCAGTTACTCCAAGACTAATGACGTGGAATTGGCTCTAAAATATTCGATGCTGGTATTAGTGGAGAGAAATGGTGTGCTTGTGCATAAGGTGAGTAAGGGAAATGAATGCAACACAATTTTGATAATCAGTCATTAGCAAATGTTGTAGTTCATTATTAATAATTATGTATAACAGAATATTGTAAAAAATACATTATGAAATTTTTATTAAAACATTTCTTACATATTGTATATTGGCTGGGCCACAAAAATTATTTGTTGTGGGCCGCAGGTGAATTTGACATGCTTAATCTAGATCAGTGGCTGGCAAACTGCGGCTCACGAGCCACATGCAGCTCTTTGGCCCCTTGAGTGTGGCTCTTCCACAAAATACCATGGCCTGAGTGAGTCTATTTTGAAGAAGTGGCATTAGAAGAAGTTTAAGTTTAAAAAATTGGGCTCTCAAAAGAAATTGCAATAGTTGTACTGTTTATATTTGGCTCTGTTGACTAATGAGTTTGGCGACCACTGATCTAGATAGGCAAAAAAGAAAGGAGTGTAAATTGAAGTAGAAGATAAAATAAGGAGAAAAGGAGAACAGTGTGATTGATCCTTTTAGGTATTAGTTTTCAACACATCAGAACTGAGTCAACAATATTTGGACTTTCCATTGTTAGATGGAACATCTGCATGGTCAACTCAGCCTTCACGTGTTGGAAACTCCCTGGTGTGCACACAATTTATCCCAATAATTCAATTCTAGGTGCTACTGTGAAGGGACTTTGCACCTCAAATTACAATCCCCAATCAATCACTTTAAGATAAATTATCAGGTGGACTTGACCTAGTCATATGTTCCCTTAGATTTGAGTATAGAGATTATATATATAGGAAATTAGAGATTCAGAGTCCAAAAACACATATTTTAGCTGGCCTGGAAAAAGTAAACCCTAGTAAGAAACCACAAGTGACTTCTGGAAGCCAAGAGCGGTCCCGTTCAATAGTTAGTAGGAAAATGAGGGAGAACTTTGTAACTACAGGGAACTGACTCTGCCAACAATCTTAATGAACTTGGATGAGGATACAGAGACTCAGAAGAAAATGATAGTGTGACTGACACTTGATTGCAGTTTTTGATTGTAACACTGAAACTTGGAGCAGAGAACCCAGTTACACTGTGCTTACACTTGTGACTGTATTATCATATCATCATGTAAGCCACTGAGTTTATGATAATTTTATATACAACAATATAAAATTAATACATCCTTCATAAATAGATTGCAAAAAAGTAAGTTTATTATATACCAGTTGATTGATTGGATTGTCATCTGCTAAACTTGTTTTTGACAAAGAATTTTTTTATGATTCCAGAATTAAAAGGAAAACATCTCAGAAGAGTTATTTAATTACTTAATAATACTTGTATTTATAACTATATTTAATATTAATACTGAAATAAATTATTACCAGTCTCTTAAATAATGAATTTAAGATGTAATAAACAATTAGAAAAAGATTAAAAATACATCATAAGTATTTATTGATCTTAACTCTTTTTTTAGTCTTTATTATTAAAAATATTACATATGTCCCCTTCTCCTCCCATTGACCTCTCCCAGCCTGCCCCTACTCCTCAGCCACAACTTTCATCCCTTACCCCCATTTGCTGTGTCCATTAGTTCTGCTTATATGCATACAAGTTCTTTGGTTGATCTCTTCCCCACCAACCCCACACACCCCTACCACCACTGCCAACCCTCCTCTGCCTTCCCTCTGAGGTTTGACCTTCTGTTCGATGCTTCTTTGTCTCTAGATGTATTTTTGTCCATTAGTTTATGTTGTTCATTACATTCTACAAATGAGTAAAATCATATGAGATTTATCTTATCTTTCTCTGATTAGCTTATTTCACTTAGCACAATGCTCTCCAGGTCCATGCATACTGTTGCAAAGATTTCTTTCTTTTTTATAGCAGCTTAATATTCAATTGTGTAGATATACTACAGTTTTGTTTTGTTTTATCCACTCCTCTGCTGATGGGCTCTTAGGTTGTTTCCAAATCTTAACTATCATAAATTGCGCTGCTATGAACATAAGAGTGCATACTATATCCTTTCTGACTGGTGTTTCTGATTTCTTGGAATATATTCCTAGAAGTGGGATGACTGGGTCAAATGGGAGTTCCATTTTTAATTTTTCCAGGACTCTCCATTCTGTTTTCCACAGTGGCCATACCAGTGTGCATTTCCACAAGCACTGCACCAGGGTTCCCTTTTCTTCACATCCTCCCCAGCTCTTGTCCTTTGTTGATTTGTTGATGACAGCAATTCTGAAAGGTGTGAGCTGGTACCTCATAGTTGTTTTGATTTACTACATCTTTCGGATGATTAATGACTTTGAGAATGTTTTCATATGTCTCTTGGCCTTCTATGTGTCCTCTTTTAAGAAGTGGCTATTTAGATCCTTTGCCCATGTTTTGATTGGATTATTCATTATCCTTTTGTTAAGTTGTATAAATTCCCTATACATTTTGGAGATTAAACACTTGTCAGATGTCATACTATCATACGTTCTCCCATATTATTAAGCAGTGGGATTTTTTTTATTTTGTTTATTTTATCCTTAGTTGCCATTGTTTTAGGAGAGATGTCCATAAACATATTGCTTGGAGCCATATCTGCTATTTTGCTACCTGTGGATTCTTCTAAGATTTTTATGGTTTTCTGTCTTACATTAATTCCTTTATTTATTTTAAGTTTATTTTTGTGTATAGTGTAAGTTGGTGGTCAAGTTTCATTTTTTTGCATGTATCTCCCCAATTTTCCCAACACCATTTATTAAAGATACTGTCTTGACTCTATTGTGTGCTCTTGCCTTCTTTGTCAAATATTAATTGAGCATAATACTTTGGGTCAATTTCTGGGTTCTCTGTTCTGTTCCATTTATCTATATGTCTGCTAGTGCCAGAAACAGGCTGTTTTGAGAATCATGGCCTTGTAATATAACTTGATGTCTGGTATGGTGATCCCTCCAACTTTGTATTTTTTTCTCAGGATTGCTGCCACTATTTTGGGTCTTTTTTTAATTCTATATGAATTTTTGGAGCATTTGTTTTATGTCTGTGAAATATGCTGTTGGTATTTTGATGGGGATTGCATTGAATCTATAGATTGCTTTTGGTATTATGGATTTTTTAATGATGTTGATTCTTCCAATCCAATGAACATGGTATACTTTTCCACTTGTTTATATCTTTCTCTATCTCTTTATTCAATGACTTGTAGATTTCAAAGTACAGGTGTTTTACCTCCTTACTTAAGTTTCTTCCTAGGTATCATAATTTGGTAAATGGGTTTATTTATTTATTTATTTATTTTTCTGTGAGTTCATTATTGGTGTATAAAAAAAGCCATATATTTCTGGGTGTTAATTTTGTATCCTGCTACATTGCCAAATTCATTTATTAAATTAAGTAGTTCTTTGATAGAATCTTTAGGATTTTCTATGTACAATATTATGTCATCAGCAAAAAATGACAGTTTTACTTCTTTTTTACCAATATGGTTGCTTTTATTTCTTCTTGTTTGATGGCTTTGTCTATGTGGAACAGGAGCAGTAAAAGTGGGTATCCCTGTCTTGTTCATGTTGTTAGAAAATGGTTTTAGATTTTTCCCATTGAGTATGATATTGGCTGTAGTTTGTCATATAAGGTTTTTATTATGTTGAAGTATGATTGCTCTATTCACTCTTTGCTGAGAGTTTTTATCAAGAAAGAATGCTAAATATTATCAAATGTTTTTTATGCATCAATTCATATGATTATGTCATTATTGTCTCTCAGTTTGTTTATGTGATATATCACATTTATTGATTTGCATATATTTACCATCCTTGCATTCCCAAAATAAATCCCACTTGGTCATAGTGTATGACCTTTTTAATGTATTATTGAATGCCATTTGCTAATATTTTGTTTAGGATTTTAGCATCTATGTTCATCAGAGATATTGGCCTGAAATTCTATTTTTATTTTTTTTTTGTAGTGTCTTTATCTGATTTTGAGATTAGGGTAACACTGGCTTCATAGAAAGAGCTTGGAAGTGTTCCTTCTTTTTGAGTTTTCTGGAATAATCTGAGAAGGGTATGTTTTCTTTCTCCTTCTAATGTTTGTCAAAACACCCCTGTGAAGGAGTCCAGACCAGGACTTTTGTTTGCTGGAAGTTTTTTGATTACTGCTTATACTTCTTAAGTAGTTATTGATATATTCAGATATTCTGATTCTTCCTAATTGAGTTTTAGAAAATTGTATTTTTCTAGGAATATGCCCATTTCAAATAGGTTTTGTTGGAATAAAGCTGTTCACAGTAATTTTGTACAATTCTTTGTATTTCTGTGGGGTCAATTGTTGCTTCAACCCTTTCATTTCTGATTTTGTTTATTTGGGTTCTCTCTTTTTGCTTCTTGACAAGCCTGGTGAGAGGTTCATCAACTTTGTTTATTCTTTCAAAGAACCAGCTCTTGGTTCTACTAGTATGTATCATTTGTATTATTATTATTATCATTATTATTTTGGTTACTATGTCATTTATTTCCACTCTGATCTTTATTATTTATTATTTATTTCCTTCTACTTACTATGGGCTTTTCTTGTTGCTCTCTTTCTAATTCTTTAAGTTGTAGGGTTAGATAATTTATTACCAGTTTTTCTTGTTTGAACTTCCCTCTCAGGACTGTCTCACAGATTTTGGATTGTTGTGTTTTTATTGACATTTGTTTCCAGGATGTTTTTTTATTTCTTCCAATTGCTATTTAGCTTGGGTGTTTTACCTACCCAGTCTTCTAACTCATTGATTTGTTCTCTGCTTCTTCTAGTCTACTGTTGAAAGCTTACATTGTGCTCTTTATTGCAGTTATATCATTCTTAATTTAATTTTGATTCTTACATATATTAGTGTATTTCTCAACCAGATAGTTGAGCATGTTTATAATTATTACTCTGAATTCTTTCTCTGTCATATCATTTGTCTCCATTTCATTTAGTTCATTTTCTGGCAAGTCTTTATTTTCTTTCCTTTGGGGATTCTTTCTTTGGCTCTCCATTTTTTTCTGTCTCTTTCTGGCCCTGGGCAACCTGCTTGGGGTCTATGAAGTAGAAACCCCTAGATGTCCAATGGTCTGGGATTCGTTAGGCCAGGGGCTGGGTCTGCCTTGAGTCTCACACTTGACTCTACTCTGAGTTTTACCCCCTTCTCCCACAGATCTGGTCCCTTTGTTATCGGGGTCAGAAGAGGTGTCTGTACAGATCCTCTGGTGTGCAACTCCTTTGAGAGCCCAGAGCTCTCTGACCTGCAATTGGCTGTGTGGCCCTGGCAGCTGAGGGAGGATGGCACTCTAGGACTCTCTGGCAGCACACTTGCAGCATGATCCTGTGACCCATGAGAGGTTGCACTAGGCTGCACTGGCAACACTGTCCTGGGGCTGAATTTGGGGCAGTTCCCTGGTGACTCTGTATCACTATGGCAGCACTGTCAGTGTGGGATCATGGGACTGCTGGGTCCTGGGGTCGGGAGCAGGAGGCTAGGTGTGGGAGATCTCTCTGGTGAGTGCTCACTGCAATTGTCTAGGATCCCGCTGCCACTCATTTCAAGGGCACAGTGGTGTTCACATGTGGGTTATGACTAGAAAAAAGCTCCCTGAATAGGTCCAGGGTGGTGTCCAAGGTCAGTCTGGATGTTTGTATGCCTATGGTCCTGGCCTCTGCTGCTCCCCTCTACAAGATAGCTCTGCGCCAAAGTTGTGTTTGGTCTGGGAATGTCCACAGCTGTAACAGGAGCTCCCGTCTAGGAGAGCCTGATCCACAAGTCCTTAAGATTCCTGGGAAACCTAAATGTCCCTCACTCACCCCCACATACACCACAGACTTCCACACATTCCCCTCTTCTCCTTTACTCACTCACACTTTCTCCCTCCCTACCATGTTGCCAGCTGCCATGTTGGGATTCTGCTCTTAACTCTGGACTACTCATGAAAGACTTAGAATCACATTTTAAAATAACTGTTTCTAAGTTATTTAATAGAGTGCTTCAAAATTGTAGAAAGGAAGGAAGTTGGACTTTTAAGAATTCCTTCCCCTTTCTTTCCCCTCCCTTCCCTTCTATTCTTCTCTCTCTCTCTCTCTCTCTCTCTCTCTCTCTCTCTCTCTCTCTCTCTCTCTCTCTCTCTCTCTCTTTATTTTTAATGGAGGAAATACATGTTCCTTATGTGTATGATAAGGGACAGAATAATGGAACTAGGGCAAACTGCATTCTTTGAAAGTTTTTTTCCAGTACTGTTAACCGCTGCCTCATCATTCTATGATAGAGATGACACCTAATGTCTGACCCCCTCCCTTATTTTTTCCTCATCGAAGGCCTTTAGTCCAAAGATTTATAATATTTCTAGTCCTCAAGAGGGTTTTAATTTGTTTAAGCCTTTCAAATAGTGGTATTACTTAGTCAAGAGGTGGACATGTGAATACAGTTTTCCCAATCAGATTGAAGAGAAGGAATACTTTTCACATTTAAGGGAGAAATTAATTTTCCCTCTTCTGTTAGCAGTAAATAAAAAATAATGTTGCTTGATTGTCACTGGCAGCAGTTTTGAAACCACAAGAACAACCAGCCTTAGGAGTAGCTGAGTGCAACAGAGGAGAACGAAGAACAAGACCTGGACACTTGATTATATTGGGTCTCTCATTACAACACCCTCGGAACCCACCCTACCTCTGAGTTTCAGTTATATTAGATAATAATTTATTTATTGGTTAAATCACTTTCAGTTGGGGGTTTTCTGTTATTTGCAGCTCAATATCCTAACAGATAACATGAGGAATCAATGTTCACTGTCAGTATACTGTTTAAACTTCAGCTGAGCTTTATTCTCAAATGAAAAGCAGTTCAAAGGCCTGTACAATTTCATCTCTAGTTTCCCAGGCAACTATCACATGTCACTCATGGCTGTTTGAAGCATACAGGTAATATTCCATCTCATCACCTCAATTTTAAATCCAGAGAAAGACAAATGAAATGTGTGCCAATAAATTCTACAGGCTGCAGAGATAAAAGAAAAGAATAAAAAGCCATGAGGTAAAGGCAAGTAAACAATCTACTCTGCTATCTAGTCTACCCTTTCCTACTTTTTGTTTTCATTTCTCTTTTATAATGCTGCCATCAGAAACCCAAAATTAGATAAAATTTTCTTGGAAGGTAAGTCCTTCTTTTTGCATTGGTTTTCTAGACACACTTGACCCTTCCATACAAGATACCTTGCCTACTTGCAGAGAAAAGATGCAACAATTCCAAATTCATAATTTAATATCTCTTCTTCCCCACATAATAATAATAAAATTCAATTTTGGGCCTAAGTAGGTATAATAGCTTTTAAAGTAAATCATTTAAATGTCAATATTCTTACTCTCCAAATACCTTTTCAATATGGTTGAATTATATACTAAATAATGGAAATAAAATTTTGTCAAAATTTGTAATGCTGTTTTTCATCACAGGCAATAAATTAGACATAATTTCAAGACAGGGCTGGTGGCTTTGCTTATAGTTGCTTTAGATAGAAACCAAATGAAGACTTTCATTTAGGTCACAGAAGAAATCTCCCAAGACACAAAGCATTCAGAAAAGCTGAGGACTTCTAATACAAGAACTACTCAGTCAGAAACCCAGAGGGTGAGTCATCATTTCTCCCTGAACTGTTCATTGGCTCCATACTGGCTTCTTGGCTTCCACCACTTGTCTGATATAGTCTATTGTCCACATAGCAGCCATCATGATCCTATTAATTATGAAACAGAACATGTAATTTCTGCTAAAAAAAACTCCTACAGCCTTTTATCTCACTCATAGCATTATGGCCATCAAGACTTCACATAGTCTGACCCTTGGCTAACCTTTTTGACTTTATATTCTGCCTTACATTCCTCCTTAAAATCCATCCCATTTATCATGGCCTCCTTCATCTTGAAAATACCAAGCATGCTTCCATTCACATTCTTTGTCTCTGAAGTTCTTCCAAGAGATATTCTGTTTGACTCACTCACTTCAATCAGGTTTCTCCTGGAATGTTTATCTTTTCAGATATATTTGTTACTCCTTGTCCAGCTTATACAAAATCTCATCCCCTGTTGTGTCACTCTTTATCCCCCTCAACATGTTTTCTTAGTTGCTTTTTTGTTTGTTGCTTTATTTGTCATCACTGGACATATGACATAATTTATTATCTATTATCCTCAACTAGAATGTGAGCTCTCTGATATCAGGAACTTCCCTTTGTTTGTTGTTATATCCGAGCCCCTCAACCAGTATCTGGCACTTGGTAGGAGCTAAATAACTATTTATTCATCTGAATAAACTTTATGTCAATAAAAGTTTCCAAGAATATGCCTAATTCATCCAAAGAGAATACAGTTTTATTGAAAATCATCTTATCCTTTCATTTTGAATAACGAGATAGTTCTTATTCATTTTTAGTTGCCATTTTAAAAAGGGAAATAATATTTCTTAGAGAAAAATATGTATGATATATGTATATGCTCATGTATATAAAATGTAAAAGAAAAAATAAATAAAATGTAGCTACAACTCTTCCCATCAAGATATAATCACTGTTATAAACTATATAAAAAGAAGCTATTTTAATTTCCTGGGGAAAATTAATGTTTTATCCCATGGATTGAAACAATTTTATAAACCTGAGGAAAACACCATCAAAGAATCAGTGACTCTTTGTTTAGCATAAGATTAGGCCTAGTTGTTCACAAAGAACACACATTTCACTGTGTTTCGACTGGGAAGTCTGAAGTCTCCTGATATTAGAACTGTTACCAGTTTTAGCACTTTTATTGAAGTAGACTTTAAGGAGACAAACAAAACATCAAGAGACAAAACAGAAATAATTAAACAAAAACATCAGTGAACTTCCTCTAACATTTCATTCAAGTAGAGTTATAAATAGGATAAAACATTATTTACCTCCTCAAATTCCACAATTAAAATGTCTCTTTTGAGGGAAACTCGAGGCTCTAAACCTTTCCTTCAAAATAATGGTTCTTAAGAATCAATTATAATTTTATATATTATTTTATATTATAATATATGTAAAACATATATAAAATTTTAAAAAGTGAAATGTGCATTTTATCACTTCTGTCACTGTGGCCTCAGCTTTCAATCCTATATAATAAAAGGCTAATATGCAAATTATGGAGCCCACTAACACTAACCCATCGCCTTTGGCCCCTCCCTCCAGCTTGCCTCGCCTCTAATCACCCCCACACACACCCAAATTGGGATCAGGGCTGACTGGCCAACTGCCCACAGGCCCCTCCCCCTCTGGGCTGGACCCTACCTGTACACGAATTCATGCACCAGGCCTCTAGTTTTTATATAATTGACAATGCTTTAGTCCTTTGGATGTTCCTTTAAGCTCATGGTACCTATAGCTAGTATTTTCATAATGCCAATACTATAGTTGAATTTTGACCTTTGAATTCATCTACCTAAGATAAATCAAATGTTGAAATGAATTAATCTTCATTTATTTATCCAGCAAAGTAAGTTGAAATTATGTATTTTCAAATTACCTGTTGCTATGATGCTTTCTAAGGTTTGTTTTATTTGTATTTTCAAAGAATTTTGCAATAGATTTTTTCAAGCAACATACTTTTTCTTTATTGTTGGCATTCCCCACTGTGTGTGTGTGTGTGTGTGTCCCAAATACATCCTATAGTGCCCTCATAAGACTCCCGAAAAAGTTATTGGGGAAAACAAAGCAAAACAAAAATACGACAGGCTGACATGACAGAGTCAGTGGTTTAGGAAAGAATAGTTCCATAGCAGGGACAGACTGCTTAAACTGAATCCATCCACATCCAAAATTTAAAACATTAGGAATGATTTTTTTATTTTTATCTATTAAGAGACTTTTACTTTTCAAAATTTAATTCAAACCTCCATTTTACCAGCACTCATTCATCTTATAGGATAAGAACATCTATAAATGCATCAAACACAATCCTTTTGATCTGCATAAGCACATGCCAAAGCTAAAATGTAGCTATAGTTCTGGCGAAGATATTCCAATGAAAAACAAAGCAGCTGTTAACAGGAGCTATGTTCTTAAGGCTTTCCTTTACTTTTAGGAGATACACCATTAAATAAATGGACACTACCTTTTCTTAAATTACAGTCTAAGACCATAGAGAAATTTAGGTTAAGGCTTGACCATCATTTCTACATGTATAATGACATTATGGAAATATGTTATTTGTCAGTCTACCAAAATAGATCCCACATAAAGAAGTTCATGCCCAATAGCACCTAAAGTTTAGTGATGATGTTGACTTAGAGTATGCATATCCTCATTCATTACATTTATATTATTGATTGATGCCTACATCATGTTAAGCACTCTTCTGGGAACAGGAGAACCAAGCCAAGTTTTGTCACTTAAAGATATTAGACCCTATCATCAAGCAAAAATCCAAAAGTTTTAACCAATATACATCAGGCTTCTCAAAGAAAAGAGATGTTTCCAGTGAACTTAATTTTATAAGGAACTATTGAGTCCAAGTCCCTCAGCCAGAGGCTAACCCTCTTGGACACTGGGTATTAGACAGAGAAGACATAATGAGTCGTAGGCATAGAAGAGAGTCTTTGTTATAGTCAAGTAGCCATTGTTACCAAGTAGCTATCAGACAAAGCAGTCTACTCCTACATAAAAGCAGCATTTGCTAACACAGTAGCAAACACAGGAGGCATCATAGCAAAAAATAGCCAACCCTGGCTCATCAGTAATACATCTTCCTAACATAGAAGCTACACAAACATAGTAGCCGACTAGCAGCCTCACATAATAGTAGCCTCACACTGGCTGGTCAGTAACATACTTTATACTAACTTAAACAACAGAGGCTTCTTGCCAAATAGTGACATTAATCTTTGGGTTACAGAAGGGCACACTTGCAGTGTACACAGTGAAACTGCTGTATCCTTGCACCTGCCTATGGCAACATGGGTTGAACATCCTGATTAGGATTCCCATGTTCAGATTGGCCTTGAACATCTGGTGTACTTCAGATAGAGTTCCCACAGGAACCAACGATAATGTATCCAGTCTTACAGTATTGAAAAAAATATCCTACACATCACCTGGGTGCTTATAAAAATGCAGTTTCTTTGGCCCACTTGCCACTGAATCAGAATCTGTCCTATTATAGCTCAGATATGCACTTTGATGTCAAGAACTGGAAACCAAAAGACAAAGGAATAAAAGGAATTCCCAAAACTCCGCCCTCCGCCTTTTCCACTCCTTTGTCTGAATTCAAGCCCTTCTGGAGTCTCTCCTCCCTCTAGTTCACAGAGCTGAAAAATGTTGTTCAGCTTGATGTGATAATGATAACTATAATCATACAAATTGCATATTCCACCCAGCATGGTGCTGCACAGAGAATTGACAGCCTTGTGCAGAGCAGTCATGTGTCAAAGCTGCAGGAACAGTGTAGAATTCAACAAATGCCAGTGTTCTCCTTCGGTTTATGTTCCCTGTAACCTTGTGATCTCTCTCGGTTGCTGGACTAGAGAGCAGGTAATCCATCAAAAGAGAAACATCATAAACTACCCTTCTGCCCTCTGAAGTAAATTTTTCTCCTCTACCTTTTGATTTCAAAGTCGAAGTTGGAAGGAGTTTTGAGACCCTGGCCCCTGTGTTTTGGCCCTCAGCTTGTCCCCACTGAGTTATTCTTATTAAAGCGATCTCTCTTCTCAGGACACTGAACTATTTCTGGGAGCAATCACAAATTGCAAATAAATTGCATTGCAGATCAAGATGCTTTTTTATCAGAGCTGTCAAGCAATCTGGTTTAACTGACAGTGCCTGACAAGATCTGTGCACCAGTTACATGGTGAGTATGAGTGTGTGTGTGTGTGTGTGTGTGTGTGTGTGTGTGTGTGTGTGTGATCTTTTCCTTATGGCTTGGAAAGAGTAACAACAGTGACCAAAAAAGACACACAGTGAAAACAAGACAGGGAGGGAATCTGCCAAGGAGATATAAAATCTCCATGTTCTTAGCAGTTTGGGATCAAACACAAACTTCATTATTTATGTGCCTATTTGTCACCTCCCAGTGACCCTCAGAGCACCACTACTCAAATATACATATCTTGTAGTTTTTGAAGGCAACAAAGAGCTCCATGTCATAAGTTTAGTAGGATGTACTAAACATAGTTGTTTTATTGGAAATGTTTAGTAGGATGTACTAAACTTAGCTCTTTTATTAGAAATGTTTTCTTTTTTAGGCATGCTGAATCTGATTGCAGACTGTCTCATGTTCTTTCCTCTTTTAAATTCAATATTTCACCACTTTCATTTTTGAGATCAGTCTCAATGAAAACTAAATTACTATGTTGTGCTCGACATGCAGTAATCAAAGTGGACATCCAGTACTCACAGCCTGACATACCTTCAATTCAGTATCTGTGTACCAAAAGATTGTTTTTATAGGTAATTTTGAAATTGGAGGAAACCTTAATTCCAGTGTTACTCATAGAAGATGAATGACACCATTTTATATGAAAGTTTATTGTGGAAATAAATGTGCTGACTAGTAAATCCTGTTGAAAGGACACTATCTTAAAATTAACTCATGGTGATTTTACATTAGAGGTCACTTCCCAGTGGCCCTCAAAGCAGGATCCACCTGTAAACAGTAACTAGTTATTACTGGTTTTAAAGCCCTTCCAAAATAGCAATTCCTTTTCTCCCATCCAGGGGTAACCCATGACGTTTATTAATAGTTTCACCAGCTATATCTTATGCCTAAACAACACAGTATGTAGTTTTATGTGTTTAACTTTTTTTATAAGTGAAATTATACATTCGTTTTGCCTCTTGCCTTGTATACTTAATATAATTCGTGACATTCACTTAATGATAAATAGGGTAAACTTTATTTTCAGTGCTGAACACTATTCCCTAGTAAGATATCACACTTTTTATTTATTTTTTTTTGTTGATGGACATTTGCCTCCAGTTTTATGGTGTGGGTTTTCTGTTTTGTTATGAAAAAAATTGCTTAGTTATTTTTTTTTGCAGACATTGCTCCATGTGAAACAATATCTAGGTTATAATGAAGTGTTACATTCACAAAGAAATTAACTACATTGTGCAAGATTCATTGTTTGATTCTTCTTAGGAGGTAGGCCACAGATGTCTTTTTAGCTTTAAAATTGAGGAAATTTTCATGGGGCGGGGATGGGTGGGGGTTAAGCGAGTCTTTTTTGTTTTCTTCCTCTATTTCAACAGTCTGGATCTAGCTTCTCATTCTATACAGTCATACCTGCTTCTCCCAGAATTCTCTACATATCTGAAAAACACAAAAACAACTTCATTTCACATAAGAAAAAAACAAAAAACACAAAGAAAACATGTCCTGGTCATCATAAAAATATTAAGGACATTTTTGTGATTTCTCTATCTCCTGCTTCTTATTTCATACTGAGTATATTAAAATGTGTGTTTTCACTTGAAGCATTTGTGAAATTTGTTGGCAAATTTCTGTTTAGAAACCTCTAAAATGTATGTTTCTTGGCACCAAATGTCCACTTCTGATTTATTTAGCTCCCATCCTTTCTTGGATGGCTGCTGCATCTACTTGCTGTTAATCTACTTTCCCCACGTAGTTACTGAGCTTTACAGACCATTTCAGACGTTTTATTACTACCTCAAGGATGGAACATATTGCTTTTATCAGTCAGTTTCTCACTCAGACAACGCTATTACTGTCTAGTTCCTGCGATACTGAACTTCACACATGGAGTGGTAATAGCATGCTCCCTATGCTCCTCCACCAGCATTTACCATAAGAAACTGAAAGGAGTCCTTACAACTGGTCATTTCATGCATGGATCTGCTTACCCTGATCTTAATGGCTCAGAAAAGGCTCTGGAATTTTATTAGTTGGTACCAATACTACTTTCTCCACTTACTATCTGTGCATTGTTAATTATTTTGGTTTACTTAACATTGCCTCGTTTTATTTATCTATAAAGTGGGATATAAAAACTATACTCATCAGTTTTTGCTGTGTAACAAATTACCCAAAAACCTAACAGCATCGAACAATAACCACTTATTGTTCTATGGCTCTCTGGTTTATATGGGCTGGTCTGATTATATAAGCTGTACTTTAAAAAAAAAACAAAAGAGCAATGACTCTTTCTTGCCTTCCTGAGATTTTAAAAAAATATTTAAACAAATATTATTACCAAAAACTAGGGCTCCATTTCCAAGATCTTCTAAATTGGGAGTCAGTAAATACTTTTCCATAAGGGATGCTAGTAATTAGTTTAGACTCTGAGAGCTAATGTTTCTGTCCCAATTACTCAACTCTGCCACAGTAGTAAAAGAGCAGCCATAGATGATGTCACCAAATGGGCATAACTATGTTCCACCAAAATTTTATTGACAAAAAAGGTATTGGATAATATGTGTTCCATAATCCACAGTTAGCTGTTTCCTAATCTGAATAACCCAGCCTATGAAAAACTAGGACGCATTTAAAGAACTTAATTGGTGAGTAAAATGTATTCCTAGGTTTGCTAGTCTTCTATTTCCTTTTTTACTGAAGTATTCAATATTGCATTGAAATGAGAATTATTATGAGTCATATACCTCCAAACATCAAATCAACATAGAAAGCCTGTCATACCACTAAATAGCTGTATTGTGGCCGAGATATTGTACAAAGTTTTCATTGTATAGGAAAACTGAAATAGAAAAATGTTTTCAGATTCTTTGCCTTCAAAAAGCTCTTAAATAATATTGCTTATTTAGGTGATTGATATAGGTATCCTGCCCACTTATTTAAAGCATAACATTATAAATCACACTTTTTCATTTGTTAGAAGTAAATGGTATTCATATTTCTATGTGATTTATTCTTTTGAAGTTGAACATAATGTGACTTTAATCTATAAATGTGAAATGCATTAGAATGTGTTATTTAAGTCCTGTGTGTTGGCTATTGCTATTCCTTGGTTCTCTAGAAAACAGAATCTATCCCTTTTTGGATGCTCTAGTTAATATTGATTTTAAAGCTCTGATAACATAGGACATCATAAGACACTTTATATTGATGGATCCATCCAGTGACAAGTATGCTCTTCCATTTTACTAAAAGCATCTTTGGGGCAAAGAACTGACTTCACTGCTTAGTCCTTACTCAGGACAAGTTTGGGTATAGATTGAGAGAGGGAAAATTACTCAGGAAATATCACAAATGTGTTGAGAGAAATTGAAAACCAATCATCTCATTATAACCATTTTTTTCATTTCTTTATTGGAGTGAAATATAAAATGAAAATTTGTAATACACTGTCTTGGGAGAGCTGGTGGAAGTGGCGCTATTGGGTGCCTGGAATTGGATGTCTTTATGCTTGGAGAGCTTTAAGGAGTAGATGAGTACTTACCAGAGGGACACAATTAGGTGAGGAAAGAGAGGAAGGGCATTTGGACATGAGAAATGACAGGTGTGTTGGTCCAGATGCTGAAATGTATGAAGCATGTTGATGATGACATTATTGGGAGATGAGAGACTTAAGTGGAGAGAACTGTCCTGAGAGTATTTTAAAACTTATATTTTAGGTATTAGAGTGTTAGGTTATGACACTGTTAAAATATTTTGAAAAAAATCATTTTAAAGGAAAGGCTATTAAATAACAGAAATAATGAACAAAACTTTACTGTGTAGGTTTGTATTTGCTTAAGAAGAGATAAAAGTGCTCCAATTAGTTTGTAATTTGGTTACGAAAGTACACTTTTCTTAATGGAAAGCAAATATAAGGAGTTTAGACCCTGACTTTATTTAAATGAAAAAAAGAAATGCAAAGTGACACAATTTGAACTATTCCTTTTTTAAGCTGCATGTGAAATTTCAATAAAATAAGATGAGGGAAGTAACATCCTTAAACTTGGTGGTGTCATTTTTTTTTAAGTTAACAGCCCTGGCTGGGTAGCTCATTTGGCTATACCAGTGGTTGACAAACTCATTAGTCAACAGAGCCAAATATCAACAGTACAATGATTGAAATTTCTTTTTTGAGAGTCAAATTTTTTAAACTTAAATTTTTAATGCCACTTCTTCAAAATGGACTCACCCAGGCCCTGGTATTTTGTGGAAGAGCCACACTCAAGGGGCCAAAGAGCCGCTTGTGGCTAGTGAGCTGTGGTTTGCTTACCACAAGGCTATACCATCATCTTGATAAGCCAAGGCTGTGGGTTCAATTTCTGGTAAGAGTAGTTGCAAAAAGACAAAGGCCTCAGGAGGGAAAAAAATGGCAGCCAATAGGCAGACATGTCCTAAGCCTTATCCTAGAGTAGATAGAAGGAGCAACTAAATCAAATAACATCCATCTGGAATTGGTGAAGTAGACACAGCTGGTGAGATAATTTGCAGCCAGGAAGGGCAGAGATCACCTGGAAAACAGTAGGATTGAGGATCTGGGTTAGAGAAAGTTACAAGGGCACCTGGCCAAGAGGGTCAGCAGGAAGGTGCACGGCACCAAGTCCAAGTCCCTTGGGAAAGCAAGTCCACAGGGGATTCTAAATCTAAGTCCACAGCCACGAGAGGCTGAGATCAGAAAGACAGCCTGAAGAGCTGCCCGAGCCACATGGTGCTGTGGGGAGAGAAACAGGCAGTCATGCGTTTATTTTGCCTCTGTTTTGTCTTTGCTTCCCCCCCCACCCCCCCCCTAAACTGAGTTCATAGGACCTTTCAAATACAAACACTCTCCCATGAGTGTTCAGGTGGAAGTGCAGACTTGTGGAGTCTGGGGAGAGGCTGTGGGGGAGAACAAGGCAGGGAGAGTTGACTAGAAGTCTGGCACTGGGACATTCCTGACCCTCCAAACCTAAGCAGTCATTTTGTTCCTGAAGAGCCAGTCCCTCCCAGAAACCTCAAGGCAGCTAACACCGCCACAGCCAGACCACACCCTGAGCTGCATAAAGGACAAAAAACTCTAAATAACACCAAAGAGTCCTCAGGGACTGGGCTGCAGAGAGGCCTTTCAGAAAGTGTGAAAAAGCTATGCCCCCACCTATAGCCCTGTCAGAAACAAACACTTGAGAGAGTAAGATTGATAGCAGGCAGACAGAAAAATGGGCAGATTAGTCCAGACGCAGCCAAGGCTGTGGAGTTAGATAGACACACACAGTGGAGTATGGATATCTTGGAACTTCAACACAGTGCTGACTACCTAACAGTGGTAGACAGAAGAGTGGGGTCTTAAACCAGCCTCCATGGGCATTAAAACTCAGTTGAAATGAATGACACTTCATTTTTTAATTTTTTTAACTTTTATTAAAATATTTTTCTTTATTTTTTTATTTTTCTCATATTATTTATTCATTCTATTTTTACTTTTTATTGTCGTTATTTAAGTTTTTTTTAATTCACCCTTTCTTTTCTCACTTCTCCCTCTTTCATCCTGTTTTCTCTTCTCCTGTGCCCACTTTAGTTTTTCTCTTTCATTTCTTTTTACCCCTTATTAAAAATTGATCTCCTTTATCTGCTTTATTGACATGTTATTATTACTAGTCTCTGTTGGATTACACATATATCTAATTTCTTCTCCCTTCCCTACTCAAACTATCCTATTTTTTGGTTTATCCGTGTTTTTTTTCTCCCTATATATTTTCTTCTTTCTTTTCCTTCATTTTCTTTTCTAGATATCATCTTTGCTCTCTTTTCTCTCTTCTAATTCTATTATATAGGATGTCATTCTTCATTTCCTCTTGTTTTTTCATTTCCTCTTGATTTTTATACATGTTGAATTTGTCTTCCATCCTTTTCAGCATCTTCATAAGCATTTCTTTTCCAAATTACTTGCCTCCAATTCATTTGTCCTTTTCTATTGATGCTTCCTTTTCTTTCAAATGGGAGTTTTTTATTTGTATCCCAATTTTTGCTGTTCCAAATTCTTTTGAGTTTGCTCAAAAGGCCGAAACCGGTTTGGCTCAGTGGATAGAGAGTCAGCCTGCGGAGTGAAAGGTTCCGGGTTCGATTCTGGTCAAGGGCATGTACCTTGGTTGCGGGCACATCCCCAATGGGGGGTATGCAGGAGACAAGAGACGGCTGATCAATGACTCTCTCTCATCGATGTTTCTAACTCTCTATCCCTCTCTTCTTCTCTGTAAAAAATCAATAAAATATATATTTTTTAAAATGTTTAAAAAAATGTTCAAAGGACCTAAATAGATACTTTTTGAAAGAGAACATACAGAAGGCCAAGAGACATGAAAACATGCTCATAGTCACTAATCTGAGAGATGGAAATCAAAGCAACAATGAGGTACCACCTCACACCTGTCAGAATTGCTATCATCAACAAATCAACAAATAACAAGTGCTGGTGAGGAAGTGAAGAAAAGGAAACCCTCATACACTGTTGGTGGGAATGCAGAGTGGTGTAGCCTCTGTGGAAAACAGTATGAAGTTTCCTCAAAAAAATTAAAAATGGAACTCTCATTTAACCCAGTAATCCCACTTCTAGGACTATATCCCAAGAAAACTGAAACACCACTCAGAAAAGATATATGCACTCCTATATTCATAGCAGCACAATTTAAAACAGCTAAGATTTAGAAACAGCCTATCTGCCCATTAGCAGGTGAGTGGATTAAATAAATTTGTGAAATACTACACCATAGAATACTATGTTGCTATAAAAAGAAAAAAGAAGGAACTCTTAACCATTTGCAACGGTATGGATAGACAGCATTATGCTAAGCGAAATAAGCCAATCATAGAAAGAAAGTATCACATGATCTCATTCATTTTTGGAATATAATGAACAAAAATAGATCCAGAGACAGAGAAGCATCAAAGAGACCACCAAATCTCAGAGGTAAGGCTAGAGAGTGTGTGTGGTGGGGGTAAGAGATCAACCAAAGGGCTTATACACATGCATATAAGCATAACCAATGAACACAGAAAGTGGGGGGTGAGGGCACATGTTGGGTAGTGGTAGCAGCTGAAGAGGGGTCAATGAGGGAAAAAGGAGACAAATTTAATACTTTAGTCAATGAAGAATAAAAGAATAAAAAATTTTACATTTCTACAATATTGTTACTTCAAATTATTTTTCTAAATATTATTCATCATATTCATAGATAGCATCTTTTCTATACCTTTAATTTACTATATATTATCTATAATATTATCTGGTCTATAATCTATTACCTATTAACTATATTTTCCATGTATATAATCTCATATATATGTATATATATATGTGTGTGTGTGTTTGTGTGTAAAATTTAATAGATATAATTTATAAGATAGATTTTATTATTCCCATTTTTAAAAAGAGGGAGGAAAAAAGTAAGTGATTATTTGGAGGCAACAGTGTAAGGTGAAACAATACTATGATTTTAGTACCTAATATTCTGACTTCAGATTTCCTGAACACTGTAACTTCCAATCTCTATACCTTTGAGGGAAATATAGAAGATTGCCATCTGATAATTAAAGTGGAAAAAAATCAATGAATCTAATGAATGAGTTGTCTGATTTAAATGGTTTCTGGCTAATAGCCTTATAAATTTCAATAAAATTATATATGAGATCCAGAAAAAAATGTGTAAACTCATAAGTCTTAAATATTAAGACTATCATGTAACATATTAGTGGAATATGAGAGGCATTTCTACCAAATATAAGTTAGCAGGAACTAGGTGAAGAGTGGGCAATGGTTTTCCCTCCTGTTTTACTTCATGGAATATAGTGGCACCCCAGTTGAGGGAACCCAAGAATACATAGCATGCTTCTAATGTATACCCTCCCGCTCAGAGAGCCAGAGTCTACTCCCACAGAAAGCTGCACTATCGCTTACACCTAATGGCAGTGCTTATACTTTTTCATATGCTCCCCCATACAGCATCTCAGAGAATAGCTAAGTAGGATCAGGAGAAACATCGCACTATGGATATGAAGTTTCCTAGATGAAATCTCTGCAAAATATGAATTTCAGTCAGGAAACATGCACTCTTTCTGGGAAGGAGTGTTAATTAGTACTCAAATACCTGTCTCCAAAATCAGCTTTGCAAATACAGGTTTGAATGCATTTTGCCTTATTAAAAAAGTCAATATTCAAAACACCACTAATGCACAACAAGGAAAGACAGAGCATATTATCCCTTCAACTCCAAATCAAACCAGAAACAAGCAACTTACCAATATTAATTATTATCTGGAATGGCCCATCTACTCCCTACTTTTCATACATGGTCCAGCAACTTACCATTCTATGCCTCAGTTTTCTCATTTGTAAAATGGAAATGGTTATTCTGTCTCTTAGGATTAAAGGTGATAACACACATGGGATATATAGAGCCATCAGAAAACTTCAATGTACTTTTCTCTTGCTCAATTGTCCCTCTCCTTTACCCTTTTAATTTCATGACAAGTTAGAAAACTCCTTATGATATTCCATATGCTACTAACAGATGTAGCCACTTTAAGAGAAGCACAAATCTATGAGAAAAGAAGAAGTTATGGTGCAAAGATAATAGAATAACATACAAAGAAAAATGTTAAGTGAAAGTAGGGTTAAATAAGTAAAAGTTAAAGGGACTTTAAAATTGTCTTGGCAGGATTAAAATCCTATATAATAAAAGCTTAAAATGCTGTTCAACCAATCAAAGCATAATATGCTAATGATTTACTAAGACCACTCAACCACTCGCTATGATGTGCACTGATGACCAGGTGGCAGATGCTCTGGCTGGTAGGTTAGCTTGCTGCTGGGGTCCAGCCAATCAGGACTGAAGGAGATGGGCCAGATATGCCCTAGAGCCCTCCCATTGTCCCTCTCTGGCTGGCTGACCTTCCATATCCCTCCCTGGCCTCCCTGGTGCACCCGTGGGGTCTCTCAGCCTGGCCTGTGCCTTAACACAATCTGAGACCGCTCAGGGGATATCAGAGAGCCAGTTCCAGCCCCAGCCCACAGGGCCTCTAGCATATATAATGAAAGCCTAAGCAACCGTTACAGCGGACAACTGGGATGACTCGTCACTATGATGTGCACTGACCACCAGGTAGCAGACGCTCAGTACAGGAGCTGCCCCCGGTGATCAGCACAGCTGCCACAGGAGGAGCCTCTCCCCCCTCCACAGCAGCAGGCACAGTGGTTCAGGATGAGCGCAAGCAGCTCGAGGCCCCGATTCGGACTCCTTCCTGGCCACCTGCCATTTGGTACACTGCTACATCCCCTGAGGGGTCCCAGACTGTGAAAGGGTGAAGGCCAGGCTGAGGGACTCCCCTCCCTTCATTTTCACCCCCCAGTGCACAAATTTCCTGCATTGGACTTCTAGTAACTAAAGACAATAAAGAGAAAAATTAAAATTGTGGGAACTGAACCAAGATACTAAGTTAATATCATTTCAATTTGTATGCACTACGGATCTAGCACTGTACCAAACCTTAGAAATAAATTAGGGTGGGGTGTTAGTATCTGAAGGCAGATACTAACAAAGTAACTGCCTTTAGGGAAATAAATTAGTTTCCCTCTCGCTCTCACTCTTGCTCTCTCTGTCTGTATCTTTCTGAATCTATTAGTACCCAAGTAGGGATGGATTGGTTTAAGGATGAGCCGAAGACTCCGGTTAGTTCCAACAGAGTGAATTACAGGAGCTATGGGGGAAAATGTCTTTTGCTGACCTTATTCCTGAGAAAATAGGAGTTTTCATCTGTTGTAACCACGCTTCCCTTAACCACAAAGAGAGAAGCTTTCTGAGCACAGAGGATGAAAAGAAAAAGAAAGAGAAAAACAACAACAAAAACAAGGTATTGTGGATGATGTCATTTGAGCCTCTATATCAAGTCACACCTGAGCTACTCCAGA
Organism: Pipistrellus hanaki; assembly: GCF_964339955.1. Taxonomy (NCBI): domain Eukaryota; kingdom Metazoa; phylum Chordata; class Mammalia; order Chiroptera; family Vespertilionidae; genus Pipistrellus; species Pipistrellus hanaki. The sequence goes on along the minus strand of NC_140504.1, from coordinate 67,805,427 downwards.
AATTTTATACTGTCCACACATTTGCCTTCAGCTTAAGCTAGATTGAATTATGTATATATGTATGTATGTATGCATGCATGCATGTATGTATGTATACATTTATTTTACCACTGACAACTGAAAGAGTGATGGTGCATGAACCAACATTATTAAAGGGACAAAGAAAAGATCTGGTATTAAATATAAACATGCTAGTTCTAAAAAGCATGTGGGAAAAATGAAAACATTTTGTGGATTATGAATATGCAATAAAATATTAAACAGATGTTATAATTCTTCAAAGATAACCCAAAATTTCTATCCATTCCCTGTCTTCTAGTCATTCATTTAAGAGAAATCTTGTAACTTTTCTTCACACTTGGTGAAAAAAAGACTTCAGATGGGGCCAATTTATGAAGATTGATTTATTGTGAAGTGCATGTGTCCTGCTGAGTGTAACTGGCTTGTTCTCTAGCAAGCTGCATTTCTCCCCTGTCTGACAGGTTGGGTTTCCCCACGGGAGATGTTTTAGAGCATGTACTTATCCCTGCCTTCAGAGCAGTCTGAATACTGCCAGGGATTGTGATGTAATGAATACCAGGAGTACAGGTTGACAGAAGCAGGCCGGGTACAACTGATTGAAACAAATAGTTTCAAATGGGCAATGAGGCTTAAAGTTCAAAGACAAATAAAAATAAGCAGAAGTAGCAAAATTGCATGAAAACCATTTGAAAGGTATTGAGAAGAACATATTGACAAATATCTCTCCTAAACACAGAATTTTTACTTCAGTGATGTATTATTTTGAGTTTTAAGTGCTCTAATAAAATGCAAATACTTTTAGGAGACTTAGACATTCAATTGATTGTAGCAAAGACTGGTGGGTGTCCAAGACACTCTGCTTGGCTCTGTGGACAGGGATGAGGGAGAAAGTGAGGCTGAGGGAGAGCACTTCATCTGAGCACACAGGGTATAGCACATCAGTTGTTGTTTCGGTTATACTGCCCAGGACACAGGATTGAAGCCAGAGTGGGACCAGCAAGAAGAGACCCAGGAAGGAGGGGAAGGGTCACACAATGCGAGGGAAGGTGACCCATGAACAGCATGGGTTTGCTGACAGCTGTTCTCATGTAGTAAAAATGATTCTTCAAAGCATTAAGCACATTTTCCTTCTCCAATTTTGGAGGAAAATATCCAAAATCAAGTCCTCTTGATGTGATTCTGGCTTCGTGTAAAGAGAGCCCTTTCTACCTGTTTATTATCCCCTGTGGCTTAATTTTCCTTTCAGTCATCCTGCAAACTATAAATATTTATTAGGTGTTGTTATATGAAAGTCAAACTATGTTGGCTTTATAAACAAAGATATAGAACCCAAAAGCAATTCTCATACCAAACAACAAAAAGTTGGAAAACTTTTCTTGTGTACACATGGTATGAACAAAATGATTCTTCTGGACAACCAATGAGGCAAATTCGGTTTTCATTCACAACACCGCCACTGTTTATTTTACATCAAATTAATTCCCTCCATTTATTTTCATACATCTAATCTAGGGTAAAGTTCAAAAAAGTTTTAGGATCTTTTTTTATCAGTCTTAAGCATTTTTAAAAAGTAAGACTATTTTTATCCATGAGAGTTATCAATTTCATTTTCTAGACTGTACAAGGCTTCCTAATCCTAAGATTTTAATAGATGAAAAGACATTAATGCTTTAATGCTTATCGACTGCCAACTAAGGATCAGACATCACAATTGGAGATTTATAGATCATTTCACAATATGCTTTATGGTTTTCCTTCCCTTGAAAATATTACTCTGATATTAGCACAAATGAAATATCAGATATTCCATGAATTTGTCATTAGTTCCCACATTTTTGCTGTTCAACTTGGGAGTGATAGTATCAAGGGTATTATATTGTACCTCATTATTAAGTAATACTTCTCAAAAAATCCTTCTCAATGTAGTAGTCTTATGAAATGTACTTGTTGTATTTTTAAGCTTTTATTATTACTTAGTTATAAAATGATCATGATCATTGTGTAAAAGTTAGAGAACATAGGTAAACTCTATAAATGTAAACAGGTACAAAGAGGCCCTGGTATTCTATCTATCTATCTATCTATCTATCTATCTATCTATCTATCTATCATCTATCTATCTATCATCTATCTATCATCTATCTATCTATCTATCATCTATCATCTATCTATCATCATTATCTATCTATCATCTATCTATCATCTATACAGCTGCATCTTTATTTATCTATTTGTCTAGTTGGGTACAAGAAGACTTATATCTCACACTTATTGTCTTTTTTTGGTTCCTCAACCAATGTATAAAACAGCTCTAGTGTTATCCTCCTTAATCCATGGAGGTCATATTAACTTCAGTTGGTTTTCACTAAATGATAGATTGTCCAGTTTCTGAGAGCACTGACTTAAAACCTATTCTCCAAATATCTCCAAAGTAAGAGGCCCTTCCTCTTCAGAAACCATAGACTCCTCTTGTATTGCACCTGTCATACTGACGATTCCATTCAGGTATAGTATCTGGCAGATAAAATATTCAACAAGGTCTGAAACATTTCACTTTAAAAAAACTATTCTCTGCAGTCAGAGCAGAGTGTCCCTGAGCCCAGCAGTCCTACTACAGACCAGTCTGAAGCTGACAGCCAGAGTTCCCACCACCCTCATTTTGTCACTTTGCTTCACCAACTTCCTCACAGGCCATGCTATGACACTGTTTCCATGGTATGTCCTGGTACTTCTACTGCCATTTATTCAAGTCCCCTGCAAATGCTACGCACCCTATTAGGCAATTGAGATGCATAGATTAAAAAGACAGCTTATATTCTTAAGAAGGTAGGTCATGAAGGAGGTAAACAGGCTTGAAGAGCAGTACAGAGAAGTCTATTCAAGATTTTAAGCACACAGTAAAAGTGTCCTTTGTTTAATGAAAGTTGCCACCCCCTTACACATTGGCTGTTCCAGAATCATGTCCAAGTCTATTTAAATTGGTTCTGGCTTCTGGCCAAGAGTGTTATTCCAGGCTCTGCTAACATGTTTCCTAACCTTGTCACAGGCTCGGGATTGGGAAGAGTTGATTTCTAGGGTTGTGGTTAGAGTATGGACTACAGGGAACCCTACAGTATCCCATTTCATGATCCCAAGGATTCTTGCACCAAGTTCTAGTGTCACATTTCTTAGCATGTGTGTGGAGGTTGAGATGATAGCCATTACCACTGACTGTGAACAAGATGATTTAGATCAAGGTTAGGGCATCAAAATAAATTATTTTCTTTTTCTTTTATCTCTCAATGCTTTGATAATTTTAAGATAAAAATCTCCAGTAAATGTCTTTATGTATTGGGTACCACTGTAGTTTCATTAGGGAATGAAAGGAGTTTTAGAGCATTTGCCAAATAAACACAACTTACTATCCTTAAATAACATTTTTATAGTACTTTCTGCATGCATATCTTTTATATATGACAATTATGCTAGTTTCCTATCCAACTTTTAGTATAAAGTTACCATTCCAATACATTTATTTTTAACTTTATGTGTAGATATTTTGAACAACACAGACTTGAACTGTGTGGGTTCACATAAATGAGGATTTTTTTTCAATAAATACAGTAAATCAATTTTCTCCTTATCTTTTAATATTTCTTTTATCTAGCTTACTTTATTGTAAGAATACAGTATATAATACATATAACACAAAATATGTGTTAATAAACTATATTATCAAAAAGACATCAGTCAACAACAGGCTATTAAAAGTTAGGTTTGGGGAGTCAAAAATTATACTTAAAATTTTTATTACATGGGGAATCTGTATACCAAGTCATTCAAGGGTCAACTATAATTATAGGATGAAATAATATTTAGTAATAAAAATAATAAAACACTGCATACAGAAATGTTGAAGAGCAGGTTATACTGTGTGTAAAAAATACAAAAGAAAATACTGTCTGACTCCATTTCTAGAGAACTCTGTAAACAGCAAAATTAATTTATGATAAAAAAAAATCAGTAGTGTTTATGTGTGGGAGAGGGGAATGACTGAAAAGGGCATGAGAGAACTTTCTAGGATGAAGAATATATTCTATATCTGAATTACATATACAAATTTGTCAAAACTCATATAATTGTATATTTAAAATCCATTTTTAGATACATTTTAACTTGGCAAAAGAGAGAGAACTTGTTCTAGGGGAAAAATAGATATACTATTATACATTGAGTTATACTGATTTGACTAAGACTAAGAGCTGTCTTTCCCGGAATCCCCTCCCCTGTGTGACTGAGAGGCGTCCCTGTAGGATTCAGAATGCAGATTTGAAGCAGAAGTCACCATTCTCTAGAAGTGGTTGTGGTTTGACTTCACACCTGTCAATAGAGAGATCCAGGAGGTCCCAGGTTGTCCTTATTCTCTTTTACCCCATATCAGCTCTTCTTTTTTTCCCTGTTGACCTATAGTAACCCCAGGCACTCAATGTGTAGCTACAGAGCTGGTAGCTATTCCTATAGGCACACCACAAACTTCCCCTATGTGGTCTAGGGGAAGCAAACATACTTGGCTTCCCAGATCACTCACTATTATGTAGCCAGATAAGATAAAGGATACCCAGTTAAATTTATATTTAAGATAAATAATGGAAAAAGCTTAGTACACCTCATATACTACATGGGACATATTTATACTTAAAATATGTCTAAATTATCTAAAATTCAAATTTAACTGCACATTCTGTATTTCTAATTGCTAAATTGGCACCCTTACCTTGCAACTTTTGACTGGATACCTGTATTTGTGTGTCTAATCAGGTAATTGGTGCCTTTCTCTCCTTGTTTTAAACTTTAATTTCCCCAGATTGCCATACATTAGTGTAAGGTGTAATTAATATAGTTAATTATTATAATTTATATAAATCCCATATTCACCTAATTCTTATTGTGGCTTTGTTTCTCTGAACTCTGATTGATACAGGAGTTCAATTGAAAGGGAACATGTAATTCCATGCGTGAAATAAGAGAGTTAGCTATGATTGAATCCAGCATTTGGTGCAGCTGCCCTAAGACTGTGCCCTTTACTTCATTTGTCATTGGGATGAAGCCCTCCTTAGAGGGCAGGTCAGTGTCATGTTTACATGAGTATATCTCGAATTTGACTTTTCTCGTCTTTACGCAGGTGTCACACCTTGATGGAGTCCAGAGGAGGAAGACTGTTATAGTCATGGAAATACCAGGCATTTTAAAGTATAACAAGCCTAGCCGAAACCTGTTTGGCTCAGTGGTAGAACATCGGTCTGTGGACTGAAAGGTCCCGGGTTCGATTCCTTTCAAGGGCATGTACATTGGTTGCGGGCACATCCCCGGTGGGGGGTGTGCAGGAGGCAGCTGGTCGATGTTTCTCTCCCATTGACGTTTCTAGCTCTCTATCTCTCTCCCTTCCTCTCTGTAAAAAATCAATAAAATTTATAAAGTATAACAAGCCTAAAAACAAATCCACCTCCTAGTTAAGTGATCTTGAGCACATTGTATAACCTTGCTTTACTAATCTTTAATGAGGGCTTGATAATCCTTACTTTATGCAGTTATTGTGAAGACTGACTTACATACATAAAATTCCTCACACAGTGACTGCCACGAAGTGAGATATTTTTCTTAGGATATTTAATCTTGGTGGGAGAAGATCTTCTATCTTCTAAAAGATTTAATTTTCACTATCCAGTCTCGCCCAGACTTGCATAGTCACCTTTGAAGCCCTCTTGTCCCTGAGAAATATATTCAAATTACTCAAGTCTTTCATTCTGAACTTGAAATGCCCTTTCCTCTTAGAAAGCAAGCACACTCTGGTGTTTACTTTAGGTCTTAATGCCTTTGGGCTAGATATAGAAGAGTCATATTTGATTTTGCTGACATGTTTACATTTTCATGATCATAGAAACTAGTTGTTTCAGATGATTTTAGTTAGTGGTATTTTGTTTAAATCCCCACAGGAGTGGGAAAACCTTTATGAAAATCCAAAATTGTATTTGTATTTTTACTTTGGCACGAGAAAGAAAACCAAGTCTGGAAATAATAAAAATTTAAGGCTGATATATTGCCAAAATAAGAAATAGATGACACACACACATACAAAGATTGAACTGGCTAGATATTTGATGATATTAAAAAATATTTTTAGCATGATGATAGTATTCTGTTTATGTTAAAAAGATAAGAATCTTTGTCTTTTAGAGATTAAAAAGAAAATAAAAAAATTGTAAAGCATTATCTGATCTGATGGAATAATAAAATCTTATCCAGAGTAAGGTGATCCTGGTATAACCAAATAGACACATTAAGCTTCTTGGCTCCCCCCTCTTGGGAGTTGAGGGGGATCATTGTGGGTGGAATCAGAAATTAAATCACTCTAAAAACAGAAATAATGACAGCCTTACAATGAGGACATACACCACCTTTTGAAAACACATAGAAAAATGTTCCTGATCTTTCACTTCTGCTCTGAGCAGTCTCCCTCTCCCCAGCTGCATCCCGTGTCTTCATTTATCCTCTTGTCCTAACCCCCAAGGTGGATGTATGTTTCACTGTGCAATCCCTTCACCTAATAACTGGCATACAGTCATCCTTCCATAAATACAGTATTTTCCGGCATATAAGACGATCCCCTAATTTTACAGTTAAAACATAGGTTTAGGCCTATATTCCCTGTGTAAGACTACCCCCCACTTCCGAGGCAACATAAGTTCTTTTTTTAATAGACCGCCTCTCTGACTCTGGCCAATCTGAGCAGGCTTTTTACTAGAACACAGTGTAGCTGCGGGTACAGAACATGTACACTGTGTTCTAGTAAAAAGCCTGCTCAGATTGGCCAGAGTCAAAGAGGCGGTCTATTAAAAAAAGAACTGGTGTTGCCTCGGAAATGGGGGGAAGTCTTATACAGGGAATATAGGCCTAAACCTATGTTTTAACTGTAAAATTAGGGGTCGTCTTAAACACTGGAAAATACGGTATACATTAAGTTAATACTAACAACAATAATAGAATCTATTTTTGAAGCATTTATTATGTGTGAGGCACTACACTGAGCATGTATCAATAGAATTTTATTCAAATGTCAAAATGATGACTTAAGGGAGATAATTGTATTATTCCCATTTTATGTATGAGAAAATAGAGACACAGGGATATTGATCAATTTTCCCAAGCTCATAAGGCTACCAAGTAATTGAATTGATTCAATTGATACATTTAACAAAAATTTATGAAGCATTTACTATTTGCCAGACACTTTGGGTTATTGTTGTATTAGTAGTAAACAAAACAAAGTCCCTGCTTTCAGGGAAGTTGTGATGTTGGGGTGGACTGGGTAAAAGGAAAATAAGGGCAAGAGATAGTGAGCTTTGTGCAGCACAGATTTTCAATATTTTAAGTCCTATTTCTGCAGGAAATTATTTAAAACAATCATAATGAAAATGTCCAAGGAAGTATGATTAGCAAGAAGCATGTATAGCAATCCATCAGAAACAATGTCTCAATGAAGCACTTTTCCTTGTAGTTTAACAAATGAATTTCTTTCCTATATCTTTTGTGTCTATGCCTTGAGAGAAGGCTTCAGATCATGGCAGACATACAAGCAACAGGGAGGAATGGTCACCAGAGCAGACCACTGGCCCCGTGATGAGAATACTGAGACCATCAGAGAGTTGCGGGTCCTCACAAAGGCAATCAAGCAGCAAAGAATCCTTCCTCCTTAATCAATCTTGTGCCGCCAGAAGAGTGGCACCGTGGGCTTAAAAATAAAGAAATAAATCAAGTGGACATTTACATTAAGAAGGAAAAAAGCAGGCCCTGAGACAAAAAGGTTGGTGCTAAGAATTCATTTGGGAGGTGATTCCAGAAAACACCATGAGGGAGTGGGGAAGTAAGCTAGGGTAGGGAGAGGAGATAGTGAGAAAGTGCATTAATAACAGCATAACCACTATAAGCAACTGAGGCTGATTCTCATGGGGGTTCCCTTGAAAAACCTTAAGAACACGCCTCAGAATTCCAGGACTCACAATCCCAGCCCTGGATATTTATCCAGGGACCTCCATCCCTCATTGGTTGAGAGTTGCTCATGGGGCACTGATTCTCCAGCTCTTTGGTCTTGTTTCATTTATGGGGTCAGATATAGAGATGCATGTGCTAAAGGAGCACAGTGGGTGTGATGTTAACTTCCCACTGAAACTGGGGTGAGCACTAGGGAGGGAGAGGGGAAATGGCAGGGCCCCCATTGGATTGATCTGTTCCAAACCAAGAAAAGGGCCAGTCACCCACTTTCGTTAGGGACTCACATAATAGAGTTGTACACTGACTCTAGGGCTGATTTTATACTTTCTTAAAGTTTATACAATCTCTGTAAAGGTATGCACAGTGGGGTTGAGCCTTTGGTCCACATGACACCAAGTTCTCCTAACACACACACACACACACAAAAACAAACAAACAAAAAAACCGAATTTTTCTTATATCATCTCCTTCCTCATGGTGAATCAGCATAGGCATGCTGTGCCAAAAGTACACTTTACAATTTGGATTGATCTATCTCAAAAAGAAAACAAAATCATCTGAGCCTCTCTTTTCCCTCTGCATAATCTATGATCTGATACCTCTGTTCAATGCATGGCCTCAACCACTCTATATAGTAAACTAGCATTCTTTGTTCACAGAGAGATAGTTCTGTAACTCAGAAAGTTGTTATGAAATAAAAACTATTTACTTATATATGTATATATGTATATATGTATATATGTATATATGTATACATGTATATATGTATATATGTATATATATGTATATGTATATGTGTATATGTGTTTATGTATTTATATGTTTGTATGTATATATGTTTATATGTATATGTGTTTATATGTATGTGTGTATGTGTGTATGTGTGTACGTGTGTATATATATTCATAATCTGAATATATCTAGCAAAGATAACTTTCAGCACCTTCTAAACTAAAATATTATTCTAATTTTTCTCTATTCATGGTATGAGAAAAATTCCAACACCTAGCCAATATGATCAGTCACCAAATGCATATAATGTGAATTTAAAATAATTACCATTGTCTGACTAGAACTGCGCATTTCCCTTCTACTCCACAACTAATTCAGCAATCTGCACAATTATAATGAAAGGCATTTTTCTTTCCTTTTGTACCCTTTACCTTATCCTTGCCAGCTACATTATTGGGTTTCATTTCTGTGACAGCAATTATTTATATATAGACTAAAAGTTATAGCATGTTCTTATCACTATGTCAGCCAAAATGGTTTTCTATAGAGATAATTAATGCAGAGTGATGTCTATTCAGAACTTGATGGGAAGTTTTTCCTGTCTCTGGGTAACTCTTTACCCACACTTTATTAAGAAAATGCTGTTTATGTAACTCACTTGGATATAATGGAATCTTGGTGACTGATTTCTGCTACAAAATATGACTTGGGCTAAGAAAATCCCCCTTCTGACCCATCTGTAGGATGCAGACCCGTGAATAATGTCCAGATAGAGAAATGGTTTTAAAGCTTGAACTAGACATATAAAGACAAAGCTTAAAATTAATTTCCTATGGCATTGACTAGTGGCAGCGATTGTGTGGTCTATCAGTGGAGAATTGTTGACATAGGGGGAGTAAATATATTGATGATGCCAAGGAAGGTATGTTTCCCAAACTACACATAGAGTATGGCATTGGCTGGGTTTCCTACTTCTTAAACTCCTATAATTCCTGACCTCAATCCTCAGGCTTTCTCATTGACATAGCCAATATCATTCTAATCATTTTATTTTATGTTTAAATCTATTTTAATCATTTTGTTGTTTAGAAACTACTACCCCTAAATGACACATATTTTTATAATACTAATGCTATTTTTTTAAAATGTGTAAATTTTGCCTCAGTTTTCAAAGTACTTTCATATACATTATTTTTTAACTTTTCAACTATTGAGGTATAATTAATATATAAACACTGCACAGATATAATGTACACAATTTGATGGGTTTGCATACCCAAATTATTAGTGATGTTGAGTAGCTTTTAATATAACTGTGGCTATTTGCATACATTTGTGATGTTAGTACCATAATCACAGTAATCACAGTAATAAACACATCTATCACTTCCAAAACTTTTCTTGTGTTTCTTTTTCTTTTTATGTGTATGTGCAATAAGAACCCTTAACATGAGATCTATCCTCTTAATCAATTTTTAAATGCACAAGATCGCATTGTTACCTATAAACACGGAGTTGTATAACAGATTCTAAAACAGACTTAACTTGTATAACTGTAAATTACAGTCATTAAACAAAAGCTGACCATTTTTTGCTTACACCTAACCTCTAGCAACCCCTAATCTAGTTTTCTGCTTCTTATATAAGTGGACTTATGCAATGTTTGTTCTGCAGCTGACTTATTTTACTTACCATAATGTCATTCATGCCCATCTATGATGTTACAAATGGTAAGATTTCCTTGTTTTTAGTGGCTGAGTAATACTCCATTGTATGTATATGTCATATTTTCTTTGCTACTTTTCTGTTGATGAAGATGTAGGTTGTTTCCATTCCTTTACCTATTGTGCATAATTCTACGAGAAGCTTCTGTACAGTCAAGGAAACAGTCAACAGAGCAAAAATGCAGCCAATAGAATGAGAGAACATATTTTCAAACCAAATATTTGATAAGCAGTTAACTTCCAAAATTCCTACATCTCAAAAGAAAAACAACCATTAACCTGTTTTAAAGATAGGCAACACACTTAAGTAGACATTTCTCCAAAGAAAATATACAAATGGCCAACAGGTGTATTAAAAAGTGCTCAGCATCACTAATCATCAGGAGAATGCAAGCCCAAGTCACAAGATATCACCTGACCCTTGTTAGGATGGCTAATACAAAAAAAACAGAAAGATCACGTATGATGGTGAGGTTGTGGGGAATTTTGAACCTTGTGCACTTCTGGTGGGAATGTAAAATAGTACAACTTCTATGAAACACAGTATGGAGGTTTCTAAAAATATTTAAAAAAAATAGAACTACCATATGACTCAGCAATCCTACATGTGGGTATATATCCAAAAGCATTATGGCATTTTCTCCATAATATTACATGTAAATAATAAGCCCAGATAAGGTTAAACAATTTAGAATGGTCATGCTTTCAGAAAGTGACAGGTTGAATTGGGTGTCCTGGCACATATTCCAATGTCTTGTGTTTTTTGTTTTTTGTTTTTGTTTGTTTGTTTGTTTGTTTGTTTGTTTACAGAAAGGAGAGGAATAGAGAGCTAAAAACATCGATGAGAGAGAAATATCAATCAGCTGCCTCCTGCACACATGCCACTGGGGTTATGCCCACAACCCAGGCACATGCCCTTGACTGGAATGGAACCTGGGACCCTTCAGTCTGCAGGCTGATGCTCCATCCACTGAGCCATACCAGTTAGGGCCAATGTCTTGTAAAACCATGCTTATTTTTCTAGAAATGCAAAGCCTGCAAATGATTTTATTAAAAATATATTATTCAATTCCCAAATTTTGTCCAACTTAAACCAATACTAATTGGAACAAACAAGAAATGATAATAAATCATTTTATATTTTGTTGACTGTTATGATATACAGCCCAACAAAGGTGTGCTTCTTTTTTATCTCCACATTTTAATTTTTCATCAAGGGTAAAAACAATGAAATAAATGTTGATTTATAAATGTAATAATACTTCTAGAATGAGGTACTTCACTTTTTTAGAGACTCAAGTTTTAAGGCAACCAGGGAGCTTTTGAATGTCAGAAGGACTCTCAGGCAATGCTTGTAAACTAATTAGAAACTTTTATCATAAAGTGATACTGAAGTACAGTGTTGGTTTTAGTTTAGTTATGCCTTTTAGAACATACACTGAGTGGCTAGAATATTATGATCTCTGAATACCTCATTTATTTGATATCAAAGATACTATAAATCATGCATCTGGTAAGTTTTCCCCTTTGCACTGGCTGATAGAAAGCTCAAGGCAAATAAGTGTTTGATCTCCAACAAAAGTCTAGAATACTTTTGGTACCCATTTGAGATACAAATACACTGAGTGGCCAGATTATTATGCATTCAGAGATCATAATAATCTGGCCACTCAATGTATATCAATAGTTGAAATATTTGCTTTCTGCAAAATATTTTGAACACAGTAAATCTCAGGTATATTTTAAATGTGAGTAAAATATAAAATAATATAATTACTTTATGTATTTTCTCCCTTCCTAACCATAATTTTGAGTATAAAATATACTTATTTGCTTATTTTGCTTAAATCACTACCCCTGAAAGTCAATCATAGCTTAACAGCATCTCTACTATATTTCTGGCAGTTGTAACCCTAACTAAGACTGATATTTTCAGAAAACTACTCCAAAACCATGGGGATTCCTACAAGAGAGAGGAATTGTCAAGTCTGCTCCAACCATGAAGACAAGAGGAGAAACAGCCCAGAAATGGAAGACACTAACGATGCCTGGCCACGCTAGCAGTCAGCAGCTATGCGTAGCTGCAGGTTGCCCAGGACTAAAACCAGTGAGGGTCGAACCTGCATTGCCACCATCTGTCCATCATCCAGATATCATTGCTGGCATGTACATATAAGGAACTATTTTGACATTGAAACTGGGTCTCAGAACTGTTAGACACTGAAATTGGGACTCAGACTTTTTGTTTGTTTGTTTGTTATTATATGTTTATTTCTAGTCTGCAGTTGCAAGATTTTTCAAAGAAAAGAAGTGGGGGAAAATATAGTTATAGAGATAAAGAACCAATGAAAAGACTGTCAAACTATAGCGGGAAGGTAAGGGAGGTAGGGGGCGGGGGAGTGTAAGGACTTGTATGCATGCATATAAACATAACTAATGGATACAAGACCCGGGGGGTTATGAAGGCGTATGCTGGGGGGGATAGGAGAGGCTGGGGGGGAGATCAAGGGCGGGGGGAAAGGAGACATATGTACTACTATTTGTAATCCTTCAAACAATAAAAAAATGGGGGAAAAAGGTTGATAAATCTTTTTAAAAAATAAAAATAAAAACTACACACATTCTGTTTGGAACAGGGGGAAGAAGTTGCATATCTATTTTATTGGACTTTCTTCTAGGCGATACATCTTCATGTATCAGATATTAATGTACAAAATGTCAATGGAGGAGTATGTTTGGGATTAGCATCTGTTGGAGGAAGAAGAAAACAAGATTCCACAGAGGAAGAGGTCAAACTGCAATGTGGTCTACTTGGAGGCCTTTTCTGATTCTGAGGAAAGAACTGAGGATATAATGGACACAGACACAGACAGAGACACTGGGGGGTGGGGAGCATTGAGGCATGTTCCAGCAGGCAGGGGAGGCTGGGGGGTGGTCAATGGGGGTTTAGAAGACATATGTACTACTATTTGTAATACTTCACACAAAAAATCATTAAATTTAAAAAGACAAGAGTCCTCTTTGAGAAAAAAAAATGTGTAACATAAATTAGTTATTCTTCAGCCTTGGTAATCCCTGAAGAGTTGTCTGTCTCTAGAGCTTCCTGGCAGCTGGTTTAGCAATACTTTATTTCTGAATAAAGTCTTAGGTGATTCATAGCAGTGTCCACAACAGAATGTTTCTACTGCTGCTGAGATACAGAGTAAATCAAGGTCTGAGAATTGGCCATGGGATTAAGCCTGGTAGAAGTCACTGGTATATTCTTCTTAATGATGAATGTTAAACCGCCTTCTGTAAATTTCAGGCCACACAAAAAGTGTATCTCTTCTTCTATAAGAGTGAAGAAACTGCTTCCCGGATTTTCTCATTGGCTCAACTGGATCAAAAACCATTTTCTCACTGTAGCCTGGGGCATGTCATTCACTGATTTCTTTGGCTTCCCTTAAATGTCATATTTTAAAGTTAGGAGTAGAGTTAGTTTCTACCAAATCATTTAGTTTGTTCGGGGAAAGTGTAGAGACTTGAATGAAAATAGACTCAGTTCCCCAGATAAAGGTAAACATGTATCATGAGGGAATCCACAAATCCCCACAATAAACATGACATTGTTTGGTTTCTATAACTATTTTAAATAACTAATTTATGTTTCAGATTTTTTTTTTCTCAAAGAGGACTCTTGTCTTCTTTAATTTAAAGATATTTTTTATTGCTTGAAGTATTACAAATAGTAGTACATATATCTTCTTTTTCCCCCACTGACTACCCCCACAGCCTCCCCTACCCGCCCCCCCCACCCCCACCCCCGGGCACATGCTCTCAAAGCCCCCCACCCCAGTGTCTGTTTGTGTCCATTATATATATATATATATATATATATATATATATATATATATATATATACCAATCAAAAAGGATATATACACTCCTATGTTCATAGCAGCACAATTCACCATAGCTAAGATTTGGAAACAGCCTAAGTGCCCATCAGCAAATGAGTGGGTTAGAAAACTGTGGTACATCTACACAATGGAATTCTAGGCTGCTGTGTAAAAAAAGAAGGAATTCTTACAATTTGCAACAGTATGGATGGAACTAGAGAGCATTATTCTTAGCAAAATAAGACAGTCATGGGAAGATAAATATCACATGATCTCACTCATTTATGGAATATGTTTCAGATTTTTATTTATTGCTAAATTTAAGCCAGGCACCCAGGATAGAGTAGTAAACTAAACATAAATGTGTCTACTCTCCTTGATCTTATACTTTCAAAAGGGAAGAGAAAATAAGCAAACAAATAAATAAATAGGCTTACAGATGGTGTTAAAAGAAACAAAGAGGTAATGTGATTGATATGAGTGAAGACACCACTTCAGAAATTATCATCAGAGATTACTTCTCTGTAAAATAACCTATTATTTTTCTGTATTTCTCAGTACAGAAATGGAGGAAATGAAGAAGGATATAAAGGGAACAAGGAAAACCAGGAAAGGAAGTAAGATTTACATAATATGGACAATTTTTTAAGCTGATACTGTTATTTTGAAGAATATTAGCATTTATTCTATTCCACTGCCATGAAAAATTTAAAATCTTATATCTGTCTCAGGCCAGTTTGGAGAAAATTGTTATATGTAAAATTACTATATTTAAATGTCTATCAGTGGTCATGAAACTTTGATTAGCCTGAATGGTACTCAAAGCTATGTAGCCAAGAAGGAAGGTGGTGGGAAGGAGAGAGGAGTGGGTTATGCAGCTAGCTGTTTTAAAGATGTACATTTCTATAAAAATATTATAAAAAGCCCAGCATGAAAAGTGGTTAGCACATGTTTATTGAATAAAAGTGTGCATATTAATATATCATAAATAGTAACACCAACAAATATATTGACTACCTAGTTAGTGTAATGCTTTCCCATAATTTTTTTTGTGATTGAAGGGAAATTATGTAATTAAAAGTGATAACCAATTCTTAGAGATTAATGCATAAACATTAGAACCACAAGAGACTGTAAGTGAAGTATATAAAATTATTAAACAAATAAGCAATTTTCTTAAAATTGCTTCTTTTGGTACTTACAAAAACAAAATTTTTGATTTCAGAAATGAAGATAATATTATATCTTGTATAATTATACCTAAATGAAACCCATTCTAGTTTAGTTATATGTGCAAAACCACCACAATAAATTTAAGTGATTTACCCCACTAATGTAGGTGAAAATTGTGTTTCAGAAAATGCACTTTGAGAAAAGAATAAAAAACTATTCTTGAAGTCAGTGACCACATATATAGCTAACAGGAGACTCTGTTGTAGTTAATTTCTAAATATGGTTCCCTAATGAATCACGAATCTCGGTCCTGTGCAGTGCTCTTTTACAGTGGATCTGGGTTGGCCCTGTATAATTAGAATATACAGAGGAACTGATGCTGAGTGACTTTTAGGATTAAGTCATATCAATCCTTGAAACTTCTTAAGATGTTCTCTCTGGAATAAATAAATACTCTGAAAGAATCTTAGCAACTATGAGAATCCAAAGCTTTGGAGAGAGAGAGAGAGAGAGAGAGAGAGAGAGAGAGAGAGAGAGAGAGAGAGAGAGAGAGAGAGTTGATTAGACCCAACTATACTAGCCATTTCAATTCAATCTAGGTGCCACAAATGAGGAAAGAACCTATCTTTTTTTCAACTCCAGTAGAACCCATAGAGAACTGAAAAACCTAACTGATATCCCAAACTGAGGTCCTAAACATATTATCCCAGTCAAAGCCATAACAGGCTTCTCCAACCACTTGAGCCACTCTAGGTGAGGCCCACATTTAATGGAGCAGGTTGGCGCCATCCCACTGTGCCTTGAAAAATAGCTGATCTACAAGATGACCACACATAGTAAATAGTGACTGTTTTAATCTACTAATACTTTGGGGTAGTTTGTTACTAGGGAATATATTCCAGAGCCCAAACTTGGTACTGAGAGTTTTTGTTTTAACAGAAATGCAAAACATATGTCTTTGGATTTGGGACCACATGTTGGGTGTTGGTATGAAAAACCCCAAGGAGACCATTGTGGCTGTGGAAGGATTCTGAAAAAGAGTTATTGGAGGCTGAGAACAGATGGATTGTATTGCATAGTGATAGAAAACTTAGCAAACCTATAGACTGTGGTAGTGTAGTAGTGGTATTTTTAGAATATGTCCACACATTCTTTGATACCCTCCTCTTTCAGAGGTGGAGCTTAATTTTTCTCTTCAAGTGTGGGCTGCCCTTAGAAACTTACTCCTAATGGAATAAGATGGAAAGGTATGACTTCAGAGATTAGGTCATAAAAGAAATGGCAACTTTTCTCTTGCTCTCTTTTTTGAATCACTTTCTCTGGAGGGAGACATCTGCGATGCCTTGAGGACTCCCAGGCTGATCTGTGATACTGACCTTCCCACCAGTGCTGAACTGAGGTTTCCTGAAAATAGCCAAGTGAGAGAAATATCTTGAATGCTGATCTTCTAGCTACAAGCCTCCACTGAATGGGAGACCTCCTGAGTCTGAATCATCCAAGGCACTTCCCAATTCCTTATTTTCAGAAACTATATGAGAAAACAAATTTGTTTCATTTTGTCTTAAGATTCTAAGTTTTAGAATTTTTATGCAGCAATAAATCATATAGAAGAGAATATAAATATAAAGAAAATATATGCATATGAACTAGAGGATCTGTTTTAGCAGGCGTTAAGCAAAATCTTGGAAGTGCCAACTGGTTTCTTTTCATTGTGTGGATATATAGAGATGAGATAAGAAAAACTGCTAATTGTTCTATCTGAATTTTGAAGATATGAAAGAGCCAAGACTAAATTCATATAATAAAAGATTCCCAATTCAAGGAATGGCCTAAGAATAAGGGTCAAATCTAGCACCCTGCCAGGAAAATGGGATGAAATCTGTAGGGAGAGAGAAAGTTTATTTTTCCTGGAGATAAAATGTAGGTTGTGTGGCCATAGAGAGATTTCATTATGCCAAAGATGGCAACAATATTATCTCCAAAACTACAAGTTTCTTCTGCAATGTGACCTCTCTAACTCATCTTTTAAATTCCATTCCCTAGAATCTGGGTTGATTTTGTGACTATCATGCTGACATGGGTATAATAAAAGTGATGCTCCACTGGTCCTGGGAATAGCTCTTAGCTTGGTAGGCAGTTTCCTTTCTTTGTCTATTGGAAGACATATACAATTTAAGGAAGTGATTATTCTGAAACCACCATGCTGTAAGAAAGATAAGACATGTGGAAAGGTCCTAAAGAATGGCATATCCTATGGAAAAAGACAAAGAAGCCAGGAACAATTGAAGCATCAGACATGTGAATGCAGAACCTATCATGGAGGTGGATGCTCCAGCCCCAGGCAAACCAGCTGAGATGTACCATCCACCTGAGCTCACCTCTATAACCTGATCCAAAAATTGAGTAAAATAAAATGGTTGTTTTTAAAGTATAAGTTTTGAGTAATTTCTTAAATAGCAGGAGTAGTTCCACATGACACTTGAGTTTTCCTATCAAGAAAGCACAAAGCAAACCTAGTGACTTGATTCTAAGAAATTAAATATAATAGAAGTGATGCGATGCCAAATTGAACACTTAGTTATAAAAAGACTATAGCTTCCCTGTTGGTGTGCACTCTCACTTTCATTCTCTATTTCTCTCTCTTTGAGAGAAGGTAGCTGTCGTGATATAAGGCTGCCTTGGAAAAAGGAAGCCAACTGTCATGTCATGATGCTACTTAGGCAGCTTATAAAGTAGCCCAAAGGTCAAAGAAGTGTGAGTAAGATTGGAAAAAGATCTCCAATTGAGACACGGCATTTCAGTGGATGCCTGGATGCACACAAGTTGGTTGCTTTTGTCTTTAGAGAACTTGCACCAGAACCACACAGCCATGCAGCTCTCCGATTACTGACCCATAGAGTCTATGAAATAATAAATGTCTGTTGTTTTAAGCAACTAAGTTTGGGCTACTCTGTTACATGGTTAGATAACTAATACAATTCTCTCTCTCAGCTATTTTTTTTTCCTGTTAAGAGGTCTATTTTCTGTTTGTTTTTATTTTAATCTACTTTTTACTCTGCCTGTGTCCTTTAAGATTTTATCTTTTTTCTCTTATCTACAGCTTTACTACACTATGTCAGGTACAATTTTCTTTGTATTTATCTTGCTTGAGTTCACAGTTATTCTGGAATTATTGTTTTCATAACTCTCTAATGATTCAGAAAATTACAACCTTGTCTTTCTGCGTATTGCTTCTGTTTCATTCTTTCTTTGCTTTCTTAGACTGCAACTACACATATGGTAGGTCTTCTCACTGTATTCCTTAGGTTTATGATGTTGTTTTATGCTTTTTTTTACAATTTTTATTTATTGTACTTCTTTCTTTGTGTAATGTTCTGACCTATCTTCCATTCTCCTAATGATGTGTTCATGTGTTTCTAGTCTGTTGTGAAACTTTATTCATAACGTTACTTTCAATTACTGTGCTTTTATTCCTAGATTTTCATTTTCTTAAAAATTATTTTTTTCAGAGCTCAGTTATATCTCTTTGAAAATGTTCACTTATATTAAACTCATTTTGTAACTCCATTATCTGAAACATATTCAGGATATTTTAAAGTCATTGTGTAACACCTGGAATCCCTGGTATATATAGCTCTATTATCCATATCTTCATTTTTAAAAACTATATATATTTTTTTCTGTGTGCCTGATTATTTTGCTTTAGTAGCATAAATTGAATATAATTAAGCCTACTAGTATGTCTTCTTTTTCTCCAAAGGAATGTATGTCTAGGAGAACTAAGCTTCCATGAATTTAATCTAATTATAGAACACCAGATAACTTCAAGTTGGACTTCATTACCCTGTGAGAGCCAGACCATTTCTAGTTCTCTCATTCCGAAAGTGTAGCTCTTATTATGTACTTTTATAGGCATTGCTTCTTTGGCAGGCTCTGCACTCTAATTTTGTCTGACCCCCTGAGATTTGCAAAAGTTCTGCTCAGCTTCTCAACTCACCTGCCTTTTGATATTTTCCAAATATCAGGCTCCTCTTTTTGGAGTTTTTCTTCTTCAAAATCATGGAGTCATCATTTTCTGTTCCTTGTTAGCTTTCTGATATTTCAAGTAAATTTAAAAAATATATATTTCAAGTGTGTTTTCTATTTGTTCATGGTTCACATTTCCTACTCAGAGTGCCAGAAGTAGATGTCTCCTCATACATAGATTTTGTCTTTCAAATGAAGGATAATGTATTTACGTTATTTTTTTGAGGATAATTATTCTTATGATTCTATTTATTTTTTATTTTTTTAAATTCTTTATTGATTATGGTATCACATAATTGTCCTCATGCCCCCATTCCCATCCCAAACCCCTCCCCAGGTATGCCCACTCCCTGTTGTCCATGACCACTGGTTAGGCTTATATGCATGCACACAAGTCCTTTGGTTGATCTTTCCCCTTTGCCCCCACCCTCCCCTACCTTCCCTCTGAGGTTTGACAGTCTAATTGCTGCTTCTCTGTCTCCAGGTCTGTTTCTGTTAATCAGTTTATGTTGTTCATTATTTCCCTTAGATGCGTTAGATCATGTGATACAAGGAATTTCCTTAGGAGGACAAAACCTGAGACAAGCCATAATGGTTATGCTGAGAGGCAAATGAATCAGTCTGTAGTGAGTTCCTTTCTGAGCCAACAGTTCTTTTGAGTCCCAATTTCAATGTCAAACAATTTCTTATGTGTACATGTCAACCATGGTATTTCAGATCTGGTTGGTGGACAAATGGTGTTGATGAAGGTCCAACTGTCTCTGGTTTGGTCCTGGGCAACCTTCAGCAAAACACAGCTGCTGTCTGCTAGTATGGCAAGGCGTTGTCAATGTCTTACTTTAGATGGGAGCTGCTCTTTTGTTTGGAGAAAGAAAAAGAAAGTGTGAGTGTGTCTGTGTAAATATTTGATTTCAGTAAATATTCTCTAGAAAGAAGGAGAAATGTTGTGCACACATTTTGTCCCTGTATTTATTTTTTTTATCTCTTTTATTATATACCATTCATTAAATTTTGTTAAACTGGATAGAGGCTATGTAGATGTGGGGTCAGAAGATATATGGGAAGTCTCTGTACCTTTCCTTCAATTTTGCTGTAAGCCTTAAATTGCTCTAATAAAATAAAATCAATAAAAAAGAACTTTGTTGAACTATATAACTAAATCTTAACCACATTTGGTTTAAAAGAGAGGTATAGAGATGACAGTAGCCAGCTTTTTAGTGTAGAGATGGCAGTAACAAGTTGTGATATAATAAGAGGTGACTTGCTATGGGAAAATAAATTTGTGATTATGTTTTTCTGTCCAAATTCAGGACCACATATATAAAAGGGTATTAAATCATAAACACTGGTGGCCTTAAGTGTAATGGAATTTTTGAAATGCAGAAATGCTGAAAACAGAGATGTACTACTCAGGGTAACCTTAGCGTTGTCTTTTTGTTTGTTTGTTTTTCTGAGTGAGGATGTTCCTTGCTGATACTGATTATGGTTCAAGCACCAAGAAAACCTAAAGTGTGTAAATATACTCTTAAAAAGAATACTGTGATTATGTGTAAATTCTTCCTAAATAATGATTAAAGGAATGTTGGACTAAAAAGAAATAGAACCTCTTTGTACCCCAAGTTCTCCATCTACCCAAATCCTATGACCAATTCTCAACCTTTTGTCTTATCAAAGCCTCTGTGATATCAAGTCTGAAAGACATTATTTAACTTGGATTGTATTGTATCTCATTCTCTTATTTTTTCTCTTGTCTCCTGGTCTATTCCTTCCGAGTGGTCTGTGCTAGTTTGTACTTCCCTGTTGCTATGCCACAAAGTGTGGATTTCTTTTTAATTCTCTCTTTGGGTAATTTCATTCTGTCCCCTTGTTTGTACCAACTTACCTAATATAGAATTCCCAAGTCTAATTCAACTTTGTCCAAACTTTTCCCTTGAACCTCAAATTTATATGTCTTGCTTGGGCATGTGAAAAGGACATTCAAATATAAGTGGCCAGATAGAATCATGTATTTAGATTCTATCCTAACTCTTGCCAAAGTTATTTTATCCCAAGTATTTTCCATCTTAATGAATGAACATTTTCATTAGTTTCTCAGTTGCTTAGTCCTAAGAATCATCCTCATTTTATTTTTATTTTGAATATGTCACATCTAGTTATTCTGTCCTGTTATCTTGTTTTATTTTCCTATATTTTTATTTCCTATATGATTGAACCTAGCAAACTCTATAAATTCTTACCATTTTCATAGCTACTACCATAATTCAGGACTCCCATCAGCTATTTTCTTAAGTAGAATATCATTATGGGCTCCCAGTTTCCAGGCCTACTATCATGGTTTAATCTCCACATAAAACTCTTTTTGAAATGAATGTTTAAAAAAATCAGTCATATCTGGCATTGTTTGTATCCTTTCAACATGTTCCACAATAGAAGTAGAAATATCCAAATTCTTTTGTATAACTAACAAAGCCTTATATTATCTGTCTGCTATAACTCTCTGACATAATCTTCTACCATTTGTCTATGTTTCACTATAACGTAGCTACTTTGACATTAATTTTGTGTCTTAAACAAGCAAGCATTTTTTGGCCCCCACGTCTCTGCATTCATTGCTCCCTTTTCCTAAAATACTTTAATTGCAGATTTTCATAGAGTTGACCTCATCACAGGCCTTATTTTAAATATAAACTACTTAACATGTAATTCAGTGATCTTGATACAGAAGAAACCATGATGTGCTGAATATGGTCTACATCTTGATTTATATGGTGAACGTGCAAAATTATGCCCCCAAAATGATGGAGTAATGTCTTTAGTTTTAAAAACTTTTATACACATTTTGGTATATATTTATATCTCACTAAAATTTTTTTAAAAATCTATTCAGAAATCCCCCATGACCACCTGTCTAAATAGCTTGCCCAAGCTCTATACTTTTGAATCTATACATTTCTCAGCTTTATGTGCTTTGTAGAACTGCACACTTACAGAAGTCATCTAACATATTTAAACACATCGTTAGTGTGTCTTATCCAGATAGAATGTAAAATATTTAAGAGATGCATTCTGCTTTACTTTTATACCATTATATTTTTAGGACTTTGAACAGTCACTGGAACATAGAAGGAACAATATAAATGTTTGCTTAAATTAATAAAAGCATAGGTTTAGTATTTTTTGTTCATTTTGTAGCTATATGAAATACATATAACATTCAGAAGGATATGGCCACTCTGATTAGACTTCTAAGAAATATGGTCACAATCCATTAATTCCTTCTGTTCCCTAAAGAAGGAAAAAATGTTACATAATACATATGTGCTATGTATTATGTTACATGAGATCCGCATGTAAATTTCTTTCATGGAATTTTTTTCTCCCTTTTCTTAGTTTTGCTAATTGAAATTCTATTCATTTTCCTTTTGTAGCTTTTTTATAAGCCCACACTGTCTCAAACATATATTGTAGTTTATTCTTTCAATTGCTCTCATGAATATTGTTTCTCCATCTGGCCTTAATTAAAGCTATTTGGGTACTGAATACTTCCAATTTAATGAAAAATTTGAGAAGAAAAAATGGCCATGTTTATCTTTTATTCCTTGAGTTCCTCATAGAGCTATGCACATAATAACATTAATGATTATTTTAATCAAATTTACTAAAAAAAAAATCTCAGGCAGATTGGTTAGAGGTAGGACCTTTTATGATTAGGAGACAGTAAGTAGATCAGTAAGAAGAGGGCTTAATTAGGTAAGAAGGTCATTAGTGCAAAGTCCTCCTGTCTTACTTTCCTGGCAGTTGTTTCCACTCTGTCATCAGTTTCTCATGTCAAAATTTACTAAAGCCACAAATCTTATCATAACTCTATTTCTTAAAACATTCTAATAGGTAAACCGTACATTCAGAATCAAATAGAAGTTTCTTGAAATGTCACATCAGAGTTGGCTTCTATGGTCTACACATCCTCTCACTACCATCTCATTATTCACATGTAGCCTCAGAATATGTCATTTCACTTTATGCTTATAGGATGTTCCATAAGTGGAGAGCACTGTTATTTTCCTCTACCAACTTGGATTATCCATTTTATTCTTAAAGAAGCAATTCAAGTGTTATATCCTCAGGGAAATTCTCCCTGACTTTCTTAATTCAATCAGGGACCCATGCTGTGCTGAAATAGTTTGAGGGAAAATCCTACCAAAGACCTGCCTACTGTAGTTTTTTTTTTTTTTTTTTAATTTTGTTTTATCTGATTAAGCCACAAGATTGCAATCCCTTCCTCAGAAAAAGTCTCTGTCTTGTTCACCTCCATATCTCTGGTACCCAATGGGAGTGCTTAGAAATTAACTTGGCATGAAAACCCTTTTTGTTACTAAATAAGTGGGTGAATAAACAAGGGAATAAATAGATGGATGAGTAAATATGTTAATGGGTGAATAACATATTAGTTTGAGAGGATAGGTGAAATCCCTTAAATTTTTTAAAGAAAAAAATGAAAATATTCTTGGGAACTTATTGCCACTGTTTCTTACACTGATTTTGACAAATAGGAAGTAATAAATCTGAGTGATCAAAATATACTGAAAGGGAGAATAAACCTAACATGAATGACCTGAGACTAAGTAATTATTGATAGTTTAGGGACCCTGGGAGATGAGTGTTTAATACACTCAATTGCTTAGCCATTCTTTTTTTATTGTCATTTATTATTGGTATTCCTATATCTGGTATATATTACAGATGCAAAGTAAAGGAGAGAGACAGAGACATTGTGGCACATTCAATGTCAAAAGCATATTTTGAGCTCATGTTACAATCTTACAAAGGCATTGTCAAATATTGATATCCTGAGTCAGCATTATTTCCCTGACCCAGGATACCAATGAAGTCTCTGTTTTTCTTAGACAGGATGCCAGTTCTACTTGAACCAAAGGGAAATCCTTAGTGCTGAAAGCTAATTGAGGCATTGCCCTCAAAGCCAGCTGCTCTCTGCTGGGCTTGCATGATATTACACTAAGGCAGCCCAGATAACAAATATTGCAGCTAGCTGATTGACCAAATGATGGCTTATTCATAATAATGTTTCAAGGGGAACATTTTTTTTTTGCCATCTATACAGACAAATGCATGTCCAATAATTTTCTAAGTGACCTCTTTTGCTGGAACTTTGGTAACTAGCAGTCTTTAGGTAATAATGATCTAGAAACTAGAAACAAAAAAATGATAGTACAAAATATAATTAAATGCTTAATTAATATTGCCTACAAATCTAGAACATCTAATAATCTAATAGAAGTTTTTGAAGTGAGGACAGCAGAAGAATAAGTGAAAAGTATGCAAGTGTGGTAGGAAAATAATGAAGGAAAGACTTCTGGACAGACCAATTTCAGAATAATTCAGTCACAGGACACAGGATCATATAACTGTGGCAGCCATCAGAAATGGGCTTTCAGAAATCATAAGAACATGATTCCACTGATTTATCTATCTCCCAAGACTTGAGGACAGAGTGCTGTTTAACAGGACAGAATGTATGTTCTGTCATCGATGCCTTTATTCCATGGGGAAGGCAGTATGAATGCAGGATCCAAACAGGAAGAAAGTCTCACTGACAAATCTAATTGAATAATTCTTTTGTTCCATTTCCCATTTTAGAAGAAAAAGTGAATAACTCAGGTTACAAAGAAATATTTTCATTGTAACTCAAGTTAATTAGAAAATTAACTAAAACAAAAATTCAGAAACAAAAATGTACATCTCAGCTTAGGACAAGAATAATATAAAACATACAGAACTTGATCTATACTGTGCTACACGCTTTACCTACACAAAGATTTACCATCAGTTACTTGGTAGAAAAGATCCAGGGGATTATGTAGAAACTCACAGTTTTTGTATCTGTATAGTGAACTGATTAGAATCCTTTTCACAAGTGTAGATTTAGATATCAATATCAAGAAGCTCTTTTATCAACTTTGCTAACTTCTGCAATAAAAATACTACAAATGACTTGCTATTATATATATTGTACTTAATTCATCTGAAAGGACTATACATATCTAAGCACTGAAATAAAAGTTCTGTTAGGTGAAAGTATTTGGATAAGTAGTAAATGGGTTAAAAAAACATAATAAGCACAGTGACGTGCCTGTTGCAATGATTATTACAAAATTACATCTTGTTCTTCTTTGTGCCTTCATATGATTTATACAACATGAGAAAAAATTTCTTTGTGATTTAACTTATAAAAATATATTTATATAGTGCCTTATTTGATGAAGTTATTTCACACATGTTAGTTTAAGAAACAAATAACCATTGAGCGAAACAACTGTCAGCCTATTACTCAGAAAAAGACTATGTGTTCTTTTTTTTTAAGCTGCAGCTATGTGTGAAGTATCATGACACATCCTGCAAATAGAAAAAGATAATAAACTACCTAGTCTCAAGGATTTATAGTAAAACGTATAAATAATTTATTCACATTTTATAAAACAAACAAACTCTGAAGTTAAGGGAGATTTTATTACTCAATCTCAAATAATAAGAAAAACAAACATCAACTGTGAAATTCCCCTGGAAAGTAGAAGAATAAGGGTTTTATTTCAACAAGAGAAGACAAATGTGTCTCACTGAGCAAGGAAAGGAAGCTGAAGAAAGTAAAGAATAAGAAGAAGGAAATAATGACCATGTGGGAGAAAGGCATTAAGAAGGATTAGAAACTGAAATTGCCACATCACCCTTATATATGAACCCTGTTCTAATATTCCTGTCCCTACCTTCATTCTTTTTCTTATTAAGAAATAAAAACATAAAGCAAGACCTTTCCTCTTTAATTCCACTCCTATAATTTTCTAAAACACTACAAGGTTCAATAAAACTAAGCATTGCATGAAGACAAAAAGCAGATCAATTCTTATTGGGGAAACAATCACCTTTCGATTCCTTTCCTGAAACTCCTTTATCACAGAGATGGATTTTCTTTATGTCCTAAAAGCCATTCTAGGAGAAAAAGCTTCCAATAACATTTAAGAAAAGACAATATTAATCCAAAACTAACTGTGATTTAATTGCTGCACATTTGGTCCATAATGTTTGAAGCATCAATTATCTCTTTTGTGAGAAAAAGAGTGAATTTATGACCCATGACAGCAAAGACCATCATTTTCCTTTCACAGCCATCTGCATGAACTTATTTTTCTTACTGGATCCTTTAATGATACTTCTTAATCAGATGTTCAAACCCTTGAATTTTCTTAAGTGCCAGTTCTCTTTCTCACCTACACCCTCACTTCCCCTACAATCCATAATCTTTAAAAAATATTAATTCTGAAATCTCCATGTAAGAACTTCTGATTATTATGTTCTGTAGATGGCCTTTCCTGTTTCTTTCACTGTCCCCAATCATCCTCTATGCAACATATGCTAATTAACTTCAGCCTAAAGGATAACACTTCAAATTATGTCTTATAGAAAGTAATTTTTGTTATTGTCCATTCTGACAGCTATGAGGTGGTACATCGTTTAAAACAAATGTTTTGTTTGTAATGTTAAATTATAGGGCATTTAATAATTAGTGAACTTATTATAATACCAAAGTGATTAACAGTTTAAAAACCTGTTGATGTAGGATTTTTATCACCTGAATTAAATAAATGAAGAAATGCGCTCCAATGTGGTACATGTGGATATAGGATAAAAAGAGTCTAGCTTCTGTTTCTATTTACTTTTATTTTTAAAATGCATTTAAAACACATTATGTTTAAATTTATTGTACAATTGACATAAAATATATTCTCTTCAGGTATAAAACATAGAGATTTAACATTTACATATCTTATGAAGTGATTACCATGACCAGTCTAGTAACCATCTGTCATTAGGATATTATTGATTATATTCCCTATATTGTACAATACATCACATTCCCGTGATTTATTTGTTTCATAACTGGAAGTTTGTACTGTTAATCCCCTTTACCTTTTTTTTTTTTTTAGCACATCTCCCCCAACCCTTCCTTATTTATTAATGTATATATTGGCACTCATTCCTTCACTTGGTTTGTAGTAAATGATGTATGCATAATTCTGCAGCAAGTATGGGAATAACGATAATGCGGCCAACTTTATAAAAACAAGACTCATAGTTGTGAAATCTTTTGCTTTTGTTATTGTTAATCCTCACCCACAGGTATTTTTTTCCATTGATTTTTAAAGAGTGGAAGGCAGTAGGGAAGTAGAGAGAAAAAAGAGAGTAGAGAGAACATATACAGTGAGAAACATTGATGTGAGAGAGACACATCATTCAATTGCCTCCCCCATGTTCCCGGACTTAGGATCAAACCTGCAACCCAGGGGGAAAAGGGTACATGTTTGATACTTTCAACAATAAAGATTTAAAACAAACAAACCCTGCAACCCAAGTAAGTATCCTTGACCAGGATTCTAACCTGCAACTCACTGGTGCTAGGACTGACAATCTAAACACTGAGCAATGCTGGCCAGGGCTAAGTATTAAAATCTTTACAAAATTTTGGAATGTTATCAAGTGTGATCATGAACATATTTTTAGTACACAAATTTTCATAAGATGATTCTTAGCAAAGACTTTAGAAGAGGTATTAAACTCAGAGATAAAAATAGTTTTTTCATTTACAAAAAGATGAGGATTTCTGCCGAAACCGGTTTGGCTCAGTGGTAGAGAGTCGGTCTGCGGACTGAAAGGTCCCAGGTTCAATTCTGGTCCGGGGCATGTACGTTGGTTGCGGGCACATCCCCGGTAGGGGGTGTGCAAGAGGCAGCTGGTCGATGTTTCTCTCTCATCGATGTTTCTAGCTCTCTATCTCTCTCCCTTCCTCTCTGTAAAAAATCAATAAAATATATTTTTTAAAACAAAAAGATGAGGATTTCTAATTCTTTTATGTTACCATACCAAGTAGCTATGGGTGGGAATCTATTTTAAAAGTATATAATTTGTCCCTTAATGGACATATTGCTATGTCACAAAATGTTAAACCAAAATTTTCAAAATTACTGAAAAGTGATTCACTGCTAAATGTAATTATTTAGTAATCAGGGGTCTTTTGTTGCCTCAATAAATAAAATTTAGAAGTATTTTTGGAATCCCATTTACTTGTTTTTATTTTTTATTTTTAAGATTAATATTTTGTCTGTATTTCTAATAAACATGAAAATAATATTTAAATGTGTAGGTAGATAACATGAGCAGTAATTATTTTTACTTTATAAGGTTGTATAAATACAAAGATGTAGGGGAAACATGAATAAAATTATTCTAAAGTAATGAATAACTGTAACTATAAAATTTATCAACTCAAATTCTTCCCTTTTATATCTATTAAAAGACCCTGGGCATCAATTCAGCTGTTTAATTCAACAATGCTTCTGAAGTGCAAGCTAGTCTCACACTCCAGGGTCTTACCATCTAAACCTCAGTTTCCACTCAGAATGCAACCCACAGCCTGTATAATATGCTTTTCTTCCTTTCCAGCTTTATCACTAAGTAACCTAGGCATACTGAGCTGTTTGTAGCACCCATGAACTCATGAACTCTCTTCCCATAACTTTATGCCTGCCATTTTTAAAAAATCTCACATGGACTTTTCTAAAGACCTTGTTCTTCCTAACTAATCATTCAAAGACTCAGTGCAGGTAGTACCTCCTTCAGAACATAAAAGGATCTATATGACGGGGGGTTGGGTGGGGGGAGAGGGGGAGCAGTTTTAGCAATATTGACTATATTTTCATTTTCTAAACAAAGGCCCAGATAAATGCCCAAAGTGATTCAGTAATCTACTACATAATTCAGAGATGTTTCTAAGACTCCTCACTAGTTTCTAACTGTAATAAAATTGGATACAAGGAAAATTTTATTTTATATTCACTTACTTATTACAAATGCCTTAGCATTATTTGTAACTAAAATTAATTTTGGAAGATAAAAAAAGACTGGATTGTTTTTGTATTAGCTCTTAAAATACTAATAATCAGATATGTTTTATTTCTATGGTTTATTAAATACTTCCTACAACATCTTTAAAGGGCGATTAATATTTATAGTATTGTTTATACAAGAGCAAAGCAAAAATATTTAAAGTTTAAATTTAGTAACTCAGTAAGTTTAAATTTAGTAACTTACTAATTTAGTAAGACATGTTTTATAAGTCAATTAAGGTTTAAGTCACTTATCATAGCACAAACATAGAATTTGTCTTCTATTGAGCAAATCAGAAGTATTTTTTATTGGAAGTTTTGCAATGGGGAATTTTAAAATGCAAATATATCTTGAAGATTTGGCAAAGAAAACTTCCAGTTTTGAGTTCCAGATATATGGCATGTTTTCTTTACTACACCTCGTTCTCTTGATGTTAGTCAGTTGGAGTTTGATTTTCCCAAGGTTAAATCTAGTACTTCAATTAAAAAATGGTTTTTGGTAAAGTTCTAATTTGGTGGGGGTTTTTTTTGTTAGGCAAGTTAGGGGCTCACAGCTGGTGAACTCAGCAGCAGTGTTAAAGATGTCCAACTGACAGCTTAGGCCCACTCCCCGTGGGCTCCTGGACTGCAAGAGGGCATAGGCCGAGCTGAGGAATCCCTCCAAGGACACGAATTTTGTGCACCAGACCTCTAGTAAGATTATAATAAAACTGAAAAAATTCCTATTAGCTGATTATGTATAGTCATCCTAATGTCATACACAACACATTACACATGTATTTGTGGTGATGCTGGGATAAGCAAACCTATTGTACTATCAGTTGTATAAAAGTACATCCAGTACCTTTTCTATGTTTAAATATGTTTAAATACTCAAATATTTACCATTGTGTTATAATTGACTACACTATTCAGTGAGTAACATATTGACAGGCTTGTAGCCTAGGAGCAATAGCCTGCCCTATATCATATAGGTTCAGTATGTAACTATCTAGATTTGTGTTAAGTGCACACTGCATGATGTTCTCACAATGATGAAATAGCCTAATGATGCATTTCTCAGAAAGTATACCTGTCATTAAGCAGCACATGACTGTACTTACATAACTACTCAGTCAATTATGAATCTTCCTCAGTAGTATTCTCTCTTTTTTCCCTTCTCTCTGGAGGGATATAAGTTTGATTAGTGGGGCTAAGGTGGATTATTTATTGCCTTAGCATTGTAGAAAAATTTTCTTTCTGTCATTCTTTTTTATCTGCTCTGGCATCTACCAATAGTAACTCATTCTGCTTGTTCTCCATCATTGTATGTGGCATCTATTGCTAATGTCCATGGTCCTCCCATGACTTTCAGCAGCCAGGTATATGACTCCTTGTGATCCATATATCTTTGGTTCTGCTCACTTACTCTCAGGCAGTACCACACTCTCTGACTGGACCTAGGGAACTTACATAGGCATTCCTAAGCAGTGATGAAATCAAGGACCCTCTGAATCTGATTCTAGCTCTTCCCTTTGACCCTACACTTGTACATTGTTAGAATAACCACTCAGTATTTAGTCTGGCCATGGCTTACTCTAAGAGAATCTGATTTCCTGTGCAACAGGTGGGAAGCAGGGCACAAGTTCCACCTATCTCAGATCACACCAAACTTACTCCCATATCCACTTTGCAGTCTGCCCAAGAGAAGATATTAGATCTTTTCTAAGGGACTAAAGAAACATCTAAAGCTTTAACCACATATTTTCCAAATCTCCATCTCTCTCCACCTGATTGGTCCTACAGTTTTCAAAATTTACTGAAGCAGGAAAATGAACTTCTATATAATTCATATATATTTCCTTTCTGATGTGGTTTAAGTGGTATCTTTCTTTTCTGAGATTGCTTGGAAATAATATTATGAAGCTTGGAAATCCTTTATCTACAAAAATTATAATATTTTAATAGATTCTCATTTATATCAAGTATGCTCTGTGTTTTAAAAATATGTTCAGAAATTTAATCAATTCTTTGCTTTAGCCTATGTCAACCCCTTCCACAAAGTAATAAATACCATTGATTCACTGGGCAAATGTTAGGCTGATGAAAAATTTAATAATAATAAACCTACTTTTTTTGGTCAGAAATAATAATACTGACCTTTAATCCTAAACAGTCTAAGATGTATTCATACCAAATAAAACAGTATTTTCAATAGTACTATGGTGAGACCTGGCTAAACCATTTATAAACCAATTAAAGTAATGAGTAAAGTTCTTAATATTTCAGGGAGCATATTCTGATCTGCAATTTATCCAAATCTAGACAATAATATGCTTACCAACATATGCAAATATTTTCTTCTTAAAACTTAAATTATGCTCTATTCTTAAATAGAACAATAAATTCTATTACAGCCAAAACATGAAACTTTCAAAAGTGTTCTTATTTCAAGTAATATTAAATACAACTGAATTATATTGTAGCAAAAAATTATCCAATAACTCCCCCAATACAATGGTTGTTTTTTAAATAAAACACAGTACTTTAACAGTATGTGTTTTGTATCATGCTTCTTTATTACATCCGCATTTGAAGCTTTAATCATGGGATGAGCATGACCATCTAGGTAAGTGACTTAATTTTTAAACAGAGCATACAATGTCATTGAACTGAGTTTTCATTTGCTATGCACTATTAATTGACATTCCACACATCTTTTTACAACAACAAAAATTGAAAATTGATCTGATCTGACCTGACTATATTTTCCCTTGGATTGATGATCTTACTGTAGATATCAAAGTTTTCCTTAAAGACTCTGATATCTTCTAGTATTTTAATAGTATTATGTGGCCATCATTTATGTTGTCTGTCTTGGTGATAATCAATATGAATTGGGAATGAGCCAACTTTCTTATCATTAATAAGAGATTCCTTAATTAGGTTGTAGCTGTGGTCAATACTGACATTCACATTTAAAAAAAAAAAACATTTTTCAAAATTTTATTTCCACACTTTTGCTTTAAATACTTAACAGAATCAAGCTGAGTCCTGTAACTCATCTACCTTCCTAAAGTAAAAATGTGAAAACAATCCTGGGGTATAGACTTATTGTTTAAGTTTGTTTCTTTCTCTTTCATCTTTCAATAATTACTTTCTGGCTTACTAAGTAGCTCTGTTACATTAACCACTCATTCTAAAACTGTCCTTTTGTTCTTGTGAATTGCCTTATCCTTATTATAAGAATGAAGCACAGTCATTTATCTGAATCTTTATCATATTATTTTCAGTATGTTGGAAGGGTAAGTGGCCTCTTTTGTTCTTTTCCATCTGTAACACATATGCCATCACTTGTTCATGCCTGGAATGTATTTTCTAAAGTATTACTTTACTAAATATATCCTTGAAAATAATCTCCTAAGTAAAGCCAAACAAATAACCATATAAACCTGCCAATTTTAATGATTTTAATTTTTCTACTAAAGAAAAGTCAAATTAAAATGATAATTGTATCTTTACAGTGCACAAGGCACTACACTAATTACTAGAGAAGACACAAAGATGATTAACACTCAGTTTTTGCCTTTAGAAGAGCTCATATTTATTCTAATAGGAAGGGAGGCCCAATACAAAACAAAAGCCCTGTCTTTTACAAAGTCAAATGAAATAGGTGACTTAACAGATCTATTCAAGGAAATTTAGTAGAATTAAGGGAAATCAGGAAAGGCTTTATAAAAGGGTTACCCTCTGAGATGAACTTCGAAGGTAGGCGTGACAGAGATTGCTAGCTGCTTACCAAACCAATATTCTCCCTTTCTTGGATACGCATCTAGACTTACAAGTCCAGCTCCCATACAATTTGGTTATATGACAGCCTCAGGCTAATTGAATGGGAACAGTAAAAATGTCACTTTTATTTTTTTAAATATATTTTTATTGATTTTTTACAGAGAGGAAGAGAGAGGGATAGGGAATTAGAAACATTGATGAAAGAGAATTATTGATCAGCTGCCTCTTGCACACCCCCTACTGGGGATATGCCTGCAACTAAGGTACATGCCCTTGACCAGAATCAAACCGGGGACCTTTCTATCCACAGGCCAACACTCTATCCACTAAGCCAAACAGGTTTGGCAAAATGTCACTTTTAGAACTGGCCTATTAGAACATCAACTCTTTCATGTTTTCTTCCCATTAGAATAAAAATGAACCCCACAGGTGGACTAGGAAACCATACGTGGAAGAACTTCCAGTCTTCTGAATGACTGTCTGAAAGGAGACCACCTGGCCAATGGATTTCCCACTTAAGTGATAAGCGAACAATCAATTTGTGTTTGAATTATATGTTTTAGAATAGATTTATGACAGCAGATGGTTTATCATAACTAGTACAAATTGGTAAAATTCTAGTAAGTGGTGTTAGGCATAGGGGTAGATGGCATTATGCTGGTAAAGGAAATAGTGTGCATGAGGGAATGAAACTAGAAAAATGTGACATTTATTTACAGTGATCCAACAGTCTATCTGGGCTTGAGTACAGGTCATAAATAGGAAAAAAGGAAAAAAATATTCTAAAAGAGGGAATAGGCCAATTGGGAAGGACATACAAATATACAATAATACATTTTTTTTTTCTTCACTGAAATTCCCATTCATCCACCTCTATAGTAAAAATATCTTTTTCCATTTCCCCTTTGTTTGGGAGTACGTATAATCAAGTGCAGATACCTGAATTGACTAGCTTTGACTGTCTTCTTTTCCACTGCTATACCTTCCTTCCTTTTCCAGTTTGACTTATAATGCCCAGTCCAATGAACATGATCTAGAGAAACGTTTGTACATGATTTTTTTAATATCCAAAAGGCTCCCAGGGTAAAACAGAAAGGTGATTATAGAAATAGAGCCAAAATCATCCTATTTTAATTTTCTTCCTTGATTTCCTGTCTCATTCTCATTCAGAAGTGGGGGTTAAACTGGATCTTAAGTATTTTTTTCTTGTGTCCAGTGGCATTTTATTTTCCCAGATGTCCTTTTAGTTTAGAATGAAAGGTCATATATGTGTCAGTAGTATTTACATGAAATATTTCTAAGTGATGCCAATTTAAAACTACTACTTTCAATTTTCTTTTAGCAGATCATAAATATCAATAGTAAAAACACTAATTAAAATTAATATACAAATATAAAGATAAATATTTGAATATATTAACTCATTTAACCCTCATTATAGTCTTTTTTTAATTTGAAGTTTAACCAATATTAATTTCAACTGTTATTTTATAATTCTTTACTATGACTTAGGTGTGTTTTTTTTTTTAATTGATTAAGATATTACAACTATGTCCTTTTCCCCCATTGTCTTCCCCACCCTCCACCCCCGCCCAGTACTGGTCTAAACCTCACCCCTTATTGTCTGTGTCCATTATTTATGCTTGTATGCATAAATAATGCATACAAGCATAAATAATGGTTGTATGCATTATTTGGTTGATCTCTCCCTTTACCCTCACCCTCCCCAACCTTCCCTCTGAGATTTCAGCATCTGATCCATGCTTCTGTGTCTCTAGATTTGTATTTGTTCGTCAGTTTATGTTGTTCATTATAATCTACAAAGGAGTGAGATCATGTGATATTTATCTTTTTCTGACCGACTTATTTCAATTAGCATAATGCTCTCCAGGTCCATCCATGCTATTGCATATGGTAGGACTTCCTTTCTTTTTATAGCAGCATAGCATTCCATTGTGTAGATGTGCCAAAGTTTTTTAATCCACTCATCTGCTGATGGGCACTTAGGCTAATTCCAATAGCTATTATAAATTGTGTTGCAATAAACAGAGGGATGCATATATCCTTTCTGACTGGTATTTCTAGTTTCTTGGAATATATTCCTAGAAGAAGGATCACTGGGTCAAATGCAAGTTCCATTTTTAGTTTTTTTGAGGAAACTCCATACTGTTCTCCACAGTGGCTGCACCAGTCTGCATTCCCAACAGGAGTGCACAAGGGTTCCTTTTTCTCTACATCCTTATCAGCACTTGTCATATGTTGATTTGTTGATGATAGCCATTCTGTGAGACAGTACCTCATTGTCATTTTGATTTTAATCTTTTGGATGATTAGTGACTTTACTCTCAGATTGTGTGAATCCTTTGTTCTGAGGTGAGTCTCTTGAAGACAGCAAATATATGGGTCATGTTTTCTTATCCATTCAGCTACCATATGTCTTTTGATTAGAGCATTTAATCCATTTATGTTTAATGTTATTATTGATAAGTACTTATTTGTCATCATTTTGATTCTTAATGTTTGTGTTTCTTCTTGCCTTTGTGTTTCTTCTTTTTACAGCAGTCCTTTTAGCATTTCTTGCATTGCTGTCTTAGTGTCTTAGTGGTAATAAGCTCTCTTAGGCACCTCTCCCCCCCCCCCCCCTTTTTTTTTTTTTTTTTTTTTTTTGTCTGTGAAGCTTCTGATTCCACCTTCAATTTTCAATAGCAGCCTTGCAGGGTACAGTGTCTTTGGATTCAGTCCCCTGCTTTGCATCACTTTGTATATTTCATTCCATTCCCTTTTTGCCTGGTATGTTTCTGTTGAGAATTAGTTGATATTCTAATAGGAGATCCCTTGTCAGTAACTTTCTGTCTCTCTCTGGCAGCCTTTAAGATTCTTACTTTGTTGTTGGTGTTTTCCAGTTTAATTATGATATGTCTTGGTGTCGGTCTTTGGAGTTCATCTTGTTAGGGACTCTAAGTGGTTCTTGGACTTGTGCAGTTTTTTTCTTGCCAATATCAGGAAAGTTTTCTGTCATTATTTCTTCAAACAGGTCTTCTATCCCTTGATTCTCTTCTTCTCCTTCTGGCACCCCATTATGTGAATGTTTTATTTTTTTTTGTTGTCCCAAAATTCCCTTAGGCTCTCCTCTTGCTTTTTAAATTTTCTTTCCAGTTGCTGCTGTGTTTGTGTGTTTTTTCTTACCTTGTCTTCTAATTCACTGATGTGGTCCTCAGCCTCTTCTAGTCTACTCTTTAAGCCTTCTATTGTATTCTTTATTGCAGCTATGTCATTCTTCATTTCCTTTTGGTTCCTTTTCATGTTGGTGGCATCCTCATTCAGCTCCTTATAATTCTCATTGAGTTGTGCGTATTTGTCATCCAGCCATTTGAGCATACTTATAACCATTATTCTGAATTCTTTCTCTGACATGTTATTTGCCTCAATTTCATTTAACTTACTTTCTAGTGATTCCTCTTTTTCCTTTAGGGATTGCTTTTCTGTCTTCCCATGTTTTGCTGTAAAGTTTTAATTGTAGATCTGATTACTTTGCTACCCAAGTTCTTTGGGGATGGTGCTACTGGTGTGATCTCTCAGGTTTCCTATGCTTGGTAATCTAATGTAGCTCCCTACTTGAACTGTTTGGGTTCTCTTAACGTAGGCCTGTGAGCTGGAATGGCACAACTGCAGAGTCTATAAATCAGCAGTCATGGAGGGGGATATCCCAGTTTTTGCTGTCTTGTGCCTTTGGTTGAAATCACATGTGCCCAGCAGAGACTCACAGTGGCACTCAGGAGCCATCTGTGAGGGTGGTGGGGCCCAGGAGGCCTATGCTTTAGAAAGGCTTGACTGTGGTATCCAGAATTCTGTAGCTGTGGGTTGGGCAGACTCAGCTTTTGCTGCTGCCTCTATAGTTGGGCACATGCACCCCCAGTGGCGGCTCATAGGGACACCCATGGTGTGATTGCAAGCAAGGTGTACTGGTGCACTTTGAAGCTGTGCAATTAAGGTGTCTATTGGCAGTTATCCAGGATGAGTGAATTCAGAATTTCTACTGCCAGGGGAGTGCATCCCTAAACAGTCTTAATAGTATAAGGTAGATTCTATTATTTTCCCCTATTGTACAGATAAAGAAACTGGGGCATTGACAGAAAGTAAACTTGTTTTAGGTTTCAGAGCGGATAAACAATAGTCAGAACTTGAACTCAGACTGTCTGACTACAGAATTTCAACTAGCTCATAAATGCAACATTGGTAGAAACTAGACACACACACAGCATTCAATGTCCTCCTGTTGAACACACAGGAAGGCTGCATTTCAAAATCTCCATTGTAGTTAGGTTGGTGTCAAGTGATTGCTTCAGAAAATAAATCACGAAAGTCAGGAAATGAAATGTTATGCAGACTCTCTTTACCCAGTACTTTCCTAACTGGTTGAATGAAGAGGGAGGACCCAGTTTGGACTCTGAGGAAGCCTAAAATATTGTGCCAAAACAAGGTACAAAAAACCATGACTTCTGAATTATGGGAAGACCAACTGCAAAGAGAGCACAAAATAAATCTTTGTGTTAAGCACTAATAATTGTTTGTTAGAACAGTTAGTATTAATTACAGGGAAAATATTCAGTTTACACTATG
The DNA here is from genome assembly GCF_964339955.1 of Pipistrellus hanaki. Taxonomy (NCBI): domain Eukaryota; kingdom Metazoa; phylum Chordata; class Mammalia; order Chiroptera; family Vespertilionidae; genus Pipistrellus; species Pipistrellus hanaki. The sequence goes on along the minus strand of NC_140504.1, from coordinate 67,767,501 downwards.
TTAGAATAACTTAAAATTTGAATTCTTTAATTTCAGCATAGTATGTTTAACTTTCTTTTTTTCTTTTCTTAGATAATTTATCCAGCTATTTACTTGTTCATATATTTCATTAGCTTTTTTTTTTTTCCTCCTGATAATATCCTCTTGGGGGAAAAAATCTTCAGGTTCTACAACATGTGTGTAGCAATCCTTCTGTTCATTAACTACTGTCCTGTTTAAATCACCTGTATAGAGCTTCCATTTCCCAAATGTGTCTGGTGAGTTAGAATCCATTTCCAAAATATGATTCTGTAAATTATAGTATTTGTGATTACAGTTTGATCTTGAAATCTTAGAATAATTTCTAGAACTTTGCAAACTCTATAATAGTTAGAATAATTTTAGTTTTCAGATATCTTTCTACATTTTCTCTTACTTATCTTCCTTTTAGTAGCTTTTAACTGTACAGCATATGAAAATAGCAGTGAAACTCAAGCTGCATGTCATAAAAATGTACGAAAGAAAATAAACCTCACATGTATTATTTCATGACTATATAGAAATTCAAGCAACTTTTTTGTCGAGTTATTCATTTGCAGGGGTAATTACACACACACACACACACACACACACACACACACACCACAGAAAAATAAAGCAACTATAGGCCACAAGCCCCTAATTTTCATTTGCCTTAACTTTCCCCATAAGAATATGGTAACTCATGAACAGCTGAATTAGAATCATCTTAATGTATACATACATTATCAATATTAAGATTTTAAAATGCAATACTGCTAGCTTTATCATTTTAATTACCCAAGGTACAAGACAATTTAACCTTTCAGAAATAACCCCATCTACTCAAATAAAAGCTGATCTGGAATTTCTAAACACTCAATCTAAAAACCAGAGACTTATCCATAATACAAATAAAATAATTACTATAATATAATCATGTACAGATGCTGTGATAACCCAGAGGAAGGCACATTGGAGAATAATCTAATAGGTTACATAAAAGTTTTCCAGATAGAAAAAGAAGAAAATCTGTCTAGGTCTATAGTATTAAAAAAAAAAAAAAAAAAAAAGTGGATGTTAAGAAAATAGACAAAAGACTTACTGTGATCAACATTAGGGTCCAGCCTTAGCTGGTTTGGTCTTGAAATCAAACCAAGTGGATAGAGTGTCAGCCTGTGAACTGAAGGGCCCCATGTTTGATTTCAGTCAAGGGCACATGCCTGGGTTGTGGGCTCAATCCCCAGTAGGAGCTGTGCAGGAGACAGCCAATCAATGATTCTCTGTCATCGTCGATGTTTCTATCTCTCTCTCCCTCTACTTTCCTCTCTGAAATCAATAAAAACATATTTTTTTAAATGTTAGGTTCCATATGAAGTATCACAAAATGAGGCTACAACCTGGCTGGTGTGGCCCAGTGGTTGAGCATTGTCCCATGAACCAGAAGGTCACATTTTGATTCCAGATTAGGGAGGGTTGCCAGCTCCATCCCCTGTGAGGGGCATTCAGGAGGCAACTGCTCAAAGATTCTCTCTCATCATTGATGTTTCTATCTCTTTCTATAGTTCTCCCTTCCTCTCTAAAATCAATAAAAATATATTCTAAAAAAATAAATGAGGGCACAAATTACATAGTGGATAAATTGTAAGACCTTGTAGAGATGTTATCAGTTGCCTACCCAGACTCCTTTCCTTGGGTGGCATACTCAATCAGCTACTGTTAGTGGGGACCACCTACAACTCATTACCACATTCTTCTCAGGAGAACTGCTCCTTGTCTAAAAGAGTAATTTTTCCAGAAATGTCACTCTCCCCTTCCTAGGGGTTGTCTCATTGCCAGTGTCTGATATGGGATAGAAAAGAAAGCCTGCTTGTCATGTGGGGACAATTTTATTGTAGCATTCAGTGATACAAAATAAGAGATTTCAGCAAAAGTGGTACAGTGGTAAGCATAACTGCCTTCCAAAGTAAGAGATTGTTTATAAGCATCAGATATATACAATTATGAGTGATGGTGAATAAATATATTGAAGACTGTTACCACTCCATCTGACAGAAGACCTGAAGGTGCCAAAAGTCAGCACAAAAGCAGTAAGGAAGAAAAACATGGACATAAAATTGGAGAGATCAAGAGCAAACTGAAACTCATGTGAGCAGACAAGAACCATTAAGCATAAACTGGATTCCATGTCTGTTTCCCACTGCCTCCAACTGCAATGATGCAGCTGACCTATAGATGCAGCTGGAGACCTACACCACGAAGCTGCACATTCATCTGGCTGGAACTTAGAGAAACTAATGAAAGAGGTCAAATGGGAGCTGGAGTCCCTCTGGACCAGGCTGCTGCCTGTGGCAATGCCTCAGATCCAACAGATTAGCAACAATGGGAGCAATCAGCAACAGCATCTTGTGCCCTTCACTGACCTTCAGGGTAGAATGGCTATTGCCTCACTTTTGCCTTCCAAATTGAATGCATATTTCTCTTGGCAACCATAAACTCCAAACCATAGAAAGAAGGGGATTCTAGAAAATATAGTTTCAACTTAACTACACTGATATAGTACAAAGCCAACACAAGCTTCCATAAGGATCAGCTGAATATATATCTTTACCTATAATTTACCTGGAATTCAGCTGAACCCATATTTTTACCTTCTTCTGCCTATTTTGTTTCCCACACCTGAGAGAACTGCATTAGCAAATCACTTGCACAAAAATTCTGCTTAGGTTTCTGTTTCTACATAAACAACCCTAAAGCAGGCACCATTAGGCTACTGAGTTGTGACTGTATTTAACAGGCAACAGAGTGATGCTGAATATTTTTTTAATTGGAGGTAAACCAATTAGAAAAGTTACAAGGCAAATACAGAATTACTAAACCAAAGTGCCAAACAATTTTTTAAATGGTACACTAGGGGGAAAAAATCATTGCTACTTAAAATATTAATTAAAGAAAGCAATGTTTTCTGATCAGATAAAAATTTTTTTTAGTATATTTGTTGACAGAGCTATTTTTAGAATTATTTAAACATTAATTTTTATTAGTTATCACCTTTGGGTATACATTAAAAATTGACATTATAATGGAATGGTTAAGGTATTTTCAAAACTTCTTCATATGAGATATACAATATTTAGTCATTTCTCAACGTAGAGTGGTCAATATAAATTTTACAAACTAAATCTCCCTCTGTGACATCAAGAATATTGGTAATACAACATTTATTAAAGAATTAATAAAAAGCTCTAAAAGCCATTAGAACTTAAAAACTAGGAGTGAGGCCATGTAAAACTATATTACTTCTTTAAAAAAAAATCCTCACTGGAAGATATGTTTTTACTGATTTTAGAGAAAAGGGAAGGGGAAGAGAGAAAGAGAGAGAATGAATAACATTGATCAGTTGCCTCTGCAACCTAGGTATGTGCCCTGACTAGGAATCTAACCAGCTATCCTTCAGTGCACTGGACGCTGCTTTAAACAACTGAGCCACACCAGCTAGGGATAAAGCTATATTACTTTTTACTTTCTCTTTAAAATCTGTTCTTTGAGATACCTTGGCTACAAAAGTGGGGCTGTTATCTGATACTGGCAGCCCAAATCTAGGTATAATCTCCTGGAGTAATCTCTTGAATAATATAGAGGCAGTTTCCATGCTAGTGGGGTACACTTGGACCTAATCTGAAGTGTCTACAAAAACTAGACCTTGCCGAAACCAGTTTGGCTCAGTGGTAGAGTGTCGGTCTGCGGACTGAAAGGTCCCAGGTTCGATTCCGGTCAGGGGCATGTACCTTGGTTGCAGGCACATCCCCAGTAGGGGGTGTGCAAGAGGCAGCTGGTTGATGTTCCTCTCTCATTGATGTTTCTAGCTCTCTATCTCTCTCCCTTCTTCTCTGTAAAAAATCAATAAAATATATTTAAAAAAACTAAACCTTATTGCTGGTGGCTTAATTTCTGAAATCCACCTACCAATGCTCTCCTGGGGAAGTTCCCTGGGACCCGAATTCCCAGGGGGACCCCCTTACCTTGCTTAGCATTTACCTGTGCATGACAGCACATCTAGCAACTCTGCCTCACAGAAGTTCAGAAGTCTTGGTGACACTTAAGTGGGTAACCTGGTGTCACTGGGCAACTCTGACCTAGAGCCTCTGGGACCAACAGTCTTGCATATGGAGGGTCCACCAATCATCTAGTCCTTCGGTGGCTTGCTTCTGTTCAGCCAATTCCTTCCAGTTGCAGTTGGTAACCCTCTTTTCTCTGTGGATGGCACAGTGTCTCCATCAAAGGGCCTGGATTAAGGCCAAAAGTTCAGGAACTGTGCCTAAATGGTGTGGTCCAGGGTGACTACCACTGCCTCTGCATGTCAGGTCCCATCCTGAATGTAACTGCTCCCATCCGTGAACGGTACCTTGTTGTCTGTTACCTCTGTGCAGTGATGAATGGGTTCCTCCATTATCATCTGGAAGCAGGCAGGCAGGGTTAATGGCCAGAGTCTTATGAATCCTGGCACAGGGCTAGTCCAGGAGAAAAGCTTGGCCCATAGTCTGCTTATCTGCCTCCTTCACCAGCAATGCTGTGGCGGCCACTGCCCACTGGTCACCCTGCTGCCACAGGGTCCAGTCTCTTAGACAGATAGACAACAGGTCTCTTCCAGGAACCTAGAGTCTGAGTGAAAACCCTTTTGGCAATGCCCCTTACCTCACTCACGTAGAGGTGGAAGCCGGGCTTCGTGACATCTGGCAAGGCTAAGGTAGGTGCTGAGACGAGAGCCTTCTTTAGCTCCTCAAAGGCCCATTGTCCACTTCAGCAGCTGCATTCCTTCAATACATGTTCCTTCTGAGGTCCACAGTCCTTCTTCAATGTCCAAGGAGGCTCCTTGCTTTCTATAATAAACATACTAATTCCTTCCTATTAGTTGCTGGCCTTTTATAATTTTAAATTAACTTCTAAACTTTCTTTCTATATCCTTCAAAAATACATAACCATACCTCAAATTTTAAAGAAAAGGCAAGGGAGGAGGGAACAGGTCCAGTACCCTGTTCCCAGGCCTCCAGCTGCTTGAAATTTAAAATGCCACATTTTTCCTACAGCTCCACCTTTGTAGCCAAGGTATCTCAAAGTATAGCTGTAGCCTTAGGACAGGCATAAGCAGGACTCTGAAAAGGGGTTTAACTGAATGTGCCCTAGAATCAGTGAAAATTGGTCCAGCCCCCTGTCCTTCACCCTCTTATGAGCCAGGTGTACCCCCTACTGGGATGGATTTCCCCCTCTTTTTGGGATCATGTATGGTCCTTCCCTCTATCCTTCCCAGGGTCAGGGAGAAGGAGAAAACTGGAATTGATAACCATTCCCTTGCTCAAGTCCTTACAGGCTCTGCAGTTTGCTTGTTCCAGATGCACTGCCAGTGCCCACCACAGACCCTATAGCCTGGGAACTCAGTGTGGATAAAGAAATTCACTGCCCAAGGACTCAAAGGGACGCTACACTGTTATCCTGAGCACACCCACTGCTGTTGAAGTAGATGGCACCCAGACCTGACTACATGACTCCCAGCTCCTGCATGGCCTGGATCCTGCCAACTAGCGGCCTCACCTGTGAGATCCCCAGCCTGGGCTCCACACAGGCCAGGAGGAGAATTGATGCTTGCAGGCGGGGAACTGGACTTTAGTGAGGACAATACTGATGGGAACTGTGGTACTAATGGTCTTGGTAACTGTATTTGTTGTTTATGCTGAAAGGAAGTAGGCTGAGTCAATGATTTGACTCATGCACATAAGACAAGGGGGGAATGAGAGGGCAGGGCAGGGCAAGGATAAACTCCTGACTCCACTGTGGGGCAGGGCAGAGTTATCTTCCATTTTGTGTAACTGGACCCTAGCCCTCACCCAACCAATCAGGGTCAGCCAAAGCAGTGACATCACCACCAGTGTAAAACCCCTGGGCTTGGCGAAGTTCATGCTCTCTTCAGCCATGCTGTCCTCGTGAGTGGGACAGAGCCCATGCTAGCCTGGAAGAGGCTCTTTTGTTTATTGCATTTGACTCGGCTCCCTGGTGGTCCTTAGGGATCACGAAGTCTGGGCGTAACACAATCATTAGCATCTTCTTGGAGTTATATGAGAATGCACACCTTTCTCAAGCCGCTTTTGTATGGATGCTGACAAAGTAGTGACTGTCCTTGAAATAAATAATGATCTCAGAAGTGTGAGATTCTCCCTCCCCCCAACTGTTGGGAGGAGTTATGACATTACTGGCATCCGTTACAGAGACATCCCCAAGACATTGAACCACCAATCAACGCATGCCAAAGTGTCCTGGAGCCCACCCCTTCCTGTTCTGCCCTGGGTCCAACCCTCTCCTGTTCCTCCCCTTAAAAGACCCCCCAGACCAGCCACGTGTTGCTTTTGCCTCCATATCCATCTGGAGGAGCCCGGCTGGGTCCTCTCTCCCCTCCCCACTCTTTCAGTTCTGATTTCTCTGCCTGTTATAGTTATATTAGTGTGATGTTTTAAGGATTTAAAACAGTGTAAGAATAATTATTTGTGTGATTTAAAATAGGAATGAAAGCATTTACTTTTATGAGTGATTTATAGTTTAAGTGTGAATTGTATTTCTGATCTTATTCTGATTTTATTAAGTAAAAGAAATTATTTGAAATGTGTTTTAGGCTTAGTATAAGTAACTCCATATAATGTGACTTGAATCCATTTTGTAAAACTTGAGTTTTAAAACTGACTTTGAGGCCCCCTAACTGTGTGAACGCCCTAACATGTGCTTATCTGGAAAGTTGTATCTGCGTGGTCACCCTAACGAGTGTTTACCTGGAAAGTTGGAAACCAAGGCAAAAGGTACCTGGAGAGCTCCTGATTAGGCACACTGAAGATCTATTGGTTGCACCCAGAAGGAACAAAGAAACACCCAGAAATGGCCATAAAAGAAGGGACCTAGAGGCACTGGGCAGAGACCACGAAGGGCTCCTCCACCCAACGTGCTCTCCCACTCTCTTCTCCCTGTTCGAAATACTGCATGAGACTCTTCCTGAGTGAAGCTGTCACTCTGCCTGTGAGCCAAACTTCTGAGGACTCGTTCCTGACCGAGACGCAGCAGCAAAGTGTTCCCGTCCAGTGTGTGTGTCTGTCGGCGCGGATCTCCAGGTGACCTGCCTAGGCTTCTGGAAACCATCAGGACTCTGGTAAATAAACCTTGGGATTCATGCATTTAAAAATAAATAAATAAATAAATAAATAAATAAATAAATAAATAAATAAAATCTTGTTCTACCTTTATTCCTAGGGTTTTTTCCTTAAGTTGTTGACATTCATTGTAGTTATACTGGGGCACTTGATGTTTGGGCAAAGACACTGATAACTTCATCATGAGTGACACCTGGTTGTCAGTGAGTGTAAGAAGTATTCTGATTTCAAAGTTAAAATATTAAAAAACTGTGTACTTAGTACCTGAAAGATAATAAATAATAATTAGGAAAATCAGCTACATGGTATTTATGCTGATCTAGGCAAAAGATTACTAGTTCTAGACTAGAACTTTAAAAGATCTATTACAGAAGGGATTTGCAAGCAAAACTACTGTGAATATTTAAAGTAAAAAAAAAAAAAAATCCTAAGTGAAGACTCTGGAATTTATTGGAGATTATTTTATTCTAAATAACATACATTTGCAAATGGGTATACCCTATATAATAGACGGGTCATATGGAAATTGACCCTAACGGTAGATTGACCAGAAAGACCGCTTGGCCAGTCACTATGAGGCACACTGACCACCTCTCGGTCCCTTTCACTGGCCCCTGTAGGCTCCCATCACCCAATGGCAAATAGGGGTCTATGGGTGGGTGGCAAGGGATGTGGGCAGTGCCAGATTAAGGCCCCAGCCCCACCAGTTGTCTCCCACACAGAGGGTGACCCGTGGTAGGGTAAGGTCCAGCGAGTGGGCAGGAATGGTTGACCTCTTGGTCACTGCCCCCTGCCAACAGGCTCCAATCGCCCAATGGCAAATGAAGAACTGGAGGGCTGGAGGGGGGTGAGAGGGGGTGGGGAGATAGAGACGGCTGTAGGCAACTGGAAAACATAGTCCTGATCGCAGGCCAAGTCTAAAGATCATACCTGCAAACAAATTTTGGATGCAGGACCTCTAATATTTATACCAGTGGTAGGCAAATTAATTAGTCAACAGAGCCAAATATCAACAGTACAACAATTGAAATTTCTTTTGAGAGCCAAATTTTTAAAACTTAAACTTTCTTTTAATGCCACTTTTTCAAAATAGACTTGCTCAGGCCATGGTATTTTGTGAAAGAGACACACTCAAGTGGCCAAAGAGCCACATGTGGCTCGGGAGCCACAGTTTGCCTACATGGATCTATACTAATAGCCTAGGTGGCTTCATGCCCTCACATCACCACAAGATGGCCATCACAAGAGGCAGGGCCAGGCGGGGCCAGGTGGCAGCTCCGTGCAGTGAGGCCTGGGGGTCCTATGGCTTTGCATGGCACAGAGGAGTCCAGTCCCAGAGTCTCTGCCGCCTTGCACAGAGGAGGTGGGTCCTAGAGGAGGCGGGTCATGGAAGGGAAGGACAGTTGTGTGTGATCAGGCAAGCAGGAGAGGGCAATTGGGGGGTGATCAGGCTGTCAGGGGAGCGGTTAGGGGACGATCAGGCTGACAGGGTAGTGGTTAGTGGGCTATCAGCCTGGCAGGCAGAAGTGGTTAGGGGCAATCAGGCAGGCAGGCAGCAAGCAGTTAGGAGCCAGCGGTCCCAGATTGTAAGAGGGATGTCCAACTTCCGGGATCCTGCCTAAACTAGCAGTTGGACATCCCCTGAGGGGTCCCAGATTGGAGAGGGCTCAGGTGGTGCTGAGGGACACCCCCCCTGTGCATGAATTTTATTATATGAACGAGGCTCCTCTAATGTGTGTGTATATGTGTGTGTGTGTGTGTGTGTGTATGGACTGAAACACATAATCATAAATTAGAAATACTTTTTTATGATTCTATAGTTCTCAGTGAATTTGTAGATTTATACAGAGTCAATGGAATCTGTTGCCAATATTAGAGTATTATTATAATATGTAAAAAGAGAAACTTCCATCTAAATGATTTATGTCTATTAATTAAACACTAATTTTTGACCTCAGTTTCTGTCCATTCTCCTATCTATAAATAGCTGAGTGAGTCTTTTTCTAAATCAATATCCTCATCAAATATTATGATAATACTTACTAATTCAAACTATTTGTCTATTCTGTTCAAAACTGTTCTATTCAGTTGCTTGTTTAAATTTATTCTCTTTAACTTCATAATTAAACAAATTGTACTTTGAAATATTCCAATTATTGTTTTCTTGCTATGATTTTTGTGGGCTAAAATCTTATTTAGATTAAGAATATCACCAGATGGGTGAATATTTCTAATATCAATTACCAAGCATATCTCTGAAATTATTTTAATATCTCTCTATATAAAAGCCTAAGTGACCATTTGACCTTTCAACCAGTAGCTATGATTCACACTGACCACCAGGGGGCAGACGCTCAACACACAGGCATGGAAACATGGAACAGACTCAGACTCAGAGAGAAGTGGGGAGGGGGGAGCATGGAAAGAGATTAACCAAATATCTTATATGCATATTAGAGGCCCGGTGCATGGTTTCATGCACTGGCGGGGTTCCTCTGTCTGGCCTGCAGGTATCAGACTGAAACTGGCAGTCCAACATCCCCCAAGGATTCCTACATTGTGAGAGGACTCAGGCCAGGCAGAGAAATCCCACTGGTGCACGAATTTGTGCACCAGGCCTCTAGTTTTTATAATAATTAAATTCAAACTTTAAGACTCCAAGGCATTGATTACCATAATATATCCTTCAAAGCAGATAATCTGACAAAGACATACTTTTATCAGCAGTATCTATTTCTAATACAATTTAAAAAGTTACTTATTAATTTTACAACTTACACCCTGCTTCATCACACATTTTAAGGTAAAATATAATTCTTTGGAGAAATTGCATGATCAAAATTTGAAACACAAAAGTTATTGTTGGTTAATATATGAAGAGAGAGTGAAAAATGTAGATCTCTTCTAATCCCCTCACATAATTTATGATTACAACCTCAAGGTGGGCAAGGATATATTAACAATATTAAACAAAAATTTAAGCTGAATAAATTTCATGTTTGTAAATCTGTCCATTCTTGAAGCTATGGCTTTTATTTGGTTTCAAATGTAAACTATAAAGCAGCTATTAAGAAACAAACAATTTCTTTCTGTCACAGTATGTGTCTGTCATGCATATATTCATGTGATGTATTTTTAATTATTACAGGAAGTTTTAAGTGTATGCAAAAAAAAAAAAGAATATTGTAGTAAACTTTGGTATACTCACCTTCCAGCTTTAGCAATTATCAACATTCAATTTTCATATCTTAATATAATATGACAGTTTCTACTGCAACTATTAATAATTACCAATACCACCACTTAAAGACTAGACTGCTAGTGTTTCAGTGAAGGGTCAGGTTAAAGCAGTAGGAAAAAAAAGCTGGCTATTTTAAGTTTTAAAAAAAAAAAAAAAAAGGAGGTATTTAATAAAATCAAGTAATCTATAGAGCAGGGATCCTCAAACTTTTTAAAGTGGGGGCCAGATCACGGTCCCTCAGAGAGCTGGAGGGCCGGACTATATGAACTACTAATCCCTACTGTAACACCTTGGCTGCGCTCACTGCCCAAAAAACCTGGCGGGCAGGATCAGACTCCCCTGGGGGCTGCATGTGGCCCACGGGCCGTAGTTTGAAGACTCCTGCTATAGAGGAACCAAAATATCTTTGGAAATAAAATATCCAGAAACACTGCTGAAAATCATGAAACTTCTTTAAATGCCATTGTAAATGAAGTGTAGCTTCCACCTTTACCATAATGTTGTCAAATAGATTTGACATAGACTTTCATTTTATTAGCCACTAGATTCAGTAAAGTGATTGGAACCTCTATACACATCCCTGTGCAAGGGAGACTAGACAAACTGATAGCTGGCTTCTATTGTGGGAGGTGTCCTACAAATCACAAAGTAGGATATAGAAAAGGGGTGTAGATATTGGAAAGTCAAAGGTGAGCACTAATCACTTTATTCGGGCATCAGGCACTGGGCTCTATGCTTTACACTCATTTTAATCAATTTTTCTTACAAGTTAGTCTTTTATTATTCTCATTTTAGAGATGAAGTGATTAAAGTTAGTAACTTTCCCAAGGTTGCACAGCTATTAAATAATGGAACTTGGATACTAATAAAGGTTTATCTGATTCAAAGTATATGTGTTAACTACAGCACTCATTTTGAATTTAAAAATATTATTTACAAAAGCCATTTACTGCAACCAAATTCATCGTTTTATAGTAAGATAGTGAGGATCAGCGAGAATGTTCAAGAGCCTTGTCCAAAGTTCTATCACTAGCAACCTCAGACAAGCTGTAGAGCAGATCAGACTATCTGATAGGATTTTGATAGATGATGTTGCTTATAATCATGCATGCTGCTCATTAACTGTGAGAAAACTGACACCTCCCAATTCAGAGTCTATCTTCTCTATTGAATTTATTCTAGGATATTCAGAATACAGATAAAATGTCTAAAACAAATATATATTTGAAACTCCGTACAAAGAGGTAATGAAACTTAGCCAAAGATTGGCAATAGGCAAAACATCCATCTCTTTCCAAGGAAGATCACTTGATTTGTTGATGCATTTGCTTGCAATCCATCTCAGACATTCAGGGCGAAAGGAACAACAATTCAATCAAGGATCAATACAATTAAATGAAGCTTCTATACTTGAAATTATGTCAGGGTCTTTTCACATTGCAGTTTTCATATATCTATAGATATATATTGACAACAGGTACATATGGGAATATTATAGTACACATGGGGATATTATAGGCTAGAAGAGTACAATACATAAAATTGGTATAAACATTTATCTGAGTAGATTTTTATTAGCACAAATAAATTTTCATTATCAAAATTGTGTATACAAACACTTCCTTTTCCTAGGTTCTTGAAGGATCTATGATTGCATAAGATGAAACAAAGTTAAGGATTTTTTTATAAGTATCACTATTTACATACAAAATCATTAATCATATTATATATTTAAATTTGGTATATACTTTTATTTTTATATATTTACAGTGTTGTATAAGTATTTTTGCACTTCTCCAAATTACTTGATTAGTAGGAAATATTTCTATAAGTGGAGTTTTAAGGTATAAATAAATGTACCAAAATGTTTGTTCATTCCTCTAGAGCAGTGGTCTGTAAACTCATTAGTCAAACAGATCCAAATATCAACAGCACAATGATTGAAATTTCTTTTGAGAGCCAAATTTTTTAAACTTAAACTTCTTCTAATACCACTTCTTCAAAATAGACTCACCCAGGCCGTGTTATTTTGTGGAAGAGCCACACACAAGGGTCCAAAGAGCCTCATGTGGCTCACAAGCTGCAATTTGAAGACCACAGCTCCAGAGTTATAAAAATTACAGTGTCATAATTGCATATACATATATCCATTCTCCAACACATTATTTTATTAATATTTCTTTATATAATTTAAAAATGCGTTTTAGCTGAAACCGGTTTGGCTCAATGGATAGAGCATCGGCTTGGGAACTGAAAGGTCCCGGGTTCGATTCCGGTCAAGGGAATGTACCTTGGTTGCGGGCATATCCCCAGTAGGGGGTGTGCAAGAGGCGGCTGATCGATGACTCTCTCTCATTGATGTTTCTAACTCTCTATCTCTCTCCCTTCCTCTCTGTACAAAATCAATAAAATATATTTTTTTAAAAATGAGTTTTAAATAAACATTTCTTTGATTTATATTTTGTTAATATTTTATGTCTATTATTATTCATTTGAGTGTCTGTTCATATACTTTCTCATTTTTCTATTGAGGTACTTGTCTGTTTTTTTATTATTATGTAAGAACATTCCATTTATTTAAATATATAAATTTGCCGAAGCCGGTTTGGCTCAATGGATAGAGCGTCAGCCTGCGGACTGAGAGGTTCCAGGTTCAATTCCAGTCAAGGGCATGTACCTGGGTTGCAGGCACATCCCCAGGGGGAGTGTGCAGGAGGCAGCTGATCGATGTTTCTCTCTCATCGATGTTTCTAACTCTCTATCCTTCTCCCTTCCTATCTGTAAAAAAAAACAATAAATATATTTTTAAAATATATAAATTTTTGGTATATATTGCAACATTTTTTCTGTTGGTTTAATTTCCTGTTATTTTGTTTATTTATTTATTTACTTTAATTTGGTATACAGATATTTTAAACACATGGTTGATTCCAGCATTCATCAGAGATTCTGACATTAGTATCATATTTAGAAAACTTTTACTGCCTCTTATATTATGTATATATCCACACATTATTACTTTAGTAGTGGCCAGGTGCACAAAATTTGTGCACAGGGACAAGGGGGAGTGTCCCTTAACCCAACCTGCATCCTCTCAGACCTGGGACCGCTTGGGAGATGTCCAACTCCCTGTGTCATCTAGCCTAGACTGGCAGTTGGACACCCCTCTCACAATCTGGGACCACTGGCTCCTAACCACTCACCTGCCTGCCTGCCTGATCACCCGTAACCAGTCTGCCTGCCAGCCATATTACCCCAAATGCACCCCTGCCGGCCTGCTTGCCCCCAACTGCCTCCCTTTCTGGCCTCCTTGCCCCCAACTGCCTCCCCCACAGGCCTGATTGCCCCCACCTGCTCCCCAGCTGGCTTGATCACTCCCAACTGCCTCTACCTGATGTCCTGCTCTTCCCCAACTACCCTCCCGTCCTGGCCTGACCACCCCTAACTTCCTCTGCCTCAGCCCTGCCACCATGGCTTTGTCTGGAAGGACATCTGGAAGGTCTTCCTATCTAATTAGCATATTATGCTTTTATTAGTATAGATATAGGCCAGGTATATGGGTAGGGGTTCAGCTGGTCACCCCAGAAGGGGGTCCCAGATCAGGGTGGGGAGCCTCTTTTGGGGGATTGACTGGCATGGGTGAGAGGCTGATGGCAGTTTTCAGGCTGACCATGCCCCCATTGGGGTGAGGGTCCCTGTAGGGGGGCCTGGCTGGCCTGGGCTAGAGGCTGATGGGAGTTTGCAAGTGGGCCAGGCCCCCATCTGGGTGGGGATCTCCACTGGGGGGCGTGGCCCGCCTGGGCAAGGGTCTGAGGGCTTTTGGAAGCAGTTTTCAGCCCACCAAGCCCCGGCTTTGTCCGGAAGGTCTCCCGATCTAATTAGCATATTACTCTTTTATTAGTATAGATATTGTATGGTTCATTTCTCCATTAAAATTTTAATGAAATTCACTTTTTTCAGTTATTGTTTGTGTGTGACTATACTGTGTGTGTGTGTGTGTGTGTGTGTGTGTGTGTGTGTGTGTAGAGACCCAGTGCATGAAATTTGTGCACTGGGATGGTGTCCCTCAGCCTAACCTACACCCTCTCCAATCTGGGACTCCCTGTGGAATGTCTGCCTGCCTGAATGCCCCGACCTGATTAACACCTAACTACTCTCCTGACGGCCTGATCTCACCCCCCAAGTGCTCTCCTCTGCTGCCCTGGTCACCTCCAACTTGCCCTCACCTTTCAGCCTGGTCACCTCCTACTGCCCTCCCCTTCTGGCCTGGTTGCCCCAAACCTCCCTCCCCTGCTGGCCTGATGGCCCCAACTGCCCTGCCCTGCCCACCTGGTTGCCCCTAATTGCCCTCCCCTGCCAGCCTGATCCTCACTCTTCACCCAGACTTGGTTTTGATTGGTCAGTTTCTTTGCCAGTCAGCATCTCTGTGCCTATCCACAGGACCCAATCAGAAAGGCGGGGCTGATCAGCAGCCTCAGTAGAGGCCTGGAGAGAAATAGAGGTGTAGCTGCTGGCCAAGCCCTGCAAGAAAAAGAGAGGCAAGTGTTGATAAACAGCTGCTATGAATCAGACCCTGCTTCTCTCTTTAGGCCTCTCTCCGGGCCTGATTTGCAGCTCCCTCAGGAGTCAGTGCTGGGTCACTGCACCTGCAGCTGTAGCAGTCAGTGCTGCGTTGTCCAGCCTCCAATCATGATATACATACATTTCCCAAATAATTGCTCATTTGTCTCTTTAACATAATTGGAAAAGACTTCTGTTATTCCTGATTTTAAATGAAAATGCTATCATATACTTTGTATTTTTCTTTATTTTTCATTCTGTTTTAGTCATCTTTTTTTTTTTTACATCAGCAATATAGTTTTGTTATGTAACTTTAAAAAATATTTTAATATTTTGCAGAAAAATACTTCTCCCCTATTTAAGATTATTTTTTTAGATTTCTATAGTTTTGAGTTTATTAAACTCATTTAAAAATTTAGAAAAACTGACAAATATATTAAAGTAAATAATGAATTTTCTGTATTTTTTAATTTTACATATTGATTTTATAAGTAGGAATTTTATTTATATTCATTGCATTTTAAGTATTTTCCTTTTATTTTATATGGGAACTAATGTTTACATATGTATAATAAAATTGGCCAATTTTTATGTCATTTTCTACTTGAAATATTTGCAATGATATTTTTCTTGTACAAATAAATAATTTTATCATCTAAGATATTAATTATGTTAACCATTTTTTTTCTAATCTTAGTAAGCATTTTCAAAACTATGTTAGTCAAGGCAGTGGCTATACTAGTCTATTATTATTTCTTAATGCAGTGCTTCCAGTATGGTGTATTATAATTAAAATCTCTCAGGTTTAAAATAATTATGTGGCGCTAAAACATATTTATGTTTTATTTTTATTAAGAGACTTTCAATATTTAAAATTTGGATTTTAAATTTTATCAAATACTAGAGGCCTGGTGCATGAATTTGTACAGCATTGGGGTCCCTTGGCCTCGCCTACAAGATAGGGCTGAAACTGGCTCTCTGACATCCCCAATGGGTCACAATTGTGAGAGGGCACAGGCCAGGCTGAGGGGCCCCACCAGTGCACTATCAGGTCTGGGGAGGGATGTGGGAAGTTGGCCAGCTGGGAAAAAACTGTGGGAGGGCTCCAGAGCGTGACCAGTACTTCTTTCTCAGATCCGATTGGTCAGACTCCAGCAGAAAGCTAACCTACCGGTTGGAGCATCTGCCCATTGGTGGTCAGTACACATCATAGCAACTAGTCAATGAGTATACTGTCTGCCCCCTGGTAGTGAGTGCATGTCATAGCAAGCCATTGAGTGATCTTAGCATATCATTAGCACATTACCCTTTTATGGTTTAAACAGCTGACCAATGACCAGACACTTAGCATATTAAACTTTTATTATATGGGATTCTTTCTCACTATATAAACATGGTCATAAGGCTTTTCACCATTGCAATTTACCATATTTTCCGGAGTATAAGACGACTTTTGAAACAAAAAAAAGTCAACCGAAAATTGGGGGCAAAAGACCAAAATTGCACAAAAATTACCTGCAGATCTTGACGGCAAAGTAAGTCTTTTCTTTGAAGTGGGGGGTAGTCTTATACAGCGAATATAGGCCTAACCCTATGTTTTAACTGTACAATTAGGGGGTCGTCTTATACGCTGGAAAATACGGGTATATTAAAATATTTTCTATTATGAGAATCCTTTCATTTCTTAACTACACTCCATTAGTAACATTTTGAAAATATATTTTGAATTTAGTTTGCTAAAATATATTTTTAATTATGAATCCATAAGTATAAATAACTTCTACTCTCTCTAAAAATCAATGGTCTCAGCCTCGATGGTTCAGTGATTGAGCATAAAACCTATGAATCAGGAGGTCAAGGTTCAATTCCTGGTTAGGGTCCATGTCTGGATTATGGGCTAGATAATGCAAGAGACAGCCAACCAATGACTCTCTCTCACTGTTGATATTTCTATCTCTCTCCCTCTCTTCCTCAATGAAATCAATGCAATTATATTTTTTAAAAACCAATGTAAAACTATCCTTGGGTGAGGATTAATAAAACTAAAAGAGAAATTTTAATCTTTGATGTTGTGCTTTTCCCTAATATTTCAATTTGACCTTCCTTCCTTCCTTCCTCCTTCCCTCCCTCCCTCCCTCCCTCCCTTCCTCCCTTCCTTCCTTCCTTCCTTCTTTCCTTCCTTCTTTCCTTTCTTTCTTCCTTCCTTCCTTGTTCATTCTGTCCAAAAGTCTTTAATGGAGTTATAAAAGTTGGAACTTATATTAGAATGATGTTAGAATTAGTGTGTTTTCTGGTTGTTAAAACTTGAGCAGGGGCCTGTGGGGCAAGATGGAGTTGCTGCAGGTCTTGAGGCAAGGACTGCAGCAGGTCAGCGGACACAACAGCCTCCGAGGCTGGCTGTGAATGCTCTTTAGGACAAATGAGGTGAGGGTTGGTACATTGGTGGGAGAAGACAAATATGGAAACAAATACTATGAAGACAACAAGCAGTTTTTTGGCCATCACCGATGGGTTATATATACTACTGAAACGAATGGCAAAGATACATTCTGGGGTGTGGATGGAAGCATGATGCCCCCTGAGTGGCACCGTTGGCTTCACTGTATGACTGATAATCCTCCAACAACAAAACCACTGACTGCTAGTAAATTCATTTGGACAAACCATAAATTCAACCTGAGTAGTACTTCAGAGCAATATGTACCTTATTCCACCGCTAGAAAGAAGATTCAGGAGTGGGTCCCACCTTCAACACCTTACAAGTCAAGACAATGAACAATTTAAACATGTAAAATATGAGGCTTTTCAGGTAATTGCACTTTTACTGCTTACTGTTAATTAAAATTATTTGATTAAACAAACAAACAAAAAAAACTTGAGCCGGGTATCAACACTGAATGAAGCAAGGGCTCCCTCACTATGAAGTTGGTATGAATATGAGAGATTGATCAAATAAGTAAATATGTTGTTAGAGATGAAAGTTACAAATATGGTAAAGAAAATGGCTGTGAATTAACTATGTTTGTTTTGTTTAAAATTGAAGTTTTTCAGTGAACTCATGGTTAGATAAATATAAACATATACATACATAACATACATATATATATGAAAGCCTAAGTGACCGTTATGGTGGAACAACCAGAATGATCGGAACACCTGGTCACTTTGGCGAGCACTGAGCAGTTAGGCAGGCAGGCAAGCAGTTAGGGGCAACCAGGCAGGCAGGTAAGCAAGAGGTCTCAGATTGCAAGAGGGTGCAGGCCAGGCTGAGGGACACCCACTCCCTGCATGAATTTTGTGCACCAGGCCTCTAGTATTACATATTTTAGTTCTGATCTCTGAGAAGACCTCAAAGTAAAGCTCTGTAATTATAATGAGCTCACATAAGACTCAGACCTCAGTTTCTAAATACTGTTCTCCACTAACAGAAACTATGGTTTCTTAGATAAATGAATGGTTGATTCCAGAGCTGTCACGGGAAAGTAAAAATTAAGCCTGTGAGTAGGAAAATACTCTAATAATGATAAGAACATGCTGTTGTTCCAGTTATCTATTACTACATGACAAACCACCTGAAAATGTAATGGTTTGAAAAAAAAGTTATTTATGTCTTATGGTGGCAGAATCTCCCTGGGTGGTTCTTGCTCAGCATATCTCTAGTGAACACAAACAAATAGCTGCTGAGGCTGAAATAATCTGAAGTTCTGACAAACTAGATGTCCAGGAGAGCTCCTTCAAATGACTGGTAATTGATGCTGGCTATTATATAGAATCTCAATTGGGGCTAAAAACCTACCATGGATCTTCCCTGTGGCCATATAGTCTTACTGAGATTTTTTTTTTTTTTTAATTTTGAGAGTAAGCATTCTAAGAATAAGTATTCCAAGAGAATAAGACATAGCTGTAACACTTTTTAGGTCTTAGCTTGAAAGTCATGTGGTGTCATTTCTGCTACATTTTGTTAGTTGCTAAGGGCAAGCCAAAATTCAATGTGAAAAGGGACTATACAAGTGTGTATATGCCAAGAGGCATGGTTCACAGGCAGGCCATCTTCGGATTCTAGATGCCATCATCTGCAATGCTTACATTCCTCCCATAGGCAAGATACACTAATCTACCCTCAAAGCCACTCGGCAATCATCGGGTCTCCTTTAAGACGGTATCAGACTTAGATTTTATATTCTGGTGCAGATGGGAAGTCTTTGGAGGTGATTCCTCAGATGCATTTCTTATAGTGCAGATTTCTAGTGTAACACACACTAGCTACGTAAAATATGAAATGACTTTAATGATTGACCCTATATTATAACACCAGAATCACATTTTGTAAATTGAGAGATAAAATACTACCTGAAGCAGAATGTAATTAATAATATTTAAGAAAAATAAAATAACTTCATAACAAAATAAAAACTGGAAGCATGCTATGTAGAAGAACTTAGAAGATAGATTAGAGGTCAGTAAACTTTTCTGGAAAATGCCATATTATAACTATCTTAAGAGTTTGCTGGCCAAATACAGTAATGATCTCTTATTTGCTTCTTTTCCTATCTTTTTCTTATAACCTCTCAAAAGGTGGAAATCATTCTTAGTTTTGGGTCACATAGAAACAGGCCATGAGCCAGATTTGACCTGCAGGTCATAGTTTGTCTACTTCTGTATTAGAAAAATAATTGGTAGATAGTAGAATTTTTAAAGAAACATAGCTACTATTATATTATATTAATTAATATAAACATAATATACTCTGTTTATATTAATTAATTTTTAAAAAGAAAATATGGAGTATTTATAAGTACTTTTCTACCCTAAATATTTCTTAGTTGTACATGAGTTTTATATCTCAAATATACAGATGCTGAAAATAAATCTGGTTATTATAAAATCCTTAAGTCAAATTATGATGTATAGCAATTATAAAACTAGGATACTGCAGTCCCTCAGAAAAGTACCCCTTTTGTGGGATTTTTTGTTGTTTTTTTTTGTTTTGTTTTTTGTTGTTGTTTTTTTAGAGAATTAAAAAAGCAAATGTAAGGGTAATGCATTCTAATATCGAGCCCAGCCATAACATTTTCTGTGATGCATATATCCAGTGTACATAATTTGCTTTCATACTGCTCCCTGTTTTGTTACTAAATATTTCACTTAAACTGCCTAGGGCTATTCGTCTACCCAGCAGTCTGCTGAGGAAGCAGATGAAAATTGTGCTTGGTCATCACTCTCCTGGACTTCCTAATGGACAAACTATAAATGTTATTCATGCAGAGGCTGGTATCTTCCTATTTGTTATTGAACCTGGAGTTAACTGGCAATAGACTGAGTGCTTCCTGAGTTTTAAAAACTAAACTGGTGGAAGACAAGGTTTTTCTAGTTGTCATTAGAGATGGAAATCAAGTCTAAATACAATTACTCATAGGATGTTTCCACAGAGTTTGATTTCATATAAGAGTAAAATTATTCCCTTTGGGGAAAAGGAACAGATGAACAATAGTGAGCACAAAAGATATTGCTCATTATTTTCAAATCAACGATTGATGTGTTTCTCCTGAGGCAAAGTAGCTTTGTGGATAACAGCACATGCTATGGAGGCTCAAAACCTGGGTTTGAAACCTGCGTAAAGTTTTGTTTCTTGGGAGAAAATGGGGAAATTATAACTTCTGTTTCCTCATCTGCAAAATAAGGAAAATAAGAGTATGTTACATATGATTCTTGAGAGGATTCTATTAGTTAATACAGGAAAACTTTTCAGAAGACTGTCTGAACTTTCATGGTTTAAAAAGAAAATAAAAATAGCCCAGGTGGTATTGCTCAGTGGTTGAGCATCAGTCCAGGAATCAAGAGGTCACTGGTTCAATTTCTAGTCAAGATACATGCCAGGGTTGCAGACTGGATCCCCAGTAGGAGGCATGCAGGAGACAGCCAATGAAAGAGATGATATGTTTTTTCTCATCAATGTTTCTATCTCTCATCTGTCTCCCTCTCTTTCTAAAAATCAATAAAAAAATATTTTTTAAAAAGAAAGTAAAAAATAGGTTAAAATGATAATGAAGGGTTCTCCAGATTATAATCATTCAAGAATGGCTTTTATGATTTTTATGTATTCTTATGTTCCACCTTCTTAAATTTTCCTCTTAATAATTATTCTATATATTATTACTTGATAATATATATATATATATATATATTCAATATATATCATGATTTAAATGGAAGCTTAATATCATCCCCCTAGAAAACCATTATATTTCCACAAGTAGAAAGTAACAAACAAAATAATGTTTTTTATTATAACTAGATAATGTTGATTGCCAAAGGCAATGAGGTATCAT
This sequence comes from Pipistrellus hanaki, assembly GCF_964339955.1. Lineage (NCBI taxonomy): Eukaryota > Metazoa > Chordata > Mammalia > Chiroptera > Vespertilionidae > Pipistrellus > Pipistrellus hanaki. The sequence continues at coordinate 67,746,187 of NC_140504.1, read as the reverse complement.
CTCTCTGCTTTATCACTGGTTAATAGAAACATTATCAAGTGTTACAGTGATGTTAAATATAAGTTAAAACCAAATTGAGGTCTGTTTATTAATAAAATTAGAAAGATGAAAGGAAATAAAAAAGAGAATAATTTCTAAACCAAAAATTATGTTTGTGAATGCTTTTCTGCTTACCACATTGAAATTATATCTCCCACAGCTCAGAAAACACTACTGTGCAGAAGCTTTAGGAAGGACATGAGACTTTAACTGGCTTTGATATGAGCATTGACTTCAGATAATTAGTGAGTTTCAACTCAATAGTCTAGAAACGGGAATGGTGTGAGCAAGCAAATGCACCAAGGCAGGTATGATGTCTAGTGCACTGTCATTAAATCGTTGGGCTTGTGAGGTGGTAAAAAACATGAAGACCTTTATCAGTCACATGGCAGAGGGCCTCATATTACACAGGTTCTCAAATCCCGGCTAAGCAAGGCACACAACAAATAATAAACATCATGGAAAAGGATTCTGAGGGTAGAGTAATATACAGTTTATGAGATAGTTCAATATGGTATAGAACATGTACTCAAGAGGGCAACACCTGGATGCAGGAAAACCAGTGCCTAGGTGGTTGCTGTGGCAATGAAAAAAAATCTTAATGTCTTTGCCAAAAGAAACAAAGGTTGAAGAGAAAAGGGAAGAAAGTGGAGAAAATGATGTGTACCAGGTTTCAAGGTTGGATGACAAGGAGACTGCTGTTATCATAACAGAAAGGAAAATTCAATAAAAAGGGGGTGATTTAAGGAAAAACATAAAGTTTAGCCTTAAAAATACTGACTTTGAGAGGATGGTGTTGTTTTTAAGTGCATGACACTTGGTGACAGGAATAGGTTTTACCCACCCAACTTAAGTCATGAATAGAGATATCATTAGCCTAGGAAACACTCTAAAAAGCATATAGTGTAGAAAAATAAGAGAAAAGGGAGGTCATATGATTTGGGTGGAAATATTGAACAATGCTGATGACATGGGCTGCATGACTAGCATATTGGACAGAGAGAGATGTCAGAATTCAGTGCAGTGTCATAGGACCAAAAAGGAAAGGAGAAGTTCAAAGGAAGGTTGGATTCTCTAATGCCCCATGCTATTCAGGAGCCAAACAGATTAAGAGAATGTAAGACATTGGATTTTGACAAATAGGTCATCTGGTGTCCCTAGAAGACACAGTGTAAAAAGGAGACAAAGATTAGAACTAGGTAATAAATGGAAAAAAAATGGAGACAGATAATATAAACTATCAAATATGACTAATTTCCTTTATATCAACATTTTAGCTACCAAACTAAAATTTTAGTTCTTTATAGGCAATATCAAAAATAATAATGATCCATTTCCCAACGGATTGATATTATGCCTTGCAAATGAGAAGTACTCAATATCTCATAATGGATTTATTGATTGATTTATCCACTCACTTAACTGATCTCTATTAAGTGTTCAATGTATGCCTCTCACTTGGTTAGGTGCTGAAGTTGCAACAGTTTGGTAGGGCACAGATCTGCTTCTCCTGGGATCTTACAGAGTTGAAGACAATTACTTACAGAGTCTCAGAATCGTTAGCAAAGTTATAAAATATTTAAGGAAAAAGAATCCAACTCTGTTGATTGCACTTGTGTCTGAAAAGGTAAGAGATGTCTTCCTGGATAAGATGTTCTAAAAATTCCTTATTAAAGTGATCAGTAAAACTAACAGTAGCTGAAGAGTCACCAATAAAAAAACAATTTAATTTTTGGATAAAATGTCAAGTTTTCAAGAAAAAATTTTGCCTTCAAGAATCCTCAAATACATCTGTATTCCATTACTATCCTCAATTGTCTTTCTCAAAGGCAACGATTTTTAACATCATCAAAACAAAAGATTTAACACTTTAATCTTATTCCCTGAATCCCATCACTACCTACAATCTCACATAGACTGTACTCTTTCTCTTAAAAGTAATGTACATATCTGTTGAACAGCAAAGCTAAATCTTACAGTTCATATGGCAGATAAAATTACTTTTTTAACAAAGACTACAGATGACAATAGGTTGCTAAAATGACTTTATGTTGTTCATGATTTATTCATGCATGGGCTACGTTAAGACCAGGGAAGTGGGTGTGTATTTGAAATTGATAAAGTAGAATGCAGAGATAAAATATCAAATAGTTGGCTCTGGATGAAAGTTTTGAATGCACTTGCAAAGACATGAATTGGCGCTGATACTGCATAACCACACACAGAGGTATTTTCTTCCTAACCCCTTAAATGCTGAAATGTGGATAAAATGAATAGGGAACCCCTAACTTTTCCCATATTTTTCTTCAACATCAAAACAACTCAGGCCTTGGCTTATTATAGCACAGTTAAGGAGATTAAAAGAGACAGATCTGAATTCAAAACACTGGACTTGCCATCTATAAATATAAAAGCCTCAGGACCAAACGACTGAATGACCAGTTGACTGATCGCTATGACCCACACTGACCAGAAGGGTGTAGATGCTCAATGCAGGAGCTTCCCCTTGGTGGTCAGTGCGCTCCCACAGCCAACATCCCACCTTCTCTCCCCTTGGCTGGCCCCAATCAGCACCCAATCAGCCCTAATCTTTGGCCAGGCTGAGGGACCTCACCTGTGCATGAATTTGTGCATTGGGCCTCTAGCATTATTATGATTCTTTAGAAAGCACACACTTCAGATTAAAAACAAAAACAAAAACAAAAAACACCTGTATTTACAATTTCTGTTTATTCTATAAAATACCACCACATTAATGGCTTGTAATCACTTCAGACCTAATGAGTCTTAAAAAACTTCTTTAGTGAGTAGGATCAAGTCAAAATTTCTTTGACCTGGAAATCAGACCCCCACAGTCAAACTCTAACATATTGTAATTTCACATGCCAGCACTCTTGTTCCAATGTCTCTTACACCAATTTTGTTGCTTCCTCCCATGATTAATTTAATTCACGTTTGTATCTCGTCAAATCCTACCTAATTTTCTCAAAGTACTCCACAAAGAATTTTTCAGTCCAATTAAATAAGACCTCTCTCTTCACTGAACTTCTAAACTGCCATTAGCTGTAAAATTTGGTGATGGGAATAAAATCATGAAGTCTTTGCAGTCATAAAACAGTGGCTAACTTTTATTGAATGGGAATTTCTGATGACCCACTTTCTTCCCCAGGATCTCATCTATTGCAATTCTGTTCACTCTCTTCTACCCTCCTTTTTATTGCTCTATCCACAAAATCCAACCTGTGGACCAAGTTTTTAGTTAAAACCCTGCCCTCTCTCAAACCATGCCTATGGACTCTATTTTCTTTCCAAATAGCTATTAAGAAAATATTTTAAACCACTATTGAAGACAAATTCTGCTTATAGCTGCTAAAATTATATAAAATATATAATTTTATAGATATATATGATTATAGATAATAAGTTATATAATTAATTTACATATGTATATATTCTATTTATAATAAATTATAAATAATATATAATATAAGACAAAGAATCCTATCTAATACAAGAATAATATGCAAATTGATCATCACTCCAATACACAAGATCACTGCCCCCATGTGGTCAAAGATGACTGCCCCCATGTGGACACAATATGGCCGCCACAAGATGCACAGCAGAGGAGGGCAGTTGGGAAGGACCAGGCCTGCAAGGGAAGGCAGTTGGGGATGATCAAGCCTGCAGCATAGGGCAGTTGGGGTGACCAGGCTGGCAGAGGAAAGAAGTTGGGGGCAACTGGACCTGCAGGGAAGAACAGTTAGGGGGAACCCAGGTCTGCAGGGGAGCGCAGTTGTAGGGGGACAAGGCCTGCAGGGGAGGGCAGTTTGGGGGGACCAGGCCTACAGAGCACAGCAGTTAAGGGCTAATAGGGAGGCAGGGGAGCAGTTAGGTATCAATCAGGCTGGAAGAGGAATGGTTAGGAGGTGGTCAGGCTGGCAGGCAGAAATGGTAATGGGCAATCAGGAAGGCTGGCAGGCAAGCAGTTGTGAGCCAGTAGTCCTGGATTTTGAGAGAGATGCCCAACTGCCCATTTAGGCCGAATCCTACTTGGATTGGGCCTAAACAGGCAGTTTGGTAGGGCAGTTAGATATTCCTCCAGGGATCCCAGATTGGAGAGGATGCAGGCTGGACTGAGGGACACACACACACCCATGCATGAATTTTGTGCATGGGGCCTCTAGTTATATAATAAATTCTCTTATATATTAACTTCTTGGAACTGGCCAAATAATAGCCCAATGCAAATACAAATCATCCTCACAAAAAATAAACACAGGCCTATATTTTGAGTGTTCAAATAAAAACTATTTATTACAGTGGTAGTGCTTAAGTCCCTGCAACTCATCATCCTCCTTGATATGAAGGAGAGATACTCTTCTTAGGGATTTGTGTCTGTACCTGGCAATGGATCTTCTAAACAAAATCTGCAATTCAGTAACGCAGCTTGGAAACTCTAAGCACAGGATGACACTTTTCCTTCTTAAACGAGGGCTTGGAAGGATATGTCTCTCCATTCTATTTAATTACTGAGCCTTGTTTAGGGTTTTTCCAGAGGCAGGTAGTTTTCTTTCAGAACAATGTGCTACAGAGCTGACACAGGTAGATTTATTCAAGGGGATAAATCTTGACAAAATAGTACACAGCAGTTCAATTATCCTGCTCCAGAGAGCCTGATGTAATTGCAGAGATGCAATCCCTTTAGCTGAGGTTGTAAGGTTTGAAGCTAACTTTATTATCTGAGGGTAAATGCATCAGTGCTAGATGTTGGCAACTAAACTTGGCATAAAACTCATCAACAAAATTGCCGAGTAATAATTAACAATAGAGAATCTGGTAACTGTCTAAACTCTCCAAATTAAATGGCAATAATGCTATTCAGAAAACAAGAATCTATAAAAAATGGACTCAACCTTCTTGTTTTTCTTTAATTTATTTTTTTAAGTAAGGAGTGAAGAGGAGAAGTTATATAAAAGTCACTGAATTTTATATTTTTAAAAGTCAAGTTTGGATATATGTAGATTCTATTATGTGGCTAGAGGAAAGTTTACTTTTCTCCACAAATAACTGTTTGTTTAGAAACAAAAACTGTTTCTAAAAAAGAAAAACTTAAAGAGTGAAGCATAGTAACCTCCATGTTGTATAAAAACTGCTGTTTGAACTTCTCTGCTATTGTTAGATAGTCCCTTGTTCTGTAAACTGTCATTTTTTAGACAGTCTCTTATTCTGTAAAATAACTGCTTTAGTTTGAATAATAGAAAAAAGATAAAAAAATTAACTGTCTGACATTGCAAGCTAGCCATCTGATGTAATAGGCTAATGATCATACTAATAATAATTCCCATATTCTTATGCCAAGTGTTTGTTCATTATGTTTCTAAGGTTACAAACTGCCTGCAAAAATAACTTACAGAGAGCTCTTTGTAAAATCCGCAAAGGGGGCTCAAAAGGTATAAATAGAGAAAACATCCTCTATGTGTTGATTCAGAATTTGACAGAGATATTTTGTTCTGAATCTGCAATAAACGATTCCTAATTAATTGGTTTGTTAAGGCATATTGTCTAGCTCACTAATTTATGATACAACAAAAGGAATAGGGCATTCTATAAGGTGAATTATCACTCCCTTTGCATGTAAATGTTGCCATCGCAGTCTGCTGGGGTGTCTTAACCTTTCATATTTCAAATAAGCCCATTCTCTAAAGTATCATGTAAGAACAAAGGAAGACCTACAGATACACCTAACCTGCTCCATCAGACTGGATATCCCTGAGAATTACTGATCAAGAGCCACTCCAACCACCACCGCCCAGGATGGAAAGCCTCCTTTCTCCCCAATCAATCACATTTGTTTCTAAAGTACTAAGTTCCCATTTAATAATTTATTTATTTATTTGTTTGTAAAAACAACCAAGGTTTATGAAGAGCACCATAGCATACAAATATATTTACCACACATCATTTCACTTGTGACACATAGCAATGCTCTAAATTAAGTTCATTATCATCTTATTTACAAACTAGAGGCCCAGGGCATGAAATTTGTGTACGGGGAGGAGGGGTGTGTCCTTCAACCCAGCCTGCACCCTCTCCAATCTGGGACCCCACGAGGGATGTCCAACTGCCCACTAAGGCCCGATCTCAGTGGGATCAGGCCTAAACGGGCAGTCAAACATCACTCTCACAATCCAGGACTTCTGGCACCCAATCACTTGCTTGCTTGCCTGCCTGATTGCCCCTAACAACTTTTGCCTGCCAGACTGATTATCCCCTAACCACTCCCCCGACATCCTGATTGATGCCTAACTGCTCCCCTGCTGGCCCGATTGTCCCCAACTGCTCTCTTCTGCCAGTCCAATCACCCCCAACTGCCCTCCCCTACAGGCCTGGTGCCCCCCAACTGCCCTTCCTGCTGGTCTGATTGCCCACAACTACCCTCCCCTGCTGGCCATCTTATGGTGGCCATCTTGTATCCACATAAGGGTGGCCATAATGTTTGTCAGAGTGATTGTCAATTTGCATATTGCCTTTTTATTATATAGGATAAGAAAAATGTACTGACTTGGCTAAGGTCACATAGCTAGTAAGTGAGATCTGAATTTCAGATTTAAAATTTCACGTTTTCTGTTCTTCATCACTCTGCACAAAATTCCACTATACTGGCCTATAAAAATAAATTATATCTTTGTTGTAGTTTCCAAAAACAGCCAGAGAGTATTTATGTTCCCTCATCTAAGGTTTAGTAACATAAAACCAGAATTATAATGTAAGAGAGAAATGTTTATGGTTATGTGAGACATACAATAAGGCACAACATTCATATTTCCTTGTGAATGAAAGATTAATTCACTAAAAGTAAGCAAATGCAAATCAAAATAATTGAAAAATACAATTTACATGTTTTTATTGATAATTTAAAAGTTTAATAATGATAAGATTTTATGAAGGAAATATGCATTTGTATGCATTGTTTGTGGTAGTATAAATTGTGATATTTTTGTAGGGCAACTTAATCTTAGCCATTGAAATGTAAAATGGATATACATGTGATTGAGGATTTCCACTCTAATGATTTACTTTATGTATATATACTGGTAAAAGTTTACCAAATATATATGTGTTAGTGTGTATTTATATATACATATATATGTACATATACATATGTACGAACCAATTTTAACATTGTTTTGTTAACAATACCTTTGGGAATAAAAAATGTGCATCATTTGAAGAATGATTAAATTAATTATGATATATGCATACACTGGTGTATCTCCAAGAAAAATAATTAAAGGGTAAAACAGAATAAAAATCAGCATGAATTTAATAAAATCCCCTTTGCTAAAAAAAAAAAAAAAAAGAAAGAAATGTTGGCATAAACATTTTTTAAAAAAAATAAAAGTTAAAGAAGAATTGAGGATAATGCTGACATTTGAGGGGATGTTGTAGGGAGTGTTAAAGAATGCTTATTTCTCAGGTGGCACCCTTCTGTGCAGTCATGAATGGTAACGAGGTACATATATTACTCCCGAGCTAGTGTCATTTACTTACAATAGTTTTCAGAATGGATCTTAAATTTGTTGCAGACTCCCTAATCTATTATAGAGTGGTGATAAGGTAGTTCATACAATGTTAGACTGTATTCTATATATTTGCATTTTTCAAAATTTATGGACTATGTAATCTGATGTGATTAATAATTTCCCTCCATTGACTGGGAAGCTCGTCCTTGTATTCAACCATCCTAAGCATGAAATGATTAGGAACAACTTCTGAACTGTAAAATAGATGTCTGAGTCACTCAAGATACACCTTCAAATATGCCTTCTAACAAACATTGTCAACATGATTGACTGCAGTAATACTCCAGTGACAACCAGCAATGTTCAGGTCCAGCTGTAATGCAAGATAATTCCTAGAACTATGTCTCCACTTGTTTTTTATTTATTTTTTTTATTTTGGCTTTCATGCCTTGCATAGGAAATGTTGCACAGACTTTACCCATGAACCCCTGAAAAAAGAACATCACCAGAACTGAGGGAAAGGAGTACATATTGAAGTCTATAGTCCAATTTGTAATTGCTAATTGGAAAACATTTTATTGCTACTCAGCAGAAAAGCCAAGCTCTAGTATTAAGTAAAACTGTTGGACACACATCTGGATAATGAGGGAGGCAAGTTTCATGTACCTTCCAGAAGGAGCCCTTGGAACATAGATCTGCCTGAATCTGCTTCACTTTGTATGCCTCCTCCATAGCACACTGGCTAAGAAGAATCATTCGTCTTGATCTATAGGAAAATTATTTCAGAGATAATATTAAGGGAAAGAATCTGAGAAATCAACTTCTTTTGCTACTTTTGTAGAAGTGAAAGCCTCAAAATTAGAGAGAGAAAAAGAGATGTTTTATGACTGAGAAATATGCAGAAATCTATGATTTTTATAGAAAATTCTTATTTAAGTAAAACTAGTCATCTTTTATCTACTTGTTCGGTTTTTTAGTTGAAAGAAATGAAAATGAAATAGGGAAGCGCCAAGTGTAGATGGTGCATCTTAGATAATAAGCAGTTACAGCATCCTCACTTCCATGACAGTTAAATTTCCTCCAATAATCCTAGAATATTTGAGGAAATAAAAATTAAATTGCTGGAGAAAAAAAAAGAGAATATTCCAAGGAAGTAATTTTAATTGGCTGTTAGTAATTTTTTTAAAAAATCAACAGCTCAATAAGTGGTGAGAGGAGAAGTTGTCTGGGTCATTGCCAATCATCAATAACAGTAAACATCTGAAAGACTAGTCAAATGCAATCTAGTGGACTCCACAGAGCAAAAGGGCAGTTGCCCCACTGTTTGTACCTTTTCAAACAAACAAAACAATGCTAAGAAATCACAGTCCAAATAATTCAAAATAGCCTTCAAAGCATAGGTAAAATCTCACATTCTTTTTTTTTCCCCCAACAAAAACAACTATGTATTTTATTACCTCATGTTTAATAATGGAAAGAACGACTAGGCAGAAAATCAACAAGCAAATAGAAAACTCAAACAACACTAAACCAAGGGTCACTTTTTAGAAAATGAGATCCCCAGTCAGCAGAAAATACATTCTCCTCGAGTGCACAAACATTTTTCAGGATGGACCAAAAGCTCACATTCTTTTAAGTGCCTTCCCAATGCTTACAGAAAGAATAATGTTCTCCACCTCTGATGCATACACAGTAATGTATTTGTGCTTTTCTCTCTACATAATACGCATGTATCAATTTTCATACATAGATAAATTTGCCTAGCTTAGTCCTTTCTTTGAAGGATTTTTGTGTGTAGAGTGTTTTCTGTCAGCCTCTGTACATCCCCCATCTCTTCTCTGCCCTGTGATGTATGCTGTGACCTTCATGAACCATGTTACTCAGGCCCCTTTACTTCTTTGTTTAATTTAAATTCTTTATTGTTTGAAGTATTACATAAGTCTTCTTTTTCCCCCATTCACCTCTCCCAGGCCTCTCCCATCTCCCAGCACATGCGCTCATGCCCCTATTGTCTGTGTCCATTAGTTATGCACACATGCATGCATATGAGTCCTTTGGTTGTGGTTAATCTCTTACTCCTCCTTCCCCTGCCTTCCTCTTAGATTTGATGGTCTAATCAATGCTTCTCTGTTTCCAGATCTGTTTTTGATCATCAGTTTATGTTGTTCATTATATTCCACAAATGAGTGAGATCATGTGATATTTCTCTTTCTCTGACTGGCTTATTTAGCTTAACATAATGCTCTCCAGGTCCATTCATGCTGTTGCAAATGGTAAGAGTTCATTCTTTTTTACAGCAGTGTAGTATTCCATTGTGTAGTTTTACCACAGTTTTTTAATCCACTCATCTGCTGATGGGCACTTGTTTACAGTTAACTTTCACCAAGCTGGGGTGGGGGGAGGGAGAGTGGAGCACAGAGAAGGGTTAGAATATGGAGAATTTGGAGTACTTCTTTGCTCCAACTCTTTCCTTACTTATCCAAAGTCCTGGAAATGGTTTCATTTCTAACATCAGGTTTCTTGTTGGATACAACCTAATTCCATTACTCTGGATCTTTACCCATACTGTTTAGTTCTCTTAAGCCTGTCTATATTTACTAGATAGTCCCTTCATTTAATGTTCTCAAACTCTTCTGAGGGTGTGATACATTTACTACTTCACCCTGTCAATATCCTCCAAAGAGTAGAATTTAGGTGTTGATTAACTTTATGCTCTCAGTGCTTAATGCAATGCCAATGAGAGAGAGGAACTAACTGTTTTTGAAAAGCATGAATGAATAAATAAAAACAGCACTAGGTTAGCTACTGTGTACAAGAAAAAATAAATATAAACAGTGGCCCTTACTGCAATGAAGGTTTCAATCTAAAGGAGAAAACAAATGCAGAAATTCAAATAACTCTTGGAAGCTGTATATGGTAAATAATGAATCACAAGCCTCCATGTTCAGATACCAGAAAAGGTGCAATTTCTAACTATCAGTAGAGAAAAGCTACCTAACACTGGATAAAAAAAACATAACATTCAGCAATCACACAAATTCCCCAACAAGGTAAACCAAGTAAGATAAAAACAACAATCCAATAATTCTCCATCTCATAGGTATGCTGGAAGTTTTCATTAGTTAATACTTACAAAGCACTTGGAAGATTTAAAGTAATAAACATTATCCAACAGAACTATACATGTCAGGTCTTATGAAACTTAACAGAAATTAGAGAGTGACAAAGTACTCACAATAAAAAACTACTCAACTAGGCCTTTGCATTTTAAAAGGCCAGGTGGGGGAGGAAAGTTTTTCCCCTGGGGAAGAGGCTCAAGCTAATCTATATCCCACCAGCACATGCACACTGCAGACATGTTTAATTTAAAGCCTGGGAGATTATGCACTTTGTAACAGCGTGTAAATCAATGTTTTATTAAAGCCTATGATTACCATGCAGAAAAATGCAAATCACAATAAAACACATCACAAGCAGATTCCATCCTGCTCTCTTCTCAGTAGATCAATTACCAAGCCTTGCCCTGGAGAGTAGGGGTAGAATTCAACTAGGGGTGGCAGTGTTACCTGTTCCTTGCCCATGGAAACTGCAGAATCTCCCAACCATTTTTGCTTTATCCCCCTCCCCGCAACCCTCCCTTCTCCGAAAAGCAAATAGTCAAGTTTTTCCCCACTGGCCATCTTTTAAGTTGCCTTTTAAAAATGCTTATGCCTTTCTCTTCATTGACTTTAATTACCCACATAGCCTAAGAGGCTTGCCTGGTCAGATAACCTTTTACACAAAAGAGGGGAGCTTGCAAACCACAGCATTTTTCTCTAGCTCGTCCATCAGTTACAAGGCTTGGATTTAATATCTTTAAGCTTGTCTGTTTGCAGACTGATTTTATGTACCCAGAGTTTATAAAAATATAACATAGATGTATATATTATAACTATAAAATATATGTAAATTCAGAGCCAGACTATTGATACCCAATTTTTGGACTGGAACCCAGATTCTTTGTCCACTGGAATCGAAGAATGAATCCATGAACAGAAAGTGGTATAGCAAAGGTGGAGATTTATTGAAGAACAAGTACAGACTTTCATGTAAGGAGGGGGAAGAGTCCCACAGAACTGAGTCCCACTGGGTTCCTTTCCCTATGGCTTATAAAGGCTGCAGATCCTGATGCCTGATATCCCCTCTGATTGGTCAATATTCCCCTTCCAGTTGGTTACTATAGTAACTCCTGGGCTCAAAGAAGTTACTACCATAGTAATTCCTGGGCTCACTACCCTATTGTCTGTGTCCATGGGCTATGCTTATTAGTTACTTCACATATCCTATTGTCCTTTCCCATTGTCCTTTCATGCCTCTGGGCTTTCTTCTTTTCCATCTGAATGAAGGACTTCCTTCTCCTTATTTGGTAAATATAGACTTTTCTGGCTACTTCCAGTTCCCTTGTCTTATGAAAATGTAACTGTACCTAGCTTCCTTGTGTTATGGAAATGTGTCTTCTCCCAGTCTAGGGTCCTGTGTTTTTTCCGTGGACCCCAATTCAAAAAAATTTCTAAGCCTTCCTATATCCCCCTACAATTCCTGCTTCACTATGGCCTTGTTTTCAGTGTAATTTTTAGGTTAGCTTGGAACATGAGCTCAGGTTTACTGACTTATTTGCCACAGACAAAAAAAGGCATGTAACTAACAAATCCTCTGTAGAGAAGACTGAAATGATGATAAACAATAGCGATTGAAATTGAATGTAAACATGAAGGGGAAAAAAGGAAAAAAAGAAAGGAATAGAGCAAATGCAATGAAAAATAAGTTCTAAGAAGTACTCTATAAAAATAAATTTAAAAAGAGATACTAAACTAATTCTTAAACTGACTTGGAATCACAAGTTTCCAGTTGCTGAAGGGGAAAAGAAGAAGCAGAACCTATTTTCACTATATAATCCATAATCTTATTTTATATTTAGGACTTGTGAAATTCTTTCATTTCAAAGGAGGTCTTAAAAGGCTTCATTGCTATGCATATGTTAAATAAATGTGGAAAAATAAATAAAACACAGACAATGATATATTGCACAAATTCTAAAGAGTTAGATAGGTTTTTAAGGCTCAGTGCTTTTTAATATATTAAGCAATCGTGTGTCTGCAACAAAATAAACTGGAATTGCTGCAATTTCATATTGCTGATACCTTGAACACTTAGTAACTAAGTGAATTTCCAGTGGATATATTTTCTGCAATTTATGAGTAATAGAATTCATATGATAATCAGCTTTTCCATTTCTCAAGCGTTAGGGTTTGGAGATCAAATGAGACACTGCCTGTGAAAATGACTTAAAAACTCTAACAAATGGAAACTATGTTAGATTTTATTAGGCATTTCAAATAATGTAATGCCTTTGAAAAAAGAACAAAATATTGACCTATCCACTCTTGAATTTATAAGCCAGTGGTAGTAATAATAATAATGACCCTTATTATTTTTCATGAGCTAATCAAAGATCTTTTCCAAACCATCTTTTTTAAATATACTTTTTATTGTTGATAGTATTATAGATATCTCCCCTTTCCACCCCCTTAGTCCCCCTCCTCCCAGCCCCTATTCACCCATCCATGTCTTCACTACCCTATGGCCTGTGTCCATGGGCTATGCTTATGAGTATGTAAGTTCTTTGGTTTATCTCTTTTCATCACCTTAACCCCACATTGATGTATGTCAGTCTATTCCATGCCTCCTCATTCGGGTCTCATTTTGTTGGTCAATTTGAAGTATGGTAGCAATCATCACAGGTAGAAACTGCAGTTTTTAACTTTAACTTTAACCCTGCTGTTTGGCTTCTGTATTTATTTGCTTGCTAAAACAGTAGAAAGATTATTTTGATTTTCTGAACATATGTATGCTATGCCAATCAATTGAATACTCCGTTGATGGTGGTTTGAATATCCCATTGATTGTGATCTCACTGGTTATTGAAGCACATTTTTGGGGGAACCAGAACAGCTCAATTACCCTAAATTGTCTCAATAGCTACAGATAATGCGTATGGTTGATTCAGTGGTCCCAAGACCAGGACAGCACAATTATTCCAAAATGCCTCAGTGGCTCCAGATAATGTGTTTCTGTTGATTCAGTGATCTGTAGTCCCACAACAATACTTAATCTTTATAGATAACTAACTTGCTCAATTTCGCTTCTGTAACTGCTTTGTGCAAACCAGGTTCCTCATTCCAAACCCAAAGATGTAATCCACACCTTTGTGATAATCTGCCAATATAAGCCAGATGTGGTGAGCTTTTCAGGGTTGGCAGATCTGGAGCATGTTGCCCCTCGTAGCTGCTGGCCTTTAATAAATGACTCCATAATTCTACTTTTTGAGGCATCCTTTGTGAGATTCGGGATATAATACAACAAATTCATTCTGCTCATTAGATCCTACAAATAAGTGAGATCATGCCATATTTTGTCTTTCTCAGATTGGCTTATAGCATAATATTTTCCAGGTCCATTCATGTTGTCCCAAAGGGTAAGAGATGCCTCTTTTTTACAGCTGCATAGTCTTCTATCATGTAAAAGTCCCATTTTGCCCTGACCCGCGGGGCAACAACGGGGGTACGCAGGAAGCACCTAAGAGAATGAAACAAACAAGGAACATGAAAGAACGGAGGCAAGACAAGGTTCTGATCAAGCCTCAAAATTTTATTCAAGAACAATGGTTTATAAGCTCTCAGGCTGGGAGGGGAGGGGTAAGAAAGGGGGGGTTGTCACAAAGTGGTTGGCTGGGCGGTGGGTACCTGTTCTTGGCTGGTTGACTATTCCAATGTGGGAAGGATAACAGTTTTGGCAGGCTTTTTGCCTCTTGCTCAACCAGGAAGTGGAACTGGGCTTTTTGGCCTCTTGCTCAACCAGGAAGTGGAACTGACCAGGAAGTGAGACCAGACTTTTTCCTTATGGCTCCCAGCACCATTTTTTATCCATTCATCTACTAGTGGGCACTTGGGCTATTTCCCAATCTTACATATTATAAATGATACTGCTATAAATATGAGGAGATATTATATATATATATATATATATATATATATATATATATATATATATAATTTTTTTTTCTGATTGGTGTTTTAGGATATAGTCCCAGAAGTGGGATTGCCGGATCAAACAGAAGTTCCATTTTTTAATTTTTTGAGGAAACTCCATACTGTTTTCCAAAGGGGCTACCCCAATCTTCATTCCCACCAATAGTGAACTTGTGTTCCTTTTTCTCCATATCCTAGCCAGCATTTGTTGTTTGTTGATTTATTGATGATAGCCATTCTGACAAGTGTGAGGTAATATCTCATTGTGTTGTGTTTTTTTAATATATTTTATTGATTTTTTTTTTACAGAGAGGAAAGGAGAGGGAGAGTTAGAAACATTGATGAGAGAGAAACAACAATCAACTGCCTCCTGCACATTCCCTACTGGGAATGTGCTTGCAACCAAGGTACATGCCCTTGACCATAATCAAACCTGGGACCCTTCAGTCTTCAGGCCAAGGCTCTACCAACTGAGCCAAACCAGTCAGGGCTCATTGTGATTTTAATTTGCTTCTCTCTAATGATTAGTGACTTTGAGCATTTTTCATATGTCTCTTGGCCATTTGTATGTCCTCTTAGAAAGAAAAAAACACACATGATCATATCAATAGATGCAGAAAAAGCATCCAACAAAATCCAGCAGCTTTTTTTTTTTTTATAAAAACACTCAGTAAAGTGGGAATAGAAGGATCATACCTCAACATAATAAAAGCCATATCTTTTATTACTACATAATACTCAATGGGCAAAAACTAAAAACATTTCCCTTAAGAACAGGAATAAGACAAGGATACCTACTTTTACCACTCTTCCTAGCCACAGCCATCAGACAAGAAGAAGAGATAAAAGGCAACCAAATTGAAAAGGAGGAAGTAAAACTGTTGGTTTTCACAGATGACATGGTATTGTACATAGAAAACCCTAAACACTCCACCAGAAAACTACTATACTTAATAAATGAAATTGTCAAGATAGCAGGATAAAAAAATCAACATCCAGAAATCGATGGCATTTTTATACCCAAACAATCTTTTCTCATGAAAACAAATTAGAAGCAAAGACTCCACTTAACAAAATAGAGGATATGAATGAAAGGGAATAATTCTTGCCTCATATTCCAGACTTCCTCTGCTGTATTCTTCAATTTGGCACTCTTGGGAATAGGTATATAATAAAGACATGTTATTTAATGCAAATTCATACCTCTTTAGATTATGCATCCATTGAATAAGTAATCCCTCCAAGTGGCCATCTCATGTAATACACCCACCCTGCCCTACCAACTCAAGAACTATGGTGGTCCTTACTATTCAGTTATAGAGAAAGGTAAAGTCCTGGTATCCTTAGTTGTTTATTGAAGTGAAGTACATTTTTCTAAGTCAATGACTTAGGAATGGTGGCTACATGTGTTTATGTGTTTAAAATACTTTTATTGCCAAGACCATTTTGGCTCAGTGGATAGAGCGTCGGCCTGCGGACTAAAGGGTCCTGGGTTCGATTCCATTCAAGGGCATGTACCGTGGTTGCGGGCACATCCCCAATAGGGGGTATGCAAGAGGCAGCTGATGGATGTTTCTAGCTCTCTATCCCTCTCCCTTCCTCTTTGTAAAAAATCAATAAGATATATATTTTAAATAATTAAATAAAATACTTCTATTGATCTATGTACGGTATTAGAAATATGTACGATTTAACTAGCTTACTGAGATTAATAATGAAGAAATTGTTATTTGAAATATTTGCTTAATAAAAATTATATACTCATCTGAAAAACAACTTTTTACAAATAACTGATTTGTGTTGTTTAGCCTATTTATAAATTGAGAACGATCTATTCAGAGAAATCTATAAAGAACCTTAATTCTAGTTATTCTTGGGTTATACCATAAATTTAGGAGCTGTAGTAGGAGTATAAAGAAAGCTTCATGCCAAGTCCAGTTTGGCTCAGTGGATAGAGAGTCGGCCTGTGGACTGAAGGGTCCCGGGTTCGATTCCAGTCAAGGGCATGTATCTTGGTTGCGGACACATCCCCAGTGGGGGGTGTGCAGGAGGCAGCTGATTGATGTTTCTCTTTCATTGATGTTTCTAACTGTCTATCCCTCTCTCTTCCTCTCTGTAAAAAAATCAATAAAATATATTAAAAAAAAAAAAAAAAAGAAAGCTTCATGCTCACTACCATCTGGTTTCAATTGGATCATACTCTACATTGACCTGATGGCACTTTTGTTTGGTTAGTGACCAGATCCTGTAAAAACTACATGCCATAGGCAACAATGACTGTATTCCTCAAATGCTAACTTACATCTGTTTTCCTCACTGAAATATGACCAGGCAATAAGTAGTAGTTACATATTTTCCTCCAAAATCAACTTATAATTATCTTCTTAGTTTTTTTCTCTATGGATTAAAAATAATATTAAAAAACAGTATATAATCAATAGTTTTAACAAATTAAAAGAAGTTCCCAGAATAGAAATTAGATTATGTTATTTTTTAGATTAGATTGTATTGGATGTTTTTATGAAAGCAAGAAGACCTATAATACAAATCTTACCATTGAAAGTAACATGTTAAGTTACTTAACATGATAAAGTAACATAATAATTGCCCTCATTGAAAGTAATAAGAGAATGTGAAGGCCATGTTTACAGACTCCAAAAAAATATTTTAAGTGTTCTTTTAAATTTTTTCTTGTTATTCCTTTGACATTATTTTATAAAATTGCTTTAATATTTATGTTGAATTATTGAGGAGCAATGTTTCTTTACCTACAATCTTGTGTTAAAGTTAGCTTTAATTTTTAAATGTCCTGTCTAATAATCTTAAAAGCAAGACCAGCTGAAATCAGTTTGGCTCAGTGGATAGAGCATCGGTCTGCGGACGGAAGGGTCCCAGGTTCAATTCCAGTCAAGGGCATGTACATTGGTTGCAGGCACATCCCTGGTGGGGGGTGTGCAGGAGGCAGCTGGTTGATGTTTCTCTCTCATCGATGTTTCTAGCTCTCTATCCCTCTTCTTTCCTGTCTGTAAAATATATATATATATATATATATATATATATATATATATATATATATAAAAGCAAGACCAAGCAGGATTAAACTTTTCCCAGGTAATGTAATTGATGCATATGGCATAAATACAAAAAATATTCAGCACCCAACAAGATAAAATGCATAATAATTGCCCTCTAGTACAAAGTGACCAGGCATGCAAAGAAAAAGAAAAAAAAATCCCAAAATAAGAAGAAAAATCAAACACTGAAATACCCCAGAATTGATATAGATGCTAGAATTAAAAGCAAGCACACTGCAAAGTTCTCTCTTCTATATTTCACATGTTGAATGACTTAAACAGACATAAGTAAACTAAGGTAAAAGAGCAAAATCAAAATGTTTGAAATTAAAACTACAATACCTGATATAAAAAATACAATAAGCAGAATTAATGGAAAATCAGACATTGCAGAAGAAAAGATCAGTGAAAAAGAAATTACAACTCTCTAAAATGAAACATAGAGAAAACAAAGAATCAAAAGAAATGAACAGGTCAACAGTAAACTTTGGGACAACTACATGACCCTATGCAATTGGAGTCCATGAGGAGGGGAGAAAAGAAAACAGAAATTATTTTAAAAGAATAACTAAATATTTTCCAAGTTTAAGGAGAACTACAAATCTGCAGATCCAAGAAGCTCAATAAACTCCAAGTACAAGAAACATGAAGAAGATTACACTGAGGTATATCATAATCAGTTGCTCAAAACATATAATAGAAAATTTTAAAGCCAGTCAGAAAAAAAGAAACATAATATATAGAGGAAATACATAAGGGTAACTGCACATTTTTCATCAGAAACAATACAAGAAAGAAGAGAGTGGAACAACATTTTCATAGCAAAACCTCCCTTGTTTAAAAAAAGGGTATTATGCAAATTTTCCATCACTCTGCAACAAAATGATGGTGTCCATAGCCACAAAGATGGCAGCGTCTGCCAGAGCCATGGAGCTGGCAGAACAGGCGGGAGGCTTGGCTTTCTTCATTGCCAGGAAGCCAAGCCTCGTACATGCCCATGCCAGTGGCTGAGGGAGACATGCAGAGAGTGAAGTAGAGAGACATGTGGGGAGTGAGCAAGATTCCCTGTCAGGGGTTCCAAATCTGCCATTGGTTCCTTTCACCACTGTTTTGGGTAAGTTGACCTCTGGAGTGTTAATTCTCTCTCCTTTAAAATAAGAACAAGAGCCCAGCAGGTGTGGCTAAGTGGTTGAAAATAGACCTATGACTTAGGAGGTTAAGGTTTTACTCCCTGTCAGGGCACATGCCCAGGTTGTGGTCTTGATCCCCAGTGTGGGGCATGCTGGAGGCAGCCAATCCATGATTCTCTCTCATTGATGTTTCTCTCTCTCTTTCCCTCTCCTTTTCTCTCTGAAATCAATGGAAGATATCCTATATAATAAAAGACTAATATGCATATTGTCCCCTCCATCAGGAATTTGACCACTTACTATGACGTGGCACAGAACATGATGGGTGTTGGCAATGAGGCACTGGCAGTGGAGGTGCTGCTGGCCCCATTGGGCTTCTGAGACTGCAGGGGGTGGTTGGGCTCACCATGGGTTCGCACAGGAGCTGGTCTGCCAAGTCTGGCTGGGAGAGACTGTGCTGCCTGCCTGGCTTCTGTGCAGTGCAGCTGGGCAACCCAGAGGCCCATGCTGCATCCTCACTCACGATGGCTAGCCACACTTACCACATCTCAGCATAGAGACTTGGGCACTATGACTCAGGCAGAGGTGGACAAGTAGGGGTGCAGGAGCCCAGGCACTTCCCAGGGCCCAGAGGTCAGCTGGGACCTGCCCTTCCATGCCATACACTCACAATTCAATAGCCAACCAGGCCTCGGGACCATACCTGTGCACAAATTTCATGCATCATGCCTCTAGTATACACTAATAAAAAAAAAATAAGATGTAAATTGACCTACCTTTGCAATGCCCACCAACCAATCAGGAGTGAGTATGCAAATTAACCCAATAAAGATGGCAGGTTAATTTGCATATGCAGGTGCTGAATGGGCAGGGTCAGATGTTCGGCGCCACCCCAGTCGCTCCAGGCCTCTAAGCAGTTGGGAAGGCAGAAAGGTGGCTCCGGGACAGAGTGAAGGCAGTTAAGGCAGCCAGGAGAAGGAAGGCCCATTCTTTCATGAATCTTCGTGCATTGGGCCTCTAATGAAACTATAATTCTACATTGGGTGAAAATATCTTTCCAAATTGAAGGACTAAATACTTTTTAATACATTAAAACCAGAATGTATTTATGACAAGCAGATGAGTGCTACAATTAATGTTAAAGGAAGCCCTTCAAAAAAAAATCATAATAGGTGGAAATCTAGATCATAAAGAAATGAATACTGGAAATAATTAAGTAAATGTAAATAACTATTCCTTATTATACAAATCACTTTAAAAGATAAATTATTGTTAAAAACAAAAATACAATATAGTGTCAAGTTAATAACATATGCAAAAGTAAAATATATGACAACAATGGAACAAGTACAAGAAGGACAACATGCATGTTTACTGTGGTAAGGTTCTTATTCTACATGTGAAATGATATAACAGCATTTGAAGTAAAGTATGAGAAATTAAAGATGTGTACTCTCAACTCTAAAGCAAGCCACCAAACTAGAAAAACAAAAAGTTATAGCTAATGACCTTACAAGGAATAAAAGAGAATCAGAAAAATGATGCATTAATCCAACAGAAGACTAAACAAGAGAAAAATGGGAATGAATAACAGGTGAAACAAACAGACACAAGCAGCAGGATGATAGATGTAAATATTAGCATATCAAATATTCACATTAAAAGGAAATCATCTAACCACCTCAAATAAATATGCCAACTGCTGTGCCCAAATTCTTTAGTGCTTTATTTCATTTAATTCTGAGAATAAACCTATGAGGAGATTGCTTCTCTTACTCCATTGTCCAGATATTCTATAAAACAAAATTACTTTCCTTTTGTTTTGTTTGAGGCAACCAAAAAATGCAGGTCTGTGAATCAAATTAGCTTCCCCTCACAGGAGACAATGCTTTACATGATAAAGACCACATTAGTAATTTTTAATGATCATATAATTCTTATCACACCAACAGTATATATTTCTTTAGACTGATAAATACACACCTCATGGGAAACTAAAAATCTTATTGGTTTAATTCTTTGTGATAATTTTAAAATTATATTGCCAAATCTTTAATTCTAATTTATTGTTTACAGGGTTCACTATTTTCTTGAATCAAGGTTCCCACAGTAAATGCAGTTTTTTAATGATTGTAGCTTTACTGACTTATTGCCTATAACCATAGGCAATAAGCTTAGAATAATCTTCCATCTAATCTAGTAAGAATGATTAGTATCCATATTATCCTCACCATGTCATGAATATGCATAAATGCATTAATTCATCTTCTTTGACTTAAAAATTGTTGATCTTAAAAACAGAATTGAGTTAAAATCTATGTGGCTTAGGCAATAAACAATAAGCAGATCCTTAAATAGAAATGCAAAATATGAGGTCAAAGATATCAGGCAGAATGTAATAAAAAAATCTTGAAACTAGAACACTCTGCTTGTTAAGGCTCATTACGGGAACTTGGTTTCCACGGTGGGTGTTGCCATCTTGTGTTACGGAAACTCCGCCTCTGCTGTGCGTGCCACCATTGCCATTGCCATATTTGTGATGTTGTGGTTGTCAATTTGCATATTCAATCTTTATTAGATAGGATATTCACCTATTATAATTTGGGTGCTTTAGGTATGTTAGAGCATGGTTCTGTGTATTTCTGCCAGTGAACATGCTCAGCCTATACTCTATATGTGTGCCTTCATGAATCAGTAGAGTAAAAGCCAGTAGTGAGGCTCACCTTGGGGTTAATTGCACAGCAAACTCAATATATAGGCACCTTTCTATATTTTGTTTTAAATTTGTTTCTTATTAGCAGCTCTCTGCTTGCAAATGGGTTTATTAAAAAACACTTGAAATGAATGTATTACATAACTGCTGATCTTAAATACATTCTTTTTTCTTTTGCAATTTAAGCAAGTCATTTCCTATTGTCATCTCATTGAAACATAAAAAGGCCAAATCCCATTTCTTTTTCGCTTGGAGGTGAGCGACTAAGCCTTTCTTTAATGACACACCCCTGAGAAGTGGTTAACAACAAATGACAGGTCTGAAGTATTGAAAACCCTCAAGCAGAATTCAGAAAACAACACTGTGGCCTTGTGCTAAACAACAAAGTCTGCATATTATAAGAACGCCAGAACTAAATGTACCCTTGCATTTGGCTCTCAGTTCTTATTTTACTTGATCAGTTTGTTGTACCTTATAAAGCATCAAAAGTAGTTTATGTTTATATATTTGACACATTGTGAGTTGAGCCCATTGGGACTCACCAAGTATCTACATACTCCTTGTATTTTCCCAGCCCCAAGACTTTGAGGTGTAAACCTGTGATAAATTCTTGCAATGGAACATCAAAAGAAGAGAGATGCAGTGATGTGTCACTTCCACTAAAAGTATTTACGAATGAATATCCCTCCCTCTTACTATCTATCTCCACAACTGAAGATAAAAAAAAAAAAAGATAAAAAGCACAGGTAGGTCTCAGAGATCTAAGACAAAGCAGCTGAAGTCTGAGGCACAGCTTGAAAGAGAATTGTGTTGCTGAGCCTCCTTTTAGTAAGAAGGAAGAACTAAGAAGTGGTTTATTTTTCATAAACCACTGAAATAATGTGTTTTATTTTTTAACGCAGTATGACCTATGGTATAATTTAGCATTGTCTTATAGGAGTTCAGTGTGGAAAGCATATATGAAAGCTAAGTAGCTATAGGAGTAGACTGGGCCAGTTCTCAGGTTATTGTCTCTTATCATCAAAATCACCCCCTGGCACCTGCTGGGCCTTAATGACCTAGCAAGTACTCTAAGCATTTCTCCTTTGCAATAAGCATGACCCTAATCTTGTAAGTAGAGGGCTATGAGAGAATGCAGAAGAAAGGGACCTCTCTTACTAGTTATGAAGTTCTGTATTTTTGCTCCTGCTATACAATTCACAGTGGGGTGTGTGTGTGTGTGTGTGTGTGTGTGTGTGTGTGTGTGAACGTGAACATCCAGTGTCGTTCTGCCTCTATTGTGTACCTGAGTCCCTCAGCAGCCTTGCAGCCTAGGCTGGGGTTTAGTGTTCATTACCAGCATTAGACCAGTTGTTGGCAGAAACACATCCTGTCTCCCTCTGAGTCCCTTTCCGCCCATTAGTCTCAGCTCTGTGCTGGAAGAGTTGATTCCCACAGCCCTCCTAATATACCCACCTTGAATTCCAGAATTCATGCTACTGCCACAAGGGGCCCTCTGACAGCTGACTTCCCCATGACTGCCTACCAACACCTGCCTTACTACACCCAGTGGGAAACTTTGGACCAGCTCTGGCCTGGGAAACCCAGAAATCTTGTCTGCCACCCAGTTGATTATAACAGCAGCTTTTACAATGAGTTCTGAGCCCTGACTATTGGTTGAGAGGGGGTCTACCCAAGTTGTCTTTCCCTATGTATTCCCATTGAACTCCAGAGCACCTTTATGGTTCTCTTATACCTTTGTTGTTACTCCTATACTATGGTTAAATAATTGTTATCTTAAACTTTTCCTGTTCAAATGACTATGAATCTCTATTTTCTAACTGGCCCTGGATTGATATATTAGCCTAGCCTAATTAGTGAACAACTAATGATAGGAGAATTTCAAATTATAAGTTTAAACCTTGAATACAGTGTAGAACAATTTAGCTTACATGTTGCAGAATCTTTTGAAGCTAATGTAACTCATCATACTTAAACTCAAATAATTCTCCTAAATTCCAAATTGAAAAGAATTATGCATTAGAATAAAAACTGGCTACAAATTAAAGGTAAAGGGATGACTATGAAATTTTTAGCTCCTTAGGGAATGTCTCAACATGAAAAAATTTTTTAACATGATTAAGTATAAATTCTATTATTTTTGACTAGAGGTCTGATGCACGAAGATTCATGCAAGAATGGACCTTCCTTCCCCTAGATGTCTGCACTGCCTTCACTCCAGCCAGAGCTGCCTTTTCATTCCAGCTCAGAGCTGCCTTTCTGCCTTCCCATGTTGCCCAGAGACCCATAGCAGCTGGGGCAGTGTGGGACACCTGCAGCATCACTATGGTGACAATGCAAGCATCCCATCATGCCCATGGCCACTTGACGCCTGTGTATGAAAATTAACCCACCATCTTTGTTTGGTTAATTTGCATACTCACTCCTGATTGGCTGGTGGGTGTCATGAAGGTACGGTCAATTTGCATCTTACTCTTTTTTTAGTGTAGATAGTTACATTAATGGATCTTATTTATTAAAGTTTGTTTCCTACAGGTATAGTTTTCTTATTATCTCCTAGAATATTACCTCAAAAACATTTATTCTTTTTACATCTATTGCTTGTATTCCCATAGTTTAATGTTATATTTTGATGAAATGTAGATTTAAATCATGTAGTATATATTTGTTGAGTCTCTTCCATGTTCCAGGAACTCAGTATTGGGAATGGTGCAGTATACAACACAGTCGGGGTTTCTATGAGCTTACATTCTAGAAAGGTATAGAAAAAAGAAAAGTGGTAATTACAACATGGTGTGTATCTGCTATTACAAAGGAAGTGCAAGGTTTTTTAGGAATTCAAGGACTAAACACTTGGCCCATAGAGCTAGAGAAGTTAAGAGAAATAATAGGTGAGCCCAGAAAGTAAGCAGGAGCTAAGTGAATGTCAGGTGGTGGGAGGTACAGTAGGCAAGATGAATACTGCTCCAGAAAAACTTCTTATGTAGGCTAGGTACAATAGGGTAGGCCCAGGGGGCAAGAGATTGCATTAAAAAATTCAAAGAATTGAACCGTCTAACTATGGCCTATAGCATTGAAAAAATGTCATTTATAAGTTTGTAAGAGATCTCATTTTTTATAGCAATAATAGTGAAAGCTGAGACATACCTCTACCAAGAGCAGTGACTTATTCTAGCAATGATATTATAATATTTTAGATTACTAGGAACATAAAGCATAAGGGGCATGTTAAAGTTTGAAAACCCTCAGGTGGTTGGAGTATGACCTTTAAATATGTGGGTGTGTGACAGTGTTTAAAGTCATTAGTTTTAATAGTAATCACCACTGACAATTAGTGGCCATAATCACCAGTGATAAAAAGTTTTTATATTTCTTGACTATATTTAGAACTAACTTAGGCAGTATTTTTATTATTATTTTATTTTTATTGGTGAAACTGGAATTTGAAGAGGTTAATTGTAAGGCTGAAGTGACACAGCTTTATTCCTTTTGCCATCAATGAGATGAAGGCCCAGATATGTTATAACTTTCCCACGTTTACACTACTAATAAGTGGCAGGGCCAAAGTATTAACTATTAACCTTTATATTGCATTGCCTCCTATAGCAGTCCCAGGAGAAATGTGAACCACTTGGCACAATTTTGTCAGGTACAATGAACAATGTTTGATGGAAGCATTTGTTTTCTTAAAACAAAGAATATAGACTGTTATGCTGAGGTTTTGTTTCAAATGAAAGCATCATCGAAGACTTACTATAAGAAGAAAGAAAAAAAAGAAGAAGTTCACAGCTAAATACAACGTTCTTCCTTTACCTTGAACATTGAGAGATAATACTACTACATGGTCCATGTGCCTGTTGATGTCAAGGGTCTCTCTCCCTATGTTGCCTACAGTTCAATTAGTCCTACAGATTCAGTTAGTAAGATATGGATCTGGTTTCAGAAAACATCTGCTAAAATGCATATCAACATAATGGAAATAGTACCAACAAATGTAGGGGTCTTCTTTATTTGACTTCAGTAATCAATTAGTTGTTTGAACTATGATAATGCAGAGAGAAGCTTCCTCATTGAATGGTCTCTGTGTTGGTAATTTTATGCATCAATTTGATTGGGCACAGGTGCCAGATATCTGGTCAAATGTTATTTTGCATGCTTATACGATTTTGTGAGGGTGTTTTTGAATGAGATTGCATTGAACTCAACAGACTCAGTAAAGCAGATTGAATCCCATGGTGAATGCAGGCCTTATGTAATCAGTTAAAGCCCTGGATGGAACAAAACACTGATCGTGTCCCTAGTAAGAGAGACTTATTGTGCCCGAGACCCTTCTGACTAGCACATCAGCTTGTCTGAGATCTGCAGGAGCTTTGGATTTCTGGACTCAAGCTAGGATATTGGTTCTGCAGCTTTAGGACTTCCAGGTTCCTCCATAATTGCACAAGCCAATTCCCAAAATCTCTCTCTCTCTCTCTCTCTCTCTCTCTCTCTCTCTCTCTCTCTCTCTCTCTCTCTCCCTTTCTCTCTTTCTCTCTCTCTCTCTCTCTCTCCTCTTATTTATATTATAAATATTTTAGTGGAGCACAATACCCAATAAGTGTTTGAAAAATTACAAATAATAATTAAAAAAAAGAAAATTGAATGGATGAAGGAATTAGGTAATGAGGTGACTGGTAATAAAAACTAACTCAGGCCGAAACCGGTTTGGCTCAGTGGTAGAGCTTAGGTCTCCCCCCCCAGGTTCGATTCCGGTCAAGGGCATGTACATTGGTTGCAGGCACATCCCCGGTAGGGGGTGTGCAAGAGGCAACTGGTTGATGTTTCTCTCTCATCGACATTTCTAGCTCTCTATCTCTCTCCCTTCCTCTCTGTAAAAAAATCAATAAAATATATTGGGGGGAAAAAAAACTAACTCAGGTATAACTGAGAAGATTTAGCCTAGATAAAGGGTCACCATAAAGGATCAGCAACAAGTGCACAGAAGGAGGAGATGCAATTTTATCACTTTGTTTATGTGAGTATTTTTTTCTGGAGTTTGTCCATGTAGGTGAAAACAAACAAAAAAAAAAACACCTCTGTTATACTCAAACTAAGAGAGAAAGGGCAATAGAATAGAACATGCAGCCCATGTATAAAGATTTTTCTCTGGACCTTGGAGCTGTCTTAAATTTACATGTCAAGTCTGGAGTCACGAGGGTTATTCAAGATCAATTTTCAGCATTAAATTGGGTTTATCTACATCAATAGGAATTGATGCAATAGCCTTGCAAACCCATCTCCCCAAAGAATCTACTCCTGTGAATCTCTAAGAAGCATTAATCTCATATCTAAGACAGATTTTCTTGCTCATTTCGATAATGGTAACATCTGGTATCAGAAAATAAGCTATTCATATGAAAACTAGGTTCAGAAATGCAGCTAAATCAAGAATAAAAAAGGCAATTTCTTTTGCCACATTTTAATTTTACTTTAAGCTAATCACTAGGGAGGCTGTAGTATCATTTAAAAATTCTCCAATTCCAAATAAGATTAGAATATTTTCATTTAAAAACATTTATGATGCAAAGTGAATATTAGTTAACCTTTAATGTCTTTGCTATGATACATTAATCTACATAACTAGGAAAATGTAAACTTCACAGGAATTCTGTTTGTAAAAATATTGGGGTTTTCCATGTTCCATTAAATCTGAAAGAGCTTTTCCTTGTTCAGAAATTTTACCCACACCTCTGCTAAGGACTGCATTTCTACTGAGTCAGGTTAGAAATATCATTGTCTTTGCTTGATTTCCCTTCCTAATAATACACAGGCAAAGTATAGATTAGATGCAGTTCTTTTTTTTTTTTTAATTCATCTCAGTTTTTTATTCTAATATTTTTCAAATATCCAGTCTTTTTTTTTTTTTTTTTTTTTTTTTTTTTACTATGGAGACCAATGATTTTCCTTCATTGTTCCACTTGAATCATTTTTATTTTCCTTGTGTTATTATTCAAAGCTTAGTGCTTTTAGCAAAATTATACACATGTACTCTGACATATTGAGTACATTGATTAAAATGTCCTCAATGCTTCCCTGTCCCTGTATCCATATCCTTTGCAGTGTAACTGTGCAGCATTTCCAATCAAGAGGTACAGTTCATTTCTCTGCTCTTGAATCTAGATTGAAATTTTGATTTGTTTGGGCAGTAAAATGTTATTATGCCAGTTCTGAGCCAAAGCCTCATGTAGCCTTATATACGTCTACTCATTTTGAACTTCCATTTTAACAGCCCAGGCTTTCCTGCTCTGTGATGGCAAACAAAGTGGAGCAAAGATGAGCCATTCTAGCTGAAGCCATCAGAGACCAGCTAGTCCCCAGCCAACTTGAGAGCTGATTACAGTGAGCCAAGCTGAGAGCAAAAAGAGCCACAAGGCAGGACACAGCTTCAATTTCTGGCACACAGAATGTAAGCTGAATAAATAGCATTTCTTTTAAGCCACTAAGTTTTAGGTGGCTTGGTATACAACAAAATTTGCATATATTTATGCTGTATTATCACCATTTTATCTGTTAGAATTCAGATTCTCCCTCACAATTGTATTCACTCAAGTTAGAATCTGCATTCTGATTTAGTGGACTACAACAGATTAGAAAACGAAAAATACATTAATGTTTTGGGCCAAATGTAGGCAATTCTATACATAAATATCCAGGTGGTATCATAAATATCCATACTGTTGGCTTGCTTTTACATGGAGTCACATATATCAGATAGCCTAAGAGGATGTTTTCTGTTTCAACGGCAATAATATGTAGTCCCTACTAGAGACTATGCTAAATACTTTATAAGCCTGTCTCAATTTTACCTTAAAGCAGCCCATAAAGTAAAATTCTTACATTCAATTTTTTGGTAGATAGGAGAATTAAATCTTGAAGAATGTAAGTAATTTCGAAAAGTAAAAATGAGCTTAAGTGTATAAGCTGTAACTCTAGAGCCTGGGTGCTTAACTATAAAGAATGTTGGCTACAGTGTCCCAGAATGTAAGGAAGGAGTAGCCTCTTATATCATTTCTAAGTGTATCTCATCTAAGCAAACTCAACTGGAAAAACTGTACATAAAAAGGCAGATAGAGTTCTTTTTTTTTTTCTAGATATCAACCTAAAAGAATTTACTAGTTGTCAAACAGCTTACCAGGCTAACAACCCACCAATTTAACCTGTTCTTTGTTTTATTATCACTATAGGTCCAATGCATGAAGATTCCTACAAGAATGGGCCTTATCCTGGCTGCCAGCACCACCTTCAGTCTTGCCAGAGCCAACTTTTTGCTCCAGCCCAGGGTCACCTTTGCGCCTTTGCACCCAGAGGCCTAGAAGAACAGGGGCAGTACACAATGCCCCACCCCCAGCCGCTTGATGACTATGTATGCAAATTAACCTGCAATCTTTGTTGGCTTAATTTGCATACTCACTCATGATTGGCTTTTGGGCATCATAAAGGTATGGTCAATTTGCATTTTACTTTTTTATTAGTGTAGATAATATAAATAAATTCAAGCAATGATAAAATGTTGGTGGAGATTGCAATGCATATTGCTCATTATGTAATAACTTTATCTTACAAAGCAAATGAGCTTACAATGGTATTATATGAAAGTTCAAGGTGCAACTTCATGTTATGTAGAAGTAAAACATAGAAAACAAAACCTAAATGCAGTTACTTTTACAAATTCATAAACTGTCACTTATATTCTTGCACAATCCTAAATCTATAGTTTCAACAACTAAAATGCTCTGAAAACTGGAAAAAAACAATGGTGAGTTGTATTGTGTACTCATTGGGCAAAAAAAATACAGACTAACCTGACATAAAGTTATTTAAAAACTGTTAATAGCAATGAGTATAATTATTTATACATTTTATTGAAGAAATTTTTTTTATTATATGGTTCTACTTCAAACACTGTTGGAAGTGTTATGTAATATAGAATATGATGTACTGTATACATTTTCTAAAGTTTAAAAATGTCTTAACACTAAAACAATGAATACAAGAACTTTAGTTAAGTAACTATAAATCTAAAGAATGTTTTGGGCCTGAAATTCAGCCAATACATCTTTGTTTTTCATGCTTATCCAGTCACTTCTATTTTAGTCTGAATGAGTAATCAAATACTTTCTTGGGAGCATATTTTAATAAGCAGTGAGAAAGAAAAAGAGAAATATGGTTTCCTTTTCTTTACTTCCTCCAGAGTTAGTTTTTAAACTACAAATATGTTAAAACAGGTAAAATAGAGTATGGCTTCAGAATAGAATATTAACATTACAAATCTTATAAAGAAAAAGTATTCAGGTAACAAAAGTTGGGAGATGGTTAATAGATATGGAGAGAAGGGTAGGGACACAAATATCATTCTTTTTCATGGTGGAGACTCAGGAGATATTGTCTGAGGTTGACAAAGAAGACATTAAGAATGTGTATTATTCATAGTTTAAATGCAAACAGCAGAAGGAGTAAATAATAAAGTACCTACCAACTTTGGGAGTTAGTTGGAGAGTGATACTAGAGAACTAAAGCTTTATTTTTCAAAATGGGAAATAAACAGATACAAATAAAGATGATAGATGAAAATATATGTAATTTATAGTAAAAAAAATTAACTATGAGAAGAAAGAAAACCTGAAATAGTTCCAAATAGTTGCTTAAAGGGGGGAAAAAAAGGGGGTAGGCCAGAGACTAATTTTAATTACTTTGATAACTGTTTTAAAAATAATAAAATCAAAATATAATAATGCTAGTTGACTAAAATAAAATAAAACAGTCCCTGACTGTAAAGGGAGCTGTGGTCACTTTAAATAGGATGGTCTAAAAGTGACCTGACTTAGGAGGGACAGCCAGGAGAAGATCTGGAGTTCAGTGTTTCAGCCAAAGAGCCCGTCCACAGAGCTCAGTGGAAGCCAATGTGCTAGGCTGTAGGGAAAGACAGGCCTTTGCAGGCCAAGAGAAGCTCAGCACTGAACAACAGGGAGGTATGCGAGAGCTAATGGTATAATCCCTTAGAGGTCATGGCATGAAGTTTAGATCATATTCTAACTAACAGGGGTAGACATCGAAGGGTTTCAAGTAAGGAAAAAAATGTACTGCTTTTGATTTAAAGAGACAATACCTGCTGTTCTGCTGGGCGTCACTGCAGAGGAGAGAATGAGGCCAGGAGGCTGGTTAGGGTGTTCCTACCATGGATCTGGCAGAGAAAATGATTATTTACTAATAGGGTTTAAGATTTGAGATGTATTTTGGAAGGAATCCAAACAAGGCCTACTCATGGATTAAATGTAGAGAGCGAGGACATAGGGAAAAACACTGGAAACTCAAAGCTATGGGCGAATGAGGGTGATGTTAACTTACTTGGAAAAGCTTGGGGAGTGAGGAGGCAGAAACACTTTGGAGCAGGAGCCACTTTGAAATGTCCATTAGAAACTCAAATGGAGAAACAAACCAGGAAATTTAATATAAAAATCTAGAGTTAGGGAAAGGGTTAAACTGCTGACATATATTTGGTAATCACCAGCATATAAGTGATAATTAAAGCTAGAAGTGTATATTACCTGTTTATTACATACCTAACACTCACCTAACTGC
Source organism: Pipistrellus hanaki (assembly GCF_964339955.1). NCBI lineage: Eukaryota > Metazoa > Chordata > Mammalia > Chiroptera > Vespertilionidae > Pipistrellus > Pipistrellus hanaki. The sequence continues at coordinate 67,715,020 of NC_140504.1, read as the reverse complement.
ATTTTGCATGCTATATTGGGAGGTCCCCGGCCACCCCAATTTTGATGATCCTTGGAGAAAAAAGCAAAAGCAGGAAGGGAAAAGGCACATGGGGTGAAGTTAGAGCAGAGTCTTCTCCCAGTGGAATAGCTTAGAAGGGATGGACTTGCTTAGTTCTCCCAGCCCCAAGTTATGGTAACACATGAGAAATGTTGTTCCCCTGGAAGTTCATTAGCAACTCTGAGAACAAGGTATATACTGGGGGCTGGGCTGATCACACAAGCCACCTCTGTACCAAGATTTCTGTAGGTATTCAGATTGGTTTTGTTTTTAATTCTCACCTGAGGATATTGAGGATATTTTTTCCATTAATTTTTATAGAGAGTTGAAGAAAGCGGTGGGGGTGGGGAAGGAGCCAGTTTGGGTGCGGGAGTGGTGGGGGGGGAAGAGAGATACATCAATCGGTTGCCTACCATATACACTCACAACCAGAATCAAAACCATTTGATTTATGAGATGATGCTCCAAAAACTGAGCCACCCAACCAAAGCCAAACCACGCTGTTTTCATAAACAGATTAGGTACAGTGAGCCACTATTATCAGTTAGGTGGATAGGAACCCTCCCAAAATCCCAGTTTCCAAATTTCAGCCCCAGCCAACCTTGTCAGCAGGACTTTCTAAGGACAGGCAATCAGGCCTGCTCTGAGGACTCCTTTCTGCACATGTGTTTTCAATTATTTAAGCCTCCAGCAACCCTCTGAGATAGGTCCTATTATCATCTTTATTTTAAGATGAGGAAACAAGAAGGCTCACTTAGCTAATAAGAGTAGAATGGGAATTGAAACTTGGCAATTTGGCTCTTAGTGGGAGCCTTGGATACTTTGCAAAGCGGCCTCTTTCAATAGAGAACAGTAAGCAGCAGACAGGAGGGTCAAAGTACTGGGTTGGGTACCCTAACATTTAAAAGTTTGATAGACAGCTGGGAAAGACACGGAGTGAAACAGGCAGAAAACCAGAAGACCATGCAATCAGTCCCAGGACCGAAGTGTTGCCAGAGGGCACTTGAGTGAGAACCCTCCTGTTTGTAGAGTTCTTGGGAGTCAGCTGAAATAAGAATTTTCAGAAGTCCCTACGGGAGGATGAGAGCTGGTATAAGGTTTTATTTGTGTGAGTTACATTGCTCAAGTTCCAAAGTGCCCTGCCTCTTAAGCCAGTATTGGAAAAGGTACAGCTGGGAGTTCAGCAAAGTCAGAAACAGGGCCAGTGTCTGGAGCTTCCGTTTCACGTTCAATCTGGTGTGGCTCAGCATCCAGGCCAGATTAAAGCCCATTAGTCCATGTGTAGAGCCCAACATGGCTATGTGCCATGTGGGCAGCAAAGTGAAGCCCCCTGCAGCAGGAGTCCCAAGGGGGCCATGTGCTCTGGAGCCAAGAGAGTCTAGAAGTTTGTATGATTAGATTTCATATACTTGCAGTAGCCACACCAATCCTGGTCAATTATCTATTTCCAGGTGTGAGTGACAGGCAAGCATTTCCTCCTGTCATTCAGATCTTACTGGGCAAGTCTCTAAACTGCCTTTGTCTAATCCCTGACCCCATCAATCAGCAGGAAACAGACTTGGATGGTATTAAATGTAGCTTTTTGGCAAAACTTTATAAATAAATGGCATGCTTATGTCTAGTCTTTTCTTTTATTCCTTTTTTGTTAAATAATAACTAGATTACTACAATAGTATCAAAAGGAGAGTTCAAAAGATGGGTTATTTGCAATCCCCACATTGGGAGGGGTAAGGTTAAGTGCTGACAAAGTTAAGTACGTGGTCTAAGTTTAATTTTGCAGTTTTGTCTCCTACCCCATCTCATACACTACCTCTGATCCCAGAGGCCATATGAGTTTCTCCAGGCATTACCAATATTATTAAAGCTGACAGTTCTTTAAACACTTTCCCTATTATATAAATGCTATTCCTTTATTTTCGAAATAGCAATTTCTAGTTACCTTTCAAATGCTTACCTTATTTTACCTTCTTTGCAAAATTCTGCTGCATCTCCCAAGCAGAGTTATCTACTTTTTCCTGGGAGCTTTTTTGCTTTAGATTTCTATTGGAGTCTTATTAGTTTCCTCTAATAATTTTGCTTATTATTATTTTTTTTTTTTTACATTCTCCTGTGGCCTTCCAGATGCTGAAAGACAGGACCTGAAATTTGTTCATATCTATTTTTTCAGTGTCTAGTGCAGCAACTAGAACATGACAGATGCTCAAGGAAGGAAATGAGGAAGAGAGGAAGGAAGGAAGAAAGGAAGGTAGGAAGGAAGGAAGGAAGGAGTGCTATGGAGATGCAAAAAAGTGAAACATAAAAAGTTTTTTTCAGGTGAATGTATATAAGCATTTCTTGTAACTCAAGGCACCCAATGCTTTCTCTGATGAGAAATATTTAAATCATAGTAATGTGAGGATTGAATTTACATTTGCTTAACTGGTGTTATGTAAACAAGTCTATAAATCCTATTTCCCATGTATTCACAGGTTCCTGAGAGCTATAGATTGAAAGCTGCTCAGCACTGTTATTTTGTTTTCCTTCCACTGAAAGCTTCCTTGGACTAGCTAAACTGAAAAACCTCATGAGAAAAGAGCAAGAAGAACATTTTAAGGGAACAGTACCTCATCCCATAGTGTAAATGACTTATCACCTCTTCTCCTGGGACCTTTTTTTTTTTTTTTTGAAGAGGGGAAAAAATGTTGGGCATACTGGTAATTTAAGAAAGGTAGCCAAATACATGGGACTACATCAAAATAAAAAATAAAAAAAACTAAAACAAAACAAAACAAAAAAAAACTTCTGCACAGCAAAAGAAACCATCAACAAAACAATAAGAATGCCCACTGCATAGGAGAATATCTTTGTTTATGTTATATCTGATAAGGGCATAATCTTCAAATTTTTTAGGGAACTCACACATCTTAACAAAAGGATGATAAACAATCCAATCAAAAAAATTGGCAAAGGAGCTAAATAGACACTTTTTGAAAGAAGACATACAAAAGGCCAAGAGACATATGAAAACATGCTTAAAGTCACTAATCATCCAAGAGATGCAAATCAAAACAAGATACCATCTCACACCTGTCAGACTTGCTAACATCAACAAATCAACAAATAGCACATGCTGATGAGGACACGGAGAAGAAGGAACCTTCATGCACTGCTGGTGGGAATGCAGACTGGTGCAGCCACTGTGCAGTATAGTATGGAGTTTCCTCAAAAAATTAAAAATGTAACTCCCAGTAACCCCAGTTCTAGGAATATATCCCAAGAAATCAGAAACACCAATCAGAAAGGACATATGCACCCCTGTGTTCATAGCAGCACAATTCACTGTAGCTAAGATTTGGAAACTGCCTAAGTGCCCATCAGCAGATGAGTGTATTAGAAAACCGTTGTATATCTATACAATTGAATACTATGCTGTAGTAAAAAGAAAGAACTCTTACTATTCACAATAGCATGGATGGACATGGAGAGTATCATGCTCAGTTAAATAAGCCAGTCAGAGAAATATAAATATCACAAAATCTCTCTCATTTGTGGAATATAATGAACAATATAAACTGAAGAACAAAAGTAGATCCCGAGACTGTTAGACTTCAGAGGGAAGTCATGATGGGAGAGAGGGGTGAGTAGAGGTAAGAGATCAACCAAAGGACTTGTATGCATGAATGTAAGCATAATCCATGGACACAGACAATAGGGAAGTGAGACCATGTGCTGGGGGTGGGAGTGGCCAGGGAGAGGTCAATGGGGAGAAAAGGAGAAATATGTAGTACTATATATAATACTTTAAAGAATAATTAAAACAAAATGAAAAGAAAGGTAATAAGAAAGTTGAAGAACATTATCCAGAACTAGGAAAAGCAAATTGCATACTTCACACAATATCCCATCTTCGGAAATGCAATCAGAAATATCTCTCTGTGAAGAATACAAAGATGACGTGGATCCTGTTCCCAAAAAGGGTTTAGAGATTGGTGGAGGAAATGCCAGCAATGCATTACAGGGCGTGCTGGATATGGGCTTCCTAGAGGCAGGGCAGAACTGTTAGGGCTGGGGAGGGGGAGGAGGGCAGGTCAGTGTGTACGTGTGTGTGTGGGGGGGGGGGGGGGGAGGACCCTCTTCTATCTTAGCCCTGCAGTGAATGTGGTATGTGTTAAAGGATATTCCAGATTGGGTGACTGAGACAATGACCTGGAAAGTTGGCAGGGGCACCAGCCACAGCTCCAAGTTCTCCCAGGCTCACAGATGTTTCCTGCCTTCCCCAGCAAGTGCGGCCTCCTCTGAGGCCTGGGGTGTTCTGGTAAAGGCATCTGCGGTGGCTGGATCCTGTTTCAGAGTCTGCTCCAGGCTAACCATCATTAAAAGAAGAGTCATGAAGAATTTATTAGAGGAAGCACTGAGCACAGTGAATTTATACTCTATGTATTCATTTCTCTTTTTCTTTTCTTTCTTTCTTTTTTTTTTTTTTTTATCCACTCCATTTTCATTATGGATAAATTGATTTTCACCAAACTGACTTTACATGGATGAAAAAAGATATTAAAAAAAAGGAGGGCAAGGAGAAAATTTTGTATCCAACACAATTCTTTCTTAAATGAATACAATTTAAGATATGTCAACATATGCATTCACAGAAATCAATAGCATTTTAAGTGCAAGTTCTGGGGAGTGTAAGGGGAACGGGGTGTCTAACTGTTCCTGCCTCTCTGAGCAGCTAAACTGAGATTCTAAGAACATAGGTGTTTATGTTGCCCAGCATCTTAAACTAAGGACTAAATGTGTTGTTGGAAGCAAGGTTTAGTCAAGAGAGTGACAATTCCGTGAAGCTCATCCCTGCTTTAAATCCTCCACAATTGCTCCTCCTTTCTGCTAACCACTGCCCTGCACATCTCAGAGTTCACTGTTCTCACCGTTGAGGTCTTGGCCCACAGAGGCTTCCCCCAACCCATATGCCATGTGGCCATGCCCCCACCCATCACACGCTCATTTTTCCTATTTTCTTTATAGAGTGTTTATCACTATCAAAACAATGTTATTGTTGATGATTGATTTCCTTATCAGAGCTTATCAGAGAATGTAAGCTCTCTGAAAGTTGGGGCCTTCTCTGTTTATATTCTATCTCCAGAGTATTAGAACAGTGCCTGGCACTTTGGAAGCGCTAGAAAACTGCTTGATGAGAAAGTCGGTAGGAAGTCTAAAGCATGTACAGCAGACTCTGATACTGTCTCCTCAACGAAAACCTGTTCGTGAGCCTTTACCAATTCTCTAAGAAAACAGTCTGTGTTTGTTACATGGGAGTCATCTTCTCTATACAGCATTTCCTTCTATCCTTACGTATTCTATGGGCTGTAAATGCCTTTTTCCTGCCCCTCTAAAGTGATCTTTTTATCACGTTTAAGTCCTGAGTCCGCTGGCATGATATCACAGCTCAGTTTCTCTCACCGATGGAGCTTGTTGGCGCTATCTGAGAGCTTCCTCAGTGAGACCAGTTTTGCAATCCTCTTCCTGAAATAAGTCTGTTTTTAGTCAAACCAAAATTTTATATTTGCAAAGCGGACCTTTTCCCTTGGAGCAATTGCTCAGGATGTTACTGGTTAATCATTTTGTACCCCACATCATGTCAAAAAGTAAAAGCCTGAATCAGCTACTGCAAGCCATCAGCCCCATGGACTGACTCCCTTCGACCTGTGCTTGGTCCATCCATTGCTGACCTATTGGGTGTTATAAATTTCTTCTATTAGCCAGGCTTTAACATAAAATCAAACATCTAAAATTCTGGGGGAAAGTAGACATATGTTCCCCAATCTGCTGGGTCAGTTGAAACTTCCTCCTGTAGGCAGAGGCACTGGCTGCCTGAATTCTCAGCCCGTCTGCTACTGATCTCGCACTGAGCCCAGAGTCAGTTCCTTTTCTCATCAGGCACTGTGTTCTTTCAGTTCTTTTGACTGTTTGAGCATTGGAGGATCTAAATGTCTGTTCATGTCCTAAAAATTCATAGAAGCTGACAAATTTTATATTTTGCTTAAGAAGAGGCAACCATAACTCAACACTAAATATTAGTAATATACTCAGTGTATTCTTCATAGACAAGCAAATTAGAAGAAAAAAAAAAATGTGGGGGGTAGATTGGCCTCTGCAGAATACGACTACTCCTGCAGGAATAACAATTCTCATAGTGGGCAGAGAAATAGTTTTGCCTAAATAACAAAATCAGGATTATAATAAGTAAAGGCATAGCTTCACCCATAGAGTTAAAGAAGTAACATGTTTTCTCTCAGTAGATTTAAAACTTGGTCTGTTGAAGAGGAAATAACTTGATCTAAAATCTGATGTTATTCTCTTTGAAACTGTGGCAAGTCACACAGCTTTGTGACTATTAGATCTTTTATCAATGGGATGAAAAAACTTGCATGTACCACCAGGAAGGACAATAAGAAATAAATGCTAACATACATAAAGTGCTTAACCTTAAATCCAACAAAATAGTCTGCTCTATGCATTTTAATCTTCACCACACAGTCAGTTCCTAAATGCCATACTATTAGAAGGCATCTGAGCTGATGGCAAGATAAGGATGGAATTTGAAAGAACTAAGGTTAGTCATTTAATCTTTTAAATTTACTAGTAAAACAACAAAAAAAAAGTAATATAAATACTAAAACATAAATGCTTACAAACATTTTTCAAAATATATACCAAGAGGAATAATTGACTATGTGGGGGTCTCAGATATTTGGATTCCATGAGGTGGAAAATTGAAAACATAAAATAAAAAAAACATTATAGAACTTTTTTTTTTCTCCCAAGTAAGAAAATAACACACAGTGAAACAAAAGAAGTTGCCATTTATTGTCCCCAACATCTATAGTAATCTATAATAATAAAAGCATAATATGCTAATTAGACCAAATGTCCTTCCAGACCACCTCCAGATGAAGCTCAGGCTGTGAGGGAAGTCTGGGCTGTGAGGAAAGTCTGGGTGCTGGGTGCCTGAGGGAAGCCAGTGTCAGCATCCAGGGGAAGGAAGGCACACTCTTGCATAGATTTTGTGCATTGGCCTCTAGTTTTATATAAAAAAGACACAATACCCTTCCTCAAAATGTAAAAAAGGACACAATTGCAGAATGAAGGACAGCTCTTTAAATTGAATAAATTTAACCTAATGAAAAACTCTCCAGATTACTGTTTGTTCTCTTTTTCCCTATGGACCATAAAAGTGTTTCCCAACCTAACATCAGAGAGTAGATTGGTTTTTGAGAGCCATTTTGTAGGCTATCCTTATAGTTCTTCTTTCAGGGCCTAAGGCTTACTGTCACATATTTGATTTATACTTAGGAAAAAAACAACAACAAAAATAAATAAATAAATAAATAAATAACCTGACCTAATTAGATGACTTTCTCTCAAACATTCCTCTACCACCAGAATTGAGTGGTTGTAAATTTCTGTGTTTTATGGGTTGAGTGGGGAAAAGAAAAGAGACAAGTTGAATTTCTTCCCTTCCACACCCTTTCTCCACCCATTCCTCCTCAAAAGTTTATGAAGGGAGTGAGGGGAGTGATGACTGAGACAGCTGGTTGCTTACGAGTCTCTTTAACCTTTCTCCTTTAGGAGTAGAGTTCTAAGTATATTGCAATCAGAACTGTGCACAGCTAAAATTTCTTCACTTACCAACTTCCCTTGCATAGTGTTGGCAGGTGACACCATTCTGGCCAATGAGCTGTTGCAGCAATTGTTGGTGAGGCTTGAGGAAGACACTCTTTAAGAGAACGGCAAGCTCAGCTGCCCTTTTACTCCCATCCCTGACTCTTCCTTCTTGCCTCAAATAAATTATGGTTGTGCTGCATATATTTTAAAATATTGAATCAAAGGCCTCAAAAAATCACAAATCCTTAGTCCTGACATGCTTGAGTTGATGAACCAAGATAATACCAGAAATTGCCTACACCATAATTTGTTGTAATGTGAGGAAAATATATCCCTTTACGTTTTTGCTACTGTAGTCAGATCTCTTACTAATAACCAAACTCAATCCTTAACTCACACAAATATAATAATTTAAAAAGGAAGAAATATGTTTTCCTCGGTAGCATAGGAGGAAATAGTGGTAATAGGAAGGGCATATTGGTTTACCTCTTAAAGACTTATGAATGTGTGTCATAATATATCCCTTTTGTTAAAAATTTAAAAATAGAATCTGGATAATCTAATTATTTGTTGTTACACATATAATAAAACAAAAAATGCATGCTTAACTTGTATTATGAGTTGAATTATGTATCCCCACACCCACAAATATATTTTGGAAGTCCTAACTCCCAGTACCTCAGATTATGACCTTATTTGAATCATGATCATTGTAGTTATAATTATTTAAATTAAGATGAGGTCATTCTGGAGTAGGATGGACCCATAATCCAAATGAGCGGTGACCTTATAAAAAGTGGCAAGAGAGACACAGAAGGAGGAGATCACCATATGACAACAGAGACAGAGGTTGGAGTGCTGGAGCTGGGAAAGCTAAAGACCATCAAGGATCAATGGTCACCATTGGAAGCTAAGCGGAAGAGACAAGAGAGAATTCTACACAGTTGGGGAACACATGGCTCTGCCACCACCTTGACTTTGGTCTTCTATATTGCAACCCTGCAAAATGACAAATTTCCATTGTTTTACATCACCCACTTTGTGATACTTTGTTACCCTAAGAAACAAATACAGACGGTCCGGGATTTATGATGGTTCGACTTAAGGATTTTGTGACTGTGGTGTTGCAAATGTGATATGCATTCAGTAGAAACTGCGCTGTACTTTGAATTTTTATCTTTTCCTGGACTAGTGATGTGCTACAGGGTACTCTCTAATGATGCTGGGAAGTGGTAGTGACCCTTAGCTTTCAGTCAGCCATTCGGCCAGGAGAGCAAACAACCAATTCAGTATTCTGCAGTGTCTATGTTGCCAGTGTTTTTTTAATATTGTCTTCTGAAAATTTAAAGGCTAGACTAAGCTGTGATGTTCCATAGCTTAGGTGTATTAAATGAATTTTTGACTTATGATATTGTCAACTTAATGATAAGCTTATTGGGGCATAACCACATCATAAATCAATGAGCCTCTGTACCATACAAACTAAAATATTATTATTCAAGTATATTAATGAATTGTATAAGTTGTAATCAAGAGAATTGGAAAATGAATTTTTAATAACTTTTTCTAGTTATAGATTTTCTCATTTTTTGTATTAAATAATAAAAAAATGATTAAAGAAGAAAGTTAAAATTGCCTATAATCCCACAAAAACTTTAATATTTTGCAGTATGGACTTTCATATTTTGTGTATGAAATTTATGTACAATATTTGCATGTGTGAATGTGTGTCTGTGAATTTATGTATGCATAAGAGAAAGGCATTGAGTGAATAATATATTATATTCCTCCCTTCCTTTCTCCTCCACCTGCCTTTCCTCCTTCCATCATTTGTTTTCTTTTTCCTCACAGATTTACTCAATGCCCAGGCCTCTCCTGGGGAGTGCTAGGGATACAGTGGTGAATATATCAGGACAAATGCCCCTGTTGATATGTCTTACAATTTGGTTCATTTTACAAAATACTTAGCCTGGTATTTTGTATTTTCAAAACTATGTGATAAAACATTGCAGCACAGGGTGTCATAGGAATGCCTCCGCTGGTACTATACATGCAACAGGGATTTGAGGAAGGCTTCCTGGAGAAGGTGGGGTCTGCTGAGGTCAGAAGGATGAAAAGCAGCACTTAGGCAAGAGAAGAGCAAGGTTGTTCCAAGCAGAAGGAGAAGCTGATACAAAACCTGGGAAACAGAGGACAGGATGTATTTAAAGAACATAAAGAAGTTCAGTATTTCAATGATGAATTATGCAGGGTCAGATCAGGAAGGGCTTTCTAACATAGAGAGACAGTAAGGAGTTTAACTAGAAGAAGTAAAATGATTTAATTCAAATTTCAGGAAGATCTGGTTGCTATCAAAGTGGATGATTTATTGAAAAGGGTCAAGGCTACTGAAGTGGTTTTTAAAAAAGATGATGACAACCCCAAAAAGGCTTGATATTAAGTATGGGACAACATGAGGACTTAAAAAGTAGTAGTTGTTGTTATTAACTAACATGTAACTAAATATGTATTGCAGGTAGAGGGTTAATCCCAGATCTGGCTTGTATTAGTGGGAGGATAGTAGTGCCAATCATGAGATAGAATAAGAGATACCTGAAGAAGAGAAAGTTTGGGTGGATGACATGAAGGAAATAATAAATATTTGACATTTTGATTTTAAGATGATTTTGAGACATCCATGTAGACACACATTTGGGGTCTATGGCTAATGTTTAATAAAAATTTTTGAGGCAGACAAAGCATTTTGAAGCTGTCAGTGCATTTTTTACAGGATTAAGATTATGGGAATAAATAAGACTGCCCATGGAAAATGTTCAGGATGAAAAGAAAGTGACAGCCCTAGCTGGTTTGGCTCAGTAGATGGAGTGGTCCCAGGTTCAATTCTGGTCAAGGGGACATGCCTGGATTGTGGGCTCCATACCCAGTAGGAAGTGTGCATGAGGCAGCCAATCAATGATTCTGTCTCATCATTGGTGTTTCTATCTCTCTCTCCCTACTCCTCCCTTTCTGAAATCAATAAAAATATATTTAAAAAAAAAACGTGATATACTTATTTCTGAGGAACATCAGTATTTAAGGGATGGGAAGAATAAGAGTAAATTACACCACAGAGCAAAGCAGAAGCTAGAGTGGAGAAGAAGCCAGGAGTATGCAAAGCCATGGATGTCAAGTGGAGACAGCATTTCATGGAGGAATCATTACTCATTTGCAGTGATTAAACATTTTAGTTCTAGAATTGGTAGATCACTGGAGATCACAGTATATCTAGAATAAAATACCTAAATATATGTGAGATTGTATTATGTGATAAAAGCAACATTTTAAATTGGTGGCAAAGAGATGGGTTATTGGATACATGGATAGGGTTAAGGAGTAGTTGTATGAGAGCATTTTTATATATATGAAATTATATTTTCATCTTTTTCTATATTGGTAAAACTTCCAAGTGCACCAGAAATATAAATAATTATAAAAGCATAGAAGTACTTTAAAGTTATGGTACTTCCGTTCTAAAATCAATAAAAACATATTCTCAAGTGAGGATTAAAAAAAAAAAGTGAAGTGATAGAGGTGACAAAGTAATATTGTACAATGTGGATAGGAGAAGTCATTCTAAGCATGACGTGAAAACCAGAAACCATAAAGGAAAAGACTAATACATACAGGTACATACAAACTTAAAACTTTTCATAAAGTTTTCAGGAAAGTCATCATAAAATGTAGATAAACAAAATATGGGGAAAGCTTGCAACATAAATGGAAAATAACTACTATCCCTCCTATGCACAAGGCTCTAAAATTAAAGTAAAAAATAAAATAGTTGATTGCCTCAGTATAAAAATGTGCAGAAATATGATTATGTTTCACATAAAAGATAAGTTACAAAAGGATAATGAATATATGAAAGTTTTAAGAATCCCTAGTAATAAAATAAATATAAATAAATGCACTATTAAAATAGCATTTATTGGCATTCAGCCTGAAAAAAAAATTAGATTGTCAAAAGCTAGCGCAGAGGGTGTAAATAGGAACCAGTGTCCTATCTCTTTATCAAAGGGCAGCATAGAAAACATGTTTTGAAGCCAAGATGCCTGAGTTTGGATGCCAGCTCTATCAGTCTGCCTGTGTGACACTGGATGATTTATTTGACTGCTATTTAAGAGATGGGCTATTTAGTAGATTGATAGGGTTAAGGAATAGTTGCATGAGAACAGATTTATATATAAGAAATTATCTTTTCTTTTTTTATATATCAATAAAGCTTCCATCCATAAAAGGGGTAATACTAGTAATATCTACCTCAAAGAGTAGTGAGAGCAAAGAATGTATTAATATATGTTAAGCACTTAGTTATCTTCATTATTTTAATATCTCTTTTGAATTCAGGAATATCTTCAATGTTTTTGCTCTATTGTTCTTCCATCTCACATTCTTAAATTTTGGTAAATTTTATTGTCTATATTTCAAAAGCATTTCATAAAAATTATACAAATTTCATAGCAGATTTTTAAAGCACTTGAAAGCTAAATTTCAATATTCTGTTTGTGTAATTCAAACCAAGATTGAGTTTAAGAATTTTCTTACTTTGAATTCTATACTAAAATACATATAGGGTTTTTCTAGCATGCAAGATTTTATGGACACCAAGTTCTTTTCATTTGAGTTCTTCCTCTATATAATCATTCCTCAAGAGTAGCTTATTTAGAATGAGTACACCCTGTTTCTGAAAGACTCTAAAACATTCCCACCATCTACAACAGGAATTTGACATCATTGACAATTTTTACTCATTTTTAAAAGTCTTTTACAGAAGGAACTAAATTCATGAAACAATTTTAAATCAATATTTATTTACTGATTTCCTTTATTGAGTCCTTAAAAATGCCTCACTATTTGAATCTAACAACAACCTCTTGAGTAATCAGAACAAAATTGATTAGTATCTCCATTTCTAAAGATGTTGATAAGATTAAGATAGATGAAACAAATTGTTTAAGGTCAAATAGCAAGAAAGAGTCTAGGTTTGCACTAGAGTAAATTCAATTAGAAATAGAAGTTTATCTATTTCTAGTTATTGTTAATGTCTTTTTTGTTTGTTTGTTTCCATTGTTGTGATCCCTTTTGTCCTTAGAAGAGAAAGTGAGAAAGAGAAGACAAAGATAAATAGTATTATATTATTTCTTTTCTCCATTATTTCACTTTGTTTTTTCTCACTCAAGGATATTTTCCATTGATTTTTAGAGAGAGTGGGAGGGAGAGAGAAGGGGGGAGAGATAAGCATTGATGTGAGAGAGACACATAGACTGGTTGCCTCCTGCATGTGCCCCAACTGGGGCCTGGGATTAAGCTTGCAACTGAGGTGCATGATCTTAACCAGGACTGGAACCCAAGACCCAAGTCTATGGGCCATCATTCTAACCACTGACTCAAATGCTCCAGGGCCGTTATACTACTATTAATCACAAGATATATGATAGGCAGTATGTAATAACACTGGGGTGTTATTGCTTTCTGGTCATAAAATGCAAATAACATAGGATCTCCAATTTAAAAACATATTTATTATATTTATTGAGATATTTGTTTTTTGGTTTTTTGTTTTTTTTTTAGCAAATATTACTAATCCAACAGTTAGGGCAGTTTGAAGGAATAGTTCTCAGTCCTCAGAGGTAAACTTGAAGGATCTAGCTTCTACTGCTAAGAAGATAACACCCTCATTTTCCTCAGAAGCTGATATTAAAATTAGTTAATTATTTTTCTCTTCAAACATAACCATTTTGGCTTTTTTATGTACAGAAATCATAGAGAAAAGCTATTGCACTTAAATACAGTTCTTTAAGAAATAGTGCCAGGCATGGTGCAATACGTATTGATAGAAATGGGAAAGGGGCATCTTCACTCCAGAAGGTTTCTGTGTAATGTTATCTGACAGGTGAGTGAACAGAGATGGCTCATTCATGAATAGTAGCGGGACACAATAGCAAAGCAAATTGCACCCAGTCATCATGTCCAGTTCCTCCATCGCTTAGCAGTCTACAATGCTCAATAATTACTGAATATGACAGTAATGCTAAAATCAAGTTAGGACTTTACCACATTTTCTTCCATACTCAATTTTATAATTTTTACCCTGTATCTTAAAGTTCAGTCTCTTTTTCACCTACCACATATTTGCATATTAAACTGCTAGGTAGATAATTGGTTAATTCAAAATGTAGATGTGTGTGTTTTTCCATTATAAATAATTTTGGGGCAAATCCAATGCAATGCAACAGCAGGTTAAAAAAGCCTCAGCAGCCGAAACTGGTTTGGCTCAGTGGATAGAGCATCAGCCTGAGGACTGAAAGGTCCCGGGTTCAATTCCGGTCAAGAGCACGTACCTTGGTTGCGGGCACATCCTCAGTGAGGGGGGTGCAGGAGGCAGCTGATCGATGTTTCTCTCATCAATGTTTCTAACTTTCTATCCCTCTCTCTTCCTCTCTGTAAAAAATCAATAAGTGATATTAAATAAAAATAAAAATAAAAAGCCTCAACAGACACGTAAAAGCTATCCACAATAGATGGGCATTCTCTACCCTCCAGAGAAGGCATGTTGAAATCTCTTTAGCAACAAAAACAAATACGTTTCTCATGGCTGCCAAACCTAGAGCTGTCCATGGGATCTAGAAAAACACAGCCCCATGTGTGTGGCTTTTCGACTGAGAGCAATGTTTTCAACACTTCTGATGACCAGTTGGGCTACATGTCACCTACTAAGTGATTTATGGTTTTATTCCACAATCATGAAAGCATAATATTACCCCTTAAACATTTCTTACACTCTATTTTTACCTCTCCATTGTCACTTCACCTATCAATTCTTAAAACGACCCTTTCTTGGTTCCCAAAATAACCTTTTAGCTTCACTTGAAATAGAGGTTGAATGGTAATGAATTAGTCAGAGCTGTTCACTAACCTTCACAGCTAGCTGAAGGACAAGGTAACAGAGGTATTGCTAATCAAAGTAGAGGAAAGGTGAGTGAGTATCTTTATTTGTTTTCTAGCTGCCTTTTCACTGGTGCAGAACAACTGCAACATGTATCAGGAGAAAAAAAAAAAAAGAAAGAAAAAAAAAGTAGGAAAGGAAATCAGGAAGAGAGCCAGAAGATAACATACTGTGGCTGATGAGGCATAAAAATCTGACCTGTCTGACCACTGCCGACCTATTCTCCTTTCTCCTCTGATGCCTGGCTGTGCAAAATTTCAGGGCAGTGACTGAAGCAACTACTTTCCCCTTATCTTCCTTCTTCAATCTTCCTGAAATTTAACCACCTGTCTTCCAAACTGCTGCACCACGCCGCCTTTCCGCTGCTGAATGTCACATTTTGAACCCCATAATCTTAGGAAGTCTTTTTTTTTTTTTTTTTTTTTGCCTCGGGCCCAGTTTTTTTTCTGATTAAAATGTTCAAGTATGACAACCAATAACTATGCAAAAAATCTTCCCAATTCAAAAATCAACCAAAAATTTCAGATAGCTTTACACTGAAAAATAAAAATAAATAAAACAAATATAAAGAAATGTTTGATTTAGGATGAAATGAATGAACAATGCAATTAGCACATTAGATTATCAAAATATTTATATATTATGATTATGTACTTTATACAAACCAAACTGTAGATCTATTCTAAAAGAATACACACAGAAAAAGGTTCACAAATGTTAGCTGTTTGATGGGGTGAGGGCATGTGAGGAAGAATTTTCCTTTTGGTAGTAAAGTTAATTTGATCACTTTCTTTTTCATATTATGTGTGCATGTATTTTTAAGAAGCATGCACTACTTACATTTTTTTAGAATAAAAGCAATAAAGGAATTCAAGTATATAAAATTAGACAGCCACAAATAAATCACCACAGGAAAAGGCACATAATTTTTTTCCTAGTTCATCTGATAAGAATTCCTAACACTCAGGCTTGCTCTGGGCAAAATTTCAAACAATGATTATTACTCCTAGTTTAGTGTAGAGCAAAACAACCCCAACACACGTAAAGTGTAATAAGCAAAGGTCCTTTAGCATGTTCAGGATCCAGAGTCACTATTACCGATCTGCAGTCTCCATGTACATTTCACATGTGCTCTTTTTTCTCCTAAATGTCACTGACAATGAACTTCGATGCAGGGCTTTTAGCCTGCGTCCTGTGGTTCCTCAAGGAATCATTGAATAGACAGAATTCAGGAATTTTATGAACTTGGATGAACAAAAAGGTACTTTTCTATCTTCATCAAAATCTAATTGAAATTTATCATTTTTTCAGTTACAAATGCTGGCAACAACCAATCTCATAACTGTGGTACCTGTAATTTTTTCATCAAAGGAATCAAAGATATTTTTATACCATATTACAGTTGCTGCATAAATTTCAAAATATTATTTATGCACATAACCACTTCAAAATTATAGTCATTATATCTGCTGCTAGATTATGTTGTATAATGTTTTAATAAAACAGCACAAATGTGTTTTTTTTTATAATACATTAGCAGCTGTATTTTACTGTTCTTGATTCCCTAAAATTTCCATATATAGTAGTTCCCCTTATCTGAAGGGTATACATTCTAAGACTTCCAATAGATGCCTAAAATCATGGGTAGTACAGAATCCTATTATGGTTTTCCAATACATACAGCTTAATTGCTAAGTTAGGCACAGAAAATATTAACAGCAATCCTATTGTATATAATAAAAGCCTAATAGGCAAATTGTCCCCTCAGGCAGTTGTTTGACTGAGAATTTGACCACTTGCTATGATGTGAGCTGACCACCAGTGGAGGCGCTACCAGCCCCAATGGGCCCCAATGAGAGCAGAACATGGTGGGATGGTAGAGCAGGTGAGTGGGCAGTGCCAGGTCAGGGTGGGTGCGAGCAGGAACTGATTGCCCTGCCCATCGTCCTGCAGATGGTGACCAGTGGACAGCAGGCCTGATCACCCAATTGGGGCTGGACCCCAGGCTGGGATAAGGACCTGGGGTGGGCGGCAGCGACCAACCTCCCATGGCACCTAGGTGGGGGGCTGCAACCTCTCGCTGGCTACCTGGGGGCGGGGTGATGGGGACGGAGGTATGGTGAGAATGAGGGGTGTCCACCAAACTCATTCTCACTCCCCCTGCTACCCTCCTCCAGGATTCCAGGGCTAGCATGCCAGGGAAACTCCCACACTCAGGTGCTGGGTGCCCACCCCACACTCGCACTGCCTCTTTCAGGAGAGCTGGGCTAAAGCCGCTGGGACTGCAGGAGCCAGTAGGTTTGTGCAGGAGCTGGTCTCTGAGGCCAGAGGGGAGAGAGTGCTCTGTCCACTCAGCTTCTGTGCAGTGCCGATGGGCACCCCAGAGACCCACACTAAGCTCTGGCCCTTGGCATCCAGCCCCGTTCACCACATCTCCATGTGGGGACTCAAATGCCAGGCCCAGGGATTGCACTTGTACACAAATGTCATGCACTGGGCCTCTAGTAACTAATAATTAATTCAAGTTTGCTAAAATGAACCCATTTCTCATCACCAATCAAATAAAATAGAATCAGTTACTCTGTTTAAGACTGGTCCTCTGAAAAGCATATTTAATACATTCAGATTCTCTCTAGACATATCAGAAAGACTCTGGTAGGTCTTTCTGATGAAAAGGCACCATCAAAACTAATTTGGGAATGACAAAATTCAGGTGATTGCATTCTCAAGACACACATGCAAATTATTGACTGCATTGGGAGAATTATCACAGCTTTTGTTTTGACATGTATTGTAAAAGTTAAGATTTTAATTCACCCTGTAGTTTAAAAATCAGATTGCTAGCTCTATATTTTTATAGGTATTTGAATTCAAAGTGTGCAATAAAACTACTACTTATAAAGCACATTGTTATCAAGTGCACAGATTTATTAAAAAATAAAACTAAATCTGAAATCAAATCAATAACCTCCATAGTTGGTTTCTAGCCTAATTAATAAGGTGACAATATTTCTGTGTGCTAAAGGGATTCTTAGGTGCCCTTGGAAGTTCTAACCTTCTACGATCTTGTGAAGTCACAGATGAATGATCAAAGATGTCAGCAGTGCTGCAGAGGCCTGCCACATCTGACTCTGCTGCAGCAGACATCCCCTCTATTTCTCTACCACATTACTCCTGAGACTCATTTGACATCAGATGGCAGGATGGGATCAGTCAGGTCCTAGATTATAACCAGTCAACCATTCCTAGAGTAATGCTCATTACTAAACAACACAGTTAAACTAAATAGAAAGCTGAAAGGCACCATCCTACACACAGGCAAATACACTTTTGAGTGTGAGAAAATAATTTAAAATGGAATTTTACTCAGGGGAAACAAAAGATGTAATTAAGGGATAACATAAAGGAAAGATGTTTTTAATTTTTTATTGATTGCAGAGAGGAACATCAGTGATGAGAGAGAATCATTGATCAGCTGCCTCCTACATGCCCCACACTGGGGACCTAGCCCACAACCTAGGCATATGCCCTGACAGGGAATCAAACCAAGACCTCCTGGTTCATAGGTCGGTGCTCAACCACTGAGCCATGCCAGCCAGGCAGAAAAGATTCCCCCTCCCCTTTAATTATATGCCTGCTTCTTAAAAACAGAGGTGTGTAGAGATTGGATTGGGGTGCTAAAATGAAAAAAAGTCTGCTTTGGATAACTTATACTAAAG